>NC_092814.1:226510300-227722800 GCF_023375885.2 Dermacentor andersoni
GCGATATATGTGTAGTTGGACTTCCGAGGCTTAAACACATGTCGCTTGACGCCTTGAGTCGCAGCGGTGCCATATTTCTTGTGCAAAGAAAATTGTTCCTAACGAAGATGAGACATGCTGTCCAATAAAAGTTTTTTTTTTTTTTCAACCAAGTGAAACAGACTGTGATTCTGATTCCTTGCAGAAAACTCTGGCAAGCCTTCACTGGTCAGTAGACAACAAGCTGCCCGAGTTTTCGGCTTTCGTTCAGCCACTGCTCAATGGAATGGAAATTACGGAAGAACAACACCGCAAACAGTCGAAACAACTTCGCCATGAGGAGATTCATTTTCTCGAGTAAGTAATACACTAAGGCATGGCTGTTTGTTTCTCAAGTATTACTTGAAAAGGAAGTCTATGAAAGCGGCAAGTACTGGCTTGCGTTTCTATATGTAATGGTATTATTTATACTTTTACGGTTAAAACTAAACGTGTCGTCGCTGCAGTTACATGTAACCTGTTTCGAGCTTGGCAAAATTCTTCCACGGAATTAATAAAGCCGGAAGTATTACCTTCTCACTTTGTTTCAGTGAAAACAATGCAATTCAGGACAAAAATACTGCCCTACGTCGATGGAAGTACTTTGCGTTAGGAGAGACACTCGCAAATATGTATCCCAACATGCTTTGGGAAAAATCGCGGAAGGACGTAAGAGGACGTACAAAAGGACCAAAGGTGCGTTTAACATTGCTGCAGCTTGAATAGCATTGAAGAGATTTATCTGAGCATTGGCCAAATGTAAATCTTGGCGAACAATATGTTTACTGTAATGTACTTATCAATGCGAAACTGTTCAAATCCTAGGCTGTATTTCTGTCGCGGCTTGCGGAGGCAAGACGGCACAGGGCACAACGACGAGAAGCAAGTGAAGCTTCCAAGAAGGCTCCACTCCAGGCCGCAGCTCTGTCCTTAGAGCCCCAGTTAATCGACTCCGAATCTGCGTCGATAGAACTGGAAGTATGTATACTCAACAGGCTATTCTAAATTTGTGTGGGAGAGACGCTTTAAATGCAAGTTCTTCTAAATCTTAACCAAAGAAAAGTAATCGCTATTTTGATGAGTGTAATACAGATTGTGAGTAAACGCCGGAGACAGCCAGCATTTCCAACCCAATAAGAGCGCAAGACTTAATCATTGAAATAGATGGTTTATTGTGATATATATGCAGCTGAACACTGCGTAATGCTTAATGCATACTGTAATGGCTCTTTGCGAATAGCGAACTAAGGACAGAAACCAATAATACGAATTTAAATCTGGACCTGGATTTCGGTTGAGAATTGTGAAATAGCCGTGCCGTTCGAAATAGAAGAGTCGGTAACCAGTTATTTTTTTTTTCTAGGCAGTTGGGGAGGCTTCAGGTCCAACAGGACCTTTTAACTAAGAAAGAATGGTGGTGCTGTTGCACAGCACTATCAAGATGCGCAAGGCCAACCCACCCGCTCGGCTGCCAGGCTTTTTTTTGAACGAAGAAATTGTTAGTATCGCACCTTTCATGGCGAAATTAAGCATGTAATGATGAACTGAAATACCGCTTCCTCTTTTCAGCTTGGCGTCGAAGCAGAGATAAGGTTTAACCAGAAGATAGTCGAAATCGTGAACCGACTGAACAAAGTTAAAGAGCTCGTTACAAAACTGTACAGTCGTGATATGGACTTCGCCAGCATTGATGAGGAGCTGAGAACACTCGCTGATTGCTTCAGTAAGTACGCTGATGTTCTAAACTCTAGTTACATTTTGTTCCATTAGTTTATTTTCGATCTCTCGTGCAGTTGGTGGCTGCACGCTGAAATGCTATATTTTGGTGATGCAAAATCATGTATTTGTGTGACACTCCACTCGTGATGTAAGCCACTTAGAAAGTATACGAAAAGTGTTTCCACATGGACTCTAGAAGTTGTCAGAACTTTAACGTACATTACTCTTATAACGTACAATTGTCTCTATTATTACTCATAGAACAAAGATAAAATTGCACCTTTTGAAATTTTTTCGTAATTTTAGGGTCGCACTTCAGACGAGAACGGGCCCGGACCAAGGATTCTGTGGACCGAGTCTTCAAAGAGCATCTATTGTACAGAGGGCGAAGTTGTCATCTTGCGCAAAGAAAGCAAGCTTGAAGAAGCACTGACGCTCTGCCTCGCTGTATATTATATTAAGGACCTCACATATCCAAGCGCTTTCGCCCAAACTTTAGGCCTCGTGCAAAGTGCGCTGAGCAGTGTTGAAGAGTTCCCGCGGTGCTGGATGAGCAGCAAGCTTATAAACATTGTAACAAAGATGAAGTTACATTACACCTGCTGACAAAAATGACGCGCGAAGTTTGTACACTTCGACACTGAATAAAGAATCTGAGTGACTGAACGATATACCCGGTGGACTTTCTCTTCTTTCTTTAATCTTTCCGTCCCCGTTTCCCTTTCCCCAGTGTAGGGTAGCCAACCGGGCTCAGTCCTGGTTAACCTCCCTACCTTTCATTTATCATTTGCTCTCTCTCTCTGCGTCTCTTCAGAAATCTAGAAGCGCATTGGCGCATGTTCTTGAGTGCTTTATTTGCAGATGTTGCTAAACTTCGGAGGCCTGACTGCTCCACCTGTTTGCTCAAGCTTTACGCGCAGCACAGCGCTTGAGATGTAAGCTGGTAGAAACCAGGCAAAGAATTAAGCAGTACATTCTGATGTCTGAATTGGTCTAAAACGCCGAAAATTATTTCGACTGAAATTAGTGTTCCCCTTAATAAATATTGCGTGTGAATGCAAGAAAGCGTTGCAAAATGCGTCTTGTTAAACAGCGAGAGGTTTTTGGTTTATAACGCCCCGTGTCTGGTCAGAATATGAGGAACGCCATAACTGAGGGCTCCGGATAAATTTCATGGAATTGAGGTTTTTTGAACGTGCAATGACATCATACAATACACGGGCCTCTGGCATTTTGCTTCTATTGAAATGTCGCCGCAGCCGGGAGCGAACGCGCGTCTTCGAGATTACCAGTTGAGCATTATAATTACTGAACTGCCGTGGCGGGTTCAGTGTGCGCTTTGTTGAAAAAGTGCACTGAAATAAAACATGCTCATGTTATAGGTTGTAAAATACTGTGCACTGGCATATTAAGAGCACTTACCGAACCTGTAGTACACTATTGCAACGTAACCCACAAAATATTTTAGGACCCTTTTACTCAGTGCCAATCGCTATGGTGGCATATAGTGCAGTGGTATAGATATCTGTCTGACACGCAGTGTACCCGGGTTCGATTCCTGACTGGTGAGTATGTGGTCTGTTCTGTTTCTATGTTTCTAAATTGATATGTGCTTGTAGGTCTATATCAATATACGATCGCTGTTTAGGAAGAGGCGCGCAGCCAGCTATAAGGGCTTTTTTTTTTTTTTTTTTTTAGCTACAGTATAGGCAACATGATTTACGGCCACATAATAGCGAACCATTCCTGTTGTGAGCCGCTTAGAAGACAGGCCAGCGATGCTTTGAGACGCACAAGAATGAGCCGCTTGTTTTGTGAACCTCACGAACAGGCGGCCGCTTACGTCATAGGCCAATTGCATTGTGAGCCACTTGCACGGTGGGCTGCTTATTTCAGTCACGTATAGCGTGATCGGTATATTTGGCCCTTTGCATGGCGGGCCGCCGACTTCGTGAGCCGCCTAATCTGCGTGTTTATAAGCGGCTAAATTTTGATCTCGATTTCCGGTATATTTTTGTACCATGTAAACTATCTGACGTTTGCTCAGTGGGCCGGTTAAAAGGGCCGGGTACAAGCGGCAATATATTGATCCCGAGTTCCGGTATATAAGCTGTGTTTTATGCAGGACTTGACTAAGGGTGTATAAGTGGTACGTTGCCGTGGAATAAGCCAATGTTCAGTACATATGCTTTGTTATGTCGAGAGGTGGGATTAGTCAGTAAAATTTGCCTAAGTGGGTATGCGGCGGCTATCTTGAATTATATCCGATCTAAATGCCGTTAATAGGTGGTGCACAAAGAGACGCACTTTTATATAGCTTTGGATTTAACAAGTAATTCGGACTTGTGCCCCTTGTACGGTGAATCGCAATCTAATGTTGCGCGTCTCTTTCTGAGAAGTGAGCTCTCCGCCGTGATCGTCAATGCTTCCCCATCATTCTCAACAAACGAATTCGCTGAACAACAACGAAAACAGAACGACGGTTGGGAGCCGCTGCACCGAAGGCCCTCTTCGCGCACTCAAGGCGCACAGAGATCCCTCTACACTTACTTCCCGCTGCTTTCCGTGTCTTGGTTAACACAATATTTCGCACAGGCCTCGCGGTCTTCCCTTATCACTTTCCATCACTTAGCAAACCGGTTAAGCTAAACTGGTTAACCTCCCTGCCTTTCCTTCTCCCCTTTTTCCTTCCTTCCTTCCTTCGAAATAAAATCAGTGAACACATGATGCGCGGAATACATGGAGCGAATAACCGGCGTCCGAGCGACGAACTTCCTTGGGCGGCGAACGCCCGACGGCCGGCGTCCAAAAATTTGACGGCCGCCGCCGACCTGCCTGTCCAAATATTTTCGTCGGGCCGCCGGAAGCGTCGAGCGCGCAGCGGCGGACGACAGCAAATCGGGAGGCGCCAGTTCCGGTCGCTATGCATGCTGGTCTTTCGCGCGCGGGCCTTTTCTCGTCTTCTGCAACCACGTTGGTGTCTGCGCTAGTGTTGGTGTATTTTTCAGTTATAAAAGCGGTATATGCCACCTTAAAAAGCGCTTATATTTGTTTCATCGTTTACCACAACGCGTATGCTAAGTCTGATAACACTGGCGCCAACACGGCGAACTCGCGGCGGCGTCCGCCCGCTGTTCGCCTCATGTATTGCTATGCAGCGCATCTTCGACGTCTTGCCGCCGCGCCCCTGTTCGCCGCGCCGCGTTCGCCGTGACAATTCGCTCCATGTAGCCCGCGCTTGAGACGTTGCCCGACGACGTCGCGTCTCTTCGACTGCGGTGTCCGCGCGCGTGAGCGTGAGTCCTAATTATAATTCCCATGTTGCACAAACAGAAAAAGCGAACAAGCTTCCTGGTAGCAGTCGCACCCTCTCTTTACGCTGGCCGAATCGTACGCCAGTTGACCTCGGCTTCTTCAGAAGACGTAACAATGACGTCTGGCTCTGACGTCAACCCGTGTAAATTGTAGCGCCCTTTCTCCCCGCCTTCTTCCAACAGACAAGAGAACGGCGACAAAACGGCAGATCCCACGAAAGACATTAAGCCAAAGAAGACCGGCCCATGCACGGGGTAGCGCAGTTGCCCGGCACCAGTGACGTCGATCAGCGGCCGGGAAAAGGTTTTTCGACACTGACCGACTATTCTGGCGAGCCTTCATATATAATCTAGCGTCCAAGCTAGAAAGCTAGCCGCCAGCGTGCAGGCGGAAGACGCGTCGTAAATTTCTGGATTTCTTTCTTTCTGCAAGAATACTTCACCAGGGCGAATGTTCTCAGCCCAGCTCGAATCTCAGCCGCCAGCGTGTAAGTAGTACCTACAGACCCGCTGCAGGGTACGCCCTTTCTTGCCGAACTGCCGTCTACAGCGCCGCCAAACCGCATGTAAGCGGCTGAACGCGTCTTCTGTTGAGGCCATCAGAGGAAAGCCCGGATCCAGTCAAGCCGCATAAGCTGCTGTTCGGCAGCGCGGTATAATTTGTATTCTCGATACGGCGACGCCCATGCGTCCACGTGGAGTTAAAGGGACACTAAAGGTTACTATGAAGTCAAGTTAAAGTGATAAAGCAATGCTCTAGAACGTCTAAGGCGTCAATATAATCGCGAACAGAGCTTTAGTAATCGAGAAATTGAGGTAAATGCATGACGTGATTTGAGACCCCCCCGCGAAATTCCCGTACTAGCCCGATGACGAAGGCACTCCTCATCATGATTTATGCCACTAGTACTCAACTACTCGTATTAAAAAGATCCTTTCATTAGGTTTTAAGACGGAAGAAAATGCTACTTGTCTACTTCTGTTCGATTCTAAGAAAAAAATAACATTTTGACGTTACCCTTCAGTAGTAAGGGTGGTCGAAAGGTTTCGTTTTCGCTCGACTCTGCGCCGCGCGCGCTTTGGAGTTTCAGTTGTTTCGTTATCACGTCGTGCTGGGCTGGTTCTGCTTGCTCGCGAAACATGCATTTGGAACAAGCAGCGAGAATGCCACGTCCATGCGATGTCGTGTGATGCGCGAACGGTACGCGGAACTTGGCCAAGGGCAGTTGCAGCGGCGAATCCAACGTTACTTATCACTGTGTGCCAACGAGTGAACCTCTCCGTTCGAAGTGGTTAAGTGCCGTACCTCTGCCACAGCACGTTGGCAAAGAGCCAAAATCGCATAGTGTGCTCGCTGCACTTTCGTCCAGAGGATTACGAGTTCAACGCCGACTTACGGAAGTCGTGTGGAGTACCTTTCAAAGCAATGCTTTCCCATAGCGCTGTTCCGTCGGTCTTGCCTGCATTCTCCGAAGCGCAAGAACTGCAGGTCGAAGATGGAGTGGTGAGTGCAGCATTTGGTTTTCACGAAGGAAAAGCTACAAATGTGCGAATATGTACAGCCATGACATACAGTTGCCGTCGTAGTAGTACGCAACCACGCCGGCAGCGCGAGTCCTCAGCAGCAGGTCACGTTCATCAGTGCTTAAATCGCTGAAGTCCAGCCCAGCATCGCGAGCCAATGTGTCGTTGTCAGGGTCGTCCATTGCAACGAGCGTCAAAGTTGGCGTCATAAAATAAAGAACCAGCTTATCGTCGCGCGCTTTCTCTTCCGCTAGCCACCATAGTTCCGCTTTCGCGCTGCTGTCGGCTCTGTCTTGGCTCTGTTTCTGGCCGCGCGTTTGCGTTTTGCGCAGAAAAGCCGTAGTGCCGTCTGTGCGCGTGGTTTCACTCACCGACGGCGCAACGTCACTATGAGACCATGACGTCACCACTCCTCGATCGGAGGGCGGGCGACTTGAACTGCGCTAGAGGTACGCGGACGCTTCAGAACGCATTTTCTCTTAAAATAAGTCTCTTCTTCGCATGAAACAAGCGTTTCGAGGTTTCTGGGACGGTATTTCAACAGTCCACGTTGACTTAATATTAACCTTTAGTGTCCCTTTAAGCGCTAACCAAACGTACGCGCCGGCGTCAGAATCGGCGCCAGCTCACGCCTGATTTTGGAAACAGTGACTATTATTTCTGGACGAAAAGTTTCTAGAATTTCGCTCTATGCACAATGGCTTACAGAGCCTCATTTTCTCCCCGTAAAATTTACATTCCCTCTTAGTGGCACCTCCCCCCTCCCCCCCTTTTGGCATTTGTTCACCTGTCAGCTGTCGCGAGTGCGGCCAGCAGAATTATCCCCCTTCAGTCAGTTCGCGACTTACGGAAGGGAGCTTATCCCGGGGGTTTCAAAAAACACTGTCAAAAATTTATATAAACTGCCGGCGGCAGATAGCACAATTCTAGTCCATGAGCTGCTCTACTCGTAGAGGCGGACGTTACTTGCACAAAACGTTGAAAAGCATATTCGACTGATTAACGTTTTAACTAATTACCTTACGGCACGTACTGCAATTTACAAATTCTAGCGGGTTAGACTGCAAAGCATATCCACTTGAAATGAATTGTGTGGATGGCACCATGTACGAGATATGCGCCGTCAAACTTGCGGTAAGAATGCACTGTCGTTCCACTTACTTTCTTTAAAAAACGTCGCTTTATACATTGAAGCACAAATGTAACTGGAACGTCAATGCATTCCTCCGCAAATTTCTGGAATTCACATCTCAAAACTAGCGTCATCTTGAGAATTCGTTCTAAGTGGATCCGCCTTGCGAACTGAAAGGCTAGAATTCGTAAATTGCAATATGTGCCATAAGATAATTAAGTTAAAGCTTAATTAGTGGTTTTTATTTATTTAGTCGATTATGTACATTTCAATTTTTTGTGTACGTAATGTCCACCCCTTAAAAAAAAAATTAAATTATGGGGTTTTACGTGCCAAAACCACTTTCTGATTATGAGGCACGCCGTAGTGGAGGACTCCGGAAATTTTGACCACCTGGGGTTCTTTAACGTGCCCCTAAATCTAAGCACACGGCGTTTTCGCATTTCGCCCCCATCGAAATGCGGCCGCCGTGGCCGGGATTCGATCCCGCGACCTCGTGCTCAGCAGCCTAACACCATAGCCACTGAGCAACCGCGGCGGATTGTCCACCTCTTCGAGCAGACTAGCTCATGGACGAGAATGGGCTACCTGACACAGGCAATTTTTAAAAAACTTTGAAAGTGTTCGCTGAAACACTCGGTATACTGTGCGTCACGGCGCAGGGCTGAGCGCCAACTGTCGGTTAGCGCGCGGGCAACGTTACGCACATGTACACCCGTGAACAAAAGTATACGGAATACAGGGTCGCCAAAAAAACTGAATTTATTAGTGATTAACCCGCATAACCTGAAACTGACGAATGCATCAAAAAGTTCAGAGCGCCAAGTTTGGACTGCAGTCCTGAATTTAAAGTTACATTCAGAGCCAGGGGAGAAATATGACTTTATTACTGAATCCCTGGTCCGTATTCTTTTGTGCAACGGTGTACGTGCTCGAGCGCGCCGGCTCCGACGGTGACGTGGACGAGGCAGGCAAGGCCAAGGATCAACGGCCTGCGATGTGCCTAGCTTCGTTCGATATTCAATACCCAGCACATTGTCACGGGAACCACAACACTACCCGTCGGAGCATCGACACTACAGTGACATAACAAAATACCGGGCCAGGAAAGAATGTCTATGAGCGCGAAGTGTACTTGCGATGCCATGAACGCGAGGCTAAAAGGACGAAGGCCTTCAATCGCCTTATATCGGTCCAGCAAGGACCGATATAACCCGAAAGCACTCCTGTGAAGTGCGGCCACGAGACGTCTGGGAATCGTCACAGGTAGTAAACCCGCGGACCGACCGCTCAGACACAGAGACCGTCACGCTCGCAGCTACTATTGCCTCATTCACTGAAGTGTACGCCAACAAACCGGAGTTCCCAAACACAAAGTGGGCAGTTGTATCAGGCCACCGTCACAGGGCACGCATGACGATAGACAAAAAATAAAGAGAAAAGAGGAGAGATTGACAAAAAAGGAACTGCCGCCAGCACGCCGAGCAATGCGTGCCACAGATAAACCCCTTCTGTCACGTCTTCCTTCCAGACGTCGTGCGAGCAGATAGGCGAGCACCTGCGGAGGCAGAGCAGATAGCGATGGTCTATACCCAAGCGACACAAGCGCTCCAAGATATAATAGATAACGATGGCCCTCGCCACTGCTGTTTCTTTTTTTTTTTTTGTTCTCGTCTTCCCATTCGTTATCGGCAGGGCGTTGCGCCTCAGTATCCTGCTGGGGGCGAAAGTTGTCCAAAGTGGCCGATTTATCACCCGCCGAGCACCGATTGCGGGGGTGTTGCGGGCAACGGGACACCTCCCGCCACTCCCGGTGCGCGCGTACGCTCGGCAAGTCCGCCTCAAAATGGGAACGAAGGTCGTGCGGGGCTGCCGTCATTTTCAACATAGTCGCACCGAACAAAGCGCGAAAGACAATGACAAAAATAGCAGCAGCGGATGCCCCTGAGGTGACGATAATGTTTCCAGAGGTAAGCGTAAAATCAGGAGTCTGCAGCGGTTGCTCGCCACCTGCTCTCTTTGTACAGCGGCAAAGGCAACAAGAGAGAAAATGCTTAGAGGAGCCCGGATATGGACAGACCAGCCCACAGACTATGAAAGGTTAATTATGGACGAAAACTTTCGCAGGCCGCTTACATAGATTCGCGAAAAAGGACAGTACTCATTTATCTGCTATATGCCAAGCTGTGCGAAGAAAAAGAAGAAATATAAACGTTTCCAAAAACATGAAGGCATAACAACGCCACGGGCAAGACATTTAACGAAGCCTTTGAGTGCTGTTGGCAAGGAGAAATTCGCATGGGTTTCCTTTGCAGCTGCGCACACCTTCCGGATGGATGACAAGTGTTTCCCTTTCACGAGACTCTCTCCACCATGCGGATTTCCGCAGAACTGATTTGCTTAAAAGGGCCCTGAACCACTTTTGATCGAAGTCGACAAATGCATATAAAGTTAAAATAGACTATTTTCAGAAATAATTTGCCGCAAAAAGTACTAGAATGCGTTCAGCAGAAGCGGAGTTACTGGCAATCATTCGCGGTGCTTCCGCTCCTTCCTCAATGAATTGCACGGCGGAGCGGGGCTACAGTGGCATGCCCACAACGCTCCGCCTACTGAACGTCACCGTGGAGAGCAGTTCAAGTTTGATTTTGGATATTCCAGTAGACTCCATTACTTCCGATTTTGGCTCCCACGACGCTCCAAGCGCGGTTGTCCTCGCTCCTCACAGCCAGCGGACTCGTCGCGGCACCCGCGGCGGACGCGGTGTCTACGCTACGTAGCAGACCGCAGCTGCATGCAACTGTAGTGCGTATGCGCAGCGCTTGCTTTGTGCACGACAGGGCTTGAGTGCGCGCTCGTATGCTCTAGTCTGGCCGTGCTACGTGGTGTGGACCGGCTTTGTCCTGCACCAGCTTGACCGACGGATAGTAACCACTTCCAACTTTACTCAGTACGAAGCGAAGCCTGCCAAGGGGTCTAACCAGGAGCGGCCAGGAGTGATCGCGCGATGGCAAGCATGCGTGTGGTCCGACCTTAAAGTTCCCGTGGTTCGACCATGTCCTCCTATCAGGACATGGCATCCCGAGAGCGGCGCACCAAATTCTGAAACAGATCCCGCATCCACTTACTCTGGACCCCTGGTCATACCTCGCTGCCGGGTAACGAACGCGCACATGCGGTTGCCCGAGAAATTTCCCTCCGGGCGACTCGGCGTGGTGAGGCGACTAGTTCAGAGTGGGGGGATCCCTTGCTCCGTTACAAAGACATACTCCGTCATTATACACGCATTCGTCGCACCCACGCCGCACCACCCCCGTCCTTCTCGAGGGAGGAAGCAGTGGCATTACGCCAGTTACAAACCGCAACTTTTCCAAATCTTGTCTCTCTCAATAAATTCTACCCACACTGTTATGCAGATCGTTGCCCTGGCTGTGGCAGCTCGCCCAAAATCTTCCACGTCACGACTGAGTGGACTGCAAGCGTCTTTCCTCCCTTGCCAACTCTCCTTTACCCCCTACGCAACAAAGAGCTGTGGGACGATGCCCTCCGCGACGGACCTGCCGAGGTCCTCCCAGCTGTGATACAACGGGCTCGAAACATCGCCGGAATCATCTTAGGGGCCCTGGACTGAGGGTTCCTCCCACACTGCTCTCGCCATTCAAATATTATTAATAAAGATGTTTTACTCTCTCTCTCTCTCTCGAGTTGAGCGTTCAAAGCTACTCGAAATCAGCGAGAACCGACAGCTACGACACCGATAAACAGGGTGGCCAAGAGAGAAAGAGAGATAGAGAGGAGGGAAGAAGGAAAGGCAGGGAGGTTAACCAGACTGAGTCCAGTTTGCTACCCTACACGTGGGGAGGGGAATGGGGAGTGAAAGAGAGAGGGAGAATGAGAGAGAGAACTTAGGTGAAGGATGTCTATAGTCAGGCACCCAAGTCTCTTGCCCTCAGGTAGTGAAAAAGCGCTCGAACTGCTTTCTGGGCTAATGAACTGTGAGGCCAGGCTCCCAAGATCTTCGCGTCCGTAAATGACCTGTCATCCAGTCTATTTAAGGCACACTGGAGAGTCTGACGTTGATTATCGAAGCGAGAACAGCGGCACAGAAGGTGACTGAGGTCTGTTCACACTTGCACTTAGCGCTGTCCGGATTGGGGGCTCAATCCCACCGCTCGTAACCCGTTGTCAAGATTGGAGTCCGGCATGAATTCGAAGGTAGCTGGCCCATGCCGTCGTCCAACTTATCCACGCTGAGGACGTTGATGAAGGGAAGGACTGCTTCTCATCGAGAACGAGGAATATGGGTTTATTTACAGTATTTACATGTAGTTCATCAGTCTAGCATGACTGCGAGAGAAAGTACGTCAGTCTAACGACTGCTTGATGGAGTGTCTCGGTCTAACATGACTGCTTAAGAAAGTGTCTCGAGCATCCGCACAACAGCCGTTTATAAACACTCGGTCCTTCCCCGATTCCAAGGCGGCGGAAACGTTCGTCCAGTCATCGTAAACACGCCGCCTCTCCGCGGGACGGTTTACACACACACACGCACGCACACACACACAGGTTCTCGGTCCGAAACCGACATCACACAAATTTCGAACTTGGAGCCCCGCGCAGTGTCCCGGGTAGCTTTTGTCTTGCGTCTTGGTCGGCGCGTGGGAAGGGGTGTCTGACGACGTTCCCGCGGCAACTCCCCCACTCATAGCAGATCAGGTCCGCGTTGGGGAGTTCGGTAACAATAGTTGGCCCGCCGAACTCATTCAGTCACAATGGCGACGAGGCTAGAGCGTAACGGTGGCGGTTTCAGCACAAAGCCTGCTTCGTCAAACGCATCCTAGCTGAAGCAACGGAGATTGGAGGACGCGCGTATTGTTCCCGACACAAAGTCGACTTAGTCACGCCGTGACTAGAGGTTGGCGGCGGCGCTCCAGGAAAAGATGATGCCCGCGGTCGCAACTGGTTGGCAAAACTTGCACTGCAGCTGGCCGTTCTTAACAGCGCACATTGGTGAATCCGCCATTCCAATACGATAGCTGTAGCAGTTGGTGAATGCTACCCCTACCCACAGCCGACACAGCAGTGTTGCGTCACGTCGTGGAAGGTTCGCTGGTAATTTAAGTTTCAGTGATGGGTCGAGGCTGTATAAACGACACTTATAGAGTTCTGTGGAGTATGCCAGTAACCTAACGTGATGGTACGAGCGAGACTGCGAAGCTCTCGTGCAGGGTGGCCAAAGTTTAATACCTACGCGGGCGGCCGAGCGTGAGCAGACGATAGTCGGCTTCTTCAGGAAGTACGTAATTATCGAAATTTATAAGCAGGTTTTCGCTTACTTCAGCCTGTTTATTAAACTGCGTCAATAACTATACACAGTAAAAGCAGGAAGAAGCACACTGATCCAAACACCCATCTTGATTGATGTCAGCCATTGGCCAATAGATGACATTTGATATATTATGGGAATCTGATATGGGTATGTGAATCTGATATATTACGAAATGAAGCGTCCAGAAAAGAGTAAGAAGCAGGCTTCTGTAGAGAAGAGAGCGTTTGAAAAAAAGGTGAGTTCGCGCTGCACTTGTGAGCTCCACGCGCCGCGCACGACTGCAAAATTTTGGCTGAGATGTTCACAGCAGCATAAGCTATCCACGGACTGTGTTTTTTCACCAAGCCCGAGGAGTTGTTCAGGACCCCTTTAAAAGTAAGGATCGCCCAGAGAGTCAAGTGTAGCCGAGGGAGGAGAGCCTGCAAGTCAAAAGGATGACAAAAGGATCCACTGAAAACAACAGCTCCTTACGTAAAATGAAAACATGGACAACACATTTGGCGACAAACGCGAAAAGCTGGCTCCTGCGCTCAATGAAAGCGCGCCTTGAGACGCACAGGGGCACTTTTCTACGTCCGTTTCAGCGCTCGGCCGCTTAAAGGGATCGATAGGTTGCCTGCACGTGCAGTGGAACCCGAAATATATTGATTGCCGTCTCAATCGTCGCCGCCGTATTTTAGGAAAGTCGATGAGATTATACAGCGTCCCAGCGGAAACAGCTATACTGCCATATAGAAGTCTATATATATATATATATATATATATATACTGCCATGTAGGGGGGTCTGCGCGGAGCTGACGCGGGTGTCGAAAGGGTGTGTGCCACCATGGCGGAAGGTCGCACTGATTAAATTTCCGCTTAGACTAGGTGTCTACACAACATTTGCTCAAGACTCGAAATAGAGGAAATCCATCAAATAAATCCACCTTACGGGATGAAATTGACCGCGTTAAATATTGGCCATTCTGAACCCGTTTCGAGCAGAACATTTATTCCTGTGCCCACCCAGCAGGCTTAAACAGCAGGCGGAATAATAACTTCCCAAAATAAGCAAGAAGGACAAAAATAAAATAAGCAAGGTAGCTCTTACGTGAGTCAACAATGCATTAAAAAATGTGGTACTGAACGGAACGTTCTGCAAGCTAGAACTGGCTGTACAATGAATGTATAGATAAAGAAGTCAATAATGTCTCCAAACAAAATGTTGTATTTATTAAAGCCCGACGTTTAAGAACTAACTCGGCTCGTTCATCATAGGTTATTCCATGGATGGAGGCGAGGTGCAGCTCCTCCCCCCCCCCCCCCCCCGCCCCACCTCTGTTAACTTCTAAAGAGCTGCCATCCACGCTGCCACAGTCGCTTAGCCCCTGAGGAAGGAGCCGAGGTGGCTCCGAAACGTCGGATTTTAAATACCCCCTTTTGGTTGGAGATGTTATTGATTTCTTGATTACGCCAACCGGTCAGGTAATGTCAAAATATTTAGCTTCCCAACGCACACTTAAAATGCCATACTTAAAAGCTGCAGTTCCGCAAGGGCCTCTGATACGTAAGAGTGAGCTTACACTTTATGCCGCGCCTTGCTTCGCAAGGAAACGAACGTGCTCGGTGGGTCGTTTGCCGACGCCTGTCGTTCACGCTCGGGAACTCAAGACGACAATTGGACTTAGTGGACGATCATAACCCCTTTCAATCAGGACTTCGATGTTACCGTCATAACAAGCGCCACCCCTATCGAGTGGCGGCGCTCGTTGGGTGAAGAAAAGTAACGACTTATGAGGAAAAAAATAAAATCAGGATTGAAACAATTTATAATAACTCAAAGGGAAGCTCGTCTAGAAGCGAGATCAGGATGCCTTAGAACACGGACTTATAAAGCGAGATACAATTAACAACGAAGAATAAGCGCGTGCTTGCTGCGGTAAAGCTAGGGGAAACGATGGAGGTTGTTTAATTAGAATGTGAAGATACCTGCCCAGCGGTCGATTTCGGCACATCTGACCTCCTTGAAGCCCTTGGGTTAAGCGAGTGTAGTGGGAAAGCAAACATGTCCGCAACAGAGATTAGTAAGAGGCGATTGGAAGATTGGTGGAAGTAGGGAAACGACAAACAACGTAGGCGCACAAAAACAAATTCCCAATAGGGGTTCAGAAAGTTGGGCGATTCTTCCTGGCTTTTCTTTCTTCTTTTTTTAACATAGGTAGGACATTCGGCAATATAATAACAAGAGCTTGGTGGCGCAACCCACCGCCCCGTTCCAAAGGGGACGCTCATAGCATCCATGTATCCATCCATCCATCCATCCATCCATCCATCCATCCATCCATCCATCCATTCGAAGCAAACTAGGAAATCTGATAAAGGGAACCAAAGAAAACGTTGCAGACTTTAGCGCAAAGGCCACGCAGGCCAGCACCTCAGAAAAGGTACGACAACTGGGCATACGCGCTCTCTCTCTCTCTTTTACAAACACACACACACACACACACACACACACACGCACGCACGCACGCACGCACGCACGCACGCCGTTCTTTCGCTTCCGAGCAGCCTCTCCCGCGCGCCTACACATCTCGAGATAGCGATCGAGGAGCTTCCGATACACACGCTGGACGCGCTCGATAGGCCAGGGACGTGCTGTGGCCTTTTAGCGAGCTCGAGAAATTCTTCGTGCTATTTCACGCCTCCTTAAGCATACTCGGCTGTTCGTTGTCTCCGGACATACGGATGCACCTCCCGCCTGGATTACCACGACGTGAACAGACCATGCTCTACCGTCTGTGGCTAGGCGTTGCCTTTACAAACTCATGTTTTCCTCATAGGAATGGCCAACAGCATCACGTGCGACACATGTAACATCGACGAGGCGCTCGCACATACTATCTGTGTCTGCCCGCGATACAGTGCTCAGAGACAAGTGATGTGCAGAGTACTGGACCAGTTGGACAATTGTCCACTTTCAGAACTAAAAGCTTTAGGCCAATGTTCCGAAAGAACATCCGCGTTGAAGGCCTTACTCGCGCTATTAAGGTTCTTGCGGTCTACAGGGCTTTACGACAGACTCTAAGAATGCCACCCCCTACCGCTCTGTAGTGTACGCACTTTGTTCGTGCTTGTCTCTCTTTCTTTCTATCTCCCCCTTCCATCCTGTTTCTCTTTTTATCCCCCTTAACCCTTCCCCCTGCGCAGGGTAGCCAACCGGAACTACTTCTGCTTAACCTCCCTGCCTTTCTCTGCATTATTTTCTCTCTCTCTCTCTCTCTCTCTCTAGAACGACAACAAATGAAAACAAGTTGAAATAAAGAATACGAAGCTCTTCAGTTGAGAAGACAAACAACAGTATATGTTCATAAAACGGCGTGCCTTTCCGAGTGCTTTTTTTTTAAATTTCCAGTGGTCACAAGAACGCGGTTTTAATTTTCGTTATCTACGAGTTCAATAGCACAAGAAAAAAAATCGGATATAAGATGTATTTTCAGTGCAGCTATTGTAACATTAAACACAGACATAATTTACATATATACCCGAAAAGATGTCCCGAGTGGTCGCTGTGCATCATATTACGCCAAGGTATATTGCACATTTATAACCGCCGATGCGCTCGCGGAATAGTGTTGAAAATTCCATCTTCAGAAGAATGTTTTCGCAACAACACCGCTTGTGCGCTGCGAACATCATCCATAGAGAACCTAAAGCGACCGCAGAAGTGGACAACTTCCTCTCAGCATTCACATAGACTTTTATATCCTGGTACCGAAATTCACCTTCCCAACTAGCGCACCCACCCCACTTCCCGATTGTCTTTCTCACTTAGGCATTACAGCGCCATGCTTCCGCTGTGCAGCCGCTCAAAAAGTTGTCAAAACAGAATTCATGAATGAGCTGCATTTCCTTGCGGTCCGGACGCGCACTCACGAACAGACAGGTGCAGCGACACAATAGAGAGATCTGTTCACGTCAGAACGCATGTGCAGCGGCCCTGTCGGCGCCATCATGCCCGTAGTTCACGGAAGTTCTAAGCTTGCTTTCGTTCTACATGGCGAACAGCATATACAGACAACTGGGCGCGATATACAGGGTGTCCCAGCTAACTTCAGTCAGAATCTAAAAATATTCCGATGCACTTTAAGACGACGCGAGCAAATGCTGTTTCTGACTGCTGTATGGAGTAAGCCACACTATTTTTTTATTCTACTTAATTGCATAATTAGTGAAGATTTATTAACCAACTTCGGAAGCAACGAAAGTGGTAAAAAAATTCCAATTAAAATGTTGTAAAGCGCTTTGCAAAACGTCCGATTAGACAGTTTGTAACTTTCAATCTATTAGGCATTAGTGTTTTCCGCTTACTGCAGATGCCCGCGAAATACAAAAAGTACCACGTGACATGCCCGTCTGCGCGTCGTGATTGCACTGCTCCCAACCCTTCCGCGCACAAACGAGCATAGCATTTAGCCGGGTGACCTGCCGCTGCGCCTGCTTATCGCTATCATGGAGCGCCGCGAGGGAAGCACATCGCTGGCGTAAATCGCACAGCCAACGCCTGCGTCCCTGTCAAGTCGCCTTTTAAGCGGCACTACTGCTTGATGCTATGTTCGTTTGAATAAGAAACGTTGGGAGCGCTGTAGTCATGACGCGCAAGCGGGCATGTCACGTGGTATCTTCTTTTATTGTATTTCGCAGGCATCTGCAGTAAGCAGAAAAAACATTAATACCTAATAGATAGAAAGTTAGAAACTGTTTATTCGGACCTTTTGCAAATCGCTATACAACTTTCTAATTGGAATTTTTTGCCTAACTTCGTTGCTTCAGAAGTTCGTTAATTATTTTTGAGTAATTATGCAATTAAGCAGTATACAAAAAATAGTGTGACTTACATACAATAGTCAGCAACATGCATTTGGTCGTGTCGCCTTAGAGTGCGTCGGCATATTTTGAAACTCTGGCTAAAGTTAGCTGGGACACCCTGTATACGAACAAGCCAGCAAATTTTAGAGCAGATGGGCGGCTGCGTCTCCTGAATTCTGCTCTTATTGAATCTCTACATTCTCATCCCACGGCCTCCTCATTTCGAGGGTCATGGCGGTACTGACCGAAGGGCACCACCAGGAGTGGAGCCTGCGGCTTAATTATATTGGCTTAAAACTGGAAAACGGTATGCCACAATGAAAAAGAAGATAACATTTTTTAAACCACGGTTATCCTTCAACCTGCAAGGACTACAAGTGCCGACGTTCACTGCAGCTGCGAATTGCGTAGTGAACGTCGTAGTGAAATTAGTCTGTTGACACAAGTGCTCCGCGCTGCCCACGACAGCTGGTGCATTGATCTGGTTCGGAAAAGATTCAGATTTTAAGTGGTTTCCGTGCAGCTTTTGCAAACGGCTATGCGTCCATCACCTGTGCGTCGGTTCATCGATCGTGTATGCACAAACCTCCATGCCACTCGATACCCGTTCCCGGACAAGCGTACTGCAGCGTAGAGCATACGATGGCGGGCAAGAACAAAATGAGGCAAGACGTTTCCTCCGTTATTATATAGGCTTCGCGGTGCCCCCGTTGACGTGCCGAATAAGCATTCCATCGGCTCCATTTGCCATGCTCATAATTAGGAACAGCGGGCATCGTCTGAGGCTTGCCTTGTCGAAGTTATCGCGGGACTCTATATATAAATCAATCAAGTTACGCGTGCCTTATATAAATTTATGAGCAACACAGCTCTTGATTCATTACTGTGAAGAGATTCTCCGTGCATTGCATTGATTTGTACCTATTTGCGGCCTCCCCCATTCATAACGCTCTTTCTTGTTTTTCGCCTCCTTTTCCTGTAACCAGAGTATACAGCAGGCGAAAGGAAGCAACCTAAGGCCGGCATCGGTGATTTTTCTGAAAAGCCACCTCATCTTTTCCGCTAGTTCCAAGCAAGTCCTCATAGACATGAGATACGGGGCAGCGTTTTTTCGCGCGTAGCCTTGGGTTACGCCTCCAGTGAAGGCCCAGAAAATGACCGCCACCGCGAACGCCAGACGCTTGGCGGAGGTTGACACGATATGCACTCTCTCGGTGAGAGGCGGACGCTGAATTGGCCCAAAATATAGGGAGCGCCCCCTGCAATTCCTTACGCTTGTGCCCGCGTTTCCTTCCAGCGGCCCCAAAATAAGTACCCACCCTTAGTAGTTATCAGCATTGGTCCAATGAAAGAGAGGAGAAAGAATGTTCGCAGCGCGTGGTGGCGCGCGCGACTGCGATAGGGCGGATTGAGTGCACGGAGGTGCGCGGGAAAGTGTCCTATCGAAATTGTGTTGCTATTCTAAGGCGCGTTTGAGTGTGTGCATACGGTGAGTGCTTCGTTGACGCTATGCACATAAGACGGTGCGGCCAGAATGAACGCGCTTACATCACGCGCGGCGCCTCGCTTATTTCTCCCAAGCCGAGGGATTCCCTCGCGCATCTTGACGTTCGCTGTCGAAGGACGATAGACACCGACGCGACGCCGACCCCGCCTCCGTCAGCCGGTTTCTTTTGAGAAGCGCTCGACCGACTTCACAACGCCGCGTAATGACGTTCACCACGATCGCCGGCGCTGTTCTCACGCGCGCGCGGTCGTGGAACTTTGCCAGACAGAATTGCGGAAGTCGTGTATGCCGGCAGGCGAATATAAAAAAAGCCAGACGCGGCAGATGTGTTCTGCGCTTTCTGGCGCCGCATTATGGAATGAGGTTGGTTACGGATCTCTTTATGACGAGAGAGAAAGCATTGGAAGATGGGAATTAAAGCGCAGCGCTGCAATATGTGCGAGCAGAGTTGTCAGCGCAGGTGAGCTCTAGCAAATATGTCCCAAGAGGGAAGGATAAGAAGTTAACGTCGTCTCAAAGAAAAAAGCACGCATGCCGCCATCTTATCATACGAGACGCCCGTTTCGTCAGTATATACGGCGGTTTTGTGAAGCAACGACGCGCTATAGCTATCCTGCGAAGGTTAATCATACTGCAGAAATTGTCCACGATATACAATGCACAGAATAGAAAGAAGCTACGCATTGTGTGGAGATAACTGAAGAAAAAAATTTAGCAAGTGATTAAACTAGGGGGTATAAACGATTCTAGACTAACATATGGACTATGAGAACCGCCACTAGTCACTGTGAGACCATGGGGCTCTCAAAGGTGCAGCCAATAAAGTGCGGAACACGGGAGTTCTTGCAGTCCACCCGCAGCAATTGAAGCCGTCGCGGCCGGGACTTAAACCCGCGACGAAAAAAAATGCAGTAATAAAGAAAAAATCGCAAATGCGCAATCGGAACTTCATGCGCCTCATATACAGAGTTATACGAGTGCTAGTATGGCAACTATGGAATGAACTATGAATGAACAACGGGAATGACTGTATACTATATGTAAGGCGTCCGCGGAGGCGTGACAAAAAGTAGGTAAAAAAAGAAAGGTAAACAGAACTATCACACGCGCGGGGAATTCGGGTGGTGCCTTTACTATACCTTTAAATTTTTTTTTCGAGGTTGCCGCGAAGCCTTTGCGGGCAGTATATCTAATTACCTTGATATTTTTCTTTCCATACGCACGGAGGGGGCGTGAACTACAACGTTATATTATTTTCGGCTGTCAACGACTGCGTTTTCCCTTCATTGTTAATTAGACGCGGCCTCTCCTATTTCCAATATTCTCTTGTGCATCTTGTATTACTAACCACTGGGTAAGAAGGTGAGAATGAGTTTCTGGAATCTCCGTTGGTGCAAAGGTTAAACAATCTGCAGACTTGAGCTATTTATGCCGCTCTGAAACCCATTTGCTACCTTAAGCGCCAACTACGAAAGGAGAGGAGACCCTTCTTCCGGCGATGACGAAGGTGGTAGAGCAAGTCTATATTTGCACAGAATGGCTGCCCTGCTATGGATGACGTGTACCAAAACCTCTGCAAGCGTATTTTACGAACCACGCAGGAAGTGTACCCAATGTCCCGAAAGACCTCAACGTGCCACAAATTTGACATTGTGAGGTAAAAGGTCCGCACATCACGCGTGATGCATGAACGAAAATTTCGAAGAGCGTCGGTTAATTATGCAGCCTTAGAGAAAAATTCTTTAAGCAAGTGCTTGAAAATGTTATATGGCCGTTAACATCTATGTTTCACCGTGTCCTGAAGGAGTTTACTTTTGGTGAAAGCAGGGGGGCATATTAAGGGTAATGTGTGGCGTAAAATTTAGTGTTTCTGACTTATGAGTTTTGGAAGTACTGTTAAGAATGGCCGTACGGGGTGGCAACGGGCCAGCTTTCAGCCCGCTGCACGTGTTCCAAGCCCACCAGTCGGGGGGGGCGCCTTCCGAGAACTGCGGACGGCCGGCAGCCACGTGGCGCGCGATCAACTCCGGAAATTGGTACTTGGCCGAGCCACCCGGGACAAAGCAGTTCTACGAAGCCCTCTGACGTCGGCACTGAAAGCTGGGCGGTACCGAGAACTGCGGATGACCGGCAGCCACGTGGCGCGCGGTCAGCTCAGGAATGTGGTACTTGGCCGCACCACCCGAGACGGAGCACAGTTCTACGAAGCCCTCGGTCGTCGACTCCGGAGCCTTTGTGTGTATGGGTTCGCACCTGTGTGTTTGTGTGTGTATGGGCTCGAACTTGTGTGCATTAGGGTGGGTGAGCCATAGTGCGAGGCGGCGGCAAGTTTACAATGCTTGGACGAACCTTCCCGACCCTTCCTGCTCCGTCCCCGCCGAACGATGACGTCGAACTATGACGTCAAGCGGAGAGCTTATAAGCAGCGTTTGCCGGCTGCTAGGGTGTGCTCGTGTCGTGATCGTTGTCGGGAGCTGAGTGCTCTGTCATACTAGAAATGTACTAGTGAGCTGTGTGCTCGTAAACTGTTTGCTGTATGTTAGTTTTGCGGGCTCCATATGGGAGTCGCGCTAGTCTGCCAATGTATCCTGCTTAAACTGTTAATATGTAAATAAATCCTGTTCACCGAGTTCCTGTCTACGAACTTCATCTCCTTCAAATGGTGGCAGCGGCGAGATAGTCCGAGGACTCCTACATCTGGTCGACAGCGGTAGGACCGTCCGACGAATCTAATAGTACACACTCAACCCTTACTTTCTCTTTATTTTTCATGGTTTATAGAACGTTCGCAGTAGGTTTCCAGGATGTCTTCAGTGACTTAAAGGGCAACTCCGGCGATTTTTCGATGTCAACGGATGTCGATGAAATTCGCCGGGTACGTTCCTCTGAACACTTTCGTCATGTGCACGCACGCACACACACACACACACACATACAAAAAAAAAACAGGTTTGAGAGTTGCGCAGATTTTTTTACAAATGAATTTAATAAATTGCCTCGAACACCCTACCTTGCCTCCTCCTCAGTTACAGGCAACATTGTGCATGACGTCAGGAATGTTCCATGCAGAGCATGCCGGGATCATGCAGACGACAGCGACGAGAGCGTCGAGCTCGAGTCGACGATCGTGAGCTGGTGCATGGCGTGAGAAGTTGCGTTCCCCGTATACGTGCAAGAGATGGGAGGCAAGTGGTGTTGCGATGTTGGCTGCCCGAACTTCAGCCCTCGCCATCCGCACACACAGTTTGAGGCGATGCTGATCGCGTTCAGCCGAGGTTAAGCCTATATGTCACAGCCACGTAGTTCATGCGTCTGCTGCTGGCGGACCTGATCGACTGACCTGAAGCTAATTGAGCCATCAGGATGAAGAAAACTCCTTCTGTAGTTCAGTTTTGCCCATACGGATGCGAAATAAACCATTCCTCATTTCGTACAGTGCACACACAAAAAGCGAGAAGCGACGACACGGAGCAGTACCGACATCGGTACGTTGCCGTTTTCGACGGAAAGGTGCCCGCCGCACTCACCGGCACTTCCCTAAATTAAATGCGACTTCGAACATGGGTCTATTTTTACGTATTGTCATGCACACTCATCATTTAGCTTTCGAGGTACACTGCTTGCCTCGTATCCCAAATGGGCAGCAAGCGTAGGCCCCTTGAATACAGCAGCGTAAACAACCGCCTCGTTCTGCTGCCAACGGTGTCTATACTGGCATTGGAGTTTCCGCGAGAAATCTACGCTTTCTCTAAATGAACGATCACACGCGCAAAGTCCTCATCTATGTCCACTTTACGCAACATATCGTGTGTATGAAGAGAATACGAAGAATGATAAGTAGGCAGCACAACGCTCCCGTACTACAGCCTCGCGCTCGCTGTTTTCGAAGGTGCGTAATCGCTCATATCCGCGCGATTCAGAGTGATGCAACGGTGCTTACATGCACAGAATATGCCTGTTTTTATATAGTCTGACATTATTTGATGTCAATGATAAGCGGCTAGTATTATATCTCAAGCGAACGACGAGTGGTCGCTGCACCTACTTACCGTTCGGTGCTCTGTACTCTCAGCGGCTTTTTTGCGAGATACAAACGCGGAAAGTCATGCTCCACATCTTACAGTGAGCATGCGAAGCGCTTCCCTGAGAAGGGGTAAAACACCTAAGATAGCAAGCAGCACGTATAAAATCAATGGTTATGGGTACCCTTGGTCTTCATGTTGCAGCACGATATGTAGTGCATGAGCGCTGGCTCTCGTAGTAGCGGGTCGAATCCGAATGGCGATTCGTGGCTATCGAATTCGTCAGAATCATATCTGTCAATATTTGACAGATCCGAAGAGCTGGTGCAGCTGACATTGTCACCCGAAGATCCGGCGCGTTCACGATTAAACCGAGCGTCTGCTCTTCGCTGCCAGAGGGCGAGACCAGCATGCCTTGCGCGCCTTCCCCGATGGAGACACTCGCGATGTCACACGAAGAGGTTCGCTCGGCTGCTTGGTCAGGTTTCGGTTTCGTTTTTGCGCTGTTTTTCTTATTTAGAATTATTTTCGAATTTGCCAAACAATTCTACCATCAGACGCGTGACAGAGGGGTCTCAGCAACCTAAATATTCCATTACCTTGACATGGTAAAAAAAATCGCCGGAGTTGCACTTTAAACGAGGTACCTTGTTTATATTTTGGAAAAACAAAAATAACGGTAATGTTATGGGTATGTGGAGACAAAGTACAAAGTTGGGGACATGCCAAGCACATATGCAAGATTTTGCATTCCGAGCTCCGGCGTTTTAGCCTACTGTACCAAAGAACTGTAATCGCCATCAAGATCGAATGGGTGAAAAGTGCTTGAAAGCGTCCGGCCGTTATTCGCTATTTCCAAGTGTCCTAGCACGATTGCGCATTAAACGGAAGTTCACATTCGGCGGAAATGGAGGCCTTGTTACGCGTGATGCGTAAAAAAAAGATTAACGTGTTTGGTTCAATTAAAAACATTGCAAGTAATTACTGAATACTCACTTTCTGCCTATGTTCACGCGTTCCACGAGACACGTTAGGTTTGCCCGATGACCTTAGGTGAACTAAACGAGGAACTTGTTTTCTATTCCTTGAAAGACAACGAGGGAAAAAAATGTGCAGGCCGTTCTAGTAAATTACGTATGCAAGCGCTCCGGAATGTTATAAGTGTGGTTTACGAACGGCGCAAAATTTAATCCGCCGTCTTATAGTGGAACTATACCAGGCACTGCGACGAAATTTGTCGAAAAAAAAATATGGGGCGGGGGGGGGGGGGGATGGCATTAGAGTCAACACGCATGCGGGTTAAATGTGGGTGCATAATTTACTGCCCCAGTAAAAAATTCCTTCAACAAGTGCTCGAATGCGTAATACGGCTGTAATGCGCAATGATACCCAATGTCTCGAAAGGACTCTACGTCACAACGTGTTCATATTTAAAGATTTGGGGGTGTCTTATGTACAATGTGTGGCGAAACATTAACGTCGCTAAATTAATTAGGAGCTTTGCAAATAATTACTGAACCGTCGTTTCCTCCCTATTTTCATGCATTATGTAAGAAACGAGTCGCCTTGTTTACATTTCGCGGACATAGGGGGAACGCCATGGGCGATCTTTAGACAAAGTTCGAAGTGTGTCGTTCATTTACAGCCTGCTGTGATAGCGCGACGCTGTACTGTGACCTCACCGCGGTCTGAAAAGAATCCTGATCGCGTTCTGTGATAAGACGTCACTCCTCGGCCTTATATATATCTGTATGGTTGCAATGGAAGCCCTACTTATCTGCGTGGATCAGCGTATAGTAGCTGCTTGGACCTTACCTTCGTTTCACGTTCGCTTTCGAGAAGAGTGCACTGGTTTTCGGATTTAGAAACACGGGGTAGCGACCACATCCCAACCTATTTGAAGATCGAAGGTTTGACTAGCTCCAAGTCCTCCAGAACCGTCCAGTGCACCGATTGGCCTAAATACAAATAATGGAAGACTGTTGTCGTGACGGCACCTCCTATAACCTACAGGGCGCGATAAAGGATGCCAGACAAACAACCACGCATTTGCTTTCGAATAGTTCTTCCCGCATCGATTTCGACATCGAACTAGCGAAACTTCGAGCAATTCGCCGTCGTGCAGAGCGAAGATATAGACGCACGAAGTACAATTATGATTTGAGATTGGCTAGACGAACACAAAAGAAAATACAGCGTCACATGAACAAGCTGGCTTCGCGACAATGAGTATCCTTTTGCGAGTCCCTGGATCCGCGAAAACCTTTGTCGCTTATATGGAGGACTGTTCGTGGCCTTCGCACAACCTCTGGTCAGCGCCACCCGTTTAAATCTCTGGCACTCCATCTACAATGTAGAGATATTGATGTCGCTGAAGGTTTCTGCAGAAAGATTGCTGGCGAAGCAAATTCCGATGGAACGGGTACGGGAACGCTCGACCACCCACTGTTCTCACGCGATCCCCGCATGGAATGCCCTTTTTCTATGGAAGAACTAGAAGCTGCGCTGGCTTTGTGCAGGCGTTCTTCAGCGCCAGGGCCTGACAGCATTACATACCGGGCCCTGTGTAACCTAGGAGACCAAGCTCGGAAGGCACTCTTGCTCCTGTACAACGACTCCTGGCAGACGGGTACGGTTCCGCAAGAATGGAAGTCAACTCGCCTTATTCCACTTCTCAAAGCTGGCAAGTCGCCTTTGGACATTTCCTCATACCGTCCGATCGCTCTTGCCAGCTGTGTTGGAAAAACAATGGAAAGAATGATTTTAACACGTCTGGAATGGTACTTAGAGTACTATGAAATCTACCCAGATGCTACGGCCGGATTCAGACGTGGCGGTTCGTCAACAGACAACGTTGTTGACTTCATAACATTTGTGCAACACCGAAAGGCCTGTAAGCGACTATCTGCTGCTCTGTTTCTAGACGTTAAAGGTGCTTATGATAATGTCACCCATGAAGCCATCCTTAGCACGTTAGAAGCCGTCGGACTTGGTGGTAAGATATATATGTGGATGTGCAGCTACTTACAGAGGAGACCATTCTACGTGCACACAGAAAATGGCCCGACATCCGAGCATTACGGTAGCCGAGGAGTCCCTCAAGGCGGAGTGCTTAGCCCAACTCTTTTCAATCTCACCCTCTGCGGATTAGTTGACAACCTGCCAAGCACCGTACGACTTTCCATCTATGCGGACGACATCGGCATTTCGGCATCAGGTGTGACACGACTTCAGCTTCGCGCTCGGCTTCAGAAGGCAGCCACAATGACATCTTGCTACCTTCGTGAACAACCCTATTGGAAAATCCTATTTAAATTCAAACTGGGTTATACAGGTTTAAACTGGTTTTAACAGGGACCTGTTTAGCAACAAACAGGTATAAACAGGACCAGTTTACACACGAACAGGTTTGAACGGGGTCCCGTTTGGCATGCAAACAGGTATAAACTGGACCAGTTTACACACGAACAGGTCTGAACGGGGTCCCGTTTGGCATGCAAACAGGTATAAACTGGACCAGTTCACACATGAACAGGGCTGAGCGGGGTCCCGTTTGGCATGCAAGCAGGTATAGGCACGACCAGTTCAAGCAGAAATGGGTCTTAACAGGGGCCCTGTTTGCAACTAAACTGGCTTATACTGGACACAGTGGCACCATATAGGGTCGCCTGTTTGGCAGCACAAAAGCTGGTTTATTCTGGAGCTTTGTGGCAACCATACTGGATGGTATCATGCATACGAGTTTAATGCTTGAATAGAACTGGGGAGGAACTTTTTATTGTTCGACATCCTGACAATTTAGCCCCTATAGTGCTAAATTGGGGCCATTATCAAGCTCTACAGAAATTGCGTGACCACCTCGGAACATTCACAGACCAAACTGCGATATGCTAGCTGCGAATTTCAAACCGATTCCCGGTCCTGCCCAGTTGAAAAAGACACAGGAATTCCTGCTGCGACTACAGCAATTTCTGTTGTACGACAGAAGTTCCTAACGTTTCTGAAGTTGCGACAGACATTTCTGACGTTACGACAGCGATTCTGACGTCGCAACAGAAACATTCGGTCGCGACGGCCAAGAGTTCTGAAGTCGCAACAGAAGCACTTTCCGTCGCGGCCCTTTAGAATGTCAGCTTCGCATCGGTGGTGTACACTGTACTTTTTTTCTTGCGCGGTATTCAATCGTGCTTCTTTGGAGCCGGCAGTACTGATAGCACCGACACCGGCATTAAAGTCGACGTTGCCAATTGTTATAATTGTGCCGTGACGACGCGGCACCAGCAACGCCCTACCGGCCTCCTCAAAATCGGCCGCTGATCAAAATCATACGATCTGCGGGAATGGCTGCGTATCCGCTTTGTTTTATTTGGTAAGATGGGGCACACAGGCCTGTGGACTTACCTGTGCGGTTACACTGACACATTAGTTACTTTCCCAGAAATATTGCACAAGCATATGCGAAGCGGGAAAGAAGTTTTGGATTGTTCCACAAAGTTGCGTGAAAAGCTGTCTCGCTCGGGTCTCATTAATCTGGTACAGCGCTACCGTGAGAAGCCAGTATTCTGTCGAGATGAAGACTCACCCACGAGTGTTTATGTAGCTATATTGTATTGAACACACGAATTATATGCGAGCTCAAAAGTGTAAAGAGCAAGAGACAACTGTCGAAATTAGCAGTAACAACCCTCAGTGTCCCCGGTCACCGTTGTCTGTTTCGGAATTTCGTATGAAATATGGATATCGTTACAGCAAAATCGATGGTCTAGCACTCCACGATGTACCTGTCGATGGTAACAACACTTTTGCTCATCTAGAGATGCGGCAGTTGACGCGGTGAAGTGAAAGCGCATCGTGGCTTTTAAAATGCAAATGTAAACAGCAACCCAGACAGCAATTTACACTCTTGACATAGCTTCAACATACGCCAGCAGTGATGTTCGGCGTGGTGCAGTGGTAAGATGCTTGTCTCGGAACCGTCAGGTCCAAAGTTCGAATCCTAGGCAAAAGGCGTTTTTTTTTTCTACTTTTGTTTTTTTATTTTATTTCGTATTAATAATTTTACATAACCTTAAAATGACCTCTGTCAATTTTTAATCAAATATTGATCAGGAACTACAGAATTTTCGACTACAGGGCGTCACACTACAGAGAACAGAACGACAGTCACAACCACGACCTACTGTATGTGGTCACAACGTCCCAAAATACGACAGACTGAAAATTTGCTGTTGTGTTTTTCAAGTGGGTGAGACGTCTATACGGCGTATACGCAGATTGCTGTCCTCTCTATTAAAAGCAACGTTGCTGAAACACGTCGTACAAGACGCTGTACGACTCGCATAACATCGAAATACAACGCCGTCACCATCCATGAGATCACCGAAAGCACGGTCGCTTTCGGTGGCGGCCTACAGATGGCAGCACAGGTAGCGCCGGTAAAGTTACAGGTGATATTATTTTGCCGTCCTCAGTTGTCGCCACATGTGAGTGCTTGCTGCATTGACGCCGTCCGATGTAGTTGTTTAATCGTGTGTACGCTGTGCCGAGAGAAATTGTGGTGCATTTTGTATGCATTGAGAATCACAAAACGCCTGGGACCGCGTAATGTAGCCCGCAGTATCCTTCGTGTGGTGCGCCGATGTCGAAGATATGACCCTTCGCGCTTCCTTTGTTCCGGGCTCATGAACAGGATCTCCTCCTCTGGCACTGTCGCATCGTATCGCGCTGTACGGAAGAATTTGGTGAAAGTTGTGCTCTTACGTCCTGTAGTTGATCCGCAATTCAACAGTGTGTGCGCCGGAAGGACCGTTGGTGCAGTCGATGCCGCGGCACCTGTGACGCTAAAAGGAGCGTTTTCCGAGTACGCCTAGAAAGGTAAGTCCGGCGCTTGCGCGCATTCTTCCTGTCTATGGTTCGTGAAGTGTGCGTTGTTGTACGTATCGCAAGATCCGTACAACAACCGGATCCGGATTTGTAAAGCAGCAAGAATTATAAATGTGCTTTTCAAATGGTTGTTCTTCATGTCGCAGTGCACATTTAGCAAAAAGTTCCATGGAAATTGCCCTAAAACGTATTCATGTTACCAACAGCTCTATCTGTGGTTTATTTACTTTCACCTATGAAGCACGCTAGCGCGGGTGGTTCTTTGATCTAAATGGGCACAAAAATTCAAGCAAAGAAAGTTACTGTTTGTGTACATAATTTTTCATTAAGAAATGGTATAGTCATTTCTAGAAGTAGTACGTCGATGTGTCGTCGTCACAGCTAACAGCTGCGCGAGATAGCACCCGATTTCTTCGTCGACGCATGGCCAGATTTTTAGCTTGTATGGAAATTCTTCTGTTTATAGTGTGTCGTCAGATGACGTGTATTAGTGTCCTGTGTGTTTTCGTGTACTTGTAAAGGATTCCGATCTAGCAGAGAAGCCGAAATTACATAAGCAATGTTTCTTTTTAATCGAAAAATCTTTCTCTTTTCTGTATTGTCTCTCCAGAAATGAGGTGGTCTGTTGTAATTTTAAGCGCATCGTCCTTTGGGAGCAGTGCTTTGTTGCGCCGCATAGACAAGTTAGGTTTTGGAACGCTTTTCATGTCCTAAGGAATTTTTTGATAGTACAATTCACATTTCACGTTATACAGCTGTACGTTTGTGTGAACCTTTTCATAGTAGATTCATGTTCTCTACAGTTCGATTTACGTGTTATTTAACCGCCTGTGATGTTACAATCAGATATTTGCACAACCAGTTGCAGGTTCATGTAACTGGTTGTATGAGACTTTTTTCAAAATATGACGTGATCTTTTTATATCACAAGTTTGCAGTTTCAGCAGGGATTACAATAAATAAGTATTTGTTATTGTTTAGGGATGGCAAGATTTTGTGAACCAGAGGCACCTCCACATATGCACCTGCGGCACTTCTGCAGCCTCAACAGCACGGAAAAGTACCTGATGTGCATGCTGTGACAAGGTGTGTGCAAAGCAGTTGCTGCCACTTACAAGAGCTGCAGATTTTGTTGGTATCATCCATGTTTGGAAACTCCTGAATTTTTCGTGGGTTTACAAATGTGGGCTCATTTTACAATTTTATTAATGTCATTTTAGAAAGACAATGAAGTTGTGTTGGTTAAGATGTTTTAAAGCTGTTGAGAGATTGACGGTATGACATTGTTAAAATGCATGTAAAAAATTAATTATAATGGTACTTGTACTGCTTTATTATTAGCGATGCAATATCTCTAACGAGAACATCAGAGGGGCACGTGCTTTTAGGAAGTTTAGTCAGATAAATTCCTGAAGCAGCGTAAAGCTCTGTAATCTAAAAAAAATGTTGTCAGTTACTGGTTTCAAGTTCGCTGCTGCTTTTCGTGCTGCACGACAAGTTAAATAATGGTTGATAATGTGTGTGTGACGTAATAGTTCTGCGCAAACACACGAGGTGTAGAGAAGTAATTAATAAAGGGAAAATCAGACATCCACCCGCTCGTACCATTTGCAACAAAGGAAACCTGTATGTGTTCCTCAAAAGGAAAGCCGCACAGTTGAAGAAAAATTCGTCCTGGTCCGGGACTCGAACCCGGGACTACCGCCTTTCCGAGGCAGCCACTCTACCATCTGAGATAACCAGCTGGCTAGCACATGGCAGGGTGAAGTCGAATTACTTGACAACGCGAAGCAAAAGCAAGGGTTTGACATAATATTTTTTTCTCCTTTATTAATTACTTCTCTACACCTTGCGCATTTCCGCAGAACTATTACGTCAGACCCTTGCCTTTGCTTCATGTTGTCGACAAATTCGACTTGGCCCGGCCATCTGCTAGCCGCCTTGTTATCTTAGATGGTAAAGCGGCTGTCCCGGAAAGGCGGTGGTCCCGGGTTTGAGTCCCAGACCTGGACGGTTTCTTTTTTTCAATTGTGAGGCTTTCCTTTCGAGGAATCCGTACGGGTTTCTTTTGTAGCAATTGCTACGAGCGGGTAGATGTGCGATTTTCCCTTTATTAATAATGTGTGTGTAGGTATGCAACAATGGGGGTGCTGAGAGCAAGCTTTAAAATAATGTGTGCTATGTCCCCAACAAAGAATTTAGTGTCTGCAGCATTTTTACAAAATATTATGTTCACAGGTTGGCAGGTATGACATAATGTACAACAATAATGTACAACACTTTTGCTGTAGATGCATTTTCATAACGTCCATTTTCTGTCTACTTGAATCGTATATTTAGAATTTGGCTCACCTTCAGTTTGATCAAGTTACATAGGTAGCCCCCTCTGAGTTAAATATAATTAGGAGCTATTGTAGATATGCATGATATACCTACTCACTGTATTGTGACAGATATTTTTAGGGACTGTGTTGTGAGGCATGCTTTACCTGTATGTCTTGCTGCAGCTTGCCCGACAAAAGCATAAATGCTTTGCCCACCTTTATTATTATGCTTTCATGTAGACTTCTAACATCTGTGCCCACATAGACTCCATGTTCTTAATTACATTTTTCTAAGTATTCACTGTTGTGCATTACATTATTGTGTTACATTACTGTGCATCACATGTTTTTCTTTGTTTTATTTTGGAGGGGGTATTCATTTCTATAATAGTACAGAGAATAGGAGTTCAAAACAAAAAGCCACGTAAGGTGGCTTAAAAGTGTATGAAGCTTGGAATTCTACATTCCATCCCCTAAAGCGCTACCAGTAGTAAAAGATTCCTAATTGTCTTTTTTAGAAGCTAGCTGCCAGATACATAGTCCCATTAGGAGAGTATGTTATTTTTTCTTCTTTGGTCTGACTTGTTTTGTTGAATGTTCTCCTTGTTCAGAATTTGTTTTCTTGCCACCTCATGCAATACTCCAACTGGAGCCTATGAGCTATGTGTATAATAAACAAGTAAATTCCTAAAGCATGCAACAAACCATGCAGCATAGCATTTAAATGTTGCCAGTTTATAATGCTTCTTGAGTGCAGCGCATCATGGAGCTTGAGGCTGATCTCTTCAGATGTAAAACAAATTGCAGGGTATGAAAATGTGGTCCTACAAACTGCTGGTTACGCATGTCAGTCAGCCTGTTGCAGTGGTCACAAGTGAGAATGTAACCAGAAGCTGGGCGTGCTCGGCCATTTTGCATATGGCACAGGATAAAGCTTCACCTCTGCCATTGCTTGTCTTATAATAATGGCCTCCGAGTATACATGCCGAGTTATGCTTCTGGGGACACCTATTAGTTAACCTTATCAGGTAATACCATTAGCCTTATGGGTGCTATAATGTTGCAGTGCCTGCAGGATGGCCAGCATTACAACACATTAAAATTATTGTACAAGTCATGCAATGGTATCGGGATTGGCCCACCAAGTGACAACCTTTAATTACACTATACCTGGGATCAGCTCACTCAGTCAGGGAGACATCCATGCATAAGGGGAGGGGTATGGCAAATAGAGGGCGTTCGATTAATATTTCTCTCATAGATAGCTGATACATATAATCTTTCTTAAATTGGATGCTTTGTTGCTCAAAGTGAAGTTACTTATGGGCATAATGTCAGCATTTCGATCCTATTTATGCTTAACGAAAGTTGCTTTGTTCAGTGTCACTTTTTATATTGTTTCGCTTGTGATTCTAAGCTCACTTGTTTTATAGCTGCTGTAGGTATGGCTGGACCTGGAGAAGAAGTGTAAGCAGACCATGCTATGTTGCTGATCTGCGCTGATCTCCACATCCAAGTTGGTCCCGCGACAGTTGGGCACCATTGTGCCTTGCTTCATTGACAAGGTGATATAATATGGTGAGCTTGTACTTCAATATCGGTATTGAAAATTATGTTAAGGAAAAAAGACAAGGATTGGTCTTTATGATAGATACACTCATGTTCTTTCTTTAAGGTGTTCTTTTGACACTGTTCTGCATGGACAAATTTTTAGAGAATTATAACAGTCCTTTATTGCAAAGTGCCATGGCGCTAGTTTATGCGTTAAACTAGCACTCTTTCACCAAAAAAAGCCTTATTTAGCACACAATTCACAAGGAAAGAAAGGAGGCAACAGGACAGAGTGCTACTAACAGTTCAGTATTATTGCTCGCACAGTGATATTGTGCAAAAGGTGAAAGGGGGAGAATAGGTCTGAATACATGCTGTTCGCACAGAAACATGGTGAGCGTGACACTTGTTTTACAATGATAAGAAGCAGTCTCACTGTCTAGTAATTCTCTGCATGGGGAGCTAGCGCTAGGTTCCTCGTCATACATATAAGAAAAGCCTCAGATATCTCTCCAGCGCTTTTGTCTTTATATTTTGTCACGATCAAGCAGCTTTCAAACATAGGTGCATGTGCGCCGAGAGCAGTGCACTACCACTGCTAACTGACCCTTGCATCAAGTTTGCTTGGTCACGCTGCCAGTCATTTATACATTGGCCGGTTTATCCGATGTAGCCTCTACTGCACGAAATGGTATGTGATAGACACTGCACCTGTGTACTGTACGTGCTTTGTTACATGATTTTTTTTTTCAGAGATAGTGATGCAGGCCTTTTCATTATTTACATGCCTACACAACAAACCAAGCCAGCATGAGGCAACTGTTCTCGGCACGAAACAAACTTGATTCGTTAGTTTTCGTTCATTGGTGCGATCACACTAAGGCAGACAAGCTTGTAGGCTGTGCTTCTGCAATTTGTACAGCACACTGACAGCACTGGTGTGGGCCTCATCTGTGGGCTGACTTATGGCACCTTCTACAGCGCAGACCACTTGTGTTGGGCGAGGCACCAATGTTGACGTTTGTTCCCTTGTGCAAAACAGCAGTCCTAGGTTTTGAGTAGTTGTAGGAAGACAAGGTAAACACAACTTCCATGGCTTGAGTGGGCTCATTTCTCTTGGGGCATCTAGCTTTTTTTCTTGCAACTGTGCAGAGGTGCTTCCCTAGAGCCTGTGTGAAAATGGCATAGAGTTGTGCATTCGGGAACTCCTGAACAATGATCTGCTATAGTTAGGGCTTTGCGAAAATGCACTGTCTACCAATTGGTAGAAGGTGCATTATTCAGCCACTGATTTCCTGTTGGCATGCTTGCACTTGTGCTGTCAGTAATTTCTTGGCTTGCCGAATTATCTTGAGGCCCCACGCTGATGATGCTACCGATGTCGTCATGTGCAGACTTTTCAGGATGAGGTTTTTTGCTTTGCAAATGTTGTTGAAAGGTAGGTGGTGCTTACAGGTAGCTATTCTAGATATTAGTGGAATGAATTGGCCCATCTTGCTTCATCAAACATCGTCACGCCGACATCAGTTGCACAAACAAAAAACCTGGCCTACTCGCAGCGTCATGCACGAAGAAACAAACAAATCAGCTGCTGGATTGTCTTGACATGGCATACTAAGCTGAGACCGGAACTGCTGTAGCTACAAACCAGGCAGAGACGATGATGATGAGCAGGGATTTGCAGTAGCGCCACTTCGTGGGGCAGCAAGGAGGCTCCGTTCAAAACAAAAATGTCGTTCAGCAAGTAGAACCATGCAACGGTCAGAGTCGTTGCATGGTGCTCTCGATCAAGTTGGCTCAAGGAGTGTCCGAAAAATCAGACGAGAGGTTGCAAGGCAACCTAACTTTCGGAAGTTGTTATACATTATGGTCCATGGGGAGAATGGCGGTGCCGTGAAACAGACCGAGTAATCAAGTCCGAATTTTCGGAGTCCGGAAAATCAGTCGGCGACTGTACCTATACCTATGTGTCTATGTATACCTAGGTGCAACAGTGTTTGCTATGATCTGTGCAAGAATTGCTGTTGCCCGTAGATGCCCAACATGTCGGGTGTCAAGTTGTAAAATACCTTGCAAAAGTGATCTACGGAAAAATACCGCTTCTGCTATATTTCGCTTTTGCAAGAAATTTTGCGGCTGCTGGCACCTACCTTAAAAGGCTTTATATGGTCTTCGCATGGCCAGGGCCTTCTACTTTTGTGAGTTTGCTTATCTCGAAATTTACCCCGGTTTTTATAACTTCAAGTTGGCGGGATCCCTAGTCTCCTTTAACGTGTACCCAATAGACCTTACATAGGGGTTTTGGCATTTCCCTGCCATCTAAATGCATCCATTGTGGCCGGGATTCAATCCCACGCCCTCTGCCTGAGCAGCGCAATGTCAAAGCCAGTACACTACGGTATTTTGCTGGCAGAAGGGTTTAGTTTCTGAATAATTTATTATCTCAACCTGTCGGTGTTGTTTTTAAAGGTATTTCATGTTTGTATTCAGTTGCTTCAATACTAGTAATTATTGCTAATCAAACGATGTGTCCATCTTTTTCCTATAACACTTGCTTCAATCGCCTGCTAATTATGACAGCTTATTCTCCCACAGTACTCCATGTTCCCTTGAAACATAGGCATTGCACGAAACCACATATTTTTCAATAAGATTTATTCATTATCTCCTATGACCGGAATGCTGAACCTTTCTTATCTGTGGGAACATAGGCGAATTTGCCTATGTGCCAACCTGTTGCATGAGTCAAGATAAATTATTGGCTTTACTTTTTCAGGTGCCCTGCTCGCTCTCACCCAAGCAACCCACTCCAGCGGTCTTCTCTCGGCAGACTGGATGCATCGAAATACCGTTAGAAGGTCCAATAAACAGTGCTTGGGACATTTATGACATGCTTTTTTTTAAGCCGGATGACTTCAGGCTTAATGAAAGCTCAAGTTGGTGTACAGAAATACCTACGTAAAGTATACTTGTCTTTTTCACTTACAAGTACATGCCAATACTTTGCCTGACATTTTTCACCCCAAAATTACGCTTTACTGTGGATTTGTGAACAAACCATTACAACAAAAAGCACTGCATTAAAACGAGTACAAGTAATCGAACAAATACTAAATCTGCAAGAATTACATTTGCATACTAGTAGTAAATATGAAAATGAGGTACAGTCTTCTTCAGGGTGCATTTTCTTGTAGGTCATACATAGAGAACGTACTCGTGGGTCATACATAACTTGTTCATGATGTATCACATCAGTGTTGGTAGTGCTAATCGATTTATGCCGAAAATTGTGTTTATCTTCGTATCAAGCAATGTACCAGGCAAACCTACATGTGAAAGTGGCATTCTTGTTGCAAACATAATGCGGATCTACTTCTCTTCAATGCTGATCGCAAATACACAAATGTACAAAATAGGTTTAAGAGTAAATTATATTAAGCAACATCAATCCATTCTGAAAGGACCAGGTATGAATGCAGCAAAATATAGGTCTGAACAGGGGCAAACAGGTCTGGGTTAGATAGGACGGGATTAAACGGGTCAGGATTAAACAGGATTTAAACGGGTCAGGATCAAACAGGATTTAAACGGGTCAGGTTTAAACAGGATTTAAACGGGTCAGGTTTAAACAGGAATAAACAGGATTTAAACAGGTCAGGACTGAACAGGATCAAACGGGGTCCCGTTCCATAACCCTATTTGATGAAACCCGTTTGAAAACAAATAGGATTTTCTAGTAGGGAAGGACTTGAAATTTCATGCGGGAAGTGCGCAATGGTGGCATTCCCGAGGAAGCGAATGTCTGCTTACGGCGTATCTATTAACGGGCAACTTATACCATACAGCAGAAGTCACAGGTTCTTGGGAGTCGTAATTGACAGAGACCTATCTGGGACTCCGCACGTGAATTACGTGAAAAAGCGGCTGACTGCTATCTGTCACCTGTTCAGGTTCCTTGCAGGAAAAAGTTGGGGAGTATCTATACAGGCTATGTTACAGCTGTAGATGGCGTTGTTCGTTGGTTTCCTGCGACACAGCCTGCCTGCAATATCCAACACCTGCAAGACTAACCTGCGTACGATTCAGAGTATTCAAGCCCAAGCCCTTAAGATATGTCTTGGCTTACCACGCAGTGCATCAACGGCTGCGCAGGATTACCCAATCACGACGCACATTACCGTCGAGACAATGCGTAGGCATCTCAGGCATTATGCTAGGACCCCTTCCCACCACTTGGCGAGCCTCACTGCTGCAAGGCCCTGCTCGACATTTAGTGGTATTGTCAGTGCACATCGTCCGTCGTTTACTTCAGGGTACGCACCTGCGGCCAAGCCAGCGTTTTCTCCATGGTGTTTGAGCCGTCCACAAGTACATATAATGATTCCGGTACTACAGAAGAAGACAGATATACCGGCCCCTGCTCTAAAACAGCTAAGCTTACTTCTTTTGCATGAGAAGTACAGCAACCACGTGCACGTCTATACCGATGGATCGACTACGTCGTGCAGTTCTGCTGGTGCCGTGGTTATACCAACGCGAGGAATGACACTGCGGTTCAAGACATCGCATGTCACGACCTCAACGGCGGCAGAACTAACAGCCCTGCGTCGAGCACTGGAATTCATTGATTCTGAAAGACCTACAGAATGGGCTGTGTTCTGCGATTCAAAACCGGCATTACAGTGCACGCAGTCAGTTCTCCGACACGGATGCCATGACCAATTGACAAACGAAGTCGCGAAACTTTACCATCACGTCCAACAAAAATGTCACGAGGTCGTTTTTCAATGGGTACCTGGCCATTGTGGAATCAGTGGCAATGATTCCGCCGATAACGCTGCTCGCACAGCACATCAAGAAGAGCACAGCGTTCCAATTCCGCTTTCGAGGACAGACGCCGCAAGGCAGCTTCGACACCTGGCACGCAGTCTCACACTGACCGAGTGGAACTCGCCAAACTTACGACTTACACGACTGCATCGACTAAACCCTTCCCTGCAACTCCGACCTCCAATCGGACTTCCTCGACGTGAAGCTACGCATCTCTGTCGCCTTTGGTTAGGAGTTGCCTTCACAAAGGCATACTCTACATTAATTGGAATGACTGACAGTGCAGCATGCGAGGTCTGTGGCACCGAAGAAAACATCGACCACCTGCTGTGCCACTGTCCACGGTACACTCCAGAGAGACAAGAACTTGCCAAAGCTTTCCAAAAACTGGACAATCGACCGCTTTCTGTGCAGGTGCTGCTGGAACACCGCCCCCATCACCCGTCGGCCCATAAAGCGGTGAAGGCGCTTTTGTGCTTCTTCAGGACGACGGGCTTGTGCGACCATCTGTGACTTTTAATGCAATTTCTGTTGGACCACACACGTCAGTGAATTCACCCCAATTTGCTTATTTCCCTCCCTCCCCTCTCTCTCCCTGTTATCTTTGTTTCCCCTTTCCTATTCCCCCGGTGTAGGGTAGCCAACCGGACGTTACTCTGGTTAACATCCCTGCCTTCTACTTATCTCTTTCCCTCCTCCTTTCCCTGAACAAACAGGCATCATAAGCCATCATAAACCATCATAAGCCATCATAAACATCATAAGCCATCATAAACATCATAAGCCATCATAAACAGGCAACATAAGCCACCGAGATTAAATTTGGTGGATGCGGGAACATTATGACTGGTGTGCACGCGAAGTGAAAAGTGCGTGCGTGCCTTGGTTGAAAATTCCTTAAACAAAAGTAAGAAGCGCTGCGCGAGTTAGTGTGGTAGCATGACGAGACGCAGCTCTATAAAGACAAACGCAAAAAGAAGAAGCAAACAGCGATTGAGTGGTCGAAAGCGTTATACGCGGGCAACATATACTGCACACGGGCGAGCCATATATACAATAACACACGCAACGTTTTGAACTGCGTGGTTTAATTAGAAGCTAGTGAAATTCGTAATGCAACTGTTCGAAAGAGAGAGCTCGGCTGGAAATTGGGCTGTGATTCCGCGAGTTCGCACAGGTCTGCTGTCTTTCTTTTACTGGTGAAAGAACCAGAAGACCTCAGCGATTTCTACGAGAGAGTCTTCTTTAACGACGTGCGAAATAGACGTGAAAGATGTGTGTTTGTTACTCTTTCGACTATGCAACGCAAACAGCTCACGAAGCAATTGTTTAATTATTTCCATTCATCAGTCATGAAAATATCCCCATTTGCATACAGATGTCTATGTGAGTTACGCGGTTTGGTTCATGCTCCCCTGTGCACATCACGTAATAAGTAAAATTTGTAAGCATAAATACTGGGGGCATGTAAAAGAAAATTGAAGCTATCTATAGTACGTAGAGCAAACCCCTTCGCTAGCAATCTCGTGCTTTGCACCACTTTCGAGAAACACGGCTTGAAAATATGTTGCGTTTTGGATTGGTGTTCTATTTAACATTTATCGTGAGTGCATCTTTCGACAGTCCCGATAAGTGTTAACTACAAATGCGGCTACAAGATATCTAAAGTTCTGGCAGTGACAAGCAAAAGATAGTTGTTTTGTAAACGCCGCCTGCTCCGCAGCCTGCACTTACTTCAACAGCCTATTTCTAACAATTATGTACTGTATATAGTGTTTCAGGAATTGATATGTTATGCATAGATATCGACACAACCGATGAAACACGATGAAGTAATAAATGAAAGGCTCAGAATAAAAAAAACCTATACATTTCCAAAGAACGTTTTCCTGGAGAGTTACTTAGAAGAGGACGTACGCACAAAAACCTATTTGTTGTCAGACGTTACAGCCAATGTTTCTGCACGTACGTACTCAACCCCTGAAAACTTTATATATATATATATATATATATATATATATATATATATATATATATATATATATATATATATATATATATATATATATATATAAACTATAGGGGAGACTTTCCCCTGGAAACGCCGGTCGATCTCTGCGCATGTGTGGTGATTTCGTGTAGGCGATGCGGAAGCGCAAGCTGTGGTACAGCGTAGAAAACAAAAACATGCGACTAACAGACGAAGACCCGAGACGTATACAAAGAAAAAAAGTATCACGACAAGGAGGAGGAGGCATCAGAAATCTAGGCGACTATGCTGGCCGCGACGAATAATTAATTAAAGTGCACGAAATAGTTTGACGCCTAACAGATGAAATACAATGAAAATGTAAAAAGGACCCAATAATGCGGACATGTCGCTGTCACCACAATGCGCCACATGCGTTATGTCTGAAGTGATTTTTAAAGAGAAATGGAAGAGATAAGTGCAGTGCCGTAACTGTCTCTCAGAGGAGGACACTGACATGCAATGTATAGCACACGAGGGCATCAACGAAAGTAAGCTACGAAAACTAAATAAAAAAGAAGGCAAAATCTACATGGACTGAAAGGTTGGGAGGAGTCCACACGGGAAGACCGAAAAATGGTACATAGAAACCGGGACGAATGCGCGCTCTTTCTCATTACATTGACCCAACCTACTAGCTCAACAAGAAACTCGTGAAGTGCAGGTATACAGAGGACGACGTTCACTGCCGGCGGCCATTCAGCTCGGTCGAAGACGCTGCCCCGCCGCCCACGCGTGCCGGCGGTACTCCGCGCGGCTACATGCACAACAACCAGACCGCACACCTGCGCAGTATGCGCTCGGGGAACATAAGACTGTCCGAAACTTTTTAGTCTTAGCCTCCCATTCCAAGATGCAGGCATGGCCGCTATCTAATTGGTGCCGAAGCAGCGTACAAGAGACCCCCCTCCCACCCCCTATAGTGCTGGACCCAGCAATGAACAGTAAACTCACACAGACACAAAAGAAAAGAGAAAATTAATATCTGCCCGTCGCCTGCCACGATCTTCGGGTCAATAAGTGAAAGGAAATGAGAGAGAGGGAAGATTAAAAAAAATATATATCTGAGCGACACCACAACAGTCTATCGCTGACGAAGTGAACTTTTTCGCCACACATAGACAGACAAACGAGCAAACTTCAATTACGGTGAGGTTGCCCGCGCCCAACCTTCCGTACCTTACAACACGTGTTGGCAACCTGATTCTGCCACGACTTCCCCCTTCGCGAATCGCCTTCCGCGGTTAGCTCCGATACTGGAACGTTGTACGGAGTGGCAGTCAGGCGAGCGACGGCGTTAGGGTGGCTAACGGCGTCCTTGGCCGGCTTTGAAATTGTCTTTTGAAGGCACTGCGTCGCGCAATTTCGACATCATCAACGGAAACACGCACGCACGAGGATGACGCGAAGCCTCTGAATCGTTTACACTGGCTCAACCAAATAATTTTATGTATGCATTTCACGCGCCTCCCTAAGTTTCCTTGTTTCGCGTCCTTTTCACACGACCAAGGTTACAAGGGTAGATTACACGCAATGGCACGGGTCCGCTATCCGCGCATGGTGCTCAGCCGGTGTCGGCGCTCGCGTGCGAGCTTTTTCCTTGCAACCGCGACGTTGCTTTAGAACCCACACGACGGTGCACCATGGCCAGTGCTCCGGGTGTTTACTTTCGCCTTGTCTCTCCAGTGAGCCATGCAATAGGCCGCTGTTGCGTCGTTCGAGGCAGACCCGCAAGGAAGAAGAAAATAAACTTTAACAAAAGGAATGGTCCGGCAGTTTTGGTTGTGGTGGCCTCAGGTGGCGGCTCGGAGTTTCGGGCTACGCGGCGCAAACGAGGAAATGTTCCGTTTTTCTGTTCTCTTCGTCCATCCAATACCTTCCTGCAAGTACAGCCTATACTTGCTGGTGGAGGAGAACGAAAATAGCCGTGACCTTCCAAGGGCCGTACAATCCAACGAGCACGGCGCCATTCGTCCATTTCCGAGAACGGAAAACATATAGGACTGCCATTTGATCGTTTAAACACACCGAACGAAATAAAATTATGGGGTTTTACGTGCCAAAACCACTTTCTGATTATGAGGCACGTCATAGTGGGGGACTCCGGAAATTTGGACCACCTGGGGTTCTTTAACGTGCACCTAAATCTAAGTACACGGGTGTTTTCGCATTTCGACCCCATCGAAATGTGGCCGCCGTGGCCACGGAACGAAATGCAATCACCAATGTGTGTCTTTAGCGAAAATTCTGCTCATTTACCGACTGCGCACTTAACGCAGTAAGTGACACATAGACATCAGGCACGCACGCAGGATCTTTCTCGGGGGGGGGGGGGGGGGGGGGGAGATTTTTATCTCACAGGTATATGCCTGTGAGATAAAACTCTCCTTTGCTTGACAAACACGGAACCACATCAAATGGACTCGCGCAGGAAAGGAAGCGCCGGAAGAACACTGCCAAGAACAAGTAAACAAGCGAAAGTGTAAAAGAACGATTTCTAGTAGCGTTTTCTTTTTTTGACTACCTCTCGAAGAAATGCAGAGCAATATATGTTTTCGGAACAATCACAGTTCTTTTGGATCCCTCGTTTACTGCTTAGCAAGTGCCAAAACCCACTCGTATTGTTATTTGGGAAGTTGCGTAACTATGCTTGGCCGCCAGTCCCGTACAGCCGCGCAGAGCGCAGGACGCTGCGGTTCTAGACGTACTCCGCCCACCACGGAATGTTAGAAAAACACCCACATAAGCATAGCAGAGAAGTGGCTACGTCAGGCGGTTAGACTGATAACGGTAGAAGCGTCACTCAAAACACACGGAATCCTTCTCCACTTCCGGCGGCGTTCTCGCTACTTCCTTTTTAAATAAAAAGATGTTGAGCCATAAATAGTTTTACAAGCAACGGTTAAATTTGTTAATTTTAGTTTTTTTCTTCTTGTTTGGGAATCGCCTCGGCTCTCTCCTTTAGTAGATAGCTTAACTTCTCAACTCCTTGCGACTCTTGCTTCCAGTTGTCAATTTTGCATGAAAAATGCTGTACAATTAGGGAAAAACCAGACGAGGTAACGGGCGACATTCATATTGCTTATGAATTTAACGGTTATTGGAGGGTGTGATCATGGACACTGTTTCGCATGATTTTATTTTCCACCTTACCTAACCTATATCACGGGTATATGGTGCCGAGGATATGCCAGCGTCGCGGCGAGCCGTCACTCGAGGAAATAATGAAGGAAACGGAAAAGTTAAACGCAACTGGCATTAGACAGTTTTAGAATAGCGTTTGTCGCCTTACGTACGTTAAACGCAATCACCTTTGCGGGACGTTACGGTGCGTGTCCTTTCAAGACTTTTAGTTTACCATACGGGAACGCAAACGTAAGGAAGACGTCATAAAACAGGGCGCCGTCTGGTGCCTCGTGCCAAGCGTATCCAAGCCAAGACAATCCATTACCAATCATCTTGTTGATGCTTTGCCGACGCGTCTCGCTGCATACGGGCGCCGGAATCGTCGAACGATCTCAGTAATTGGACGCGCTATGCGCTCATAACTAACGTTTCAGGTGAGTTTAGAGAAAGCGAAAGCTCATTTCAATAGTTACTGGCGATTAACGCGAGTCAGAGCGCAGCCATCACGAGAATTCACGCTTTAGCGGGAGCCATGGGTGCCGCCATGTCTGACAACGCTATTTCTTAGCGTACGTAAACATTCGAACATTACGTCATCATAGCACACGTACACTGCAGAAAGCCAATAACGTTCAGAGCATGCGCAGTGAGGACGACGCTATTTCTTCACGTACGTAATGCTTTTACGTTCGGTTGCAAACGCTAAACTAAAACTGTATTTTAACGGGAGACCTCAACGGTACCACACCAGTGACCTACTGTTCAAGAAGACAGTCACGCCCTTCACGAATGATCATGCAGAAGGCTAAAATGATCCTGGCTCTGGGGGCGGCGCACGGCGACAAGAGGAAGGCAGCCAAGCTATTCCGGATGTGGCATTGTGGAGGACGCCCTAGGCCGTCAACAATACTTGGAACGTATGAAGTCCTTTGCGAGACGGGTAGCTTACAAGAAAGCGACACAGGACAGCAAGCGCACCATCTATTTAATATTGCGCGTATCTCGCGGGCTTTTGTTTTATTCGTGGAAAAAACAACCAGGCACAATTCAGCATGAAATAAATGCTTGATTCGGAGGTTATTTAAGGTGTCCTACAACTTTGTAATTCCAATGCGTCCAACTCTGTTCACGTACAAACGATGACAGCATCTAGCAGGCATGCTGCCGCTTAAAAGGCGACAGGGCAGTGACGAAGGCGTTGGCTGTGTGATTTACGCCAGCGATGTGCTTCCCTCGCGGCAGTTCATGATACCGATAAGCAGGCGCAGCGGCAGGTCACCCGATGTTCGTTTGTGCGCGGAACGCTTGGGAGCAGTGCAATCACGACGCGCAAGCGGGCATGTCACGTGGCTTTTTTTTTTTTTTTTCGTATTTCGCGGGCATCCGCAGTAAGCTCAAGAACACTAATACTTAATAGATAGAAAGTTAGAAACTGTCTAATCGGGGGTTTTGCAAAGCGCTCTACAACTTTCTAATTTGAATTTCTTGCCTAACTTCGTTGCTTCAGAAGTTGGTTAATTAATCTTGACTAATTATCTAATAAGCAAAATACTAAAGATAGCGTGACACACTACATAAAAAAAGTGAGCAACATGCATTTGGTCGCGTCGTATTAGAGTGCATCGAGACATATTTAACCTCTGGCTAAAGTTAGCTGAAACACCCTGCATACGTTCATATGCAGAGCCACGGTGAACACGCCACTCTCAGCTGTAGCCTTTCGTGCGCATGCGTCTGCATTTACGGGATCCTAATCGGAATACTTCGCCATCTATTCTGGTTGGCTTGAACGAAGGAATGAGAGAACTTGGCGGAATTCGACACTAGCCGCGTTTACATGGATACGGTAGAAGCGCATCGTATTAATCTATCGTATCGCATATGCTCACACGCCAGCGTTTACATGAATGCTCATTTTGTTGTCGAGCGAACTAACGCCACCTAGTGCCATAGTTGAAAGTTAGCGCTTTCATTTACGATAAATCTGCTTTTGCTGTCACGTTGTGAAATGCATCGAAAATACCCGCAGTGTGACAGCTGCGTTCCTCAGGTTCCCGTTCATTTGTCCACGTGGACAAATTTACGCGACCTTTATTTTGCGGCAACGTAATTTACTGCATCAGAATAGTCAAATTTCCAGCGTGCCAGCAGCGGTTGCCATGTCAAGTCAAGTTTATTTACAACATGCACAAAGTACAGTGTTGAAGGCCACCCTGGCAAGAAAGCTGTAAACATACAGCTTGACGAGGCCAGGGGGCCACCACCAGGCAACATCAGCATCGCACACATCCGTAATCCGTGTCCAGTAGATAGCCGAGCGCGGCCGTCTTGGCATCTATTACCTCAAAGCGGACTTGCGTTAATGACGCGAATCAATTAGGTCACCGATGTTAATGTAATTTATTAATGATAAAGACGACACCGTTTCAACGCGGGTAAACTAATCACGAGTGAAAATAAATCGCGTGCGGCCTGCTTCGTAAGCCGCCATTTTTGTTTTGATGTCCCGCAGTGCGGCAGCGGCCGCCGCCGGTTGGTTGGCCTGTTGTCATTCCGCAGCGAACGCTTTCCCATAATTGCCGATACGATACTCTTCTGTTTACATGCGCCGCTGCAATACGCATTCTCCATATGAAACTACCCCTGTTTCGCGCATCAGTTGCGATACGCCTTCCTAGCGAATTACCTCGTTTACACGAGATGCCGTACGCTTGAAAGTTAATGTGATACCCTTCCGTCGCATCCATGTAAACGCCGCCATTGTTTAGAATAGCGCCCCTGGAATGCGTACTGGCAAGTTACTATCGCAAATGCGACGACGAGGGTTTTCACGCTCACTGCTGCCGTGTGCAACGACGCCGAGCACAACTCCTAGTCACTAGCGTCTTATTAATTGGGAAGCTTAATAAAAACAGCAACCGCTTCATATACTTGGCTATTAATAAACTATTTTGGGCATTAAAGTCTTAGCAAAAACCACCGCCAAGTTGTGGAATCTGTGGGCTGTGCCAATCATTGCTCCTGACAGCTTCGATGGTGCCTGGGAATTTGTGCGGTTGTAGGCAGGGCAATAAGGATTAGACAATTGGAGGCGAATATTGCGAACAGCCATTGCATCTGCTTCATGATGATTCAATCGAGCGTCATCTTAGTGTTCCCCGTGCCAATCTGAACTCGTCTGCATGCAGCGCAGATCAATTTAAAAAAACAAAGCTCGACCGGCATCGCTACTGCCGCAAACGTCGTCCAAGGCAACGTCAGCGTGACGCATGCATATATGAATGTACCAAGTATTTAATCAACACAAGCGTGTTTCAAATACATATGCAATCTATTCTTACGCGTGAACACTTCGTCGCGGGGGACCGCAGAATTATACATGGATGAATTTTCGTCCCTCTGGCTACAAAGCCTGCCTTCGTGCGAGAAGGGAAAACAAAACACAAGTAGCGGTTGTGAAATCCTAAACGTAGCGGTCGCGACAACCTCCACAGAACGTCCGCCAAGTGCTCTTTCCGAGTGCACAGACGGCTGGCCAGGACAAATCAAAGACGTTTCGCCCGTTAAAGGTAAGTAAAGTAAAAACAATTTGAAACCAAAAAGGATAGTCGATGTTCTGCTAGGGTCGTGGACGATGGTGATCGTGCACTGAGGCGAACACTTGAGTGCGTTTTATACGAACTCGGACTCACAGATCGGGAGCTTAGCGCGGCGTGTACTGGGGGTGCACGCGCACGCACCCCCTAAGCTCGCAAGTGCAAACAAAAAGCTGACGGCCACACTGCGAGTGCAGGATGAGCCACGGCCCCGTACGACTGCACGGCCGTATCTTTCCCTGCAGGCGGGTTCACCGCTGACGACCACAGCGCAATGGCATTCGGCTCTCGAAGGCGTGCATGCATCCGACACCGACACGGGTATAAGGGTGGACGGCCAGCGCGGCGCAGCAAAACTGGCTTTGAGTTTCCTATTACGCTGCCCGGTTGCGGGGTAAACAGCCTTCTCAGCCCCTCTCTCTTTCCGTTTTAGGCCGCAGTCTCATGTGGATAAAGGAGCTCCAGTGCGGATAGCATCCTTGCGAAACCGAATCGCAAATAAAGGCTGCAATTCCCTTCCAAATTTCTCTCGTTGCCTGAGATCACATTCTTTTACTAGTTATCTACTTGCATTAAACACACACCACATAGCGCTCTGTGGTGCGTGTTTCTCTTCTGTGTGTCTCGTCAAAATGTAGCACAATCCAACCTCTAATATGCTATGCCAACACACCCAGTCTTCAAAGTTGGCAATTAGCATTCTTTACAGCACAGAAAGCACACAGAAATGTCTAGTTTGATTTACCTTTACAATCAGACGCTGAATACCCTTTGTTCCGAACGATGACCAACTCACCAATTGTTGCCTCAATCTACGCGGTCACAAGAAGCGGCTTAGGAAAACAGAAGGTGTGCTGTAAAACTGTTTACACCCTTAAGGGTGTTCTCTTTATCGCACTGGTAGCACTGGTAACACCCTTACCGTTAGGGCCTTACAAAAATTTATAGAGGCCGACAACGGAGCTCTAAGTAGACGTGCGATGACAAAAGACGTAGTTAAAAAGTATGTAATCATTTTGGCAGCCTTGGGCGCACAGAAATAACCGACAGGAAAGTTTCACATCACTCCCTGTGAAATTCTCTTGTCGGATGTTTTTGTGCGTCCAAGGTTGTCAGAATGATTACACAGTTTTCAATTACGCATTTTGTCATCACCAGTCTAGTTAGAGCTCTGTTGTCGCCCTCTATAAATTTTTGTAAGGCTCTGACGGTAAGGGCGACAAGAGAACACCCTTAAGGGTGTAAACAGTTTTACTGTGAACGTCATGCTCATTTTGTTTTTACGTTATTTTCTGACATATATCAAATTTCTGCTCTCGGGAAAGGTATATATACTTAAGGTTGTATTGTACTGCGGCCTCCGCACAAGTTATAAGAGCCTAACCACGACAAAAGTGCGCAGTGTGAAAAAAGAATACGCCATATCTGTCTTTTAAAAAAATAAATAAGCACAAGTTCCGCGAAACAGCTACAGCCCGTGTCAGCCCGTGATATATATATAGCTGATAGTGAATCTTCGGGGAACTATCTGCGCAACGAGTCCTAAGCCATATATAAGCTCCACGGCTCAAGCGATTGATTTATATATGCCCAAGATGGATGGAGTAAGGCAGGAAAATAAACGACAAAGTAAAAGAAAGAAAAAAGGGCTGCACAAGTTAGGTATACGCGGCAGCGCTGAACGTGACCGGACGCACCAAAGTCCGAACTATCACGCGAAATTGCTCAACACGCAAGGCTCCACCGTTTTCGTGATGTCGGCGGTCAAGAACAACGAGGAAAACACACACAAAGACGTTTTCCGACTGAGAAGACTCCACAGTGCGCCACCAAGGAAGACGGGCGCAGCGCGACTGTCAAAGACTTCGTAAGCGAAGGCCATCTGAGTTGAGGCATTCACTGCGACGTCTCACTACGTGCGTCTTCGTCACCGGCCGCGCTCTCGGACAGCAGCGCGCCGCTCTGGCAACCTCAGCACGCTGCGGCTACAGAAAGCAAACTCTTCGTAGTAGCCGACGTATACACAGAACTACGAAGAGCTTACAGAAATTCTCGACACATGGTACAACCGTTGCAACTTATGTATTTTAATTTCAATATAGACAAAAGCGGCAGAAATGTGGCACTATAGGCTGAACGCCTACAGCGGTGCCATTGTTCCGAGCAGAAGGCCGTATTGTGGATACAGATGCTTTCGCCGCGAGTAAACTCCCATGCAGCACAACTGAAGTCAAGCAGAGAGTTTGTCATTCTATTTGATGCCAACAGAAGGGGCGACAAGGCAGATATATAGCCATAGGTGTCCCCGATGGCGCCCCTACAGCTGTTCGCAGTACATATCAGAAATGTTTCCTGACGGGCGTTGAGGCGAACATTCAAGGAGACGGTCCCGCTTATTGTGGCCGTTCAATATGGTGCACGCATTGCCAACGACCGCAGCCCTACTTGACTAAAATGTCAACACGGATTGTCCTTGCTGGTCACCTTCCGTCATGGGGAACGGACTTGTACGGAAACCTGCCGCTATGAAACCCGCCCGATGCAAAGGCGGGCCGTTTGGATTGGCGGAGGTAGCCGCCACGACACCGGGATCGACACGAATCTTGTCCTAAAACGTTACCCTGGTGTTGCACGCAATGCACACAGTCTCTGCAGAGAAAATGATCGGTAGCGAGGCGCACGTGCAGCCGGTCGGCAGAGCGTAGCTGCTCTGGCGTCGGGTGTGCGCTGCAAACAGCTCGCGATAGCGCGATGCTGCAATGTTGAACTGAGCCACTGGGATGACCTGTCGGAGTGCCCGAGTTAGTTGAAAACGGCCAAGCACGCTGCCGGTACTTCTCGAAATGAAAGACGAACAAAAACGCTCGTGGCAGAATGTATATGCCTTATACTATATCCCGAGGGTATATAGCAGAAGATATTTGTTTGTTGCTCCACATTCAACTACCCGCATATTCAACTATCTCACGTCAATTCCCGAGTGCAACGGCTGCAACTTTTCGCTACATTACAGGAGCATTTCGCTTGTTTATTAAACGGCAAGGTTCGATGACGCGGCATGTACTGGCCCTTCGGTGAAGCGCACTATTGCACCTAAAGAAAAAAAATGACACTGCTTCACAAGCAGAACCCCCGCGTAATGCTAGATCATGACATGAGCACGAATGACAGAGCGCATATCCTTATGTCATAATTACGTTTTCTCACCTCTAATCCACACCTACAGCCGTCTCATAGGTCGCAAACGGCCGGATGCGCGCCCTTTGTCGCACCTTCCACGACACATCTACAGCACCGCTACTCGGTATGGTTACGAGTGAACACAATGCTGACTTAAGTCACACCGCACTTGGAGCGCCGTGCCTACAGGCGTCGAACCCTTTGGCGTCGAACCATGCAGAGGGCAAATGCAAACGATGGTCGCGAGCAATATACAGGTCAAATGTTTCACCTCAACACGTTTATCTGAATAGTAGAAGCTATTAAAGGAAAGTTCAGAGGTCAACTGGACTCCCAAAAGTATCCGCTCGTCGTTCAGTTGCAGCTGTATGGTCGCATCTACGAGTTTCACAAGACTTCCAAGTTACGTGCCAGACGTTTGGGACGTCTACAGGCGTATCGCCAGCGGTGTACGCAAATTCGGTATGTCAGTTGTTTGTACAATGACTCTTGTAGCAACTGTACGGAACACACAGTTGCTACAAGAAGACTGTACAAACAAGGAGAGCGCGCAGAGAGGCAAAGTAAGAGGAAGGAAAACGGCTGATGTCAGCGGGGCAGTCAAGCTCTCGCCGAGCCATGACAGAGAGAGAGAGAGAGAAGGAGCACTCGCGAAGCCCGCAGGCGAGAAGCTGCGTGCCAATGTGTGCGAACGTTTCTCAGCACCTTCTTTTGTCGCTGCGCAGGCCAACGTAGGACCACTCGCAGCGCCTCTCCGCACTTGTCTCGAGAGAGGAAATAGCGGGAGACGCGCGCTTCGGCCATTTCTTTCCTTCCCACGCAACACCGTGCTGGTGGCGAGCACGCCTCGTTCACGACACGGCGTTTCGCACGAGCCGAAGTCCGATCACGTGCAGCGACGAGGAAAAACGCCCGCGGTGAGCGGATGACGACGTCTTCGCAAGCCCTGTTATTTCCGCGCGCACACGGGCGTGTAGTGCGTGCTGCCGCCGGCTACTTAACACCCGAACCGGCAAAATCCCCACGGACGTTGCGTGACTATAGCCACTGGTCGCCTGGGCAACGCTTGGGCTCTCTTCACCGGAACACTACCCTGCCTTTCCACGCTTCCTGTGGTCGATGACGAGCAGCGAAGTCACCATGTAGCGCTTGACGCGCTGAATAGCCCTGTTATGCAGAAGGTACCCCTTGTCGGCGCACGGTTTCGAGAGGCCGAAAAGTCCCGATATGCACTGTTGTTTTCTATGATGTGTGAGTATGCGTGGAACTGAAATGACTAAATAGCCTACTATCCCCAAACACCAGCTCAAACGTCTCAGCAATACAGAGTGGGGGAAAAAAAAAGAAAAAGAAAGCAAGTGAGCGAATGAGCGAGGTGACCAAAACGCTTAATGCTGCGCTGAAAAAGAAAAGAAGAAAGTAGAAAGCTCTCTAATAAAAGGATAAGTGTAAACTACGAACAAACAAAGTCGCAAACACTACCACATGGCAAGTAATGCGGCGTGGCGCAGTGTAGCACGTACAGCCAACCACAGAAGTTTATGGACCACGCGATCACGTAAAACGTTGAATTTGCGAGCGGCCTGTAAAAGAAACCAGTAAAAACGTACCCTGCTACGTTGTTCACATATACTAGCAGCGGCTGGAAATGCGAACACCAGGCTCCGTTTTAGGCTGCTGAGATATTAAGTTTTTTTCTGCGATTCCTTGGTCACTAACATTTTGTGGGCGACTGTTCAGTAGCAAACACAGCCCTTCCGAATGTGGCAGCACGCTGCTGCGTTCAGCGAGCGTTGCTTAAGGCTGCAGCCGCAATATCCATGACGTAAGGAGAAATAATATATGCACAGTACACTAGAGTCTCTAAGTAGCGACAGACATCAGAGTAAGGCCGTGTCGGTCTGTTAGAAAGCCGCACCACTCACTGATCTCTAATAAAGTTTGTTGACTGACTGACTGAAAGAATCACTGATCTGAGTACAGCCTTTGTAAAAAGTATAGGGGCTGCTCCGCGCCTTCATCAGATATGTCGTTCGGGTGTGTGGGGCTGTTTTCGCGGCGCTCTCGATATTCCAGACCTGTGGTAGTGAGTACGAGAGTTGTGTTCATTCCCCACAGTGTTGGAACTTATGAAATACCACAGGAACTCCTAATTAAACAACATGTGGTCAGCCTGGCAGTCGTAAGCAACGTAGCCCGTATATTTTTGGCAAACAGTGTATACATACTCTATATAGTTTCGTTCATGTGAACTACGTTTACACGAACCCGACAATGACCTGGCGGGTCGGCTGGTCGGGCCGAAATCGGGTTGTCAGGTTCATGTAAACGCTTGCGGATCGCGCCCTACAGCTTAGGGGTGGGTTGCGTCAGCCCGACTGCACGAGGTCTGGGCCGACTCACTCGATCCGCGTGCGCGTGTAAACGCGGTCGGGCTGGTCTGGGTCAGCATGACTACGGACTCGACCCGCTCACCTCGAGTACGTGGAAGCGAAGCAACAAACTCGGCGCTAGTCGAGTCAGAAGTCTGGCTGAGCCAGACCGATGCGACCACGTTTACATGCATTTCGCTAAGCGGTTCGAGCGAGTCAAGCAAACCCTCGATGCCGGGTTGACACAACCCGCCCCGAAGTTACCTAGGCTCCCACCCGTCCATGAAAACGACGACCGGATTCAGGCCCGACAAGCCGACCCATCTCCATTTTGTTGGTTCATGTAAACGTATACCTTGCCAACTTCTATTTTCTTACTTCGTCTACGTGCCCAGCTTCTTTATGTGGCCAATTCAGTCGACAACGCGTCAGCACGCTACCACCTTGGACGCCCTCACCGGGCACGCACCAGCGACATTGGAAAAATTGCGACTCCATAGTACAGCAACAACTTGGGTTCTTCGCGTGTGACAATGTCGGGCTCAACATTGAAGTGACGCATTAATACAAGCAGGTAATCTCAAATGCCTCGCCAGACTTTCAATTCTTTCGATAATCTAAGCCACCCGCCGTGGTTGCTCAGTGGCTATGGTGTTAGGCTGCTGAGCACGAGGTCGCGGGATCGAATCCCGGCCACGGCGGCCGCATTTCGATGGGGGCGAAATGCGAAAACACCCGTGTACTTAGATTTAGGTGCACGTTAAAGAACCCCAGGTGGTCAAAATTTCCGGAGTCCCCCACTACGGCGTGCCTCATAATCAGAAAGTGGTTTTGGCACGTAAAACCCCATAATTTAATTTTTTAATAATCTAAGCTCGTCAATAATGATAAGTTTCCACCGCGGTCCCTGGGGACATCTCAGTGTTGCAGCGGTAAGCGTCCGGCCGGAGGACTTGCCATTTACTGCTGTGCACAGTCAGAAAAGGGGCGAAGGTTCATATCCATCGCAAAAACAACCAGAAATAAAAGAAAATGCCACGAGCTGCAGGGCCCTCAAGAGCGCGATACGGACGCAGACACTGCTGGCGACTGCAAAGATCGGCGAGGGTGAAGATATACGCGCGGGGGCGGGGGGGGTCATCACTCCATTGATACGCATGACCACCCCATCCGCACCGTTCCGTTTGCGCAGCCGGCAGGGCGTTGCTCACGCACCGATCGCTCTTACTATATATATATATATATATATATATATATATATATATATATATATATATATATATATATATATATATATATATATATATATATTCGTGCACGCAGACACGTTTGCACCGAGCATGGCCACACACCGACTACTTGACGCTTAGCTCCGCTTTTGACTCAGCAGCGCGTTCGTTTTCTGGCGGGCGCCAAAACAACTATCGCTCAGCAGTGCAGCGCTGAACCAGTGTTGCACTTGCTCTGGCTAGGGAGCCTACCTGATGCAGGCCGTGCAACCTGCTGCTTACGCACAAAACGTTTGCCAAAGCGAAAATGTCGATTCATGGGGAACTCGGGAATCGACAGTTTCGCTTTGGCAAACGTTCTGCGCGTAAGCAGCAGGTTTCACGGCGTGAGGCGAGCGTCGCTAGATCGAAGCAAAAGCAAGGACAACACTGGTCAGTGCCGAATCGCCGATTGCCCACCTGCATGCTATGAGGACCCATCGCTAGACCGCCAGCCTTATCCTGCATGCTCACCTACCGCGCCCGCAATAAAATATCGCCGCAAAACACACTGCAGAACGACGTCTTGCTTGCGTGTTCCAACGCTTCGCGCTTCTGGTCCGATACTAAGCATTGAAATAATCCGCAAGTACTAAGTTTATCGAGACGGTCGGCTATGCAGAACAGATGAACAGAGTCTGAGGCACAGTGCAAGTTCCTGCCCACAAGAGATATTATTCTCGGTGCGGCGATTCGCAAGTCTGCTACATTAATTTGCCAAACTGGGATTACTACGCACTACACTGCACACTAAGTCTGTCTGCAAATCCTTATAGGAGGTATGCACTTGGTGACTTGGTGACCTTGGTGTCCTTCTAGACAGCTGCTTAAATTGGCAGTTTCAACTAGATGCTGCCCGCTCTAAGTTAGCTTAAAGTTGTTATGCCCTCGTGCAAGCCCGTGAATACTTGGACGTTTCAATACTCCGCATTTTATACTGTACTCTAGTGAACTGCCACCTTTTGTACTGTGTAGAATCCCTGGGTTTGACATATAACTCCTACTTCGAACCAGTACGACGGTTGCAAAAACGAGCTATACGTGCGATAACTTTCTTGCGATACTATGAACCTTTGTTTATATGCTAAAGATCTTGCCTTTTGATTCCGTACGGGAATTAAGATTAGCCACACGTATTAACAATGTTATAAGATACAACAAGCCATTCCCTATTTCGTTACTCTGCATCCCACAACGCCACACTAGGAACCAAACTTTTGGTAACTTAAATATCCTGCCAATAAAAAACGCCTATGGCAAGCGACTGCGACAGTATGCTGGAGCGAAGGTATGGAATGGCATTCTGCATTACATAAATAACTCGCAGAAACTGCTGAGAGCAATGAAAAAGTTATTTCGAAGTTATTATCTGTGCTTCTTGAACTGACATTTATGTTTTCTTTTTGTTAAACCATATACAACTATTATTTCATCAGGCTTTTTTTGTATTTATTGCGAAGTGCTATAATTTTCCTGTTGCCTTTGCGAACTTTTCGAAAAAGAAAGTCTAATAATAACACCTACACAATAAGTTTTCATTTGAAAATCTATGTACTACTCTTACTCAGTTATTCCTGTATTTATTGCAAAGTGTTGTATTTTTTGTATTCTTTGTTAATTTGAAACTCATTACTAGCATTATTTCAAACAATTTCTCTTATGTACGTTTCGAAATGGGCCCCGTGCTATGGGACCGCAGAGATTGTGCGTATCTTGTATAACGAAATGTATGCGTGTGTTAAATAAATAAATAAATAAATAAATAAATAAAATACTACCAGTATAAATATACACGAGCAGTACAGTCGTCCCTGGAAACCATTTGACTACCGCAAAATGGTGTTGTACACATGTTGAGTATACTGATACAAAGTAAATATCTAAGATATTCATCCGTACCCATCGCGGTTGTGATAAAATATCTGGTAGAAGAGTCTTCCCTCTCATGAGCAAATGTTCTGTACGCCTTTCCTCACAAAGCCCTACGTTGCCTGCAGCGCGGTCTTTCAATGTTTCCCAACGTAGTTGCCAGTTTTCTTTTTTAATTACGATTTCGTTTATGCGCAGCGAAATACGTAAACAACGATTTGAAAACGGTGTAGGCAAGGATTTAGCGGAGCGAAACGAATAAACAAACACGCACGCACGCGCACACACACACACACACACACACACACACACACACACACACACACACACACACACACACACACACACAAAGCAGCTTAAGCACGTAAATTACGTCGCGGGAAAGCAGTTCACAGCTGGCCTGGCGTCATTCCTGGACGAGACCATGGCCCGGCTGCGCGCATCACAACGCTTGACGGCTGACTACGTCGATGCTCCTTTTGTGTGCCTCTGTATAGGTATATTTTTTCTATTATTTCTCATCTGTTCGCTGTTTATTATTATTATTATTATTTTCAGTAACATTTGTATTAATTTTGTCAGTGCATGCTAGCTTTTCTCAGCCCTTTATTGTTGTCCTTTATCTTCTAGAACAGTAAAACACTAATAACCGGCACCTCCTGACAAGAAAACAATGCGCGAGTTTTTCTACCGCTGCGCATTTACACAGCAGCAACAAAATGAACAACGCCCATACATTTAACATGGTCCACTTCCAAGGAATGGATTCTGAGCGATTCATTCCGGAGACCTTCACGCCTCCTAAACACGCAGTGTTGCTCTAAGGCAAATAACAAGAAAGAAAGAAAGAAAGAAAGGAAGAAAGAAAGAAAGAAAGAAAGGAAGAAAGAAACCGTGAAGCATGTAATCGACTAAAAAGCGTGTCCGAAAACACACAGTAGCCATACACAGTTCACGCTTGCAGTAGAGCGCGCCCGATCCGTTTGTTTACTATGGGGTTCACATACCCTTGCAAACTTCCTCGTTCACTCGCACGCTAAGACGAGGTCACAATGCAGCCCAGACCTTGGCGAGCCTACCAGGGCATCCAAACACGAACGGAAAGCATTAAAGTAAGACATCACCCAGCCGTATCCGACGAATAGGTACTTTGGCGATCAGCCAGGCAACCTAAGGGCATCAAAGAAACAGAGTAACGCGAAGTCGCTCGCGCGACACGACGAGTGTCGCATCTGATAGGGAGATATTGCAACGTAACGGCTCAAGGGTTCAAGTTACTTGGCACCGATAGTTTATTCTCCGTGGCGAATGCACTACGACCGTACGGGTTCACGTTTAAGTGACGGCTGTGCTTTATCGTAGCTCAATGGAGGCAGTTCGAAAGCGAAAGCTGCGCACACTTTGCAACCCGTCAAAGGCCACCGCGTGATACACAGAGACATTACCCGCGAGACCTTAAGTCCCGAAGTTGACCTGGGAGCCGCATCTTAGTAAAAGAGTTAGTGATCAATTGGCGGCAGTAAGAGGAACTTTAACAGGAGGCTACACTTGTGTACCAGCGCTCTGCAGTGCGGATCGCAGCAATTGCTGCGGGTGTACAAATAAGCCACGTTACACCAAATACCATAAAAGTGACGCTTGCGTGCAATGTACAGTCGCGAGCAAAAGTTTGGAGTCCACGACATCAGCAAAAAAAAAAAAAAAAAGATTTCTTCCAGCACAGCTCCGCCATGTGGCATAACTTCAATACATGGCACTGGTCGAACACGCGCACTTAGACGGCGCCACTTTATTTTAGCCGGCGTGTTCAGGCTGCGAAGAAAAACATTTTTCGCGGCCTAATTGATCGCCAAGTTATTGCGTACGAATGTACGCAAAAGCGCTAAAGCGAGCAAAATAAAACGTAGCAACCTTAGCAGTTTAGCAATTCTTGATGCCGGAAAGCTCATGCGCATCTCGTGGCGAGCAGTGCTTCGCGGCAAGGCAATAGGTTCGTTCGTAAAGTGAGCCAGAGTACATAAAGTCAATATTTAAGTAATCCGCCTATTTCCATTTATCCCAAATAGCATCTCAATAAGAAACGTGTGCAGCGGACCGAGAATTCCGCCTCACGCGTTACGGGACCGTAATGGACTTTCACAGGTGCCTGAACTCTCGCACTCCATGATCGGTGCCGAAGCCTGTGTATTAAGCAGTGTGCCGCGATACAAGTCGGCGTTAATCTATATGCAATGATGCACGCACGCCAGCACCGTTCGTTAGCTGGAAATCTGTTTTTTTTTTTTTTTGTGTGTGTGTGTGTGTGTGTGCGTGTGTGGAAGAACTTATGCTATCGCCAAATCCGCAATAACTCCGCGTTGTCACGCAAGAGTACATGCGCACTTGGTTCCAGCAGGGCAAAGCGTCGCAGGAAAATAAAAGTGTGGTGAGTACAATGACAAAGAAAGGAGGGCGCATTCGGCTGAGCGTTCAGCTTGAAGAGTAGTTCTGGCGCGTACGTAAAGTGCACGACCATACGCGCCGTGGTTGCTCAGTGGCTTTGGCCTTATGGCGCGTTCACACTGAGGCATTCGGCGTCTGGAGCGGCGCCCAATTCGGCAGAACCCAGTTCGGCGGCGGCGAGATCCGTCGGAACAGCCCCTTCCGCACCGATCGCTCCCGGACCGATTTTTGCGGCAGCTGCCGCCGGATTGCCTCGCCGCGAACCAATCGGAGCGCGTCTCAGCAATTCGAAAGATGGCGGCCAAGCCCAACGCTCTCGTCATATCGCAGTCTTCGAACGCGTCGCGACACAGGAAATGCTCATCGAATTGGAGCGTAACCGCCCCGTCCTTTTCGACAAGTACCACGCGAAGCACAAGGTATAAGCGACCTGACAAGGTGACGTGACCAAGCCACGCGCGCCCTTGCAAAGCAGGACGAACCCAGCAACGCCGGTGGCGTCGTCTCTTCGGCGAATGCTTCTGCGCGTCACGCATCGCCAGAAAGGTGCTTGCCAACAGGCCTAATAGTACTGCCTCTTCTTGCTCAGGGTTCATCATTGCTTTTTCAAGCAATGGTGGAGACGCGCAAGATTAACACAGGAACTCGACGCGAACGGAGACAACTGCGTAATTTCGAGCTGCGCGAACATCCGGGATATACCGCGCTTGGTTGGAGGCTAGCACTTTGCACTTTATGGGGCAGATGGCGCTGTATCTCGTTCCGGCGGCGCGGTGCGCAAGCAATGTGAACGACGCGATTTTCGGCGGCAGGAGAATTCCATTCTCTGTAGACGCCGGATTCCTCAGTGTGAACGGGCCATTATACTGCTAAGCACGAGGTCGCGGGATCACACCACGGCCGCGGCGGCCGCCTTTCGACGGGGCCGAAATGCAAAAACTGCCGTGGTGCCGTGTAGTGGGTGCACGTGAAAGATCCCCAGGTGGTCGAAATTAATTCGGAGTCTCCCCCCTCCCCCTCCCCCCACCCCTCTCAACACACACACCCTACGGCGTGCCTCATAATCAGATCGTGGTTTTAAGTGCACGACCAAAAGCCTAGCACAGTCACAGCGTGGCTCTTCATCCAAATCTGTTGCGCTGAATATTCCTCAGTGGTCATTTCAATCACACCTTTGCGATTTCGAAGGGGACGAAACGCGAAAACACCCATGTACTTAGATTTAGGTGCACGTTAAATAACCCCAGGTGGTACAAATTTCCGGAGTCCCCCACTACCTCGTGCCTCACAATTAAATAGATCGTGGTTTTGGCACGTAAAACCCTATAATGTAGTTTCTAACGCCTTCGCGATAGAGCTACTTATTGGCCATGCTTACCGACCAGATCACCTATACCATGATCTAAAGGGCAGATAAGCGAATCGACTGGTGCGTTCTAATGAGAAGCGTTCGACGACGGCCGATAGAAAAGGATCAGAGAATGACTAAGTAGGTAGCAGCAGTCACGTGCCGCCGTCCTTCCGCAACACCTTTCTACCCCTTTAGCGGGAGTTGTCATCTACAGCTTGCTGTTGCAGTTGTAACTTGAAAGAGAAAAGGGCGCCAACCTTGAAACGGGTATAAAGACGCCCTCGCGTGTTGTGTCTGAGCTAGATTACAATGTCAAGAGCCCCAGATGGCGAAAATTAATGCGGAATCTGGCAAATGCGGCGGCCCTCTTCCGAAGCAAGTTTGGCGACCCGCGTGCATTGGTATGCCAGTATTACGAGGAGTTCTGGGAAAGCACTTCAAGAAAGTCGCTCAACGCGAGGACCCACACCGCGCCGAGCAATGCTGAAACATCTATCCATTGACGCTCAGCCGCGAGCCGCGGATGACCACGGTCGTTGGGGCGCACAGGAATGTTCCGGTACCCCGTGCAGGTCGGCAACACTTACGATAAGGAGAGCGGTGTGGCGGCCACGAGTCGTCCGACGCAGCAGTGGTTGTTTGTCGGCGGCCGGTCGACCGGTGCAGCCAGTCGACGGGAGTCCGGAGTGAGCCACACAACCCGCGAGTCACGGATCCACAGGTGTGCGCGCGGCGCGGTCGCACGCCAGAGGCCAAGTGTCCGACTCGGATCGTAAACGCGCGCTGATCAATCGGCCGCGTGGTCGGGTAGCAGAGGCGGACCTCCGACGGCGGCGCGAGGGCTGCGCATGGCGTGAGCCGCCGCGGCAGCTGACGTCACGCACCCGGCTGATACCCCGCTCTCAAACAATCCCTCGCTCCCTCCCCCAAAGACTCACAGTGCTCTTGGCCTCCTCGGTGGGAGCTGCGCGGCAACTCCTTCCCCAGCGCGGCGGTCAAGGTGGAGAAGGTGGAGATTCAAGGGGCGAGGATATGGTGACAAGCCGAGGAAAGGCACAGGACAAGCGCCATTACTACTTTTCGTTTTGTTCAAAGTCGATGAGCCTCTCACCACGCTGCGCTCGGAAACGTTTCCCTCTCCGGAATCGAGAGGGCGGAGAGGAGCAGAAGGAGCTGATAATCACCACGAAAAGGAACAATTTTGATGATTTCGTCGTTTTCTTTTTTTCTATACCTAGACGTTTTCGTTAACTAAAGCATCAGAAGCGCCGATAAGCGAAGTCCCTCAAGCGAAGTGCAGAAATCAAGAAAGCAACAACTCTCGACCGGCCCATACATTGAATAGAAAGTGCGATATCACAGTGCCCGTACGATAATAACGCAAGCATCAATATATTTCACTTAATAAACAGCAATCTCAACTTTATGGACTTTTGAGTTAATTCTAAACAAAAATAAACCGTATATAACGATACGATTATCATTCCCATACCAAATAGAACGACCAAATGCTGACTTTGAAGTAAGCTCTCTTGGGAAAATCGAACGTAAAGTGAAACAGTGAAAGTCACACCGAGCGAAAAACGCCGACGCGAGTTATCACATACCTTCCACGAAGGCCATTTCGCAGTAGTGTCAGCCGTCTTATGTTTCCGATATATTAATACAGTAAGCCTCTCTGCCTGCGTCGTTTTGCCGGACGGAGACACTTGCTGGTACGGCATAATACAGCATGGCTAAAACTCGTAAATTCCCTCGGCATAAGAAAGTGCCGTCAATGTAGACGACAAGGCCGTACGCAAAAGATATCACCTACCAAAGAACCAAGCGCCTATTTTTCAGACAATTTTTAGTTTGCTTACCGCCACGCGCAGAACATTCCAATGTGCGGTAGCAGTTTTGTTTTACTCATTTTAATTTCTACTACGAGGCGCCTTCAGCACTGCAGTGTATAGCCACAGGACTGATCAGTGCAAAAAGATGGATTCGTTCGGCGCTGCGCTCTGCGCCACCTGCCTCCAAAGCAAGTGATTCAAAACCCTTCCCACCTTCTAAGTGTCATCATTTTACACTGTAAAAATGTTTACGCTCTCAAGGGTGTTTTCTTGTCGCACTGGTGACACCCTTAGGACCTTACAAAAATTTCTAGAGGACGACTACGGAGCTCTAACTAGACGTGCGATCACAAAATACGTAGTTGAAAACTATGTAATCATTCTGACAGCCTTGGGCGCACAAATATCCGACAAGATAATTTCACGGGGAGAGATGTAAAACTCACCTGTCGGATATTTATTTTTGAGCGCCTAAGGCTGTCAGATTGATTACATAGTTTTCAACTACGTCTTTTGTGACCGCACGTCTAGTTCGAGCTTCGTAGTCGTCCTCTAGAAATTTTCTAAGGCCCTAACGGTAAGGGTGTTACCAGTGCGACAAGAAAACACCCTTCAGGGTGTAAACATTTTTACAGTGTACGTTAGAGAAGCGTGTGGCAGTTTCTACAACTTGGAAAATAGTGCCAGTAATCATGTAAAATTAAAATTGATTAGCGAACTGACGGGAAATTTTCGAAGAAAATTACTAAATGAAATGTCTCCACGTAACGAATGTCATGCACTGATGACCAGTGGCGTACTGGGAGTTTTCAAAACAGCCAAGCCCTGCACACAAAACACAGTGCCGCTGCCGCGAGACAAGAGCTTTAAGTGCACACAGGCGGCGTGGACAGACAATGAGACCATATGGATGAGAGGAAAAGGCTGAACTTGAAAGCGTGCAGCCAAGAAATACGCGCGCAAAGGGATAAGAAGTACGAGCGAGTTTATCAAAGAATAAAAAAAGGGGAGAAGCGGTTGGGGGTGGGGTAGGAGGAGACAGAACACTGCGAGTCTGCAAAGAGGGCTCCCGCGTCTGCGAAACTTTGTCGCATGTAACGCACGAGGACGCGTGTGCCGTGTACCACCGTCCCCGTTGCCCAAATTATGGTCTCCGAGATGTGCGACAGGCTGGCCGATCTCGGAGGCCACGTCCTAACTTATTCCAGTACCAGTAAAGAGCCACGCGATGCGGTTTTTTCCTTGCCTTATATATTGAGCGCTCTCAGTGGGACTACTATTGTGTTTTCTGATGAATTCGTAGTGGAATAAACATGTGTGAAACGCATACGAGAGAGAGAGGGAAACATAAAAGAAAACAATAAATTTCAAAATTAGGACTAGGCAACTGATCGATTGAGCTACCACTTTTTTCATCGATAGTTTAATCGCGACAGTAATAACAAATAAACGGTGACACCGCGAGCAACGCTTCAACGTGTGTCACCGCGGGCCCTATTGCTGCGTAGGGTCGGCGCCGCAGCACTGGTGCTCCGAAGCTCGGAAAACTGGGGACCACTGTCCCTCTCAATACCCCCGGCCTTAAAAACAACGAATCTCCTACCAGGGGCACCCATTAAGGCGCGCTCACACTAGCGGGAGACTTCCCGCAGCGGCACAGCGTCAACGTCGCCGCTGCGTCGCAGCTCCTCCGAATGACGCTCACACTGCGCGCGTTTTCTCACTGCGGTTGTCTTGAAATGTAGAGAGAGGAGGCGTTGAGGGAGGACCCTAACGAGCAGAGAGAGAAGGGGACAGTCACGTGACACCAGAGAAGACTGGAAAGCGCGCTCTTTTCCCGCGTCGTCGTCTTGATCGTCTGCTAGCTCTCCTCCCGTCGCCCTTTTTGCGACGAGGATGGCTGGTTCGAACGATGATCTGTTGGCTACGGTAAACCTACTTATACTTGCTTGTTCGCTCCTTCTGCACCGTCGCCTCAAGTCGCACATTCATGCTGGCAAAGCAACCGCCGAGTGTCCCGCAGCACGCTCCCAGCCTCCGCCGACGGGGTCACTGAACTGGGACCGACGTCACGGTTCACGGTCGGCCCCCATTGGCTGTTCTCGTCAGCGGCGCGGGAAAAATAGGTACCGGACCCATCGCTCTGCGGGACGGCACAGCAGCCTGTCTGCGGGAGAAAAACCGGTTTGTGCGAGAAGCGGCGCGCGGAAAACGTTCTGCGTTGCGCGTTTTCCTGCCACTGTGAACGCGCCTTTACGCGGCACCACGGCCGGATCCGACGCGCGCGCAATAACGGCTTCGGAACGTTTGACAAAGTGTGTGCGTATAGTAACTCCCCAAGACACGGCTTTATATAGTGTTAGATATGGAGCTGTTTCCTGCGCCTACTTCGAGTTCCCCCGGACCACATCGAATCGCAGCACATTCCAGAGGATCGCTCGAGCCAACAAGTTCACGTGCCAACAAGTTCGTACGCCGCCGGTAGCTATTCTCTGCTTGAGTTTTCCAGAAAACGAAGGGATCGCCCGGCATTGTTGCAAGGAAAGTGGGTCCCGAAACAAGACGGCTACGATTTACCGGGAAGGCCTGGCAGCGTCGCCCCCACCTGGCTTTTGTGACGGCTAGTTGCTAGTCAGCAAGGCAAGGGGGATCAAGCGATCAGGCAAGGGGGACCACGGCGACTCTCTTCGCCGGTGTGACACCACTGCCCGGGCGCCTTCCATTGGCCGAAGGTGGCGTCATCGGAGCGGGCCCTCCCATTGGCCGAACATGACGCGACTTCCAGTCCTCGAAGGATTTAATAAGAAGCATTCCAGAGAGACCAGAGCATTCCCTGATTCACCTCTCTCGAACTTCTTGCCGCGGGCCGCAGCGTCCGAGTTGCTGCCGGCCCGTAATGACTGTACTACTGTTACTTGACTCTCACCTCTCTGTATATAATGTAAAATAAACCCTCCCAAGTTTTGTTTTTCATCCCGAAGTCCGTCCTTCAACCCCTACATCTGGCGCCAGCGGTGGGATCTGCTCCAACCCCAACATCTGGTTGGCAGCGGTGAGATCACCTCCGAATGCATCAGCTGGTGGCAGCGCTACGGATCAACCTTCGTCGAGAGAGATCCTAAGGAACCGGAAAGAGCGAAGAAGAGAGAGCCTTCGTCGAAAGAGGTCCGAAGAAACTGGGAGTAGCGAAGAGCGAGCCTTCGACCCAGGGAGTCCGGAGGAACCGGGAACAGCGGACAAATGAACCGGATGGCAGGGTGCTGCAACCGTAAGTGAGCGCGTGGTTTTTTCCTTTTGATTCGCCAGACTCAAATGTTGTGTGTTCATTTTGATAGTTCTGGGAATCGGGAGTTTGATGCATTGTGTATTTGCACAAATTAATTAAGGAAAACAGTTCTAACCACCAGTCGGGGCAGCTGCCATGGATCTTAGAAGGTTGACGAGGTTAGACTTCTTGTTGGTGTGCGACGATTTGGGAGTTGAGGCGGATGAACGGATGAAAACGCCAGCTATCATAAAGGCAATTCAAAATAGTGGCAATGATGATAAAAGCATTGAGCTTGCTTGGGAAGTGATACAGGAACCACGGGAGCGTGAGCGTCGTGAACGTAAGAGTGAGCGTAAGCGTGAAGAACGCGAGAATAAACGGAAGCGTGAGCTTTAAGAACTTCCTCTTAAGTGTGAGCGTCACGAACGTGAGAAGGAACACGAACGTGAGTATCAGGAACGTAAGCGTGAGCGTGAGCAAAAGTATGAGAGAGAGAAGGCAGCACTGATCAAAGAGATACAGTATTGTGATCAGTTAATGGCACAGAGACAACGGCTGTCTGAGAATTCTGTAGGTAGTACAGAGCGAAAGAATGAGGCAGCATCGAGCGGATTTTCGCCAAAAGCCGACGAGAAGAGTAGTGCCTGTGAGATTGGCTGCAGATTCATAAGTGAAGGGAAAAGGCTAGCGGCTAACGATGCGTTAGTGGCAGCAGAGGCCGTTAAAGGCCGCAAGGAGAGCGACGAGGTGCTGTGCCAACAGATGACTGTAGGGACAGCTAGGCCAGCTGCGAACAAATTGGCACAGTTACCACGCGTTTGCGTCGCTTGTAATGTGAGCGAGGTTGCTAGCGAAGAAAAGAGTACTGCTGACCCGGCAGACATGAACACCCATGTCAGGTCAGATCTGCGTGCCGAAGTGAGGTGCCAGCTGGACGATGCAGTTGAGAATAGTTCTCGGGGTGGCGAGCTCCGTAGCTCACGAGAGAACAACTGCATTGTTCAGGGATCGGTGCGGCTCTCCGCCAGTCTAGGTAGCCTAGATAGGGATGATTCAGTTAGTAATCATTCGGACTGTGCGCGTGAGACAGCGATCGATACCGACGGGCTGTGTGTGGGCGATGTGGCTGTGTGGGAGCTGGGCAATGCAGTAGAGGGCAGTTCGCAAGAGTGCGAGTTGCATAACTCGAGTAAAGCCTGCTGCGTTGTGCCAGAGTCGGTTGAGCTGTCCGCCAGTCGAGGCAAAGTGAGAGTAGATTTAAATGTAAATCACTCAGACTGTGCGGATAAGAGACCGATTCGGGCCGACGAGATGTGTAACGGCCAGCACGAGGCGCGAGATGACGACATGAAAACGAGTGCAAAGAGAAAGCGTCGTAAAAAGAAGCGCGGTAGAGACCTAAAGACGGTGACTAATGTAGCGCCGCCAAAGACGGCGAGAGACCCAAAAGGGCATGGCGCGAGGAACAAGGTGCGGTCGTCACTGACGATGTTGACGCATCAAGCACGTTCGAGCCACCGGCGCAAGAGAGACCGTGAAGCATGTTCTGCATGGACGCGGACAAAGGGCACGGGGCTGTTAAACTCCTCGTCGTTCCGTAGTTCTTTTCAAAGCTCAGCGTGCAGTACAAAGAAGCGCAAGGTGGCAAGACGAGACCAGGTGGGGAGTAGCGACGCGGTCACTCGAGTTTGTGAGGAAAGAGAGGCGCCAGGACGCAAATTGGCAGGGGACCGTAACGTCTTGGGGGAGCTGATAGTGAGTCAGCCCTTTTGTTCTTCCTCGGTGGCCAGAGTAGCTTTCGGATCGCGACCACCTCGGGTAAGGCTCAAAGTATGAGTCAGACGTAAGCATTTGGAATGGGAGGCCAACAGAGCTTCCGTAGAAGGAAAGCATGTTGTTTTGTTTTATTTTTGGGCACTCGGATAATTTTCGCGATTTAAGTTTCTTTCAATATGTAAGGTATGAGCTCTGTTTATGTTTTGTTTGAGAAGCTCGAGATTTGAAAGACGCGTTTTAAGTAAACATGTAGTTTCGCGAGGTGTTCATTAATAAGTAGATAGGCTTTCTTTTTTTTGTGTGTGTGAGTAACCTGAGTGTCAAGGTTATCGGTGAGAGGCCTATCGTAACGCGCGTGTGTTTTAGTTAACCTTCTTTTTTTTATAAGCGTTTTTTATGGTCTAAGGTTAACCGCGTAGTTTTCAGTGAGTGCATGATTTGCACTGAGAAGCGTTCTTAGTTCCATTAGCGCGTGTCCTGTGTGGACGGAAGCAAGCAGATTTATGACTGGGTTGCTCGTGTGTGTTGAGGGCAGCCGTATTCTGACTTCTTTAGTGAGCGTGCGTGGAACGAGTAATTAGGAGACGCATTTTTTTAAAAGGGTTTTGCGGAGTGCGTAAGTTACGCATATTAAGTTCTGGTTTAAGGTACGTGTCCTGTATGGACTAGAGAAAGACACGTGAGTAGGCGTAATGAAAAGTTTGCCTACAACGCAAGTACGCGTTCTGTTTAGTGACCACAAGGCTAGCGCGCTTGTGATTACGTACTTGTGAGGTTGACCAGATTGTTTAGTGGCACCAATACGTGCGATAAGTACGCCACTGCGATAGGTTGAACACATGCTGTTCGTGTAGTTAGGCCACTTAAGTTATGTTCGGCTGTTTTCACTGTTTGTTTGCAACGGCAACGACCCGTTGTTTTGCTAGAACAATAGCACTCTGGTCTTGTCGGCATTCGGGGAGAAATGGATAGCGGTTTGGAAAGGTGGTTGGAACTGCTTTGTCAAAATTGGGGAAATAAAAGATCAGGGTTCATTTTGACTCAGTAATAGCCTGGCGAGTCAGGGGTGAAGAGCCTGCGCTTACACGTGGTGCAGCGCTGTGTTGTTTTGTTTGTTTGACGTATGTTCTCCAGGGCCCAGGATCCCGAAGTTCGTCAAACGAGGCTCGACTCCAGTACCCTGCAGGTTCTTTCAGCGTCCCTGATGGCCGGCGAATTGAGTTCACCGGCCATTCAGAACTTCCGGGGCGAGGACGAGCTGTTAGATATGGGGCCGTTTCCTGAGGCTACTTAGAGTTCCCCAGACCACATCGAATCGCGCCACTGCTAAGTGAGGAGCGAAGAAACACGGATGCCATATTCCTGAGAAAGCGAGGGGATAGCCCGGCACTGCTGGAAGTAAAGTGGGTCCCGAACCAAGACGGCTGTAATGCGCCGTGACAACCTGACGGCTGTAATGCGCCGTGACAACCGGACGGCTGTGATGTACCGGGAAGGCCTGGCAGCGTCTCACCGGCCGCCTTTGAAGAGAGCATTGCACCACAGCAAGGCAAGACCGCGGGGAGCCGCCGGGTGTGACACCACCGCACGGGTGCCTACCATTGGCCGAAAATGGCGTCATCTGAGCGGGCTCTCCCATTGGCCGAACATGACGCGTCTTCCAGACATCGAAGGGCTTAAAAGAGAGACAGGGAGCAGCAAGGAGAAGATTCCAGAGTATCCCTTGATTCATCTCTCTCGAACTTCTTGCCACGGGCCGCAGCGTCCGAGTTGCTGCCGGCCCGTAATGACTTTTAAGACTGTTCATTGACTCTCACTGTACATAATGTAAAATAAACCTCCCAAGTTTTTTCATCCCGACGTCCTCCTCAACTCCTACAACTGGCGCCAGCGGTGGTATCTCCTCCAACTCCTACAACTGGTTGCTAGCGGTGGGATCGCCTCCGAATGCATCAGAATGTGCCGCAGTTCCAAGCTCGATTCGCGTCGAAAGTGTAGTGCCGCCTTCGAAGATTGTCTCTCTGGCAGGTAGCGGCAGCAGCCGCACAGAGCGCGTTGCAAGTATTCAGGAACGTTACATTCAGAGCACATTGGCGAGTCAGTCAGTTGAGTCTCGCGCTTCAAGTGGTACGTGCAGGCCACGTTGAGTCTGATACGCTGAAGGCATGTTTGTTCTTGTGTACTGATGCTCCTCCGCAAATAAAAGTCACAAGATGAATCAATTTTATATAGGGGTTCCTTCTGATGGCTTGTATCTCTCCAGGGGGGTCGCTGTAAACGCCCAGAGTGTGCGGATACCAGCACCGCCGCGCCTTTTCTCAATACAGGAATCTGGAACTTGTCTCGCGAAGTGTCGTGTGCAGCTTCGGAAGCACAATCAGCCTGATTGTTGCCTTGTATTCCGCAGTGGGCAGGTAGCCACTGCAACACAACGTCGTGACGTAGTTCGCAGGCTCTGATGCATAGGTGCCTATGAAAACGACAGAAATATTGACAAGCAGAATATGTACGAGAAAGAAGGGAGAAGACATCCACGCGCATGAATAAATAAATCCACGCTTCAGTGCGAGCGCAATGACTCTTGTATAGTACTTTCTATATGACCTCGGCTCAACATATTCCGACTGTTTCCGGAGGCCGGTACCATGCGTTATGCCAGTGTGAAGGATTAAGCGCGATGAGCCATACGTAAAAGGCGCTGAGGGTAAAGACGACGGCAGTTGTTTTCTGGCTTCCCCAGTCAAAAGAAAGTTCGAAATTCATGGCATGCTGAAGCAAGCCGTTTTGTACCCCGTCAAGGAAGTGTGCCGAGCCCTTCGTGCCCGGCTTGTGCATACTACAATGAAACGTTTACTTTTACAACGCCCAACTGCCTGAAGAAGGAAGGGACAACAAGGCGGCAGCTTACTGTAAGCGCCACTTCCTCCACAATGTGAATTTATACATCGCCGGAATCATCTTAGGGACCCTGGACTGAGGGTTCCTCCCACACTGCTCTCGCCATTCAAATATTATTAATAAAGATGTTTTACTCCTCCTCCCTGTTGTTCCGACAAACCAGTTCCCACCCCAACGTAGAGTAGCAGGCTATACAGTCACATCACCCAGGCCGGCCTCTCCACCTGTCATTAACGCTTCTTTCTCTTGACCGAACACTGCTAATGATCTGACTTGGGTAAAACGACTTGCCCAACGAAAAAAAAAAAACGAACATATTGTGACCTTGTAGATGATATGCGCGTAGTTGATAAGCACGCCCAATCGACTGAATTAACAATGACGATTAATCACGCTAAATTTGTAAATCGATGCCCAGGCCTTGCGATCACAAAATGGTTCCTACTTAAAACAAGACAGATAGGGTCACCACTCTGCCCTGCGTGCAAAGTGCACGAAGACATGGACCACTTGATCTGCGCTTGCAGGCTATCTACACTACAAAGGATGGCCATAATGACCGCAGTGAACATCTTGCGCAGCGAAGGCACTTTTGAGTCTCCTTTAGAGACACTTACGTTGTGTGTTAAGTGTTGTGTTTCGCGTATCTGTGTTGTGAACTGTGTACATAGAGTAGCACGCTACGCATGCATGCAGGAAGGCCTCTCCAGCATTCAATTGAGGAGCTCCTCTCTATCTCGCTGCAGCTTTGATTACCGCCACCTTCTCTCCACAGGTCAGATTTCGATGTCGCTTAACCCCACGTTCTTTCTCTTGACGTTTCTTGCCGTCGGCTAGGCACTCACGGTATACTATACATCCTTCATATGCGGAGCCGACTGCTCAAATGATTTTTGTAAAGGTCCGGGAATATTCAAATGGTCCATACCAAACACAAAAGAAGGTAACCGAGGCGACTAATCTGCGCGCGTATTAAAGTAAAGGAGCACTGACACGCCATTCTCGACTTCTCTATTCCTTTTATTATGTTAAATGCTCCAAACCTTAGAAAAATACTGGCAAGCGCCAAACCAACCTAAATAATTTTTATGACACGTCCTTGCTTCAATGAGAAACAGTTTCGCTTTGGTGCCGAGGTGGTGGATGCGCCATGACGGCATGCTACACTGCAGAGCTCGCTCCGTTCCTGCGATCGCTGCGGCTGCCACAGCAGAGCGAGAATGAATGCATGCAGTATTTTTGATTATTATAATTGTTTTAATGAGCAACGTTGTCTACCTTACCTGACGCTAAACAACGTCAGTAAATTTTGCTCTGTGTCATGACGTCACGATAAAGTGGATGACGCCAGGTCCGACATTTTGCGACATTAGCATCAAATTACAACATCTTACAAGTGTTTCCCAACCTTCGTACACTTGCTATGTGTGATTATTTTACGTGCGAGAAGTCTGTGGTAGAGATTCTACAACTTCGAAAATATGAGCCAGTACTCATTTAATGGGCGAATATGTAATGACCTATATAAAACCAAGTTTCGGCGTCCGCGATGCGCCGCTGTAATTTAACGCTCAAAGTGCCATTTTAAATCACTTTAACGGGCAGGTACGGGGATAACATATCACGAAGTGTGTGTAGAAGAACTGAAGACGAGGTTAGCAATGTTTCAAGCTCGCGAGATAATCTAGCATACTCATAATTACTAACAACGGGCTAATTCAAGGTCAAGTGAAACGCACCCCGGCTGAGAGTGGTGGGGAATAAGAGCGCTTCGCTTACATTTTTTGAAAGAAACAAGCAAAGACAATTACACCTACTTTATTTATTTGAGCAGTAAGCAGTATTAAGAATGCCGCGGGCGTCCAAGTATATATCTTTAGCATTTTAATATTTAATACGATTTGATGACGGAGCGCAGACATCTCGAAGGCCGGAAAGGAAACCTCGTCGAAGAATTTACCGTAAGGGGCACGCGTATTCCGTGTTGCAATACGCGTGTTGCGACACCATCGTCATTTGCATCTATACATCGATACAAAGGAAGAAGGAAAAAAAAACGGCAGACACAATTAAGGCCGCTTACGAGTCGGAATGCGAAAACACTGTAGTCCCTCTGGCGAAACATTTCTTTTTTTCCGCGAAAGGTCTCGCCTGCGTTCTAACTGCGCCTCGGTAAGGCCATATAAAAATATTTTACCTCTCCCATAATGGAGAGTAGATGTAAGCATGAAATTCCAACCGGCAAAAGTAGACTGGTTGGAGATGATACTAGCTACAATCTTAAAATGGGTGTAGTGAATGTTCGCACCCCACCGCACCACGCCACGCCGTGCACTGGTCCATGTATGGGCGCTGCCCAGCTAGATGAAGACCGGCTGAAGGCGGCACGTCAGGCAGCGAAAGAAGCCAGGAAGACAGAGCGCGCTGCCCAGCTAGAAGAAGAAAAGCGCCTGAAGGAGGCGCCACGCAGGGTGGCGCCATCTCTTGAGGTGACGCATAATCCGCGCCGCGGAACTTACGGACCGCTGACGGTCAGTAGAGCACACTCAACCCTGTCTCAGCACCAAAAGATGACAATGGAGTGTATGGTGCCTTCTATCTGCCTTTTGAACGTCGCTATTGGAAATGACAAATAAAATTTCAGCGTTTTAGAAGTTACAGCTTGAGTGATAGTGTGAACAAACATTAGTAGAGCTCGGAAGCAATATTTTTTGTAGCTTGTTTGGGCAGTAACTAGCATGCGTAATGCGGTGCTGTACAAAGGGTTGGGGGCCAGAGACCGCATCTTCTTAAGTTTCGACTGGCTGCCCGGATGACTTCGTTTTGTTCTCGCAACTTGCCCAGATAACGGCTCCGCCTTTTGGCTCAAGGTCACTTGAAGGTCACCGACAAAGGGAGCTAAAAGCACTGCATGCTTAAAACGTACCAAGCGTCTCAACGCGCTCGCTTGCGCGCGTACGACGTGACCTGTGCAATGACGAACGCTCTAGGCACTCCTCCAGTTAAGCAGAACCGTGGAGCCGCCGTGGCGTCGGGGAAGCGTGCTCGTCTCACACCCCGGAGGTTCGGGCTCGATTCCCAGCCAGACGGAAGTTTACTAAATTTTCTTTTCAAAGGCATTCATTTACTTCGTTCACAGCCTCAACCCTCCCTGAAGAATGTCACTGACGTCAATGCACGAATTTTGTGACGTGTTCTTCCTCTTCGCGGCTTTGGCCATTATTGGTACCATCTTTCGGTCACACCGACGGATTTTCGCGTAATGGGGCATATAATGCTTTCGCTCTTTAAAAAAAAATTACAGGCGAAACAGCACCGAGAACGGTATACGCAGTTCTCTCAGTGCGCTAGGAAGCCCCGAAGATGGTAGTTGAATCGGCTCCGACAACCCAGCACAGAGCCAGACGCAAAATGGTGAATGAGGATAGACTATGCGACATTTCTTCCCTGTACCGTGAAACGACCAGTCATTTACTCCATACTGGTTTCTATCTTCGCTTTTTTTTTTTTCACGAGCATTACGATCCGCTATGAAGGAAGGATGGACGCTTTCACCGATGGCACGCCCCTGCACGATCGCACCCGGGATGACTGCGGTGAAGCGCACACCAGCGCTTAAGAAGATGCCGTTACGGGCCTCACGTGGGTATACCGTGCAGAATTATCGGTGAAGGAAACGCCCTGGAGGTTGATCTCTTTCACTCTTTCTTTAAACAGCGTCTTTTTATTGCCAGCGGTAGCACGTGCAGCCGTGCTAGCTACCCCTCGGGATAAGAATCTTAAAGAAACTCAAAAGTTAACTTGGTAAGAAAAAGTATAAATAAAATGTGGAAAAAGGAACGAAAACGAAGACAAGACCGAGGACAAACTGGAACCCCTGCCTAAAGGTTTATCGCAAAGTACTAATGGAACACGCTTTACAAGTTGAAGGGCCCTGTCACAATGTATGTTGCTGGAAAGAAGGGCGGGAAAGGCACTTCGCAGAAATGTAAATGGAGTTACAAATTAATAAACAAGTAAATGAAGAGAAAGAATGGCGTGTATAACAGACGTGTAAAAAGAACAGAATGTATAACAATACCTTGTATTGCTGAGACGATTATCTCAGATAACTAAAAAGAGGGGATTAAGAACAATGGCATAGGCGCCGACTACGGGGGACTCCGGGGACTGAGCCCCTTCAGGAGTTTTCCGGGGGGCGCGAAAGTCTACGCCCCCCCCGCCCCGGCGATGCCGAAGCCCCCTACTCCCCCCCCCCCCCACACACACGCACATACACAAACACCTAAACTGTCATTACCAGAGGTTTGTCACCCACATCCTTCGAGGTTTCTTTTGACTTTCCTCGACCTTTTCACTTAAAATTTTAATGGGGCTAATAGTTTACTGCATCATTATTGGCGCGGACGTGCACCGCTTTTGATTCATACTTTCGCTTTATTTCTGCAAATCCTGACAGTAAGAGGACAAGCTAATAAGCAAGTGCTAACGACTCATGAAAAAAAAAAAAAACATTCCTAATAATTTACAAAACATTTACTAGGAATGGAAACACCGTCACTTGCATGCAAAGGTCATAATATATACAGGGTGTCCCAATTAACTATCACGCACCAACATAAAAAAAAAATGAGCAATGCGTTACTCAAAGAAGACCTAGTACACATTGTTTCCAGTACAGTGGAGTAGCCGCCAGTAATATTTTCGTTACTGAGATTCAATTAGGTAATTGTAATTCATTATCTAACTCGAGACGTACTATCCTAATTATCAAAGTGTCAATGAGGCGTTTGTAGGCACAGCCAAGGGACATCTAACTGCAGTATTTTCAGCGACGTACTAATTGCGTACAAATTTTTTTTGTCCGGCTGATAAATAAACACCGCGAAGTATGGAGAACAGCACGTGACTGCCCCCCCCCCCCCCCCGGATCATAAAGCAGCGCCCTCCCTCTGAGTTATCCAGAACGAAATAGGAGAATTAAAGAAAAAACATCGTGATCGAGCTACTTCCCTATCTTATACACATTGTGGCACGATTTGCACGACGTGGAGCGCGGCGTTTTGGCGTCAGCGTGCATCTGCGCAGTCGACAGTGGTTAGACTATGCAGGAAGAGGCGAAGAAACCGCCGTGGTTGCTTAGTGGATAGACGGTGTTGAGCTGCTAAGCACGTGGTCGCGAGATCGAATCCCGGCCACGGACGCCGCTTTTCGATGGGGGCGAAAACACCCGTGTACTCAGATTTAGGTGCACGTTAAAGAACCCCAGGTGGTCCAAATTATTCCGGAGTCCCCCGCTAGGGCGTGACTCATAATCAGACCTTGGTTTCGGCACGTAAAAGCCCATATTTTTTTAGGGCCTACGAAGGCTTCCCCTTACAAAGAAACACTTCAGGGCCTTATGACAGGTTTCACTCGCGCGATAACAGCAGCGAGAGTGCGGCCCGAAGAAACTTCCGGTCGCGGGTCTTATCAGTCTACTGCGCCGGAACATAAAGCGCGTATTTTTTTAAGTTGTTTCACTGTGCGGAAAGTCTACCTTTAAGTTTTGAGATAAAAGACATGCGCAATACGCCTCAAGACTAATACATATAATTTTTCGTATAACTTGCGGCAACCTAGACGTGTAAAATCATCGTAACGTACGGAGGAAAAAAGGTTGAACATCTGTGGGCTTAGATTTTAATGCACTCCGGTACTCATTATCGCCGCCAATGCTTTTTTTTTTTTTTTTTTTTTTGCTCGCTACGCTTAGCGGGCTACGTCAGTGAGCAAAACCGGAAGCCGTCCAGGCCTATGTTTGTAAACAGTGAAAGGGTCCATATTATTCATAGTCAATACTGCCCTTGATTAAGTTGTCGCGCGCTAAAAACAGATATACAAATGCAGCAAGCTCGGCCCTGACCACCGTCAGGGCCGATAGCGCCGAGTATTGTGCTAGATAAACCAACACATTTATTATTTTAATTCCTTGTCTACGTTCCAGCACTACGGCACAGCGATAACCCCAACCGTGGTGCGATATCGCTATATATACTAGAATGCTCATACTGTTGAATATTTACTCTGACATGTATCATCTGATACATTGCTATGAGATATCTTAGCGCCAAGCTCAGTTAAACACTGTACTCCGCCTAGGCGACATGGACAGCTTTAATCTACGCTGAGCCTTAAAGCTGTCTGCCCTATAGTACCTTTATGAGCAAGCACCCTGAATGTCGGTGCTCCATCACGTAACCGCCCGTAGCCGGCTACGTGAAACCACCAGTCTGCCAGTCATCCATGTCTAAAGCGGAGAAAATATTAAAGCGCCATTAATATTCTTCTGACAACCTACCTTATCGCCCGAAAGCTAGAAGCGCGTTATCGTAGACGAAACCACTTACAGCTTCCACTGTTTTGCGAGCGTAGAATATGCATTCATCGATCAGCTGTCATAAGTCTCCTTAGAAGAAAGGAAACAGGTAAAAGGAAAGCTCGCAAATAAAGCTCGCAGATATCTCGGCAGGCGTTCATCCTCGCCTTAGTTTCACAAATAAAGAGAGCTTCATTCAACGGCACGAATCGGTCAGCGAAGCTAGCAGTCAATTCAACCAGTCCGCGTTACACGTGCACGTGACGTCAGCGGCCTAGCTTTGAACGAGGCACACAATAAATATGACGCACAACGCCACTATAGAAATGCTGATTTAGAACATGCCATGATGCACGAAAACAGTGAGAATAGCAGCTAGATATATGAGGTAACTAACAACTAAAAATAGCTGTAGCTAAACCGTATACGGCTAACCTCAACGTTGATGTAAAATTCAACTTGCGGGGTTTAACTCCCCGATGCAACACACGCAGATTATACGGAAGTGGGAGGCTCCGAGTTAATTTCAACCACACGACGCTTTTCGTGAACCTAAGGACGCAAGCTAGTTTGCAATTGGGCTCCCATCGAAATGCGGCCACCATGTCCGACAATCGAATCCACGAACTCATCCTAAGCAGCAGAACGCCGTAGCAGCTGAGTCAGCACGGCGGGTGAAATAGCCATGAAGACCACGTACTATCTCGCTTATGATACCCCCCCGCATCTCTTTTTTCTTTTCACCGCTCCATTCTGTAATGCCTTCGGGCATTGCATGCACTGCAACAAACAAACAAACAAACAAATAAATAGGAAACGTAATAACAAGAAGGTGGGGGGACGTAGCGAGCGAGAAACACTGAATATGATTAAAATACTTCATACTAATAACACACGAACTTCTGCGCATAGCCAGGCATTTCTGGTGGGGTCTTACAAACTCGATCGATTACTTTCTCGAGGTTATCGCTTTCATTACGCGCCAGCTGGTCACACCAGCGGAACCGGACGCCAAGAAATGCGCGCACAGGTGGACACAGCTCCACGTTAGCTATAGCCATTGGCATTACTTTCATGCGGTCTGGTTGTCGAGTGCAGTGACAGGGTGAGCAGAAAAGCCGCGACGTTAACCACGACGGCTTCCCAACAGAGGCCGCATTCTGCTTGAGCCCAATTACAAAGAGGCCCATGAACGTGAAATGCTTCGTTAGGCGGATAAATTTGACCGGCAGCAGTTCTTTATTATCGAATTAGTACGTCACTTGCTGAATCAATAAAACATTGTGATCTTAACGAATGCTCGTCTCGCTGCATGCTACGTCAGGCAAAAGCGTGAGCGAAAGTTACTGGTCCAAGATAGAACGTGAAATACATTGTACAAAGTTGCCAGTCTTGCATACAAACACCACGTGCTTATCGGCCGTCAACGTGGCGACGTTATTTAAGCTTGTGGTACACAGTTAAACTTTCTCACTCTTATCGCTGGAATGTGGCATGTGTGTTCATTTCTGAAAAAAATATAAAAGAAAGATCATTGGCGATTACGATACTCCCTAATGCGAAATTTGAGCGCAGCTCTATACGTGTTTTCGTTTCGCCATGTACTGGTGTGGACAATCTGTCACATGCGGCACGTTGCAAACGAAGAGAAGTGTGGCGCCATTGCCTCGCTAATCAGCAGACTACGAGTGGTAGGGCGTGGTGACGCGTGGGTGCAATTCATAGAAGCCGTCGCAGACAGACCTCTGCTCATGCAGCGCTTTGTTTCCATTAGAGTGTTCCAGACAATGGTCGAGTGGGACGAACGGCGCTCTTCCACTGAGGCGCCGCGCGTGGAAAAATTCTGCGAGGGCGCTGCAAGCGAACTGGATTGGGGTGGAGGCGCGCTTCGCGGCATATTCAACGTAATTTCGCTGCGGCCGCTGACACCGATTGCACGCGCACGCTCTTATAATGGTGCTTTAGTTCAACTGCAAATTTATATTGACACCTTTTTGCTACGTATATGACGCATGGGTTATACAGCATGACGTCTTGAATTTTGCTGTCGTTGTCAAGTGCGTCGTCTGCCAGCGTGCGCGCGTTCGTTGCGCGGACGCTGGCGGACACCCAGTTTTTCTCGCAAAAAGTCTGTGCAATAAAATGTGTTTATGATTTTACTTGCTTTGGTGCGCCCACGACTCTTGTCGGCCGGTACCAATTGTACTTTTAGCCAGGTGAATTGCTATTTTTAACACTGTACTCTAAAAGTAACACGTAAGTTATGCCACGGAAGCCGCCTACCTGAAACATGAAACTACGAAAGAAAATTTGTTTGATATCGTGTCATTTTATGCGCTGTTCTTGCTGGTGGAATATCGATCAGGGACAGTTGTCAAAGAAAACAATAGTGAAAAAATTCAGGATTATTGACTGCGTGGCGTGAAGAGATGCAGACGACCATTGCACTTCTACGTAAACCTAAGGGTACATAGACATATATATCAAATACATACATGTAGGAGAAAAATTATGAAATATTCCACATGCACTGATTGAAAAAGTGAAAACTCCCGACCGTCTTTCTTTTAAAAGCTGCAACAGCCCTAGGTGAACCAATCGACTTTCCGGGAAAAAGAATCAAGGCAATTATCAGACGTTAACATGAACAACAGTGTTAGGGAAAATATATTACACATGTCTCAGACTGAATCGGGGAGACCGGGAAGTCTTTACTAACGTAATCACCGTGGCTTGTCCGGCAATCTCCTTCAATGTGCCAGCAGGCGAAGTGAAGGAAACATATATAGTCTAACCGAATGGTGTTTGCTATTCAGATCGTATTCACGACTTCAGAATTCACTATTAAAAATGATCGCATGGCCGTTTCCGTTTGAATGTAACGCATAACAGCACTTTTGAAGTCTCGTAGGCGAGGGGCCGATGCAAGTGAGGACTCTTATTCCGAATGATTGTGCTGCTGGAGAGTCGTGGCTGTTGCGCAGAGGTGCACCAGTTCCTGAGAGAATTAACGCACGGGTGCTTATCGGTTCTGCTGAACAAGTTCGCAGCTGTCATTCAATATAAACGCCCTGTTTTGGGGCAGCCTGTAAATCTGTTAACTTCATTCAGGCAAGGAAACCATATTTTGACAGTCTCACCATGTCTACAACCCATTAACACTCGGTGCCCAATGTGGTACCACACTTACCTTCTTCAACGAACGCAGCATATCTACAAATATCTCTACGTGTATGTAAGGCATGCGGTTCCTTTAACTGCTTCATTATTGTTCTTATGATAGTGCGCCGGATAACTGAAAGCAGCCGTTTATAGTTCACAAGCTGCTTAGTTGAGCGGACGTACAGTTGGGAAGGGCATTAGATTTAGGTATGAAATATAAGATAAGCGCAACATGGTTTTTCTAAGAAATCGGACTCGACAATAATTTCTTTCGTTTACAACCCTGAAAAAAGCCAAAGGGCCCAGGTACCTACTTTTTTGTATTTTTTTAATTAAAAAAATTATGGCGTTTTACATCTGGCGATATGACTATGAATCACTCTGTTCATTTCTCACCACCTGGGGTCCTTTAGCGTTCACCTAAACAGAAGTACACGAGTGTTTTTCCATTTCGTTCCCATTCAATTCCGCGACCTGGTTTGAACCCGTACGTGAGCTCGAGTTTAGCAGCGCAACGCCATATCCAGTATGTAGTCATTAATTAGGCTACCATGCCGCCTTTCTTTTTTTTTTTATGTTGTTGTTAAGCATGGACTGGACAAAAAATTTCATACGGATTAGGGGCCAAAGATTACCTAGAACTGCTTTCGGCGCCCGAGGTCTGACCGCAATAAAAGAACCCGAACCAATTACTCCGCATTCTGTTACGCGAGGAAGACGGAAACATAAATGGAATGTCGCGCTGCAGCTTTTTTTCTTTTTCTATAACAATACGTCCCGTAAATGTGAGTATACAGGGCGCCGGATGGGGCAGATATGTTTTATTTGTTTGAAGCGGCAGCGCAGGAAGTTTACATACGTTTTTGCGTCTGCGTTTTGGGAGACCTGCTGATGTAAAACTATGTGCGCAAAGATACACACGATAGATAAATATTGCTTGAATTAAGATCAAGAAAAATATTTGTTCTCCAAAGGGAACCGTACAATAACATAGTAGAATAAAAGCCGACACTGCGGCCGCAATGCACGCTCAATCACCGAGCGGTATCAAAAAATAATAATAATAAATAAATAAATAAAAAAGAAGAGAAAGAAAGGAATCTCTTGTTGAGGCATAAATACATGATCATATGCAATTAATCATAAACACCGTTTGAGAGGTCTGAACGCATGTACCAGCGCGCGTAGTGCGAATGACTCTTCCGAGAAGTACCGCCAGCAGTTTCCAACGGCGCGACCTTGATGCGGTCCAATCCAGTTCGATCGCAGCGCCGCCACAGTATTTTTGAAGCGAAAAGCTTCACTACGCTAGTCAACACCGCGCTTCGCGCGAGCCGGCGTATGTCGGAATTGGCTCCGTAAGCGTGTTCGGAGTCGGCGCAGGTGGCCACTGCCGCGCGCTACGCGTCATCGCTTGACGTTCGCCGCAAGCGCGTGTTTATCGCGGAGGCCGACTATTTAACCGCTTGCTAGAGAACAGGCGTGCGCATTCAACATGTAAGGAGAAGAGAGTGATACTACTGATACAGAGAGCAGTGTTTATGGCTGTACAGAAATCGCAAGACAATGTGCCCAACAATGATGAATAAAGAAGTTTAATAATCCTGCATAACTTATGGTATATATAATTGATAAGCAATTTGCATAATTACACAAGGCGCAGTGTATAGCATAACCATAAGCTAACCAAAGCGTATCCATAAGTGAAACCGTAAGCATAACCATAGGCTAAATCATAAAGCATAACCATAAGCTAAACCGTAAGCATAACCATAGGCTAATTCATAAAGCATAACCATAAGCTAAACCATAAGCATCACGGAACCTTTTCGCTTCGAGATATCCAGGCTTAAGCTTAGCTAAGCCCCAGCCAATTTTTTTCGTCGTCGCGAGCTTCACTGTAGAGCATGCGCCGCCAAAGCAGCTCGTCCCACTCACCGTATACTAGTACACTCTAGTTTCCATACAGACGACGCGCGCCACTCTGGCACCATCTCGTAGCCATCGTCGCCGTAAAGCCCATGTTGCGCGCCACTACGCTTTTCTTCTCACGCTTCGCCATACCCTCCTCCTCCGCTTTCCGCCTCATCGGATGCTGTAACGTAAATCTATTCTCCAATTCTGCAATCAGCCCTCCTTGATTGGTCAAGAAATTTTTGGGCCATCCCCTCTTCGATTGTCTGTCACGCGACGTCACGAAAACCTCAATAGCTCTCCATCTGATATGGCGTGTACACACTGATTATGCATGATTACACCGAACAAAAGAAAAATAATTATTTCTGATTCGATGCCTTTTCGCCATTAGTCCTCTGCTATCGGTGAAAAGCTTTCCTGCTGCGCCCACTTCACCTGTCTGTCACACGACGTCATAAAACCGCGAAGAGTCACCGCGTCAAAGTGATGTCTACGCGTTAAAGGGAAGCTGAAACACTTTTCGAAAAAAATGAGTTCTCTGCGGCATTCTACAGTTTTGAGTCCCCTGAACACGAATATCTGGTTCAAAAAGGGCGGAAACAAACGCAAGCGGCTGTTTTTCCAAGAAAACGCGCACCAGCGCCTCAGGCCATCGCGCGAACGCCGCTGTTGCCCGTGATTGGTCGGGGCCGCTGTGACGTCGTTGGCGGTAGTCGCCGGTCGGCGCCGCCGCATGACTCCGTTTCAGAGCGTAGCACCATTCCTTTCTCTCTGGTAGCACGCGGTTCTGCTGTTCTGGCTTCATAGCTGAGTTGCAAGATGGAACGTTCTCGCTGTCTCCGACAGCTTGTATTGTCCCCGTACATGTTTGAACCCACAGGCGATACGGAAAACGATGGCGGCAACAGAGTCAACGACGATATTGAGTGTGCCAACAGCGAGAGCGATGTGTGCACCTTCTCGCGCGCTGGAAATCTTAGCTGGTACGCATGTTTTTTGTTTTTTTTTCATGTAGCTGCACGTTGCAATGACGGGAGAAAAAATGCGCTAAAGTGTCACTGGGAACATGCTGCTGGAAGAATGCCGAAGCACTAACTTCTCATTAGACTTACACGGGTGCAATTCCGCGATGTCAAGCACCTTGCCGCTGCTTGTCTAAAGTCCCGTGGTTTTTTCAGCGTTGATACACGATCGCGAACATAAGTGCCGCGTTTCAAAGCGCGCACATGCAGTGCTGTGAGGTACAGTCATGGAAGTTGCTCATCATACACATCCAGAGATGACCAGAGGTATTATATGTGCAATATTCATACTATGGTTCGACGACTTTGCGAGTGTGGCTCGATCAAGAATCGGTATGCGTGCTCCATGCTAGTTTTGACATAAAGATATTAGGCAGTTTTAGCACCGCCGTGTGGTAAACACGATAACTGAACCGTACGTCGAATGTCACTAGGCAAGCCTACACTCCATTTGATACCTCAGGTGCATCGCTGTGGAAGCTACGCTCGAAGTCTGGTCACCAAAATTTATTACTGGAGCCACCTCCGCCGAGAAGGAAAAGCCCAGGCACAAACTAATCTGGATCCCGGGTCACGTAGGCATAGGGGGGAACGAAAGGGCAGACAGCCTAGCTCGAGGCGAAGCGTTCCGAGCTGGGCGGTCGGATGCCCCGGAGACCCACCTACAGGCTTGCGAGGGGGGATACGCAGAGACCCTGAACTTACATAGAGGAACTAGAATTATATATCCGCCACCACACAAAGACCTCACAAAGGAGGAAGCGACCAGCTGGCGCAGACTACAAACAAACTCCTTCCCCAACTTACACGTGCTCAATAAGATGTTTCCGACACAGTACAGGGCCACCTGCCCTTGGTGCGGTGCCAAACCTACACTCTACCACATCACCTGGGAGTGCGAACGCAACAAAGCATTCCACAAACACGAACACCCGAGTGCGGAGCAATGCGAGAGTCGGCTCACCAGCAGCGAGCTCACGGCCCAAAGGGCCCTAGTGCAGCACGCGAGCGATGCAGCACGACTCAGTGGAGCCTTGGAATAGGGGCCCACCCTTGCTGAAGAGGAGTCTCAAGTCGCCAGCGCCAAGAAGATGAAGACGACGGAGACCTCGTAACCGCGAAACTCTTGAAAGACTCAAAAGTTTTCACTCACTCACTCACTCACTGCGCGCGTTTCCGTCTATGCGTCGCAGCGTGCCAGCGGCGTTTGCTCGCGCGAGCATGCACGTGAAGCTGCCGCGACGGGCTGCAATTAAAAAATACCGAAATGAAATTTTTTTTAAAAGAACGTGTTAGCAGCCGTATAAGTACACGGATGGTTTCTATGGGTAAATTCTTTTTTTTTTCATTCCGAACTGAGCTTATATATGGAAAGCTTTCTGAAAAATCGGGTCAAGAAACACCGAACTTTTTCTAAGTGCGAACGCAGCCACTGCAAGAAGTATCTCAAGCCTCCACAGCGTTGCACCTGATGTATGAAACGGAGTATAGCAACGCTACAACTGTGTTACCAGACGTTAATGGCTGCAAATGTTCGTATTTCTCCAGTGCATCAATGTGGGCCTAATCACGCTTTCATTAAACTAGGTGCACCTGCATGTGCTGCGTATTGATGGAAGATGAAGAGAACTGCTTGTGCTGCCAGGAGGTGCAAGAGATTAGGAAAAAACAGAAGCGCACGCAGTGCGTAACAAGTTCAAGACAATTCAGGACTGTGTGCCTCAGCAGGGCAGTACTGGAAGTGGCACTTGCCCAGAAAGGAGTCGAACCGGCTGGACAAGGCAAGAAGTTTACACACAGGTGTGAAAATGATATGGCCAATGGAAAAAGAGTGATGCAAAAGCAATTTTTTTTACAGGCAGTTGAGGTATGCAGCATACCGCCAGTTTGTCTGGCTAGTATGGAAAGAGTTGGGAAAGAAGAACCGTCGAATTCTGCCAAGCTGTGTACTTGAAGTTGTTCGGGCTTCAGTCGCGCCGATTTAATTGGAATACCGATTGCCCGCATCGTTGTCAAGCTCCGATGATAGTCACTGTCGCGGAAATGGTCCGAGCACAGCACAGTTGATTTCGTCGGCACGAACTTATCTCTCCTCACCGCACGTACCCACTGCGCTGCAAGCTTCTTTTCCTTCGGGAATTTGTGAAACACCACATCGTCTCGCCCGCCTGTGTTCGCGCAGCCGAATGCTGCACAGAACGAGGGCATGTTGGGCGCCCTTGGCTGTAGGCACTCACGCAGCACAGAAGGAAAGAACAGTTTACGAAAATCGCAAAACAAACGTGAGCGGCGGCGGCGGCGGCAGATCTCTCGTAGCGTCGTTCAGTAAAGCGCAGGATGGAAAGAGGCATGCCAGCACATGTCAGCACGCCGGTCCGCAGCTCGGTTGGCTCGGTCTCCGCCCATGACGTCACTCTCGCCGGTTCTCTCCTCTGCCAACGTCCTCACCCCGCGCTCCGGGAAGCGATGGGGGCGTGTCCGCGCGGGTGATTTAGAAAGCGATTTCCGCTTGTTATATTAACAAAACGAAAAAAAAAATTTCAGAACCGTAAATTATTAGGTCTGTTCTTCCCAATCCCAGCAATTCATAGAAATTGAAAACCGTTTCAGCTTCCCAGGATGCATTAATATGCCGAGCAAAACTGATTTTTGTTCTGAATAGCCGGAGACTGCCCCTTTCCGAAAGGAATAGAAGATGGCTGCTCGCCGATCGCTCAGCCACTGGCTATTCCCACCTGCCGGAGAGCATGGGTTTATTTGCGTATATTAGTACCTTTTGTGTCGCCGCATAACGTTATCGAGCTCTTTAGGCACGTTTACGACATCGCTTTGCCAACTGTTCTTCGCTGAGGATCCGTTTTAGAGGCATTCTTAACCTTCCGTTGCACGCCGCCGTGGTTTTTCACCGGCCGCCGCAAGCTAAGGAAAAGCGGACAATTCGCAGACGCCAGCACCACCCTCTTCATCCGGTCATCTATTTTCACTGCCCTCGCTCGGCCCCATCCAAACCCTCTCCACTTGAGCGTGCTCCTCGCCTCTTGTCATCCAATTAGATTTTTTAAAAAGCGCTTAATGTAGGCTATGTTATTCGTTTTGAAAGCAAAGAAAAGGGACCTCCTATATAAACGAGGAGAGTGTTTGATTGCACTCTGCAGACAACACTTCGAGTCACCGCCCAATGCTTGCGTCAGCGGTTACGTAAATTTGACGTCAGGCGATTGGAATAAAAACATATTGGAATAGATTTAAGTTACAGCGCACATGTTTCCACTTCACCCTCCTCCTCCACATTTCTCCTCGCGCTCTCTTCGCTATTGCCGTTTTTCATCTCGCGCTGCGCTCCGCGTTCGCTCTCATCCTTCGCTGTGCTCGTTCGCTCGGTTACAAGGAACGACGCCGACGCTCGCCGCAGGAATGGGCGCCTAAGATCTGCGTTCTAAAGGAACTACATGACCGTCACTAGCCGCCACTGGACGTAGAGAACCAGAAGCACCTATACTCGTATGCATGCCCAGTTACTGACGTTTTCAGCATAAATCTGGCTCTGTAAACTTCGCTGTGTTCAGGCTACGCATTTACATAAACCGTCCACAAAAGGAAGGCTTTCTTTATTTTAGTCCTGGAATGCCCAATTTATCATATATGCAACGCCGATGCCTCAACATGCTGATTGAAGCGCGGGAAACGTAATGCAAAGCCCATAGTTGCGTTTCTTATATGCTAAATAACTGTGGGCAGTTTAACAACCAATAACCATTTAATTAATTAGTAAGGTAATAAAGTTATAAATGAAAAACAATTTCTTTTTTTTCTACAGATGTACTTTCCAAGGCCAGAAATAAATGTCAACAATGTTTTTGTTTTCCTTGATGTGACACTGCCTGGGCATCACAGGCTTACGGGGCACAGACTTTTATCAAGCCCATTTTCAAGGCTTTTAACGCGATAGCGTTAAGGGCTACGTGTCGCAGAAAATCCGATGTCGGCGTTCACTGTCGGCGTCCCATGAGCGAAAATTCCCGTCCAAATTTAATTATGTGCATATGCCAGCCTTGCTATATGGCATGCGGTATATGCGGGTTATATTTCCACACCATTCTATCACTAAAGTTGCTCATGCCTCGTCTTACATTAGTGAGAAAGTTATTATCAGCATTTTGAGAATCGCAACTCACAAACAAATGTCATGAAACAAAACACCGACAGCGCATGTCTTCTATGTTAAATTTTCTAAGACTGAAATATTCAAAGGGTGAAACAATAACAGAAACCTGAAAATGATGTAATTATTTTGGGGCGTGGCTTTGCACTGCCTCTGGGACCGGCACAGGCAAGAGGCCGCGTTTCTAGCAGAAAGCTTGCCCTCATGCATAGCGCTCGCCGCCAGCGTTTCCCCGTAAACAGTACGGTTACATAAGCTGCAGTTGCCGGGAAGCGTGAGAAGCAGTAAGGGATCTTTGAGAGCTATCGTGTTCCACTCTTATAGGCGAAGCTTAATAATAATAATATTTGGGGTTTTACGTGCCAAAACCACTTTCTGATTATGAGGCACGCCGTAGTGGAGGACTCCGGAAATTTTGACCACCTGGGGTTCTTTAACGTGCACCTAAATCTAAGCACACGGGTGTTTTCGCATTTCGCCCCCATCGAAATGCGGCCGCCGTGGCCGGGATTCGATCCCGCGACCTCGTGCTCAGCAGCCCAACACCATAGCCACTGAGCAACCACGGCGGGTATAGGCGAAGCTTAAGCGTCCTCCAAATTTTTTTGTCTGTGTCCCTGACATGGCATTATGTGTATTGAGTATGTGTGATGTCAAATAAAGTTAGATTTTTCTTGATGCATTTATTTTCTTTCTTTCTTTCTTTCTTTCTTTCTTTCTTTCTTTCTTTCTTTCTTTCTTTCTTTCTTTCTTTCTTTCTTCTTCAGGGGAAACTGCTGAGGGAGGAAAAGCTTTCGTATACAGGCCATAAAAGCTTATGAGGTGAACGCCCCTGGTCCGTCTGGGGTTATTTGTCTCCTCCCCCTTCCTTTTTTTTCTTTAGTCTGTGCCAGAAAACAGGCTCGGCCCTGCTCGACCTAAAGTGGAGTTCCAATGTTCCACTCGTGCAATCGCGTGCTGATCAGCCCCCTCCGCGGCCAATCGCCGTCTTGCTCCGACAACCGGAATCAACTCTGATGAAATTCCAGAGCGCGTCGCGTCATCTGCACCAGCTGGATGAAACCAGTTTCGCTGTTTCATCGCGAAGTATTGTTTTTTTTCCGCACTTCGATGGGGACGAAATGCGAAAACACCCGTGCACCTGGAATTAGGTGCACGTTAAAGAGCCCCAGGTGGTCCAAATTTCCGGAGTCCCGCACTACGGCGTGCCTCATAATCAGATCGTGGTTTTGGCACGTAAAACCCAATAATTGTTTAAACCACTGTTTTTATGATGGCAGATTACGATTCGTGATATGAAAACGTGATCCCAGAGCTCATTCGAGCTCTCAGCGTACGACAGCTCCAACGTGACGTGTCCAAATCCTCCTTAATGCATAACACATTTCCTGGACGCCCGTAAAGAAAACAGAGCCACATTTATACACGTGCTGACATTGGATAAAATAACACGCGCGCGGAAACGTCCGGACATCACGTGAACTATAAAAGCGTCAAGTTCGCAGCCTTCCTGCGTCACCCGCGACCTTGACATCCAAGGTTACACGCTACGGAGGAAGATTATTGATTTAATTTAGGCTGTTCACCGGAAATCCCACGGGAGTTGCCTTTTAATGTTTTAGCAGTAGGAGTGTCAAAGTGGAAAAAAAGTGTATGTGTGTGAAGCGTGGAAAGCCAGTCAGGTGGGAAAGGGGAGAGGTAGAGAGGGGATGCGAGAGCTTCAAGGCGCGTGCGTGTGTCCCAGTTCACTTGGACCAAGATTTTAAAAATACTCAAGAGCTCTAGAGAAATCGTACCGACTGCACAGAAGCCGTAGTCGTATGTACTTATGGCCAGTATCTTTGTCATCACGAAGTATTACTTAATTAATTACTTTTAATTAACGAACCCTTTAATTATTGCTTGAATCGCAAACATATCAATTACAAAGTTGTAGGGCACCTTAAATAACCTCCGAATCAGCATTTATTTCGTGCTGAAGTGGTCCTGGTTGTTTTTTCCAAGAAAAAACAAAAGCCCGCGAAATACGCGAAATACCAGATAGATGCGCACTCGCACGCCGCTACTCAAGCGCCTACAAGCAACCATTGAAAGATATACGGCTGCATTCTCTTATCGCCGCATTGTAAAAGGGTCCGCAACCCTTATCAATGCGTCAGCGGCGTGTTCTCTTGATGCCGCGACCATCGCATATCGTGAAGCCCTGTATCGAGCTGCCGCCGCTAGTAAAGTCGTGTATCCGTGGCTATTCGCTTGGGAGCGCTTGAGTAGCGGTGCGCGAGCGCGTATCTATTTCGTATTTTGGATGTTTCGCGCGCTTTTGTTTTTTCTCCCAAAAACCAACGAGGCAAAGCTGAACACTAAACAAATGCTTGATTCGGAGGTTTTTTGAGGTGCCCAACAACTTTGTAATTGATATGTTTGCGATTAAAGGAATAATTAAAAAGTTATTTAATTAGAAGTCATTAATTAAGTGATACTTCGTGTTGAAAAATATACTGGCCGCAAGTACATACGACTACGGCTACTATGCAGTTGGTACAATTTCTCTAGAGCTCTGCGGTATTTTTAGAATATTGGTCCAAGTTGGCCGGAACACCCTATATATATATATATATATATATATATATATATATATATATATATATATGCATATATAGTGCAAGTGACGGTGGTCTGCTCATGCTCATGAAGAATACTTTGCGATGTGGTGAATGCGGTTTGAATCATGGATGCGGCACCTCGGAGAGGGGCGACGTAATGCTAATGCATTTCTCTCGCATCTGCCGCTAAATGACCACTAAGTTTTTTGTATTCTCTTATCATTTTTCTTAAACGCAGGTTTTCGTCGCTCTCTTTCTTTCTCACTAGATGTACGCGTGTCTGATCGGTGCAAGTTTCACTTTTTTGTGAGCCCAGCTCGAAAGCCGAACCAACTCCTCGAGGGCGCGGCTCACATGCAACAGCGGCACCGGGCGGCAGACAGTTATTCGACCAACCACGAGCCACCTTCACCGCCGGCTCTTTTCAACAAGTGTCCACTGCTCCGCATTTCGATTACAGTCGCCGATGTCACAGAGCGCATGCCATCCTTTCGAGAGGTTCACCGACCCCGACTGCTGCATGCCGGACGTCAGATTAGAGGGAATCCGGTCTCGCTGGTATATAGAGTCAGTTCGACGCCACTTCGGGGAGACCTTTCGAATGCCCCTCGCGTTCGCTCGATCACTCTTACAAATTTTCGCAACAGCCAACTCTGAGACAAGGTTTTCGAGGGAGTTTCTTTTGTTGAAGCTTAGTGGGCCTTCCTAATTTGGTTGTACCTCGATTAGTATAGCCCTATTGGCTCTCGGCATTTTTTGCCGGTTAGACGCTTGGAGGGAGATGTAGTGTCGTCGTCGTCGTCGTCATCGTCATCATCATCATCGTCATCAGCAGCAGCAGCCTGTTTTATGTCCACTACAGCACGAAGGCCTCTCCCTGCGATCTCCAATTACCCCTGTCCTGCGCCAACCGATTCCAACTAGCACCCGCGAATTTCCTCATTTCATCGCACCACCTAGTCTTCTGACGTCCTAGACTGCGTTTCTCTTCTCTTGGTACCCATTCTGTAACCCTAATGGTCCAACGGTTATATAACCTGCGCATTACATGACCTGATCTGCGCTATTTTTTCGTCTTAATGTCAATTAGAATATCGGCTATCCCTCTTTGCTCTCTGATCCACACCGCTCCCTTTCTGTCTCTTAACGTTATGCCTAGAATTCTTCGTTCCGTCGTTCCATCGCTCTTTGCGTGGTCCTTAACTTGTTCTCATGCTTCTTTGTCAGTCTCCAGGTCTCTGCCCCATATGTCAGCACCGGTAAAATGCACTGATTGTACACCTTCCTTTTCAATGACGATGGTAAGCTTGCAGTCAGGAGCTGACAATGTCTGCACTATGCGATCCAACGCATTTTTATTCTATGAATTTCCTTCTCATGATCAGGGTTCCCTGTGATTAATTGACCTAGGTAAACGTACTCCTTCACAGACTCTAGAGGCTGACTGGCGATCCTGAACTCTTGTTCCCTTGCCCGGTTATTCATCATTATCTTTCTCTTCTGCATATTAATCTTAAACCCCACTCTTACATTTTCTCTGTTAAGGTCCTCAATCATTTGCTGTAACTGGTCTGCGTGCAGTGTTGCTGAACAGAACAATGTCATCGGCTAACCGAAGGTTGCTGAGGTATTCGCCATCGATCCTTACTACTAAGCCTTCCCAGTTTAATAGCTTGAATACTTCTTCCAAGCACGCAGTGAATAGCATTGGAGAGATTGTGTCTCCTTGTCTGAGCCCTTTCGTCATAGGTATCTTCCTACTTTTCGTGTGTAGAATTTAAGGTAGCTGTGGAATCTCTGTAGTATATTTTCCAAGGTGTTTACGTAAGCGTTCTGTACTCCTGGATTACGTAATGCCTCTATGACTGCTGGTATCCTTACTCAATCAAATGCCTTTTCGTAAACTATGAAAGCCATATAGAGAGGCTTATTGTACGCTGCGGATTTCTCGATAACCTCGTTGCTCAATGGATACCTTCACACGTAGGAATCGCCGGAAATGAAGAGGCTGATCGGCTCGCTTCAAGTTGCGTTCATAACAACTGTGACTGCCCAGAAATTTTGTGCAAGCTTGATGACGCTCGTCTGCTAATTCGTCGCCACCTACTCAAGCAGCATCCAGATCAGCGCGTCGCAAATGGAACGTTCCCGCCCCGTGTTCGTGGTCGAGGCTTGCCTCGTCGCGCTAGAGCACAACTGCTCAAGTTGAGGGTTGGTTGCGTGAACGTGCAGGAACGTTTATACAGACAAGGGCGTGCGGAAAGTCCATTGTGTACGTCTTGTGGCTGCTACGAGACACTTCAGCACCTTATATTTGAGTGTCCCGCTTTCAGTGCGCAGCGCATGTCGCTAGTGAGAAACTATCATCTCCTTGGCCTGCGGTGTGCGACACTCGAGGAATGTTTATACCCCAGTGGCTGTGCATCTAAACGTGATCAGGCCCATCGCGCCCTACTAACCTTTATAGAACTAACTAACTTAGGTTCACGTTTGTAGCATGAACATTCAACATTTTGTAGTAGCGTGACCTTCAGTGACCGACTCTACTGTGTTCGTTTCACGTTTGTTTCACGTTGTTCACGTTTGTAGCATGAACATTCAACATTCTGTAGTAGCGTGACCTTCAGTGACCGACTCTACTGTGTATGATCAGTACTGTACCCTAACGCTTCTTCCTTCGAAGATGGGAGGTGGCGGGTTCAAACACCTTATAGTGTACATTGTGAACCGACTACCGGTGAAACGGTGATTACGTGTAGCTTTACTTGGCGTCTCATCGTGGAGAACACAATTAGCCGCATAGCGAACTAGCCATGGATGTGGTTGATAATTGTGGAGGCTGTTCGACGCGGCGTCACTTTAACTCCGGCTGCAGAGTTCTACTTTAGCCTTTAGATTTGACCTGTTGCAGTGTTCTACTTTGGTCTTTAGATTTGTCCTGTTGCTCTCCTTTCCTCTTTCCTTTTTCCTCCCCTCCTTCCTATCTTCCATTTCTGTGTTGCTGTCACCTCCCTTCAGAGGAGTAGGCAGGCGTTGTGCCCCTTCCGGTGGCAGTTGCCAGCCTGCTCCTCGCTTTCCCTTTCCTGATACCTGTGTATATGTGTATATGTGTTCAAAACAAATAATAATAATAATGACATGGATCTGATCCATTGTAGAGTACCCCTTCAAATAGAGGTGAATCCTAGCCCTCACTAACCTATGATCACTGCACTTTACCCTACCTATCACTTCTACATTCTTCACTATGGTGTTGTCAGCAGAAAGTATGAAGTCAATTTCATTTCTTGTTTTACCATTAGGGCTTTTCGAGGTCCACTTTATGTTGCTACGCTTCCTGAAAAGAGGTGTTCATTATTCGAAGCTTATTCCTTTCTGCTAATTCTACCAGCATCTCTCCTCCAGCGTTTCTAGAGTCGACGCTGGAGTTGCCAATTGCTTGTTCACCAGCCTGTTTTTCACCACTTTTGCATTGAAGTCGCCCATTACTACAGTATACTGAGTTTGCACTTTACTCATCGCTAATTCAACATCTTCATAAAACTGATTTACTTTCTCATCATTGTGACTGGATGTTGGAGCGTAGGCTTGTACTACCTTTTAATCTATACCTCTCATTAAGTATGATTAGGACTACAGCTACCCTCTCGTTAATGCTGTAGAATTCGTCAATGTTGCCCGCTATATCCTTATGGATTAGGAATCCTACCCCGTACTGCTTCTTATCTGGCAGATCTCTATAGCAGAGGACATAGCCTTTATTCAGCAATGTATAAACCTCACCAGTTCCTGTAATCTCACCAAGGCCCACGACATCCCAAACAATGTCTGACAGTTCCTCAAAGAGTCCTGCTAAGCTAGCCTCATTCGACAGAGTTCGGCAAGTTGACAGGGTCAGTTTTCATTGGCGAGCTATCTGTCATAATTGCGCGACGGCACCGCGTGTAAGGGAGGCAGCACTGAGCCGGAGAAAACGCGGGAGGCTGCAGCTAGATAGCGCTGTTCTCATTAGCGGCTGCGACCCGCCGCGGTGGCTTTAGAGGCTATAGTTTTGCGCTGCTAAGCACAAGGTCGCGGGATCAAATCCCGGCGGCGGTGACCGCATTTCGATGGGGGTGAAATGCAAGAACGCCCGCGTCCCGTGCATTGGGGACGCGTTAAAGATCCCCTGGTGGTCAAAGTCAATCCGGAGTCGCCCAATACGGCGCGCCTCACAATCAAATCGTGATATTTGGGGCTAAAACCGCAGAATTCATTCATTCATTCATTCGTGACTGCGAAGCCACTGCCGATCGTTGAGAATAAAGCAAACAAAGAAAATGTGCCAGACAGATTAGGTGCTTCCCCCCTCCGTACAGTCGATAAAAAGCGGCGAAATGCCGGGCACATTCTCCGTATGCGCCGTAGCAGTCATCGACGTTCGCAAATATTCACGGTGAATACGTTACAATCGGAGTAAGTGCCGCCACCCGGCAATTAATCCCAAAACAGGCGTCAGCGGCGGATTCAGAAAGGTGGTTGGTTTGTTCCCTCAGTTCTGATGGCGGAATTCGGCATATGAAGAGTGGTTTTTACATTAAGCCTTCCCAAGATTATCAACGCAAAGGACAAATATTATTGCTCAGAAAACAAACCTCATTCTTTATATTTTCCTTGATATCTTTTCTGCGCTCTGAATTTGCCACTACTCGGCATAAAGAGACTTGTGGCGCCACTACCAGCATTTCTTGCACCCGATGGAGTCCGCTATATACTTGGCCGACGAAGCGACGGTTGTTACGTATTGTTTTTGACTTTGCCTCAAGGCCGGAGGGACAATCTGCGGCGGCAGTGCACCCATTCACTAAACGCAGGAGGACAGCGCTTGGTCTGGCTCGGCATGTACTGTTACGCAAGAATGCTGGGGCTGTCCCGCCGGATTTCGGGCGCTTCCCTGACGCAAGGGCAGTTGTTGTGCTCCCTTGCTGCAGGCGTTGCGAGCGTGAAACTTTAACAACGGCTCACGCGAACGGTCTAAAATTGTGCGAGACCGGCATGAGTGAGCCACCAGCGGACGAGGAGAACGACTGCTCACGGCTACTTTTTCGCGTGTTGCGCCCACTGTGCGCTGCGGAGACGGAAACAAGAGCGCAGGATCGGTCGTCGCCCCACTGATAAAGGTGCGGGTGAGATTCATTACTTTCGAAACGATGTACAGAAAGCGTACAACCTCTAGCTGCGGGACTTTTTCAATCTCTGTCAAGTACCAAGAAAGAACTGAGCTGCTCGTTATCGCACGTTTGCCTCGATCGCCAGTACATAATATGAAATATAAACAATGTTTGAAGGCACGCACTAGCGGACATTTTACTCATAGTGCAACCGACCATCTCAAAGCGTAACGGCCACACTACCTATAGCCGCCAGTTATGCGCACGTGGTTTCGAGCACCATTCAGATAGATCTCACAACATGCCGACAGTAAGTTGCATGCCCCTGGTGATCATTTCATTATACACACTCCTAGTAAAAGATAAATGGAACAACCGATCGAAAAGGCAATTTTTTCTACATTTTTGGCTCTCTAGTTGTAATCACTTTTGCAAGCCGGCACCGCAACGTGGGCACGAAGTACTTTGCTCGTCTCAAGAAACAGAAAAAATAAGGTGAAAAGAAAAAAGGAAAAAAAAGGGGGGGACTTTGTTCACCACACACATGTTCCTAACACTGTCAACTCTGTCCTTCACACCAACCATGAATACACCTACTAATCATATAGCTGAGTGTTTTCCGTGAGGAAGCATGTGAGGCAGCATAACAAAAAAAAAAAGAGGGGGGGGATTATTCGTTCTAGAGGAAGGAGGTTAAGCCTCAGCACAACTCTTTTGGGGGCCGAAAAAAAAAAATAAAGCACAAAAGTACACAGAAGAGACACAAAGACGAGAGTCATTGATTACGCTCCGAAAAGGATAGAACAAAGTCCGCAATTTAATCTGCGCGTTTTCGAAATTCTTGAGTCCAGCTGTGCGCAGAAAGATGATGTCCCTCGGCATAATGCGAGTCACGGAAACCACACTGGGCTGCTGGCAGTTAACAAAAACTTGAAGCGTTTGTTAACAAGCAGGAAAACGGAGCACCAAGGGTTACCGAGCGCGCTGGGCTGTGTTTGCGCTGCTCCCGAGGCTAAGGAACGACGATCAGGGAGCGGGCACACTCACAGCAGGGAGCATCTAGGGGTCCACGCTTCGCTCAATCTTCGCGCGGCGCTGTCTCCGAAAGCCACTGAATAATTCCGAGGTCGCCACTTCAACTCCCGACCCCGATTATGGACAGGCGTAGACGCAGGCGAAATGCGAGAACGGCAGCCGAACGTTACGGGGATCGCACGTGGCTTCATTAAAGGCGCGGCGCACCTCAGCGCAGGAATGTGCGGCACTGTCTCACGTGCGCTGCAGCGGCGGCTTGAAAGGTGAAAAGCCCTCCGTCTTAGAGGTTTTTCTTTCTTTCTTTTTTATCTCGTGAGCTTTTTCGCCACAAACCAACGCCGCAAGAATTAGCAAGAGAAGAAGCGCCGACAACTGACTGTTCCTGCAGAATGTGCTAATATACACAAGGCTTTAGAACGGTGGAGAGTTTCGTCGACATATGCTGTGTACTGAATGGGTGCTCAATGCGGTGCCCAGTGAGACGAACAACGCAAGGAAAGTAGATTTGCTCAAAATCTTCCGCGGAGCGCGGTCAGAGGGCAACTGAATCCCTTTTAACATTCATATATGGCCGACCTCTACAGAGGGGATTGAATAAGCAAGCGTGTAATATTTGCAGCATATGAACCAAAGGTACATTTTTTCTCGTAACAAGGAGAAAATAATTTCACTGGCGATAAGCAACATACACCACATACCACGGCGAACGAAAAATAGAGTGTATGTGTCGAAGAATAGGTGCAATCTGACCGGACCCGTGGCACGCTACTATGCGTAAAACTGCACGCCGAATAGTCAATCAGTAAGCTCTGCTTGGAGAGAGACAAATGATTAAAAAGGAGAGAGAGAGAAAATGAAAAAGGAAAATAATCAAAGACCCACCGAGGTTTTCCCGGAGAGCTTTTACCGGAAACGCGGGCGGCGTGGAAATAACGCAGCGATCATAGATTTGGCCCAAACTGTTGACCTTAAAACAGGTAGACAATATTCCGTTATGGTCGGTAGCTGCACTTCCCTACTTCCGTTCCTCTTCCATTCCTCCGGGCACATTTGCATTAAACGCTGTGATACACAAGACTTACGATACGGAATCGGGGCACTCTCGGCGATTCTATACCTGCATACGTATAACCCCGGTCTGTTAAAGAAAAAAAAAATGATCTTTTGGGAAAGCGTAAAAATACCACACGCTCTTTAAAACAGCCGGTGTCGGGGTAAAAAATTACGGGTACAGACTTTACGGGAAATGCGAGCTTTCGACATGGAGGCCACTCTGGTTTTTGTACGGTAATTGTCGGTTAGGGTTATACGAAACGCTTCGTGGCGGCGCTTGCTTATAACGCACTCAGAAGTTCGATGCAGGCTATCAAGGATCGTCGCAGATTCCAGCAATCGAGAACCAAGACAGAACCCATGCATATATAAATTGTTACGCACGCAAGGAGGAATCGGAATGCTGTTGCATCTAGGAAAAGCAACGTGTTTCCAGCGCTTTAACTAATAGCAATTTACATTAAAATGATTTCTCCGTCGTACCCATGGGAACCGCAAGCATGGCGGTCTTACGAAATTTTTAAGCAACGTTGCGTGGTGCCTAAGCAAGCAACTAGTGTAATTAAAAACAACGCCGACAAAAGAAGTTGCATGATTCGCCGCCAAAGAAAGACGTCTGTTCCTCATTGATTTAGTGGAAATTAAAGTATTCGTTTCTCCTGAATCCAAACCACGCGGAAACTCATTTCCTCAGAAAAAAGAAATAATAATAATAAAGAAGGAAAAACATTAGCAGAGAAAACAGGACCAGTCTTCCCTTTCTGAATTTCCACAAAAAGCGCTACCGCTGACGGGTATTGCGCAAAATCGTAAATTTTGCTGCATTCTAGCGGGTGAGACTGCAAGACATACCCACTTGAAAGGAATTGTGTGGATGACACCATTTACGCAATACGCGCCGTCAAACTTGCGGCAAAAATGCACTGTCGTTTCTCTTACTTTCTTAACAAAACGTCGTTTTATGCATTGAAGCAAAAACTAACTGGAACGCCATTTCTCCGCAAAATTCAGGAATATCTCGTAGCTGGTGTCATCCTAAGAATTCGTCCCAAGTGGAGTTGCCTTGCGAACTCCCCAGCTATAATTCGTGAATTGCAATATGGGGCATAAAGTAATTAGTTAAAACTTAATTAGTCGGTTAAATTAGTCGGTTAGTAGTCTAAATTAGTCGGTTATATGCAGTTAAATTTTCTTGTGCAAGGAATGTCCGCCTCTTTGAGTAGACCAGCTCATGGACTAGAATTGTGCTATCTGCCACAGGCAATTTATAAAAAAAATACTTGAATGTGTTCGCTGAAACATCCGGTACGTCTGACATCAAATGCGTGCCCTTTTCTCCCTTGTGACACTTTGTGTATCTGTATACTGTACGTATACTGCTTGCTACATATCGTGCTTTGAAGGCTCATGGCAATGTCACTTTTCAAAGCGCTTCTTTTACCTTTGTGGTGTTGCTTAACTCGTCATATATAGTTCGGCGTATATCACGTGAAAATGATTAGCCGGCACCAACCGTTGGTGCTAACATCTCATTTATTAATGTCAATATCAAAACACAAATGCGTTCTACTGTGAAATAATTGTCGCACCTCAATGCCCTGCTAAAGAAAGAATGATGAGTTACAGTTGCTAAGGGCTACAGTGGCTCTTTTTTCAGTTTCTTTTTTTTAGCCCAGTTCCTATTAATTAGGCTTTAAACGCCACGTGGAATGCGCAACTCCGCTGCCGCTGGCCGCCCTGCATGGATCGGCCAGACAGGACAGAATGCCTCGTTCTCTGCGCGAAGGTCGCTGCGCTCTGTGCACTGCGGCAACGTTTCCAAATATACTGTGGCAAGGACTTCATACGCTGCTGCGATGCTCTGACGCGGAAGGAAGCGCGCGGACAGGTCCCTTGGAAAGCGAACAACTGTGATCGCTCAGCCGTGGCCCGAGACAAACAATGCCAAGCAGAGGATAACGAAAACGAGTCACGCGGGCAACAAAGGAACGCGCGCGCGCACGCACGCACGCACGCACACACGCGCGCACGCACACACACACAATGGCCTTGCGTATAATACACATGCACTAGGGTCGCCAACACGAAAATTTAGCGAGCTTTGTCGCGCATGCATCATCGACAGTTGGTCCGCTGCTAAGCGCTGAGCTAATGAGTGCACACAGCCTTCATTGCGCATGCGTGCGTGAGGACAAAAGTGTGGCCGAATCGAACAGCCAGCAGACTGATGGACGCATGCACGTCTCGTCGCTCGACGGCACACGTGCAGCGCAGCTTGGTGGTTGCCGTTCGAGTGGGGCCATCTGGAAGGAGTTTCCGACAGCGGCTTCGTAAATTCGGAACGTGTAAAAAAAGAAAAAATCACCCGTGAGAGGTGCGTGAGGGAAATGGAACGACATATATAGTAAGCATTTGAAGACCATACACGTCATAAACTGTCGGCTATTTTCGAAATGGGTCAAGTTCGAAGCTCCAGATAACTCAAAATACAAGCTGCAAAGTCATTGGCAAAAAAGAAAATGAAGGGGGGCAATTTCGAAGCACCATTCTTTTCCCAGCGAACTAACAATATGTAGAGCAGTATAAAGGTCGGAATGTGAGGTAGGTATTGCTTTCCGGATTTATTTGAGCCCCCCTCCGCCCCCCAAAGAGATCATTCTGCGTCTTCTCGTCCTTGGAAGGGACAGATGTCACAGGCAGGACTGGAAACCGCCGAGCGCTTGCAGGCAGCAGAAGCGATGAAAACGCCCTGGGCGTGAAGAAAGGACGCAACAAACATGCACAAAGCTTACAAAAAAAAAAGAAAAAGAAAGAGGAGAGACAGAAAGAAAAGGGGGTGGGGGTGGCTCCTGATCACGCGCGGCATAAATTTCAGCGCTAGCACACAAATCGACCGGTCACCACCTTGGATCAGAAAAACCAATGTGATGCAGGCCAACGCCGTGACGCGCACACGACTGCGAAATTCTTACACACCGTATAGAGGCCCATTCAAGCAATACATAATATGTACCCCCAAGAACACACATATTGCTTTCGCTGCAAACCTACCGCGGTAGCAAATAGTGGCTATGGCGCTGCGCTGCTGAGCTGAGGTCGCGGGGTCGATCCGGCGTGTCACGGCCGCATTTCGATGGGGGCGATATGAAAAAAGAAGCTCGTGTAGTTAGCTCTAGATGCAGGTTAATAAACCCCATGTGGTCAAAATTGATCCGGAGTCGCCCACTATGGCGTGTTTCATAATCAGATCGTGATTTTATCACGTAAAACACCATAAGTCATTTATCTGTTCATTCGACGATGCGTCCCTATGTTTACGCAATATGCACATATACGTTACATGTAGCAAACCATGTTGGAACGCCTGTGCTTGAAGAAATATCACTGCAATACATCCACCGAAACTGTTTGGATTACTTCCAATTGCAACGTTACCGTTTAGGAAATGTTAAGCACTAATAACGAGCATTGAAGGAGTATAAATAGCACGCAGCGCTCAACAATATAGGCCTCCTTCGACGCGGCATGCGTTCATTGGTGTCCAAATAGGCGAACGCGGATGTTTTTTTTTTCTGATATATAGTCCGCCATAAAGCTCAAACGGCCCAGTACACATAATTGCAGCCACTTCTAAATATGCCTCCTCTAACATATCCGTAATAAGATCAGCTCGCACCGTCTTGCTGTTTACCTCACGTGGAGCCACTTTCCTTCGTTCTTCTCACCGCTGAGTTATTTATTGCACGGAGTTAAACGTACGAGGCTACCTGACGGAGGCCTCCATCGAGCAACGCCGCAGGGAGAGAAAAAAAAGAAAGAAAGAAAGAAGAAGAAGAAAATTCTCATGTTCATTCACTTGTGTCAACAGCCCAATGAAGCAGCGAGGCGCGCAATCCTATGAATAGTTCATGGGAAACTGCAAAAGGGGCACTAAGCAGGTGGCTAAATCTACGCGGCGCGGAGCTACTAAAAGACGGGTCAAACTGGCGGTCATTTCTGTGGAAAAGCAGAGGGGAGACAACACGGCACGCGGCGACCAATGCGCGCGCAGACTCGGAAGATACGCGTGTTACGAGAGTAACTGTATAGGACTCCTGAACGGGTGACGTCAGGGGTCGAGCTCCTCGAGGCGGAGAGTACTCGCCTCTGGAGGCAGTGTAAATACACTCTCCGTGCTGGTAATTTGGGCTTCGCGTAAAACGAAACAGTTGCGAAATGGTCGGAGCGCAACGCCGCCGTGCCCTTGGGAGCTCCATGGGATGCATTGAAGAACTTGCGCCAGCCGCGCGCATAGAACGGTCATAGCGAGACCCTAGAAACATCGACCCAAACTACATCGACGAAGACCTTGCGTCTTGACTCCATGTCCCTGCACACTACAGCCGTGCTCTGCAGTATTCATCGACGAAGCCTTGAAGACCGTATTTGGCGGGACCCTGGACTAAGGGACCCTTTGTACTGCTATATTTCATTTAATAAAGTGTTACGTGTACGTACATATATATCGCTAGGTACCTTGCATACTAAGGCGCAACGATCTACACGTGTCACTGTGCCGTGGGAGTGTCGCGATGAAGCCTACACGGGAAGTGCCAATAGTGAACAACGACAACAAAAATCAACGCGCCCTGCCCGTTCAGACGTCGATTCAGCAGCCGCATCTAGGGTATAGACAAACTTGAAGAAGAAAAAAAAAGAGAGAGGAAATGGTTTGGGTTTGCTGATCAGGCCACGCCCCTTAAAGAGCCATCCCCTGCGCCAACGCCATCAGCACTAGCATTCTATTTGCTCAAACGGACCCGAACAATTCCAAAAGTACCACTTGCGTTAGGACAAATCCCAGCGTGCTAAACCTCATCCTCGTATTCGCTGTATTCGAACATAAAACAAACGTTACAATAAAAAAAGCACCAAGCGGTTCATCGCTAACGTTTTTTTGACGTGAAACAGCTCTAACATCGGTCAGAGGGGGTGGTCCCTTGCTACAACCGGATCTAACGAAAACATGTTACATCATTATGGTTTATATCTGCGCAGCTGCACTAGTCGTGCGCCATACTTTGGTATCATTGCGTGGATGAAGGAAGCCATTACTCGATCACGAATGTGTCGCGTGCACAGGTGGCGCCGTTGTCGCACCACACATCATTACTTTTCGAAGCGAGATCAGGATGCCTTAGAACACGCACCTATAAAGCGAGATATAAGAAGGAACAAGAAGCATGTGCTTGCTGCGGTAAAACTAAGGAAACGATGGAGCATGTTTTATTAGAATGTGAAGATATCTGCCCGGCAGTCGATTTAGGCACCACTGGCAACGAACAGTCTCGGAAGAGAACAGCAATTTACAGTAGGTAGCGATGCACTGGAAGTGGTAAGGGAATAATACATCTACTTAGGGCAGGTAGTGACGGCGGATCCGGATCATGAGACGGAAATATCCAGAAGAATAAGAATGGGCTGCGGTGCGTTTAGCAGGCATTCTCAGATCATGAACAGCAGGTTGCCATTATCCCTCAAGAGAAAAGTGTATAATAGCTGTGTCTTACCAGTACTCACCTACGGGGCAGAAACCTGGAGGCTTACGAAAAGGGTTCTACTTAAATTGAGGACGACGCAACGAGCTATGGAAAGAAGAATGATAGGTGTAACGTTAAGGGATAAGAAAAGAGCAGATTGGGTGAGGGAACAAACGCGAGTTAATGACATCTTAGTTGAAATCAAGAAAAAGAAATGGGCATGACATGTAATGAGGAGGGAAGATAACCGATGGTCATTAAGGGTTACGGACTGGATTCCAAGGGAAGGGAAGCGTAGCAGGGGGCGGCAGAAAGTTAGGTAGGCGGATGAGATTAAGAAGTTTGCAGGGACGACGTGGCCACAATTAGTACATGACCGGGGTTGTTGGAGAAATATAGGAGAGGCCTTTGCCCTGCAGTGGGCGTAACCAGGCTGATGATGATAATGACGATGGCATCCTTGAAGTCCATGGGCTCAGCGAGAGTAGTGGAAATGTAAACATGTCCGCAATAAAGATTAGTAAGAGGCGATTGGAAGAGTGGTTAAGGTATGGAAACGACAAAAAAACGGAGACGTACAAAACAAAGTTCACAATAGGGGGTGTTACGATCGGCTTGCAGGGGTGCCGACCTGCAAATTTTCCCAAGCCCGTTCCCGCTGCGGGGGTGGCGATCTTCGAGGAAGCGACCGTCGAACGCTGCCCGGCCCGCTGCGGTGACTCGCTTTGTGAAAACAACAATGTGCCGCGTCAACAGCCGGACGGCGCCAGCATGTCTAGGGTATTGGTGGATTCGCCATCGCCGTCACGGTTTGTTTGGAGCGGGGGAACTCCTGAAAGGAGATGTTTTCAGGTGCGGTCTCAGGGGAAGTCGTCACAGTCAATGGACAGACGCGGTGGCCACTGTCTGCGGGGTCAGCTCTGGGATCAAGAGGCGCCTGCTCGAGGCAGGACCCTTGTCTGCGAAAATCCTCTCACCTTTGTGTGGTCAGTGAAACCTGTGCGGAAGTGAGTGTGTAAACCCTGCCCCTCAACGGCGGGTCGGCTACGACGACTTTGGACGCTCCGAATTGGTCTAAGGTTGAACGGCCGTTTTCCCTCACCTAGGGATCTACGGAGGGCACAGTGTTTATAAGCAGCCGTTGCGCGGCTGCTGGGTGTGCATTCTCTTTCAGTCATGCTAGACTGATGAACTGTAACGTTCTCCATGTAGATACTGCAAATAAATCTCATATTCCTCGTTCCCGATGAGAACAAGTATCTCCCTTCAACAAAGTCCTTAGCGTGGATGAGTTGGACGACGGCATGGGCCAGCTACCATCTATTTCAAGCCCGACCCCAACCGTTACAGGGGTCAGGAAATATGGTTTTGCGAATTCGTCGTGTATTTTTTTTTTTTGTCTTTTTTAACCTGGGCAGGACATTAGGCAGTATAATAGCAAGAGCTTGGTGGCGCAGCCCACCACCCCGTTCCAAAGGGGACGCTCATAATATCCACCCATCCATCCACATGACGCAACTGAAGCCAAATTTAGCCTGTCACTCGGCGTTCAGTGCGGCATAGCTCGTCAGTACGCTTGTCGTTCCGAGCGGGAGCGGTCGCGTTTGAGAGAGCTCACTCAGCCATAGTAGGTATAATCCATCAAACTCAAACCTATACTCATCCGGAGTTATAAGACCTACAATCGTGCGATTCGTTGCAGAAATTTTACTCTTGCTCGGCTATGACACCCCTGCGTTTGACACATGTACAGTCCAGAAATAGCGTGAAGAGGATCAGGCAGCAAGACAGAGGGTTATCCAACCCATTTGACCACGACAAAACGTGTACCGTCTCCATAAGGAACACAAGCGCTGCGCTGGAGATTGAGGCGAGTCCAGGATCCAGCCCCAACCATCTATGAGTGCGGCGGGCTCGAGCGCCGCAAGGTAAGTCTCGGACACCACAATAGGAGCGGGTCATTTCTTCACTCTAGTGGCCAAATACCCCCTACAAAACGAACGGGCCATTGCATTACGAATAGAGACAGAGCACGATTGCAAAATTACACCGAAAGTCCCTAACTAGCTGTAACATAAGCTAAGCATGTAATCTTTCTAATTAATGAATAAATGTAACTTGTGCGTTTGGTTACGTCATTTGTGTTAGTGCCCGTACACCGCCTGCAGCACGCACAAGGCGTTTCACGCACCCGACTGCAGCTGCGTGCCTGATACATACTACCCGATTTTGATAACGGACCCCGTTCCATTTTTTTTTTTCTCAGCACTTTAAGCATACCGCAACCGATGTATTTCTGGGGTCTTTGATATTACGTAAAAATTGAATACACCATAACACGAGGCGCCCAGGCGTACTGTGATTTATTTTCGAGGGACCACTGTGGGGTGGGGGGGGGGGGAGGGAATATGTCGAAAACCCATAATTCCATTCGGCTGCACCTGCGTGCATCTCGCCCGCAGAGAGACCAGTGAGGGACTAATATATATATTAGGATTTCGCAATGACACATTTCTGTGTGACAGGCATTGCCCTCAGAAAGGATGTTCTGTTCTCAACAGCGCCTGCAAACGAATTCCAACGACGCACCGATGGAAGTTCCGTTACTCTAAAGGGCCGGAACTTAGAAGCTATCCATGTTTTTGCATAAGTGTTTGAATTAACGCGCCTATAACCTTATGGGCTTTTGGACAATTTTGTAGTTTTCTGTAAGTTGATAGACATCAATTATTTTATGGCCATGTGACAATGCTCACAGAAAGCAGCTACTGAGGTTGTGTTTTTGCTAGATTATAGTCGGTTTATTTCGCAGTTACACCAACCTACACCGATGGTTCACCACAAGTTCCTTGTAGCACCACGTAGAGCGAACTTACGTCAAAGGAAAAATTCCTTGGAGTTCTGAAAAAAAAAAATATTTATTTCTTAAATACGTACAGTCGAGTACAAAAGTCTAGAGACCACGGCGTATGCGAAAAAAAAGTTAATGTCTTATAGCACAGCCGTGCAACGTGAAATTGTACAAAAGCATGGCGCTGGTCAAGCAGGCGCATGTCGGCAGTTCACTTCATTTCAGCCTTTATGCCGAGGTTGAGAACAAAAAAGAAATTTAGCGGCAACCCTGGTCTAAACTTTTGCACTCGACTGTGTACGTATCTGTTGTGTTGTAGATTAAACGGGGGGGGGGGGGGGGGGGTCACCTTTCCTTTCACATAATTTGTCACATGAAGCATTCTCGCGTACATGTGCCGCCAAGCTGAACCGAACATAACGTGAGGTGTTTCAACGCCATAGATTTCTCATGCTGTTGTTGTTGCCTCAAAACATGCGTAGTTCGATAACAAATGCAGTTCAGCCGACCGCGTGCAGCATTAAAAAAGAAGAGGTTGAAAAGAAGTTAAAAAAAAGAAGTTGAACAGTATTCCTGCGGCGCGTTTGCTACAGCAAGGTGTGCGAGGACGCGGAAAGCGCCCGCATTTTCTATCGCATAAAAGGCAGCCTTAGTTAACAACACAATGAGTGTCAGAACTGAGTTGAGGATATTCGAAGTTACTTGAGTCTTACCCATAGCTAGCGTTGCCATCTGGCAAGTTTTCCACCGGTACAGCTGCTTTTTCCTACACGGTGCTGTGTAGGTACACGGTTCGACCCCCACAATAGCACACCATTCGCTGGTTCTCCCTAAATCGGGCGTTCACAGATAGCAAAGAACTTAATGGCCGCGAGCTGATTCCTTCACAATTGCTTAAACTGTTCATTGCCGCGAAAGTGTCCTGTCATCCAAAGTTGTGAGACCGTGCGCTCCATACTGTAACTTTCAGTTTTTAAAGCGAAGCTTTCTTTACCTCTTCCTTCAGCTTTTACAGTAATGCTGCTGTCTCGCACGCCTCGTCGGGAGGTGTTTGAGAGCATACGGCAGGAGTGAGGGGGAAGAGTTAGACGCGATGTAAAAAGGCATTCTTCGTTTTGGGGGAGCGTGGCCACAATGCCCTGCGGAGCTGCACACAATGCCGTCTCTCCGCAAAAGCATTGCGGAGTCCTCCGCCACGGCGTGCCTCATAATCATATCATGTTTTCGGCGCGTAAAACACCAGAATTTAATTTCATCTGCACGGAGCAAGGCACAGGCAGGTACCACTTTCGAGCTTAGCAACCGTGGCGTCGAGTGGTGCCGTTGTCAGATGGGAAGAGGACTTGGCACCCGGAGGTTCTGCATCCCAGAGCTTACACGCACTCCTCAAGCCAACATCATTCGGTACATTGACCCCGGCACTCCCCCTCTACAGTGGTTCGATTACACGCACGCCACATCGCATACCCGGCGCTGATGCTACCGGACGCTACCGGCCACTCGGCGCGATAAGGTGACAGGCAGGTGACCTTGCCGAACACGCGTGTGGCTCGATACAGTCGCTCCAAACGGCGCCCAACAAACGGCGCCGTTTTATTCCTAGCCAGCAATAAAGATGGCGTATGCAACGTCACCAATAACCCTCCCCCCCTCTCACTTGAGGGCGGGCGATTCGAAATGCGCAAGAGGTATGCGGACCCTTCCCACACAATTTTCTCGTAAACTAAGTATTTTCGTGGTACTAAACAAGCGCTGCGAGGTTTCTGGAATAGTACCTGGAGAGTCCACGTAGACTCAGTATTTGCATCTAGTGTCCCTTTAACTGACACTTCCGGCTCTAGACTGCGTCCAGCGCCGGAAGGGGATGGCGAAACGGGATTATCATGGCGGCGGGGCATTTAGGAGGGTAAGTCAGGAGAGATACCGTTCTGCTATCACCTTGCCGGTGATGGGGGTTACCTCCGCTACTCGGAATTCTGAAGGGCACATCCTTAGCTCGGAAAATATGCATCTTTCAGTAGATGCAGGCATTGTACGACACGCTAAACTGTCTCGACAGACGCTATATGTCATACGTTTCATATTTCCTTTTCAGAATGCTTGGAAAACCAGCTAAAGGAGCCCTTCGCCTCAGGCCGGAGCCTGCCGGCGGCGATGATGATTGGCGAGGGCGTGGGAAAGGGGGGACCCCGTCAATGCGCGAGAGCGTCAGTGCGCGCGCGAGCGGAAGTTCTCGCCAACGTCACGGGCGCAAAATAGCGTAGCATGTATTACCAGCAGCAGCGGAGCGCATCCAAGGCCACTAGCCCTTTCTCCCTGACGATCACTCTCTTCTTCCTGGCACCACCGGAGGGCGAGCGCCACGCGCGCGACCTTGGCGCTGGGCGAAAGGGAAAGGCATCCAAGCGCTGGGGCCACGGCGACTCCTGGGAGAAATCCCACGTTCACTGTCCGATACCGTACGCGAGAGAGGTGCTGGCCGACAGACCACAGTTAGGAGAGAGGACGGGGGTAGCACTGTTGCTTTCAGAGAGTGAGAACGTCTAGCCATGCCTGAGGCATTTTACCGGGTTCCTGGAAGCGAGTTTGCCCGCCTTGTGCTACGACGCCGCTTGTCGCCGCAACCACCACCACCCTTGCACTTCCCTAACCGCGCAGCACGGGAGTCGCACTGAAGCTTCTTCCGGCACTCACAAAAACACTAAAGATGACGCAGGATGAGTGAACGCCTGTACAGATACGTCGGATGTGCATGCTTAGCAAGAGGTCAGCCCGCTAGCTATTTCTTTATGAGGGAATGTACTATGTAGAGACTGAGGCACGTGACCTTAAAGACGCCCCACCGCGTCTTTAAGCCCACGAGTCTCAACCTCTCTAGTGTATTCCCGCATTCCCGTTTGCACGCAAATAAAAAGCGATGGTTAACACTGAGCGCTTAGTTTTCCTTCACGCGTCTTGAGCCTGCGTAGATGTTATCGTGCCTTCAGGATACGATAGCGAGCTGAAAGAAACGCCAGGTGTTCTAGTGGTGCACACAATCGTGCACAGCATCACGCACATGATTAGAGCTTGATCGGAGATGACTGCGAGTCATAAGTTCATGATCAGGACTGGTATTCAACGCTCTGCTTCGGCGTGGTGTCGCCAGAGCGGTCGCTGGATACCGAAGAAGCAGCCCTAGCACGCTAATGATGCTTAACTTACGGGGCGTTGTTAGGATTGGGGGCTCAATCCCATCGCTCGTAACCTGTTGTCAAGATTGGAGTCCGGCGTGAATTAGAAGGTAGCTGGCCCATGCCGTCGTCCAACTTATCCACGCTGAGGACATTGATGAAGGGAAGGACTGCTTCTCATCGAGAACGAGGAATATGGGTTTATTTCCAGTATCTACATGCAGTTCATCAGTCTAGCATGACTGCGAGAGAAAGTACATCAGTCTAACATGACTGCTTGAGAAAGTGCATTGAGAAGCCGCACAACAGCGGTTTATAAACACTCGGTCCTCCCCCGATACCCAGGTGACGGAAACGGCAGTCCAGTCATCGTAAACAAGTCGCCTCTCTGCGGGACGGTTTACACACACACACACACACACACTTCCTTGCGCGAGGTTCCTGGTCCGGAGCCGACGTCAGACGGACTTCGTAGAACTCGGGGCTTGTGTCAGGAAAGGTGCCTTTTATTCCCCGAGCTGACCCCTGCAGCGCCGCCGGGTGCCTATTGTCTTGCGTCTTGGACGGCGTTGGTGGGTTCGGTAACAATAGTTGGCCCGCCGAACGCATTCAGTCACAACGGCGACGAGACTAGAGCGTAACGGTGGCGTTCCTAGAAAGTTGACGCCGCTGTCGCAACTGGCTGGCAAAACTTGCACCTCAGCTGGGCCGTTCTTAACAGCGTCCAAAACAGGTCAGACAACAGGTCCCCCAGTTCGGGCGCTGAGAGAGAGCTAACCAACGGCAATGAACGGACGAACGTGAAGCGGCCTAAAGTGGGCGAGAAACTGTCGTCCTTCCATCTGGTAATGAAGGCTTCCTACGTTTGCTCCCAAACCTCGTTACGATGTAATGGCAAAGGCAACCTTATGGTTAAACGTACTGGGTTGTGACAAAAATTGCTCGTGAGGAGTTCCACCGGGTGAACAGTGGCACCTTTATGTGCCCAGAAAAGCACTCTAACGGTTGCGCCGGCTTGCGAGGCGCTGGCGAGTGACCAAACTAGCTCATCGGAGAGAAGCCCACTATTTGTTTGCCCGACACGGACAGAAACTAACCGAACAAAAGCTCACTATTTCTCACTGCAGAAGCTCACAACCTTTAACGTGGACGAACTTTCATCACAGGAAGGTGCTGTAACGTAGGAATTCATGGCCAGGTACATTTCAAGTTTTCAAAGGTCTAGCGTATGGTTGGGTTGCATGGGTTAATTTCCGTAATGTTAAGTGTAGATAAGTATTTGAGTTTGCGGCTACTTAAGGCGGCTAGTACACAGTCCTCTGTCGCACATTTCCTTCTCTATGCAAATGAAACAATTACGGTATTATTGTTCTGAACACTCATCATCAGGGGCGTAGCCAGAGGGGGGGGGGGGGCTTATGGGGCTTCAGCCCCCCACCCCCGAAATTTTTTCGTGCTGTCCATGCACCGCCGACGAAAGCAACCCCCGGCGCCGGAAATCATTCTGGATTTTGTCTAGAATGTCTTTTTGACGCTCGAAAAGACATTTAACCGCGAAGAAAGTGAACTCGGTCGATCTTCTCGAACGCCCATGCACCGAGAGTCACATAACACCAAGCAGCCCCATCCGACCACAAAGTTTCAAGGGCGTTTTGATCTCGCTGAGGCCGCGGAATCTATGGAGCGCATGGATGTCAATTCCGAAAATTTATGGGTATAAATCTCATAAACTCTTGATGTGAAAGGTGCATTGACATTTCCAAAGTTGTGCTTTAGATATTCAATTGCGGAACTTTGTAGGTTTAATGTTGTCATAAACATTTGACGCCAAAGATCCATTGACTTTTCTAAAGTCTTACATCGGAACACACAACGAGACAAGTCAAATCAACACACTAGCAGCGAGGTTCAATGAGACGAAGCGTTGTGGTGGTTAATTTGTGCCGCCATGTCACATAAAAAAAATATCAACATTTTTTTTAACCTACGCCAAAACATCCACGTCAAAACACTAAAGCCAGCCAAGGTAACTACGTCCTTATTTATTTTTTCTACTTTGACTTTTATTCGCGAGGACACATTGAGCCTCTTCAATTTTTTTGTTCTCGCTACCATACCCGCGGGCTGCCAGAGCCAGCCAGAGCGCATACGTTTTTCTCGCGTGGCTCCGACCACCACGCGGCGCACTTTGGTGCGCGTTCGGTTTTCTCTGGCCGAGTGGATTTTCGCCTGGCCGAGTTTTGGACACTTTCTGGCTAGCAGACGAGAAAAAGAAACAATGGTCGCTCGCCGCCATCGCTGTGGGGACTGGACGGATTGCACCGCGTTCGCTTTTGCAGAACTTCTCCGGAAAGTCTTGTATCGCCGGTGTAGGATACCGAGCAGTATGCGTATGGTTGGTTCTCAGTGGACCACACGTCTCATGTTTTCTTCGATATTCCTTCCGTAGCCACATTAGGTGCCCAAAGTAGGCATTCGATTGTGGCCAACATACTTTCCTATGCGTTTTTTTTTTTTCATTTCGGTGCCCCCGCCCCACAGAAGGAAAAAAAAAAAATACATTGTTGCGGCGCAGCGAATTGTCGCATGGTGATTTTGTTACTTTTTCTTTTGTACAAAGTAATCAGCCACGGGACGCTTGAGTTGCCGGATACTCTTATTATATTATTGCGATAGCAATTATATGGACACTCCAGGCGCATTCCTGCCGTCGCCGTCGCCCTCATGTTTCGTATAAAGTCCAAGGGTGATAACATCGTGACCGCGTGCCGCATGCTGTATGTGCGAGTGGAAGCGTAGGGGGGTGGGGGGGTGGAATGGCTGAGCCGACGATGGTGGCTCAGTCGTGTGTGCGCAAAGGAGAAAAGCGGGCAGCAAGCGCGCCGCCTTCCGTCGCGCGCGATACATCGGGGGGAGTGGATGGAATTGAGGCGGAATCTAGGATTCTGTGAATCTGTGATCGCGCAACATGTTTATTTGCCATGTTTGACGCATTATATACAGCAACTTTTTCTTAGATACGTAGATTTATTGGAGACTTATACGTATATTTAAATATCTTGTTGCGAGGCTTCGTGTATACGTGCCGTGAACTTTGTTTCCAGTCACACTTTTTGCCCTTTATCAAGCTGTATCTTCGCATTTGTATATCCCATTGTATCTTCGCATTTCTAATGCACGAGTGCGAGTCGCAATATTGGTTCGGTTCATTATCTGCGAGGCATGCGCGTAGCAGAGTGGCATCTCTCATTTACAAAAAGTGGTACGCATGTGTGAGGATAAATGTTCTTTAATGCTCTCATACACTGGGTTGCACATGGTTGCCTGACATAATGGACACCCCAAAAGCTGAACAGCATGGTGTCGCGAAGTTTCTGACAGCTAAAGGTGTTTCCCAAAAAGAAATTAATCCGCGTATGGCTGCCATGCACGTTGACCACTGCATTTCATTGGCCACTGTAAAGCGTGGGAGCAAACGGTTCAAAGAAGAATGGGAAAGTTGCAAAGACATTACAAGACCGGGCCAAAGCCATCGTGCAATCACATCCCGCACAATTTCAAAGGTTGATGAGCTGATGGGACAAGAATGAAGGACAAGCATCGATGAACTGGCAGAGCGTGTGAAAATCAGTGACGGCTCGGTTCACGCCATAATTCATGAGCACCTCGGTTATCGGCTCTTGTGTGCGCAATTGATGCCCAAGATTTTGATCCACCGCCAGAAGACGGAGAAGTTTGGCGCTGCTTTGACTAATATGATCCGGTATCACAATGAGGATGACGATTTCTTGTTTGCTGTTGTGATCGGGGACGAACCATGGTGCCACTACTACGAGTCTGAAACACGGCGGCAAAGCTTACAGTGGAAACATTCGAATTTACTACGGCCAAAGAACGCTAAGGCCGTCATTTTCGCGGGAAAGGTGTTGTTGACTTTCTTTCGATCGTCAGGGGCCATTACTGATAGAATTTGCACAATCTTGAGAGACTGTCAATTGTTTCCGATATTGTGAAACGCCGGAACCACTGCATGTCGCAATCAAGAACAAACTACGTGGAAAATTGACGGATTGGGTCATTTTGTTCCACGACAATGCCCGTCCCCACGTCGCTGATGTGGTTAATACAAAACTGGCAAAGTTCAAGTGGGAAACCCTCCAACATCCGTCATACAGCTCGGACCTGTCCCCTTGCGACTTCCACATTTTGGGGCAACCGAAAACCAGCTAAACAGAACTAGATTCGTGCCGGACGATGACGTGAAAGAGTCAGTTACAGACTTTTTGAAGCAGCAACCTAAGGAGTTTCACGAGGCGGGAATCACGCGACTCGTTAGTCAATGGGGCAAATGTCTAAATTCTCATGAAGACTACTTTTTAATAAAGTACGCCGTTTGTCATATATTCGCACTGGCTCACATTCATTTGACTCGCCCTCGTAAAGCTTGCAGAACTCCTGCTTTTTATACGTGCTCTCTGTTACGACTATAATTTCGGTGCAATTACTCACTATTCACGACCGGTGACAGCTGCTCCTGCGTAATACATTGGAACAAATGACAGCGTCATGGAGATTTTTCACTGGCCATTGCATATATACAAGAATGTAAACACGGTTCTTGAATGACTAAGTTTCATTAACATGTTTGTCCTCAACTTGTTCATTTCATAGCCTTTTCATTTTTCATATCAGCGGCATGCGCTGCTTTCCTGGTTTCGAACTGATATAGTTCTAAAGTTCGTGTGATATTTTCTTTACTTATTAAATAGACAAAAACATGGAAGCATTGATATCAGTTACGTTGGGCACAATTTGTGGCACCATACGAGAGCATTCTTTTATGAAAAAATACACATTTTACTTGTTTGGACAGTGCGTAGCGTTCAAGAATTCGTTTACAGCATTTTTGACAATGGTAATGCGGTTATTATTCATGTATTTGATCCCTAGACAAATTGTTTAAGAGGAAGCTTTAGCTGGGGCCCAATCCGACGCGGCCTATTCAAATACATGTAAAACGCAGAAACGCTTTTCTGAGATAATCCTGCTAATCGCTTTTAATGAAATTTGTTGCATTTGAGAGAGAAGGTAAATTATAGTGTCTGTTGGAAACGGAATTTCAGTTTACGGCCTGAATTTTGTATAAAACATTTTCAAAAATTGGAAATTTCGAAAAAATAGAAGCACGACGTTTACAAAACAATAGCTATGTACCAAGAACAGATATCTCGGTTCTGTAAACGGCAACTATTAGGAAAGTCAATGCGGACAAATTTGGTGTGTCAATTTGTATCATGCGTGAATTGGTTACATTGTGTACAAGGGTTCTGCAAAAGTCGTATTTCCATAATACTTAATTTTTTTAAGATTCATGTTTATCATATCTGTTTTGTCCGCTGTAGATGTACTATTAGACGCAATTCACAGAATTGTGCTATCATTTTTCATTGTTGAGTTACTGAGTTTTGAACTTGATAGTTCCGTTTTCTGAAAATTTGCAACTTTGGCCAAATTTTAATAAAGAATTGACCGCCTAAATGAAAAATTCGAAACCAACAGTCACTAGAATTTAAGTTTTTCTTTTAAATTTAACAAACATCGTCAAATTTGGTGCAGTTGTTGCGAGGAAAAGCAAATTACCCTTCTACATGTATTTAAATAGTAGCACCCGAGCTAAAGCTTCCTCTTAAGGAGGAGGCCGAGCTGCAACATGAGCCCCCCCCCGAACGAAATTTCTGGCTACGCCACTGCTCATCATTCATTACATAAAGTAAAAACCACCAAAACTGCAACAGGTGCTGACTCCTTCCTAAATATGTAACATGTGCACATATGTACTCATGTGCCAGATATAACATAGTCAGATTACGTGAATATCTGCGCGCGTAGTGCTAAACTTTCAGGCCTGATACCTTTTGTCCGGTTTATAAGCTGCGTTTTGGTCCTGGCAAGAAAATAGATCGTGAGGTTTTCTCCTCTTACCTGCAGTCCTGGACTCGCCAACCCGTGCAGGTCTCGCCAACGAGACCTGCACGGGTGCTTGCAAAAACATTTTGATGCTCTGGATCATCCAGTGAAGTTGGCAGTTGTCGTAGTGCGATGATGTTACAAAGTCAACTACAACCAATGGAAGATAGACTGCGTTCACTATCAACATCATAAATCAGAGCCTGCATATATTGGATTCGAAGGGGGATGACAAGGCAGCCAGATAAATCGAGCCTTTGAGAGAACACAATTGTCACGAATATCAGCATTCCAGCAATGGACAGACACGCCTGCAAACATATTAAAACATTTATATCAAGAAACAATTTTAACTAAGAAAAACGAAGAGCAATGTAATCTTACACACCATAAAGCCTATACACTTCGGTGCTGTTTATTATTAGTAGTAGTAGTACTACTCGTAAGTCAATTCGTGTTGATTTGCAGAATCCACTAAGGACGCTAAACACACTTTCTAGGGGAGCAATGTAGACTATCCACCCTTCGTTACCCTTACTTCGGAGGCTGCATGCGCAAACAAACAACGCAAGGTTATTGTCCTGACGACCTCAAAAGATAAATGATGCAGGCCTTGGTAACGCATTAATTAAACCCGATAACGGAGACGCACGAGGCGTAAGTCTTGGTTCTCCTAAACTGTGCATAGCATCAACCAAGATAAAAACTCTCCAGCAAAACCTTGATCTGCAATAGATTTTAAGATATTATCAAAGCGTTCGAAGATCCGATATATCGCGAATCGAGCTCCGGACTGTCAGATAAACACAACTGTTCAAAACAACCTCTTTTCTCCCCCTCACATATACAACTATATGCACCCTTCCGTCTGACCCGCTGTAGCCAGCTCCTCATAACCGATAGTGATCGCTGCCTTGATAGCTTTTACCTGCCTTCTGGCCTTCGTGTTTCTCGACTGAGTGGCGTCATCATTTACCTCGCATTCTATTTGTCCCCCGCCGCGCTTTGAAAACGATTGTTTCGCATGCTTAAGGCAGCAAGGCCGAGTGATGCCAGCGGCACGGCTAAACAGCTGCTCGCACGACGAAGATTTTACTCCGAACAGCCGCTATCAGCTAGGAAATAGGGCACTCGTTCATTCGTTCACTCGTCACGCTTTGGTTCTGGCACGGCGCGTAAACAAGACACAGACTTGAGCGAAGCAGTTAACGGCACGTCGACGACGGCAACGCCGATGACCGATTCACGGGATTTACATATCCTCTCTTTCGGGGCTTCTTCACTTAGCCACAGGAACATCTGCGTGGCCATCTGCGACTCTCTCTGTGACACAAGAATGCTACCATGTTAATTCCCGAAATCAATAACTGGATAGAGCCTTAAATCGCTGTACGAGTGTTTGAAATTATTCTAATACTACACACACACACACACACACACACACAAAAATGCTGTTTATATATAATTACAAATATTTTTATTTCTGTGTCTGCCACGTAAATCTATTTCTTAATTAACATGAACGTTACACTTCACCCCGATTTACTTTTCCGTTTACGTTTTTCTTTCTCCCCTTCCCTTAAACCTTTCACCGCCGGCTTTTTGGCCAATCCTCCGTATGGGGTGAGCACCACAAGTGAGGAGCAAGCAAGCACGCAAGCACGCAAACCGCACAAAGTAGCGCTGAGGCTATAGGAAACGCCTGTAGTGGAGGTCGACGAATAAGTTTGATTGCCAGGGTTCTTTAGGCGCACAAACAAACGAGCATTCTTGTATTCCGGCTCCAATGGAGTGCGGCCACCACGGCCGGGGATTGGACTCACGAACTTGAATTAAAACTAAGCAGCAGATCGCCATAGGCACCGAGCCGCAGCGGAGGACAACGACGCATTCATGACGACATTTCATCGGCCGACAACTACGACAGCGATGACGTATAGGATTCTCAAGATTACATAGGAGTCTCTAAACGCATCGAGATGTCGAAGGCTCATGGTTGCTGTTCGCAGTCAATGTAAGGGTGACTGGAGTATCGGGATCTTTTTGATATCCTTACTCTTTATTACGGAAAGAGTCACTTCAGCGTAACAGTAGTTCGGATAACACTACCATTCGCGGCTGCGCAGTGCCTTGCGGACCCGGACCCGTAACCTTGACCTCGCAATCGACATAGCTGCGAGATCTCTGTGCCTGCAGCAAGTCATGACCGGGTCTCGTGCCCTAACGAAAACCGTACATTATGGGAAGGGGGGAGAGAAAAAGGAAACCGCTAGAAGATAACACTGAGGCTTCGAAACAGAAAGAAAGAAACAAGAGTATCGTGGACGGCGTACTTTTTTTCCGCGATTCAGAGCTATAATGAGACTACAAAGGACGCGGTAGCTGAAACATCGCCAGTGCCTGACATTCGAGAACACCGCGTTGCAAGTGGGTATGGACGCCTGGTCCGGTTGCGCGAGGTGCGTGCATGGCGCGATCCCCACCGCCGGACGCACACCGGTTTATAACTGCCGGTACACGCCGCCCCTCGACCATGCGTCCGGCTTTCCAGGGGTGCGTTGCTAGAGAGAGATACGTAGAGACCGCCTATTATTGCTGTGCAAGAAACAAGACAAACAAACACTACACACATATCGAAAGGACGTCTACCGATCCCACGCCGGCAATTTCCCATCAAGTGGGTGTCCTTCTCAAGCGTTGAGCTCCCTTGTACTGGCCGGGTACCGAGCCAGGAGCGCGCTTGTACCTATTTTACCGGTAGGTACCCGACGACGCCCGTGTCACAGAACGTCTCCCACGCCCGCAGCGGATGCCATACCAAAGACATAGAAAACCCACAGCATCTGAACTCCGAATGGTTAATGCAGTCACAGACAGTATACATTGCCGCACAAATTGCTTTAAGTTCCTTTTTTTTTTTTTGCACTTACTGAATAGAACTCCTTGCCTGCCGACGTATTCCCGCCCGATAATCTACTACCTTTCATGGAAAAATTGAGCTGGTAGCGAACATTTATTTTTGTGCGTATGTGCCTGTGTGCCAGACGATGTATTGCGCCTATGCTCTTGCTGTGGTAAGTTAGGTACGGCTTGATTATTCTATAGGGTCCGTATACTGCTTATATTTTATTCTTTCTGCGGGAACGTTCTCTTTGCTTTTACTGCAAAGTACACCAGCCCCTTGCATTGTACACTGTGCTTCTTTTTGCTACTCTGTTACGCTGTAAATCTTTTCTTTTTCTTTTTTTTCTTCTCTTTGTAATGTCTTTGTATTATAGGCATCACAAATGTATAAATACCGTCAGGAGACGGTACATAGCTATAGACGAAGTGTCGATGACATATACAAGTTGCATAATACATGAAGAAAGAAGAAGGAAATGAGCATGGTTTATGAAATACAAGGTAGTGAAAGACTGGGGGTAAACTTGAAAGGTGAGAGAAGACGAGACTGACGGCGCGGGAGAAAAAAGAACGCAACAGAAGCGGCCGGGCGCGTGAAATAGCCAGGTTTATCGGCGTTGAGCACAAACGCAGCGCCTTGTTGCGGCTTGGGTGGCGTTCAGGGCATAGAATCCACCAAGCCCATCGACTATGACGTCAAGTTGCAGAAAATGAAGGAAAAGGGGTTTATTAAGCTTAGTTACACGGCTCCAGTACGGCAGCCCACTACATGCAGGAGCAAGTTAAGCGCCTCAGTTCACATCAAAACCCTCTGTCCTCACTCTCGAAAAATTTCTGCTTTTAATCACGTCGTCTTCCCTAGGCGAGTCAACTAAGGAATATGAAGACTGTCCAGCGGCAAATCACCATCGTCGACTCCGTTGCGATACCACGCCCATGCTATCCATAACCCGCAGTAACTCCGCCTCGAAGAAACTGGTTTGGAATTTGTGTGAGAAAGAAATCATCCGGCGACACCTGGTCCGTTCGTCGTTGCCCTGCCCGTCCTTCGCTCAGTCCGCAAGGTGAAACGCGGGCTGAGGTCCCTTCGTGGAACCCTGCAACAGCCGGTTTATACGCTGTCTTGACGGCTGGATAAGTGCCGAGGGGATGGGTGATTCGACTCGTCTAATTAAATGCGCCTGTCCATTCATTGTCGTGGTTCCCTCCCGTTCATCCTTTTCTCCGGTTTCCAGGTAATGGTGGGGTGAGCGCATTCAGTCGTTGTCAACGCCGCGCTGACATCTGGTTAGGAGGTGCTCGGTTTGACAAGTGGCAAACGTTCAATTAATACCACTGGTGGTGTTGAGACGTAACGGCCTGCATACAATTAAAGTTTGCACAGGCCACAACGATCGTTTCCTAGCGATACTTTTACGCATTTCTGCTTTCCGCTCTTCGAAATTAAAGAAAGCAGAGCAACATCGACTCGCAAATCGTGGTTCTCCCGCGCCCAATTTTTTTCCCCCATTAACGCTGCACCCTTAGCCGCTTCGCGCGCGCGAGCGAGCGATAACAACACCATAACGTGTCGGCGGCGCGGTGTTTCAATACAAGGGCAGCCGGGGACAACCTTTGTGCAAGCCCACGGGTCCTCAAAAAGATAATGGATATCTTCGTGGCGTATCGGTGCACAGTCTGGAAACGACGGGTACACGGAGTGCACAACAAAGTTTCAAACTGCACTCGTGCATGATGAGATAGCGAGAAAAAAATCCGCTATTTTACGTGGCACCCGCGGCCACTAACTTTCGCACACGACTCTTGGGGGAAACACTTTGTTAGTGCAGTACAAGCACTAATAACAACTTGAATTTTAAATGAAGGCCTGCAACCGAAACTTGCATCAATATGTCTGTTCAACGCATCATATCACCTGTACTTTTCCTATTCCCGTAAAGAAGAAATCTTTCAGTTCTAGTGGCCTGAATACTGACGAGGTGCTAAGAAAGGACGACCTCGTACATTCGAACATGAAAAATAAGCTGCCGGATTCCTTCAGGATCTCTACCGCGAGCCTAACTATGTCATTTTCTCCGATTCGCTATCCTGGTCATATGCATTACGCCCTTCCGGATTCCACACTCACAATTCTGGCTGAACTATCAGCCGTTATCTTAGCTCTTTGAAAACTTTCTTCAAATTATTCAACAGCGGTTATAGTGACTGAATCACTGTCAGTATGCACATCACTCACTTCATCTTCAGGCACTACTGTAGGCAATACATTTAAATCATTAATCCCCTCAAACTTCAGCCTGCTGCGGTTGGTATGGGGTCCAGACCATCGCTGTGTATTCTTAAATGAAACGCCAGACACACTTGCGCGGATGTCTCCTGATGAAGCAGCTATGTCCGTTATGGTTACTTCGGCTTATGTCACTGCGGCTAGGTTTAGAAAATTTTCTCTTTTCCAAGATTCTACAAAACTGAAAATCCAAACCCTGGAATTTAATCATTTGTCCTTTTCAAGGGACAATAAATGGTGTCCCACACGCAAATTAGAAATATCCATAACAAAATTACGACGCCGCATTCCACCATTAAATTTTTACCTATACACGCTGGTAGGACACCATCCCCTCTGTGTCCTACCTGCCAGGAACCGGAAAGCATTGATCACTTTCTAAAACCATGCCGTCGACTTAGAAATCAGAGGAAGAAATTAGAATTTTCATTCCGAAATTTGGGTATTTCTTTAACTACTCAAAGCATCCTCTCCTTCGGGGCTTTTTCATTGGGCCTTAGCCACAGGAACATCTGCGTGGTCATTTACGACAACCTCTGTGACACAATAAGGCAAAAATGTCAATTCTCAAAATCAATAATTGGATAGACGATTAAATCGCTGATTGTGTCTTAGAAATTATTCTAATACGACCCAAGAAAGAACACTAAATTCGCTGTTTATATATAATTAGAAATATTTCTATACCTGCCACGTAAATCTATTTCTTAATTAACATGAACGTTATAAATTATGGGGTTTTACGTGCCAAAACAACTTTCTGATTATGAGGCACGCCGTAGTGGAGGACTCCGGAAATTTTGACCACCTGGAGTTCTTTAACGTGCACCTAAATCCAAGTACACGGGTGTTGTCCCATTTCGCCCCCAGCGAAATGCGGCCGCCGTGGCCGGAATTCGATCCCGCGACCTCGTGCCCAGCAGCCCAACACCATAGCCACTGAGCAACCACAGCGGGTAACATGAACGGTATACTTCACCCTGATTTACCTTTCCGTTTAGGTTTTCCTCTCCCCCATTTCCTTTACCCTTTAACCGCCGGCTTCTTGGCCGATCCCTGTAGTGGGTAAGCGCCACAAGTGAGGAGCAAGCAAGCAAGCAAGCAAGCACGCTGCAATGCACAGCTTTCCAGGCACTGCCAATACCTCAGAACGGTGTTAACGCCGGCCGGACAGGTGTCGGCACAGTTGGGGCACATTAAATCGTAGTTAGTAAACAAACTTAACACCATCGCACCCGCTCCATGTACAGCTACTTGAAGAAATTACATGCAGGTAACGCTCAATGATACTGTTACCATGTCCAACAATTTGTAGCCGGTATGCGGCATAATAAAAGGTGCAGAATGCCACAGTTCCCCGAAGATGCGATACACACTGATGGTCCCTGTCTGCGAGCAACAGGTCTCGAACACGCATTGATGTGAATGACTGATCTGTCGTGGTAGAGTGACTAATGACGCATACTTTCTCACGTTTTCCAGGTCGCCGGATGGTCAGAATGCCCCCACTTCACGTCTAGAGGATATATAGCCCAATAATTCGAATCAATCTCCGCAATAGGAACCACCCGACCAACCCCGGCACTGTAGGACGCGTCCACAATTCGTTTACAATAAATCAAGAGACGAGCCGCATACACAGTTCACAATGCCGAGCACCTCACCTAACGTCATAATGGCATCCGGCTCACTGTATACAGTGCCGCTTCGCAGACGTAGAATTTGAGCGCGCACACACGCCGAAACTTGGGGGGTACATGTCTAAGGACAAACGAGACGGCTTTCATGTAAAGCAAGCGACGCACCAATCCTGTAGCGTTCATTGGAAAGTCGCTTTCGTTAATACTACCGTTTCCGCTATAGACATAACTTTCGTGCTCGTATAACGTCTGCGGGTAGCAGCCGAACGCGCACAAGCTAAGCGACACCGCGTTTCTACACATCGAAGACGTGCCACCGTGCATTAAAGGGGTGCAAGAAGCAGCGGCAGCCTTGGCCTCCCCCTTAAAAGGCACACATACGCACCAGCGCCTTGGCCCGATTGCGCGCTAATAGGCACGACCGCTTTGCGATTACAGTCACTGTCAAACAATGGTTTGCAACCATCGCCTGAGGGCGTACCGTACTGCTTGTAGAATACACACTTTGCTTATACGTACGTGTTGTCAAGCCAACAAAACACGCCAGCCAAACGACAGTTTGCAAGCTACAACGTCGCGGATGGAAATTACGTCGGTACCGTGAAACCGCAATAGCAGGTATATGATACGTATGACGTAATACTCTCCTGGCCGTTATAGATCACTCTGACGGGTCTAAAGGCAGCATCCAAGTTTGAATGCAACGATAAACGGTCTCTAGAAGTTATAACCAGGCTGCATTATTTATACTGCGCTTAGCCTCAAATAAAGACAGAGTGCCGACTACGCGATGCCGGTTCCTGCACCTGGCTAGCTTTCTGTCGGCGGCGCAGCTGAAAGAGCAGAGCTGTGCACTTAATCACCACGTGCACAAACCTGCAATTTACAAAGATGGTGGGGGAAAAAAGCTGCTCAACAGCAGCTTGCCTAACCACACCTTACTCTAAACCAGTCTCAAGCAGCAATGCATGCATACGAGCAATACCAAATGTGACAATACATGTAACCATAGAAGGTCGAACTCAAAGGGACCGTTAACGAAATGAACAGTACGCTCACAATATTATCTTAAATAGAGCACTCATGGATGCTCAGCGTAGGCTTTCATCACTTAGCCTATACTTGTTCGGTATGCTCGAGAGGCGATAAGGTAATGTTTGAAATCCTCACCATTTCCTCTCTACCCAGCGTAGGGTAGCAAACCGGATTTTTAATTCTGGTTGCTTCTGGCTCTCTCTCTCTCTCTCTCTACCTCTCTCTCTCCGTATAATTTCTGTTGGCGCCAACAAATCAACGGTCTGATGTCAGTTGTGTGTAACTAAGTCTGCGTGTTTACTGATGCCAAAGGTGTCACTCTAGGGCAAATTACCAACAATTTACCCCTGTGTACCATTTTAATTAGTTCGCTTTTGAAGGCTATTTGGAACTAATATTCATGTAAAATGTCAACACGTAAAGCCCGTAAAAAGTAGATCACATGCGCGCGCATTATATAGGGTGTGCCAGCTAACTTTAGCCAGAGTTTAAAAATATGCAAATGCCGCGTAGCTGGACAGAACCAAGGTAATGTTGTTTGCCGTCGCTCGTAGATACTGGGAACGTTTTTTTTTTGTTTTCATTCCGCCTGATTACATCATTAGTCTTAATTATTAATCAACTTCTCAAATATTATAATTAGATGAAAAGTATCAATGACAAAAATTGTAGAGCAACATGAAAATCGGCCGACACAGCTTTCTGTCGCTGAATGCGTGCTGCATAAAAGTGTTGTTCCGAGCGTAAATTCAGAAGCCCGCGAATACACGCAAAGTGCCTCGAGTGGCCAGTCGCGCGGCAACAGTGCGTGTAATCGCGGGCGTCTTTCACACTCGTAGCACGTATGGAGCGACAGAAAGCTGTATCGGGAGTTTTTCACGTTGCTCTACGATTATCTCATGCACACATTTAATGTAATTATAATATCTGAAAAGTTCATTATTTATTACAACTAAATATTTAATTGGGCGGAATTAAAAAAAAAATGTTCTCAGTATCTCCAAGCGACGGCAAGCAACATTACTTTGGTTCAGTCCACCTGCGTAGGATTTTCATGTTTTTAATGTTTTGCTAAAGTTACGTGGGACACCCTGTATCTGGGAACTTAGACTGAATGCGTGGCACTCTTGTAGTGCCGTTAGACAAAGGTCAGGGAATAAGCATGCTGTATATACATTATACACCAGCAATTATTGCAGTGTTGGCAATGCGTTGTATCTTCTTAATACACCTTATCCTTCACACGTCTTGGTTCGTAAACGCTCCGCATATTGTTGCCAAAGCACGAAATCATGTATTACAAGTACAAAAAATTTTGCAATATTTCAAAGACGGATTACGTTTCTATTTAAGGTAAGAAAACATGTGAGATTACAGGCATTTTGTGCGAACGAGGATGCACTTTTAGTGCAATATAGTAAATTTTGCTTGCACGAATATGAAAGAAGTGACTCAAGGGAAATAGCCTTTATTTTGAAACAGTTAAATTTCAAATAATTATAGCAACCTCTGAGATATCTTTTCTAACATGTCATTCCACAAGTTCCCATCATTTTCATCTGAAAGAAAAAATTAAAAAAAAATAAAGTTATATCTGCGTAAAGGGTGTATTTAAGTAAAACATCAATACTTATATTGTAAAACCCCTTATTTTGGAGCGTCCTTAATTTACGCGAAGGGCAGGCGAAATTTTAAGGGAACAAATACGGTCAACATAGTGACGAATAAAACTTTATTTTACCGGCCATTTCCGCTTGCTGTAGCCGCATAAAACGTGGCGCATTCGATTTACTTGGCTGCGTAAGCTTGCGCTATGCAATTCATCGTAAAGGCTGTAACGGGGAATCTCCGTCCTTGCAGGGAAGGAGTGCCGTACTTCGATGAGCCAGGAGGAGTGCACTGGCTTCGTCAGTGAGGTCCCCAGAGGCACTCTGTCGCCTTTGTCCGGCTTCAGCTGTTTATGGCCGCGAATTTAGTGCTTCGGCTGTTCACTAGTCGCAAAGTTTAGCAACCGCGAATATGCCCACCAGTGGGACCGCGAAATTATAGGGTTTTACAGTATTTATATTCATTTATGAATAAGTGTATGTACATATTACACATTAGATATACATATACCGCGTGTTTTTTGCAACGACTGTTCCGCATTCTTAAACATAATGAATTCAATACACAAATTATGATTTTTTTACTGATGAAGCTTCATAGCAGTGATTGACATCAGAATATGTGTAATAATTACCTATAAAATTATGAATTATTATAACAATTAATTTAGATTACTGATGTGAAGGGGAATGTTGTATGTGCAGAACTGAAGCCAGCGAGTACTCAAAGCATAACCTTTTGCCTGCCAGAAATTCCGCGCCTCGCGTGAGCTTCAAAAAGTACGGACTCAATATCTACAGTGACGTGCATTGCTGTTACGGTGAACATTGTTCCGTACAGCATTTTTCCAGAGTGTGGTACGATTAGCATGTCCCGAATCACCTACATTTGATAGTCCGAACAGACATCGCAAAAACAAGTAGCGCATTAATTTGTATATTTTTTAATAACAAGCGACCTACTTGCTATCTTGAAGCATCCACCAGCTGTGATAAGTTGAAATGAAGTTAAGGCTTTCTTTTTCCAAAGCATTACTTCTGGTTTGAAAGGTTACCTTTGTTTACTTAAAATGTCTTATATCTGTAGCGACGCAACTTCTCTAACAAAGTTTCGCGTTTGATTCTATCAAATGCCTTCGAGAGACCTGGGAACACTCCCAACACAAGCCTCATTGTCTCTGTTTTGTGCCGCCCTCCCCCACCTTTTATTTTTTTAGCTGCCTTCTCGGTTGAGAGGCCTGGCGTGTATTTGTACTGTGATGGTATTTTAAATTATTGTTTATCAGGCTCTAGTAATAAAATTCCTAATCCATTAGAAAACAACGGCCTGATGCATGCAAGTGGCCTGAACAATATTACTTCTATCCCCACCTTGATGCACTAACATCATCCTTTCAATCTTGATATTCTGAAAAAGAAAAGCGCCAGAATACAGGAAGATTACAAATGTTTGTTAGGCACTGAACAATCGAGTCGGTAATAAAAACAGACGCCTCCACTAAATATGTGTGGTTCCATTGATGCCTTAGTTCTGTTACGTTTACTGAATACATCGATTACTTCCACGTAGTCGGTTGCACGCCCATGTACAAGGAGTCCGCAAGGGCAGCAGGTAAATAATTCGCAGCTTCATCATCACTAGTTCTGTCAATCAACAGTGTGAACAAAGGATTATAAACTTTTTTTGCTACAGCTTTAACTGTGAAAACCACTTCTAAGCTTGTCAATGCCACAGGCTGGCCTCCTTGAAAATATGGAGTTTGGCACCGGTCATATCGGTTGAACATGAATCATATACCAGACATACGAGATGATAGTATTTACGTTCAGTTAGGTTAATTCTACATTTGTAAAATGCTTTAAATGCCCGTCACGGTCATGTGCTAGCAAAACACCTCCTATATAGACGTATGCAAACTCATACATCGAAGGCAGTGAAGCTGTATTAGGAAGTCATCATACTCTCCCGAACTTCCTATACAAGAGTGCCTTGCCGATGCCCGAAATCTCTCCTTACTGTATCCGGGGCAACTCTTCTGTTACACTAGAGTCTCTTCGAACGTTTCACTGTGTCCAAACCCAGTACTCGTACACTCTCCGCTATATCCGGCGCGTGTTCTTGTATGCTGCACCTGTTCTATGCTGTGCCGAATCGGCTCTGTACAATGCGCCTGTGTGTGCATCCTCTATACCGACCCCGCCACCGCACGAAAGCCGTTGTGGAAACACCCTATATAAAGCCTCACCGTAAAACCCATGATGAAATCTATATTTTTTTCTTCGATAATTATTGAGTAGCAGCGATGAAATCCGCAGTTCGAAAGCATGCATTAGGCTTCCTTTAAAGGTAAACGCTCCTTACAAGCTAAGCACGAAATTCCGATGAAATCGTTACATGCGGCATCGAGGGAGCAACAAGAAGGAACATAATCGAGTGTAATATTTTATTTCATCACGAAAGGATGGCAGTGTGCGCGAATATTATAGCGTGCATTCAATAACACCAGAGTATACCGCATTAGGAAAATTAGTTACGAATAAATAAACCAAAGTCTCAGTGCAGCTCATGATTATAGTACGTGTGTTAATCACGTTAGAGAGGTAATGGGACGAAAGAAGAGCGGAAATATCCGGCAGTATCAAATCGGCCACCGCTGAATGAGAAGCAGGAGCGCTTACTTCAACAGGCGGTGCCTCTACATATGCGTCCGATTAGGGGTCAGGGCGGTATGCAGCGCCGCTGACATTAAGCGTGCCCGTTCGCCGCTCGTCGGGCACGCGAGGCGGCGTCGGGTGGCACGACGCAGAGACCCGCACCTCGCACTTGCTCAGCTCCAGGAAGGCCTTAACATGCGCAAATCAGGCACCGCGAATGCAACGAACGGCGTCTTGAATCGGGGCTACTGCCGGTCTGCCATGGCAGCCTGTCGCCGCGGGGAAAACTACGGGTCACGAAAAATGTGAAGGTCGCCGCAGTCACATTTATTCAAGAGCGGGACTGACGGCCACGACAACGCGCAGCGAGCAGTGGACATTCCGTCTTCGGCTGCAGTTGGCCGCAGAAGTTGCCGCTCTGCCCTTCGATAAATATGGCCTCGGTCGTGTCTTCCTTCATGTTTGGCCGCAGGTGCGGTTAATGGCAATGCGCTACACTGTTTCACACGGCACTAGCCGGAACGCCTTGAAACTGGCTGTCCAAAATGCCAGCGCGGTTCACATCGCGTGGAGCTCGCAGTGACGTATAAGGTGCTCGATAATCAGCAAACGAAACATTTAGGTGGCGCGCGACTTGCTTTGCCTTGTAAGCACGCACGGGGTAAACGCACGCGTCTCGCGTATCTCGGTTTAACTCACGGGCCGCAGCGCGATGTGGCGCAGCCCCGATGCTTATCCGTGTAGCGTACACCAAGTGTCAGGGCGCAGAAAGGCAACCCGTCCAAGGCGCCGGCCTCGCCGCAAGCCAAGGACTGCGGCAGAAGGCGGAGTGCGTGGCGTGACTTTCGGGAGACGTCGGCCCGCCGCGCTGGGCGCCACGTGCACCGCTGTGGCACCACGCAACATCGTGCAACGGTGCGGGCAGACAACGCTTGCAGCCAAACCCTGCGCCCAGTGAGCGCTACGAGCTACGCACCATTGCTGCTCTTCAGAGCTGCCTCTCCATCCTCGTATATACACTGCGCTGAGCACTCCCCGGCAACTCCCGAGTGCACGCCAGTGAGTCGTCAGTGGGCGTAGTTCTAGTGTTTCAAAGCAAGCACGTTGAGCTGCGCGAACATCCGCACTACAGAGCTCGGAATTATAACTTGGACCGTCTTTACAGAAATAACGAACCAAAACCTACGCATGCACAGATTCGCACTTTACACCCACAATTGTTAGAGGGTCTTCCATTGCTGAAGTCGAGTAACGGAGTTCTGAAGGTAACCAATACCAACCGCAGGTTGTTAAAAAATAAACAATCCATCCCACCTCTATAACCGACCGCGGATCCTTGCTGAATGTGCTGCAGCATAGCCATTTGCCAACACGCACCGCATAAAACTGCACAGCAGTGATTCGTTCTCGCGTCTCGTGCTGCACCCGCAGGAGAAACCCGTACACTTCTTTTTCTCGACCGCCTGGGGCTTCTTTATAACGTGCACCCACACAGCACGGTAAACGAGCGTATTTTGCACTCCACGCCTAACGTAATTCGGCCACGGGGAATCGAACGGGCGACCTCGTGCTCAGCGACATAAAGCTACAGCAACTAAGCCACCGTGACGGGTCTAGTAATGGTGTAAACGACGGAGCGTTGAAAACAACACGCACACAGTAACCGGGCGAACGATAGGCACAGGTCGATGAGAACAAATAAAAGGTCGTGTTGTCATTCTTTACTAATTGCAGTAGTCGTCTATGTACTTTTTAAAGTCAATTCAATTTATTTCGCCATCACATACACGAACATTTATGACAGCCGAAGAGGTCCCAGTAAAAGCTATCTCTCTATAGCGTGTGACAAATCCGTGCACACCTATACAACCTCGGCGGCAATGTAGACGTATGGATCAGGCAAAATATAAACTAAACATTCACACAAAGTTTAACAGTAACAACATAAAGTTCAACGCAAGCAAAGTGCATTATTAGTAAGAAAATCAAATTTAAGAGGCACGCTCGTTAGGTGCTTCGCGTTTAAAGAAAAGCATTTACGATGAGATGAAAAACACACACGACCAATACAAAAGAATGCAAAAATAGTACCCACACATGTGGCTTTAACACTTCGGTAAAAACACATTAATAAACACTTGGCTAATAATGCTCAGCATCACGGGAAATAATATATTCAACGATTCTTTTATAAGTAGCAGTTTCAAGGATGATGTTATTCGCACACGATTGTTCAGAAGCCGCGGCAAATTCTAGCAACTGTGAACCATACGGCTTCTTACACGTTCGAATATGCCATTTATCGGTTTTTCGGGTTTTATAAGCCTGTTCACCTTTTAATAGATTGCAAAATTGCAGGAAAAAAATAATTTGCCTCGGGTCGTTTCGGGTTTGAAGGCAATACATAAACGGTAATCATACAAATTCACAATGTGAAGTACTTTGGAATTTAGCAACATCTCTTTATGTAATGTGGTGCATGCTAAGGAGGCTTTGCAACAATTCTAAGAATTTTTTTTTCTTTTGCAAAATATGTTTTATGCAAAATTTTCCTAGGACGCGTTTCCCAAACTAAATGGCAATAGTTTAGGCGAGACTGGAAGAGTGTGCGATATTCATAACATCGGTGGTGCCAGAGGTTGATTGCAGAAAAGGATACCAATGATTTGAGATATTATTTAATCTGCCCGAAAAATTCTCGCACGGAGACGTCTCTTGGAAGCCGCCATTAGAACATCCGCTCATTTTACGGTTCGGATTACAGTTCGGACAGAAATTTTAATGGGGCCGTTATAAATTACGAGCAAGAGTTTAGCAGATATAAATCCTTAAATATACACCTAGCCTTAATGGCGTTGCTCCCGCGCAATTTCACAACAGCCTACTAACGGACTGCCACACGAAACTTGCGTCAAGTGAACCTCGTTAAAGCAACCCCCCCCCCCCCCCCCCGAATTTCTGACAAACTTAGGGGACGCTGTACACATGTTCGGTTTCAGCGCGTGCAAACGACATCCGCATGAGAAGATGAAGTTTTCTCCGAAAACTTCATCAGTCTAACCTGATTAGGCGTTTTGTCTTTAGTGTCCTTCAAGGGCGTGTCCTTGTTTCCCGTTTGCCGCTTCGGTGTTTCCTCTCCACAGTCCAAGAGTTTTGGAACGGGAAGCCTCGCTACCAGCTCCCTAGCAAAGCCGACGTCGAAACAGAAGAGCACGCCGCACTCCATACGGGGAAGCTTATCATACTTCAGTGCTCGCTGTTTTCAATACCATTTGTGCTGCTTTCGAAAACTCGAAACACGAACAAGAATACGCTTGCAGAGAAAAAAGAAACAAGCGAATGCTCAGTAGCATGACGACGACGCGGGCGGCAACAACCACAAAAGACATGCCCACGCAGAGCCGGTTCATCTGCGGTGAGAGCGGTGCGCATATTCGTGCCTTACGAGCCTCTCCTTCCTGCTCCCAGAAGTGGCCTACTTGAGCAGGCACGCACACTCCATGCGCCTGCTGACCCGAGCACGGCGGCTCAGCGCACTGGAGCCGTCGTTTCCAGAAGAGCGCTGCCGCAGTTACCCTTCTTTTAATTAGCTGCCGAACATGTCGACATACTCGCGGTCACAACGTTAAGAATAACAGGCACTTTATAACACTGGTTCAGCTAACCAGCGCCAGAGTGGCGTGTACAAGTCAATAGGTACACAGAGAAACGATAGCTTTTGTTTTTATTACTAGTTATTATCGTTTTGACCGCATTGGCTGCCATGCACGCGCTGTCGTAAACGGCAGTAACGTCAGCAAATGTGGACGACCATTGCTGCCCCCATTTGTTTTCTTACAGACATTGGGATTGCCTCACAGATTGGTGGTGTTGGGTCACATGTGTTACCGCGAATGATATGCCCTTCGCTTTTCTTTATCATCTCATCTTCCCGTCCCGATACCTTGACCTTTCGCGCATGGCTTGATTTTCTCTGGTTAACCTCTCTGCCTTTGCTTAAGCGAACAAATTCGTTCTCGTTCTTTGTCTGCCTCTCTTGCCCGCAATCCTGAAATAAGAATGCACGTAATGTTATCAATTCTAGGAAACTTCACAATGCGACAGCATTGTGTAATGAAATCGATGAAAGCTGGTGGTTGGCACCTTCATTTTCCATCGAATGCTTGTGCATGCGTGCGCGCATGCGTAAGCAGTTACAAGCTCGCACGCAATGCAGTTGCCGGGAAACTGCGACGGAGCACTTGGGACTGTAATTTTACGCACTCATCTTGTTCTGTAGATGGGCGCGCGCGGAACGGATGTTCCTTTTGTTCCCTTTAGCAATAGAAACAAACCTTACGCAGGCTATGTCCATTTAATGCGTTTTGGGGGATCTGTACGGCCAGCATATGATGTTATCGATTACGTAAATAATTTTTGCTTGACGTGTCAGTGCGTAACAGGAGATCTCAACCGTACCACGCCGGTGACCTGCTCTTCAAGAGGACAGTCATGCCCTTCACGAATGATCAGAAGGCTCAAATGAACCTGGCTCGAGGGACGGGGGGGGGGGGGGGGGGGGGGGGGCACGGCGACAAGAAGAAGGCAACCAAGCTATTCCAGATGTGGCATTGTGGAGGACGCCCTAGTCCGTCAACTATACTTAGAACGTACGAAGTCCTTTGCAGGACGGGTAGCTTCACAAGAAAGCGACACAGGACTGCGACGGTAGTTCAACAAGCGGAAGCGGATGTTTTGACATTCGTTGCTGCTAACCCTCACGGTAGCGTGCGCGACTCCAGTGCGGAGGCCGGAACCTCAAGGTCATCAGGGTGGAGGATATTAAAAAAAGGTCGTATGCACCCGTATTATGTACATCTTCATCAAAAACTTGAAGACCGAGATTTTAAACACAGACTTTACTTTGCCAATCGGATTTTAACGAAATGGGAAGAAGAACCGGACTTTCTCACTCGCGTGCTATGGACGGATGTAATTTCTGCAGAAGTGCACAAGTTGATCTTCGCAACGCGCACTACTGGACTGATAGGAATCGCCACTGGCTGGCAAAACACGACACCAATACCAGTGGTCGTTTATTGTCTGGCGCGGTATTTTTGATGGCAACATCACCGGACCCGTCTTTTTTGCTTTCACAACACACTAACGACGCATCGCTACGTCAACGACATCCTCGAGGGCCCCGTGAACGACGTCTGTTGCAACGTTCCACTTGCGCACCTTTGGAACGTCTGGTTTCAACACGATGGTGCTCCTGCGCATAGTAGTAGTCAGCCTCGAGCGTGACTAGACAAGCTTTTTCCTGGACAGTGGATTTACCAGCATGGATCTTACGTGGCCTGCAAGGTCGCCCTACATGACACCGCTGTATACTTCTTGTGGAGTTACGTGAAAAATCGTGTGTATAGCAGCGAAACTACCACACCGAACGCCCTAAAGGCAGAAATAAGCAGAGCCTGCCGCGAGATCTGCATAAAAAAAAAAGCTTGCGACAAAGATGGAAACAGGTAAAAAACTGCGTTGTTTTGCCTCTTTTTTTACCCATTTACCCCAGAAAGGGTAAATGGGTAAACCAGTTGCACCTTTAGATGTTTCTTCTTGGGCGGGTGAGACGCCTTACGTGCTCTTGGTTTATTTTTTATTGAAATAAACTCCTGAGTAGCTCTCTTCTGTTCTTCCGAGAGCTGCACTTTTTTTTTCTTATTTTGTGCTCTTTAGCGCACTATTTTTTAAATACTGGTTGAATTTCTTTTGTAGCGTTGTTTCATGATACGCGAAGGTCTGTGCTATCCCGAGTGCCTCATGATCGAGCACAACATTCTTGTGTCCGCAGATGCTGACGCTTATCGCACCACGCTAGTTAGGTCACGAACTCTCTGGAGCATGATCTCTCTCTCGAGAATGATCGAGCACAACATTCTTGTGTCCGCAGATGCTGACGCTTATCGCACCACGCTAGTTAGGTCGCGAACTCTCTGGAGCATGATCTCTCTCTCGAGAATGATCGAGCACAACATTCTTGTGTCCGCAGATGCTGACGCTTATCGCACCACGCTAGTTAGGTCGCGAACTCTCTGGAGCATGATCTCTCTCTCGAGAATGATCGAGCACAACATTCTTGTGTCCGCAGATGCTGACGCTTATCGCACCACGCTAGTTAGGTCGCGAACTCTCTGGAGCATGATCTCTCTCTCGAGAATGATCGAGCACAACATTCTTGTGTCCGCAGATGCTGACGCTTATCGCACCACGCTAGTTAGGTCGCGAACTCTCTGGAGCATGATCTCTCTCTCGAGAATGATCGAGCACAACATTCTTGTGTCCGCAGATGCTGACGCTTATCGCACCACGCTAGTTAGGTCGCGAACTCTCTGGAGCATGATCTCTCTCTCGAGAATGATCGAGCACAACATTCTTGTGTCCGCAGATGCTGACGCTTATCGCACCACGCTAGTTAGGTCGCGAACTCTCTGGAGCATGATCTCTCTCTCGAGAATGATCGAGCACAACATTCTTGTGTCCGCAGATGCTGACGCTTATCGCACCACGCTAGTTAGGTCGCGAACTCTCTGGAGCATGATCTCTCTCTCGAGAATGATCGAGCACAACATTCTTGTGTCCGCAGATGCTGACGCTTATCGCACCACGCTAGTTAGGTCGCGAACTCTCTGGAGCATGATCTCTCTCTCGAGAATGATCGAGCACAACATTCTTGTGTCCGCAGATGCTGACGCTTATCGCACCACGCTAGTTAGGTCGCGAACTCTCTGGAGCATGATATCTCTCTCGAGAATGATCGAGCACAACATTCTTGTGTCCGCAGATGCTGACGCTTATCGCACCACGCTAGTTAGGTCGCGAACTCTCTGGAGCATGATCTCTCTCTCGAGAATGATCGAGCACCACATTCTTGTGTCCGCAGATGCTGACGCTTATCGCACCACGCTAGTTAGGTCACGAACTCTCTGGAGCATGATCTCTCTCTCGAGAATGATCGAGCACAACATTCTTGTGTCCGCAGATGCTGACGCTTATCGCACCACGCTAGTTAGGTCGCGAACTCTCTGGAGCATGATCTCTCTCTCGAGAATGATCGAGCACAACATTCTTGTGTCCGCAGATGCTGACGCTTATCGCACCACGCTAGTTAGGTCGCGAACTCTCTGGAGCATGATCTCTCTCTCGAGAATGATCGAGCACAACATTCTTGTGTCCGCAGATGCTGACGCTTATCGCACCACGCTAGTTAGGTCGCGAACTCTCTGGAGCATGATCTCTCTCTCGAGAATGATCGAGCACAACATTCTTGTGTCCGCAGATGCTGACGCTTATCGCACCACGCTAGTTAGGTCGCGAACTCTCTGGAGCATGATCTCTCTCTCGAGAATGATCGAGCACAACATTCTTGTGTCCGCAGATGCTGACGCTTATCGCACCACGCTAGTTAGGTCGCGAACTCTCTGGAGCATGATCTCTCTCTCGAGAATGATCGAGCACAACATTCTTGTGTCCGCAGACGCTGACGCTTATCGCACCACGCTAGTTAGGTCGCGAACTCTCTGGAGCATGATCTCTCTCTCGAGAATGATCGAGCACAACATTCTTGTGTCCGCAGATGCTGACGCTTATCGCACCACGCTAGTTAGGTCGCGAACTCTCTGGAGCATGATCTCTCTCTCGAGAATGATCGAGCACAACATTCTTGTGTCCGCAGATGCTGACGCTTATCGCACCACGCTAGTTAGGTCGCGAACTCTCTGGAGCATGATCTCTCTCTCGAGAATGATCGAGCACAACATTCTTGTGTCCGCAGATGCTGACGCTTATCGCACCACGCTAGTTAGGTCACGAACTCTCTGGAGCATGATCTCTCTCTCGAGAATGATCGAGCACAACATTCTTGTGTCCGCAGATGCTGACGCTTATCGCACCACGCTAGTTAGGTCGCGAACTCTCTGGAGCATGATCTCTCTCTCGAGAATGATCGAGCACAACATTCTTGTGTCCGCAGATGCTGACGCTTATCGCACCACGCTAGTTAGGTCGCGAACTCTCTGGAGCATGATCTCTCTCTCGAGAATGATCGAGCACAACATTCTTGTGTCCGCTTGATGCTGACGCTTATCGCACCACGCTAGTTAGGTCGCGAACTCTCTGGAGCATGATCTCTCTCTCGAGAATGATCGAGCACAACATTCTTGTGTCCGCAGATGCTGACGCTTATCGCACCACGCTAGTTAGGTCGCGAACTCTCTGGAGCATGATCTCTCTCTCGAGAATGATCGAGCACAACATTCTTGTGTCCGCAGATGCTGACGCTTATCGCACCACGCTAGTTAGGTCGCGAACTCTCTGGAGCATGATCTCTCTCTCGAGAATGATCGAGCACAACATTCTTGTGTCCGCAGATGCTGACGCTTATCGCACCACGCTAGTTAGGTCGCGAACTCTCTGGAGCATGATCTCTCTCTCGAGAATGATCGAGCACAACATTCTTGTGTCCGCAGATGCTGACGCTTATCGCACCACGCTAGTTAGGTCGCGAACTCTCTCGAGCCATCCTACACGACGAAGCCTTATACGATGCGGCGTTAAACGAATGCAGCCGTATACCTTTCAAAGGTTGCTTTGAAGGCGCTTGAGTAACGGCGCGCGAGCGCGCATCTATTTCATATTTTGCGTATTTCTCGGGCTTTTGTTTTTTCTTGGAAAACCAACGAGGCAAAGCTGAGCATCATGCACACTTCAACACGAAATAAATGCTTGATTCGGAGGTTATTTAAGGTGCCCTACAACTTTGTAATCGACATGTTTGCGATTCAAGCAATAATTAATTATTAATTAAAGAAATCCGTGATGAAAAAAAATAGTGGCAGTAAGTACACACGATTACGGCTACTATGCAGCCAGTACGATTTCTCTAGAGCTCCTGTTTTTTTTTTTTTTTTTAATCTCAGTCCAAGTTAATTGGGACGCCCGGTATACTGAACGAGTTCCTCACTTTGGTTAAACCGGTGTCCATCGAGTCCTTCCCCTAACGCGATTGCATCACAATAGGGGCAAACAAAAGCGCTCGAACGGCCTCCCCCCAAGGCCGCTCTGTTACGTGCACGCTCTTTACAAACTCGTTTTGCGCCGGCAATGTAACTGCATTTTGTGTGTCCGATGGGCAGTGCGCGGGTACGCTCAGAAATGTCGCAATAACGGTGTAACAAAAGTTGACTTCTGGCGGCGTATATGCAAGGCAGTAAAAATGCACGGGGCGTGTGGTACAGAGGGAGCACAAGAAAGAACCTTCAGAACATCAGCCGCAAAATGAGTCGTGTTGTGGGACAGCAAAAAAGCACAGGGATGGCAGGTATCACGTCATAAATTACGCTTCTTTTTAATCCGTTATATTCTCTTTCTGACATTTCTTTCCTATTTATTATTTAACAACAACCTGTACATTCTAAACGCAAGGTCAAAAGAGAACATCCTTTCCCGAGTCTTAGTCGGTTGAAGTGTCCACCATAAGTGAGACAGTTACAGTTTTTCCTCTTTATAAAAGTTCCCCTCTTTCTCTCGATCTCTAGTGTTAAAAGTGTCAAGTACGCATGAAGCGTACTTCTAGTAATTCCCAGGTTTGCAGGATGTCTGGCCATAGCTAGCCTAAAGCGCTAGCATTGTGTGTGTGTGTGTGCGTGTGTGCGTGCGTGTGCGTGTGTGTGTGTGCTGAAACGACAACGATTGCAGGAGGGTGCACATCACCAAATGAACGCAGCTAACTAACGCTGTCAATACCGGTCGCGCTGTCTAGCGGCTACGGCGTTGCGCTGCTACGCACGAGGTCGCGGGATCGAAACCCGGCCGCTGCGGACGCATTTCAATGGGGGAGAAATGCAAAAACACCCGTGTCCCGCACATTGAGGCAAGTTATAGATCCCCTCCCTCGAGGTCAAAATTAATCCGGAGCCCCCCACTACGGCGTGCCTCATAATCTAATCGTGATTTTGACACATAAAACCCCAGTACTAAGCTTGATGATTTCAATCGGCCACGCGAGTGAGTTCCTGCTACTTTCGCATGCGGTTCTGTTCCTCGTGGAAATCTGCCAAGGCGAGCTCTAGAACCGTAGCGAAAACGGACGCTCTACATATTCAACACGGCCGGAAGGCAACGTGTTTGCATTCGTCATCGCAGATAGAAAGATGCACGTCTTTATTGAGGTCGCAGCACACAATGTAGCCTAACTTTGCTCACAGACGCTCACAGAGTCTATCTGCTCCGTATTACGTTACTCATTATCGTTCATTCTTGTTTGCACGCTTCTCGCTGCCGCTTGGATCGTACGCTTCTCTCTTGGTGAGGTGCCAAACTGTGTTTTCTTTCTTTTCGCCTGCGCGAACGGTCTCGCTATCTCGCACCCAAACCGCCTCTTCCGCACCGGCCTCCCTTACTCCGTAGTTCAAAGGGTGCACCGCGGTTATTCACTTGGCATGGATCAGAAAACAGGCAAAAAGCACCGCGCTTTTGGCGTGCTTCATAGGAGTAGTAGAGAGCAATGCGACGTGAGGCAGTGCCGTTGCTGTTGGACTACGGAGCCTGCCCACTGCGGGGAACGGCTGAAAGATCGGATCGGGAAGCAGGAATAAATGCATTAGAGCATTACAAGTTAAAGAAAGAAAACACCTATCGAGTCGTCTACTTCAGTTCAGTGAAACGTCGAATGCGACATGGCCCGCAGTATACGATGCGAAGAAAGATCGCGGCGGAGGCGTGCATCAGTTAAACGCGCCTTGCCGAGCGTATACAGTCAGCACCACCGTTCGCGACGGGTAGGAGTGAAGCGATAGGTGGAGTGAAAGAAATTTCACCGTGATAGCTCTCAAGGAGATGTGACGTCACCTGTGCATGTCCATCGTCGATCCTCCTCGCAACCCCTCACGTTGTACCTTATAGGGACGCGTGAGGTCAAATTGTCTGAGTATTTCCACCGCATCATACCTTATTTTGAACATTCAAGGTGTTCTTAATATGCGCGTAACTGATACCAAAAGGGTTGGCGCAATATCAACCCTAAAGACGACGGTACAGATACCGTTGCTCACAGTGCTGACAATGCAGTCCCCAGCAATCAGTGTTCCATGGTTCTGGACCAACTTATCACTCGCAACTTTTCTTCCATCTACCGATATGCCCAAGCCACATATGTATCATTTGAATGAGCCAATGGCTACTACCTAATACCTGCTATTCATAATCTGTGATGGGGTGGCTAAAGTAATCAGGTCTCTGAAGTCACCTTGGACATCTGGTTAAGATTTAATCAACACCAAGTTCTTGAAAAGTAATATTTGTTGCTTATCAATTATAGTAAGAGTATTTGAGTAATTAAAGTTCCATTCGACCTTACTGGAAAGTCAGGAAGGGGATTCCAGTTTATAAATAAGATTGCAAGCATTATCCGCTTATTTGCCGGTCAATATCGCACACCATCATCCCCAGTCAAACGCAAGAGCATATTCTGCTTTCTGATCTTGTAAAATTTCCCTAGCCTTATGGTTCATTCTTTATATCCATCGCCACGCGGTTTTCGTGAAACGTACATTTAATAGTAAAACACAGCTACTGCTATTTGCGTACAAAATAAATTTCATTCTTTAATAATTCTTCGTTAACCGACTGCCTATTTCTCGAGTTTTCGAAGACCTTCGATAAAGTACGTCACACTTTGATAACCAACTGAGCCTACAGAACCTCCAGTCCAAACATTTAACCTGGATTGAATGCTATCTCATTCGTTCCTAGTTCGTTTAAACTAGGTACATATTCTGCGAGGAACACTTTCGGCGATGCTATCGCCTTCGAGTGCTCAACCAGCCAATCAGCGCACGCATGACAGCCGTGGCGATACTATCGCCGAAAGTGATCGTCGCAGAATACGTCCCCTAATGCACCAATTCCCAACCTTGTGCCGTCCCCATCAGAATGCATCGGGATTCCGTATACTTTGCGCCCTTTGCGACGGCTTCGTGCGTGTCCTGACAACCGCGCACGCGTGCCGAAACGTTTGTTCACCGCGGCAACGAGTAAATTCGATCGCATAGAGACAGAATGCTCATGACCGTGCTTCGAAAAGAATCGTGCGTTGCCGTTTCCACGGGTCGCTGCTTTGATTAGACGCTGTAAACGATGGCTTCTTCACATTTCCTCCAGACAGACTTGGAATCTCATTGAGATCGGCGTCTCGGCCAACCATGACTGAAGAACAAATACAATTAAGGCGCGTCAATTTGACGCAGGGATACGGGCGTAACGGAAATCAATAACTTTGTTCCTGACACAGAAAGGTTTTGACCTAAGGCTCCGGAGAAGTCCTTTTACTTGCATGCCATTGGACTTGATCTGATCAAGAAAAACTGATGAGGCGGTCTGTTACGACATTGGCGTTTCTTTTTTCTTTACTTTCGACGGCTCATGCTGCGGCTTTGTTAAACTTTTAGACTAGGATAGAGAAACGGAGGTTCGAGACCTGATAATAATAGAAAAATATATGTAAAAATGACAACATACGACCCTATTGAACGAGGTGCGTACTGTGCACAAAAACTCGTCGCGCTCCCCAAAAATCAAGTAGCAGAAAAGCAGCAATAGCGGTCATTGCTGGATTTTCACTACACCTCTGCTTTATAGAGCGGAAGTGCATTAGTTTAAAAGAAAAACCATGGTATTACCTGTTCACACCTTTGCACAGAACACACGAAAGCAAATCTAAGGCACATCTTCGAATGGTACCGCCAGCGAATTTCAGCGACTTACTTCAGTTCTTTCCCATATACGCTCTGTTGCCGTCAGGCAACTCTCGTAGCATTTTAATTGTGTTTTTCGCCATGACATACGCCATAATATCATTGTCTGCTGCATTTGCCAAGCCTCACTTCCACTATCGTAATAATTTACGAAGTGTACTGTAAACAAAGTTTCTTTACTACTTCATTCGACTGCGCCGGAGATGTAACAACGTTGCTCTTTCCGTGCAAGTAGAGCTCAATAACCGCTAAGAAGATGGCACACGTTCCTGGCAGGCACTAGAATTTACGTGCCTCATCATGGAACGCGTTAAAATAAAATATAATAAGCAACCTATGCGGATATGCGCATTTTTAATGTGCTAGATCACTCAAGCCAGCCTTCGAAATAAGAGTTGATTCGTAGAATTAAAGAAGGTGCGGCTGATCTTGCAGAGGTCACAAAAAGAAAAAAGAAAAAGAAAACAGTACAGAAACGACTCAACAGTGGACGGAGGAGAGAAAGAAGGAATGAAAGAACACAAGCGCTGTGTTCGTTCATTCCTTCTTTCTGTCGTCCGTCAACTGTCGCGCTGTTCTTATAGTGGATTACCAACTATCCGGGTTCTACACATTGCTAGAAAACCACAAGCTGTTCACTAAAACCTTACGACGTCCGATACTTCATGCCCGCCTCTGCGCAAGGACACGTGATCCTGCACTGCTAAAGAAGTATGTGACAAGAGAAGGAACATCACACATCTGAACACCTTACATGTATTTACTAACTTAGAAAAAAGACCATTGACCCCTACGATTACTTTTCACGTCCGGTGCTGTTTCGAAAGCAAACAATGCCGACGACAGCCCAGAGTGTCGACCGACAGGGATACTCAGTCATGTTATGTTTTCATAAGATATTTTGTTTGGCAGAACACTGTACTCACGCTGGTTTACAGCAGATGCGCGTAGCTATCTCTGACGCCGTATAATCCTCAGAAGCAGCGACGACTCGTTGGCAAATGTCAAAGGAGAAGCGGCAGCTGCACGTTCCTTCGCGGTGCGTACAGAGTGGCTGCCTCGGCGCACCGGTGTCGTGACAGAGAGAACCTCGTGTAGCGTGGTGGTCGCGGGGGGTCGAGAAAGCGCACCGCTCAACTGCGTGCTACACTGCGGAGGCCGAGCGATGAACCCGGCTTCTCGATGGCAGGCAGACGACAGGACGGGCCCACCCGAGGGGCGAGCAGACGACAATGGAAGAGAGCAGGTTAACGGCGGCCTGGCTCGTTCCCAGAAGTCCACGCTGAACCGCAGCGGAAAAAAGAGGCAGGCGCCGCTTTCTTTTCCTCTTAAGAGCACTTCCTTCGACGAACAAAAGGATGCGACGACCGGTCTGAGCTCACGGAGGACGGTCCTTGCGAACTTGGACGCCTGCAGGCCACCACAGCGTCAGGCCAGGTTGGGAGTAAAATGCCACAGCTACGTGAACGAACGACACGGGAACCAGAGCGGCGTCGACGTACACGGCGAGTGCCTTCGAGGGGCGCTCCGGCGAGGTTGTGCCGCCCCGACGTGCACACTCTGGCGTCCACTGAAAGCAGCCAGTATCAGGCGAGCGGCCCCTAAAGCGATCACGAATCCCGCCGAGAGAAAGGGGGTCACCGACGCCTTTCCTGCCCGGTTGCCAGCTTTGGAAGGAAGCAACACCGCCGAAGAATGCCTGCAGCCCCCCACCACCGTGGGCTCTGCGGGCTGGCCGCGAACGCGGGATAATAAAACAAGAGGCCGCTAATCTCTGCTTCCCATCCCCGGCAAGTGGACCTGCAACTACCACTACAAACCACAGACGGCTTTCTCCATTGTTTCAGGCTGGTCTCATGTACCAGCGGCTAAGATACTTCATTTCTTGCTCAGGTTCAGACGTCGCGGAGCGCTCCATACGCGTACAGCGAGGCCTTCATCAATGAAGTGCTGCGTTTACGCAGTAGGTCAAGGAAGCTATCGCGATCTTGTTACTGGCGGGGAACCATCACAGAGAAGCGGCAAGGGTGCTTCCTGTTGGCGCCGGCGCAGTGAAACAGTGACGTTCGTGCACGCAAAGCTCGAGTCGCGTGTGCTCTGATGGCGCAAAACGCAATTTTACTGCGTGTTCCTAAGCCTGCACACGGTCAGACCCTCAACTGTCAATAGGATGAACTTCATTGAAAGAATAATAAGAATATTCAAAACCTGAGCAGGGTATAAGATTTTGCATGCTCTCAACTTCGAATGGGGCGCCACCCTTTTGTTAAAACCAAAAACATGGCTGGAAGCTGAGGTGACCGTATAAAAACAATTACGTACTTGCTGAGAGTTCCACGCTTATTGCTAGCAAGCAGGTCTATGCCTAAACCCGAGAACCAGGTTCTACGCTGATTTTGGATACATACGCTGCTTGCTGTCCCCATTTTCTTTCTTTTATATTTTACATTCTGCATTGTGTACTGTTTCCCCTATACAGAAATATCTATGTCTCCGCAAAGTTCCAAAGCTCAACATCTGTTTCAATGACACGCACTTTTGAAAAACAAGGTTGAATAAAATTGCTTTCATGATGCGCCAGGTCTGCGTGTGGTGCTGTTCGCTGGGAATAGTGAAATACCAGAAATTCGAAGGCATTGTTCGTGTTTTGCCTAACGTAGTGCCGCTATGTCGCATACTGCATTCCATGGCTCCCAGAGCGTCATTCCCATATTGTGCTGCTGCCTGCTGATACCTTTCCAAATCAGTTATATATTAAGGTCGATGTTTCGCAAAAGTTGCTGCGACATGCGCTGGGCAGCTGTTCACAAAATGCCTGCCTTATTGGTCATTGTTGAAATAAATTAAGTATTTGAAGTGCTTGTTAATTGGCATTTTAATGGGTGAGTAGTGCTTCTGGCCGTTAGACCTGCTTTTAATATATACCTGGTTTGAAATGGCTGTTGGTCTGTTTTGCGAGCTCTTCTAAGACGCAAGACATTTTCTCACGAAATGCGCACTTCATAACTGCGTTGCGTAATGAGAAATTAAATTGGGAGTTCCTTGGTCCCATGAATTCCTATGGGCCGCAAGAAGGCGTGTAACCCTAATCGGTCGTAGCTACTGTCACAGACGCCACCACATACTGCCCACGTCGCCAAATGCAAGGGGTCGATAGCGAGTGTGTTTGACGTTGTAATGTTTGCGGTGGGGCATGAAATAGATGGTAGCTGGCCCATGCAGTCGTTCAACTCGTCCACGCTGAAGACGTTGTTGAAGGGACAGACTTGCTCTCATCGAGAACGAGGAATATGGGATTTAATTACAGTATCTACATGAGAACGTTACAGTTCATCAGTATAACATGGCTGAAAGAGGAATGCCCACTGAAGAGCCGACAACGGCTGCTCATAAACACTCTGTACTCCCAGATCCCTAGGTGAGGGAAAACGGCCGTTCAACCGTCGACCAATTCATCGGCCGACCCGCCTTTGAGGGGGAGAGTTTACCCACTCACTTCAGCACAGGTTTCACTGAACACACCGAGGTGAGAGGGTTCTCGCAGAGGGAGGTCTTGACCTGAGCAGGCGCCTCTTGGTCCCAGAGTCGACACCGCAGACAGTGGCCGCCGCGTCTGTCCATTGACTGACGACTTCTAAGAACCGTGAGACGGCGCCACAACATTTCTTATTCCAGGAGTTGCACCGCTTCAAACATGCCTTGACGGTGACGGCGAATCCACTAACAGTACCTGGTCCTCCGACTGCGTGTAGACATCTCGGCGTCGTTCGGTTGGGGACGCGGCGCGTTGTGGTGCTTACAAAGCGAGTCGTCGCAGCAGACATGGTGGCGCCAACGGGCTGGAGACTGACTTATTGTGGTTTTCAAAGCGAGTCACTGCAGCAGACCTGCCGGCGACATTCCGACGGTAGCTTCCCCGAAGATCGGCAGCTCCCGCCGGTCAAACGTAACAACGTTCGATTGTCACGCGAGGTATAGAGGTAGTTTTGGCGCCTGTAAGTCCATGTAATGCTGTTTCTAACATAACAAAACGCCATTTTAATGGCTTGTCTCACTTACCACATTAGAGCTTTTATGGCGAGAGTATACAGACCACAACAAAAAGAAAAGCAACGCGGTCTTAATGATCCTGCGCTCTGCGTCTCCCGTGTGACGACGAACAGTTACTTACGCCGCTGTCTGCTGATAGTGATCTAAAGAAAGGAAAGACGCTTGATTTTGCAATCCGTGGGAGAAAACGCGACAAAGAAAAAAACTGTGATGCGAATTCTCGCTTCAGCCAACACACGTACACGCACATGCTTCAAGGGCTTCTCTGACATACGGCGATGATACGGCGATGAGCATTCCCTGGATGTTTCCCGCGAGGCCGTTTTTTCATTTCATCAGCGCGCGCCCAGACGGTGACGAGACCCGACATAGAATGTGACGCGCAAACAAAGGAGCTCACTTCGAGGCGACAACTGCCGCGAAGATCTTTCTACCTGACCCTGACAAGTGGAACTAATTGATGAAAGGGGCCAACGACCAAGGTTACAGTGAGAACAGCGTCGACTTGAGTTTCCCAGATTATGACGCGGTTGCTTCGTATTGTCAGGATTGGGGGCTCAATCCCATCGCTCGTAACCCGTTGTCAAGATTGGAGTCGGGCATGAATTAGAAGGTAGCTGGCCCATGCCGTCGTTCAACTTATCCACGCTGAGGGCGTTGATGAAGGGAAGGACTGCTTCTCATCGAGAACGAGGAATATGCGTTTATTTACAGTATCTACACCAGTCTAGCATAACTGCGAGAGAAAGTACATCAGTCTAACATACTGCTTGAGAGAGTGTCCTGAGCAGCCGCACAACAGCGGTTTATAAACACTCGGCCCTCAATCGATCCCAAGGTGACGGAAACGTTCGACCAGGCACCGTAGACAAGTTGACGAGGCACCGTAGGTGAAACGACCCGGCACCGTAGGCGAGACGACCTGGCACCGTAGGGGAGACGACCAGGCACCGTAGGGGCATTTTATTCCCCGAGCTGACCCCCGCAGCGCGAGCGCCGGCTGCCCATTGTCTTGCGTCTTGGTCGGCGCGTGCGAAAGGGTCTCCGTCGATGTTCTCGCGGCAACTCCCCCACTCATAGCAGATCAGGTCCGCGGTGGCGGGTTCAGCACAAAGCCTGCTTCGTCAAACTCGGCTCCAGCGACGGAGAGTCGAGGACGCGCGTATTGTTGTTCACACACAGCCGACTTAGTGACGCCGTGGCTAGAGATTTGCGGTGGCGTTCCAGGAAAGTTGCCGCCATTGTCGCAACCGGCCGGGAAAACTTGCACTTCCGCTGGCCGTTCTTAACAGTATGCGGGGAGCGGTGCGTCAACATGGGAGCGGTTCGACGAGTATGATTGGCCGAGATACAGTCATCAGATTCCCTAGTCCTCCTAGGGAAGACAATGCTTTTAAAAGCGGAGACATTTGGTGCAGTGAGAAGTGGGCTGACGTGTCCTGATGTGAAGTCGGACGTTCAATACGTTCCTACATGGAGTGGGCTTCCGTATCCGGAGCCGGTGCGAATAATGCAAAATAAACCCTTTTTCTTTCATCCCTACTACCGGACGTACTCACGAATGTGCCGGAAGGATCTCTGGCCTAAACGCTATCCCGTGCCGCACCAACCGGCGGCAAGTTGCGCTGACCAGGCTTGGTCATAGCGACAAGTGCATGCTCCCACGAACTCGTGACAAAGGACGAATAGGTACTACAGTGCGTCGCCGCACGCATCGACAACACGCATCCTTCAAGCGCCGCCCAAAAGCGCGATACTTTCAGTATCTTCGAGAACAAACTAACGGCTTTGGCGTTCGGTTGCTCCGCACAACATCGCTGGTTCGACACCAGCCGTGGTCACCAGACCCCAACGGAGGCAGAATGCAGAAACGCTCACATACTGAAATCTTAGGAGCACAAGGAACGCACTGCTACCATATTTATTATAATGAGTGCCATGTGATGTAATATGTGTTCCTCCTGTTGAATTACCTATTTGAACTCAGAACCACAATCTTCTACCACAATGTTCTGTGGGCCCATTGCGTCACTCTTTTTCTCCGCTACTCGTTTTAAGTTCAAGCTCGTCGAAAATGTCTCATATACCTAGCCGCGTTCAAGGTCTGGCGCGTACGTCAGATTCCGGAACCACGATGTTTGAACCATTTGGAAATAATGCTATATTGCGCCAAGGGAGTTTTAATCAAGGGAGCTTTCAGGCATGTGATATCCTCTGGGGTGGACTTCTCCACCATAAAGCGGTCTCACCGCTGTTAAGAATGGCGAGCTGCAAGGAAAAATTGCCACCCAATTACGACTGGGGGACAAGGCGCGCATCCCCCACTCTCCGTCGCTGCAGCTAGACTGCGTTCGAAGAAGCGGGCTTTGTGCTGAAAACCACCCCCATCCACGAGCCCCATCTCCGTTGTGACGAAACGGGTTCGACGGACGAACTATTGTGCCCGAGGTCCCCAGCACGAACCTGATTTTGCTACGCATGAGCAAGCCGCGGCGGGACAACGAGCTACCCAGAATGTCTCCGAGCTTCCCGGAACGACTCCCCTCTGTCGTCGGCTCCAGTCCTTCGCACCTGTGTGTTTGCGTGTGTGTGTGCGCCACCTTGTCGCGGGAGGTGGCTAGTTTTGCGATGACGAAACGAACATTCGCTGCCTTGTATCGCCGAAGGACCGAGCGTTTAAAAACGGCTGTTGGGCGGAGGCTCGACACACTTCTCTCGTGCAGTCAGGTTGGACTGACACACTTTCTCTTGAGCAGTCATGTTGGACTGACACTCTTTTTCTTAAGCAGTCATGTTAGACTGATTTAATTTCTGTAAATAAACCCATTTTCCTCGTTCTCGATGAGAAGCAGTTCTTCCCTTCATCAACGTCCTCAGCGTGTTTAAGTTGGATGACGGCATGGGCCAGCTACCTTCGAATTCATGCCGGACTCCAACCTTGGCAACGCATCTCGAGCGATGGGATTGAGCCCCCAATCCTGACACCGCCTACAGGGTTATCGGACTGAGCTATCTCGTTTGCTCGGTTGCCATAGTCAGAAGTTCAAATCCTCGGTGTTCTTTTTTCTTTTCTTTTTCTTTTTAATCTGCCGGTGGTAAGCTCGAATTCACCTCCAGTACACTACATCGACAAGAGACTTGGAGACTGACAAAGAAGCTTGAGAACAAGTTAAGGACCGCGCAAACAGCGATGGAACGAAGATTGCTAGGCATAACGTTCAAAGACAAAAAGAGAGCTGTTTGGATCAGAGAGCAAACCGGTATAGCCGACATCAAGAGAAAAAAATGGAGCTGGGCAGGTCCTGTAAAGAGCCGGTTAGATAACCGCTGGACCATTAGGGTTACAGAATGGGTTCCAAGAGAAGGGAAACGCAATCGAGGACGGCAGAAGACTATAGGGTGGAGCGATGAAATTAGGAAATTCGCGGGCGCTAGTTGGTATCGGTTGGCGCAGGACAGGGGTAATTGGAGATCGCAGGGAGAGGCCTTCGTCCTGCAGTAGACATAAAACAGGCTGCTGCTGCTGCTGCTGATGATGATGATGACACTACATCTCCTTGCAAGCGTCTGACCGGCAAAAAATGCAGAGAGCCAATAGAGCTATACTAATCTAGGCACAACCAAATTATGAAGGCCCACTAAGCTTCAACGAAAGAAACTCCCTCACCAGAACAGGAATCGGCCTCCCTGGTACAGTATTCGGCTACTACCTCCCTGATGACTCATTAAATCAAGCAATGGCACTCTGTCCCCAGCAGCTGCGGAGCACCGGACCAAGGCGGCGGTCAGACCTGTAACGCAGCAGACGGTGCTAAGAATATCTGGACCTGGACATAACGCCAATGGAAATTGACACTGGCAACGTACAATACACGAACGCTATCGAGTGGAGTTAGCTTAGCAGGACTCTTTGAGGAACCATCAGACATTGTTTGGGATATCATTGGCCTTAATGAGGTTAGAAGAAGTGGTGAGGCTTATACAGTGCTGACTAACGGCTACGTCCTCCGCTATAGAGGACTCCCAAATAAGAAGAAATACGGGGTAGGATTCCTAATCCATAATGGCATAGCGGGCGACATTGACGAATTCTACAGCATTAATGAGAGGGTAGAAGAACTGGTACTAAAATTAAATAGGAGGTATAGAATAAAGGTAGTGCAAGCCTACGCTCCAACCTCCAGCCACGACGATGATGAAATAGAACAGCTTTATGAAGTTGTTGAATTAGCGATGAGAAAAGTGCAAACTCAATACACTATAGTCATGGGGGACTTCAATGTAAAAGTGGGGAAAAAGCAGGCCGGTGAACAAGCAGTTGGCAACTACGGCATTGATTCTAGGAATATTAGAGGACAGATGTTGGTAGAATTCGCGAAAAGAAATACGCTGCCAATAATGAACACATTCTTCAGGAAGCGTGGCAACAGAAAGTGGACATGAAGAAGCCTTAATGGTGAAAGAACAAATGAAACAGATTTCATACTTTCTGCCAATCCCAGCAGGGTAAAATGCAGTGATCATAGTTTGGTGAGGTCTAGGATTCACCTCAATAAGGAGAGAGAAAGAGTGAAATTGGTCAAGAAGAAACAGCCCAACCTAGACGCAGTAAGGGTAAAAACAGACCAATTTAAGCTGGTGCTTGCAAACAAATGTTCAGCCTTAGAACAGAGGGATGAAGATGACATATAGGAAATGAACGAAACCGTAAGTAGACTGGCTTCAGAAGCAGCAGTTGAAGTAGGAGATAAGACACCAAGGCAGCCGCTAGGTAAGCTCTCCCATTAAACTAAATTAAATTTTTAGCCCCCACATTCGTGCAACTATTACGTAGGATGTTAATAAAGCTGCAGCCGACAATTCTGCGGCACTACACATCTGGCACATGAGAGAGAGAGTGAGAGATAAAAGAGATCAGAAAGGCCGGGAGGTTAACCGGAAGATAGATATCTAGTTTGCTACCCTGCACTGCAGAAGAGGGAAGGGGAGACAGCAAGATCTTCGAAAAAGAAGAAGAAAAAAAAGCTCAGTGGTACGTGAGCGCGTGCTGCTGGTTGCCGGAGCATTCTTTACCATTTACGCCCAGTCAAGCCGGCGGAAAGAGGGAAGTCTTCAGACATATATGACACCCCGCCCCCCTCCCAGCTGGCACCTGGCACCCAAGACCCACGCCTCCCCCCCCCCCCCCCACCGCGTTACTATGCCACTGGTGCTAAGAGAAGGGAAGCGCAGCCGAGGACGACAGACTAGGTGGTGTGATGAAATTAGGAAATTCGCAGGCTTAAGTTGGAATCAGTTGGCGCAGGACAGAGGTAATTGGAGATCGCAGGGAGAGGCCTTCGTCCTGTAGTGGATATAAAATAGGCTGATGGTGATGAAGTTCGACTGTCGTTACTGTGAATGCCCGCGACACACACAAGGAAACAGTGTCGCTGTGTTATAACGCTGGTATGGAAGCTGTTGTGTGTACGCGCCTCCAGGCATCCTTCAAGCTGTCAGTCGCGGCTTGTTCCGTCTGCAGGAGTGCCAACAATTTGTTGGAAAATAACATGAAGCTGTAATTGAAACCCCAGGTGTCAAAGCTCAGGCGTATAGCTCTATAGGAGTCAAACTCTATCAGTTATTGTAAAAGAAACTTATGTAACGGCGAGCTAAAAGTTCCTGACAAGATACTGCCCCTTCTTAGTGAACGGAACGTGACAGAACGCTACACCGTCAGGTGACACACTTCCCAACCCAATTTTTCCTTCCACCAATCAGCAAGCTATTATTCTACAATTTATCGTTACCATGGAGAGCTTGCTCGTATGCTTTGTTTACTTATTCTGTTTGGGCTGTCTATCGATCAGCGTTACGGATAAGAGAAACAAAAGATTGCGCGAAACTTTGATTCAGTCGAGGTGTCTACTACAATAACTTGCGGGATGAAGTCAAACCTCGAACTCAAAATCTACGATTGCTTCAAGGGCACTGAAGTCAGCAGTCAACCCGCGACTAACATTCACAGCTGGGTCACAGGCGCATATCTTATTTTCTGGGGTTTTACATGCCAAAACCACAATCAGATTATGAGGCACGCCGTAGTGAGGGACTCCGGATTAATTTTCCCCCACTTGGTGTTCTTTAACGTGCACCCAATACCCGGTACACAGGCGCTTTTTTGCATTTCGCCCCTATATAGAAATGCGGCCGTCGTGGCCTGGATTTGATCTCGCGACCTCGGGCTTAGCAGCGACGGCCCACAGGCGCAAATGAGGCAGGATTTTTCGAAAGCGTTTGCGAAGATTTATCGACTGACGTTCTTTGGGATGGGCGTTTGGTTTTTCATTTGCAACATGCCGATGACCTTTATTTCATGAACCTAGGGCGCTCTAAAGCAAAACTATTCCAATCAGTTTTTATTCCAGTCTCCTGACGTCAAATTTACGTAACAGCCAACGCAAGCATCAGGCAGTACACACTTAAGCAAAATTACACCATTTGGGTCGTATCTTAACACATCGATAATCGTCATCTGTCTTGTTCGCATTTCCGTTTTTTAACGCTGGGAGCCCGGTACTTCCAAGTCACGAACGGCATGCGCGTTATCAGCACGACAGGGCATTCTCGACAGGAAAGTAGCGAGCGCAGCGTTTTCAAGAAAGTAAATGCGGACAAGACAGATGACGATTATCGTTGCGTGGCAAGATACGACCCAAAGGGTGTAGATTAGTTTTGTGAGTGTACACTCTTAAACAAATGTACACCCTTCGGGGTGTATATTTGCCGGTGTGCTCTCTTTTGGAGAGCACACCGGCTGATCATGAGCGGCACATGTTGTGACTACTGAAGACTCTCGGTAATAATTCGATCCAGAGGCCAAGAAAGAGTCACTGGGCTCTTGACCCTGCTAAGATACTGCGCCGAAAAAACGAAAAGACAAATGCTTTCAATTAAAACGCACGGTGCCTAGCAAATCACTTTTTCGAGATTGCACTACTATAAAAACATCAAAACACAGCCCACAATTGTTCCAACACGATTCTTCTAAATAATACCTCCCGGATTTCTCGCAAGGCAATGCGAAAGAAAAAAATATCTATTTAAAAAGAAGGGAGATAGCATTTTACATCGGCCATGGTAAAAAATCTAAACGGACTTTTGCTATGGCTCTGCCTCGCTCTTCCGTGTGATGTCTGCTAAAAATGTTCGATGACCATGCGTCTGCCTCCCCCCCCCCCCCTTCCCCCAACACACGAACACACGTGCGTTGTACCCATGGTCGTTCATGCAAACTTTCGACACTGGGAGATACCGGGCGCTCGCCGTTGTACAGTGCTCGGGTTCAGTGAAGAACGTCCTTTGCAAACCGACAACGCGACATCCTAACAACGTCACGCCCCCGCGCCTTCTAGCCGTTGTCCTCGTCTTTTATCAGCGCTCAATTTTTTTTTTTTTTGCAGTTATGGATGACCAACTCACCCGAACACACAGCCTACATTAAGCTTCCACAAAGTTGGCAAAGTAGACTCGTAAGCTTTAGTAGATACATACATTCTTGCTCCGTATAGGTATAGCGCTCCCCCCCCCCCCCAAACACGCACACACACACCTTTGATGTTTTAGAGTCAACCTGAAGCAGCAGGGTTGACAACGCCGTCGCGCGTTGCGTGCCCCGCAACGTACAATGACGTCACCACTCGGAGGCAAGACGCAGGCCATGCGGGACAAATACAGCATGCAACGTACGCGGCAATTTCTAGCGCTTAACAAAGCAACATGAGCCATGCTTATGAGATAAGCACGCACTACTCACAAGGACCTTTCAGTTGACGCTGTTGACAACGTCAGACATTTCGAGGTCAGACGTTGTCCTGTCAAGCGCGAACCATGGGTCCTTCGATAACCACAAGCAAATGGTTGTAATACTGAGGCCGCATTTCGTAAGGATTCTTGCGAGTCTACCCCTGCATGCTTATCATCCGTCTCGCGAATCGACCGAGGCATCGATGACTGCGGCGCGACAGTGTGGGAGCCGATAACGAATGACAAAAAGAATGCAGAACAAAAGAATCCTAACAAAATACAGCCCAGCGCCACATTTGCACGCCGTACTTGTACCACTAAACATGTATCATATTAACAATATTTTGATCTGGGCTAGTTGGTTCATGTGCTATCTTTATACTTAAAGAAAATAGCGCGTTCGAATTCGCGGGAAAACGAGGAGAGGACAGACAGAGCGTTTCATTTTCCCGTCAATTTTAACGCGCTGTTTTCAAGTATAAAGATCGAATATTGTACCCACTGCCATGTGACGGCACCTGAGCCTTCGTCAAGTATACTTGCGACAGAATTCTACCCCTTAGATCTCGCCGTTCCTCCACATACAATATACAGAAATTAATTTAAGCCGAAAATGCATTTTAGCTACAAATTCGTAGTAATAGCTTTCTGGCTACGACGAGCAGCGAAGAGGTTGAAAGGGGTCAGAGCCCTCCAACCTCGAAGCGCGGTTGTGGTACTGTGTACCGAGGTAACGACATTTTCTCAAATTGCATCTTTTTTATAGATTGCACCGACCGAGCTGGATGAAATGAAATAAGTATCTCGTAAATATGAGTTAAAATGTCTACTATTACAGATATGTGTTCCACATAAGAAGCACTTCGTTGCCTTTAACCAGTACGCCAAGCATACCCATTGGTATGCGCGGGGCAATATTGCTGTTGATCTTTCCCGACCTGCGAAAAAACCCAGCGCAGAAAAAATGTTAACTGGTATTGCAACGCATTGCGGCGTACATTTTGAGACCGCAGTTCTCGAAACGGATGCTAAGAGAATTCCTAGCAAGGCTTGCGCACTGCCCGACTTCAATTCTTCAATTAGAAAGTACCTCTCGAAAGTTAGTCATTAAATCTAATTAACTAATATTGGGTTATTAACGATTATACTTCCGATTGTCGCCCGAATTCTGATGTCCGCAAATGTTATGCATCTTGGCGAGCAGACGTCATTTTAATAATCGATTCCGCGTTCCCATTAACGGCAGATAGCCGTGGCTGAAACGTCTCATGCATTGCATCGTTCACCATCGACGGCTATACATGACCAGCCCGCGCTATAGCGAGGTTCACAAATAGCCTCACTGAAACTATGGGTGGGCAGCCGCATCTTGCAACAGAGATTAAAAAAACAAAAACAATAAGCGAGAACGTCGCAACACGCAGTGGCTCGAACATAATCCGTAACTGGGCGACTGACGCGATGAAACACGGGCACGCCATACCAGTATATCAACTTGCGAGCGATACACCAACATTTCCAGTCCGAACTTAAGCCAGGCTATAGGGTAAGACACGGTCAAACAAGAGAAAAAAGAAACCGTCATTCTCCCTTTCCACCTACTCCAACAGAAGGTGTATTGGCCAACGAAGCACCACGTATTACTGCATCTATATATACACACACCGCGGACATATACGTACAGCTCCATCCTCGCTTCTGAAGACCGCGCGAAGATCTAGACACGCACAAATGGCTCTGCACGCTCGTAAAAATATTGACTTTCCTGGCTGACCGCCAGAGCCAACCGACCGAGGATACGTGCAGTGCCCCCCTCCCTATAGAACGTACGCATAAGAACGCACGCATAAACCACGCACGCAGAACTCTCGCATAAGAACGCACGAAACTTCCACCACGCGGCGAGCTTTCGCATTCCACGCGCACTGAAAACGGGAACGCCATCCAAGCCTGCAATCACGAAGTCCCCCTTCCACGTAAGGGTCGAGCCTCTCAAAAGTCGACGGGTGCAGACACTGAATACAGAGTGTATGGAATGTGTATGCTTGTTCGTATGGGAATGCGTTCGCGCAAGATGCCGAAACTGAACAGTTTGCATGTGCTCGTCGAAACCCAACACTATCCGCATTTGCAATATCTACGTAGTGCATAGCACAGAGGCCCCGAGAGAAAGCAACGTTTGCTCTTAATATACCGGGCAGAGCCGGCTTTATTAGTTCGATGGTTTTACGTGCCAAAACCACGGTATGATTAGGATACACGTCGTGGTGACAAATCCGGATTCATTTTGACCACCTGGGGTTCTTCAACGTGCACCCAATGCACGGTACAGGGGCGGTCTTGCGTTTCGCCCCTATCGGAATGCGGCCGCCGCGGCTGGGATTCGAAGCAGCGACATCGTGCTTAGCAGCGCAACGCCATAGCCGCGCCAATCCATCGCGGCGGGCGGCGGGGCCGCGGGCCTATCCGGCGCAAGCATTCCGAGTGGGGTACAGAGAAGTAAAATATAGTAAAAAATGTCTGCTGACATATACACCGCTTTCAACGGGTCGTCTAGACGGAAGGCTCGACAACATATGAAGCCTGGCAAGGTAGACAACTAATTAAGGGAAAACGAGACATCCACCCAATCGTAGCAATTGCTACAAAGGAAACCCATACAGGTTCCTCGAAAGAAAAGCATCGCAGTTGAAGAAAAATTTGTCCTGGTCCGGGACTCGAACCCGGGACCACCACCTTTCCGGGGCAGCCGCTCTACCATCTGAACTCACCAGGCGGCTAGCAGATGACAGAGCGAATTCGAATTTATCAACAACTCAGAAGCAAAGACGAGAATTTGACGTAATAGTTCTGCGAAAACCCGCAAGTAGCATCTACACAGAGAACTGTCAATCGTCCAGTCGTCGCAACGCGATAGATAATGTTTGTCTTTCCGACTTAAATCGATGACAATGGCACAATAAATCTTCGATGTTCTCTTCCATTTGACGCTCGTTGCAATGGACGACCCTGAAAACGACACATTGGCGCGCGATGCCTGGCTCGACTTCAGCGATTTAAGCACTGATGAACGTGACGTGCTGCTGAGGGCTCGCGCTGCCGGCGTGGTTGCGTACTACTACGACGGCAACTGTATGTCATGGCTGTACATATTCACACATTTGTAGCTTTTTCTTCGTGAAAACCAAATGCCGCACTCAACACCCCATCTTCGACCTGCAGTTCTTGCGCTTCGGAGAATGCAGGCAAGACCGACGGAACAGCGCTACGGGAAAGCATTGCTTTAAAAGGTACTCCACACGACTTCAGTAAGTCGGCGTTGAACTCGTAATCCTCTGGACGAAAGTGCAGCGAGCACACTATGCGATTTCCGGCTCTTTGCCAACGTGCTGTGGCAGAGGTACGGCACTTAACCACTTCGAACGGAGAGGTTCACTCGTTGGCACACATTGATAAGTAACGTTGGATTCGCCGCTGCAACTGCCCTTGGCCAAGTTCCGCGGACCGTTCGTGCATCACACGACATCACATGGACGTGGCATTCTCGCTGCCTGTTCCAAATGCAAGTTTCGCGAGCCAGCAGAACCAGCGCAGCACGACGCGATAACGAAACAACTGAAACTCCAAAGCGCGCGCGGCGCAGAGCCGAGAGCGCAGAGTCGAGCGAAAACGAAACCTTTCGACCACCCATACTACCGAAGGGTAACGTCAAAATGATATTTTTTGTTAGAAGTAGACAGACAGAAGTAGATAAGTAGCATTTTTCTGTCTTATAACCAAATGAAATGATCTTTTTAATACCAGTAGTTGAGTACTAGTGACATAAATTATGATGAGGAGTGCCTTCGTCATCGGGCTAGTATCGGAATGTCGCTGGGGGGTCTCAAATCATGTCATGCATTTACCTCAATTTCTCGGTTACTAAAGCTCTGTTCGCGATTATATTGACACCTTAGACGTTCTAGAGCATTGCTTTATCACTTTAACTTGACTTCATAGTAACCTTTAGTGTCCCTTTAAAGAGAGCTTGCGTGCCAGGTGACGAAGCTGCCTAGCAGCGTCTGTCCTGGAAAGAGGAATGGGAATGCTGCGTTGATGCGACTCTCGGGCAGCTTTGTCTGCTTGATCATTTCCACTGATCCCGCAATCGTCAGGTAGCCACTGTAAAATAATTTCATGGCCTTTCTGTTTGACGTCGTGATAAAGCTTCACGATTTCGTACGTTAGCTGTTCGTGAGCTCCACGTCTGAGAATTGACTGCATGCTGTGTAAAGCCGGTCTCGAGTCGGAAAAATACGGCCCACGTACCAGGAGTTTCTGTGTCAATAAATTGAAGCGCACTGCGCAAAGCCATGAGTTCTGCAGCCGTAGACGTCGTCACATGTGACGTCCGCCAATAAAGAAAAAAGAAAGCATTTTAAAGTTCAGCTATCTTAGCTTCGCAAATAAAAGCGTTTACGTCGAGCGCGCGCACGCTGTTAGGATTGGGGGCTCAATCCCACCGTTCGTAACTCGTTGTCATGATTGGAGTCGGGCATGCATTAGAAGGTAGCTGGCCCATGCCGTCGTCCAACTTATCTACGCTGAGGACGTTGATGCAGGGAAGGACTGCTTCTCATCGAGAACGAGGAATATGGGTTTATTTACAGTATCTACATGCAGTTCATCAGTCTAGCATGACTGCGAGAGAAAGTACATCAGCCTAACATGACTGCTTGACAAAATGCCTCAGTCTAACATGACTGCTTGAGAAAGTGCGCTGAGCAGCCGCACAACAGCGGTTTATAAACACTCGGTGCCCCCCTCGATCCCAAGGTGACGGAAACCTTCGTCCAGGCATCGTAAACAAGCCGGCTCTCTGCGGGACGGCTTACACACACACACACTTCCGCACAGGTTCACGGTCCGGAGCCGACGTCAGACGGACTTCGTAGAACTCGGGGCTTGTGTCAGGAAAGGTGCCTTTTATTCCCCGAGCTGACCTCCGCAGCGCAGCCGCGTGCCCATTGTCTTGCGTCTTGGACGGCGCGTGGGAAGGAGCCTCGAACTACGTTCCCGCGAGCAATCCCCCGCTAGCGGCAGACCAGGGCGGCGGTGGCGGGCTCAGTAACAATAGTTGGTCCGCAAATCGCATTCAGTCACAACGGCGACGAGGCTAGAGCGTAACGGTGGCGTTCCAAGAAAGTTGACGCCGCTGTCGCAACTGGCTGGCAAAACTTGCACCTCGGCTGGGCCGTTCTTAACAACAACAACACACACACACACACACACACACACACACACACACACACACACACACACACACACACACACACACACACACACACACAAAGCATTATTTTGAAGCCTCACAACTTTTGGATGGATATATTAATGTAGAAATCAGGTGGAGAGGTTGGAAGCTTGTGCTGCCTGCTACTCCATTTCACTTATACATAGGATATATGGCGCTATGAGGGATGAAAATTACTCGAAAGAAAGTGCTGATTATGGTTTAAATAAAATTGGCAGAACGCATGCAAACACTTTAAATTTTCCATGCTATACATTTCACCGTATGAATAGGCATCTGGACCTACACAACCATATAGAATGCCGCAGTGTTGTGTATTATAGAGTAAAGCAATGCAACAATGCCGCAACAAACGATGTCTCGTTGCTTTCGTTGTTAAGCATATGCGTTCACTCGCTCATCAAAAAGCAGCAGTAGTACATTGTCTCCGCAGGAACTGGTGGGAGAATTTCAGCGTTCCTCGAAACGTGCTGTTTCAGCATAAGGAGGAAGTATATACCTCTTGTAAAAAAAGAAAGAAAGAAAGGCCTGAATTGTAGGCATCTCGATTGCTGCCCTGCAATTCTTAAACCTTTCGTAACTAATATCCGCATTCTCACTGAGAGGGAGTCGTAATGATTGCTAGAGAATTGAGCAATTGATACACGGGATCGAATCGCTATCGTATGCTAAATCACTGTAGCATACGTACGTGCTGCCGTGAAACGAGCGCCGGAGCAGGAAGCTCATAGTTAAAGTGAACACATTTTCCGGGTTTCATTGTAGCCACTCTATAGACCGTTTTTTTTTTTTGTTTTTATAGGCGCCACTATATGCGTACGCAGTGTCGCCATCTATGACGAGTCGGCATGCTGGCTTGGGCGACTTGCATGTCAGGTATACGCTCGGCGCTGGTTTCTGGCGTTTGTTGTCGCGCTCGCGCGGTCTATTTAGTGTGACGTGGCGTCTTCTATGCGGAAAACGATTCCGTGAGACGCACTAAAGTGGTTTAAGACGACATGGCCGGACTGTCTGCGGGCGTTGAGGCGGACTGAGCACGCGGCGCGATGTGTGCGCGCGTGTTTGAGCCTGCAGTCAGCCTCGGAGATCAATTGCGTATTTCTGAAAATTCCATTCATAATCTGACCTCATATCAGTATTCTCCTTGAGTTCAAAGGTGCGGTTTAGGAGCAATACGCGACGATCGTAACAGCGTGGGTACCGTTCTGCTACGGTAGAAGTTGTGCTGTTACCCTTTGAGAAGCGTTCAAATTGTTAGGTTGCCTGACTACTTGGTTCTGACCAAGTAGTCACGAATCACTCACGAATTCCACTCACGAATCAAATAGTTTTGGTTAGTAATAACAGCATACCTTACAGTGTGAATTACACTTGCCTAGCAAAGCGACCGTTTACGAACTGCGCAAGCGTCTGAAGCAGTGGTAGATGGTGGATTACAGATATCTTTGCTCTATATAGCGCATGGTCCAAGCATGCGACATCAATGTTCATAGATCTATAAACGTTGTGCGGCATGACCATGCCAGGCCTTATTGCGGCGTTATCCCGTTCCCTCTCTCTCTCTTTTCGAGAAAGAGGATGTCAACCGATTTGTTTTTCTGTTTTGTTCGTCCCGTTCTCTAAGACGCACTCACCCACATTACGGATATTTTGTCCTCGCAAATAGCCGGCAAAATAGCAGGGCAAAAAAGGCAATGTCGAAGCACATAGCTTATACATGTATATGTATGGTGCGGGTTCACCAACCGCAGTGATCGCTGTGTTGAGCAGCGCCATCGGCCTCACACAGGAGGCTATAGCGTAGACATATCATAGTGATTTCAAGTCTTCTAGACTTGTAATGTGTCAGAACGATGTCGTTGTATAACAGATATTTGACAGCGCCTGACGCTTTGACAATGGCGTAGCTAGGTCGTATGGCACCCAGGGCCTATAGGTCTTCTGTCACCTCACCCACCCGGGTGTAGGCAGGAAGGCGAGGATATCGAAAGTTTCCGGTGAGGGAGGGTGACGTTTCAGCACCAGCACAGCCGCCTTGGATACCGCGCATGTCCCCCGGGGACCCCCTTTCGCTTTCGTTCCCAGAGATCGCGAATGTAGCAGGTATACAGGCTGTTTTATTTTCTGCACTAAATAACATAAGGTGCTGCACTGATAACTTGTTATAAGCGCATTTGCAAATCTGCTGTCAGACCGTAAGGCTTGGCAGCCGATACGCATGCAGCATCGTGGAAAATATGGTTCATAAGTAACAAAAATATTCTAATAAAGTTTTCATTAGCGATTTTAGAGGCACTATTGCATTTGCGAAATTGAAGCCTGACAGTCATGTGCTGCCCAACAACTTCTTCACAAAAATTATCGTAGGTACTATGGCGTGCAGTATTTTGGATATGGGCAGCCATTAACCCAAACGAAAATGAAATAGCATGTCAGTGACGCTGATCTCCCCACCTTATTAGAAAACGCCACCTCCTTCCTTGCTGCACGGGCACCAATGCTATGACAATTACGAGTTATCTTCATTCTTATCCATAAAGCCTTTTTTTTTTATTTGCTGCGATTGGCTAACGTGATTATCCGAGCCGCGGTACCGCCAAAAGATTGGGAACAGAATACAGAACAGAACTTCGCGTCGGTTACTGGCGTCACCATGCCAAAAAAAGGAAGACCGCGATGAAGCCCGTGCCAGCGGAAGCTTGCGCTACTCTGGGTATGCACACGCAATACAGAGTATGGAGATATCGACGTCACTGGTGCACTATTTCATATTTATTTTGGTACTGCCATACTGGGCCGCCCGAGTGCTAAAGTACTGCAGGCTCTGGCATCCAAGACAATGTTGTTTAGAGAAGTTTTTGTTGAGCTAATAATACGAAGTTGGGTCCTCAATTCCCGTATTGTAATGTTCCCTCTATAATTGCTAATTAAGCAGTTATTTAAGATATCTTTATTAATTATCTGCCATATTTCGCACGATACCGAGTTCCTAGTGGTCACAACGACGCATAACCTGATAGAATATCGGAAACTAACCTCACGAAATTCACCGTTTTATAAAATTCTGTGCAGCTGAAACAACACACTGCATTTGTCGCACGAAGTCACACAACAACAAAATGATGAAGAGACGGTTAGCTATGACGAGGAGACAGTGTTCTTATTCAACACCGCGAAACTGATAAAAATATAATACAAACGGTACAAAACTGATAAATGGAACACTGTATACATATTGACGACACAGAAACCATTTAGCGAAATAATTTTTTAGCCTGCAGATTCGTGCATTTATTACGTAGGATGTTGATAAAGCTGCAGCTGACAACTCTGCGGCACTATATGTATACGCATCTGACACTACGCTCCGGCTGCTGGTTACCGGAGCATTATTTACCATTTACGCCCAGTCAAACAGGCGGAAATAGGAGGTTCTTCAGACATATATGACATCCCCCTGAACTGGCATCCGGGGCCCGGGGCCCACGACCGCCCCCCCCCCCCCCCCGTTACTACGTCACTGCCCTTATATTTTTCGGGTTTGCCTTAGGTTGGCCGTACACGAGCATGCGCTCTTACGTTTTAGTTCCTAAGCCGAGCGATCAGACATTGCGCAGATTTCCAATTTCCTGGCAATACACAGACGCCGGTTCACTGCGTTGAATAAAAACCGATACACCCAAAATAGTTAATAAAGGGGAAAATGAGACATCCACCCAAATGTAGCAATTGCTACAAAGGAAACCCATACATACGGGTTCCTCGAAAGAAACGCCTCGCAGTTGAAGAAAAATTCGTCCTGGTCCGGGACTCGAACCCGGGACCACCGCCTTTCCGGGGCAGCCGCTCTACCATCTGAGTTAACCAGGCGGCTAGCATATGGCAGGGCGAAGTTGAATTTTCCTTTCATTAATTACTTCTCTCTACATCGCGGGTTTCCCCAGAACTATAAAGGTACGGACACACTGGCGTCAAAACGCGCGCGGCACGCCGCCGGCGGCGCGCCGCGTGCCGCGAAACCTGCCGCGGAACCGGTTTGGTCTGCCGCGCAGAGGATGGGTCGAGGAGCCATTTTCGGCGGCTTGCCGCGTGCCGCGAACCAATGAGAGACGTCCGGGCTTTCTCCTAAGCGCCACCTCTTGGCTACTGCCGAAGTTAACTTCCAGCGGCGGCGGCGGAACCACGATCGACGACCGAGCGCTCCGAGCCAGCCGCGACAAACAGCGCTAGTGCTTCGTCTGCGTGCCTTTTGCGCGCGCCGCCGTCGCAACAGCAGAGAACACACAATGACCAAAACGCTCATCGTCGTCAGAACATCGTCGTCTGCATCTGCCATTGCAGGAATCAACGCGATCAGCGCGCTATCTGCTAACCGAGCAAGGAAAAAGCGCGCGACAACCGCGATATCGCGCCTATGCTCGCGCAGTTCGAGACAAGGCGAGATCAGCGCTGTCACGTGACTCCGCGGCGGCCGCCGCGCGCAAACCGATGTGGCCTCTCTGCCGCGCGGCGTTTTTGCCACCGGCGGCGTGCCGCGCGCGTCTTGGCGCCAGTGTCCGTACCTTAACGCCAAACAGCCAAAATAGTTTACAACACGTACACACTCCACGGCTGACGATGCGCGTCACATGTTTGCGCCCCCAAGACATATTTCGGCATACTGTAGTTACTGATGCACCGAAAGGCTACACACTGGCTCCCCGACGACCTTGTATGAACGGACATTTCGTAAATTTCCCAAAGTACGAGCTGAAACATCTCGAAATCGTTCCGCAGGACGCGACAGCAATACTTTCAAGCAGCGCCGCGCCGGCTCGCACCAGCCAGAGAGGAGGAAAGGCTCGCGGCGCGTCCTTTCCTCCTCGCCCAGTGAAAACGTCTATATGCAAGCAGGCAAGCCTGAGTGAACTGGCACGCAGCCGAAGGGGGATCACCATTTCACAGTTAATTCACACTTCGCGCACGAGTGTGTCCACGCATGCACGCAAGCTGAGAAGACAGTTTCACCACACTGCTCCCTTATGGGGTTCTTGCATTGCCCAGGGGGCGCTGCGAAAAAGGTGCTAAAAAGCGCCCTCTGTCCTAAAATGGGTCGTACCAAGCTCGGTCGTCTGCTTCGGAAAGCACGTTTACAATATGGACTCGCCACTTTCGGTTGTGTTGTATCACGGCCTGCAGCGAATATCGGGCGCCGAAGATTTTTTCAGGGGTGGCACGCTGCGTAAAGGCAAGAAATTATGCAGTGCCGAATACGTGTATGCCGTTCAAGAATTAAGCGGCGAAGTTTTAGCGCGGTGTCAATCGGAAGTGAAGCGAGTCGCGTACGAAGTGGAACTTCAGGTAAGGTTTGCACGCTGCTAGATTCAGGCGCACAAACGCGAGGAAATGCTTGCTATAAATGAATCCACAGCAGCGATAAGCAGACATGTGTACGGAACTGCTCGAGCACACGACGGTACGCGCCGCGACGGCAGCGGTCTTTCAGCATGCCGCGATTTACGAACTGCTCGAGCGCACGATCGTACGCGCCGCGACGGCAGCGGTCTTTCGACATGCCGCGGAACGGCGGGTCTCCTGCAATCATTGTTGACTGCATGCCGCTAAACAAGTAGTTAGGCCTGCTTTGTAGTAGCGGCCATCTGTCCCTTTTAGTTACTGGTAATAACTGATGCAATGCATACGAGCTCGCACGTACGTGCGAATCGCGCAGCGCGAGCTCGTGCGCTGCTCGCTTGATGTAGCTTTTAATGACAACGCTCGAAAATCGATCTGCTGTAATCAATACTATCTTGCTGCGCTGCCTCAGCATGCTGGCTTGAGGTCAAGTACGAGCACATTTAACTCTCTAACCTGTGCTGCGCGCAGTGGGGTAGTGAATTATCACCGAATCAACCCGGCCATTTGTGGTCATTTGCACACACCTGGGCACTTCACCACTTCGCACCGGTCGAATTTTAGTTGTCGCTGTGGCCGGGTTTCGAATCGTGAATCACCAGCCATGCCTGCTGCTATGTCGGTCTGCCGTCGGGACTGTAGGTGCAAAAGACCGAATTTTAGAACGCAGATCTATAATCAAGCAAGCTTCAAGACAGGTGAAGCAGTCAGCATGGCGCGAAGTTTCGCTTACCCAGCGCGACGAACTGCAGTTATACAGCGCGCCCGACGCTCCGCTTCGTGAGGCCTTGAAGGGAAACGATAGAATCGGATGTTGGGATTCAGGCCTTCTTGTTCATGGGAGCCCACGACGCATCAGTATCGACGGTGACGCTTTTTCGATGCTGAGCTAGGTCTCTCCGGATCGGCGTCGCCGATTCCTTCTGCTTCCAGCATTACGTCCCACGGCACACGGAGAGTCCGTTTTCGTTAAACTATAGGCTGCGACCAGCTCGCAGCGTGGTCGACGTGGTCTGTGAGAAGTGACGAGCCTTTTCGAACTCGCAACAGGGCAGAAAAAAGTGCGAATCGACGCAAAACTCGGCATAGAAACGTGCTTCGCCACAGCCAGGGCTCAATACGACCCAAGCTGGTACGACCCAGATGTCGTTTCCCGCGCCGCCACCAGGCGCCGCTACTATACCTCAAACTCCAGCGCAAGACGCCCATACTCTCCGATGTCTATGTGTTGCGTGCCTCCTATCAGATCGTGGTTTTGGCACGTAAAACCCCATAATTTGTGTCTATGTGTGAGACGCATTGAAGGAAGAAAACTATACACGTCCTTGAAGACAGACCCGCTAACTCCAATAACTACCACTGCAGCTTTTTTAGCCACTTACCAAGAGCAACGAGCGTGTCGAACGTTTATAGCCTACAAATGTTTTAGAGGCCGCCAGCGTTTGCCACACTGCCATCGGCTTCCATCTGTGCGCGCCTACACACGACGCAATTACATAGCCCTCACGCGGGGTCGCGCGCGAGCGCACATATCGACTCCGAGAGTGTCACTCTACGCCATGAAGTTGCTAATGAAACAGATTCGCTACGTTAGATACAGGACGTCGACGCCACACAAGTTGAGGTTTTTAAATGGACGTGCTGTATAGCAACCAAAAATGCCTCCTCCTCCAAGTAACAATTAGTTTGTGCGTTGCAAGGCCTGCCTGCGCAGCCCGACGCTGCACTGACGCCGATTCCGACCCATCCTGCAGTGTCCACGCGTCGCCAGCGCCCGTGCGTTGGTGTAGCGCGTATTCGAAGGGCGCCACTGCGAGCCGCGAAGAGAGGCATTGCCATCGATGTTTTGCGTTTGTTTGCTTGCTTGCATGTTTTAGCCTGCTGCACTGCCCACCCCAATGCAGGGTAGCAAACCGGCAACTCACCTCTGGTTAATCTCTCTCTCTCTCTCATATTCAACAGCAGCGGGGCAGTTCTCAGGCGTTTAAGAGGCTCAAAACCGGAACTCCACACCAGGTGCTCTGCACTTGTGCCTATTCACACGGACATGCGCGCATATGGTAAGTGGCGCTTTCTAAGCATGCTAACTATCAAGTTTAGGCCTTATGTTGTTACGCATCAAGCAAACAGCCGGGATAAAATGAAGCGAGATTAATTAGGATGGCATGCGGCCAGTCGCAGCGCACGTTTTTTACAGTCCATCGTTAGAATCAGGTTCTGTTTCCAAGCGCTGCAGCTGCAAAAGTATGACACAATAGATTACGCGCCAACGCCTGACAGCAGAGTCCCGCAACAGTGTGTAAACCGTGAGCAACGTACCACCTACCTCCGTGATCGCCGTTTATTTGGCCCTAAGCAAAAATTGCTGTCATAATATGCATGCTTGACTCACAGCCCTCACGTCTATCGATGTCACGCATACTATACTACTACTCGCATACGGGCACCTGTCTGGCCTCATGCGTGTACCGCGCAGCAATCCGTAAGAGCATTTATAAATTACTGATCCTCGTCACGTGGCTTGCCGGCTACAGCTTCTTTTCGAAAAATATCGTTCAGTCGTAAAACAGTGACGCTGCACAGACGCATTCATTCACCTTATAAGCAAGTACACTTTCTCGCGCCTCTGCATTCGGCGACCTGGAACGGCCGCCTCATCGGCGACATCGGTGCGCGTGGTGCCGGACGCTTAAAAAGAAAACCGAGAAAAAAAAGTCGCAGTTTCGCCCGAAAGTCGAAGCATCCATTGCAATAGCTAATTAGCGGACAGCTATACGAAGTAAGGATAGTAGATTTATTGGCTGCGTAAGCTTGTAAAAATAAGCCTACTAACTAAATGAACAAGCATGGTGTCACGCGCGCACAAGCAAACATGGACACATCTCACTCGATGACCGCGGAAACTCGCACACACTCGCTGTCAAAACGCTGCAATGAGGAAGCGCGGCAGCAGCAGCGAGCGAATTGACCTTCGTGCTGCGTCTCGCATCAACGCAAACTAAGCCGCGAAAACACAGCGCATGCACGGGCGGACTGTGTCCCCGTCGCAGATGGCTTTCAAGATACAGCGGCGCGGGCAGGCGCGCGCGGCCGCCCGGAGTAGAACGCCCATCCCTAACCTCCCCCCGGAGCCTTGCACTCGACGGAAGACAGAGCGCTTCCTCCCCGCTTGCGTGTGCGAGATTGAGCCGCGATCGCCGGCTCACATTCACGCGCTTTCACTCGCACATACAGGATACAGCGCGCAGCGAGGATTTTATCGCCCTTGGACTTACACGGAACCTCACGGCCACGACAGAAATGCGCCTGGAGTGTCCACATAGTTGCTATCGCCATAAAAAACTTGGAGGACGCTTAAGCTTCGCCTTTAAGAGTGCAACGCGATAGCATTCAAAGAAGTCCGATTGCCTCTCACGCTTCCCGGCTACTGCAGTTTACGCAACCGCAATATTTGACGGGAAACGCCGGCGGTGAACGCTACGCACTAAGGCGAGCTTTCTGGTAGAAAGAAACGCGGCCTCTTGCGTGGGCCGATCCCGGTGGTGGTGCACAGCCGCGCCAAAAATTACATTATTTTCAGGTTTCTGCCATTGTTTCGCACTTTTAATAATTAAGCCTGAGAATACTTGGCATAAAAGGCATGCGCTGTCGGTGTTTTGTTTCATGAGATTTGTTTGTGGGCTTTCACAAAATTCCACATAACGTTGCCAAGAATGTAAGACAAGGTATGAGCAACTTTAGTGATAGAATGGCATGGCAATTTAAGCCGCTTATACCGCATGTTATATAACAAGGCGTAGCACATACATATACCTAAGTGTATGCGGACATTTTCGCTGACGGGGGCGCCGGACACCGCCGACGCCGGATTTTCTGCGACACCGGACCCTTAACGCTACCACATTAAAAAGCTGTCACTTTGTGCCAGTATACACGGTAGGGGAGAGAAAGAGAGGTGACGATGTGGACAGAACGCGAGCATAAATTATAGTCCGTAAAATGAACCTTTCAGAGCCGCAGGTCAAGCCCCGTGCCACGTCGGAATGCAAATAACTCGAAGCATATTACTGCTGTCTTTCTTCTCGAAGTTCAACGCTTGTGGAAAGGTTGTTCCGAGATATTTAAGAAGACGAAAAATATGCCTTTCTTCGCGGGTTTGTCGTCCGCTGCAAGCAGACAGCGCGGAGGCGAGACGCGAAAAGAATGGCCGCCCAAAGGCATTCTCGGAATAAATCGTCTCAGGCATTCCTCTCCCGTCCTTCGCGTCGCTTGGCCCCGTTCGGTTACCGTTCAACGAGACTACGAAGACCTCCGCCGCGCATACGAACGGCGCCGCGCGGTCGTTGGTGCTGTCGGCCGACTCCCGGCAGGCGGGAAACGCGTTGGCGCTATATAGCGAACGGAAAGAATGGAGGCAGACGACGGAGCGAGATAATCTCACCTTACATAACGTGCCAGTAAGCGCTGCGCCGCCAAAGATCAAGGACTGAGATCGGTTTGGCCGAGTGCCGAGGCGCCTTCGCCACGCGCCTCACGACCGTCCGGCAACCGCCAGGGCCGCTGGGCGCCGAACTGTTACAAGGGACGCCTCGCACGAGGTGCGATGGCATCGGTGATCACGGCGCCAAGTGACTTCGGCGACAATCTTGAGATGAAATCTCGCATCATCCTTAATGTAAGCCGCGGTGTTTTAACGATGCTTCAGCGGGCTTGTTTCCTATAGATAACGCGTACAAGTATAGACTCTTTCGCAACAGAGTCCTGTTAAATGCCACTAAAATATTTTCTCCAAATAGATGTCGTGTAGACCCACAAATTTATGTTCATTTTCAATGCCAGAACCGAGAAAATGTGGGAAAACGGAGCAGTGTTTTTAGGACAGTACGTCCTGCCCACATGCGTTTTCAAAATGCGCAACACGCGCTGCGCAAGTGTCTTGCTTAAGGGGGAGCGGGGAAGGCAATATGCAGGTCGTACACAGACCTACACGACGTGTACGCCCCGATTTCTGGCAATATGCTTATTAAAGAAATTAATATTTTTCGTGGCCACCGGCCGTGCTTTGAAAACGTTTGCGGGCCGGTGTGCGCAGCGTGCTGGTGGCTTACGCTCAGCCGTTACGGTGCAGTAACTTTCGCAGTGTCTATATTACACCACGTGTCCGAGCTAACCTAAGCTGAACAGCTTGTTCAGCGAGAAAAAAAAACAGAGTAAGAAAACACGGTGCCAGATACAATGATAAGACCTACGGTGTTAAAACCGTATGTCTTAAAATCATATCTGCACCGTCTCTTTTTTAATATTCATTTCTGTTGAACAGCTTGGCTAAGGTTAGCTGGGACACCCTATATTTACGTCACGCCAGTCCTGCAGTAATACGATCTTTAACAGGAGACCCTGCTAAATACACAAAATTCAAGCGACAGACACGACGACTTGCATATTGGTTGATTGGAGCTGTTTCTCGTGTACAGTCATACTACACGTATCTGCAAAACAACACAGAAAAAGAAAAAAAGAAAGATCAGCAGACCTCGGAGATTCATTTGGTTCTGATCTCACTGCGACAGCCAGCAGGCTCTGAAGCGCACACCGCTATGAAAAAGAAATATTGTCTCATCCGGCCGACAGGGGCCTGTCATCTTCTCAATGACAACTTAGCCTCGCGAGAAATGGTGCTTTGCATCCACAAAGACGTACCTCCATGCGCGCGACAGCACTAGCTCACTGAGCTCACTCATACACGCCTTGGAAGACGCCACTTCGTACTTCGTTGCTGACAGTGTTTCAAAATGCTTCGACATTCACAAAGGTAAATGTTATATTTTTAGAGCTGTTTGATCAGCACAAAAAGGAAAGATTCAGCACTTTCCTGCATTATATAAATCTGCTTCACTGAGGGTTGAATGTACCGCGCCGTAGCTGCGTAGCCAGGCGCGCCGACGCGAGGCAGCCAGAGCAGCCCTTCGCCGAGATCGCGCCGCGTTTCGACGCGTACGAGCCGTGCCGCACTGTCTGTGGATGCATGGGCGCGCGGACGCGAGCTTGCCGTCCGCAGGCGTACGTGTGGCGTGGGCTTAACAGCGCGCACCACATCCTCCCAAGCTGCGGGGTTTTCAAACGGGTCAGCACTTGCTTCTTTTAGCAAACGTAAATCTTCGTCTATGCGAAATCGCTTTTGTGGCTTGGGCTGCGCAGGCGGACATAAAGGCGTGCGTGAAGTGCACGGCATGGTCGAGAACATGTCACCGGGGGTAGCCATCTCGGAAAGAGCGAGGCAAGCGAGGTGTCTCGATCCACGCGCGAGAGAGGGCGCGCGCATCGACCACCCTCTAAATTCACTTAACTTCGTAAAGTAGCGACACTCTCCTCCTCCGCCTTCACTCCTCCTCGTTTCTCCTCTCTTTCACGCTCCCTCCTCGACCGTGGCGCCGCCTACATTGCTCGAGCGTAGCAACGGCGCCAACATGCGCTCCTCGTCACTCGGTAGACGCTCCTCGAGCAAAAATGGCGCTGATGCACGGCGCGAGGGCCCACGTGATGCTATTAGGCCAATAGCGACGCGGCGTCGGCCTCGGCCTCGGCCAGAGCGCGCGAGGAGGAGGCGGCATTCTTCAAAGCGTGGCAGTACTTTACTAAGTTCAAGGGGCTTTACCACTCTCGCTAGCGAAAGACGGCAGCGATGCTGCGCTCGACAGTTTGTAAAGACGTCAGACTCCGGAGTTTTACAAGACATGTAGCGCCACCTGCCGGTGCGAAGAGGCAGTAATTGAGTAGTGCGAAGCCCGTCTCCCTTGCTAAGTTGCCTATGCAGCTAGCGACTGCGAAACAACGATTTAACTAGATTTTGGTCCATATTGCGAGTGTTTTGCGCATTTAACACCCAGACAGAGATCTATGAATTTCTCCGGTAGTCGGACGCACCGCCGAACTGCCATAAAGCGCTTGCTAACTCACTCGTCTGACTGCTGGTGGAAACGACGGCATCCTCGATAGCTTCGCGCGCTTGAAGAAACGCTGTAATCGACGCTACTGTTGTGTTGTAAATTGCCATGAACGTGAAGGACTGAATAACAACGTTCAGTTTTACCAATTTCCATCGCGATCGTATGAAGGGGAAAGGTGAGATCGCTGGATACGGGCCGTTCAACCTGCTGGGTAATCGGATTACTTGCATTCCCCACAGCACTGCGGCTCGCATGAGAAAGTGCGACAATTTTGTTCTTCTGTAATTGTGTTGGGTAACCCTGACGGAGGACCGTGGCAGCCAAGCGAAAACTCAAGAATCTGCAGCCGCCACTTCGTTGGCAACAGAAAAAACAACGTTGCGAACCATCCTGCGTATGTGCCATCGATATTTTCCGTCCGCCTCCGCTTAACTCAACAAGTGGAACGGAGAGATTTGGCTGGTCAGTTTAGCCAAACATGTTGGTTCGTATATGAATTCAAAATCGTGTTGTAGAGCATCGTTGTATCGCGGGTTCATTTCTAGTTTCGGTATTTTGTATGTCCTGCGCCGATACAACAAGTACGTTTCGCAATGTGCTGAGACTGCTCGACTGCGTTTGTCAAATGTGAGCAATAAAGTTGCTCTAGGAGCACTGGATGAGTAATTGCGAAGTAACGCACGTATATAAAAAAAATTGTCGCGTTTATTTACATCTACTTGTGCACGTGTGTTGCTTGAAGCGTCTGCGAAAAGTTCAAAGGTACTGAGCGACGCTGTAGCTCCTGCGAGACAGAGAGATGCGGCGCGCAGGCATCGTAGGAAGCTTACTTTCGTTATGTTCGCACGCCGTTTGCTGCCTTGGAAAACGTTCTCTGTTTGCTTCCCTGAAAAAGGCTATCGAAGGATTTACTCTCTGTAAATAATTGCGAGAGAAAACATTACGATAAGATGCATACAAACATAGGAGATAATTAGGTCTTGTGTTCAGGACGTATTGACAATCAATTCAATATGAACCAATTTCAAATGCTTAGATTTTTATGCTGAGATGCCTATAAACAAACCTAATGCTCTCTATACTTGCGAGTTGCAGCATGCCGAAATAACACCTGAGGCTTCTTTTATATTGTACCCGTAGTTCGCCTTGCTGAGCTTCCCCTCCGAAGCGTAGATGGGCGGAAGAAGCTTTCCAGGTCCTTGATTTTTAGGAAACCACGTGCCTCAACACAAACGAAAGAGGAGGGTCCATTGTGGCCTATGCACCTTCGCTTGCGGACAGCTATTCTTGCACTACTCTGTTCGCGCCAAGGCTGTGATGGGGGCGCTGGTGACGGGTTTTTCCGCAGCGCCGCCTAGTCTGAGTCTGAGGTCTTAAGCGGACCGTGTTTCTCGCTCCGTTAGCCCGCTTGCGGCTAAGCGGAGCGTAAAAACGCCAAACTAAAACACTCAATTATTAGAGAGTTTTATATTAGGGGACGCAAGCTGCTTGCGTACGCAAGAATTAGAGTCGACGGTACTGCGCATGCGCAGTACCGTCGCCCCTAGTTCTTGCGTACGAAAGCCACTTGCGTCCCATAATATAAAACTCCCTATTACTAGCTGTGGCATCCGTGCATACGTGCCACCGTCCCCAGAGTCTGCGCTGCCAAGTCACCGCACAAATGGCCAATCGCGAATGTAGCACTTGGTGGCGGCACGTCTCAACACGGCCAAGGACATTACTCAGACGTTTACCACGAGGCAACCTCTCCCTCGCCCCCCCCCCCCCCCCTTCATTACCGCCTATCCAGAAGTCAACGCAGCTTTGACATCGGCTGTTGACGGGTCAACAGAATACCCCTCTACAGGAACCTGACAACCCGAACTAATGATGAAAACGGCCAACGTCGAATGCTACCGTGGGAACGGCTTCGACCTCGGATTACCAGGTTGATAAATATGCGGGGGCGAAGGTGCAACATTAAAATTAAATTATGGGGCTTTACGTGTCAAAACCACTTTCTGATTATGAGGCACACCGTAGTGGGGGACTCCGGAAATTTAGACCAACTGGGGTTCTTTAACGTGCACCTAAATCTAAGTACACGGGTGTTTTCGCATTTCGACCCCATCGAAATGCGGCCGCCGTGGCCGGGATTCGATCCCGCGACCTCGTGCTCAGCAGCCCAACACCATAGCCACTGAGCAAACACGGCGGGTCCCAATTGATTTCAGATAGTAATCACTGTATAGGGTGTGTAAAAGGAAAATAAACAGCGGTGCGTAAAACCACGGGCTACCATTGTCGTTATAACATTGAAAACAATGACGCCAGATACTTATAAGAGATGTTTAATAACTCCACGTAAGTTGTGGCAAAACTTAAAAATATGGGCGTGTCACGTCGGACGTGGCAATCGCAAAACATGAAAAAGTAACAATGGCTCTGAACGGCTCCCCAGGTTTGTGCGTTTTACAAGGGGGACACAAACCGCTCGTGTGTCCCCCTTCACTGTGTCCATGTCAATTGTGCGCGCTAAATATTTTATTATGCAGCTATTACTTGCTCTCTACGTCACACTTAATATCCGTCTCTCAAGGCCGACTGATCACATTGATAACAAAAGCCCCTTGATAACGCGGCCGAAACGCCACTCTGACCACGCACGAAATGCGACAAGCAATGTAATAGGCTTAGCATGTTTTGAAATCCAGGCTTTGCTCGCACCGCATCGACAGAGTGCACGCGCAGCTATATTTCGCGCCAGAAATTTGCTTCGAGCCAATGCCAAAGTAGAGTGACGGTTTTAGTTTTCATGAGAGTGTATACATGCTGCAAACACAGGTTCATAGGATAAAATGAAAGCGAAAGAAACAGACCAGGAAGCGACCCACGTGTTGAGATTAGGCAAAACCGATGCGTTCAAGATAGTAAATAACCACTTCTAAATGGGCCGAATTGGCAATCGGGACGCCTGCACAAAAAAAAAAAAATCCCAAAATACATCAGACTTCAGTGTGCCCGTATTATCTATGAATTCGTAATCGCCGTTGAACACCAGCTGCTGCCTAGAGGATGTCTACGTCACCCCTATGCTGCAGCCCGGGCACAAGAACAGGCTCGTGCATCCGAGCGCAAGCAGCAACTGCAGTGTACCGAGGATCCGGCAGCCTACCAAGCAGTTTGTTTAATGAACCATCGGGATTAACTCATTGACAAACAACATCGGGGCCGCACGCTTGAGCTCCGCTGATTAACTACCTGTACGGAGTGCTTAGGCGGTGATTTTTTTTTTTTCGTTATTTCTTTCATTTCGTACTGGCTAACTCAGAAGGAGCCTGTTCGAGGGCGCTGCTTTATGATGCGGGTGGGAGCGCAGTCACGTGGTATTCGCCATATTTCACAGGGTTTATTTATCAGTCCCCAAAAGATTAGCGCACAATTAAAAAGTCGCTGAAAATACTGCAGTTAGATGTCCCTTGGCTGTTCTGCAAATGCTCATTGACACTTTGATAGTTATGATAGTAAGTCTCGAGTTAGATAATTAATTACAATTGCCTAACTAAATCTCAGTAGCAAAAAAATTACTGGAAGATACTCCACTGCACTGGAAACAATATGCACTAGGTCTTCTTTGAGCAACAAATAGCTACTTTTTTTTTTAAATCTTGCTGCATGATAGTTAATTGGGACACCCTGTATATATTTATCACCTCTGCATAGAAGTGACGATGTTTCCATCCCTAATATATGTTGTAAATTATTAGAAGTGTGTTTTCAATGAGTCGTTAGCTGTGCTTGCTGGAAAGAAAAGCGGTGCTGAGACACATATCATTCACATGCATTTAACACGCCGTTGATAAAAAACTGTTGAAGGGGTCACTAAAGCCTACAGGTTTTTTTTTTTTCTTCTTTTTTTCAGGGTAAAAAAAAAAGCACGCAAAGCATTTTGAAGCGAGGTGAACATACAGCGACATATTCATTCTCTAGGCATAAGCTGGTTAGGAAGAAGAAGAAGCCGAAGGGAGCGGATGCACTTCACGCCGGCTCTGTCTTTCGTAAATGATTTCGCAGTGTTTATGCAAATTATCTCTGTAATTTTGCACCATCATCTCCCGCAAGTTATCCTGACTCTACCGATATTCGTCTTCAAGGTGGGAACTGCATTTTCACCGCTTTATTGGACCATTTCTGCCGAGCCATTGCACCGCCGAGCTAAGCTTACTGCTAAGCTTAGTGCTCCGGCCGCTACGTGAGCCGCAGTTACGGCTGCGCGTCAAATTTCTTCAAGGCGCCATGGAAATACAAGTAGCAGGAACTGATATCTCACCCACCGAGATTTCCGAAGAAGCAGGATGGTGCACCATTGGCCCGCGTGAACGACTTTCTCCTTGGGGCAAGCGCGCTAACCCTAACATTTCATCAGCATCCCAAACCGGCGTTGGAGACACGAACAAGGCGCAGCGAGGCCCGCGCGCTCACAAGCAGCAAGTTCTGAAGGCAGGGAAGATGCCCACTCTTCCACGTGATCACCACAAAGTAGTCATCAGGCCACGGGGTGGCTTGAACGTTGCAAAAGTCGGGGTCGTCCGCCTCGCTTCGGCCCTATATAGGGCAGCAAACGTATCTCCACAAGACGCCACGGAAGACATTGTCTGCCCAAATATTCAGCAAAATATCATCGTTGTGAGTACCCCTCACTCTCCTAATGCAGAACGGTACCGCCGACTCGACAGCTTTGAGGTCGACGGACACCAGTTCGAGATACGGGCATATGAAACTGCGCCCGACTATACAGTCAAGGGAGTCGTCCGAGGTATTCCTCTCGAACAAGACGCGAAGGACATTCACCTCAATATCGTCAACAAGAGGAACCCGAATGCCTTAGCGGCCAAAAGACTCAGCAAGACCACGTCGGTCATCATCGCCTTCGATGGTGGCCGAGTACCAACGTGGGTGTACTACGGGGGTGCTATGCTCAGGTGTACCTTGTACAGAAAGCAGATTGACGTGTGCCACCAGTGCGGACGCGTCGGCCATCGCATGGACGTCTGCCCGAACCCCCAAGACCGTGTGTGTAGAGGCTGCGGAGCCTCGAACCCAGACCCCAGTCACACATGCACGCCAAGGTGTCACCTTTGTGGGGGAGCGCATCCCACTGCGGACAAGGCCTGCAAGGCTCGCTTCAAGACCCCCTATCTTGTTAAGAAACGACGCGGAGACCGACAGAGGGCAGCGGCGGAGGCCGCCCTCGAGCTACAGCAACAGAACTACGACGAACATTTCCCACCTGCCTCCCGCTCCCGCTCTCGAGGCCGGGCCCGGTCTCGCTCGGTTGCGGGGCCTCCATCCCGCCGGCAGAGCCGGTCTCGGAGCCGGGCGCGCAGCAAAACCCCCGGGGCGAGCCGTAGCCGTTCCAGCTCTCGGCGTCCGAAGCAAGCCGACCAGCAAGATTCGGAGCTACCTGACAAGGTGAGCTGGGCAGATGCGGTTAAGGGCTCGCTGAGACGCAGGGCTGAGGGAGCTACCGCCTCAGAACCCAATAATAAGAGGGACCCCAGGGATGTGGCATTAGAAGAAATGCAGCACGAAAACGCACAATTACGTACGGTCGTGCTACAATTAACCCAAGAAATTCGAGAGATTAAACAGTCGATGGCGCAGACATCTATACCTAAACCTGCTTTAGTCCCGACTCCCGTCACGAACGGTAACGACAGTGCGGCGCCGCCCACAAAGAAACGCGCGGCGGCCAGTTCCGAGTCTCAACAGCTCGAGAACCGCGAATCAGCAGTAAGTGATTGGCGCAAAGCATATGTCACGATAAATGACTGGCGGAAAGAACAAGAAGAAATGAGGAAGCTGCTTTCAGAAATTCAAACCGGGATCCGCAACATCGGCGTTGCGGTCAATAACCTCACTGCTCGAACAGACAGGGTTGAAATTCATATAGACAAAATTGAGACTCACATAGGCCTTCGCCCAGGCATGGAAATGATGCCCACCATGGGCCCTACAGTCATTCACCCTAGCCCTATTTCAGGTAACGCACAAGTACAGCACCACGATGGCCAGCCCCACTAACGAGCTCGTGGTGTGGCAGTGGAACTGTCGGGGCTTCAATAAGAAGCAACCACTTCTGCAACAATACGTCCGACACGCGCAACCCAAACCCGACATCATAATGATACAAGAAATAGTAGGTACCGTACCAAAGCTTCCAGGTTACACTGCGCATGCCTCGCCGATTCCCGTTGATCGCGGACTTGCAATTTTAATTCGGAAAGGGACAGTAGTGCAAGAACACAGCGTAAGCGGCACACATGCGGAAAACATGCTTGTAGAGCTCCTTCCCTGTAGAACACGCAACCACAGTGTATTTCTCCTCAACGTATATAGTAATCCGGCTCACTCACGGGCTCGTTTCCTCTCTCTGTTCCGAGGGGCGCTTGCCTTGGCGGGCGCAAACCCGTTTCTGGTGGGGGGAGATTTTAACGCCCCGAACGAGGCCTGGGGCTATGGCTACACTACCGCCAAAGGTCGACGCCTGTGGCAGGACCTACATGATGCCGAATTAACTCTTATTACCGATCCCACGGCGCCGACCCGCACGGGCACGTCTACGGCACGGGACACGACACCAGACTTGACGGCGGTCCGTAACATCCCTCAAGCAATGTGGCGCAATACCTTTGAAGATCTCGGCAGTGACCACATGATCATAGAAACACGAATTCCTCAGGCGGGTACACCCCCTTTTCCTAAGCTATTCAAATGGACGGACTGGGACAAATTCCGAAAGCAGCGAGCTGAACAGAGAGGTGAGGAGAACATCGATGACATCGAGGCATGGATGGAGACGCTCAACGACGACATGAACAAGGCAACGCAGACGCTCGCACCCGAGGTCCAGGTTGACAAGATCGACAGCCGACTAGCCCACCTCTGGGAAGCGAAGACGTCGCTAAACGCAAGATGGAAAAAGCAAAGGCACAACCGAAAGCTTCGTAAGAAGATCGCACATATCAATCGCCAGCTTGAAGAACATTGCCGGACCTTAAGCCGCCAACAGTGGTATGACATCTGCAACGCGGTCGATGGGCAGCTCCACAATGGCAGCACGTGGCGTCTCCTTCGTCACCTCTTGGGAGAAACGCAGAGCAAGTCTGCTCAGCAAGCAAACCTGCAACGCCTTTTGCACAAGGAACAGACTACCACGAGTGATCACCAGCTCGTGACACGCCTGCTAGCCAAGTACTTCCCTCAACGGCCTGATGTGCAACACGGAGATTACACTGGAGAGACAAATGTGACACTCGATGAAGAATTTCACGAGTCAGAGATCCGCGCAGCTCTCCACGACCTTAATGGCAAATCAGCACCTGGTCCCGACAAGGTTACGAACAAGACTCTAAGAAACCTCGATGATGCCTCGATAACCGCTCTTACGGCATACATCAACAAATGCTGGCGAACAGGTTGCATCCCAGAGGCGTGGAAACGCTCCAAAGCAGTCCTGATACCGAAGCCAGGCAAGCCGTCCAGCCTCGACCACTTGCGGCCCATTTCCCTCACATCCTGCGTCGGCAAGGTGATGGAGCACGCGTTCCTCTCCCGCATCAACCACCACCTCGAGGACACTGGAGCCTACCCACCCACTATGGTGGGCTTCCGGTCACACCTCTCCACTCAAGACGTCATGCTCCAGCTCTACCACCAGATTATCAATGACCCAACTAGTGGCAATCGGGCCATCCTCGGCCTAGATTTGGAAAAGGCATTTGACAATGTAGCACACGCAGCAATCCTGAGCCGCATAAACAAGCTCAACTTGGGTGAGCGAAGCTACAACTACGTCAGAGACTTCCTCTCGCGCCGCACAGTCACCCTCGCGGTCGGCAGCATGACATCCGACGAACATACACTAGGAAGCACCGGCACTCCTCAAGGATCGGTCATATCCCCGCTCCTTTTCAACCTCGTGATGCTAGGTCTCCCGGCCTACCTCGACGAGATCGATGGCCTCCATCACGCCTTGTACGCAGATGACATTACCCTGTGGGTCAACAAGGGCAGTGACGGTCAGATAGAATGCACCTTACAAGCAGCGGTATCTGCAGTCGAAACCTACCTCCAAGACACAGGTCTCCGACTATCTCCACTGAAATCGGAGCTGCTCGTCTACCGCTCGCGCCGCCGGCCCAAGCCTACAGCCGAATCGCGCCAATGTGACGACATAATCCTCTATACGCAAGACGGCTCCTGCATTCCCCGAGTCCCGAAGATACGCATCCTAGGCATGCATATAACAGCCAACGGGTCAAACATAGAAGCTATCCGCAAAATCGAAGGCAAAGTTACAGCGGCTACCCGCCTGATCAAACGCATTACAAACAAGCACACGGGCATGAAGGAGGACAGTGTCATGCGACTCATACACTCTTTCGCAATCAGTCACATCACTTATGTGGCTGCCTTCCACAACTGGAATGTCACTGATAGGGAGAAAATCAACACCCTTATACGCAAGACTTACAAGATCGCCCTTGGCCTACCGGAGTCCACAAGCACTGCTCGTCTGCTACAGCTGGGGGTATACAACACGCTTGAGGAAATCGTGGATGCGCAAAGAACCTCTCAACTCGAACGCATGTCTCTGACAGCCACGGGCCGGTACATCCTGCAGAAACTCGGCTTCAACTACCATGTCCAACACGGTCAGAAGCAGGTCATTCCACCTGACCTCAGCGACACGCTGATTGTCGCCCCTATACCTCGAAACATGCACCCCGAATTTAATCGGGGCCGACGCCAGGCCCGTGCCAAGGCACTGCTGCGCTCCTTGGGTGGAAAGAGGACTACGCGCTTTGTAGACGCCGCAGAATACACACGAGAACACCGATTCACGGCGGTAGTCGTAGACGTTAGCTCCCGGCTTACGCACGCGTGTAGTGTCGCAACGGAATACCCCGAAACAGCAGAAGAGGTAGCGATTGCGCTTGCGCTTACCGACCCCCTCTGCGAGGTAGTTTTTAGCGACTCACAATCCGCAGTTCGCAACTACGCGCGGGGGCGCATTTCCTCCAAAGCTCTCCAGATTCTAAGGAAAGCTGGTCGACAGCACTTCAATAACACCGCCATCATATGGTTTCCAGCGCACGTCGCCACCCCCACCGATGAGGGCCTCATTAACTTGAACGAGGTAGCACACCGCTCTGCGCGAGAACTGACCCGCCGCGCAGAATCGGAGACCGCCTCTTCGAGTTCGGAACTGGTGGCTCAAAACACGCGAGAACGCCTGGTCAGGTACAATGACATCACCAAGCACTACCAGCTAGGCAGGCGGTTGCTGCCCCCACCTCACCCCATGCTGAAACGTCGCCAGGCAGTCATCTGGCGACAATTGCAAACACAAACATTCCCCAGTCCGGTGCGATTGCAGCACATTTTCCCCGCGCAATACCCGACTGCTCTTTGCAAATTATGTCAGGACACTAGAGCGACGCTGTCACACATGTTGTGGGAGTGTCGGGTTGCATCAGCTACAATGGCGGTAGCTCCGGAGGCTCTTGCGTCGAAGTGGGCCGCCGCTCTGCGCAGCTCCAACCTCAAGACACAAGAGTGGGCTGTCCAGCAAGCCCGAGAGGCGGCGACGAGGCAAGGCCTCGAAGTCCCCTCATGGGAGACCTGAGCCCGGGTCGTCAAATTTGCCGGATTCAGAATAAAGTTGTTTCCATCCATCCATAGGCATAAGCTATCCATACCCTTAGAAATAATTGTTAATTGGCTACCTCCTCCTCTTTAAAAATATAATAAACTTTGTCCTGTGTATATATTTAAATATATGGTATATGTGCATGGCGTTTACAGTGCAAATTTAAAACAAGATTAAAGCGAGAAAATACGGATGAGGTAGCAGCCGCTGGTACTTCTACTGCGCTTTTTCTCCTATTGTCAGGATTTGCAGAAATAAAGCAAAGTATGAATTAAAATACGTGCACGTCCGCGCCAACAATGACGCAGTAAGCTATTAGCCACAATAAAATTTTAAGTGAAAAAGTCGAGGCAAGTCGAAAAAGACCTCAGATTATGTGGATGACCAAACTCTGGCAATTATACGTTATGCGGGGAGAGGAGGGGGATTACTTCGGCAACGCGGGGTTATACAGTATGACGCATGGGCTATACAACATGACGTCTTGAATTTTGCTTTCGTTGTCGAGTGCACCGTCTGCCAGCGAGCGCGGGTTCGTTGCGCGGACGCTGGCGGACACCCAGTTTTTCTCACAGGAAGTATGTGCAATAAAACATTTTTATGATTTTACTTGCTTTGGTGCACCCCTGACTCTTGTAGGCCGGTACCAATTGTTAGGTGAACTGCTATTTTAAACACTGTTCTCCAAAAGTAACACGTAATTTTTGCCACGGAAGCCGCCTATCTGAAACATGAAGCTATACGAAAGAAAATTTTATTCATGTCGTGTCATTTCGTGCACTCTTCTTGTTGGTGGAATATCGATCAGGGACAATGATCAAAGAAAACAATAGTGAAACAAACCAGGATTATTGACTGCGTGGCGTGAAGAGATGCAGACGACCAATGCACTTCTACGTAAATCTAAGGGTACATAGACACATATATCAAATACATACATGTAGGAGAAAATTTATCAAATATTCTGAATGCACTGATTGAAAAAGTGAAAACTCCCGACCGTCTTTCTTTTAAAAGCTGCACCAGCCCCAGGTGAAAGAACCGACTTTCCGAGAAAAGGAATCAAGGCAATTATCGTAGGTTAATATGAACAACAGTGTCAGGGAAATATATTACACATGTACTCAGACTGAATCGGGGAGACCGGGAAGTCTTTACTAACGTAATCACCGTGGCTTGTCTGGCAATCTCCTTCAATGTGCCAGCAGGCGAAGTGAAGGAAACATATATAGTCTAACCGAATGGTGTTTGCTGTTCAGATCCTATTCACGACTTCAGAATTCACTATTAAAAATGATCGCATGGCCGTTTCCGTTTGAATGTAACGCGTAACAGCACTTTTGAAGTCTCGTAGGCGAGGGGCCGATGCAAGTGAGGACTCTTATTCCGAATGATTGTGCTGCTGGAGAGTCGTGGCTGTTGCGCAGAGGTGCACCAGTTCCTGAGAGAATTAACGCACGGTTGCTTATCGGTTCTGCTGAACAAGTTCGCAGCTGTCATTCAGTATAAACGCCCCGCTTTGGCGCAGCCTGTAAATCTGTCAACTTGATTCAGGCAAGGAAACCATATTTTGACAGTCTCACCATGTCTACAACCCATTAACACTCGGTGCCCAATGTGGTACCACACTTACCTTCAACGAACGCAGCATATCTACAAATATCTCTACGTGTATGTAAGGCATGCGGTTCCTTTAACTGCTTCATTATTGTTCTTATGATAGTGCGCCGGATAACTGAAAGCAGCCGTTTATAGTTCACAAGCTGCTTAGTTGAGCGGACGTACAGTTGGGAAGGGCATAAGATTTAGGTATGAAATATAAGATAAGCGCAACATGGTTTTTCTAAGAAATCGGACTCGAGAATAACTTCTTTCGTGTACACCCCTGAAAAAAGGCAAAGGACCCAGCTACCTCACTTTTTATTATTCTTTTATTAAGAAAATTATGACGTTTTACGTCTGACGATACGACTATGAAGCACTCTGTTCATTTCTCACCACCTGGGGTCCTTTAACGTGCACCTAAACAGAACTACACAAGTGTTTTTCCATTTCGTTCCCATCAAATTCCGCGACCTGGTTTCAACCCGTACGTGAGCTCGAGTTTAGCAGCGCAACGCCATATCCAGTATGGAGCCATTAATTAGGCTACCATGCCGCTTTTTTTTTTTTTCGTTATTTTTAAGCAAGGACTGCACAAAAAACTTCACACGGCTTACGGGCCAAAGATTACCTAGAGCTATTTTCGGCGTCCGAGGTCCGACTGCAATAAAAGGACCCGTACGAATTACTGCGCATTCTGTTACGCGAGGAAGACGGAAACAAGAATGGAATGTTGCGCTGCAGCTTTTTTTCCTTTTCTATAAGAATACTTCCCGTAAATGTGAGTATAGAGGGCGCCGGATGGGGCAGATATGTTTTATTTGTTTGAAGCGGCAAGCAGGAAGTTTACATATGTTTTTCCGTCTGCGTTTTGCAAGACCTGCTGATGAAAAGCTATGTGCGCAAAAATACACATGAGATACGGGCTGCTTGAAGAGTAAGAAAAATATTCGCTCTGTAAAGCGAACCGTACAACAACATAGTAGAATGAAAACCGACACTGCGGCCGGAATGCACGCGCAATCACCGAACGGCATTAAAAAAAAAATGACATAAAGAAAAGGCATAAAGCATAAATACATATCATATCCAATTAGAAACACCGTTTAAACGGCCTGAACGCATATACCAGCGCGCGAAGTAGTACGAATGACTCTTCCGAGAAGTATCGCCAGCAGTTTCCAACGGCGCGACCTTGATGCGGCCCAATCCAGTTCGATCGCCGCGCCACCACAGTATTTTTCGTCGTCGCGCGTCTCACTGCAAAGCATGCGTCACCCCAGCCGCCCGGCCCACCTCAACCGTATTCTAGTACTGTAGCTCAAACACGCGGCCGCCGCTGGCAGCCATGTGCCTACAATGGCGCAGACCGCGATGCAGTTGGAAGCTCGTTTGCTGTTTTCCTTTTTTTTTTAATCTAATCACTGTCGGCTCACGTCCGAGCGCTTCTGTTTTTGCCTCACACGACCCTGGATCGGCCGGTGGGGGATTTCGCGCTTCCAAGGGTGACCCTGAGAAACGTGAATAACAGACACCGCACTGAAGAGCAACATGTAAACACGACTCAAGAACGACGACTGCAGATAGTGCGGAAAGCCCGCATCATGCTTTCACGGCGCGTGCGATAAGAAACAGGTTCGTTCAATCGCAATAAAGAAAAACTGTTTATATAGTGTTCGTGCTCTCACGGCCTCAACCAAGGAACGCGCAGCCACCGCAAAGACTTTAAGGAGGTACGCAAACGTGGCATATTGAGGGTGCGCTCTTGTCATGCCTCCACAGGCACAATGCTATATCTAAAATACGTTCAGCGCACTTGAATTAATTCTTTAACAATTTTCTAATCAGTTATTTTGACTTCGCCAACTGATCGTAGGAGATGGGTCATTACGTCATGAAATGCCATGTCGGGTGTGTCCATCGCCATCACTCCGTCATCTCTCGGCCTCCTATGCGCAAATTGGCAGATTTTTTAAGGCAAGTTTCATCAAATGCATGCGCCGGATGTACCGCGGTTCGGTGAAGAGTCTTTCATTGACCGCGACAACAGTCGACGGCGGATTCCGATAATCATGGTGTATGCAACAGAGAAATCAGCCAGTTGTGCAACGTTCTGCTGCGAACCCATTGGCGGACAAACTCAAGTCGCCTGACATGACTTCCAAACTATAGCCGCAAGGGTGAAAATATGGTTGAAAGTAAAAAATCCGTTTTGCAGGCCCTGCTTACGTTCCACCAGAAAAAAAGAAAAACAAAAATGAACAGACTTTTAAGCTTCAATGAGTTACGCTTGCTTGAAAAGTCAGCGATGAGGCCCTGATAGATCACCGTATCTGTCCGGAACAGTTTAGAACAATACGAAGGTAATCTCGTTCGCGTCGACCAAACCGGGCTCTGTTCTGACTTGCCGTTGGCGTCACCTCCTGAAAAGGCAACTTTACGGGATGAAGAACGTTTGTTTTACACCTCCGTGCAGAAACGAAGTGCGTGGGGACATTATAAGTCAGCCATCTCGGTTTAAGAGTGAAGTTTGATCGTATTCAAATCGATTCTGAGCGAAGACGTACCGGCGTTATTGAAAAGCATCAGAAGTTGATCTATAGTCAAAGCATGTGCTTCGATAATAAGCCTTAGCCGTGTCGCTCGAATTATTCTGGGCCTTCTTGTTGACGCATATGTATTTTTGTGTATGTGTAACTGGTGTTTGTGCACTATTCGTGTATTCATTGTGCAAGTGTCTAAACTTGAGATCAATCGTATACTTTACGTATTCCATCTTTTTTTCCTTCTTCGACTGCTTGTCTTGTTCGCCTGCACGTCGTACCAAACGTTTTGCCGCGCCAATTACATTGCTCATCGATTAAAGCGTGCTGAAGTTATATATAATGCTCGTTATTGTATGTATTTTTTATTTGCTCATTTGTTCATGTCATTTCTGTATATTGATTCGGCAACCAATTCCTACGGAAAAGCCGGCGACAAAAGTTGCCAACACTATCAATATCATCAAATAAATCAAATCAAATCCCGCACTCGGAAAAATAGTTATTACGCTAGAGATGAACTTAAGAGGAAGTTTTAGCTCGGGCACAACTCCGACGCGGCCTATTCAAATACATGTAAAAACGCAAAAACGTTTTTATGATATAACCCCTGGACCGATTTTGATGAAATTTGTTGCATTTGAAAGAGAAAGTTAAATTCTAGTGACTGTTGGAAGCGGAATTTCGATTTATGGCTTGAATTTTCTTTAAACGATTTTCAAATATTTGACCGTTTGAAGAATATAGAAGCACGAAGTTTACAAATTCATGGCTCTGCATCAAGAACTGATATCGCGGTTCTGTAAACGGCATCCATTAGATCATTCAAAGCGGACAAATTCAATATGTCATTTTACATCTTACGTGAATTTGTTGCGTTGGTTACAACGGTTTTGCAAAAGTTGTATTTCCCTATGATTAAATTTTTTTATATTCATGTGTAACATATCAATTTTGTCCGCTTTAGATGTACTATTAGATGCAATTCACAGAATTGTATTATCATTTTTAGTGGTTGAGTTACAGAGTTGTAAACTTGATAGTTTCGTTTTTTGAAAATTTTCGATTTTTGCCAGTTTTTAATAAAAAATTGACGACCTAACTGAAAAATTCGAAACCAACAGTCACTAGATTTTAAGTTTGTATTTTAAATGCAACAAACCTCGTCAAATTTGGTGCAGTGGTTGCCGAGAAAAACGAATTCCCCTTTTACATGTATTTAGATAGGAGCACTCGAGCTAAAGCTTCCTCTTAAGAGCAGACGTCAGCCAGTTGCAATGTCGGGTATATTATTCAGCGAAGGCGACCGGACAAAAAGTACTTATACGACTACAAAAGCTTTGAGAATTCGGCCCCTGGTACTTGTTTGGACGGCTGCCTACTAGTGTCTTCTCACCACTGACGCAAGCAAGGCTGCCTGACGCAGCTACCAAAGCGTCGAGGAGAGATTTGCGTAAATAGCTGCGTGTATTTCTGAGCAGCAACAACAACAACAAAATTCTAGCAGCAATTCAGGCGCCATATAGCAAACGACGAAACACGTTGACGTACGTGCCCGCTTGACATTTCATTAAGTTTCCTCATCGGCCCACAAAGCTGTAAAGGCACTTTTGCTTTCTTGATGGCGACTGGCCTATGTCAACGCCTTTGACTTGCTCAGGTCCTCTGCGTGCGTGCGCGAGCTCACCGCTTCCTCCCCCCCCCCCCCCCCACCTCTCTATCTCTTCTTTATGTTGCCTCTTTCCCGTACCCCAGAGCTGGGTAGCCAACCAGACGCATTTCTGGCTAACATCCCTGCCTTCTCTATTTACTTCCTTCCTTCCTTCCTCCTCCTCCTCACTATTCTGTGTCGGTGTCGAATAAATGTCTCGCACAGAAGCGCACAATAACCGTGATAGCTGCGGAGGTAGTCGTGGAAATGCAGAGGCCCGATTCGTTTTGCGACGTCACCACGCCATCACTAGGACGTCACTACGATGTGGACTTTTTGCGTGAACAACATTCTGTTGCTAACACAGAGTTCTCCGTAGACATTGAAAAGCTTTTCCATTCAGTGCCACATGCCAAATTGTTTTAGCGGTTCGTGAGCTTATTGAAGAAAATGGGACAGCCTCGTTCCAAAACGCCTGAGGCGTCTCAACAGTGTTGACTCGTTCCTGCAGCTTTTAAGCATGTACTTGTCATCGAAGTTGTCATCGAAAAGAACAGAATTTGGATTGGGTCCAACGTGGCACCCGTATTGTGCAAAATTTTTCTTTCTAGATTTGACAATGCTTTAAGTTGCTCGTTGGTTGACGATAGGGTGACAAAGGTCTTGAGGTACGTTGATGGGTTTTTTAATTTTGTTAAACCTGAAGAACCCCGTGGAGCTAGATATGACATCGTGTGACATTTTTAACTCATTCAAGGCATGTAGCAGGGCTTTAAATTTCACCAAGAAACTGGCTTCAAAGGATACAATAATGTTTTTAGACTTGAAACTGACCTTTTCTAACACCGCACACGTTTGCTGGATGTATGCCCCCTGCACTAAGAAGCAGCTTCTACCATAGTAGCACTATGGTAGCACTGTTTCAATAGTAGCACTGTTTCAATAGTAGCACTGTTTCAATAATGCCCTCCAGAAAAGCTGCCACCATTTAACGCAAAGTTTTGATGAGCAGATTCAGCGTCTAAAGGCGGCTGGCTTCCCTGATAGCATTTTAAAGGCAGTAGCCGGAACTAAACGGAGCAGGTTGAAAAAAGAAACAGATGGCATGGTACACGCACGTGGAAATGAGGATCGTAAGCGAGTGGAAGTTATTCATTATATCCACAAGCTTTCACATAACGTGAAAAAAGTTGCTACCAGACACGGCGTACAAGTTCTGTTCTCGGCGCCATGTAGGCTTTCAAGACTTTCTGCCAGAATTGAAAACCGGAAACCTAAGAGCTTCTGCACTATTCGCCATGTTTCTAAATTCACAGACTGCACCACCAATGTTGTTTATCGCATACCGTTGTCGTGCAGTAGAGTGTACATCGGACAGACGGGACGCTACGTCAATGTTCGCTTAAGAGAACATAAAACGCCTGTGACGTCAGGTGGAGGGGCAAACTTGCCTGCTCACTGCCGAAGTTGCCTTTTCCATCCTGTTTATGAAGGCTCCCAAATTATTGGTAGGGGAGCCACCAAATGCGAAAGAGAAGTCATTGAAGCTTACCAAATCTAAAAACACGGTCACAATCAGTGCGTGAGCGCGCCCTCCTTATCGCTATCTTGCAATGAAGTGGCTTTTTTGGAAGAATGCCACGGCGCATGCGCGTGTTATTTTCTTTTCTTTTCGACCCAAGTGTTTCATTAAACTATGTTGCTAGTTCCAGCGTGTGTGGTTGTCTTTTCTCTCCTATTGTGTATATACGAGTCTTCGAAGGCTGGGTTTAGTTCTTTGTCAACGCAGACGAAGCCACCACATTCTGCTGTATGTTATGACGTCAACGTTATTTCAATCGCAACAGACGCGGTTACACCGGGACTGTCCAGATGCAGCGCAGCACTGAAATTTTTTTTAAATAACTCTTTAACCGCTTCCCTGGCGCTACTGCGAAGTCTCTTATACGCTTGGGCAAGTTCAGCACTTCCTTATAGCCTGTAAAATTTGTGATAGTTAGTCTATTTTAAAGATATTAGCCAGCGATCTTAATTGGCGAAGACTCAGCACGAATGGTGACTCAGTGCGAAATGTAGATATAAGAGTTGAATGACCAATTGAACGGGCGACGTAAGAACTTTACATGCGGCACAATTTATGGAAGCAGCTTACGTTAATTTGGAAAGCAAGCGCAGTGAGCGTATCGGCCTCCCAGATGCGACTGCGCCAATCGGGCGACCAACGAGGAGCGACTGATTCACTCCCGTGCGCAAATGGCGCGAGTAACTACAACCCTCCCTGAGCATCTCTGACCACCGTCGCAGTGTTTCTGAGCATTGTGGCGTGATCACACTTGCTAACGTTTTTGCCGACGCGGCAAGCACGTGACAGATTCGCTCTCAGCTGGAATCACTGCGGCTCTGCTGCAGCTCTGGAATCCCTGCTGCGGAATCAGGGGCATTTAGAGAGGGTGGTGGCACGTGGTAGTTGCTCGCGACGTTGCCCGGCGCTACTCACAGTTCTCCGCTCCGAGACCCATTCGCTCCGTGTCTACCACCCGCCAGATTTCGCGGGCGGCTTTCTGCCGCCTGCGGCATGCCGCGTGCGTTTTTCCGCCGCTGTGGCCATGCCTTGACAGGTTGAGCGTTAGAGGCGTGTGACGTAACAATTAAGCTCGAGCATTTCGCCTTGGCTCATATTTGCAAAGGCACTCTCCAACGTCGCTTTCACGATGTTTGACTCCGTTATAATCGAAGGTGTGCTCTTTTTATCGTACGTTTTAATGGGTGGTTTTTGTTCCACGCATAAAGAAAAGCACCTCTACAAGAGACGAACGCACAAAGGGAAGCAATGATAAGCGTTACTGTAGACTAAATTATCATAGAACTGCACTGCGGTAATATAGCTAGCTCGGGTTTAGCGCTTTCGGTTTAAACCAATGAAAAAGAAAACGAAAAAAAGGCAAGACAACAGAAAAAAGTACGTGGAATCTTTCCCGGCATTCGGTTTTAACAGAAAAGGTCGATCATCAAAAGCGAATTTACTATGAACAGCGTAACTTAATAGTTCTGCGGAAACCCGCAAGGAGGAGTGAAGTAATTAATAAAGGGAAGAGGGTGGCATCCACCCAATCGTAGCAATTGCTACAAAGGAAACCTGTACGGGTTCCTCGAAAGAAAAGCTTCGCAGTTGAAGAAACATTCGTCCTGGTCCGGGACTCGAACACGGGACCACCGCCTTCCGGGGCAGCCGCTCTACCATCTCAGCTAGCCAGGCGGCTAGTAGACAGCAGGGCGAAGTCGAACTCATCAACAACTCTGAAGTAAATGCAAGACTTTGACGTAATAGTTCTGCGAAACAACTCTGAAGCAAAGGCAAGAGTTTGACGTAATGGTTCTGCGAAAACCCGCAAGGGTTTCCGCATAACTATTACGTCAAGCTCTTGCCTTTGCTTCAGAGTTGTTGAAGAGTTCGACTTCACCCTACCATCTGCTAGCCGCCTGGTTAGTTCAGATGGCAGAGCGCCTGCCCTGGAAAGGCGGTGGTCTCGTGTTCGAGTCCCGCACCAGGACGAATTTTGCTTTAACTGCGAAGTTTTTCTTTCGAGAAACCCGTATGGGTTTCCTTTGTAGTAATTGCTACGATTGGGTTGATGTGTCATCTCAGCCCCCCCCCCCCCCCCTTTAATAATGAACAGCGCAACATAGAAAACCTTTCGTTCCGAGAAGATTTCCTAGACATAATGGCAAAGTGGCAGGAAAGCTGGGAGCGCTGCATTGCTGTGCATGGAGACTGTTTCTCAGGCGGCAGCTAGTGTCCGAATGCACAAAATATATTGCTTTTTTGTTTTTCAATACAGATCCAGTCTCGAAACTTCATGATACCAACTCGTATGTCGTTCGCGCCTGTGTGGCACGGTCCCCATAGTTCTCCCGACATTGCAGACCTCTGAATGTACGTATGCGCCGAGAAGTGATCAAACAAGTTAGGTTTGTCTCACACGCGCGTCTGTCGTGCACAGCCGTGGCACATGATCTCGCGTGTCTGCTGCCAACAAGCGAGCTTTCGTACTCATGATTGTCAACCGTCAGCAGTGCCTCTGACATGGAATGTCGAAGGAATTCAGACGTCGAGCGCCTACGCAATCAACTGCATTACGAGTCCGTCACATTCGCTTCCAAAGTGCATGTAGAGAGTCTTTTGCACGCATGGAATAAAGGGACGTCCGAGTAACACGTTATATTCACTGTCGAAGGAAAATTGCGTTTCGGGCTCACTTACGCAAGACTGTCACGCGGTCGCCGCGAGGCAGCTTGAATGTAGTAACTCGGCGACTCTGCGCCTTAAAGCAGGGCTGCCCTATGACGCGGGTATTCGGTGCACATGCTTCGGCAGCACCGAACAAATCCGTCGACGTGGGCTGGTTGGCGTGTGGCCCTGGCATTCGCGCGCTGGAAGTCTCGGTACTTCCTGTTCATGTTCTTTTCTGTCACACGAGTGAGTGAGTGAGTGAGTGAGTGAGTGAGTGAGTGAGTGAGTGAGTGAGTGAGTGAGTGAGTGAGTGAGTGAGTGAGTGAGTGAGTGAGTGAGTGAGTGAGTGAGTGAGTGAGTGAGTGAGTGAGTGAGTGAGTGAGTGAGTGAGTGAGTGAGTGAGTGAGTGAGTGAGTGAGTGAGTGAGTGAGTGAGTGAGTGAGTGAGTGAGTGAGTGAGTGAGTGAGTGAGTGAGTGAGTGAGTGAGTGAGTGAGTGAGTGAGTGAGTGAGTGAGTGAGTGAGTGAGTGAGTGAGTGAGTGAGTGAGTGAGTGAGTGAGTGAGTGAGTGAGTGAGTGAGTGAGTGAGTGAGTGAGTGAGTGAGTGAGTGAGTGAGTGAGTGAGTGAGTGAGTGAGTGAGTGAGTGAGTGAGTGAGTGAGTGAGTGAGTGAGTGAGTGAGTGAGTGAGTGAGTGAGTGAGTGAGTGAGTGAGTGAGTGAGTGAGTGAGTGAGTGAGTGAGTGAGTGAGTGAGTGAGTGAGTGAGTGAGTGAGTGAGTGAGTGAGTGAGTGAGTGAGTGAGTGAGTGAGTGAGTGAGTGAGTGAGTGAGTGAGTGAGTGAGTGAGTGAGTGAGTGAGTGAGTGAGTGAGTGAGTGAGTGAGTGAGTGAGTGAGTGAGTGAGTGAGTGAGTGAGTGAGTGAGTGAGTGAGTGAGTGAGTGAGTGAGTGAGTGAGTGAGTGAGTGAGTGAGTGAGTGAGTGAGTGAGTGAGTGAGTGAGTGAGTGAGTGAGTGAGTGAGTGAGTGAGTGAGTGAGTGAGTGAGTGAGTGAGTGAGTGAGTGAGTGAGTGAGTGAGTGAGTGAGTGAGTGAGTGAGTGAGTGAGTGAGTGAGTGAGTGAGTGAGTGAGTGAGTGAGTGAGTGAGTGAGTGAGTGAGTGAGTGAGTGAGTGAGTGAGTGAGTGAGTGAGTGAGTGAGTGAGTGAGTGAGTGAGTGAGTGAGTGAGTGAGTGAGTGAGTGAGTGAGTGAGTGAGTGAGTGAGTGAGTGAGTGAGTGAGTGAGTGAGTGAGTGAGTGAGTGAGTGAGTGAGTGAGTGAGTGAGTGAGTGAGTGAGTGAGTGAGTGAGTGAGTGAGTGAGTGAGTGAGTGAGTGAGTGAGTGAGTGAGTGAGTGAGTGAGTGAGTGAGTGAGTGAGTGAGTGAGTGAGTGAGTGAGTGAGTGAGTGAGTGAGTGAGTGAGTGAGTGAGTGAGTGAGTGAGTGAGTGAGTGAGTGAGTGAGTGAGTGCCGAGATTGCTTAATGAGAGCCGGAGAGCTTAGCCTGCACTTATCTACCTGGCATGCAACTACAAGTGAAAACAGCATACCAGATGTACTGCTAGGCTGCGCACCGCACTCAATCGCGTCACTCCTCCTGTGAGGGGAGCATAGGAGGAGCGTCGGACTCGAAAATTTTTCGCCTTCACTATCTTCGCATAGGGCCCACAATCTTCTGCTGCACTATCTTCGGGATTGGCTTATATTATTATATTGCACTATTTTCGGACTCGGCCCAAATTTACGATGCATGATGACGTGTTAATATTTCTAAATAAATAAATGATTCCCTGGTGTTTACGTGTCAAAACTCCGCTGTGTTTATGAGGCACGCCGTTGTGGGGGAAAAGCGCCAATGGCGTAATGGTTACAGTATCGGGCTTCTGCGCTAGAGGTTCTCCGTTCAAACCCGGCCACTGGACAAATTTTATTGATTTACTTATTTGAAAAAAAAAATCACAGTTTCGCCATCACGGCGCAGCAATGGGTGCGACAGCAACACGTGCGAATACTGCACGAAGTGTAAGGCTCGTAGTTGTAGCGGCCACAAAAACTGCAGTAGACAAAAGCTAAGCTAATGTAAACACGCGTGGTGCGGCGTGTGCAGACACATGAACAGAGAGGCCGCGAGCAGCATCGGTTGGGGAACAGCAGGCCTTGTCGGCGCTGTCGCTCTGTGTCCGACTTGACGTTCTGATACTGCGCCGTGCTAACGGCGGGCACTATGCGTGCGTCCGCTTCGCGCTCTTGAAGTGCAGGGTTTTGTCGAGGTCGTCGGAAGGCCTCCTGTTCTCGCAGCGTCACGTGTGGGCTCCTCCGGCGTTGAGCTGCAGCGCGCGCCGTACACGCAGCAGCGCACTGTTTCTGCATCTGGACCAACGGAGCGCCCATGCGGGCCCGCCTTGCCTCTGTGCGAATGGCGCTTCGCCGGAGCTCCTCGGCCGCCTTCCTGACAAAAGTCGGCGGCGGCGGGGGAGGGGGCATGTTTGCGTGATGTGAGCGACGCCGTGCTTCGCTACAGAAACACCCCGCAGGCAGGTTCTAGCCACCTTGCTGCGGCTACTAATGTGTGGTGCAAACGGTGGCACAAGCCCGTATGGTCTGCAGAGGCTCCGTTACAATTGGCTCCAGCAAGCAAATCTGCCTGCGATGAGATTTAGAATACAGCTTCTTTTCTTTTGCGCGACAGTCTCTGCGACTGCAGCACGAACACGGATGGACACATTTCGCCGCCTGCTTGTTCAAATTCAGACGCAGGGGGAAACCGTAAAATAAGTGTATGTAATGTTCTTCAAAGAACGTGTTAAAACTAAAGAAATCTACAATTACTGACGACGGTGAAAAATCACGCGTAGTGTTCAAATATTTGTTATCGCAAAAAAAAAAAAAAAAACGCGCCAAGCGTCTAACGCGCTGGCTTGCACGCGGTAAATTCTTGTGGAGGTTGATGCATGCGCCAGTGGCCTAATTGTTAGAGCATCGGATTGCAGAGCTACGAGTCCTCTATTTCATATATATATATATATAACTTTCATATATATATATATATATATATATATATATGTGTGTGTGTGTGTGTGTGTGTGTGTGTGTGTGTGTGTGTGGTGGCACTGGCTAAGATTCCCAAGTTGTTTCTTTATTGATATGATATAAGGAGATGTTGACCCACAATTTAAGGCGCCAGCTACTCCTTGGATCTTGAAAGGGTCTAGCTTACAACATACAGGGTACATATCACATAATCTTTTCATAGAAGCACCAGGACTTGTCAAACAACGTTTTCCCAGATTTAGTGCTCGCAGATAAACTTAAATACCTCCGAAACTTGATGAGAAAACGGCGCCGCGGTAGCTCTACTGGTATGAGCATCGCTCGCGTAATGCAAAGACGTGGGTTCGTGCCCCACCTGCGGCCAGTTGTTTTTTCATCCACCTTTATTTCTACTAATTTATCATTTCTTTAATTCTATCAGCAAATACAAGTAATTTGCCCCTTGGTGTCTTTGTTTCTTGGCTTCTTACGATATGACTAAACTGGTCATGCAGAAGCATGCACGCCTTTGCATGCAGCTGCTGTGCCGCCACACGACCTTTTCTTGTCCCCTGCAAATGCGAGAACACACACATGCGCGCAGAAAGACAAGCTTATGTCCCTCGCAGAAGCTGACGACAAATGTCGCTTCTTTACAAGACAATCTGTCGGGTTGAGTATACCCTCCGATTATGCAGCCAGACTGGGTGAATGTATATAAGAGGCAGGCAGCTGCCCTGGTGGAGGGGCTCTCCTTTAAATGTTTTTTGTCCGTCTTTTCTTTTTTTTTTTTTCATTGTGCCACGCACTTCAACTTCGCAAGGCATATACCCCAAGGTCCTGAAATGGTCTACACGCCAACGCTGCTCGCAATGCCTCACGTCCAATTCATAAGGTCAAATTCTCTAGTATATGAAAGTCATTTGGCCGCCTATTTAAAACAGCTCACTAGTATATGTGCCAGAAAATTGCCCACTTCTAACCCCTGAGCTAAATTACTCGATGAGGCGGCCATTATTTCAACTAGAAATGAAAATGCTCAGTTGAATAAATAAAATAATTACAATAATTATACTTTAACTAATTATTTACGGAACATATATCAATATACGAATTGTAGCTAGTGAGTTTGCAAGGCATATCGACTTGGAACGAATTCTGAGAATGGCACCGGTGTTTATATATGTGCCGTCAAACTTGAGGTAAAAATGAACTGTTGTTCCACTTATTTTTTTTTTTTTTTAAGAAAACGCTGTTTTGTGCATTGAAGCACAAAAGTAACTGGAACGACAATGCATTTCGTCGGACACTTCGAAAATTAATATCTCGAAACTGGTATATAGCCCTGATAATTCGTTCCAAGTGGATATGACTTGCGAACTGCCCGGCTACAACTCGCACATTCAAATCTGTGCTGCAAAATAATTCAAAAATGAATTAGTGTAGTTAGGTTAATTGTTCATTAAAAATTTTGATTTGTCTTAAAAGTAATGGCCGCCTCATCGAGTAATTTAGCTCAAGGCTTAGAATTGTGTTATCTGTCACAGGCAGCTTTAAAAATTTGGTGCAGCTAAAGAAAATAATAAATAAATAATAAACACGGTATAGGTTACGTAATAACACTTCAAGCAGCTGTTGAAGAGGTCGTGAAACGCCCTTTGCGGAACTTCGTGAGCATGCACACGCATATGGTAGGCCAACTGCCGCGCATTTTTCTTCTAAATTCAAAAGCATTAAAAAAAAGAATGCCTCTGTGACGGCACCGATTCCATGTCCAGGTAGGTTGCTTGAAGAGACGGTAAATTACGCTAAAACACACTTTTCTGTTAGGTAATTAACAACGTTTTACTGACCAACTTGTTTAATATATTTCACAACAGGCCACATGACGCAACATCGGTATTGAAGCCAGGCGGAATGAAGTTCATGTAGCCGAAATCCTGATACAAGTACCAGTTCCAAAGTATTCCGACCCCAACGTGTGCTAAGAAATCCGTTGACGTCACAGTTAGTTCAGCGCGGCAGTGTGACAAGTAGGCATTTGGGAAATGTAAAGAATCTGTTTGCACTGAAATAAGATAGAGCCAGTTGGGAGTCTTGTGTGGTGTCGCTAATCGTCCAAGTTCTAGTTCGGGACGTTAAAGCCTAGAAATCGGTCTTTTCAACGATTGCTGCGAGAGCGCTTTAAATATCGCCCGATACCGGCGCGTGCATACTTTTTCCTTCATTCGAATGCTTGCTTTGTGGAATATATACTTGAATCGGGTCACATGAAAGTATTGCATCGAAGGTTGTACGTGTGGTCCTAGGTGGTGGCGATGTTGCTACAGGCAGGGATGGCCTGGATGGCCTGGCTGGTAATTGCTCCGCCTCCAAGCTCGAAGGAGATGTCAAGACTTCATGCAGTGACATTTATCCGAGGAGACGATTTGAACGCCGTGCTGCAGGCACAATGTCCGAATAGAAATTTTTTTTTAATCTTTCATATCAAGGTAGACGCGAACAGCGACCTCGTTTGCATGGCGGTATGAACCTGGGGCGGAATTCACTAAGTTGCGCTGTTCGTACGCAATTTCTTAGCCAAAACGTTCTTACTGTGAAGTAAGGGTGCAAACGAAGTGGCAGCGCATTAAACTTAACGGCGTCGTACGAGAGCCAGGAGGAAGCAACTATCGGATTAAACGACAAGAAATGAAGGAAGTGCGGACAACTGATAGCATGATGGCACATCGTGCACATGTAGTGGAGGCTATATTATTACGGCAAACCACTGCACACCCTTATTCGACAGCTTCCTTTTCCGGGCGTCTGCTACGGCGCCGACGAGCGCAACCACGCTCGCCGGTTCCCCGCACCGCCGTCAGAAGGATTGCAGTGGGAGTGTTACGCGTTCTTCTCACATTTCTGCAAAAGATAGGACTGATGGACACATAGTCACATATCTGGCGCAGAAGGAGACGCTCAGGCGGAGCAATTGCCGGCCAGGTCTGCCAGGCTGACCCCGCCTGTAGTAACATCCCCGCCACCACATATTACAAAGCGACTAAATGTAATTATTTCGATACTAATTACGCAAATGGAAAAAGAAACTGCATAATATATGGTTAACATGGGCGTAAGGCAAGGGGCCCAGCACCCATACGTTCATCGGTATGGTATGTGATCGCGCTGCACACGGTCGGTTGCAGGTGAGGTTCTAATGCCGCGCATAGGCTCAATATCAGCTCCCTCGGCAGCCGGTGCCCTCTAAGGTGCTGGTCGACGACGTTCTCGAGCGCCTACCGACAACGAAACGCGCACTGCTTTCGCTTAAGAACCCTGTGGTACGTCAATGGCGGTACGTGATTTTATACACCATTTCTTTTCAAGGGCCCTCTCACCAGGCCCCATAGCAAATTTTGGTTATACGCTGTAAGTTGTTACGTGCCCTCTAAGGAGCGTTCAGCCGCAAGAATTTGTCAATCTGGTTTTTTAATAGTCGAGATAGAAATAGTTCAGTGGGCTTCTTCGATTTTCCACTTCTGGCTACCTGCGGGCTGCCAGAGCCAGCCAGAGCGTCTTCGTTTTTCTCGGGTTGCTCCGCCCACCGCGTGACGCACTCCCGCCGGGCGTTCGTTTTGCTGGACGGTTCTCGCTACCCGCGGGCTGCCAGAACCTGCCAGGACGATTTTGGTCTGGCTGCTCTCTGGAAGTTCTCTGGCTAGCAGGCCATCTGCGCAGACTTCACGGATTGCAACGCGGGCGCTTGAGGACCTAAATTTACCTCGCTCAGCCAACTGTCTACGGTCATCTTCGGATTTCCTTACTTCTAGCGTTATCTTTTTAGTTGCTAACGCACTGTTCCGCATTGCGAAGCGGTGTGATACGAGCAGTGGTGAACCGTTTGAAGCTTTTCCGTGTGTATGTGTGTCTGTCCCCAAGGCTCCTTCGCGGCGATCAGCGCGCCGCGCTCTCATGCGTGCATGTTATCTGCATTGTGTTCCACGCAAGTTGTAGACGCTCATTCACACATATTGCGGTACATTTTCGGCTCGTCTTTCTCTGGTGGTGTTCCTTTTCACATATATCGCGTATGTACGCGGAGATATCTCCTTTTTCTGCAGTTAGCGAAGGCGTTGCAGCTAGCCCGTGTTCGCGTCCGTCTCTCCGTCGTATGCTGGGTGGCAGCTCGAAACCGATATGTGTTCGAACTGCAGGCCGTTGATCTAAGAATGCAATGATTGAGTAATAGGCACACCTACATTAGACACACGTACATTGGCGCATTGCTCTCATGATCGCGACCAATGTTGTTTTTCGTGTGAAACGTTTCCCTCGTCACAGGCGGCGTGCATTTTCATGCGCCAGCCACGTCCCCAGCTCCTTAGGGTCCAAATGAGAAGCACCATCAGCCACAACAAACTTTCTGAAATCGAAGCCCAAGCAGGTCGGCACGAAATTTTATGCGTATGAGACGTACCCGATATCCTGCTTTTTCATGTCTTGTGAAGTGATGACACAACGCCTACTCATCAATGTCGCCGGTGGGCGACGTGATCGCAGGTCGGCACGAAATTTTATGCGTATGAGACGTACCCGATATCCTGTTTTTTTCATGTCTTGTGAAGTGATGACACAACGCTAGCTCATCAATGTCGCCGGTGGGCGACGTGATCGCTGCGAGCAGGGATCCTCGAGCTATCGCTTTCGAGTATACAATCACTTACGCGCGATTTCGCGTCTTGTCATCGGACGCGTCGGGGGCCATCTATTACGCTGCGCAAGGTGAGTTTCGCCCAGTGCGCGTCCTGCGCCGAGTCGCGCGAAATCGTACGAAAGTGATCGTATCCCTGAATGCAACTACATATTCTCAAACTGGCAACGCATAAATGGGCCGACTACGCCGAGCGCGCGCCGGCCTTGCCGGGTGCTGCCATGCTCGTAGCATGTTTACATTTGGCCAGCTGTCCCGGCGTTCGATTTTGCAAACTTCGGGCAGGTTCGGGTTGTCTTGGGATCCCAGCCCACGTGACTTCCTATCAGGACCGGAACTAGCTGGCTGCCATCTGGCTGCCAGCGGTCTGCCAGGACTCCGAAAATCGAACAGGCCCAGCCGCGAACCCAGGATTTCAGGAGGCGAGCGCCCCTGCCAAGAGAGAGACTCTCTCCACTTGCACCGCCTAGGCTCCGCAAGCGGAACTCCTTCCCTGCGTTCTCCCATGCCGGACCTCGAGGATCGCGTGACGCACACGTCACGGGCCCCGCCTTCATTTTTTCCCCCTCGCTTTTGCTGCGCGGTGCACTTTCGCTGATGGTATCGCGCGCGAGCTGTTGTGTTTGCCTCGTTTCGCGCAGCGCACGATTGTGCGCGCTGTGCACGAGAACGCCTGACTAGCAGTATGTCAGTCTTACGCGAACGCTGAGGCAGACACAAGCAGATCACAGAGCACGATCGCGCGCTGGAACACGGTAGAAAATGGCATAGTTTCGGTGTCAGCGCGCGCGACTGCATGATGTGGGAAGAAGCAGACGAAACGGAAGTACTATCAAGGTCAAATGAAACGTGAACAGCGGAGGGCGTGGCCCATAGAGTTTCATATTAGTATAACTAGAGGCAAATCTGGCGCTGCGATCGTTCAGCCATCATGGGAATGATGGGAAGTACAGGCTACGCATTGGTATTCTGTTGACTGGAGAACTAGTCTACAAGTATTTTTTGGCAGTTTTGGTTTCGCTCCAAGAACAGTGCAACGCAAAGCTATCTGCCTTTGTTCTGTTGCTCGAAGTGGCGATAGCGCGCTGGGCCAGCGGCTGGGACGATGTTTGTGTCGGGGTGTAGTGTCGAAGCCCTGACGAGAAAGCGACGGCATCGTAAACGTTGAAAGAACATGATTTGACCGTTTGGACCTTGGTTTGTTAAGTGTGTTATGTTGGCGCTAGCGTTACGTGCTTTATGAAACTTCAGTATAGGAAAATTAAGGTACTACTGATACAAGACAGACAGTTGTACTTCTAGTGGCTTGACAATCAAATTTTATTGAGGGCTTCATTATGCATTGCTCGTTTATGTGCTCATTGAAATGAATGTTTTAGGACTTTGAGAACACGAACTTACTTGTAGTAGGAAAGGTTGCCGCTTCCTGGCTGTAGTCTAGTGTCGCAAAATGGGTAAGTGCAAAGCCACGCCATAACGCTTCGGTAGCGGTACGTCAATATAAAATATAATGGAACATACTCGTCGGAGGCGACAAGCGTCCTAGCTAGCACTGCAGCAGATGCGCTTAAAAGTACTCGGAGACATTCAGCAATCGTGACAGCCGACGCAGCCTTTCGAAAGAGCGAAAGAGTTCGTAAGTGCCTGTCATCTGCGGGAAGTCTCGCGTTTGCAGCGAGCAGGCATCGTAGCAGACACGACTCTTCTGGAATTCATCTCAAGGGAGCAACACTTTCTCACAATACAACATATTTATTTCCATAAATACTTGATGAGTATTTTTGTATAAGTACATGCACGGTTGTTATTGCTGTTGTAAAAATAAACAAAAAATATTCTCTGGCATTAAATCGGGAACAGAATCGCACAAGAATGCATACCCTGGTGTGCCCTGTTGATAAACCATAGTAAACCGTGCTTCAATCTCAGTCAGACAATGTTTATGTAATTTGTTGTACATTGTATAAAATACTTCAGAAACAAAATTAATTTTACGCGATAACATTTGAGTATAGCTTCGTTTACTGCGCCACAAGCAGATGCCACTAGTCTAAAGATCGAAGTCAATCCGAAGCCTGTACTTCCCATAATTCCCATGTACGTTAAGGCAACGCTCATGAAAGCCCCCGTAGACACTAGCGCCGCATTTCCCTCTAGGGTATTTATTTGGAAACTCTATGGCGTGGCCTAAGCTTAAGTGAGGGTATAGTGCGCGCCGTCCAGTCATCACCACTGACAAACGCGCACATCTCATTTGGCCGCACGGCGCTCTTTGGGAGTAAAACAAACGGCCACAAGCGCACGGCATGCCCCCGCCGGCCATCGTTGCGGCTGCCAGCGATACCGCGCTGCGCAAGTTTGCCAATTGAAAGATTGAATGCGGCGCACAAACGGCAAACCACATGAGCGAATCTATGATGATGACGATACAAACTGCACCCCGCGCACCGCTGTTCGCGCCGATAGCACTTGTGGTTCCGGCGAATTGTGCGACAACACTCGCCGTAAACTGCAAATTTTAGCTTCTGTTCTCTATTATCTTTATTTTCTCCCTTTGGAATGTAAGAACCAGAAGAGAAGCGAAAATATCTCCCTATAGGGGCATCGCGCTGTGCGGTGTCAGATTTGGAGTCGGGCTTGGAGGACGATCGGAGGAACTTGGGGCGACAGGACTCGGCGAGCAGGGTTTATTTTCAGTATATACATTTTAAACAAGTGATACATTTACACAGTCTAGCGTGACTCCCAAATAAGAGCCCGCAAGACGAAGCATACAGCAAACGAGCACACAGCTCACGAGTACATTGACGAACACAGAACACGACGAGGAGCACACTCTAGCCGCCGACAACAGCTGGTTACATCCACTTCGTGTTCTCTAGATCCCTAGGTGAGGCAAAACGTTCGACCTCATCGTAAACAAGCCGCCTCTCTGCGGGACACAGACACGTTTACACACACACGTACGCACTTTCACTGCATCGGAAATGACCTTCGCAACGCGGCCGTCGTGTTGTCCATTGTCCTGCGCCCCCGTAGCCAGGTGGTCACGCCCGACCCCAGCCGGCGCCTCTAAATTCCAGGGCGGACCTCGCACAGTGGCCTCCACCGCTGCCCATTGTCTGGCGTCTTCAAAGGCCCGTGAAAAGGCACCGCAAGGCATCTCCTTCCAGGAAATCCCCTTGCTTCAGTCGAACCGCGAAGGCGTTGGCGATTTCACTAACAATAGCTGATCGCGTTTAGTCATGCGGCACCGAGGGGTTGTTGACGCGGCACCTCGCGGCCCCTGCGAAACGAGTCACCGCGACAGGTGTTGAAGGCTTCCATGGTATCTTCGGGGAAGCTCGCCACGCTCCCAGCTGCAGCTGGCTGCGAAGACTTGCATGTTGCCACCTCGGCAGGCCATCCCTAACAGCGGTCACGCAAACAGGATGTGCGTGCCTGTCAATGGTGATGACTGGACAGCGCGCACTGTATACCCTCGGTTATGCTTCAGCCACGCGCTCGGCTGTTCACGTTTCATTTCACGGTGATCGTACATCTCTCTTGCTGCGGTGCGAAGTAAAACAAATACACCCAGACATTCGGTTTGTGTTTTATTATATCTCTAAACCTCAGTTCGTGTATCGATGCAACAGATTACACAAATAACAGATGTTGGCCTGGAATAATTCTCGATGTCACGAGTCACATACGAGCGACGTCATAGCAAAGACACACGTACGCAGGCGCACTGGCACGCATGCGTCATCCCTCCCGGCTTGGAGCGCGGCGCCCGCGAGAAGAGCAAACGGCGTTCGGTTTGAAATTTCAGCTGTTTCCGCGGCGCGTAGCAATGTAATACTCAGCAGCCACTATCGTTGGTGCGCATTGTATGCACGGCGCTTGTCAGCTCAAAATGGCCGGACCTGGTGAGGGGTACGTTAATGCGAGAGCATTACCTGTTCATTGTGCGACCCCGCCGTCATCAGAAAGCCGAGGCAGAAAAACGGCACACCAATTACGTCATCTTGATCTAATTAAAGAAAGAAGTAGGCACGGTGAGAATTCGATCTTCTGCCCCATTCCCACTGCTACCGCTCCGTAGCCGAGCGCGCTAACCACTCCACCACCGTTGCATTGTGCAACCGTTGCTACGGGCGACAGTGATGAATATGTTTGAGACTGTGCACGTGGCTGGGCTCTGCCTGGTGGGCGATCCACTAGATGACAGAGCGAGCGGCTGCGAAGCGAGCACGGCGAGCTGCAGCCGCTCGCTCTGCCTTTCGCGTTGTCGGGAGCCCACAGACGCCGGGGCCCATGGCCGACGAATAAGATGCAGTGTGCGCTTGAGGTACTCGTCGGACGACGACTACGACACCCCCTTATAATATGAGGTTGAGTTCGCTACGAACCCGATGAAGAAATCTAGTGCCAACACGGCACTAGACTCGGTGACGCTCGGAAAAGTACTGTCATCGCTCGGCAAAGTGGTGTCTACGTGCTGAAAAGTGGTGTCATCGAGAAAGAACAACCAACGGAATGCACGTGAAACACTACTTTAGTGAGAACGCCGCAAATAAAACTCAGTCGAGAGACCGCAATATGGCCGGTTTGTCGTCTTGCTTGTTGCGACCTCATAAGTAGCAACATTACACTCGGAACCATAACTAGAAGTGCTAAACTCGGCAACATTTTGCCACGACATTAAACTCAGCGACAAGTAATGCTCTCGCATTTAGACATCATATGAATTGCTTAGGTGCCCCCATAGCTTTGTTTTATTTTTGTAATGTCATGGTATTGACGTCCCGCTTCATATCACATGCAGTATTGCCGTCCGTCATACGCATACGTTTGCTGACATCGTAGGCCAAAGAATGAACAAAACCGTGAGTAGCGACACTACGTCGCCTCGACTTGATGCTTAATTAAAGCTATGAGCTATGTTATAGAACGCTGAGGCTAACAGCACGGAAGACGACATCGAATTGTGCAACAGCAAGAAGTTTTGATAATTAGAAACGTTTAAGCGTCTTTTCGTTGTTTCATTTCGCATGGAGAATTATAGCGTCAAAAGCGTTGGGAAAAGTAGTCATCCGCAGCCCTGTGAGCGAGATAATGCTCAAACTAGAAAAAAAGAGAAACGGAGAAAAGAACGATTGAAGTGCTCAAAACACATCAATGACAAACTTGACGGTTGTCAGGGACGGTTGTCACTGCACTTCTATTTGCTAACACCCAAAAGACTCATGACGAGTCTGAAAATTCAGGCTATTGCGCGCATAAAGAAACGCAGCCTATCAGACATTGACCAGAAGTTCGCAGCACAGCATTAATGTTATTGCTTTCCACAGCAACGCATACCCTATTACCGTATTTACTCGATTCTAAGCAGCCCTTTTTTTCACGATCGTGATGCCCAAAGTGAGGGGAGGTGCTTAGATTCGAAAAATCTAGAATGACCCCCCCCCCCCCCCTCCCTCTTTTCGCTGCGACATCACGACGAGACGGGTGCGAGAAATAACATTTTATTTTGCAAACATTCAAAAGAAAAATCGGTGCACACAGTGAACCCACCGCTTGTGTCGGATGCTCAGTTACCATCACTGCCACTCGAGTTCGTCGCACCGCTTGAAACGCCGCTCTCGGTATCCCACAGCAGGTCGTCTTCCGTTTCGTCGAAGTGGTTTGTGATCGAGCAGTTCCTAAATGATTTGACCACAACGTCCACTTGGACCCGCTTCCAAACGTCCGAAATCCACTTTGCGATGGCTGATGGGGACGCTTTCTGTAGCTTTCGCCATACATCCGTACAGTCCGGCTGTACGGCTTACTCTCGCCGCGGATGCCATGCCACCTCGGGACTCCGACGGCTCCGGCTCGATGACAAGAGTGAGCAAGCGCGCTTGGCGGCCTTGGCTACGCGCGCTTCCTAACAAAAAGGGGGGTGCTAGATTCGCATGCAAACTTTCTTCCCAATTTTATCGCGAAAATAGAGGGGGGTGCTTAGAATCGCGAAAATACGGTACGCACTAAACTGCTCAATGCAGTTTGAGATGACAAATCATAGTGCGCCACAACGATATAAGCACGCGCCATCCTCGGCTATGAGTCGTGGCCTCTGGGCAAACCGCCGCTACAGCACGTTCCAACGCTTACCCTCAGCTCGAGTGGCCGCAGACAGACATAAAATTAGGTTCGTAAGACTGTTACCCTCCTATTGCAGAAATTTCTTTTTACGTCGGCAGCTGCGATGGCTTTTAAGTTTTGTGAATAGACTTACGCCTTACCACTGGCGTAAGTATTCAAGTTCGCACCTGCGCCACCATAACATACACGCCTTTTTTCGGCTACAGCGCGTCTTTGCAGCGGCGGGCATCGCAAGCGTGCTGATCCTACGAACAGTTCTAGCTTTGTGAATGCGCTTTTTTCGTAATATATTTCATACGCCAAAATTTGTTCGTAAATTCACTTAGTGAATTCCACCCCCGAATCGCCAGCTCGCACTGATTTTTACGCCCATTTGGGTCGTTTGGTTGACTTGTTTCCGAGCGTATCTGGCTGTGTTTACGTTAACTACTCTTCATATGTGAAATGACGTACAGACCAGTTACGTCTGTTTCCGACCTAAATTCGGAATGCGTCCGTGCTTGTTAATTCCTGCATTCGCTTATCACACTTCACAGATGAACTGATAGTAAGCGAGCTTTTTGCCCAAGAAGTCATATTTCAATCATATTTGCGCCCATATTTTAAAGCAAGGCTATTTTCGCCTGCACGCCCGGGTTTGACGTCGCTTCTGGCTACTGCCGGGTCGGTCGGTATCTTGAGGATATATTTGTTGCATATATATATCCTCAAGATACCGACCGACTCAGCAGTAGTAGCAACAAGGCGTTCTCTGGTAAACCTCGATCCCTACTCTCAATACCATGTTCTCTCTGACCCTGCAGTGTGCCCCTCTAAACCCTTATCAACCTCCACGCTTCGTGCGTGCTTTAAACGCGGAAGCTGACAACTGCCTTAGCATAAACGAGACATATGGTCCAGTGTCAAACAAACGACAGTCGCGACGCAGACACTGAAGCACATCTCCCAACGCTACATAGTCAACAAAACTTGCATTCGCGGACAGATAGGCAAAATTTGCCAATCAATTGATCGGGCCCAATCGGGTTTAACCTCCTCGAAGAATAGCCGAACGAAGGCCGTGCCGCAGTGACACAACCATTGTGGTGACAGCAAAGGCGACCCCTTGTAACAGTGAACGAATACGTGTTTAGGTGAAAGGAATATTCGATGTGACCATTACACATTCGTACACTATCGAAACTGTGAAGTAATTATTCTTGTGATCATAGTGCAATGTACGTATACACCGGCGAGCAAAAGGGTACTGACCGCGAGTTCCTAAGAAAAAAAAATATTTTGCATTCCAGACATGTAGCCTGAAATAGAGTAGTAGAATGCACGGTTTGGCCGATGCACGCTTAAATCTCAGGCAGCACAAAAGCACCACATCAGAATATAAATTTTTCGCTGCTGCCATCGCCTCCAAAGCTTTAGTCGTGATATAGAGCGTGCGAACAGGCTTGCAGTCAGCAAATCCACCACCACGCACTACGTCGTGCTGTCATCGCCCGTTGCAAAACCAAAGTGCCTTTGCATTTTTTTTTTTTTACTTATAGCATCTGAATCACGTGACCTCGTTCAGATTGCGCTTATCCTGTTGTGTCTGGTGATCCCTCGGAACAAAGGATGCTTCACCGGCAGACGTGCGGCTGTGGAGTGCTATTAACGCTTCGTCGTTTACTCAAGGCGACTAAATCAGCATTACCTGATGCTTACGGACAAGCAATTATGTTCCGAACCATCGGTTTTTTTCGACCGCCCACAGTCCCCAGCCGGACTACGACTGGACCTTGCGCCGACGGTGACGTGTAAACAATGACAGCTCACTTCACGGCGACAACACCGCCCTCCGACTACCGCGAAGGCCAGTCTCCCGAACCTGACAGATTAATCGTCACGAAGACGTCACTAATTGATTAAAGGGGCCATTGTCGAGGACTCCCGTGGAAACAGCGTCGACAGCAGGTTCACAGTTTGCCACGTGGTTGCCTCGTATTGTGCAACGCTGGAGACCAAGGAGTTCTACAAAAAGGTGGGACGTTCGGGACGGGATATTGTGAACAGTTCGGGGTTTGTGATTGGCCAGTGAATTCCCTCGACGGGTGAACGAGGGAAATAAACGGGATAAAAAAGCGGACCTGGACTGCTGTGAGAGAGGCTCGGACATGCAAAGATTTTAGCATGTAGTGCGCTCTGAAGATGGAGCCGTCTTACGAGCAAATGACATCTGACATCAGGGAACTGCACCACCATGCTCTGGAAAGAGGACGCCACATTATATTTCAGTGGATTCCTGCTCACGGTGGCATCGTCGGCAACAACCTAGCTGACAAGGCTGCCCGGTGTGCCCACGAAGATACCAAGATGCGTCCAATACCTTTGGCGAGGTCAGACGCTGCCAGAGAACTTCGCCTACTTGCGCGCAAGAAGTCCCAAGACCTCTGGATTTCAAGTGGCTTCAATTGCAGATTACGTAAACTGGACCCCACGCTACGGCTACAACTGCCATCTAGCTTTTCCCGCGGCGAAGCAACCTTGTTGTGTCGCTTGTGGCTGGGAGTGGCGTTCACGAACACATACTCCTACCGTATGGGAATGGCCGAGAGCCCGATGTGCGACTCCTGTGGGTGCGAGGAGACCATCGAGCACCTATTGTGTACCTGCCCTCGCTACGATGTCCAACGCCTCTCTCTGCGGGCAACTTTACGCAGACTGGACTCGAGACCGTTCACCGAGTCAAAGATACTCGGACTGTGGTCACACCCGTCACTGGCTCGAAAAGTGATTCGTGCACTAGTGCGGTACTTGAAGTGCACGGGCTTAACAGACCGTTTATAGTGTCCTTGTGTATGGTGTCCCTCCCACACGTATTCAGCGCTTACTCTCTCCCTTTCTTCCTCTTTCTATTCCCCTTTCCCCCCAGTGTAGGGTAGCAAACCGGATGCTGCTCTGGTTGACCTCCCTGCCTTTCCTACCCTTGTTTTGTCTCTCTCTCTCTCGATCCAGGCCAGCAACATCCCCGAGACACCTCCCAGGACATTACCGGGACCACTAGTGAGGCTTCAAATACACGGAATTACGAAGAAATCCCACGTTTCCTCTATTGGCTTGAAACAGCTCACCCTGTCGCATATATTTACACTACATAGTGGGCCTGTACAAGTATATACCGATGGTTCCGTCACACCATTTGCCACAACGGCAGCATTTGTTATCCCACAACTTGGAATTACTAGGCGATTTCAATTAGACCACAAATCGAAATTTACGGCTGCGAAACTTGCGGCAATACGGGAGGGTGTCCGTTTTATGAGGACGCAGACCCCTCATACATGGACGGTGTTCTGCGATGCCAAATCAGCGCTACAGGCGCTATAATGGTTATTTAAAGAAAGGACCATATTACCTGCACATGCTGGAAATCGCCGAACTTCATCACAGTGCCGAGTTAGGAGGCCACGTGATCACTTTTCTATGGTTGCCTAGTCATTGTTGTGTAATTGGCAATGAACTCGCTGACAGTGAGGCAAGATCGCCATTCTCTTACTCCGATGAAGTACGGATTGCCTACTCGCGACCTGACACCAACTCTATGATCAAGGCACTCATGCAGGACCTTACAAGGGCATATAAAGCCCACGATGACAACATCCACAGACGCCTACATATGATTGACCCAGACGGTAAATTCTGTTTGCTCCCGAAGGTTACGCGGAGCAAAACGTCATTGCTACACAGGATTCGACTGGGCGTTGTTTTCACCCGTCGCTACGAGCACCTGATTGTGAACACTGCCAGACGCCTGAAACGCTGGAACATATTGTGCGATTGTCCAGCATATATGCTGAAGCGAAGGACGTTGGAAAATTCCCCAGCCAGCGTTGGCAGGCAACCGCTGTCGGAGGACGCTATCCTCGGCCCATGGCCTGTCACTGCAACTTCAATGCAGGCAACTAAAGCATTGTTGAAGTTTCTGCAGGACACCAAGCTAGACGAGCGGCTCTAGTAGGGCCACTGTCTAATATACATAAGCACTTACCATTTCTCTTACCATCATCACCCATCCCAGTACTTTCACTCCCCTTCCCTCTTCCCCAGTGCAGAGTAGCAGACTAGAGAACACTAACTCAGGTCGACCTGTCTCTCCTGTCAATAAATTTTATCTATCTATCTATTCTTCTCATCGCTCGAACGTCGCTCAGGACCGTTCTTTCTTCCGGCACCTGGCACGGCATCATCTATGGAACTTTCGTGGCCGCACGGAACGCCGACTTCACAACAATCCACCACAGCACAGAATACCGGTGATGCAACACTCGTCGGTGGCGTTTCCGGCAAGCGAACGCCCACAGGCAGGAATTCTAACATCCGTTGTGGATGCGTTTCAGGGCCAGATGTTTCCAACTGAACAAAAATGCCATATGTATGTACCTGATCAAATCAGCGAAGCGATCTGAACTGCAGAACATAGTAGAACAACTGTCTCTTACTCTACCACACGTCGAGCTTGCATGTTGTGCACACAGAGTGAGCTTTGCCGCGGAAGATCCCATCTATAAATACATGGAAAATCACTTTTCTCAATTTTCACTGGACCGAATTTAATGGCGCCTGTTGTAGTTAAAGGAAGAAAAAAAAGTTAAAATCTCCCTGCAGGAAGTAGATCATTAATTTGGGCACTCAACTGTTCCAGGAACATTCTTGAAAACCGCAAAACTTCAAGAAACTCGAGCGTCAAGTCCACAGCTCTGTAACTAGTCAATAAAGAAAGATATCGCTATTCTGCAAACTGCCACCTATTGAGGCATCTAAAATGGACAGAATTGACGTACAGCTCTTAAACACACCCCTAAATTGTGAGTAGTATTTCTGCAATACCCTCGCAAACGATAAGAATTTCACATAAGCTGCACCACATTTGCAAATCATGCCCCATATTTGTCCGCTTGAGATGCTCTAACAGATACAGTTTACAAAACTGCGATCTCTGTTTGTTGTGCAGAGTTAGTATAGGTCGTGCTTTAATTTTTGTAACTTGTTGACCTTCGGAAATTTTTGCAAGAACAATTGAGGCCTAAAACCAAATTCTGCTCCCTTCTGTCGATATGATTCGGCTTTCTCAATTAAATGCAACAGATTTCAAACAAATCGTGTACGGCAAACGGTATTTGCAACTAAGGTAAGCTTACTTCAGACGCATAGGCATCGTCCATCGATCGTTGAGTGTGTATACGGCTTGCAGAAGGGATATCAGTCCAAACAGCATCGATCCCTACACATGCCAAGACGTGGGATCGTTCCCACCTGTGACCAGTTGTTTTTTCATCCATTTTCATTTCCATTAATTATAAGTTCATGAATTCAATTAGCAAGTACAAGTAATTTCCCTTATGCTGTCCTTGGTGTCTTTGTCGGCTTCTTATCTTATTATATTCTTATTATAACGTCTTGTCTGCGTTGCTTCTTGTACGCTTTTTTTTTCCTTTTTATCGCAGAATTTTAGAGTTTGTGTAAACTTGACTCTTCGTTGTATTATTATTAACAAAGCATTGTATAATTGTTTGCTCTTCATACTGTGTAAAAACTTTTTTCCCTTACCTAATGCCCATTCTTCGGGCCTGTAAGGTATCTTGAATATATATATATATATATATATATATATATATATATATATATATATATATATATATATATATATATATATATGTGTGTGTGTGTGTGTGTGTGTGTGTGTGTGTGACAAACTCGCGTACCAATGAAATGGGTGAACCCGAAAGCAAAAACATGCATAAGCCTCAGCGCACGTCTCCCAAAGCGTGCATTGGCTATCGCTTGATTGTTTAAAATCTCGTCCGGTACCTCGCGACTAATTTTCATTAAAGGGAACTAGCCTTCCTTTTTTTTTTTGGGGGGGGGGGGTGTCACTGTAGCAAGGTCTAGGTCTGCAATTTTTCCTGCAATACGGCAGTATAACATTTGGCACTGTTTTGACAAGGACAAAAGAAGGGAAGTTGCTCTTCGTCCGAGGCTGTCGCCAGAAATGTCAAAACATGGTGACTATGACGTCATCTGGTTGCTTCCGGCCGCTGCAGTAATGCAAAGTAGACAGAACTGAACCTACCATCAGTGCGCCGAAGTTTGGGCCATCCAACACAGCTATCGGAAGACACAAGCCAGCAAGGCAAGCGCCGCGCTTCCTTCGTCCAGCGGTTCGCGGCTTGTGAAACGCTTGTTCGAGAACTTCGCTCTCCACACCTGAATATATATATATATATATATATATATATATATATATATATATATATATATATATATATATATATATATATATATATATATATATATATATATATATGCGAGACTGAAGTTCGGAGACACTTCTCTGTCGTGAGAACTGCATGTTTCTCCTTCAATTGCAAAAGCCGACCTGGAAGCGCTGACACCACGACTGAGCTAAAACGTCTGCCCTATTAATCAACTTGCCTAGATAAGAAAGCAACACATTGTAATCAGATGGTACTGAATCAAATGGCATTACGCTGGCGGAAGTCGTACAATAAAAACAACACAGCTCACTGCATGGATACCATCAAACCTCTGCGCTGGCAATGGTTCGTTCTGGCTAAAGTCAAAACAGAAAAATAAAAAGAAAATGAACATGCACACAATGTCCGAAGATGATTCTACTTTTGGCTATCGATAAAGCTGATTCGAAGACACGACAAAAATCCTGCGTGTTTCCCACAATGCCAAGAACAAGAACGCCTTTGCCACACGGATGAGAAAAAACAACTTACAGACTTGCTGACTATCACTAATACGTTCATGCTACCAATACAAATTCATGCGACCAGGGCGAAAGCGTTAGCTGTCAGTTATAGCTGCTAACGCGTCATCGGCCTGGATACAAAGGCTGGTAAACGCTTCTAAAACATGTACTGAAGCAACTTAAAGATTACACGTACAGCACGTATCAAGTCCACGACAAAGTGGAAGCGCTGACATATCAACCAAGACGCATGGACCCCGTCACCTTAAAATACACCGAAGAAGACTTGTAAAACAGCTGGCTGCCAAATACGCTCTGGATCATACCTCCACATCTGTCACGACGATAATGAGCATGCCGCGAGAACAAACATTCGGCGCCGTGTTGAATGATTGACGGCGACGCCAGAGGAACGGCAGCATAACTCATGCTGCACGAAAAAGAGCACGTTGTGAACTCCGAGTTAGTGAAAAGAAGTGGTCGGAATATGTGCACTGGCTTTTCGGTGTAGTGAGTGTGTGATCGGCGATGCAGCGATCGGATGTATGAATTGCTATAGTACACGAAAGAACAGTTCAAGGGCGACCTACATTACATACATTGCCCGCGAGAGCCTGCAAGGCATAACGATGAGTGGTTCTAGAGTAACGAACGGCTCAGCGCACTCGAGAATGCCCCATCAAAGGAAAAAACCTCTCCCCTTTCTCACGTACATTCTGAAGCACGTAATTTATGCCACTTCCGAGCGCTATAGCACACCTGCCTCGTTTTTTTCCTCACTTTTATTATTCATCATCTCCGCGAGCGCTAGTTTAACGACGCAAAAAGCGAAAGAAACGTTTCAGCTATAAATAATAATGCCCCCAGCGTGCGCACACAGCAGTACGGCGATGTCATCCAAATATACGGCACTATACGGCACATATCAATCAAGCTGCTAGCGATAATAAGCAGGAAATTCGCGACAGCCGGACGCGCCACATTACAATTAGTGACGGGCTTTTTTAAAAAGATCATATCATGAGCGGTCTGTGCGACGATGGCAAAAACACGAGGCAGCAAATCTCTTTCTGTTCTTTACTACCATATCATGCAGATCAATCAGCAAAAAAACCGTCACGTATCACCAACACATGCGTCAAAACAGGCATAGAGCCCGCCGCTTAAGCGGCCCAGCAGTGAGCCGCCGAAATGTAAGTCCGAAGTGAGCGACAAGCGGCTGCTCGATTTAGGCGCTTCATTTCCCCCGTATGACGCCAGCGCATCGCATTAACAGACCGTGGTCACGCTGGGGCCGATCGCTTACAAAAGCGAAACATCGTCTGCTGCCGACCGCCGGCCGCGGCGCGGCTAGCGTGCGAACCTCCCGCATTTTGTACTTTCCCTTCCCTGGAAGACTCGCACTACTCTCATTCTCCACAACGTTGTAGAGAGAGGACCCTACCCTTCGAGAGAACGACGGGAACGCCCAAAATATAAATGACCGCTTCCTGACAGACGTGCAGGCACGGATTGCCAGCGTTTTTTGCGAAACTAGCAAACCAATACAGCCGCTAACTTCCCACTGTGATATGTGTATCAGCCACTGCACGGCTAGACTCGGCTCATCTCAGCCTCGCCCGATCGGACTTTCAGTCGGTGAAAGGGAGCTCGCAGGAGAAGCAAAAGCGCCGTTCCCCTTTTTGACAAGCCGGCATGCGGTCGCTTTCGCCGACGATCAATGGAAGTCGCATGCTGTTACGAGCGGAGAGCTCGCGATCTCTACTAGTAACAGTCGAGACTTTTGAGGAATAGGACGGAACTCACCTCCGGAGCTCAGAAGGATAAGCCTGTAGGCGCCCGCGCAGGTGGAACAAAAAATCCGCCGTCTGGGCCGGCGACTGTGGCGTGGCTCGAGGTGGCCCCTCGCGCTGTGCTTGAAAGACGGCGTGCAGGCTGAATGGTGTTGGAGCTTCGCTGAAGTGCAGCGCCTTCAGCGGTGGTCGCGTCGGCCTGCCGAACAGCTCGAAACGAAAGCCTGCAAAGCGTGAACCAACCAAACGATCCCCTACGATGTCGGACCACGCTTAGGAGCAGCACGGTTGGTCGCGGCGCCTCTCTCCGGCCCCGGTCGCGCCATGGGAAGCTGCCGCCGGCAAAAGCAAACGTCACTTCCGCCCAAAGACGCGCCCACGTGACACAAGGCGCGCCGCCCGCACCGGCTGGCACCGGGCGAGAAACATGCTGAGTGCCGTCACTGCTGGGGCGTCTCTCTTCAGTGGAGTGGCGCGTTTGTAAAACATGTGTTGGAATCGTTTTCGTTTGAGGCCTCTGAAAATTCCACTCGTGTACGAGCTGAAGCGTAGCTTATCATTTCATTGACGCCAAGTATTTGCTTTTTCGAGAAAGTTACGATCGCACTGACATAGCGAAATAAGGCAGCATGAAAAAATAGGACCTCTTGGCCTTGTAAATCACCCGAGCTAATAATGCTCGATCCCTCGTCCTATATACCGGATGTTCCAGTTAACTTGGACCAAGATTTAAAAAAAAAACAAGAGCTCTAGAGAAATCGTGTCGATTGCATAGTAGCGGCAGTTGTATTCACTTACAGCCAGTATGTATTTAATCATGAAGTATTAATTAATTAATTTCTTTTAATTAGCAAACTCTTCTATTACTGCTTGAATCGCAAACATGTCAATTACAAAGTTGTATGGCACCTTAAATAACATCCGAATCAAGCATTTATAATCATGCTGAAGTGTGTCTGGTTGTTTTTTCCAAGAAAAAAAAAACGCTAGCGAAATACACCCTTTCGTTCGTATCTTGCCACACAGCAATAATTGTGATCTGTCTTCTCCACATTTCCTTTCTTTAACGCTGCGAGCTCGGTACTTCACGAACGACATGCGCGTTGTCAGCATGACATAGCATTGCCGACAGGAAAGTAGCGGGCGCGGCGTTTTCAAGAAAGGAAACGCAAGCAAGGCAGATGACGATTATCGTTGTGTGGCAGATATACACCCCAAAGGGTTTTAACTTTTTTTAGAGTGCATGAACCTTTTGGGTCGTATCTTGCCATACAACGATAATTGTCATCTGTCTTGCTTGCGTTTCCTTTCATGAAAACGCTGCGCTCGCTACTTTCCTGTCGAGAATGCTCTGCCATGCTGATAGCGCGCATGCCATTCCTGACTTGGAATTACCGGGCTCGCCGCGTTAAAGAAAGGGAAATGCGGACAATACAGATGACGATTATTCACTCTAATAAAGTTTACACACTTTCGGGCTTATCTTGTCCCCAAACGATAATCGTCATCTGCCTTGCTTGCGTTTCCTCTCTTGAAAACTCGGCGCTCGCTACTTTCCTGTCGATAATGCGGTATCAAGCTGATAACGCGCAAGCGGTTCGTGATTAGGAAGTACCGGGCTCGCAGCGTTAAAGAAAGGAAATGCCGGCAAGACAGATGACGATTATTGTTTGGGTACAAAATACAACCCAAAGGGTGTAAACTTCTTTAGAGTGTTGTTGTGTGGCAACATACGACCCAAAGGGTGCAACTGCATTTAGAGTGTGAGAGTGTACACTCTAAAAACCGTTGCACCCTTTGGGGTGTATATTTGCCACAAAACAATAATCGTCATCTGTCTTGTTGCATTTCCTTTCTTGAAAACGCTGCGCTCGTTACTTTACTGTCGAGAATGCTGCCATGCTGATAACGCGCATGCCGTTCGGGACTTGGAAGTACCTGGCTCTCAGCGTTAAAGAAAGGAAATGCGGGCAAGGCAGATGACGATTATCGTTGTATGGCAAGATACGACCCAAAGGGTGCAACTGTTTTTAGAGTGTAAAACAAAATTACACCCTTTGGATCGTATCTTGCCACACAACAATAATCGTCAACTGTCTTGTCCGCATTTCCTTTCTTTGACGCTGCGAGCCCGGTACTTTCACGTAACGAACGGCATGCGCGTTATGAGCATGACAGAGCATTCTCGACAGGAAAGTAGCGAGCGCAGCGTTTTCAAGAAAGGAAACGCAAGCAAGGCAGCACCGGGGCGCCCTTGGGCGACGGCGGTTGGATGAAACGGCGCATCAGGGCGGCCCGGTGCGCAACTGTGCGTTTTTCCGAATTGGCATCATAATCATCATCATCTACTTCATCCTATTTTTATGTCCACTGCAGGACGAAAGCCTATCCCAGAGATATCCAATTGCCCCTGTCTTGTGCTATCTTATTCCAACTTGCGCCTGCAAATTTCCTAATTTCATCACGCCACCTTATTTTCTGACGTCCCCGGCTGCGCTTCCCTTCGGCTCCCATTCTGTTACTCTAATCGTCCACCGGTTATCCACCCGACACATTACATGAGCTGCCAAGCTCCATTTCTTTCTCTTAATGTCCACTAGAATATCGGCTATCGCCATTTGCTCTCTGATCCATACCGGTATTTTCCAGTCTCTTAACGTGAACATTTTTCGCTCCATCGCTATTTGCGCGATCCTTGTTCTTGAGCTCTCTTGCTAACTTCCAAGTTTCTGCCTCATATGTTAGCCCCGGTAGAATACAATTATTGTAAACTTTTTTTTTTCGACGACAGTGGTAAGCTCCCAGTCAAGATTTGATAATGTCTTCATGTGCATTTCAACCAATTTTTATCCTTCTGTAAGTTTCCTTCTCATGATCAGGGTCCCCTTTGAGTAATTGACCTTGATAAACGTACTCCTGTACAGGGCTGATTGGCGGTCACGAATTCTTGTTCCCTTGCCAGGCTATTGAACTTTATTTTGTCTTCCTCATATAAATCTTCTACCATATTTTTACACTTTCTCGGTTAAGGTCCTCAATCATTTGTTACAATTCATCCTCAGTGTTACTGAACAGGGCAATTTCATCTGCAAACCGAAGGTTGCTAAGATATTCGCCGTTGATCCTCACTCCTAAGCCTTCCCACTTGAATATCTTGAATACTTATTATAAGCATGCAGTGAATAGCGTTGGAGAGATTGTGCCTCCCTGCCTTTACCCCTTTCTTGATAAGTAATTTTCTACATTCCTTGTTTAGAAACAAGGTAGCTGTGGAATCCTCGTAGATATTTCCGAAGATATTCACGTATGCCCCCTCTACTCCTTGATTAGGCAATACCTCCATTACTGCTGGTATCTCTACTGAATCTGGTCAGGTAAGTATAAAATTATATAGAATCAGGTCAGTATAAAATTCTTCTGCTGCTTTTACTATATCATCGAAATTGCTGCTGCTGAATTCGCATAAGACTCCAGAACAGAATTCAAATTCTAGCCATGACAGGGACCCCTACTGGCTTCTACAGTTCAATTTTTCGGTGCTGCAATAAAACAGCACGTGACAAAAAAAGCAAAGGGGCATAGGCGTACATACCGTACTTGTGGGAGGGGAGAGAGAGGCAAGGGGGGAAGGTATACAATCCCCCCCCCCCCCCACCTCCGCACACACTTTTGAAAGCGGGCACTCTCGTTTGCACACTGGCAAATACAACAAAACAACGCAGCTCAAGCCAAGTTTTCTTTCAAAATAGCGGCCGCGTAAGTAATGCTCTTTTGTTTGTGTGTTTGTTTGTTTGTTTGTTTGTAAGGTGTCTCCTGCTTGAGCGGCGAAGATTGTCTTCCGTGCCTCGTCGTGACGTGCCATAGCAGCCGACGCGCGAGACGCGCCTAAATTGTGCGTTGCGGAGAAGGCCTATCGTTGGGCAGTTCCCGTCAAAACAAGTTTTAACTTTCGCTGCTTTCCTCATCCCGAGTTCCTTGAGCCCGTGACGTATCCGTCTAACCATCTTTGCAAGCACAAAAGCAGCGCAGCTATATTTAACACAAAGGCGGGGGAATCGGTTCGGATAAGTCATCCTAATTTACTGGTCCCCAATGGTTCACCATGTGTGATTGACAATCAGATCTGTTACTATAAAAATGGCTGTCAATAATGCGTTTTCGATTCTCTTTCCGTTAAAGGAATGGTAATGCGTATATTGTTGTGTTCATATAGGAGGTTGTGGCCAAGTACTGCGCCAGGGTGGCCAATCCTGCTCTGGTGAGGGAGTGTGTTACCGGTTCTGGTCACCGGCATCAGGCCACACTCCAGGCCTGTTTATGCAATTTTATCAACACGCGGATTTTTTTTTTTTTAATCCGGTGGAAAATTGCGCGGCACCGGGATTCGAACCACGGACCTCTTGCACGCGAGGCGGGTGTTCTACCTCTACGCCACCGCTTGGTTCTACCTCTACGCCACCGCTGTCCGCCACCGCTTGGCGGACAGGCCGCCATTGGAATATGAACCTGGCAACGTTTAACGCAAGAACATTATCTAGTGAGGCGAGTCTAGCAGTGCTATTGGAAGAATTAGAGGGCAGTAAATGGGATATAATAGGGCTCAGTGAAGTTAGGAGGCCAAAAGAAGCATATACAGTGTTAAGGAGCGGGCACGTCCTGTGCTACCGGGGCTTAGCGGAGAGACGAGAACTAGGAGTCGGATTCCTGATTAATAAGAATATAGCTGGTAACATACAGGAATTCTATAGCATTAACGAGAGGGTGGCATGTCTTGTTGTGAAACTTAATAAGAGGTACAAAATGAAGGTTGTACAGGTCTACGCCCCTACATCCAGTCATGATGACCAGGAAGTCGAAAGCTTCTACGAAGACGTGGAATCGGCGATGGGTAGAGTGAAAACAAAATACACTATACTGATGGGCGATTTCAATGCCAAGGTAGGCAAGAAGCATGCTGGAGACAAGGCAGTGGGGGAATATGGCATAGGCACTAGGAATAGCAGGGGGGAGGTATTAGTAGAGTTTGCAGAACAGAATAATATGAGGATAATGAATACCTTCTTCCGCAAGCGGAATAACCGAAAGTGGACATGGAGGAGCCCGAACGGCGAGACTAGAAATGAAATAGATTTCATACTCTGCGCTAACCCTGGCATCATACAAGATGTGGACGTGCTCGGTAAGGTGCGCTGCAGTGACCACAGGATGGTAAGAACTCGAATTAGCCTAGACCTGAGGAGGGAACGGAGGAAACTGGTACATAAGAAGCCGATCAATGAGTTAGCGCTAAGAGGGAAAATAGAGGAATTCCAGATCAAGCTACAGAACAGGTATTCGGCTTTAAGCCACGAAGAGGATCTTAGTGTTGAAGCAATGAACGACAATCTTGTGGGCATCATTAAGGAGTGTGCAATAGAAGTCGGTGGTAACTCCGTTAGACAGGATACCAGTAAGCTATCGCAGGAGACGAAAGATCTGATCAAGAAACGCCAATGTATGAAAGCCTCTAACCCTACAGCTAGAATAGAACTGGCAGAACTTTCGAAGTTAATCAACAAGCGTAAGACAGCTGACATAAGGAAGTATAACATGGATAGAATTGAACAAGCTCTCAGGAACGGAGGAAGCCTAAAAGCAGTGAAGAAGAAACTAGGAATTGGCAAGAATCAGATGTATGCGCTAAGAGACAAAGCCGGCAATATCATTACTAATATGGATGAGATAGTTCAAGTGGCTGAGGAGTTCTATAGAGATTTATACAGTACGAGTGGCACCCACGATGATAATGGAAGAGAGAATAATCTAGAGGAATTCGATATCCCAGAAGTAACGCCGGAAGAAGTAAAGAAAGCCTTGGGAGCTATGCAAAGGGGGAAGGCAGCTGGGGAGGATCAGGTAACAGCAGATTTGCTGAAGGATGGTGGGCAGATTGTTCTAGAAAAACTGGCCAGCCTCTATACGCAATGCCTCAAGACCTCGAGCGTACCGGAATCTTGGAAGAACGCTAACATAATCCTAATCCATAAGAAAGGCGACGCCAAAGACTTGAAAAATTATAGACCGATCAGCTTACTGTCCGTTGCCTACAAAGTATTTACTAAGGTAATTGCAAATAGAATCCGGAACACCTTAGACTTCCGTCAACCAAAGGACCAGGCAGGATTCCGTAAAGGCTACTCAACAATAGATCATATTCACACTATCAATCAGGTGATAGAGAAATGTGCGGAATATAACCAACCATTATATATAGCTTTCATTGATTACGAGAAAGCGTTTGATTCAGTCGAAACCTCAGCAGTCATGGAGGCATTGCGGAATCAGGGTGTAGACGAGCCGTATGTAAAAATACTGAAAGATATCTATAGCGGCTCCACAGCCACTGTACTCCTCCATAAAGAAAGCAACAAAATCCCAATAAAGAAAGGCGTCAGGCAGGGAGATACGATCTCTCCAATGCTATTCACAGCGTGTTTACAGGAGGTATTCAGAGACCTGGATTGGGAAGAATTGGGGATAAGAGTAAATGGAGAATACCTTAGTAACTTGCGCTTCGCTGATGATATTGCCTTGCTTAGTAACTCAGGGGACCAACTGCAATGCATGCTCACTGATCTGGAGAGGCAGAGCAGAAGGGTGGGACTAAAAATGAATCTGCAGAAAACTAAAGTAATGTTTAACAGTCTCGGAAGGGAACAGCAGTTTACGATAGGTAGCGAGGCACTGGAAGTGGTAAGAGAATACATCTACTTAGGACAGGTAGTGACTGCTGATCCAGATCATGAGAGTGAAATAATCAGAAGAATAAGAATGGGCTGGGGTGCGTTTGGCAGGCATTCGCAGATCATGAACAGCAGGTTGCCATTATCCCTCAAGAGAAAAGTGTATAACAGCTGTGTCTTACCAGTACTCACGTACGGGGCAGAAACCTGGAGGCTTACGAAAAGGGTTCTACTTAAATTGAGGACGACGCAACGAGCTATGGAAAGAAAAATGATAGGTGTAACGTTAAGGGATAAGAAAAGAGCAGATTGGGTGAGGGAACAAACGCGCGTTAATGACATCTTAGTTGAAATCAAGAAAAAGAAATGGGCATGGGCAGGACATGTAATGAGGAGGGAAGATAACCGATGGTCATTAAGGGTTACGGACTGGATTCCGAGGGAAGGGAAGCGTAGCAGGGGGCGACAGAAAGTTAGGTGGGCAGATGAGATTAGGAAGTTTGGAGGGTCAACATGGCCACAATTAGTACATGACCGGGGTAGTTGGAGAAGTATGGGAGAGGCCTTTGCCCTGCAGTGGGCGTAATCAGGCTGATGATGAATGCGTATATATATATATATATATATATATATATATATATATATATATATATATATATATATATATTACTCTACGCGTATGACAAGGGGTGGCAACACGGCAGCGCAAAGTTGCACAATTCACGTCGACATTAAGGCGAATCAGATTTCACTACATTTGCTGCCTTGCTGATTCATGACTAGCATAATAAGCCTTACAGAAGCGCATCATGTGCAGAAAGTATAGGCCTGATGTGGGTTTATCAGGCGCTTGGCAACACACAGCAATGCAACACAACATCTTCCAAGCAAGCGGTATGAAAGGTTTCCTCAATCAACTGTTTCGTCATGTTTAAACACTTGAACAGCGGCAGCAGGAGGGGTGCAGTCTATATAGGCTAAGATCACTACACGTGAGAAACCTTTACATTCTACGCCCTTCATGAGCACGTGTTAGCATGCATAACGTTTACCCTAATAATCATTCAAGGATCAATTAGCGAACAGAGAGGCGCGAGCGATCAGCGAGTTAAAAACGCGAGCGTCCGGCGCGAAGTATATATATATATACATATATATATATATATATATATATATATATATATAAGAAGAAATTGAACCGAGGGGCCAGATTGTTCTTAATCATGAGACGCCAATACATGCACACACACATATAAATAAGTGTGTGTGTGCGTGCGTGCGTGCGTATATATATTGTGGGGTTTTACGTGGCAAAGGCACGTTCTGATTATGAGGCACGCCGTAGTGGAGGACTCCGGAAATTTCGACCACCTGAGGTTCTGTGCACCTAAATCTAAGTACACGGGTGTTTTCGCATTTCGGCCGCATCGAAATGCGGCCGCCGTGGCCGGGATTCGATCCCGTGACCTCGTGCTCAGCAGCCTAACACCATAGCCACTGAGCTACCACGGCGGGTTGTGTGTGTGTGTGTGTGTGTGTGTGTCTAATAAGAGTCTGCATAAAATTTACAACACAATATAGTGAACCAGTCTGTTCGACAGTTGTTGTTCAACCCACTGTCGAACATTACTTCAGGCAGTGGGACAAACATTTTTTCGGAAAACGTCGATAAAAATGGAAACCAAGTACAGAGTAATTGTAAGTATGAGTGTGCAGCCCATAGCCATCAAAAAGAAAGAGAGAGAAACGGAACAGTAAATTGGATGCAAAGGATGGAAACAAAGAATTTCACAGTTTTACTCCGATATATGGATATGGAGACGGGACCACGACAGGCAATTAAGACAACTTTATTAGACAAATCAGGTGTAAGCACCTTGATAGGTTACAATATGGGAACATGTAAGTAGCTCCTATAGGCTAGGTGACTATTTACCGCCACCCCGATCCTAAGGAGATGTCATTAGCTATCGTCATCATCATCGCTGTGTAGGTTGAAGACTACTTAAAGTTCGGCAGCATGTAATGTTCTGTGGCACTTTATGCCATCTCGTAAAATAATACCTTGGCAGGGGGAGGTTTTCTAAAACATGGACTGCAGGGGACGTCACACTTTCCAGGACGAGCGGCCACAAACCCGCAGACGCCGTCGCCAGAGCCCATGGACGACGACGACAAATAAGATACATCGCGCTTAAGGTACCCGTCGGACGACGAGTACGACATCCCCAGAGAGTATGAGGTGGAGTTCGCCTACGAACCCGATGAAGAAATCTAGTGTCAACACCATGATGCCGCTCGGAAAAGTACTGTCATCGCTCGGCAAAGTGGTGTCATCGTGCTGAAAAATTGGCGCCATCGAGAAAGAACACTCAACGCAGTGTGCGTGAAACAATACTTTAATGAGAACACCGCCAATAAAACCAAGCTGAGAGATCGCAATATGACCAGTTTGTCGTCTTGTGTTGTTGTCGTCTCATTAGCAGCAAGGTTACACTCGGGAACATAACGCAGCAGCACTCAACTCGGCAACATTTCGCCGCAACACTAAACTGAGCGACATAACTCAGCGACACAGCGACAGGTAATGATCTCGCATTTACACGTCAAAAGAATTGCTTAGGTGCCCCCATGCATAGTTTTTATTATTATTATTATTACAGCTGAATTGGAGACTCAGTTGACTGCAACCGGCCAGCTATTTCTCAGCGCCGATGGCGACGCTTCATTACCGGGACCTCGCGCGGTGACATCTGCTCAGGTTTGTACTTTTTGTCCCTTTTTTGATGTTATATCCACACTAGCGCACTTGTATTCTTGTTCACGATTGTTTGCTTTTATTTTCTATGGTCCCGACAATTGTATGTGCAATGTATTGTGTACGCGGAGTGTGAGACTAATTTAATGTGTTCGCTCCGACGAGAGCCACGTCACCTGTAGCGAGTCGCTTATGGCGATGTGCCTGCTTGACTTGCAGGAGGCAGCCTCCAAAAGCCACTGAGCTAACTCAATATGCCCCGCACTTGCTTACAGAGAGAAGCGTACCAAGACCTTTAACCACACGGGAGCTCTGGAACGTTTTCCGAATTCACAGTCATTTCATGCATCTCTAGCCCAATATCACTCTGAAACATGTGGAGTGGAAGCTAAAAAAATCGCCTAACAAAATCTATAATGATATGTATAACGGGGTAGTAAAGTTTCAAAAACCAAAACGGTGCATATTCCATATATTTGAAATTAAAGATCACCGCCCCAAGCACTCCGTAAAGATGGTTAACCAGCGAAGCTTAAACGTGCGGCGCCAGTGTTTATCACCGGGTTAATCCCTATGCTTATTTAAACGACGGCTTGGTAGGCTGCCGGACCTTCGGTTCGCAGTTACTGTTTGCGCTCGGCTTACGAGCCTGTTCTTGTGCCGGGGCTGCAACAACGGCACGGCGCAGACGAACTCGTTCCCGGTTCTGCTCGCGGCGTTACTGATCGAACGCTTCAGGAGTATGCATGACGCGTAGCTTAACCATTTCAGAGCCGGAGAGAAACTGTTGCGCGCGCGCTCAGCTGCGACGGAGAGCGACCACGTCACTACTGGCGCAGCCAATAGCGCGCCTCTCTCTCTCTCTTTTTTTTTTTGTGCATGCGCGTGTGGTTGCGCCGAAGGAGTTTTCGGCGTATATGCCACAGATGGAAGGACGAACGGGCGAATCGGCCAGCCATATACAGCTTCGCTGTAAAAAAAAAAATGCAACGAGATTGGGTGAAATAAACGAGTGTTTTTATTATGCTTTCTTGTTCAAGTTATCTTTTTTTTTTTTTTTTTTTACAGCGAAGCTGTCTATGCCTCGGCGAAACGCTCACGGTCCAACCACAGAAACCCTCCGGCGGAAGGTGCGGCGCGCCATTGGCTACTCCGATAGTGACGTCGTTTCTCTCCTGCAGCAGAGCGTCCGCGCAGCAGTCGCTCGCTTTCATTCAATAGGCCAGCAACTATATACGACGAATTTTTTTTGCCAAACATTGCATGTTGAAGCTGCGCACAATCAGCCAAGCTATAATTACGTTCGGTTGTAACGATGGAATTTTCAGTCTTGCTTCTATTAGCAGACCGTCCTTCAGAAAAATGAGGTTATACGGGGTTCGGTGTTTTCGGGTAAAACCAAAGCCGAAATTATTTTTCGCGATTCGAGCTTTATTGGAAAGAGAGTTAGTAAAACGTCAATATCCAAGACTACGTGAACCCTCCTCCCACCCCCCACCCCCAAATATAAAAGAAAAGAAAAGTAGAGAATTATACTCGATAATTTCTCAAACTTGAAAGGTTACAACATCGGAGCAAACTGATTTGCCGCGGAATCGGTGGCAAGGGAAAAGCTGAATAACTGTATTTTTTGCTAATTAAAGGTGTAATTATCTATTTCTCTCGGCGGTGGCTTAGTGAGCATGTGTGATTATCTTTGTTCCTTTTATTGTGTTTAGTAAACACCTAATGTGTACTTCAGCATTCGACTTCTTAGTTTAGACAACAAGTGACCACTTGGAAACGCGTTCATCACGTAGCTGCGAAGCCGAATATGTTTCAGGATGGCACCACCTGAACCCACAATCTCTGCTTTTTTTTACCGCTACAGCAAAATTACATTTACAAAGACAAAAACACATCACGTTAAGTGAAAGCGCCCCGCTATGTTTCCATAAAGAAGAAGGACCAGGAAGATCGAGAAAATGTTGTTTAAAGAATTCCGTGAAAGGGATGGTACGGAGGGATGGGGGGGGGGGGGGGGGGGGGAGGACGTTCGTACAAATAGCCAGAAAAATGCCCACAATATGAGAGAAATAAGAGCTGAAAGTGCTCAGCCCTATATAGATCGCAGTTCTTTCTAGCAACAAATAAAATATACTAAATAAAACCACCAGATACAGTGATTTCCTAATGTATCAACGACAATGTTGTGGACAACGTTCATATTTTGAGGCGGCGTTCTCTCATCAGGGTTGGTTTGCCCCGCGCGTGTCAGGCAAGGCATACACACTGCACTAACTTTTAAACCTAGCCAACAAGAGCACTGCAAAAGTTTGACCGTACATGGAGTTGTCAGTGCTGTCCATATTTATTACTGTTACTCAAAGCAGTACGGTGCTGCAGGCGTTCAAGCACTACTATATTTACTCGCATATAAGTCGACCCCTATATATTGAGCTCACCAACCCACCGTACTTGCTTAGCGGCTATGGTGTTGCGCTGCTAAGCACGAAGTCGCGGGATCAAATCCCGGCAACGACGGCCGCATTTCGATGGAGGCGAAATGCAAAAACGCCCGTGTACTTAGATTTAGGTGCACGTTAAAGAACCCCAGGTGGTCCAAATTAATCTGGAGACCCTCACTGCGACGGGCCCAATAATCAGATCGTGGTTTTGGCACGTAGAACCCCTTAACTTTATTATTGACTCACCGAGAAACCAAATATTTACGATTCGAATATAGGTCGACCCATATATTTTTTAAAAAACGAGAAACTTAAATCTGGATAATCTGCAGACTAGCTTTACGGCGGGTGCGGCGGAGAGACTTGGTACTTTGCTAGCTTTGTTCCCGAATGTAGGTCGGGATTCTTTGGCCGCGAATATAGGTCGATTAGCTCATTTTGGGTCACATTTTCAAGAAAAAAACAAGAACAAGGTCGAGCTTTATTCGAATAATTACGGTAGTTATCTTTTCTTACCTACAGGGTGTGTCCGGAAAGCCGGAAAGTACTAAGAATGTATTTCTCCCGGCAGGCAAAATGGACCGACGGGAGCCTGAGCCATGCATGCGCGTATCGGCCGGTGTCGGTTCGGCGTTGCAGGGAATAAGTGTATTGCTAAAGACGTATACATATATATTATGCATTATTTTTTTACCTCAGTCAGAGTTCGCAATGGAGCGTACAATCGAGAAACGGAATTTCTACCAACCGGACAAACCGTCGACGCTACATTTTAGACATAAGTACCCAATCGTTAGACAGAGATGGCTTGCCGCGTCCGCAATGCGATCGTCACAACCATCACGAGAATCCGCCGAGTCACACATCGCTGAAAGTGAGGGTGTTCTTGGCCAAGCGCAACGTGGCAACGCTGACACAGCCCCTCTACAGTCCTGACCTGGCCCCAACCGACTTCTTTTTGTTTCCCCGGATCAAACGAGGTTTGCTAGGACGCCATTTAGAGACACAAAGCGCGAAGCTGCCGCGACGCAGGCCTTATAAAGGTTGTTCCAGTTGGTGCCTCTCGGGAGGCTTACAAATCTAGTCAAAAACGCCGGCAGCGGCGCACATCTTGATTCTTGGCAATAGTCTTGTTACTTTAGGAAAGACTGATGCATCGCAGGCGGGCGACCAACGGCACGTAGTTACGTCATATTGAGTTACTCGGCAGACGTCCAGTAGTGCGCGCATTTAGCGGATTAGTTAAGTCCAATTAGGCAATCTCAGATCAATGCCGCTGATACCGCGAGCGCGAGCTAGCTGGTTCGAAGCCGGCTGCGCCTTTCCCTTTCTTTTTTATCACTTGTCGCTGCTTTGTCTGGCAGTTTGCCACCAGACGGCATATTACGAAATGCAGCTAGGTCACTTAGTTACAATTTTCGTTTTGTTTCTTTCTGTCTGCACCAACACTCTCGTACAAAAAATTGCTGGCTGGTTTTATGAACATGTGAAGTTGCTTCAAAACTTCTTTTGAGCTTTAGGTAGAACGTATTTTTGACAATAAATCCCGATAACGTGTTTTGAAAGTTCATTTCTTTATTTGAGAGCTCATTTATGAAGATATCCCTAAGAAATATTTTTACCTCTGCAGCTATGTAATGGGCGACTCTTGTGCTACTTGAAACGTACAAAGAAAAATATAGTGTCCAGTGTGCGCAAATAAAAGACACAACAGTAGCAATGCCAGGAACCGCATACGTAGTATTCGTATAAAGGAATATAGTTGAAGGTATTTGACCGAGTACATTTTCATCATATCAAAGCAGGATTTTTCGTACGTTATCTTGGGTGCAAATGAAGGCTGTCCGAACTATTGCACATGTTTGCTTGATTAGTACAAACCGTTACCTCGAAACCTCAAAATTATATCCTCAATATGCAGCGTATGTGTCTTATCATTTGAACCATTCCCATATAGCTTCCCGAAATTTCAGAAATACTGAAGGACTTCATATCTTTTTACCACGACGCACACAGAGAAGCATTGGGCATTTTATGCGAAAAGACACGGGGACGTGTTAGTGTAGCTTGTCGTGTAAAAAGAGAGAACAATTTCAACAGCAGACCCTTTTAGAGTTTTATGCCCACATAGTTGTGCACGAAGACCTTGTCCTCGGCTACAATCACCACAGAAGTTATAGCACTCTGCTGTTCAGTTCTTAACTCACTGTATTGCTGAGTCAGGTTACAGCACCGTGATATAATTACTGGTGCAATTCATCCGTTATTCTGTGACAATATTCTATCACCCTAAATTTAACGTGTTTGAACAATTGAAGAAACCTAAAAAAAATTATGGGGATTTACGTGCCAAAACCACTTTCTGATTATGAGGCACGCCGTAGTGGAGGACTCCGGAAGTTTCGACCACCTGGGGTTCTTTAACGTGCACCTAAATCTAAGTACACGGGTGTTTTCGCATTTCGCCCCCATCGAAATGCGGCCTCCGTGGCCGGGATTCGATCCCGCGACCTAATTGAAGAAACCTGAGAAAGGGCATTGAGGGTTTGCTAGAAATGTTCCCTTACTAGAATCGTTTACGACCCATATCGGTGCGGTAGTTTTGTTATGACCACGTGTTAAGACGAAGCTTTAGCTCAGGTTCTCCTATCTAAATACATGTAGAAGGAGAATTCGTGTTTCTCGGCATCCACTCCACCAAATTTGACGAGGTGTGTTGCATTTAAAAGAAAAGCTTGAAATCTAGGGACTGTTGCTTTCGAATTTTGGATTGAGGTCGTCAATTTATCATAAAAAAATTAGCAATAATCGCTAATTTTCAGAAAACGAGACTATCAAATTTACTACTCTGTAATTAAGCAATAAAAATGATATCCCAATTCTGGGAATTGCATCTAATAGCACATCTAAAGCGGACAAAATTGATTTGTTAGACCATCACACTAAAAAACTTTAGTAATATGAAAATACAGCTTTTGCAGAACCCTTGTACACAACGTAACGAATTCACGTAAGATATCAAATGACATACCGAATTTGTACGCTTTGAATGATCTAATGGATGCAGTTTACAGAACTGCGATATCTGTTTTTGACGCAGAGCTATCAATTCGCAAGCTTCGTGCTTCTACCTTTTTCGAACTTTATAATTTTTGAAAATTCTTTTAAGGAAAATCACGCCATAAATCTAAATTTCGCTTCGAGCAGTCACTAGAATTCGACTTCCTCTCTCAAATGAAGCAAATTTAATTAAAATCGGTCCAGCGGTTATCTAAGAAAAGCGTTTCTTCATTTTACATGTATTTGAATAGGGCGCGTCGGAGTTGGGCCCGAGCTAAATTAAGCTTCCTCTTAAATTACAGCTTTATCATCGCTTCCAAAAGAACGTGACTGTATGACTCCATCTTTCTCAGGCATAGTCCATTTCGGCTCTGTACCACCGCCTGACTCATGTCTTTCATATTTTTAAATCTTCCCCCATGACGTAAGTCACGTCGCGGGGAGGAGGAATAACCTTTATTAGTAGAAATGAGCCGACGGTAAAATCGTCCGAGGTGGACTGCGTCCCTATTCCAGGATGCCGTGGGCCTGAACCGATAGCTTGGCCCTGCTCGCCAGGCGATGCTGGTCGTCAGGGCTCGAGCTTGTCAGCTGGGCCTCCCACTGTTCGACGGTTGGTCCGGTGATGGGCGGTGTCGATGGGTTTTGTTGACATTCCCATACCATGTGGTAGAGGGTATTGGGCGTAGAGCAGAAGGCGCATTTGTGAGTATAGCTCTTTGGATACATGGCGTGTAGCAGGGTGCCATGCGGGAATGTGCCGGTCTTTAGTTTTCGGAAGATCACCCCCTCTTCTCTTGTCAGCTTGGGATGCGGGGGTGGATAGATCCTCCTGCCCAGTCTGTAGTGGCTCAGGATATCGGCGTATCTTTTCGGGGCGCTATCTTGTTGGCCTACCGGTGCTCGTGAACCCGGTGGGATAGCCCGGAGAATGTGATCTCGGGCAGCGGCATTAGCCGCTACATTACCCGCCAGAGACTCGTGTCCCGGGGCCCAGACAATGTACAGTTCTGGAAAATTGTCTCGTTTTTCGAGGATGCTCAGGGCATGTTTGGAAATGCGGCCCTTTTGGTAATTTCTACATGCTGTTTGTGTGTCGGTGATGATTGTGATTAGATCTTCCTCTCGCTGGCCCGTAGTGGCCGCCAGGGCTATCGCCGTATCTTCCGCGCAGTCGATGCCTGGAGTGCTTACCGAGGCCGCTGCTACCTCTTGTCCTTGGCCGTTGATCACGCTGATAGCGTGATCAAAGTTTCTAAGGAATGAAATATTACAGGGGAGGTATTCTGTAAGAGTCCACCTAATGGACTCTTCCATTCCGGCTGTTTCTGATTGGCTAGGGCTGCTCGTCTCCTGCTCGCTCGTACAGCGGCATCCAATCAGCACAGGCCGAAATGGACAGTCCACTAGGTGGACTCTTACAAAATACCACCCGAGCTTCACGAGAAAGCCCGGTACGTTGGCGCGAGTCGTAATTTGTGATAGCGATACGAGCCGTAGCCCGCCGTTCAAAAATGACTTGTGAATCCCCGGTTTCTTTTCTCAAGGACGCGACTAATCGTAGAAGAGTAATTCCAAACCTGACATGATGCTTGCCGCCTTTCAAGTGCCGGACGAACGCGCTCTTTGCATATATTTCTGGCGCGTGTCATCGAAAGGCTTAAATCTTTAAACAGCTACAGTTTTTCACAATCCCTTCGCTAGCTCCACAGACAGCGCGGACAATTAGCCCGCTTTTAACAAACACGTACGTTCTGCACGAAGAGACATATTTATTTATTTATTTATTTATTTATTTATTTACAAATACTACAGGCCCTATTCGGGCCCAAGCAGGAGTGATTACATTAATGGCAATAAACAACACTAGAAACCGAGAAATAGAAAAAAAGACAGAACAATAAAGAAAAAAGATACAAGAACATCAGCATCTGCAATTTAGAATAATCAATAATAAATGTGAAGTAGGAACAATAGTTGTAGTTCGCAACTCGACAACAAAGCAGTGATATATCATGCACACACAACAGTTCTCTGCATTCAGCATTTTGCCTAATTTTAATACAACACACGCACGCGAATTGATTAATTTCCTTCCGTGTGCGCAGGACGCTATTAATCAAAAGAAAAATTATTCACAAGATGAACGAACGATTGTGTCGTATTAGCGTTAACTACATCTTGTGGTAATTTATTCCATAATGAAATAGCCGAAATAGCCCGAGGAAACAGGGAATATTGATGTACGCTAAGGTAACTAAATGGTTGCCTAACTGTTTAGTTGTGTTGTGTACGGAATTAATTGTAGGTAATGTAAGTGGAATTGGAATAATGTAATAATGTCATTGGAAAAAAAAGAAAGGCGCTCCTATATTACCAATGGCGAGAAACTGACCGACAAATTACACCTCATTGTCCCATGTGTTGATGAGACGAACTCTGCTGCCGGTGTTCCGTATTATGAAACAAAATATAGTTTGTACAGTGTCAGTAGCCGTATACGTAAAACAGGAAATTAAAGTCAGAGTCACATCGACTGTCATATGTCATAAATGATAAGAAAGAAAACTGAAAGTGTACTTCATAATATTCGCAAGGCAAACTTCGATGCATGTGAATCATGTCAATTTCTTATCTGTTCGAGGGTAAAATATGCGGTTCAAATGTTAAACACGGTTAAATTTTGCTGAAATTTATAAGAATTTTGTCCTTCAACGTACATGCGTCCTGGTTGGTCATGCACATATTTCTCCATCATATATGTGGGGTCTAAACATAACTAAGTCGAATTGTGAATCAATTCAAAGGTAATCTGGCTTCTTCCCACGTAGAAAAAATACCGTACGCGCTTGAGAATGCCATAATAAACAGTCGTTTGTTCGCGTAAACTTTCTGTCTTTAGGCATGAAATGAAAACCTCAAATATATTGCATGGCTTTGTCTTTTCACGGCACATTTCATCCACTGCATTTATGAAACATCACGCGTTTTTTTAAAATATTTGAGCGCGTGAGTACAGAAATACATGAGCAATTTGTTTTCGGAGATAATCCGCAATGGCGATACACATTTCAAGAATTCGTTGACTAGGTTGTCATTCCAGTAATGAAGACGAGAGACTTTCATGCACAGACAAAATAAGGGTCTAAGAGCGACAACTGATTAGTTAACTGCTGCTGCTACTGATGGTGATAATAATGATACATCGCCGTAGGTGACCGCCCATCATCCAAAAAATACTTTTCACAGTTTAATAATTTATTTATTTACGCCATCAGCACTCGAAGACATTACAGAAAGGAGTGGGTTCAGAAGCATAAATAAATAACATAATGATTAAAACGTAACTTTTAATCATACAATTTTAACTGATGGTAAATAGAAGAAAGTCAGTTTGCGCCAGGAAGGCAGCTTTACAGTTATACAATATTACCTGACATTGCAAATAATTATAAAGCAACATAATCAGCGATTAACAAGTTGAGATTACACAAGGTACGCTAGTTCGTTTTGCATGAAAGTTGCGTTTATTAGTACTCTTTGGGATTCCTTTGGGGAGGCGAATCCATATTAGGCCAAAAAGAGCTTAAGATAGTTAATGTGACTAAATTTGATACCTACTTTATGCAGTTGATCAATACGATTCGATATATGTTGCGATGGAGATAACAGTTGAAGAGTTGGAAATTCAAGGTTAGTTTTATTTGTAGCCAGAGTAGCTATTCGATCACAGGTTGTAAATATAAAACGAATGGAGTAATTTTGAGAAGTTCTAATGAGGTAATAAAGTTAATGGAATCCCATAAGGCACATACATATCCTAATTTTGTTCGTATTAGTGTTTTCTTTAGTACTAACTGGAGGATGGTGGCATTATAAACATAGCGAATCAAATAAACTAAAGTTCGGTTCTTCTTTTTTTGAATTGTTACTAATGTAGATGCAGGTTGACCAGGTGAGATTAGCGGTAATATGAACGCGTAAATACTTGTACTTATACATAGGCTCTAACACAGTGTTGGTAAATAAGTACGTCGAACAGCTGTTTTGAATCAGAGTTGCTCAGAGGAAGGAAGGAAGGAAAAATTGGAGAAGGAAAGGCAGGGCGGTTAACCAGTTTAGCTTAACCGGTTTGCTACCCTAAACATGGGAGAGGGATGGGGGAGATGAAAGATGGGGAAGGGGGAGAGGGAGAGAGAGCACATAGCACAGCACACACACATCGTCCGTTGGAGTCCATCAATCTGGCACGGTACGTGATATCACTGTCACAGCCGCTTGTCCAATCGCGTCTCTTTCAAAAACCGAAGTAGTCCCTTCGTAGCCTTCACCTGCGATGTCTTCTGTCGGCGGCATGTGAAAATCGTGTCGAGGGACAATGGTCTAGTGTCAAGGTGCGCTAGAACGGATGCCAGGGACTGTCGCTGAACATTATATTCAGGACAGTCGCACAGAATGTGTTCCAGCGTCACCTCGCAAAGACAGGCATTGCAGAGAGCGTTGTCGGCCATTCCAATGCGGAAGGAGTAAGATTTCGTGAAAGCCACCCCTAGCCATAAGCGATAAAGCAGAGTCGCCTCTCTTCGGCGGAGTCCAGTTGGCATATAGAGACGCATCAAAGAGGGCAAGTAGTATTGACGGTTGCTCTGGTTGGTCTGGCTGTTTGGTGTGCACCATAGAGAGAGCGTGATCTCCTGTGCAAGCACTCGAAGTCTGCTAGCTGCGTCGGATCGTGAAAGCGGTATGGCCTCTTCTTGTGCGTCTTCAAGAGCTGCCCGAGCGGCATTATCGGCGTCTTCGTTTCCAGTGACGCCGCAGTGACTTGGCAGCCACTGAAACGTCACGTGGTGTCCTTTCTCCTGTGATGTATGGAGTAGGCATCTAATATCGAATACGAGCTGTTCGAATGGCCCGCGACGCAGAGCTGATAGTACAGATTGTAGGGCTGCCTTTGAGTCGCTGAAGATTGACCATTGTCGAGGTGGCTCCCGATTGACGAAATGAAGTGCAGCGCTAAAAGCAGCTAGTTCAGCAGATGTCGATGTTGTTGGTGGTCAGTCCTAAAGCTGATGGTAATAGCTTTTGCTGGGACAACCACAGCACCGGACGAACACTGGATGTTTGTGGAACCATCAGTATAAATGTGTTCACTGTCCGGTACCTCTCGTGCAGAAGAAGCAGAGACAGTTGTTTCAGCACAGGCGACGACAGTTCAGACTTTTTCGCGATTCCTGGTACACGGAGATGGACTGTGGGGCTGATAAGACACCAAGGGGGTATCGATGGTTTAGATGCAGCGGTGAAGCCCGAGGGAAGTTTGTCGTTGTACTTGATGATAGTTTTAGAGAATGATGATTGGTGCCTGTCTGAAGGTAGTGCTGCAAGGTGGTGATAGAGGGCACGTGCAAAATGTCTGATGTGCGTTCTCAGGGCTTCCACCGTAAGGTGAGTTCGCATTGGATGGTCCCGACCAATCGCAAGAGTTGCCTCTGTTGACGTGCATCTGTGCAAACCAAGGCAGACTCTGAGTGCTTGAGCTTGTGCTGCCTGCAGAACACGAATATTTGTCTTGCAGGTGTTGTTCAGTACAGGTAGACTATATCTTAGAAAACCGAGAAAGAGAGCTCTGTAGCAATTGCGTCTACTGACATCCCCCCACGTCTTTCCTGTCAAGTATTTAAACAACTGGGAAGTTGCTGTCAGGCGCCGTTTCATGTAGGCCACGTGCGGGCTCCAACAGAGGTCTCGGTCAATAATTACGCCAAGGAATCTGTGGGTTCGGACATAGGAAATGGTCCACCCATTGATTGAAATGACATAAGGCGTCATCGGTTTGCGAGTAAATGCTACTAGTGCGCATTTTTCTGGTGATATGCTCAGACCCTGTTTACACAAGTAGTTCGCTGTCAAAGTGGCCGCTCTTTGAAGTCGCGCACGTATCTGAGGACGTGTGACTGCCGAAGTCCAGACACAGGTGTCGTCAGCGTATATTGAAATTTTGATGGTAGTTGGCAAGTATTCAGCAAGTCCAACAAGAGCGAGGTAGAATAGCGTCGGGCTAAGAGCACCGCCTTGAGGAACGCCCCTGCTGGTATAGCGTCGCGTAATTGGGCCATCGTCAGTTAACACAAAGAATGATCTTGCAGATAGGTAACTTGCAATCCACAAAAAAACTCGACCACCTAGGCCTCATGTAATACGTTATCGTATGCCCCTTTCACATCTAAGAATAAAGCTGCAGATAAACGGTTACGGGACCTTTCGTGCTGGACATATGAAACGAGATCAACTACATGGTCGATGGAAGAGCGGTCACGTTGGAAACCAGCCATGGAAATCGGATAAATCTTGTAGTATTCAAGGTACCATTCCAGGCGGCCAAGGATCATACGTTCCATTATCTTTCCTACACAGCTGGCCAGCGCTATTGGGCGGTAAGAGGTGAGTTCCAATGGGGATTTGCCCTGCTTTAAAAGTGGCACCAGGCGCGGCTTACTTTCCATTCGTCAGGAACATTTCCCTCCTGCCATGAGGAGTTGTAAAGGCTCAACAATTCTATCCGTGCGGACTCTCCGAGATAGCACAAGGCCCGGTATGATATACCATCCGGACCCGGAGATGATGAGCGCCTGCAAAGAGCTAGAGCCGCTTCGAGCTCCTCCATTGTAAAAGGAAGGTCCATGCGGCAATCACGGGAATGGGGGACGTCAGCTCGGGCTGCAGGATCAGGACGAGTCGCTTGGTCTGCGATCCGCGCACAAAAGGCTTCTGCGACATCGATGTCTTGCCGCCCTTGGAAAAGCGCTAGCGCCTTGAATGGAAAACGCCGTTCCGGAAGGCAACGCAGACCTTGCACCGTTTTCCAAATGTGAGACAGTGGCTTGCGGGGGTCGAGTGTCTGGCAAAACGTTGCCCAACGTTCCGACGCTAATCTATCCATACGACGCTGAATCTTCTTTTGCATCCTCCTGGCTACCCTAAGGTCATGGATTGATTTTGTACACCGCGATATCGTCGTTCCGCCCGGCGACGAAGCGCTCGAAGTCGCTCTAATTCTATGTCGAAGTCATTTCGCGTGGAAAAGATCGTCATCATGCGAGTGGCGTTTTGCATCGTAATTTTAATCGTTTGCTCTAACCCAGAGGGTAGGCCCTCGCGGCAGGCATCTTCCATCTCAGATTTGAAGTTGGCATATTGTATCGTCCGAATGGTATTCCGTGGGCCTGATCTAGACGACAAGCCTTTGATGTTCAGATAGGTGGGAATGTGGTCACTCCCATGTGTCTCAATGTCTGGAAACCACTTCACACATCTGGCGAGAGAGTTGGAGACGAAAGCAAGGTCGAGGCAACTGCCGTATCTCACGCCTCGAAGAAAGGTGTGGCTACCATCGTTCAGGAGAGTAAGGCCATAGTTGTGGATGATGGTTGCTAATGTTCGTTCTCTTGCATTTGTCCTTGTACTTCCCCATGCTGGATGGTGTGCATTGAAATCTCCTATGATGACCCATGGGGCGGGACAAACACTCAAGATATCCGCAAATCTTTTGGTATCGAAATTGCTGGAAGGCGATATATACACGTCTATGAGAGTAAACAAGAGTTTGTTTTTTTTAACTGTGATGCATATATATTTATTGTCGTCGTGGGGCGCACTTGGTCGCAAAACATAGGTGAGTTCACGACGAACAAAAATGACGATTTTGCTGCATGCACCATTTGTTGATGACATGATACATTCGTATCGTGACAGTCTTATTGGTTTCGACAAGTTGGGCTCACAAATGACGATGAGTGGAAACGCATTGGTGTACACAAACTGACGAAAATCTGAAATGCGGGATTTTAACCCTCTGGCGTTCCACTGGATGACGGACGCTGCCTTGACTTCTTTCCGGAAGGATGGGGTATGGGTAGCTGTCTTTCTAGTTGAGGGATGCAAGCACTTTGCTTAAGGCGTCCAGCACTTTAAGTGCGTTTTGAGCAGAGGGTGTCCCCAAGTCCAGTAAAATTGCTCGAATGTCCTCCATGAGAGAACGTAGCACCGAGATGACTTGACGGTCTGTTTTAGGTGAATCATCCATGGCCGGAGAAGGATCAGGTGGGGCCCCGACCTTCTGAGGTTCCTTCGCAAGGGAGCGGCTCGGTAGCGTAGGCCATTCCTCTAAAGATAGAGTCTTTTCTGCTTCCTTCGTGGAAGTGGTGGGCCTTTTCGCGGCGCGACTAACTGGCACCACAGTGGAGTGGGTACTGTAACTTCGCGCATTGTCAGGATTGGGGGCTCAATCCTATCGCTCGTGATCCGTTGTCAAGATTGGAGTCGGGCATGAATTCGAAGGTAGCTGGCCCATGCCGTCTTCCAACTTATCCACGCTGAGGACGTTGATGAAGGGAAGGACTGCTTCTCATCGAGTACGAGGAATATGGGTTTATTTACAGTATTTATATCAGTCTAACATGACTGTTTGAGAAAGTACATCAGTCTAACATGACTGCTTGAGAGAGAGTGTCCTGAGCAGCCGCACAACAGCGGTTTTTAAACACTCGGTCCTCTCCCGATACAAGGTGATGCGAACGTTCGTTTAGTCATCGCAAACTAGCCGCCTCCACGCGGTACGGTTTACACACACAGACGCACACACGCATACACACAGGGGCGATGGTCCGGAGCCGACGTCAGAGGGGCTTCGTAGAACTCGGGAGCCGTTCCCGGTAGCGCGTTGTCTTGCGCCTTGGTCGGTGCGTGGGAAGGAGTGCAAAACGGCGTTCCCGCGGCAACTCGCACACCCGTAGCAGATCAGGTCCGCGTTTGGGAGTTTGGTAACAATAGTTGGCCCGCCGAACTCATTCCGTCACAACGGCGATGAGGCTAGCGGTTGGCGGCGGTTTCATCACAAAGCCTGCTTCATCGAACGCATCCTAGCTGAAGCGACGGAGAGTGGAGGATACGCGTATTGTTCCCCGACACAAAGTCGATTTAGTCACGCTGTGGCTAGAGGTTGGCGGCGACGCTCCCGGAATGTTGCCGCCGTAGTCGTAACTGGATGGCAAACTTGCACTGCCGCTGGCCGTTCTTAACAGCATGCGCCTTCTTCGAAGACATACGATGGCGCCTACGTCGACGCCGACGCCGGACTACTTCGGCTGCCTCCCTGTGGGCCGAATTGTCTCTGGCCATTTGCTTGAGAACCGCGCGCTCCCTCTTGATGCGGGGACAGTCCTTCGACTAGGCCGCGTGAGGGCCGCTACCGTTGGCGCACTTCAGGACCGTGGCACCGCAGGTCGGTTCTGCATGAGGTTCAGCGCAACGGGGACACAGTGGCGAGTTGGGACACACGCCCTTGACGTGTCCTAGCCTGAAACACTGTTGGCATTGAAGCGGCTTCTGGATGAATGGTCGAACGGGATGCCGGAAATGTCTGACTTTAACGTGGGATGGGATACAATCCCCCTTGAATATTACTTTTACGCAGCGCGTATTCCCAAGGCGGCGCACTTGCGTAATGATCGTGCCTTCTTCGTATGCCGGCTTGATGAGGCTTGGTAAGTCATCATTGGGAATGGCAATGTCAATGTCGTAAATCACACCGGCTATGGATGTGTCGTCGATCGGGATAAAGGGGCGCATTTTGATTCCGTCTAGCTCTGTGATTTCTTGAAGTTTTTCAAGCGCACTCGCGTTGTACACGTCTATGGCAAGTATATTCTTGCGTGGATTTATTCTTATGTCTTTAATTTGATCCGGCACCGCACATTCCAGAAATATGGATAGGGCTTGCCTGTTCAGCAATCGTAGGTTGCTTGACGGTTCTTCCGGCATAAAGATGATGACGTGTGGCCAGCGCGCAGGCCTTGACTTCACAGTCGTGCTCGCAGGAGTTGACGGCGCTGTGTTGACGATTTTTCTCCTCGCCCTCTTACTCCGGACAGGTATGAAGCCGTCGTCGGATGAGTCGTCTTCCGACATAGAGTACAGCTCGGTGTCTTCGGTGTCACTGGGGGAGCCAACTCGCTTCCTTGCGGTTGATGGCCGTGATGACTTCTGGCCAGGCCGGCCTCTGACATGCTCCGCGTCCATGGCCGCAAGACGGGGAGGCGAGGCACCTCGAAAGGCGAAGATTTTACCAAAAGTCCACAGAGCCCAGAAACAAGTGTTCTGCCAAGAAGACACTTCGTCGTCCTGCTACGTTTGGTGTGCCGCAGGGCTCCGTGTTGAGGCCGATTCTCTTTCTCGATTTTATTAATCGTATCTGTGATGTTATCGAAACCGAGATACAATTCTTGCCGAAGATTCTGTACTATGTGCAAGGATACCAAATGGGACATTCTTTGCCATTGGCGGCTGACGTGAAGCGCGTAGAAAAATGGTGCATCACTAATAGCATATCCCTGAACATAAAAATAAATGTGTACACGTTAGCTTCACTAGAAAAATACAACAAAGTCAGATATAAGTATTTGTTAAGTAGCCAAAAAATAAAAAATAATTCATCAGTCAGACATTTAGGTGTTATGCTGTCAGAGGCTGGCCCTTGGTCATAAAAACTAACATGTTAATACCGTAGGTAGAAGTGCAGGGCATGACGTTGGCTTCTTGCAACAAAGTTTAAAACACCTAAGCATTAACGTAAAACAAGTAGCGTATAAACAAGCTTTACCAATTTTTTAGTAGGCTTGCCCTGTTTGGGATCCGTTTTCTGATGTGCGTATTGATGTACTTGCCAAAATCTAATCCGTCGCGGCAAGGTTCGTCCTGGGGAAATACAACCACTCTCCAAGTTCAAGAGCAAGGAAAGAACATGAGCAGATTCTTTTGCTTGCAGCATATGCCTTAAGCTGTTATGCTCAATCTTCCATAATCATATGAGAATCTGCTCACCAGACTACACGAAGTATAGCACTGCACAAGCCGGTTTTTCAGGCCCGGGCCCTTCCCGAGCCCAAAAGTACTACGCGTTGGACAGTCCGAGCCCGGCCCGCTGTTTTTAAACCTGGCCCACATTAGGCCTGGGCCCGAAAGATTGCGGCCCGGCTCGACCCGGCCCGGCCCGGTTCTATTCGCCATTAGCTCTTGAGGTCGAGTTCTCGGTTACTTTGAAGATACTGTCATGTGGTCAACGGGCACCGGGCGGTCTTCAAGCTGCAACAAAGCAGCTTTTTTCCCTGCGTCCCCCCTTTCTGGTTATTTTAACTACGCGTGAAAAAGAGAACATTTCATTTCATTACCAGCCGAACATGCACAGATTATTATGTTAGTATTTGGTATGGAAACACACATATTCCATGGACATGCAGTTGGGAAAATAGGGAGGGATTTAAGTACTTTATTTAAGTACTGCAGGAATGTGTTGAAAACTTATTTTAAGTTTGTTTTTCCATTAAAATGATCACCCACAGGCACTGCAGAGCGGCAAATCAGTGACCGCTGTCAAAAATATACAAATTTTTGTGCCGCAACAATATATTGCAGACGACTCTGCCTCTAGGTATGTCTTGCGCTTTTGAAAATGTAACCAGCTGTAGCGAAAGTCCTCTCATCATTGATTCCTCTTGTGGTTGCTATATGAAGGATAGCTGAAGACAGTCTATAGTGAACTTATTTGCAACTAGTCTGGCACCAATCAAATAGTTTCCACTCTCTTTAGCGCGATTCCAATGCAATGCAGAGAAAACGAGCGTTATTCTGTAAGATTTGATAAGCTTCACATAAAAAATTTTGTTTACCGGTATGATTCGGCAACAGGTAGCGTGAAAAAACTTTTTTCCAGGCACTCGCCCCCCGAGAATTGACAGTCTACCCCAAAGAAAGCCAACCATAACAAAACTAAACCAATCTCCTTGGTCTTGGCAAACTTCCGCAGCATACATAACAAAGTAGACGCACTCAAAGCTATAGCACATACCTGCTCAGCTGATAGCATCGTGGGTACGGAAACGTGGCTAACCGAAGACGTTGCATGTCACGACATCGTGTTTCCATCATCGTTCGTTTTATTTAGGAAAGATAGGGCTGATTCTCGACGAGGAGGAGGAGTGCTCATTGCGATTAACAAAGACTTTCATGCATCTCTTACCCCTATCGACTCTCCTTTAGAAATAGTCTGGGTTTCTGCTCAACTTGGTCATAAGTTTTGCATTATTGGCGCCTGTTATAGGCCACCAAGTAGCCAACCTGAATTCATTGATCTGTTAAATGACGCTATCGAGCAGATCCTTGTTAGGCACCCGAATTGCCTCCTATTTTTAGCTGGTGACTTTAATTTTCCCGCGATTAACTGGACGACGCTAACTGTTGGCTCCGATAATAACCGACAGGAGAACATTAACTTTCTTCATTTACTTCAATATCACCAGCTCACCCAAATTGTTCACGAGCCCACTCGCGGTAAACACATCCTGGACCTTATCCTAACAACCCATCCTGAGCTCTCAGACATCCACGTCTTGGAAGAAATAAGTGACCGCAAAGTTGTGCACTGTTCTCTTCTACTTCCACGGACCGACAAAACAAAAACAAGCAAGCTTATCTACAACTACGCACGTGCGGATGTTGAAAAAATGAACCTGTTGCTGGAAACTTTCACAAATAGCTTTCAGGCCAATTTTCATAACCGTACGACTAATGAAAATTGGAACTTGTTTCGTGACAAACTAAAAGAAATTGAAGATTCCTGCGTGCCAAAACTAATGATAAGTACGCGTACCAACGATCCTTGGATCACTACAGATGTCAACAGGGCACTAAATAGGAAAAAAAGAGCATTCAGTAAAGCGGCTCGAACAAAGGAAGCTACAGACTGGGAAAACTATAAAAGCATTTCCAAAATAGCTGAACAACTAATTTCTGAAGCCAAAAACAAATATTTTAATTTTACACTTCCTAGTTTGATAAAAACCAACCCTAAGAAATTCTGGAACACTGTTAATCCTAAAACCGCTAGTACGGTTCCTGTTCTTTTGGACGCCCACGGCAGCACTCTACCTATCGAACAGTGTGCAGAACAATTCAATAGCCACTTCTCACAAGTTTTTATGAACGAATTGCCAATTTACAATCCACTGCTGCTTCCTGAGGCCGATATACAGATTCCATTTTCACCCATTCACATATCTGCGCTTGGCGTGGCTCGTGCAATTGAACGCCTACCTCACCACACTAGCACAGGACCCGATGGTATCAACGCGAAACTCTTAAAAATTACCTGCCAACACACATCTTTCCTGCTATCTCTCATTTTCCAACAGTCATTCGATACGACATGTGTGCCAGACGATTGGAGATCCGCTTATGTAATGCCGGTATTTAAATTTGGTGACAGATCCGTTCCTAATAATTACAGGCCAATTTCACTAACATCGATATGTTGCAAGGTACTCGAACACATATTATACACTAACATTATGACTCATATTAACCAGAACAACTTGCTTCATAACAACCAACATGGCTTCTGTAAACATTTATCGTGTCAGACGCAGTTATTTGATTTAATAACGGACCTTCATCAAGCAATCGACTCTTCCTTCTACATTGACTCCATCTTTATTGATTTCTCTAAAGCCTTTGATCGCGTGCCTCATAACCGCCTGATGATAAAGATACGCAACCTGCAGCTGGACCAACATACTACGCAGTGGATCAACGCATTTCTAACAAACCGCTTTCAGACAGTTAAGTTAGGGAGCTTCTTATCAAGACGTACATGTGTTGCTTCAGGAGTACCCCAGGGTTCGGTGCTGGGTCCACTGCTTTTCTTAATATATATTAATGACATCACGTCGAACATAACATCAACAATACGGCTATTTGCAGACGACTGCGTAATTTACCGAGCAATATCGAGCCCTTTCGACATCATTGCTCTCCAGACTGACTTTGATGAACTAACTAATTGGTGCGCCAGGTGGCAAATGGTTATTAACGCAGACAAAACTAAACATCTCAAGTTTTCTTCCGCTGCTAACACAAGTCCTAATGCCTACACAGTTAATAATACTACCATTGAAACTGCAGCGTCGGTAAAATACCTCGGTGTAAATCTTACCTCTAATTTATCCTGGAGCACTCATATTGAACTGATTAATACCAAAGCCTTAAAAAAACTTGGTCTTCTTAAACACCGACTACACCAAGCCAACCAGGATACAAAACTTCACACATTCAACATGCTAATCAGGCCTGTGATAGAATACGCGTCAGTGATCTGGAACCCTCATTATACCTATCTTATTAACATGTTGGGATCTATACAAAACAAGGCTACACGATTCATCCTTTCCCGTTACTCTCGGCATCAAAGTGTAACATCACTGAAAATATCGCTCCATCTCCCGCCTCTGGCCATGCGCAGAAAATTCAGCCGTTTATCCTTTTTCCACACTCTCTACCACAATAACACACCATTTGCAAGTTCACATCTTCTCCCGGCGCCGCACACATCGGCTCGTGTAGAGCATATGAAGAAGACTAAACCCATTTTCGCTCGAACAGAACGATTCAAATACTCACCTTTGGTCCTGGCTATCGAAGAGTGGAATTCGCTTCCTTCTAGCATTGCGGCTATCTCTGAAACATCATCATTTCAAACAGCTTTTTGGTCACACTTAGAAAAATCCAACGTAAAATGATGTGCGTCCTTGTTTCTTCCTTTCCTTCTTTTTTTTTTTTTGCATGCCGGCCGTATCGTTCCGTGAAATGTTAGATGCCATGTTTTGCAACTTCTGAAGGTGCTGCTTTTTTTTTTTTTGTCTTGTGGCATTTGCTACATGTGCAATTTTCCAGATCCTGTTCCTAGCCATTTTTTCTCTTAATAACTTGTACCTGGCTTTTTAACTTGCTTATTTCTGTCTTCAGCCGTTTATAACCTGTGTTGTATATATATAAGTTGTATATTGTAGTTGTATAAGTTGTATAGTAGTGTTGTATTTTATAAGAATCCCCCCCCCCCTATGCAATGCCCGCATGGGCCTTTAGGGTATTGAAATAAATAAGTAATTAAATTAATAAATAAATATCTTTTTAACTATTCGTCATGTTGATTGATTCGACTCGGTGATGTCCAGCAACTCTTGAAGTTTGCCTTTCGCCGCCGCTCCCAACCACCCCACTGCGCTTCCCTTGTTGATAGGCGGGGCCGCTGTCAAACTCGCAGCGCTACGTCCATCGAACGTCGGGTCGTCCGTCTCACCCCTGAGCATGATTACCTCTAGGAATTCGAGGTCTTAATAACGTGGGAACAATGTTGACTTCAGCTTTTTAGTGTTGCGAAGATACCCGCTGTGGTTGCTAAGTGGCTATGGTGTTGGGCTGTTGAGCACGAGGTCGCGGGATCGAATCCCGGCTATGGCGGCCGCATTTCGATGGGAGCGAAATGCGAAAACGCCCGTGTATTTAGATTTAGGTGCACGTTAAAGAACCCCAGGTGGTCAAAATTTGCGGAGTCCTCCACTACGGCGTGCCTCATAATCAGAAAGTGGTTTTGGCACGTTAAACACCATAATTTTAAGTGTTGCGGCGGAACCCATCTTAAGATGACTTTCAAAGTTCATGCGATCAGCATTCACACAATGTTTCGACGCCGCAGCCACTCACCGTATTCACTAAGATACCTTAATTTAAAATCTGTATTGATCCTCCTGAGATTTCAAGTGATTCGGCTATATGCGACATACACTGTCTCCGTGATTGGCCCGCTTTGTTATGACCATCGTTCGCCAAGGTTATCTCACGACGGTAGGACGAGGACCGCACGCCGATGGCGCATGCAGTGACGACGATGAAATCACGAAGAAGCAATGACGTCGGTAGAACGACGGTGGGATGGTTCTGACGTCATGGCGATAAATAAACACGACGCAATTACGTACAAAGCGATGATGACGGTGGCCTAATCACGATTGACTTACCATAGCACGATTATAACGAAATGAAGGAAAAATTTTCTTGGACGGCGAAGGCGGTATGACGACTACGGCATGACAACAATTGGACGACATTTCTGAAATGATGGCGACGCTGCTATAGTAGCGTGAAGACAGTGGGCTAGCAAAAATGGAATCACGACAAGTGTACGACGATGAAGGTGTGACGCCGAAAGTACGACGATAGTCAGATAACGAAGCTTCAATGACGAAGTCGCAACGACCACGACGGTATCACGACCACGGTATGACAACAAATGCATGACGATGACCGTAAGTCGACGATGCAATGATGACGCTGGCATGACAACCTCGACAAAATCACAATTGAGTGACGACACCTTGATTACGATGGAATGACGTCAATGAACTTGCGAAGGTGGTATGGCGATGGGGATATGACGACAATTTCATGACGTTTCTGAAATGCTGACTAGGGTAATACTACTTTACGAGAACGACGTGACTAGAACGAGATCATCATGACTGTATGACGGCGATGACACTACGTACGACCCTATACGTAGTGGCTCAAGTTAGTAGACAACTGTGTCACATGGCGTAAGACAGACAGACAGACAGACAGACAGACAGACAGACAGACAGACAGACAGATAGATAGATAGATAGATAGATAGATAGATAGTGCCTGAAGTAGGCAAAGAATGCCGAAGGCATAAAAAAGCGGGGCGTACAGGAGCCGCGGTTGATCAGTGCTACCGTTTTCCCCGTTGCCGAAGAGCGCCGCCAGTGTACACTAATCTGCGCAGTGTACAGCTGCTGTGTCGTGGTCTGCCTGCCTCGACTTTCCCATCAACCGACAGACGCCATTCACCTAAAATTTGCATAGGGCTGCAGTTTTTAGAGTCTTCAGTTCTGTGGAGTTGCAAAAAAAATGGCAGTGGCTTAGCTCGGCTATGCCAGGATATACGCAGCGAAAGCTAAGGCATAGAATGGCTAGCCTTGGTTAATCTTGATTGCAAGTCCAGGTTAGTATGGTTGTCTAGCTATGTTGCGGCGTTTAGCCAGTCGTTCGGCGCGCTGTTCGTCTGTTTCCTGAGCGATTCGTTTCCTTTTCATCTCGTTCCGATGTCGATTCCAGGCCTCCTCCTGCTTAGCAGATTTGTCGCCGTCCATGCTGCCACTTCAACTGTGCTTGCGGCGCACGCGAGCTCTCCTTTTCAATCCTCCGACATGTTATCAGGCTTGCGACGCAGCCGGCGAAGCGAGCGGAGGCGAGCGCAATGACGAGGAACGCGATGTGCGTCATACCAAACGGCGACGGCGGAAAGGCGCGGCGCTGCGCAGCGGCGGAACACCTGTGACTATAGTGTACTAGAATAACATTATTCTAGTACACTATACCTGTGACTCGGTGCTACTAGTCGCGTATGCGCAGTAGTGACTAGGGAGCGAGAGAGAGAGAAAGAGAGAGGGGGAGAGAAATATCCGTGGCGAGGCACGCGTTGTGACGTCATGTGCCTCCTCGGAGCACCGCCACGGCGAAATCGCAAGTTCGCGGCCAGCAAAGCTTTCGCCTTAATAGTATGTCCGTACCTAATCCGGGTCCGACTGAGGCCCGGGCCCGACCCTAGCCCTGAAGCTCCTAGGTTCTAGCCCGGCCCGGGCACGAGTTAGCAATTGCTTACCCGGCCCGAGCCCCTACAGTGCCCTAAATTCCGAAGCCCCGCATTTGTTTCGTCACGTAAAGAACAATAACTTGGGACGTACCTTTTCAGTACTCTTTTAATGCGATTAACATTCTTTGCCTACTTCAGGCGTTTTCAGCCTATCTATCTATCGTATCCGCCTGTCTCGATTATTTCGCCGACACAATGGCCCAAGTTGCCTACCAGATTCGGCCATTGTACTCCGTTCCATATGTAGCAGTCAACGCTGTGGAGGCTAGAGAGACATCTTGCAGTGGCTTCGTTCGCACTTGGATATAGTTCGGTGTTTTTTTTACAGTAATTGTGCGCAACTGTATTTTATATAGGCTCTGTATTGAATAAAACAAGTTTTAACACTTAGAAACAAAGACGCTGTGATACAGTGCTGCTAATGCGTTGTTTCTGGCCATTTTTTTGTTCTTTTCGGGTTTTTTGTTTTTTATTTGCAGACCTGTCGCGAGGAGCCTCACGTGCATGCTCGCGCGAGCGAACGCAGTTGGCGCGCAGCGAAGCATGGACGGAACGCGCGGAGTGATAAAGTTTATTGACCAAACTTCTTGCGTATAGTTTCCACAGCGTTGACTGCTATGTATGGAACGGAGTATAGGTATATGATCATGGTCACGATGCCGTCATGGTCGTTCAATCGTCGTCATTCAAGTTTTGTTATCTAACTCTCGTTATGCCGCCGTCGTCACGCCTTTTACGGAGACCCAGTGGGCCAAGTTGTCTAGCATCTTGCGCCACTAGGTTTGTGCTCGTGGTGGTGGTGCCGTCGTGGTCGTTGCAGCATCATTACAGCTTTGCCAGCCGCGTCTCGTCAGGCCGTCGTCGTGACCCCATCGTCTTCAGGCCGTCGTCGCCACACAGGTTTCGTGATGCAGTCACCATTGCGCCATTGTCATCGTACACTCCTTGTGATCCGATTGCCCCCATACCTTTTCATGCCATCGTCGTCGTTGTGTCGTCGTCATGCGGTCGTCGTCATGCGGTCGTCGTAATGCCGTCGTGGTCGTTCCATTGTCGTCATTCTAACATCGCCATGCAACTCTCGTCATGCCGCGTTGTCACGCAGTCGTCATCATACCACTGTCGTCATGCCGCCATCGCCAGGCTGTCGTTTTACCATCGTCATGACTTCGGTAACGTCATCCCTTTATCGTCCGGCCGTCGTGGTCATACTGCCTTCATCGTTCCATTCACGTCGGTCCGTATTCGTGGTTCTATCGTAATTGTGATGTCATTCAATCGTGATTTTGCTGCCGCTGACATGCCATCGTTGCCATGGCGCCGTCTTCAGACAATCGCTATCATATATCCGTTGTCATATCGTCGTCGCCATGCCATCTTCATCATGCCATCCTTGTCATTCCAGCTTCGCCATCCATTGTCGTCATACACTCATCGTCATTCAATTGTCCTCATATTTGAGTCGTCATGCTGTCGTCGTTATACCAACGCCATTGTTTAACAATGGTCATATGACTGTCATCATCTCGTTGTCGTCATACTGCCTTCGTCAATCATTCCTTCTCTCGTTCCATAGTCGTTAGTGCGTCGGCGTCATACAGTCGTCGCCATGCCGCCAAGCTCAAGCGTAATTATGGCAAGTAAATTAACCCCTAATATGTCAGACGGACTTTTGCAAAGCCATTGTAAACAAAGTAACATATACACGTAAGATATAAATTGATACACCAAATTTGTCCACTTTGGATGCCCTAACGGATGCAGTTCACAGTACTGCGATATCTGTTCTTAGTGCAGAGCTACGAATTCGTAAACTTCGTGCTTCCATTCTTTTTAATCTTACCAATTCTTTAAAACTTCCTTTTAAAACATTCGGGCCCTAAATCCGAATTCCGCTTGCAACAGTCACTGTAAATGAACTTTCTCCCTCAAGTGCAACAAATTTCATTGAAGTCAGCCCAGTGGTTATCTCGGAAAAGCATTTCTGCCTTTTACATGTATTTGAATAGGCGGCGTCGGAGTACGGTCCGAGCTGATGTATTAGTTCGGTGCGCATATCTAAATGCATGCAAAATCGGCAATCGTTTTACAGAGCAACCACTCAACCGAATCTTAAGAGTTATGTTCAATTTAAAATAAAACGTTAAGATGCAGTGATTTCAGAAAGCCATATTTTATTGAAGCTGCCTACTTTCTTTACGTAAATTTTAAATAAACAAATTCGCAAAATTTAAAAAAACCAGACGTGTACAATTCTACATCAGCAACTAAAAATGATATCGCAATTCTGTAAACTGCGCTTAATGTTACATCTAAGGCGGACAGCAATGATATATCATATGCCACCCTGAAATATAGCACTAATTTGTGAATGTTGCATTTGCAACACCCTTCCAAACATTGTGACGAATTCACATAAGTTGCAAATTCGTACATAAAATTTGTTCCCTTTTGATGCTCCAACGGATGCAGTTTATAGAAATGCTTATTTGTTTCGCATGGCTGAGTTGCGGATTTAACTTCATGTTTCTATTCTTTTCCTCAAGTTTACCGATGTCCTGCAATTCATGTGGAAAATTCCATTGTCTAAATCAAAATTCTATTTGTTGCAGTGACTGCAATTTCACTTTCACTAAAATGCAACAAATTTCATTGAAAACAGTTGGGCGATTTTCTCATAAAAGCATTCCTGCGTTTTACATGCATTTGAGTGGCCGGCATCGTAGATAGGCCCGAGCTAAAACTTCTTAAACAACAGGTCACGCCGGTTCCAAAGGAAACCCATGAAACAGAAGCCTGACGTATCGGTAAGTCCGTGGCCACCGTGGTGGCCACGGACTTAAAAAAAAAGCGCTCAAGAAAAAGCATATTCAACGCAAGCTTCGCGGGCGCCGTTATCTCAGCCAGACATCATCCGGAATGACGACCAGCTGTCTGGCCATATGTCTAGCAATATCGTCGATGCATTGCTAGTAGAGGAAGTAGTTGGCCGCCTTCGAGATAACGCTGATACATAGCGCACTCGTTTCCATGTACCGATGAGAAGCGACAGCCTTAGGCCGTGCTTATTTTTATTGTGTTGTTGGGTTGTTCTTTAGTTGTGCGTCATTGCAACGTCATGACATACGTCATGGCGCTATTTTCGAAATCTTTAAGGTTGGTACGCCACGTGGTGGCGAAAAAGGGAAACTGAAAAAAAAATTCCCTAATTCCTGGGTATGTTACTTAGAGATGTGTGCAGGTCAAGGAACCCCAGGTGGAGAAAAGTTATTCGATATCCTCCGCTACGGTGTCCCTCATAAGCAATCGTGTAACTTCGGAACAGTTAAAATCGATAATCGTTAGTTGGAAAGTGTTATAGAGCGTTTTCAAAACCTTCGAATTAAGTTGTTTTCACGATTTTATATTCTTACGTGGTTCATTTTATTCCATGCTTTGAACAAAGCCCCTGAGATATCAAAACAAGGTCACTATTCACTGGCGGGCCTGGATTCCAGCGCGCTAGCTCAATCGTGTTTCAATAAAGCTGAGCCCAAATTACCGTGCACATGCCGTCGCAAAAAATGTCATCTTCCCGGCGTCCAGCGTAAACGAGACAGTCATGTCAACTTCGTTTTTGTTGCTGCTGTTTAACAACTGCACACAGACGGAACGGTGTCAAATTCATTGTGTAGATGGGAAGCCTCCATGGTCGCACATGGTAAGCGATGGCGTCCGAAAGCTATACAGCGGAATTATAAGATACGCCGTAATTAAGTAATTTAACTCTTTGGAGCATGGTGCTTACAAGAGGTAGCCACTACTTCATCATATTTACACCGCGACAATTATTTCTTTCCTTTTTTTTTAATATACACTATTTTTCAATGCTATATGGTGCCTTATTCGAGATAGCAATAACGCTGTAGGTCTGCGCCAATAATTTCGGTAAAAATTTTTTTTTTCTTAACTCGACGAGATCCGTGCTTGTGTATGGCTTGTGAACATGAATGTCAAGGCGGTGCGAAAGGTGCTTAAGAAACAATTATCCTCAAGACCAGCGTGAGCAATTAAATGCCAATTGCAACGAAGTTTTGGACAGCGTAAGAAGCCTAAACTTTCAGATAGTGTAGTACGTTTGAAAGACGAAGCGATGAGTCACGAGAAACTGGTAAATATAGGCGCTTCGCCATTACCGCTCGCCAAAAATGCCGCAGCACTTTGAACTCGAAACATTGAGAACCAGTGCGGCGCCTGGCCATGACCTCCGAGATTAGGCGGCACCGCGGCAAGCTTCAAATATAGGACACGACGTGCTGGTGGGTTTCGCGTCATATCCGCTAACCACCAGATGCACGCTTCGTCTGCTTGGGTGTTATTTAAAGGCTGTTAATAAGGAACGTAGACATTTGCCAGGCCTGCAGCTTTGACAAGGTTGCTTCAGTAGTATATACGACTACGCATATACAGGGTCTTCCAGCGAACACTTTCACATTTTTTTAAGTGTTGCCTGTGGCAGGCAATTCTAGTCCATGAGTTAGACTACTCGAAGAGGCGGACATTACTTGCAGAAATAATTGAAATGTATAATCGATTAACTAAGTAAAATTCACAAATTATGTTGTTAACTAATTACAGTATGGCACATATTGTAATTTACAAATTCTAGCGGGTGAGACTTCAAGGCACATCCACTTGAAAAGAATTGCGTGAATGACACCATTTACGAGATATGCGCCGTCAATTTTGCGGTAAAAGTGCACTGTCGTTCCACTTACTTTTTGAACAAAACATCGTCTTATAGATTGAAGCAAAAAATAACTATAACGCCAATTCATTTGTCCGCAAAATTCTGGAATTAATATCTCGAAACTGTTGTGATCCTGAGAATTCATACCTAGTCGATCTGCCTTGCGAACTCCCCGGCTAGAATTTGAAAATTGCAATATGTGCCACAAGGTAATTAGTTAAAAACTTAATTAGTAATTTTTTAAACTTATTTGATGATCTATTTCAATTTTTTTACGCAAGTGATGTCCACCTCTTCAGGTAGGCCAGCTCATGGAGTAGAATTGGGCTATCTAACACAGGAGATTAAAAAAAAATTGGAAGTGTTCGCTTATACACCCAGAATAACCAATTTAACCAAAGTAAAATTTAATAGCAGTTGTCCTTTGAAACGTTTCTCTCTCTTCGAAAAAAGCATAACAACTGATTTGCAGGGTATGACAGGGAGTAGAGGAAAAAGGATACAGCATGGCATAGTTACTTGTAGTGATCACCTCAAATCTCTCCAGTGCCACTTCCAAATAATTTTATTTCTTTTTGCTCAGCGCTTTCTCAATGTTTCTAACCATTTGTTTAAACAATAAGATTAAATAGTATTACATTCTGTTCTAAAACGATCTTTTGTTCTTGAAAGAAGTCATTCTTAGTAACTTAAAGCTGACCGAAACTGTAAGCATGGGATCATGGTTTCGTCGGCCATGAGCCCCCACGGTACACGCCAACAAGTACGCCAACAAATCTGCGTTGCTATCAGGCTCCCGGTTCAGGTACAGTGGATAATTAAAGGTGCCTCGCCGTTTTCAGACAGCCCTTGTTTAAACTGAGAGATTATTTCGCATGTTTGGTAGCGTCCCGGTAGAGGCCTGCTTACTCAGTACGGCACCCTCTTTCCTTACCTTTCTAAACTATCTCGTAGACGATACGCTCACCCAGCTTCTCAGTCCGCTTGCTGAGCCGACAGTGGAGCTCCAGAGCATCGCTGTAAATACCGACAGGGCTTTAGGTTTTGAGAGACGACATCCATTTACACGCAGTAATTGAAGCACGCGAGCAATAAAGCAACTGCTAATAAAGCGCATGGGAGCAGCGCACAGGTAGTACCATCAATATTATTTATTATATTCTATCAATATTATTATAACCAATATTATTAATATTATCAATATTATTATCAATCATATTATCAATATTATTAATGATTTCTAACCGACACGGGACTCCGGGGCTCCCCAAAGAAATCGGAGCTCCTTCTCTACAGCCCAAGTAGAAAGGGCCGCAAGCCACAGAACTGGAAACCCCCCACTGAAATTGACATTAATTTCTACACCAATTGCGGAGATCCCATTCCCAAAGTCGCGTCCATTCGAATCTTGGGAATGACACTCGAAGGGGCGGGCACGAACAGCTTCACCATTCACAAACTAGCAAAAAAGACGGATAGCGTCATCGGTCTAATCAGGCGGGTAGCTAACAGAAGGAGAGGCCTGAGCGAAGAGAATCTGTTAAGGCTAGTCTACGCTTTCTTGTTGTGCCATTTTACGTACGTAGCGGCCACGCACGTCTGGAAGAGGGCCGAGCGAGACAAGCTAAATGCCATGATAAGGAGGGGGATCAAGAGCGCGCTCGGACTACCAAACTACACACGCACCGACCGACTCCTGCAGTTGGGTATTCATAATACCCTGGAAGAGATTGCAGAAGCACAAGAAAGGGCGCAGATTCTCAGGCTCTCCGACACCAGGGCGGGCAGACGACTCCTAACTGAGATGGGCGTCCCCCCGGCCACTGTCGAAGACGCCTACCAGGGCCTTCCGAAAGAGCAGAAAGATAACATCATCATATCGCCCGCCCCGCGCAATATGCATCCCTAGCGCAACGTAGAAAGAAGGAAGGCCAGAGCGGCGGCGCTCCTACGCCGCGCAACAGAACTCCCTGGCGGCAGCTGCTTCGTTGACGCGGCCCAGTATGGCAACAGCAATAATTTCACGGTAGTGTCAATCAACCACAGGGGTTCGACCATTAACGCCGCTTCGGTACGAAGCACGTCGTCGCGTGCGGCCGAGCAAGTGGCCATTGCCTTGGCCCTCCTGGACGACGGACATGCCAATATCTTTAGCGACTCCAGGGCAGCCATCCGCGCCTTCAGCGGTGGCGCCGTGTGTGAGGAAGCCTGTCGCATCCTCGACGGCAAAAGCATCGCCACCCACACTCTCACGTGGTTCCCCGCTCACATGGGATCCATCATGGGAGGCCCCACAAACCTCAACGAGCTGGCCCACTCCAAGGCGCGAGGTCTCGCTTTCCGCGACCATGGAGAACTCGAACGCCGGCCCGCAGTGGTGGAGAACAGAGATCAACCGACCACATACAACGAAATCGCGCAGCACTTTTATCTCGGCAGGAGAGACTTTCCCCTTCCAGACAAGAAGTTAAATAGAGCGCAGGCATTAACCCTCAGATTATTGCAAACAGACTCATATCGCAACCCGGCTTTATTCCACAAAATTTATCCCGTCACCTATGCCACTAGTTCTTGCAGGCACTGCAATGACATCGCTAGCCTAGACCATATGCTCTGGCGTTGCCCCTCGTTACGAGGCACAGAACAAATCAATGAAGACAAGTGGCTCTCCGCTATCAAGAGCCCCGATGCCGGGGCGCAACTATGGGCTGTCCAGAGGGCCCACGATGCGGCGGTCGGGCAAGGCCTGACTGTCCCAACGTGGGAGCGGCCCGCAGCGCGCCGAGTCGCGTATCTCAGGACCTTATTAAAGTTTTGCATGCATCCATCCATCAGTATTATTATATTAATTAGAACGGTCAATATTATCTTCTTTCAGAACGGCCTTTGGTAGGCTCATAATGAACGATGCGCAAAATAACAACAAATAAACAACAAGCAGGTAAAAACAAGAAAGCAGCGCTCTCACGATTGACGGCACGTGTCGGCATCACTAAGTAAGAATAATAGAAGTAATTAAGTCGCAGTATATAACTACAAGCTGGAACTGTAGAGAACTGGTATGAACGACGTCCAGGCAGAAATTCGCTCTTGTAAGACTGGAGATTACCGAAATGGAGGCATGTTCTCAGGGCTATATATATATATATATATATATATATATATATATATATATATCCTAAGGAGCCAACATGCATTCACACCAAGGACAACACAGGGGAAATTACTTGTGCTTAATAAATGAAATAAATGCTTTATTTCATTTATTAAGCACAAGTAATTTCCCCTATGTTGTCCTTGGTGTCAGTGTTTGTTGGCTTCTTATGATATGACTAATAAAAATCGGGCCCCTCGGTTAACCCCCTTCGCGTTTCTATATATATATATATATGTATATATATATATATGTGTGTGTGTGTGTGTGTGTGTGTGTGTGTGTGTGTGTGAGGTCTGTCCCAAAAGCTCATGCAGTGAGTCAGCAAAAAAGTGGGAGAAGATTTATCGGCGCCGCTGTCCCTTTTTCTCCACTCGAAAGGACCCAGTCGACCTCTAAATTACGAGCCGGACTGCTGTATGACAAGGCAGAATTTGATGCGCGCACTTTTTGTGCAACCAATTTTTTTATGGTACATTCGAGTGGTCAAAATCGAGTGCTCGTAACACACATCGCATCCGCGCTTCAGCTCAAAGCACTCGGCAGCGCTCTGCCTTCATCCTCGGAGGGGGGGGGGGGGGGGGGGGGCGACCGAGTTCTGACTGAAACTGGATCACGTGTGGCTACTGGCGATCGCTATGGGAGCAGCCATCACTTTCGGCTGGGGCCGCCTTTCTCTGGCTCTTTAATCTCGAGAGAGCTCGCATCGATGCAAATCCAGTTGGAACGTGGTAAGGACCCGTCGAATGTACCATTAGCCTTTGTCGGAATGGAGATTGACGAACCGACAGAACAAAGGATCAATATGAGATTGCTGTTGAAGTTGAGCAAGAATGTTGCATAAGTTCACCAAATGTCCCAAAAGGCTTATGGAAAGTATGCGCATGTTGGAGTGGGTCCAGCGTTTTCGGGCAGGCCATGAAGAAGTCGAGAACGGTGCCAAGATCAGGACGCCTCTCAACTTCGTGCGAAGATGAAAGCATCGATCGTGTGCGTTCTCTAGTGCATAGTGACGAAATAACTAACTCAGGTTCACGTTTGTAGCACATTTCTGTTTTCAAATGACGAAACCTCGGACACTATTCTATTTTAACATTCTTTTGCAGCCTGACCTGCTGTGACCGGCCCTACTGTGTGTGACCTGTACTGTGTGTGTGTTCTGCTTTATAGATTGAGATTTGTCATCTTGCTCTCTCTTCCTCTTCTTCCTATCTTGCATTTCTATGTTTCTACCTCCTCCTTTCTGAATAATAATAATAATATTAATAATAATAATAATAACTATACCGAATGACTGTTAGAATGATATTAGAAGCACGGGAGAGTCATTAATTTACTAGGTTTTTGACTGAACATTTCGAAATTACGAAGATTTGCGCCATGAGTGTGCCCGAAATGTTGACAGCTGAACAAAAGTTGCAACAAAAATAATGTGTGCATTGATTGGATAACTTCACACGACAGCGATTAATTCTTGCAAAGGGTCGTCACCAGCGACGAAACTCGGATTTACGAATACTAACCACATCGAGCTGAAGTCGCAGAGCAAGAAGTGAAAAAAGAAAGTTGAGCTAATGCAAAAAAGAAAGAAAGGAAAGAAAGAAAAGAAAAGAAAAAATAAATCGTGGAAGTACAAATAAAATATCAAAGTAATGGTGATCCTGCTTTGTGACTGCCATGGAAATGTACGCCGCGAATTTGTACCTGAAGTTCGAACTATCAACGGAGCTTTCTACATGGAGGTCCTGAAGCATGTGAAAGATCATGTGCGCCGTGTGCGACCAAATTTGTCGAAAGAGGGCCGCTGGATTCTGCACCGCGATAATGCCCCTTCGCACTCTGCATTGTAAGTGCGTGAGTTTGTGACACGCAGTTCCATCACTGTGCTGAAGCACCCTTCCTACTCGCCGGATTTAGCTCCCTGCGATATTTTGTTTGGTTCCTTAAATGCAAACTGGTGCTAGTAGACGGCATTTCGGTGATGTGAGGACAATTAAAAGAGAAACGACATCGCTGCTGAAGCGCTCGACAGAAGATTACTTCCAAGAGTGACTCTAACAATAAGGAAGAGGTGGAACCAGTGTATTGTGTCTAATGGCGAATATTTTGAAAGTAACCACATTGATGTATCCAAAGGTTCGTGAGATGAGCTGAGCTTCTTTTTTTTTTGTGGTGCTGCACCAAATTTTGGGACAGGCCTGGCTTATATATATCATATCACATACCATATCATATCATATCATATCATGTGAATGATGATGAAATTGTCTTATGGTGCAAGGGATCATATCATAAGAAGCCAACGAACAAAGACACCAAGAACAACACAGGGGAAGTTACTTGTACTTACTAATTGAATTAAGGAAAAGATAAATTAATGAAATTGAAAGTGGATGAAAAAACAACTTGCTGCAGGTGGGGAACGAACCCACGTCTTCGCATTACGCGTGCGATGCTCTACGAATTGAGCTACCGCGGCGCCGTTTTCCCATCCACATTTCTGGGGTATTTCTGTGTTACTACTACAACTTACCCTGGGAATGTTAGCCTACACCATCACTCACGTACCTTGGCGGCGGATATAGAATATCATTTTTGTCACAGACGTTACGGTACTTTCTGTTGCTCAATATGTGCTGCATAAAAGTGTTTTTCCAAGGGTGAAAGAAACCCGCGAATACATTTCAAAGTGCCTCGAGTGGCCAGTGGCGTGTCAATTTTGCGCGCATTCGCGGGCTTCTTTCCCGTTCGGAAAAAAACGCTTTTATGTAGAACGTTTTGAGCAGCAGAAAGCTGTATCGGGAGTTTTTCATGCTGCTATATATACAATTTCCTCTTTGACACTTTTCGTCTAATTATAATAGTTGAGAAGTTTAATTATATCTGACTAATTATGCAATTAGGCGAAATGCAAAAAGTAATCTGAATATCTACATGCGACGGCAAGCAACATTACCTTGGTTCTGTCCAGCTTCGTGGCATTTGCATATTTTGGAACCTTGGTGCATGATAGTTCGGACACCCTGTATATACGACGGTTTCAATGTTAAAGCATCAGTAATAAAAGCGCTGTGCTAGTTACGCAAAGGCACAGGCCGTTTATGGGCATAGGCGTACACAGATCTCGCGAACAATATAGCGCAAATACATAGTTAACAAAGATGTGGTAATTACGTTTTCAAGTTTCGTGATTATGGCACACGTTTATGTTAAAAACCTAACGATAATCATATTCGAACCCAATTTCATTTAGCTTGACACTTCTAAAGGGTTTGTATTCCGAGACATTAAGGATCAAATTTAATGCTCAATTCGTTGATTTCGCCTTCTGAGGTGGGAATCTGTACACAAAAACAAACGTCCCCATGTGACGCAGCCGATTGCGGGGGAAAGGGAGGGAGAGCGGGGGAAGGAGCGGAGAGCAGGTTCGCTGAGTTACGTAACATGGAGGGCTTGTCTTAGTGTGCGGACTCGCCTGTGAATGCGAAATTCGTGTACTGTGGGCCAAATTCCATGTTGAACACCTCGGATCCCAAGCGCTTTAGAAGTGTCAAACAAAATGGCATCTTTTTTTTCCCAGTACGATTGTCTTCAAATTTTTAATCTCAACATATACCGTAGTCACGAAATTTAAGTAGTTCACTAACATTTTTTTGTTTGTTAATTATGCACTCGCTCACTCTTCTAGTTCGCGAAACTTCTGTCCGTCCAAACTCATAAATCCCCTGTAGAAGCAACATTTGCGTAGCTAACATGTCGTTTTTGTTAAAATTACGGACACGTAAACTTCGAAGTCACCGTGTATAAATACATACGTACAGGGTGTTTTTTTAGTAGCACCAACTTTTTTAAAGATTGTCTATGGCAGATAGCACAATGCTGATCCTTGATCTAAATTACTCGATGAGGCGGCCATTACTACTACGAGAAATCAAAATGTTCAATTGAATAATTAACGTAAACACGCTAATTCACATTTTCATTAATTACTTCAGCACACATATTTAAATCTACGAATTATAGTAGTTGAGTTCGCAAGGCGTATCCGCTTGGAACGAATTCTCTGGACAGCACCATTCCGATACATTAATTTTCAAGGTGTCCGTCGAAACGAATTGGTGTTCCAGTTACTTTCGTGCTTCAATGCATAAAACAGCGGTTTCATAAAAAAGTAACTGGAACGACAATGCATTTGCCGGACACTTTGAAAATTAATATCTCGAAACTGGTACTGTCCAGAGGACTAGTTCCAAGTGGATGCGCCGCGCGAACTCAGCGGCTATAATTTGTAGATTGAAATATGTGGCGTTAATTAGATGACTCAAAAGTTAATTAGCGTAATTATTTAAATATTAAATTGACTATTTTGATTCCTTGTAGAAGTAATGGCCGCATTATCGCGTAATTTAGATCAGCGGTTGGGATTGGGCTATCTGCCATAGACAATCTTTAAAAAAATTTGGTGCAACTAAAACAACAACAAAATTCTATATACACACGTTGCAAGCGAGCCCCTGTCTGGACTGAGGGCCCCAATAATTTGAAAGTGCCGCCACTCTTTGAATTCTGCCGCCTGCGCACGACCTCCTCGCCCCTTGCGTTTAAGGCGAAAGTTTTAAGGCGAAAGTCTCTAGATCTCTGTTTCAAGGTCGCGTTGTGAACAGAAAACATCACGCGACCCAGGAAGGCCAGAAACGACTCAAAGCATGTCTAGCCGTGTATAAGAGATGAAGGATTAGCGAAGTTAATTAATCATTCATTAGTGATGGAATTAAGGCGGATTAGGGAGGATTAAGGTTGATTAGGGCGTATTAAAGTGGATTAAGGTGTGTTAGGGTGTATTAAGGTGCATTAAGATGCGTGAACGAAGATTAAGGTGTATTAAGTGGGATTAAGGTGGATGAAGGAAGATTAAGGTGGATTAAGGGAGTTAAGGGTGGATTAGGGTGTATAAAGAAGGATTAAGGTACATGATCAATGATTAAGGCGTAATAAGAAGAATTAGGGTGGATGAAAGGATTAAGGTCTATTAGGATGGATTAAGGTGAATTAGGGTTGATGGAGAAATAAGACCGATAATTGTCGATTAAGGATGATTAATGTGGAATAGGGTGGCAGAAGGGTGATGGAGGCGGATTAAGGTGAATTACAGTAGGTTTTACAAGACTTTCGCATTCGCGTCTCTTAGGCGATACCTAAGGACACCTTGGATTTTTGGAATTTGCTTTGAACTGCACTTCCACGCACGCATGAGTAGGCGACGATTATTATTTGGTTCTCTCATGGATGGAGGAAATGTGCAGGGGGTGTTCACATGATCGCGCACGCTTGCTGCTGATATCGACTTCTAGGCGGAGGCCCGGAATCTTCGCTTTACTAGCGAATGTTTATAAACACCTTTCTGCGTTTTTGTTCTGTAGGAAAACTTTTTCTATTGATTTAACACGAGCCGAAATCATTGCACCAATGTGCTTTGATTACGAAGGTTGAACAATCAATAGTGATTGTGGTCATGAAGTAGTAATGCAAGAAATATTCCGCAGGCAATAATGTTTAGCACCGCAGCGTATTTCATCCTATACCAGCGTAATCCACCTTCATCCTCCTTCATCCATCTTAATCCGATCTAATCATCCTTAATTCACCTTCGTCGACCTTCACTCTCCTTAACACACCTTATTCCTCCTTAATAACATTAATCTATATTAATACAATCACTAATCGATCATTAATTAACTTTGGCAATCAGTAAACATCTCTTATACACGCCTGGACATGCTTTGGTCCGCTTCCGGCATTCCTTGGGCCACGTGATATTTTGATTGCCTCAAAACGCGACCTTGAAGCATAGATCTAAGGATTTGGCTTAATAAGCCACACACAGAGGGATGTGCCACAAACAATACTAATTCAGACGCACAAAGTAAAGCATCTCATCATGTGGCAGAAAAATTATCTGCAGTATCGAACTCGCATCAAAGCTCCTTTTACATCAGTACACCCCGTTCATAGGGCTTTAGGAAAAAAACCAACCTCCTCATTAACGTTGCCTTGAGCATTATAGATGCGGTTATCAGCATTTCTCAAAATTTTCAACACCACTGGGCCGTGCAACTGGCCCAAAATAACGCGCCTCCACAGAATGCTGCGGCCTGTCCGCGGGAGCCAAGGAGGAAAGGCGAGGAGAATCGAGGAGGAAAGCGCCGCGGGGAGGAGAGTGTCGCTACTATCAAATTATCAAGGGGTTTTAGGCCCAATGCCCTCTAACGACGTACCGTGCCAGTTTCCAACAACGTGTTTTCTCTCTCGCGCAAAAGCAGAGAAAGAGAGAAACGAAGTGAGGTAATCTCTCGCGAGGCAGATATGTTAATTATAAGGCGCTACAAGAGATAGGACTGCTTCTTTCATTGTATTTAGTACAGTAAACAAATGACGCTTGCAGGAAGCTTGAACACAAAAGCTCGCTTTTACGCGCGCGAACACACACGCGCGCGCGCGATGAGCCTTTGTTTTCTGTGACTCGTCTTTCCTATAGATGCTGGGTGTAACAATTAAGTGAAGGTTCCCAGCACCAAAGTATATCAAATATACATAGTTGAACACAAGTCGATCACGAAAAATAAGAATATTTTCTTGTACTTAAAAAAGGAAGTTAAGTGTACTTCGGATCACTTCCTGCGTCCGGAGTAACGACAACCCAAGTTCCTCAACCTTCTTAATTCAGAGTTTTGAGTGGCAGCTCACAGAAAATAATGTAATGAAATATAACACAATGACAGCGCATGCCTTTTATCTTAAATTGTCTCAAACTATTAAATATGTAACGTTGCACGCCACTGAGATTTTCCAATAGCCACTGCAAGCTAAGTAAGAGGAAGGGGGGCAGCTTATCCGGTTTTTTGCTTTCAGCGCGCTAGCTCGGCCATACCGAAACCCTCCCCACTTCTGCATGCTACTCGCCTCTTTTCAGCCAATCACAGGAGAAAAATTTGTCAAGGTAGGCAATGCTTTTCGCTTTGAAAGCAAACAAAAGGAACTTCTTATAAAGGATGAGAGCATTTGATTGGTCTGTTCAAACAACGCTGCGAGTCACCACGCGTTGCTTGCGTCAACGGTTACGTAAGTTTGACGTCAGGAGATTGGAATAAAAATAGGTTGGAATTGTTTTACGTTATAGGGCTCCTTTTCTGCCCATATTTATGCGGTGTGCCACCGCGTACAGGGAAAGAGTCGCGATGTCAGCCACCGTACTCGTAAGAATCCGTACGATATGCCTGTAAAAAAAAGGATGCGGCTATTCTGCAGGCAGCCGGCAGAATCGCTCGAAAAAATTTTGTAGGCAATTCGCAGAAATTCCCTTGGCTTGCGCGCGGAGCCTGAGGCCGCGAGGGAAATGCTAAGTGTAAACAACGTGTCATCAAGTTAACTTTGGCAGCGCCTTCAGGACACCAAAGGGGTAACGGGGACACCAAAGCTGGAACCCGTGCTGGTTGGGGGATTGGGAGGTCGTCCAGGCCTCCGCGCACCGAGGGTGTATAAGATCGATCCTTGTATGCCAACACCCGCCGGCACGCTCTGGCCTAGTTTGCTCCAACCTACGGATCACCCTGGTTCCTGCTTTAATCCCGCCGCTGCCCCTTGGGTTATTCTGCCACCAAAATGCATTCTTGCTACAGTGACGTCAATTCGCCTTCTCACTCGTATGGCTGCTGTACACGCTGCGTGTTTTCACGGTCAGTCGCTGGCAGTGGGGTTGTTCAAGCGCAAAGCGGACTTACAAGATGTGCACGCATATGAATACAAAGGCACTTAGTAAATTCCTTGCTGGAGAGATCTATTAATGAACACTAAAGATGACAGCCCTGTTATCCGCAAGGCTTCTTACTTCTGTACAGCTGTCTAAATTGATCTGAAAAAGAAGGTCGCAGTTTCGTCCGAAGGGCGCAGCATCTATTGCGATAGCAAATCAGTGGAAAACTATATGAAGTAAGGACAGCAGTTTTATCGGCCGTATAAACTTAGGCATAGGCCTACCAACTAAACTAACAAGCATGGTGTCACACGCGCACAAGCAAACATGAACACATCTGACTCGATGACCGCGGAAGCTCGCAGTCAAAACGCGGGACCGAGGAAGGGCGGCAGCAGCAGCGGGCGAATTGACCTTCGGCTGCGTCTCGCATCAACGCCAACTAAGCCGCGAAAACACAGGGCACGGGCGGACTCTGTTCCCGTCGCAGATGGCATTCAAGATGCAGCGTCCGGGCCATCCGCAGCAGAACGCACCCCACCCTGCCCCCGGAGCGTTGCGCGCGACGAAAGACGGCACACGCTTCCTGCCCGCTCTCTTCCCCTGCGTGCGCGAAATGGAGCCACTCTCACCCGCTTTCACTCGCACATGCAGCATACGACGCGCGGCCATGATTTTATCGCCTTGGACTTTTATACGGAACCTCATGGCGACGGCAGAAATGCGTCTGGAGTGTCCATATAATTGGCAATAAAAAGAAAGGTAACCTAAATGGTAACTCATTTACGAGCGCAGGGCGTAACATCTGCTGGGAGTGGTCAGAAATAGCGCGCACATTATTTTTTCTTTTCTTTTGCAGCAACTGCTCCTGCTGAACCAGCAGCCACACTAATGTTTTTTTTTTGAATATTAGAACTAACGTGTTAAAGGTAATAGTTGCCACTGTTGAAAAACAAGAAATGTTAAAAAATAATTATGTCAGAAGATTACGTGTATGAGTGCGTGGAGGTCATACCTGTCAAGTCCAACGCGCAGCACCATTGCTGACACGGCCTGAGCCTTTCTTGCTTCCGGTTGAGTAACACATCCCTTCCCCTCAGAAAAGAATAAGAGAGAGAGAGAGACTAATAAAATAAAATAATGGTAAAAATCAATCAGTAAATAAATAAATAAAAGAAAAACAGTGGCAGCCTTTCATAAAAGGCCTCGCGGCCAAAATCTGTACGCGATGAATAACATAATAAACGAGATGCGTAAAAGGCCACTGCCATCTTGTTGAAGTTGGCGTGATTGAAAAACATTTCAAATAGTATGCTCCGGCAGGCAAAGAGAAATGGCCAGCGTACATCATGCAACAACCAGCACCGACTTGTCTCTGACAGGCGAATGTCGGCCTGTGTACGCGAACGCGAACACAGTGTGGCAATGGCGTTGAACTTGAGCAGATGTTGTAGGCCATTGTGCAATTAAGTACAGCCACATTGCCAGAAGACTAACGGCAAAGCGGGCACAGGATAGCCGGTTAATTATTCCGGCTCAGCCAGTAAGGGGCGTTGAGCGGCTGGACCGAGCTAGTGTTGGAGATGTCTTAGAATGGTCTAGCCAACACTGTTATTACTAAGGAAACAGGAGGCCGTCATAGGTCCACCCACTGCCGACACCATACCAACATTGGCTCCAGTGGATGTGCTGGCTGGGACCCGTTGACTGGCGATAAAAAATACGTTGGGCCGTCTGGTAGGTGTATAAAATGATAGGCGCATAAAACGCTCGAATACCACCGGCATGTTCCCTACAGTTTTGCCAGCCAAGAGAGACAGATTGAAAGAGAAGAAAGTCCGGTAGGTTATCCAGATAAGACTTTCCGGTTTGCTACTCTGCACTGGGGTGTGCGAAATTGGGGTTGCAGCTCTGCGTATGCACACCCTGCGTCAGTTGTCCGCTTGACGAATCTTTGATGTGTTTATTTTTCAGAAAGAGTAGAAACAAACCGTAGCCTACCTTGAATTTAAATTATTCCAGTTTGTCCGCAACTGCTGGCGTGTCTAGCAGTCGCGTTTCCATGCCTTTTTACATCACCTTTTCCCTCTCCCGCCCTCTCGCCCCCATGTATGCGAGCTGCGAGCGAATAGTGGCAAGGCTCGTTCGTAACTGCGTTGGTTGCACCCTGTTAAGAACGGCCAGCTGCAGTTCAAGTTTGCCAGCCATTTACGCCAGCGGTGGCAACCTAATCTTGGAAGGCCGCCGCCAACCTCTAGCCACGGCGTGACTAAGTCGACTTTGTGTCGGGAACAATGCGCGCATCCTCCACTCTCCGTCGCTTCAGCTAGGATGCGTTCGACGAAGCAGGCTTTGTGCGCAACACGACAACGCGGACCTGATCTGCTACGGGTGGGGGAGTTGCCGTGGGAAAGCCGACGAAGGCTCCTTCCCACGCGCCGACCAAGACGCAAGACAATGTGCTACTCGGGCGCGCTACCCGGAACGGCTCCGAGTTCTACGAAATTCGTGTGGTGTCGACTCCGGACCATTACACCTGTGTGTGTGTGCGGCACGTGTATGTAAGCCCTCATCCTCCTCCAAGTCGAGAGCCCTCATCCTCCTCCAAAAGGGCGGGTCATCTACAATGACGTCGAACTATGACGTCGAGCAGAGTGCATATAAGCAGCGATTGTCGGCTGCTAGAGTGTGCTCGTTGTCGTGCTCGAAATGTACTCGTGAGCTGCGTGCTCGTTGTCATGCTCGAAATGTACTTGTGAGCTGTGTGCTCGTAAGCTGTTTGCTGTATGTTCGTCTTGCGGGCCCCATTTGGGAGTCACGCTAGAATGTCGATGTATCTCATGTTGAACTGTAAATAACATGTAAATAAATCCTGCTCTCCTAAATCCCGACGAAGAGTCAAGCTCCTTCCTACAGCTACGACTGCCAAATCTTACATCTGAATGGCAGCGGTGAGATCGGCCTACAGCTCGTAGATCGTCCGACAACTCTAACAAATGGTGGCAGCGGTGAGATCGTCCGACGAATCTAATAACCCCCATTCTCTGTATTCTCTCCCTACCACCTCTCTACCATTCTATCGACTCCCATCTGGACTGTTGCACCTTAGTGCAAAGGTGCAAGACAGCGACAGCTGCGTGCGCCTTTGCACGGCGTGCAAAGCAGCGACAGCAGCAGCAGTGGAAAAGTCGAAGCAAGAGGCAAAGAAAGGTTCACTCTAAATTGCTGCGTCAGCGATGCACACCTTCACGCGTACCCCCCTCCCACAGATTGCCAAGTGGCCAGTGCCGGCGTGGCCGCTTTCCCGACACGACGCGCGCACGCCAAGCAGCTAAAGGCGTTCGCGTCGGCGCCGAGTTCGATGTGCCTATATAGGGTTTATTGACAGAGTAACGTGGCAAGCGAAAAAATACAGCAGCACAACTAAACCCGTAAAGGAAGAGATCGAGCTTTCTTGCCGTCCCGTGACCGGTGTTTTCTTACCTCCCGACGACGCCGTCAAGGGGCCTGTCCGGTGAATCAAAAGTTCCGTGCAGACTCTGCTCCCTCAATGACTGATCGTTCTGCCGCAAAAGCAGTGAGCGCGGACGCTCGCACGCGGCGCGGTTATCTTCCTGGTGCTGGCCGCCCAAGCAGGCCTGGCACCACCCCTCCAATCCCACCCTAATCGGGCAGTGGTGCTTTTCTTCGCAAAGTTGCCAGACGCGCACTTATAGGGCACGAGGTGCACGGCGAGTCACCTTCAAAGCGTCGCTTTGGGCCAGGGGATCAATACAGGGACCACCGCCGGCCCAGGAAGAACTTAGTCGTGCTGCGACCCATTATTTCGCCGCTGCAACCACGCAGCGAGCCTTCGACACCTAGTCCGCTATTACACACACTTGAGCAATCGGCAGGCGTAAAAAGTACCAATCCACATAGTTTAGTCTCTTGAATTTGGACATAGCACGCACATCACATGGTCCGCGGCATTTTTTCTCACTCCCAACAATAGTGACGTGCCCCTCCACTGAGTAATGATACATAACATTTTTTAGAGCATGCATGTATATACGTGACCTGTATGTGCTTTACGAAAAACCCTGTTGAAAGTAAGCGCGCCGTTACTGTTTTCTTCGGCCCTGTGCCTGTTTTTTGCTACGAGTTGCCAACTTTCCCAAGCTTTCGCACATTATAAAGGCTATGTATATGATTTAGGAACCACAGTAGGTAGGTAGATGCAGAGGTTATGCGTTTGTTCAGAATTTCGAGGACACCTCTTATTCATTCCAGTGTGCCAATCTGAGGAAGTCGATCGAAAGTTCACGTGAGTGCCTGTGGAGACAAAATATTGACCGCATCTCCTCGCAGGAATTTTCTGCGCGGGAAAGCCTACGAGCATGCTTCTTATCAACAATACAAACAGCGTTAGATTGGTTGTAAGAACCACTGCAGCGATGAAAAGCGAGAGCAACACCCTAGAGGAGCACGGTTGACAAAATTTCGCTTAGCTACACCGCATGCATGTTCGGACAGATAAATTGGTACATAGCTGGAAAAGAGCTTCACGTACAGCCATCGTTTCTTTGGAGATTCTGTTCCGATCACTTTGCCTGTTGTGACGCACGCAAGTTTCGTTTCAGATTTGGACAGGAAGCTGCTAAATCGTCAGGCAATATATATATATATATATATATATATATATAGAAGATGCAGTATATCGCCAAAGGCTACCGAATAGTTCCAGGCAAGAAAGAGAGAGAGTGAGAGAAGAAGAAAACAAGTAGAAAAAAGATAGAAAAACAACAGAGGGAGAGACCGATCAAGGTGACTAGATGTTATAGCACCCCAAAATTGGAAATTTTGCAGGGAAGTCAGGGTCCGCAGAATTTCTACAGGACCTGTTTTGCGGATTTTTGGAGCGCAAGCGAAACACAGCAAGCGCCCTGTGGTTACCGGCTGCTCGATGAGAGAAAGATGAGGCCTTCTCCCTGGCATATCTTTTGTAACGTAACGTGAAGTACTGTAGCCATAATTCGAATTGTAACACTTATGCTTTAAAAATACTTGCAAGCAAGTAGATACCGGACGAAGGAGTTGACACATCAACGAGTGCGGACTCACCATCAACGACGAACTTCCGGATTTTGTACTCGCGTATACTGACCTTAAAAGAAGGAGAATTCGGTGCAATGCTGATTGTAAGCAGGATACGGTCGAAAAGCTTTCAAGTATATTCGCATGTCTTTACTACTGAGCCTTGAGTTCGTACTGAAACGCAGGTACAGGGTAGCGGTGTCCATTAACGCCACTATTTATTTTCATTTTGTTTAGAGATTGTTCTCTTCCAGATGCCATGGGATCTTCTCCAGATCCTTAGTCGTTAGAGCACGCGGATTGCGCAGATGTGATATCTCCCTATGCCCCACTGCCCCTATGTTGCTCTGCACTGCACCCTATGGGACATAGGGATATCTCCCTATATGCACTACGCCGTTCATTGAGATACTGCTACGAGGTCTCTCGAAATCGTTCTCGCCTACGGTTGCAAGACATGGCACTAGCGGCGCTGCTGCAACGCCTGCGCTGAGACACTGCTGGCCAGCGACCGCTGCGAGGACCAATTTGGTTTCGCGCAGCGAGCACGCAGGGCAGCTGAGGCCGTTGGAGCCCTGGACCCACCCATGTTAAACCCAGTCAAGAGCGTCCGAGGCGACCCTGACGGACTACAACAAAATATCCTGCAGAGACCAATACATTTTTTGATGATGATGATGATGATGTATAGGTAGTCTGCGCTATGCTCCGTTCGTCACAGAACTTAGCCTAATCACGCAACCAAAGGAGAGCGTGACATCAGCATCCGCTTCTGTCGGCCAAAGAAAGCGGAAGAGAAGCCCTGCGTCCAGAGCTCCGCCACTAGCCCTCTTGGGAGAAAGAGGGCGCTGTGTGCAAGCGGAAGGTGCAGTCCATCCATGGCTTCATGGCCAGAGACTTCGGGCAGCGAGCAGTGACACGTATACTATGCATTTTACGCGTGAAACTCCCGACAAGGTGTGAAAAGTATGAAATATTTATTAACAGGTGTTTCAACTGCAATTTTTACTTGGGCTAGTATAATGTAAGGATTCCTTTCATCCGGTTCTATTACATTTTTTATCATCCGCCGCTGACGACCGGTCGATCCTGAAGTGAGAACGTCGGCGGAGCGCCGCTCGGGCCAGTGACAAAGGGTAAAATCGTGACAAAGAAAATAATCGTCATAGAAAGAGAGAGAGAGAAAATGATAAATGAAAGGTAGGGAGGTTAACCAGGACTGAGCCCAGTTGGCTACCCTACACTGGGGAAAGGGAAAGGGGGACGGAAAGATTAAAAAAAAGAGAGAAAGTCCACTGGAGATATCAGTCGGTCACTCAGTCCGGATCACAGACGCTGACTCAATCCGGTCGCTTTCAAATATCGCAGCAGCGCTTTTGTGGCCTTTTGTAGCTGTGATATGCGAGGCCATGATCCCAAGATCTTGTTCAAGGTGAACGGCTTTCCAGCTAGCTGATTGAGAGCTGTGCAGAGGTCTTGCCTTTCATTTTCATAAGATGGGCAGTAGCACAGTAGGTGTTCTACGGTTTCCTCGACACCGCAGGCATTGCACTCGGCGCTATCAGCCATTCCAATCAGAAATGCATAAGCATTTGTGAATGCGACGCCCAAACGTAAGCGGCACAGCACTGTTTCCTCGTTTTGCGGAAGACCTGGTAACAGCCGCAGTTGCATAGAGGGATCGAGGGAATGCAAGCGATGGTGAGTGAATTCAGGTGTGTGCCACTTCTCCAATGTCAGAGTGCGCTAGTTTGCCGAAGTGTTGGGCTGCGTCTGTCCGCGATAAAGGTATTGAAACAAGGGTTCCTCCTTCGTGTGCTTTTCTAGCAGCTTCGTCAGCGAGGTCGTTGCCGGAGATACCGCAATGACCAGGCAGCCACTGAAACACGACGTCGTGTCCTTTCGCGATCATGTGATGGTGCATTTCTCGTATCTCCGACACGAGTTGTTCACATGACCCGCGACGAAGAGATGCCAGAAGACATTGTAAGGCCGCCTTCGAATCGCAGAATATAGCCCACCGATTAGCCGGTTGGTTATTAATATAATCAACGGCACCTCGGAGGGCAACAAGCTCCGAACTAGTCGATGTTGTCAAGTGAGAAATCTTGTATTGGATGCTTAGTGAACGGGATGGTATAACCACTGCGCTGGTGGAGCTGGTCTGAGTGGAAGAGCCATCCGTATATATGTGTACTCGGTCAAAGTAGAAAGTGTGCAAACAATCCAGAGCTGCTTGCTTCAAGGCCAAGGTAGGCAGGTCGGTCTTCTTTCTTATCCCTGGAATCGTAAGACGCACTTGAGGTTGTTTTAAACACCACAAAGCTGAGGTTGAACGTGCAGAGGGTGTGAAACCCGATGGTAAGGAGGCACGATGGATGCTGACCTTGTTGGAGAAGGACGCCTGTGGTCGTCGTTCAGGCAGGCACGCAAGAGAGCTTGACTGCATCCGTGAAACATGACGAACATGGGCTCTAAGCGTTTCGGTGCTAATGTAAGTCGTGATCGGATGGTCTTGAGCCATTATAATGGTTCCAGCTGTTGAGGCGCTGCGCGGAAGGCCTAGGCAAACACGTAGTTCCTGCGCCTGCACGCTCTGAAGTTCTCGAAGATTTGACTTGCATGTTTTAGCAAGCACGGGGGAGCTATAGCGTAGGAATCCGATGAACAGTGCTCGATATAACTGTAGCATGGAGCCCACTGACGATCCCCATGTTTGCCGGCGATGAACTTGAAGACGCGAACAATAGATGTCAGCTTCTTCTTTAAGTGGGCAACATGAGGGCTCCATGTGAGGTCCCGGTCTACAATGACGCCCAAAAACCGGTGATTTCTCTTGTAGAAAATAGGCTGACCATTGATGTATACTGGATAAGGAGTCATCATTTTTCGCGTAAAAGCGACTAACGCACATTTTTCTGTTGAGATGGTAAGGCCTTGTGTGTGAAGGTAGTCAGATGCCTGTGTTGCTGCTTTCTGTAGCCGTGCGCGAACCTGCAGGCGAGTGACCGCTGATGTCCAGATGCAGATGTCGTCGGCGTAGATTGAAACACTCACTGTTTCCGGTAGGGATTCGGCCAGCCCAAGAAGTGCGAGGTTGAAAAGAATTGGGCTTAGAACACCGCCTTGGGGAACGCCTCGGCATGTGTAGTGGTCGGTAGTCGGACCATCTTCCGTTCGTACGAACAAGGACCTTTGTGTCAAGTAGTTACTGACCCATCGATATACACGCCCTCCTAGTTCAATTGTCAAAAGTGCGTCTAGAATGGTTTGATGGGAAATGTTGTCGTAAGCGCCTTTCACGTCAAGAAAGAGCGCTACTGATAATCGCTTCCGAGATTTTTGTTGTTCCACAGATGATACTAGATCGATGACACTGTCAATCGATGAACGACCGCGTCGAAATCCCGCCATAGAGTCAGGGTAAATTTTGTGGTGTTCAAGGTACCATTCGAGACGCATGAGGATCATACGTTCCATGAGCTTCCCGACGCAGCTGGCAAGAGCTATAGGCCCAAAGGGTGCCAGTTCGAGCGGTGACTTTCCTGCTTTTAGAAGCGGTACCAGGCGGCTGCGTTTCCATTCCTGTGGGACGACACCATCTTGCCACGAACTATTAAAAAGGCTGATGAGTTCTCTTCGTGCTTCTCTGCCTAGGTGGCGCAAAGCATTATATGTTATGCCATCGGGTCCTGGTGAAGACAAACACCTGCATAGTGCCATAGCAGCTTCTAACTCTTCCATAGAGAATGGGGCGTCCATACTTGCATCTCGTGGGCCGGGGATGTTGCCTAGAGCCATGTCAGGGACTAAAACTGTGCCGCCGGCGACGTTCGCACAAAATTCCTCTGCGACGTCTATCTCACGGCGGTTTTGATAGAGAGCAAGGGCGTTGAATAGGTGTCGTTGCTGGGGACTTGAGCAAAGACCCCGTAGGGTACGCCACACACAGGACAATGGCTTGCGGGGGTCTAGTGAGCCGCAAAAACATTTCCATCTTTGATCCGCTAGCTTATCCATTCGGCATTTGATCTTCTTTTGCATGCGCCGAGCTTCTCTGAGGTCAAGAATTGACTTCGTGCGCCTGTACCTCCTTTCAGCTCGGCGACGTAGTGCACGAAGCCTTTCCAATTCAATGTCATTCTCTGTACGCTTTGATGGATGTGGGAAGCGTGTACAATCTTGCATAGCGTCTGCAATTATGTCTTCTAATCTGCGTGCAATATGTGTCTTGCATGTGTCTTCTACGCGATCTTGAAAGACTGACCAGTCGATTTGGCGATAGACAACCGGTAATGCGGCGTCTAGTCCATCGATTCTCACATAGGTCGGAATATCATCACTTCCATGGGTTTCAATATCAGTGAACCACTGCACGCTCAAAGTCAGGCAACGTGACACCAAAGTCAAGTCAAGGCAGCTACTGTATGTAGTTCCTCGCAGAAATGTCGGGCTTCCATCATTTAGAAGACACAGGTTGTGGCCTGATGCAAAGGATACTAGTGACCTGCCCCTCGAATTTATCCTGGAGCTTCCCCATATATGGTGGTGAGCGTTGAAGTCCCCTGTTATTATCCAAGGACCGGGAGTAGCAGCCATAATATCTTCCAGTCTTTTTCTATCAAACTGACTTGTTGGGGAAATGTAGACACCAATAAGAGTAAAAGACAGCTTCTTCTTTTTCACAGTAACACAGACGTATTGGTTACCGTCGTGTGGCGCTACGTGTTGGGAAAAATACGTAAGGTCCTTGCGAATGTAAACCAGAACCTTACTACTACGGACACACTTGTTTGAAACAAAAGATTCATATCCCGATAGTCTTATGGAGGCTGATAAGTTCGGTTCACAGATGACCAGTATAGGAAAATGGTTTGCAAATACGAACTGTCGGAAATCCGAAATACGAGACCTCAGGCCTCTCGCATTCCAGTGGAATATGGAGGCACTTCTCACATCATCCCGGAACGGTCGTTGTTGTCGATGAGCCATGTTTCTGCTGTAGAAGTTCTCAAGCACTGGACTTCTGAAGGCTCGCCAGAACCGGACTGATGGCATCCAGCACTTGCAATGCACTTCGAGCTGTTGGTGTCTGTACCTTGTCCAGAAGAACACGAATAGCACTCACCAGAGAGCTGATCATAACAACAATTTGTCGATCTTGGTCCGCCAATTTATCAGAAACAGACGAAGTGTCCCCTGCTGTAGAAGTATCATTTCGCTCAGTAGGGGCATGTAGCTTCGGGAGTGCAGGCCACGCGTCAGCAGCCGTGCTGTTCGATGCACCCTTGTCCTTTGAGCTGACTGCGTTTGGCCTGGGCGGAAGAGTGGGTGGTTATATACGTGTGTGGCGTTCTGCAGAGGCTTTGGAGGCTCTTGATCGACGTCGGCGACGTGATCGTCGTCGCTTAATAGATGCTGCTGCTTCTCGGTGAGACGAGTGGTCTCTAACCATTTTCTTCAATATTTGCATTTCCTTTCGAATCAAAGGGCATTCCTTCGAAGATGCATCGTGAGGGCCGCTGCAGTTTGTGCACTTCAGCACACTGGCCTCGCACGTGTTTGTGGTGTGGGGCCCAGTGCAGCGAGAACAGACGGTAGTGTTATTGCACACACTACTCACATGGCCAAGCTTCTTGCACTTCCAGCACTGCAGCGGTTTTGGTATAAAGGGGGCGAACTGCGTGTCGGAAGTGGCCCACTTTTACGTGCGATGGGAGGGATTCGCCCTTAAATATGATCTTCACACACCGTGACGTGCCGAGACGAAATGCGTTTGTGATGATGGTGTTTTCCGTAGCTGGCTTGATTAAGATTGAGAGATCGAAGTCGACAATGGTCTCGTCAACATCGTAAATTACGCCAGTACGGACTTGTTTGCCGAGCGGAATATAAGGGCGGACTTTCATCCCGCCAAGTTCCGTGACCTTGCGCAAGGAATCCAACGCAGCCGCGTGTTCTACGTCAATCGCTAGCACGTTCTTACGGGTGTTTACCCTGATGTCCTTGATTTCGTTTGGAACCAGCGCCTCTAGATGAGAAGGCACGGCTTGCCTGTTGAGGCGTCTCAGGTTGTCAGTGGCGAGAACTGGCGAGAACAGGATGGTGAGCTCCTCGGCATCCCGCGAAGATCTCACGGTGGACTCACTCGAATTCGATGATGCGCTGAGAAATCTTCGCTTTGCTTTACGACTCCGCACCAGCACGAAGGTGTCGTCACAAGAATCTTCACTGCTGACATGGTGGCATGGTGGCATGGTGTCGTCGCTGTCAGTGTCGCTCTCGGTGCCGTTGCGCTTCCTGGAGGCAGCCGCCGCGGGCACTCCCGAGTCCGGTGGACGCGCGTGAGGCTCCATCTCCATCGCAGTTAAGGAGGACATAGCAGTCCACTAGCAAAGTCTAAGAAATTCACAAAATGAGTAGAGCTGGAAGAGCCGGCGTTCTGCTGATGATGATGATGATGATGGCCTCATGTTATGGCTCATACCCACGCTGGGGGATTGGCCAAGAATTGCGTGCTGAAACGTTCACCTAATCTTTTGAAGTGCTACTTATTCGATGAGAAAAAATATAACAAAAGAGAGATAAAAAAAAACGTACAAGAACAAACAAAATACAAGGCAAAAGTTAAAAATTTATTCGTTTTGTTGACTGAATGTAATTGCAAACGGCATCAAATACGTCCCTGTGGCTGACCCCTATAACTGACGCACCGAAAGATAGTATGATTTCTGGTGATAATATTAACCCTAATTTTGCGAACGGAAGTTCTAGGTGTCTTTTTCTTAACAATTTGTATCGTCGACATACCAAAAAATAATGATCTAGTGATTCTGTTTCTTGGCAGTATGGAGGAGGAGGAAATCAACTTTATTCAGGTCCTGCAGGCCACGAGAGCTTTGGGCTCTCATGGAGTGCGCGTCTCCCACGACGGAACCGGGAGGTTGAGTTGCCTCTTCAAACTTGCGCTTGTCCTGTTCGTAGTTTACGTGAGCTTGCGAGCACGGCCAGAGTAAATGATAAACGTTAAGAGATGTATTGCAATTGGTGCAATAAGACTTGTCGTAGAGCTCAGGCATGTAATGGTGTAATCTGTTTTGAGTGGGGTATGTGTCTGTTTGTAGCATTCTGAGTGTAACCGCTTGAGCTCGAGTGAGCGTGCGGTGTGGCGTGCTATATTGTCTGCGTTGTAGGTAGTAGTGTTTAGTGACTTCGTTGTATGTAGTGGGCGCGTCCTTATTCTCCGAGTGGTCGGGTGAAGCCGCGCGGTCTGTAAGCGCGCGCGCAGCCTCGTGTGCCGCCTCGTTAAGGTTGGGGACGTCGCCGAGCTTTGGTCCTAAGTGTGCCGGGAACCAGTATATGAAGTGTTTCTTAATCTCTTTCTTTGAAACAATTTTGAGAGCCTGTGCGCAGACCGTGCCCTTCTGGAAAGCTCTGATAGCGGCTATGGAGTCGCTGTAGATATGGGAAAGATTGTCGTCGGTGAGCGCAACAGCGATCGCAACCTGTTCGGCCTGTTCAGGCTTCCTTGCAATTACCGTGGCTGCATATCTTGTGGATCCGCGGCCGTCCACAACCGCCACTGCGAAAGCTTTGTTTCCCGTGTATGCCGCCGCGTCCACAAAAGCTGAGCGTTCACGGTTCGCCAAGGCTTGTTTAAGAAGGAATTGTCCTCTCGCTTGTCGTCTGCCCCTGTTGTTTTCGGGGTGTACGTTTCTGGGTATAGGGCGGACCGTGATCCTGGCGCGTATGTCCCGTGGGAGGTCCGCAAAGTCTTTTTCTATGTGTCCTTGTGCAAAGCCTAGCTTCTCTAGGATCGTGCGCCCCGGAGGCGTCGTCGAAAGCCTAGCAAGCTGTGCGCGCTGCTGGGCTTCGGCAATTTCTTCCAGGGTGTTGTGCATGCCCAGGTGCCCCAGCTTCTCGTTGCTGGTGCTGGTTGGAATGCCGAGGGCTTGCTTGGTGACCTTTCTGATTTGGGCATTCAGTCTGTCTCTTTCGGATCGTGTCCAATTGAGCATTGCCGCAACGTATGCGAAGTGACAGGTGACGAACGCGTGTATGAGTTTGATGAGATTATGTTCCTTGAGGCCCCTGTGTCTATTGGCAATTCTTCTGATGAGCCCAATAGCGTTGTTGGTTTTGGTGATGAGCTTCTGAACCGTAGAGGCATTGACGTCTTTAGTCTCTACGATCATACCCAGGACTCTGATTTTGTCGACGCACGGTATGGCGTGTCCCGAAGTGGTTCGTACGATAATTTCTTGATTATAGTCGAAGTCTGACGAGTATGGCCTGCGGCCTTTCTGCGTGGGTCTGCGTACGAGCAGCTCCGACTTGGTAGGCGAGCATCTGAGTCCTGTGGGAATGAGAAATTCTTCTATGGCGTTCACTGCTTCTTGCAAGATGTCCTGCACCATGCCCGGGGTTCCTTTGGACACCCACATGGTGATGTCATCTGCGTATATGGTATGCTCGAGCCCGTGGATCTGCCCTAGTTTCTCAGCAAGTCCCGCCATGGCAAGGTTGAAAAGCATAGGGGAGATGACCGAGCCTTGGGGGGTGCCCCTGCTCCCCAGCGAGAGTGTCTCCGTGGAGAGGTCGGCAAATCGGAGCGTAGCCGTCCTGTTATACAAGAATGACTTGACGTACGAGTGGAACCTAGCTCCGAGGTTGAGTTCGGAAATGGTGTCCACAATGTATTGGTGAGAGAGGTTATCGAACGCTTTCTCTAGATCCAACCCAAGAATGGCCTTGGCGTTTCTAATGGGGTCATCAATGATTTGGTGCTTGATTAAAATCATGGTGTCTTGAGTTGATAGACCGGGTCTAAATCCGATGAGGGTGTGTGGTAACAGTCCCTTGGTTTCGAGGAATCTGGAGATTCTGTTTTGAATGGCGTGTTCCGCCGCCTTACCCACGCACGACGTCAGTGATATGGGTCTGAGGTTCTCGACGCCCGAGGGCTTGTTGGGCTTTGGAATGAGAACCGTGGTGGCGTTCTTCCATTCCGGTGGGACCCTGCCGGAAGCCCAGACCTGATTGATTTGATCCGCTAGGAACTGGACGGAGTCTTCGTCCAAGTTACGAAGGGCCGTGTTACTAATACCGTCCGGACCTGGGGCCGATGTGCCATTCAAGTTTTGAAGGACGGTCCTGATTTCTTCCAGGGTGAAGGGTTCATCGAGGTCGGGGTTGTCCGCACCCGTGTACGGGGAACCGGATGCCTCGGCCTCGTTTTCCTCGCTGCTCGAGAGTGGCATGTATCTTTCGGCAAGTTTTGCCATAAATTCCTGCTCGTTGGAGTTTTTGAGTTCACGTTTCGCTATCTTGTCAGCCGCCTTGGTCTGGGAGCTCCTGGTTTGACCTTTGTTAAGAAGGTGTTTGAGTAGGTTCCAAGTTTTTCCATATGTCATGCTGCCATCGGCCCTTGCACATACTTCGTCCCATTGTTGGTTGGAGAGTACCACACAGTGGTGCTCAATGTCCTTGTTCAGTAGCGCAATCTTTTTCCTAAGTCTTCTATTGAGTCGCTGGGTACGCCATCTCTGCAGTATGGATCTTTTCGCTTCCAGCATGTGAGCGAGCTTAGCGTCCATCCCGATTGTCTGGGCATCTGTTTCTATTTCCTTGGTCGCGTTGCGGGCGTCCTCCTTTAGTTCTTGCGTCCACTGTTCTAGTGTAGCGGGCTTGTCGGTACGTTCCTTTCTTATCTGTCTAAACGCATCCCAATCCGTGTATCTCCACTTTCGTAATGGTTTCAAGGCGATTGCTATTGACGTTTCCACAATGTAATGGTCGCTGCCGAGGTCTTCGCCGGTATTATGCCAGGTGGCCCCCTCGGTGTTGAGAACGAACGTGAGGTCTGGGGTGGTGTCCCTCGAGACCGAGTTGCCCATCCTGGTAGGGTAGAGCGCGGACGTGATAAGGTTGAGGCCCATCTCTTCCGCATCGGTGGCCAGATTTCTGCCTTTGGCGCTGGTGTTGCCGTAGCCTCATTCTACGTTTGGGGCGTTGAAATCTCCGGCAATAATCAGTGGGTTGTCCCCGGCTTTGTCCCTGGCCTTCTTCAACAGTCTTCTGAAACTTTGCGTTCTGTGGTTCGGGCTGCTGTACATGTTCAGTGCTAGTATGTTCTTAGCCTTCTTGCCTTTGGGAAAGACTTCGATGAACAAGTGCTCGCATTTGCTGTCCGGATTACTTCTGTCAATTTCGGCCCACGCGAGCCTGTTACTGACAAACGTCGCTACGCCGCTGCAGGCTTTTGTTGGTGGAACGGCAATTGTTTCATATCCCGGAAGTGTGGGTGTTTCGGTGTTGGTCTCTTGAATGAGTATGATGTCTGGCTTGTCTGTAGTGTGTCTGATGTGCTGTTGTAAGACCGATTTCTTGTTTCGGAACCCGCGACAATTCCATTGCCAGATTATAAGCTTGCCTTGATTGTTCGTTTGCGCTTGGTGCCTTTCGGCTGGTTCTCGCTTATTTGCCTTCTCCATTTTTGCTTTCTACTATGGTTGCGGACTTTACCGCCATTTTGGTTGTGACGATATCGCTTGTTGCAGTGTTCCTTCTGACCGTGGGGGAGGCAGGGGAGTTGACCGGTGCCGTGGAGTGAGTGAAGACGGTCCTCTCGAGGCCCTCGATCCTGGCACCGAAGCCCTTCTCCATCACTTCTACCCTGCTCGTTAGGCCATCGACCGCCTCTACTAGTCTGTCGTGCCCCTTCTTTAGTGACTCGACATCGAATTGTAGTTGACCTAGGGTACTAAGGATCTTGTCCAATTTACCGTCTATGTCCTTGGCAGTATGGGCACAGAGGCGATAGCGTCAGACCAGTCCTGTGTAAATATAGGTTTAATGGAGGGACACGGCATCGTAATCTCGTGATCGCTACTTCTGATTGTCTTGATGGACACCACTGGATCTTCCACGGAAATCTGAGGTGCTGATATTCTGTCCATGTCGTTATTGATTCACTGACATCTCTATGAATTGAATATTTTCTATATCTGATTGCTGTTATGTGAGCCACCAAAGGAAGAACAGGCATTATAGGTCCACTCAGGGATGCTCGCGCTAATGCGTCTGCCATTTCATTTGAATGTAAGCCACAGTGTCCAGGTACCCATAATAGTTTTAGAGAATTTAACTGTGGAGGAACTAATGTTAGAAACGTCTTTAGTGGTGGCGAATTGGGTGAAGCCGTAAGCGAAGTACAGACCGAAAGGGAATCTGTTATAATAACTGCACTTATTGAGTTCGACGGGAGTTTCCGAAGCGCTAAAAGAATTGCTAAAAGCTCGGCTTCAAAAACAGGTGTGAAATCTGGCAGTCTCAAGGAGAATGACCAGCCAAGCGGAAGCGAGAAGATGCCTACGCCCGCCTTTTCGTTGCTCACTGAAGCGTCTGTAGCTATTATGTTATTTGTTTGCACGTGCGCTAGGTAATCTTGCAACAGGTTATTTAAAAAAGTGGCAGATTGGTACTTAGAGTTGGGGGGGAATATGTCATCAAAATCTATCTTAATATTCTGATGTGATTCGGTTGACGGAATTACCTCTCGAATGTTCACATTCAGGCTATCTAATTCTTTTTGAACAAATATGATCTGTGCAGTGTGAAATCGAGGCCAATGAGCAAGGAAGAAGGAATTTGGATCATCAATGAATGCGTATTCAGATCGTCTAAGCTGCAAGCTGTAAAATTTCAGAAAGGCTTGAACTGTTAAGATGCGAAATCTGCTGGGCAATGTTGGAAGGCGCGCTTCTTAGTAGATAACATTAATAGCCACAAACCTGGGAAGTCCCAGACATAGGCGTAGAGCCTCACGCTCCAAAAGAACCAGAGGCTTTATTTTATAAGCAGGGCCGCCTGAGAACAAGACACACCCAAATTCCAATATCGGACGCATATACATTTTATAAATCATCAACAGTGAATCCCTACGCAGTCCATATTTTCGGTTGCTCATTCTGCGCAGAATACCTAAAGCACGTTGTGCCTTACCCGCTACACTCTCTATGTGGGGACTCCAGTTTAGTTTTCCATTATATGTGATTCCCAAATATTTTAGAGACTCAACCTGTGGAATGGGTTCGTGTTTATAAGTAATAGAAATTGAACCCGGATCCATGACCGAGAACACTAAAATGGCACTTTTGCTTACATTTAATGACATACAAATTGTCTGAAGCCATACTTCTAGCATGCTCATGTATCTTTGTAATTTTTGGTATAATGTGTTAATGTCAGTGTCGGCAGCAAAGAATGCAATGTCATCTGCATACACGTAAACGTGCACGTCCTGACAAGTGGGGATAGAGCTCATTAATATATTAAACAATATTGGGGATAGGACAGATCCTTGGGGAACTCCGCGAGTTTGTCTGAATTTAGACGAAGAACATCCGTCCTTAAAGCAATAAAATTCTCTTGATCGCAAAAATTCTGCCACCCATGCGGTTATATAATAGGGAAAATTACGACGCTGCAGAATATCTAGCAGAATTGAATGTTCGACGCTGTCATAAGCTTTAGCTATATCTAATTTCATCAAAGCAGAATATTCTCTCCTTTTCCGGGCAAGTTGGATGCGGCTCTCTAAATCAGCATGGGCACACCATATTGAGCAATTAGCTCTAAAGCCTATTTGATTTGGACTTAATATTAAATTATCCGTCATCCAGATAGTAATGCGGCAGTGTAATACCCTCTCTATGAGTTTGACCATATTAGAAGTAAGAGAAATAGGTCTGATGTTTTCTATGTTATAACCTTGTCCTTGTTTTTTAGGTATCGGGATTACTTTAGCTACTTTCCAATCGTAAGGTATCCAGACTTTCTGTAAGGAATAGTTTATAACGTTTAGAAGGTCTCCAGGAGATAGATCAAATAAAATTTTCATCATGTGAACGGTAATTCCATCAGGACCAGGGGCTGACAATGGTAAGGTTCGAATCACTTGAGATAATTCTGGCAATGAAACTTCACTATACTCTAAGGATGGGGCTAATTTTTGCAAATTATACGACATCGATGACGTGAATCTACTCTCCAAGCCTTTAGCAAGGAGTTCGAGAGATTTTCTCATTTCATCGGGAGACAGATTGACATAATCAATATTAGCTGGCGATGGCAGAATTTTCCGAGTTCTCATATACCTAAACAGCGGTTTTTTGTTTTTAGAGTTAGAAAGGAAATCATAGTGTTTCCTATCATAATCCTCTTTAGCTTTAGCAACTGTACGTTTAAAGACAGCAGCATAAAACTTGTAATCAGACCAATTTTTGGGGCACTGGTTGTAGAGGAGCTGCTTCCAAGCTGCCTGTCGGCGTCGGTGGTCTCGCGTGCAGTCTGCATTCCACCAAGGGTTATAAGATGTTTGCTTTGCAGATGTAACACTGAATTCAGCCTTTTTGTATGTTCTTTTAATTACCGCACAAAGTTTCATAGCCTTGGTGTCTTCCTGCTCTTCGGAATGAGAAGCCAAATGTACCTTAAGATCGGATTTAAATTTATTATAATCTACAAATACGCGTACCTGGGAGCACGATGGCATAATCGGGCAAGCAATTTCAACCATTATTGGAAAGTGGTCACTGTTGGTTGCACAGTCCAAGGCTGTCCAGGATGAGTTAGTGAAGGACGAACTTACAAAACTTAAATCCAATGCGGAGCGAGACTGTTTACAAATATATGTAGGAATTCTAGAGTTCAGGCAAGTCAGATTATTATCTATTATCCAATCCCACAAGCGTTTGCCACATTGGTCAGTTCGAAAACCCCAGCACGTGTGATGGGAGTTGAAATCTCCAACCAGAATTTTGTCCTTACACCATGAAGTCACTGCTGAATTCAAACATCGAGTGTTCTGTACACCCGCCGGAAAGTATACGTTTACTAAAGAGAAAGGTAGACACCCTGGTATAGTTATATCTAATGCGAAAATTTCGCTTTCGGGGGACATATGTTTATATGAAATCTTTGCTTTAAGGCTAATTCTGTTATTGATGAAGAAAGCTAAACCTCCGCCCTTCGATGGACGGTCCAGTCGGAAAGAGCGATAGTTAGCCAATTGAAAACATTGATGAGCTGAAAGCCATGTTTCTTGCAAAGCAATAATATCCGGGAAAAATTTCGATGATAGATACAATAAATCTGTTGCTGCGGAGTAAATTGATCGGCAATTCCAATGAAGAATTTTGAGGAGACCTATGGTTGCGTAAGTATGGACTCAGTAACTGTCTTACCTAAAATGTTTTCCTTTAATAAATCTTCCTTTGTAAGGCTGCCTTTCTGATACTTTTTTGTCTTTGCCTGAGTTAGAGTCGTAGCTTTTTTAGACAAAGGGGACCTACATCGTTTTAACGATCGAGGATCCATGTCCATTTCCTCTGCGCCCTCTGTGTTATCGTTGGAGCCTGTGCATTGGGTCTCGTTAACAGCGACAGGTGGGATTACAATTTGGGCATCTTGCGACGTGAAATTGGCGGTTACTTCCTCGTTTGAAGTACGTTGACACTCAGTAGTTCGAGAAGTTATACCAACTGCTGTTGTTGTTCCAAATATGTGCGCCATCTGGCTAGTTAGAATTTGTGTCAGGGACTCACAAAGGTTTCCAGCTAGGCGCTCCATAGATTTTTCCATTGCCCTTTCAATGGCATTAGCAATAGAATGTGAAAGAGACGTATCCGTTGCTGTCACCTGGCGGGCTGTGACGCCGGCGTAACCCTGTGTCCTAGAATGAATTTCCGCTACGGCTTCTCTACGTGAACAACGTCTTCGTTCAACGATTTCCAGAATTTCAATTTCCCGTGCCTTGGCTGAGCAATTAGAATAATCAGCAGAGTGCGCGTCATTGCAGAGGCAGCACCTTTCTTCCTTGCTCTTACACTCGCTAGCATTGTGCTCTTGTCCACAAATTCGGCACCTGGAAGCAGATCTACATCCTTTTACCGTGTGTCCGTAGCGCCAGCATTTCACACATTGGAGGGGACGAGGGGACAGAGGTTCCACTCTGTAGATTAGAGGCCATGCCTTTATCTCTGAGGGTCGATTTGTCCCTGCAAATGTGGCTATGATCGACTCAGTAGGGATCCTGTTTTTCTCGACCACACGTCCACACCGATAAACTGAAATTACACCCGCGGGTGAAAGCATCTCTAATACCTCTGTCGGTGTCATGTTCACGTCGACGCCGCGGACAAGCCCTTTCACACATGCCAAGTGGGGAGGAATAAATGCCCTCACCGGATTGGCGGCAAACAGCGAACAGTTTAACAGGTCTTGTACACAGGACTGGTCTGCCGAAAAGCAGAGGACTCCACCTCTTCCAAACTGGCGGACCTCAGTGATGTTCTGGAAATGGGCCGTCACCGATCGCAATTCCGCCTGAATCGCTTTCGGATTCTTCATCCGTATGACTCCGTTATTGGTTGGAACGAGAGCCACAGGAACTGATGTGATGCCGTTTCGTAGAAACAGATCCACAGGTAACTCCTGCGGAGGAAGAGAAGCGGACCAGGGGAATGCCCCTGGCCCTGGCGAAGAAAAGGACATCTGCGTGGTCTGATTAGCTAAATAATAATGAGACTAGCTGAACTGTTGACAAGCGATAGAAGAAAAAAAATAACAGCTACTCAATTCTTGGCCAAAACCCTGCGAGGCAAGAACAGTCAGGCAAGAACAGGCCTTGGACCAGGACCAGGACGAACCGGAACGCGACTCGTCTTCGTCTTCTTCCAATCGTCATAGAATAATTGCGTTATCCCTGCCCTGTTCTTTATTTGCAGAAGTTATAGACATTAGCACGGCCACATTGGCACAAAAGGTATCGCATGCGTACCATCGAAAGAAGAAAGAACGAAACTCTTCATGCTGACAATCACGCATGCATCGTCGAGAATAGGATGAAAAATGTGGAGCGATATTTTGGTACATTACCCTTGTTTTATGTACTGTATGTCCTTATATTGTACAAAGCCTTGTTAAGAACGGCCAACTGCAGTGCAAGTTTGCCAGCCATTTACGCCAGCGGTGGTAACCTCTTCTTAGAACGCCGCCGCCAACCTCTAGCCTCGTCGCCGTTGCGAGGGAAGGAGTTCGACGAAGCAGGCTTTGTGCGCAACACAACAACGCGGACCTGATCTGCTACGGGTGGGGGAGTTGCCGCGGGAAAGCCGACGAAGGCTCCTTCCCATGCGCTTTTCGAGACACCAGACAATGGACCGCGGTGGAGGCCCCTGTGCGAGGTCCACTCTGGAATTTAAAGGCGACGGCTGTTCTGCAAACGTCGTCGGCCCTCGAGATAGCACTGAAACCTGTGCGGCACTGAAACCTGTGCAACACGTGTATGTGAGCCCGCCTCCTCCAAAAGGGCGGGTCATCTTCAATGACGTCGAACTATGACGTCGAGTGGAGTGCTTATAAGCAGCGATTGTCGGCTGCTAGAGGGCGTGCTCGTCGTCGTGAGCTGTGTGCTCGTTGTCGTGCTAGAAATGTACTAGTGAGCTGTGTGCTCGTTGTCGTGCTAGAAATGTACTAGTGAGCTGTGTGCTCGTTGTCGGGCTCGAAATGTACTCGTGGGCTGTGTGCTCGTAAGCTGTTTGCTGTATGCTCGTCTTGCGGGACCCATTTGGGAGTAACGCTAGACTGTCGATGTATGTCTTGTCTAAGATGTAAATAATGTAAATAAATCCTGTTCACCGAGTTCCTCTCTACTACCGTCAACTCCTTCAAATGGTGGCAGCGGCGAGATCGTCCGACGACTCCTACATCTGGTTGACAGCGGTGGAGTCGTCTGACAACTCCGACAGCCTCCACTTCCTTCGAGATATTGGGCTAAATTGGACCTGAAGCTTTCCAGCTGCAGCTTTTATGTACAGTGCAAAGACAGCTGTTCCGCGCGCTCAAAAAAAAAAAAAAAACGAGGGGGGGGGTGTAAGCGGAAATAAATTTGGAGGGTACTTTCAATGGAAAAGCGGCTGCTCTTTCTGTTTATCCTTAGGTGAAATATTACGCTACTGGTCTTGCGCAAGCCGTTATATATACCTTATATGCGAAGCGCGAACTTCAAACGTGAGCAACGCACATACGCCGTAAGAACGATAGGCGCAGCGTCAATGCGGCAACGATTCCTTAGGATGTTCAGGTACGCTGATCCAGTGAGGAAGATTATGGAACACACTATCCTCTTCCCTTACCTGCATTTATCTGTGTTTTTATATCTGTTGATCGGCGCTTCAAATGTGTACACTTTCACGCAGTGAAATATCAAGTATTTAAATATTTTTCGATATATTTTTAATTCATCTCGAACATTCTAGGCATGTCCTGATAGCATAGAGATTTTTCGAACCTGTGGAGGCCGAATTCCCCCCCCCCCCCCCCCCCCAGTGATAAGTTTATTTTCTCTGCGCCTTCCCTCAGCTTCTGACCGCACAGCATCGACGCAATACAGGTAGACGCATTGCCGCTTTATTAATTTCGAACTCATTAAAGCAGCTAGTTACAGAGACAACAAAGAAGACAGAGATAGAGACAAATGGGATGCGAAAGGCGGATAGGTTTGCCGGAATATCCAGTTTGATACCCTGCACTCGGCAGGGGGTAAGGGGGCACAGAAAGTTAAACAAGCTTACCTGAGTGGATATGGGCAAATATTTTATTTCAGGCTTTTTTCGTGATGATAAGGGTTTCTCTAAAGCCATGCATGTGGCAGGAGAAAACCTCACCTGCAAGATGCCCACCGGAGCGAAGCTCGTGATTTGGTTTAACAGCGCAGGCACAACAGTCACCCGCCTTTATCTAGAACCTCGAGAAAAGCTTACCATTGTGACACACCAGCACGTAAGCTCATCATCTTCAACTCGTAGAAAAGCTCACCCAGAAAGTGTCGTCACGTAGGAATTCATACAGGATGACGTTTGAAATTCCCCAGTATTAAGTTGTGGCGGTGCAGAAAAAGGTGCTGCCAAGTTGAAATGCAAGAACCAACTACATTATAAACTCTCCTGAAGCGCTCGCTCCGCTCGCGCTGTCTTGAACACTTAGCCGTCGTTGGCACATCGGCACATCGATGCCGCCACAAAGGTTTATTTTTCTTGCTAACGCCCGAGGGGGGGGGGGGGGGTGTCAGGAATTAGGTTAATTTCAGTTTATATATGCTAATTATTTCTGTGAGAGTTCAGGACTACTTGAAGACGACAGGTAGGCAGCCATCCGTTGCATGGGTCCTTCCCCTGCATGGTAAAACAAGCATATCAGCCAGTATATTAGCTATTCACTGTACTGAATAAGAAACATCGAAATGTCAACTTGGAACCATTCAACAAGTTAGCGATGCCTAGTTTGTGTTCTGAAATTTTTAATATTCACACACCTCTACCCAAGGTGAATTCCCAGGTCACAAAACATTCAGCTCGTGAACTTTTGTCCTGTTTAAGAACAGTGAGCTTTTGTCCTATGGTTTTATGGTGAGCTCTTATGCTGTAGTTTTTGGCCATCAAGCTTTCGTAAAGACCACTAAAATTAGTGGTGAGCGTATACATGTGGATCTATAAAAAATGTGGTTAGGTTTTGACCCAGATACAGCCATGCACGCCAGGGACCGTGTGTAAACATACTTAAACGCCGAACTTGTTCAAATTGAGTGTCAGCAATTGTTTCAAAAAACAAGGCATCTACAGTTGGGTCCCCTCTCCACACAAGGACACCATAGGTCTTTCTCTCTACTGCGCTCGCAGTCAAGGTTTCTACAGCTCAAGAAGAAGAAAGAAAAAAAAGGGAAAGGCTTCCGAGAGCGCATACAAAGGCCCCTCACAAGCGCACAAAATTTAGACTCATTCACGCCAGCAACACCCAATACGTGTGTTTTGCAGAAGGCCGCTAACGTAATACAAAGCTCTGTACTCGAAAGCATTTCACCAGACCTCACCGTGTCTGCAAGGCAACATCCACGCTCTTCGAGCTCCAAGATTTTCTTCTGACCGTGAGCTAGAGAGACGCGAGATATCAAATTCAGCAATAACAACAAGTCCTGTACGCTTTCTTTGATTCCTTATAATGACTCAGAAGATAGACACCCTCCCCCTTGCACTTTCCCTCCTGCCCTTAACACAGCCAAAAGGAGAAAAACGTGCTCTGTAGAGAACCCCGCCGTGCCAAACACGCTTCCGCAGGCAGCTGGGTCAAGAAAGGATCGCCGCTTTCCTCGCTTGATCTCAGAAGACGTGTGCGTGTGCTCCTGAAACAACTAGATATCTTTTTCTTGTACGCAACGTTTTGGTCGTAAGCCGCCACGCGGGTTTAGTGAACTTCCCTCGGAGATAAGTTTCGCGCACTCTGCGCAAAGGGTGATTAAACGAGCAAACTAACACCCGACCGGCGCCGCTTTGGGATGGAGATGAGACGCTTCATGTTGCTGGCGCGGTTTCTTGCTTTGCTGCTTTTCTTTGTTTCTTTTTAGTCTGCCTTGCCATCGTAGCGAAACATCACGCGAGCTGTGTGTTTCTCTGCGAAGCTAACGAACCCTCTACTGCGCTATCGAGCTTCCTTCCACCACGAACTTGTCGGCGCTTCCTGCACGGAGAAAATATAAATGTTGGCTTTCACCGTTACGTAACATGTTGCTTAGTTCTTATCAGGTTTTAGCTAGCAAGCGCATTCCAGTGAGGGCCGTTGGAGAGAGGAAAGTAGCCGCAAGAACGAAGCTGCAACCATTGTTTATTTTTGTGTGTAAATAAACACGAGACGAGGGTTGTATGTCCGAGTGCTCCGAGTACATAGTATTTCTTCCTTTTTTTTCTTTTATTGCTTATTTGTAATTTCTCTTTATTTCTCTCTCCCTCTTCTCTCTCTGTATCTCTGTATATATAATCATATCATAAGAAGCCAACAAAGTTACTAAGGACAACATAGGGGAAATTAGTTGTACACACCAATTGAAATGTAGAAATGATAATGATAATCAAAATGTATGAAAAAAAAAACACCTGGCCGCAGCTGGGGAACGATCACACGTCTTCGCATTACGCGTGCGATGTTCTTACAGAATGAGCTACTGCGGCGCCGTTTTCCCATCCACTTTCTGGGGTATTTATGTTTTACTACTAGAACTAACCCAGAGAGTGTTAGCCAGCGCCACCGCTCACAGACCTTGGCGGCGCATGTGGAACATCCTTTCTGCCGCAGGCATCATGTTTGGGTGAAGGCAACAGCAGGCCAGATACTGACCGATCCAGCAAACCGCAGCCACGCCAACTCCGGAAAAGTAGGAATTGAAAGCTTTAAAAAAAGTCGCAGTTTCGCCCGGAAAGCGAAGCGTCGATTGCGATAGAAAATTAATAGACAACTATACAAAGTAGGGATAGTAGTTTTATTGGCCGTATAAACTTGGAAACATTCACGGCCTAACTGAATTAGCAAGGATGGTCTCAGCGCGCACAAGCAATCATGAACACATCACACTCTACGAGCGCGGACTCGCGCTGTCAAAACGCTGGTGCGAGGAAGCGTGGCAGCGGCAGCGTGGGAAATGACCTTCGTGTAGTGTTATGATCGACTTGTGAAGTTTGAGAAACGTTCAGGCGTGCGTTCCTATGACGATATAATTGCCCTCTTCCACGAAAAAGCGTCACCCCTTTACGCCTTCAGCAGACACAAAGGGAAGGACGAAGAGAAGACCCGAAGGGCAGGAGCTCGTCGACTGCAGAACCTGACGACGGAACTGATACTTCCACAGGCTCCCCAAGTTTTCCAAGAAGACATCGACTGCCACAAGATCGCAAGGGGTTAATTAAGGCCGTCTTGGCCCCCGTATGATCGACCTGTCAAGTGTAGGAAACGTTCAAGAGGGCCTCCCCGTGTAGACGTAATAGCCCTCTTTCCCGAAAAAGCGTCACCCCTTTACTCCCTGGGCAGACAAAGGGAAAACCTGAAGGCCAGGAGCTCGTCGACTGCAGAACCTTACAAAAGCACTGATACTTCCACAGGCTCCCCAAGAAGACATCAACAACCACAAGACCGCAATGGGTTATTTAAGGCCGTCCTGGCCTCCGTGGAAACCACAAACGCTCGAGACTCGGATAGTCACAACCATGCACCAATGAAGTGAATACATTCTTTTCTACTTTTTTTCATCATCATGATGCCCGCCTTCGTCGTCGTTTCCAGATTCTTGCGGTGAAGACCCACCTCACCCGGTCGAGATCCTGTCAGCGGTCTATCGCTTCAACGCAAAAGCGGCGGTAAAACAGCGCGCTCAAAGGTATGAGCTGTCTGTAGAGTCCTTTCAAGATAGGCGCGGGCGACCGCGCGCGGCCCTACAAAGTACGAACTTGGCGGAGTGGAAGGCTCGAAGCCGCCCCCCGCCGCCTCTCGCCCGCGCTGCCTGCCCGCTTTCTTCCATATATGGCCTGCCAGATTGAGCCACTATCGTCAGTTCCCCTTGCGCCCGATTGCGAAATGCGCAGTTGCTTCCGGAGCACAACGCCGCCCCCCTTCTCCCTTCCATCCCCTCACGGCCTTTCGCGCAGCCCGCGCAGCGGAGGACGGCGCGTTTGCTTTCCGCTTTCTTCCTTCGCGCGCAGATTGAGCCGCGATCGCCGGCTCACCCTCGTACTCGCATATAAAGCATACGGCGCGCAGCGACGATTTTATCGCCCTTGGACTTTATACAGAACCTCACGGCGATGGTGACAGCAGAATTACTCCTGGAGTGTCCAAATAATTGCTATCGCAGTAAAGGAGAGAGAAAGAACGAAAGAAAACCTGCGCGGAACAGAGAAACATAGCACTTTCCTTATAATCCTAAGATAGAAACCGAAAGAAACAGTCTTCGAGTGCACACAGACATGCCCACTCGACTCCTCTCTAGCTATTTACTCAGCACTCCGCTTCGCTTGTTTACACTCTGCTCGCTCTCGAACAGAATATCGTGACCTAGGGTGCGATTTTGTAGCAATTCTATTACTTTTTCCATGCCTTTTGCCGCCATCACTGAGCAGCCATTGGTCGAAAATGACCGGGCCGCGCCCATTTTGTCTGTCAATCACGCGACGTCAGGAACCCGCAAAAACTGTAATCGTCATCGTGACGTTGAGGCACTCATTATGCGGAGCAAAAGGCACGGATTTTTGGAACGGCCTGAGGCAGGGTCGTTTCCGAAGGCATGAAAAAAATGGCCGCCCCTCTGATCGCTATGGCCGTGGCTCTTCGCCGTCGCCGGCGTGAACAGGGAGAGCCAGACGACGCGTTTGACATGCCGGATGACCATTTTCGACGGCGTTTTCGCCTCTCGAAGGGAACGGTGCGGTTGTTGTGCGAGGAACTGGCGGGGGAACTAGAAGCTGAGCGAGCGACGGGACTGTCGGTGGAGCGGAAAGTGTTGTGTGCGCTGCGCTTCTTTGCTACCGGGAGCTTCCAAGCGTCCGTTGGGAGCGAGGAGACGATCCGTGTGTCGCAGTCGACGGTGAGCGAGTGCGTGCGACGTGTGGCAGAGGCTGTCGTGAACGCAGGGGCCCGCAACAAGTGGGTCCATTTTCCAAAGACAGCCGAGGAAAAGGCAGCCGTGAAGGAGGGTTTCCTTCGGCGCGGCGTTATCCCCGGCGTCATCGGATGCGTAGACGGCAGCCTCATAGCCATCATCGCACCCAAGGGTGAGCGCAAGGCTGTGTTCATGTGCCGCAAGGGATACTACGCCCTCAACTGCATGTTCGTAAGTAAAACTCACGTTTTCTGCGATCCTTTTTGAAAGTTACGTTGCTCTTGCCAACGGGCACTTTCTCTGGTTTACGTTTTACCTCAGATCTGCGACGCGGACATGAAAATCTTGGCCTTGGACCCTATGCGACCGGGGTCGGACCACGACGCTTTTGTCTGGCGGACGACATGGTTGCGCCGGCGGTTCCAAGCGGGGCGCATCGTGAATGCCGGGGAATACCTCCTCGGTGAGAAAAAAACATTTTTTTTTGGCGCAGTCACGCTTCAGCAGCGCAGAACGCCGTGTCCGCTCCAACCCAAACTTTTAACCAAACCACAAGAACATCAGTAATTCCGGAGTAAAAAAAGAAAATTAAGACATTGACTGCCACCATTGGCAATGTTCGAAGTGTTAAGTTACAAGCACATTATGTGTCTGCGAGGAGCTGACGAAAGCAACACGTATTAGTGCTTTCTGCACCCAGTGACTGCCAGAAGCAGAAGAAATGAACACACATTACTGCTACTACTGTCATTGATAGCACCAACAAGTGTTGATTTCTTGTTTGTGGCAGGCACCGCGTACACTTGTAAATTGGTTAAGAGTTTGTGACGGGTATGGACATGCTCAACTCATGCTTTTACTTGGGACTTGCAACCCTGAAGTCTACCTTTGTTGAATGATGCTGTAGCTTTCCTCAGTTGACAACTTGCCTCTCGTCAGCGGAGTACTCAATGTACTATTTCCATCTTTGTGCAGGTGACAGTGGCTACCCCTTGGAGCCGTGGCTCCTGACCCCGGTTCCTGGCCATCCTCCAGTGCACACAGCCGAGGGGCAGTACAACACAGCACATGCCGCCATGCGTTCCGTAGTGGAGAGGTGCATTGGGCTCTTAAAGAGCCGTTTCCGCTGTCTTCAGCGATATCGCACCCTCCTCTACGAGCCGGAACGTGCAGCCAACATTGTCGCGGCATGTGCTGTGTTGCACAACCTTCGCCTTTCTGAAGGCGACGAGTCAGGCGATGACAGTGATGACGACAGCAGCAGCAGCAGTAGTAGTAGTGAGCTTGACAATAACGGCGACCCCACGCCACACAGTCTGCCCCGTAACACGGGCTCTAGAATGCACTACTTGAGAGGGCGGGCTGTTCGCGACAATGTCATTGGCATGTTTGGCACAACCCGTGCGCAGCACATGCGTTATTTGAGGAGCGTGCGGCGGCAGCTGCGACGTCAACAGCAGCGTCAGCATCGTTAGGTGCATGCACACAGTTTTAAGTAATTGCATTGTGCATTTCATGCTGTGAAATTGCAGATACATTTCCCGTGCTAAGTTGTAGTTGATGTCTGCGTAATGCAAAGCATTCATGATTTGTTGAGAAATGTAAAAGTTGTTAAAAAAATTAAATTATGGGGTTTTACGTGCCAAAACCACTTTCCGATTATGAGGCACGCCGTAGTGGAGGGCTCCGGAAATTTCGACCACCTGGGGTTCTTTGACGTGCACCTAAATCTAAGTACACGGGTGTTTTCGAAATGCGGCCGGGATTCAATCCCTCGTGCTCAGCAGCCTAACACCATAGCCACTGAGCAACCACGGTGGGTACATAAAAGTTGTGTAGTGAAGGGTTATGTAAAGCCTGCACTTATAGTAAGTAAAACAGTATCGTTAGAGGTGACACATGAGATTGAAAGCAAGCTAAAAATAAGTGCATATTCAAAGTGTCTGCCACAATTTGCTTGTTGCTGCTGTCGTCATCTAGATGCATGTAGCCTGATTCTTACTCGTATCCCCTTACGCATTGATGGACATAAGCGCCTGTCTCCTCACTTTCTACTAGCACAGAGAAGCTCACAGAAGCCAAGATGTACAGTGCACGTCACACCTTCCGCTCCATGGAACGTGCTGTTGCACGCGCAGCTTCTAGGTCCTCCACCATTTTGTCTCGCAACAACGGCAAAGTTCCTTTCGAGTGACGAAAATGCCGTCCAACTGGTCATCCGACATGTCAAACGCTGTGGCTCCCGCGAAGTGTGTGCACGCACGAGCAGTTGACAGATTTCAACAAAGTGACCTCACTTGTATATAGCAGAACTCAGCAATGTTAAACAGTAATATTTGTACAGTGCAAGCTAGCACTAGAAATGTGGTTGCGATGTGTAAATAAAAGCACTAGAGGAAAACTGCACCTTTCTGTATTTCAGCCTTCAACATACACTTGTTTATGTACACATCACATGCGACAGTCTCTACATTGAAGAAGTGTGAGAATCATGAGTACTCAGTAGTAGAGACATTATGCAACATATCACAGACATGTTGGAATAAATATCGGATCACATTGTTCTTGCATCATAATATATCACAGGTAACGGCATGCATCGTTTAAGAAAACTGTTGTACACTGCACAAGTACACAGTAATAACAACTGGCTTAAACTGCACCAGCAACAGAAATGAGCAGGTGCTTAAATCACATGCCAACCGAATATTTATCACAGCGAAATGTATAGGTACATCACTACATGTGAAAGGAACATGCTGTTGTGGTGCTCAAAGTGAAAGAGCCATAGCACCATATTATGATATTCAGTAAGACAAACTGCATAAATATTACACACAAATTGCACCACAAGGGCTAAAATACAATGTATCACAACCTGAAAGATTACTGAATGACAACAAATTGTTTGATAATGAGACAGATGTGCAAGAAAAGAGACATTCCAGCTCAGTACGTAGTGACACAAACAAATATGCATATGCAACAAACAAAAAATAAACATTACAAATGAAAAGAAGGAGCATAGGCAAGGAATTTTCATAACTTTTTTCTTTTTTACTGTGTATATTGACAGGTTGCTTTCGACATTATAGTAAGGCCTGAAAATTTCACCATTCGATGACAAGGATTAAATTGTAGAACACTTGCAGTGTGGCGTCGTGCTTAAATTGACATGACAATAACTAGGCACCTCAAAATTGCAGTGCCACAGTCGGAATGCCCACACACACCAGGCCTACAGGCACTTTTGCAGGTGAGCCTGATGGTGTGCACGCTCTTATGGCTGAAGTAAACCTTGAAGAAAAAATTCATGCTGCAACGGCTATGCTACTTATGGTTGCATTAAAGGGTGACTTCAGCAATTATTTATTTGCAAACTAGCAATATTTGCCCTTCATATCATTAATACATCAGCAAATTTTAAGATAAGTTACAAATTCCTTGCCTATGCTACCTTTAATTATGTGGGGCCTGAGAGGGGGGAGGGGCTTGGCTGCCACCATGCCCCAGTGCAGCCAGCAGCAGCTGAAGCAGGCGCTCGTTGGTCTCGTGCGACCGACGCGCCACTTCGAGGCGTTGCCGCTGCACTTCGAGGCGCTGAGACTCCACTTCCCGCATTGCCGCCACCTCCTCCCCGAGGTGCCGCAGGCTCTCCATGTGGGCCTCGTGGTGCTGCCGCAGGCTCTGCAGGTGGGCCTCGTGGTGCTGTTAGCAAAGATGTGTAATTAGTTTAATTACAGAAGCTCAGTAACAGGGCCTTTGTGTGTTGCATTCATCCCCATTTGCAGGCTATTGTCTTGTCATTGTATATTCAAACACTGGAAATATCTTTCTGGCCCATCAAACTTGTGCCGTCGCATTCCATTAAGAAGTGTTACATTGCTATACCTGCTTCCTTGAATTCAACGCCACTTTTTTCTTTTTGCCACATAATTGCGTAGATATTTACACATGTTATATCACGCGAATGTGTACAAGATATCACCACAGGACTACACGTATACATTATGCTTGTTCACTGATTAATATAATTTTTAGAGAGGTCATATGCTCATCAATTTCATACGCAGAAAAATATACATCTGTGGCCTTGCACATACCTGCCGGTTTTGTTCCAGCAGTTGTTGGCGGAAGCGAGTGTCCTCTTGAACTCTGGCTTCCTCCAACTGGCTCTGGCGAACGTATGCGGCAGTAGCCGTCATCACAGCACCATCAAGTTCCTGCTGCCTGGGCTGTCTACGGGGTGCCCGTGGCTCTCGAGGGGTAGGCTGCGGCACCTGGGGGGTAGGCTGTGGCACCTGCGGGGTTGGCTGCGGCACCTGCGGGGTTGGCTGCGGCACCTGCGGGGTTGGCTGCGGCACCTGCGGGGTTGGCTGCGGCACCTGCGGGGTTGGCTGCGGCACCTGCGGGGTTGGCTGCGGCACCTGGGTGGTAGGCCGCGGCACCTGGGTGGTAGGCCGCAGCACCTGGGGGGTAGGCTGCAGCACCTGGGGCGTAGGCCGCAGCACCTGGGGCGTAGCCGGTGGCTCTTCATGCAAGGCAAAAGCAAAGACTGCTCATTCACTGTTATCCGACCTACACAGATTGATTGTCCTAACCAGTCACTTTGAAATGTCATTATAGCTGCATAGCTACAATAATGATACACAAAACAGGTAGTTAGAGCAAAAGATGCCACAGAAAGTTGCTGGTAGCAGTAACCCATAAGAAGCACAAGGAATCTCTATTACAACATCAAGTCATTTGTAGTCTTGCATTTCTCCTTCATGAATGAGAGCTGGATGTTGGACACAAAGGTAATAACAGCAGAGTGACGTACTTTACTTCATAGCAAGATCATACAGCAACTGCAAACAACAATGCTACTACAAAAGCTAGGTCACTGCCTTACGTGTAAGGCCACTTGGCCCAGCAACAGCTGCAGGGCCCGACACCACGAAAGCAGTTGTCGCTGGTAGATTTCTGCGGGAACCGCTGGGCCCTGCAGCTTCCTCTGAACTTGCCTCGTCCTGCAATCAGAGTAGTGTTCAGACATTGCGAGCAGTGTGTGCAATGCGCATCATGTACACAAGTTGCTGCTCAGAGTACATAACCTATATTGTCACTTGCACAAAAAAAAGGGCTTAAAAATTTTGCAATATTGTGTTCCAATGTAATGCTGAAAATTTGTGAGGTCACAGCAGGTCACACAAACAACACTTTTTTAAATCCAATGTACGCACCTCGCTATCGGGGAAGTACTCAGGGGGGGAAACAAGGACCCCTCCTGTCCTCATAAGGACGTCGAGGACGCGGCCGTCCACGCCACCCACTTTGCCACCTCCAGTAGCCCTGCAAACACGGCAACAACGACAACGTGGAACTACGTTACTGTCAGCATCATTAGAAGCTCACCTCTTCTCGCTCGCGGCCCTGGCCGCTTCTTTTTTCGCTTTATGGGCCATCTTGGCCCAATGGTTCCGCCAACGGCTGGTGGCCTTTACGGCTGGCCCCTGTGCGTTAAGCACCGCCGCCACCTCCTCCCACAGTTCGTTTTTTCGAGCAGCAGTCATACGTGGCGAGAACTCTGTAGAAGCTCTCGCCAGGTATGGGTGCTGCTCGATGAACTGCACGAGAATAGCCGCCTGCTCTTTGGACACCCGCGGCCCTTTTGCTGCCATTTTCTCTTTGTCAAATTGGGAATTTCAGCCGGCCCGCAGCACAGTAAGAAATTTAGAGGCAAACATTCTGTCTAAGCTAAGCGCCTGCATAAAGTGCTCACTACGACTTATTTCTGCCTTTTTATACCACTAATGTAAAAAAAGGTGAAGTCACTACTCACATTTAATGTTGTAGCAGCTTCTTTCTCGGAGCGTATCAGTGCAGGAAGTATTACCGATGCAGCGATAACTTTAAGGAAGCTATCGTTATGTCATGGCGGTGCCCTATGGAAAATGCCTTGACAGTTCTCGATCCACTATGTTGCAAAGTTTCACCTCGGGGGCTACGGATAATTCTTCTTGGCTCTTCCTAAAGAAGAAATTATCACACGTCAGACATGCAGCGAAAACCACACGACAATGCAAGCACTACACGAGCAATAATTACTCACCTCAATCAGTATCTGACGGGGGCGGGGCCGCAATTACGGGCACGCAAGGGGCTGTCAGCTGTTCAGACAGACACGCTAGGGGCTGTCAGCTGTTCACAGGTAAACAAAGGCTGCCATTTTGCTTGCGCTCAACGGCATGGATTGGATGCACATCCGACTACTATGTGGCTACGACTTCAAAAATAGAGCACTTGCGTTTGCATTTCTTTGGACTGCGGCAGCTTTTGCGTTGTACTGTAACAAAATGAATTTGCTTTACGCAGCATGGAAGTCCGCTTTTATTAAGTGCCGTTTTACAAAACAAATTTGCTATACAGTCCCGGAAAAAGAGAAGAGAATACGAAAGAAACATCCGGCCAATGAAGGGAGCTTCTGATTGGACGATCCAAGAAAACGTCGTGCCTACGTACACACAATTTCCAAAATCGGTGACGTCACGCGAGAAGGCATTGGCATGAAAAAAGTCATTTCTACAAAATCGCACCCCTAGTGGCGCCGCTTTCTCTTTTGCGACACCTCTGCCAATGCACTGGGAGACTTGCGAAAGTAGCAGGCAGACATTAAGATTGCAGTGGCTTCATTTCTCTCGGAGCGGCGCCGTCTGCTATCGAGTAGGGCGTACAGTCGGTGTCAAAAGTTGACGGACCGCGGGATCTGAGAAAAAAGCTGAATAATGGGAACGCAGCCTGGTACTGGCATTTCCAGCCTATACGAATAACATGGTGTAAGGCTTTACTGTCGACGCGCTCAATACAGGACGGAAATTGAACGCACAGTACTTGCATGGGGGGGGGGGGGGGGGGGGGGGCGTCTGCCTGAGGATCGGGCACATTTGCTGCCATCTTGAGATATTCTGGGGTTTTTCGCGCGACAATCCCGATATGGTTATGAGGCATGCCGTAGGGGGGGGACTCCGGAATAATTTGGACCGCCTGCTGTTCTTTAACGTACACGCAATGCACGGTACACAAGCGTTTTTGCATGTCGCCCCCCATCGAAATGCGGCCTCCGTGGCCGAGGTTTGATCCCGCGCCCTCGGGCTTAAACGCCAAAGCCACTGCGCCGCCACGGCGAGTGGTTTTTCCTCTTTCCTTGTCACCACTCAGTTTCGGTCCGTCCTACATGAGTACACGCCGAGGTTCATTCATTCATTCATTCATTCATTCATTCATTCATTCATTCATTCATTCACGAGGACGCTCTTCTTCGCGGCCAGCCATCTTTCGTGGCGGGGCCCAAAAGAGGTGCGTTGTGTAGGAGTTGGAGGAAATACCACCGCTAGCGCCAGTTGTCGGAGTCGAGGACGGACTTCGGGATGAAAAACTTGGGAAGGTTTATTTTACATTATTTACAGTGAGACGTCAATGAACAGTCGTACAGTCATTACGGGCCGGCAGCAACTCGGACGCTGCGGCCCGCGGCAAGAAGTTCGAGAGAGGTGAATCCGGGAGTGCTCTGGAATCCTCTGCTGCTCCCGGTCTGCGTCTTTTAAACCCTTCGATCTCTGGAAGGCGCGTCATGTTCGGCCAATGGGAGAGCCCGCTCAGATGACGCCACCTTCGGCCAATGGTAGGCATCCGTGCGGTGGTGTCACACCCGGCGGCTCCCCGCGGTGTTGCCTTGCTGTGGTGCAATGCTCTCTTCAAAGGCGGCCGGTGAGGCGACGCTTGGGCCCCAATTGTCCGAGGGCCCACCTACTCCCAACAGTGCCGGGCTATCCCCTCGCTTTCTGGAAGAGTCAAGCAGTGAATAGCTACCGGCGGCGTACGAACTTGTTTGCACGTGAACTTGTGGCCTTCAACTTGTTTGCTCGAGCGCTCCTCTAGAATGTGCTTTCCGTGTTTCTGCGCTTCTCAATTAGTTGTGCTGCGATTCGATGTGGTCTGGGGGAACTCGAAGTAGGCGCAGGAAACAGCTCCATATCTAACAGTTGTCACTTCTTGATCCGAGTTCCTCCAATATTTTAATCTGAGTTCCTTCAAGTACGACTCTACTGTCGCCATGCAACTCCTTCTATACTCGAGAACGTTTCTTACCTATACGCAACCACGACGGTCTTGAAACCTTGTCACCGCTGACTTCGCCGTACGTTTTACATGAGGAGCTTCGTCCACCCTTCTCTTCCATTTTGCTGCCAGTACACCAGCCTTTCTATCGTTTAGCTCTTTCGAGGGTCGGTCCGTTCTGTACACTACGCGAAACCTGTTTCGTTCCCTTCAACAATGTCAGCTTGCTAAAGTGCTCCACAGGAAAATAATGACACTATTTCTTTTTTGGCGCACTATTTTGTTCGCCAAAGCTTGTACTTGGTGAGGCAGCCGATGACGACCACTATCAGCAGACACGAGACACACCAAATCGCAGGGAGCTAAGCAAAGAAAGCTCAATTGGTTTTAGAAGTATAGAGAGAGGCTATATTTCAATAACAACAAAAAAGGAGCTTTTTCTTTTTTTTTTTTTCTTTTTCTAGCCGGAGGTTTGTTTGCGCAAGTTCACTCGCTTATAGATATAGAAAATGAAACTTCTGCACAGACTTGGGAAAGCAGAGGGGGGGGGGGGGGGGTAACACGGCTGCTCCCTGCTGTTGTATGCATATTTCCTTTTCTTTCTGCAGCGGCGCACAGCCGTCCTGGGCTCTTTCAGCTCTCGACGCGTCGATACGTAGGGCGCGCCTCGAATCTTACATCATCACACAACCTCCGTAATTCCTTCGGCCACCTGAACAAAAGTTTGTATTCGTTTATTACCCGCACAAACTGGGAACTTTGAAAAGTAAAACAACGCTCTAAACATAAAAAAAACATATATACAGGATGTCCCAACTATTATGCACCAAGATTTAGAAGTATGCAAATTCGACGTAAGTGGACAGAACCAAGGTAATGTTCTTTGCCGTCGCATAATTAGTCTTAATTAATTAATAAATCTACAAAATAGTATATTTCGATGAAAAGTGTCAATGAGAAAAATGTAGAGCAGCATGAAAAACTCCCGATACAGCTTTCTGTTGCTCGATTCGTGCTACATAAGAAAATCACCGCCCAGGCACTCCGTACAGATGGTTAACCAGTGAAGCTGAAACGTGCAGCCCCGGTGCTTATCACTGGTTTAATCCAGCCGGTTCATTAAACGACGGCTTGGTAGGCTGCCGGATCCTCGGTACGCAGTTGCTGCTTGCGCTCGGCTGCACGACCCTGTTCTTGTGCCCGGGCTTCAGCATCGGCACAGTGTAGACGAGCTCGTTCCCGGTTCTGCTCGCGGCGTTGCTGATCGAAAGCTGCCTGCTCCTCAGGAGTACGTATGACGCGTGGCCTACCCCTTTCCGAGCCGGAAAAGAACTGCGCGCGCACTCGGCTGCGACGGAGAGCAATGACGTCACTACTGGCGCAGCCAATCGCGCGCCTCTCTTTCTCTTTTTTTTTTCGCGCATGCGCGTGGGGTTGCGCCGGTGGAGTTTTCGGCGTACAGGTGACAGAAAGACGGACAGATGAATCGGCTAGCCACATACAGATTCGCTGTAAAAATCTTTTTCCGAGCGAAAAAGAAGCCCGCAAATTCACGCAAGACTACCGCGTGACTGGCCGTTCTAGGCACTTTGCGTGTATTAGCGGGCTCAGGCCAGTAAACGAAATGGATCACACCAGTGCACAAGAAAAGCTTGTCATCTGTGGTCGGGTCAGGATGGAAACTGCAAGTTATTGTTATATTTTTGCTGCAGTAGAAATTGCTATAGGCTAAGCAGGACACCAACATTGTAATGAACTCAGCGCAATGCTTAGGAAAACCTAGTACTAACGTCAGCCCTATAGAGGCATTTGACAAAGTGCAAGGCCAGCTTAAATTTGGCATGTTGCAGTGGTTATTGCTGAACCTACGCACGGCCAATGTTGCCGCCAGCAGGCGCCTTGTATAGGACTAACATTCAGCCAGTAATACACCCAACGTCAGGCCAATACTGATCCACTGTAGGAGCCAGTGCTGGCACAGCATTGTATTTACGATTTATAGGCATTTTGCACCAAACATCCACATCCATGTTTTACTTATGACCATTCATTCTCGCGCTTTACTTACTACATTTGTTCTTATGCCAAGCCAACGGAAAATACAGCTTTTGTCATAACGGAAGAAAACCGCGCTTAACAAAAAAGTTACCCCAAATCAATTACAATGTCTCTTGTACAACCTGCCGTTTTTGTTTTAAATCAGTAAATGCAAAGACACCTCATTGTGAACATTTCACAAGAGACAATTTATTTAGAGCATTTAGAAAATTTACCAGACCACTGATCCAACAGTCCACGGATTAAGTGGACCAGGGAAGGAAATACAGGACTAATCTTAGCAGGGGCGATTCTCCTGGTTTGACTTGGCGGTCCCTTTGCAGTCACTAGTCCACTTGAATCTTGCAGCTAGCTAGCATTGCGTCAGACATGTCAGTCCACGATATCCACTCCTTGCTCCTGAAGACCGTCTGCAACAGATTCAAAATCAGAGGATTCGAATTTGTTACAAGTTTCTTCATTGCGGAGAGCATACTATGTGAAAATGGTCGAGCTGACATCACTTTGGAACACTCAGCCCACCGCAGCATAAAAAAATTATCCATGCAGCTCATAATTAACGTTTTAAATCAAGGAAGTCGATTGATACAGGTAAAGAATTCATTAGCATGTATACACTCATGGGGACAAGAAGGAACAAAAAATGCTGGACAGCGAAGCTGTCTTGACACCAGTGCTTTTTTTTATTGTCTGTACTGAAATACGCAACAATATTCTAAATACTTCGCAGTTGATGGATGGTCCGTTTTTGTTATCAATTTCAGTAATCTTAGTTCCAATTTCAATAACCACAGGAGGCGCAAGCTGTTCGTTTTGAATGACATTCAAAGTAACTTATAACGCATAATACCTTCCTGAAGGTGATGCGCAGTGTGGTGTCTGGTATTCAAAATGCAGATATTCATGAAGTAACGCCGAGCAATCAATTTAAACAAAGAGCTGAATTAGCTGAAGAAATGAATGCTTACTCTGTAAATCTACCCACTAGCTCTCACTCTCCGGTGGCGATAAATGGGATCGGCAGAAATTCGACGACATTATATATGGATCCCCACAATGGAGAATGAAATGCTAAAATATAGTAAAATAATGAGAATGAAATCGCGCACTTCCTTTTGTCCTTCGTCCGGGTTGCGCTGCCCACCTCTAGGAAAATGAAATACCGTATGTGCACGATTCTACCGCGCCACACATTGTAACGCGCAGTTATGTAATCGCCGAAATATTTAAGTAATAACAATGATAACTTGGTGGCGATTCTACCGCGCACATCAAGTAACCAAACCTGAGTCGACGCGCACCGTGTTGAAACGATATTATGGAATACACAAGAGAGAGAGAGAGAGAAGAATACAGGAAGGCAGGGATGTTAACCAGTCAATAGTCTGGTTGGCTACCCTACACTTGGGGATGGGAAAAGGGGAAGAGAACGAAGGGAGAGAGAAGGTGTAGATACGTGTACGGACAGCACTTGAGTTAAAGTCGCTCGAGCAAACCAGAAGTTCTGAGAAAACACAAAAGTGCCTTCACTGCCTTCTGAGTCGATGATCGGTCGGGACGGTGCTCTAATATTGTCTGTTCACTCAGAGGACGATCATCTAGTTTCCTCAATGTGTTGGACAAAGACTGTCTTTGTGCTTGAAATTGAGGACACTGGCACAATAAGTGGTCAATGTTCTCCTCGCATCCGCAAACATCATGGTATACTTGCCTGGAGCCGGGTTTCCGATGATGGAATACACAAAGGCACACAGACACGCGCACAGCTGAATCTTAGTGACCAGCCGCTATTGAAGACCGACGGCACCTCCTTTCCGCTGTCTACCGACCACAGAAAGTCATCCTCAGTTCTACCTAATGCATTAGAAATGCCACACTTATGGAGGCTCGCGCAACCATCGTCTGCGGGAGCGCATGGCACGCACCATGGAGACGCTCTGCAATGTCTCCGAGCCTCTATTTCTTCAGACGACCCGTTTGATGGCCGTGTGGCTAGCTAGCTTGCATTGAGCTTATTTTTTTTCCTTTTTATGTTGAGTAGAATCAGTTACGATTGTGACGCGCTTGCAAATTTGAACACACCTTTCATTTAAAGAAAGTGCACGTTAGAATCGTGAAGATACGGTATATAACGTGCATAAATCTTATAAGAAAAGTCTAACGTGTGATATTGACAACCTTCAAACCGGGCCAGTACAGTACGTTCTTGACATCATATTGCCACAGCTTATGCATATTTATAATCTTGGTCTCTCGACATAGACAAGAACGGCACCGAGAGCGGCGCTGCTGCGCCGGCGTTGAGAGCGCCGCATGCGAAGCAAAATTCTATTAGCGGGTGGTACCCCTCTCCCATCTCTCGTTCGCGCCGCCTTGATTGCCTCCTGCACTGCGCGTGTTTTGGCATGTTTCGCGCCGCGCGCGGTGCGTGCCTACGTGTGTGCGCGTGGAGATTTCGTTCGAAGGGCGGTGTACAGTCTGTTTCACATTTAGGGGAAAACTCGCAGCGCATTGCATCGCGATGCGGCGAGCGCTTGAGTCCGGCGGCGGCAGCAGCTCGCGCAGGTGCTCGAGGGGCGGGATCTTGAACGGCGTCGCCTGCTACGGCGGCGCGCGCTGGCCGCATTGTCGGGAAACGTTCTACTATCAGTTGCAGGGCGCCGATCTCATCGCTACGGCGTGAAATGAGCCGGTATTCTTTACTATGCGTTGTGCGACGCCAACTAGAAGAGCGCGCAGTCACTCTCTTGGAGTGGCCGCCTGAATCCCCGGGCGCCAACATCATTTAACATGTCTGGGGCTCGTTGAAAGTATCGCTGGCGCACCGTCCCCTCTATCGGTCGCCCGAGGATAGGCTTCGATACACCATCGTCACTGACTGAGACGTGCTGCGAATGAACACATCCCTGATCAAGTCATTCTGCACTTCACTGCTTTCCAGGATGAGCGCTGTCATCGCTGCCGCTGGGGACATGACGAGATACTAACTGAAGTTCCGAGCGTGACGTGTCCAATTCCCCGCCGGCGGGCAGAGTCTGTCTGGTGTAGCGAATAATTGTCGAGAAAAACCATTTCCAGCTCATTGTCTGAACCTAAAACATTCATTTAATCGTATCCGTTTGTTTCATCGTGTTCGACTCCCATAGTTATCATTGTTGAGTGCTTTGTTTTCCTTTCGAGTCAAACAAAGACTGAACACGTTGCGCGCACATCTTGGTGCGTCTTGTTGCTGCTTATTACGGTAGCACACACAGTGAAGAAATATACGTACACTGCCCCTGACAGTAGCACGCTTCCCGACAATGCGGCCAGCGTGCGCCGCCGTAGCAGACGACGCAGATCACGACTCCGCCCCTCGAGCGTCTGCGCCAGCTCGAGCTGCTGCCACCGCACGACTGCATTGCTTGCCGCATCGCGATGCAATACGTTCCCAGTTTTCCCCTAAGTGTGAAACACACTGTACACGCCTCTATTTGTCTTTAAGAAGATCGGTAGGCTTGACGATTATTTTTATGGCTGCAATGCGGCGAAAGGGCAGCGTCTGCTTAACCATGTAAGTGACGCTGAGCAGGTGATTGGAAACGACATCGTATGTACCGCCGGAAAAATAGTCAGCACATACGATGCGGCACATACATACGGCACATACGAGCTAAAGTCATTTTTGCAGTTTCTCACAATATGTTTGCTACAAATCCGTGTTGTCTCTGATGGCGACAACGGTCTTCCATCGACACTGTACGGAAATAAACAAAATATATCGCTGCATAGCACAAGTACGACATGCGCACACAACTTTAACTACTGCGTCCCCTACAATTTGGAATAGAAGCAGCAATGTAGACAGCTTGGCCATTTTTTAACAGAGCTCAAGAGACGGTAGTTGAAAGTATTAGTAATCATTCCTGCTTCAGCAATGCCGGCGCGACCAAGACGCGGGCCGCGTATCGTCCAGTAACTCGATGGATCGGTGCAGTGGTGAAGCGGGAATGAACTCCGGTCATGTTCAATGCATCTTGCAGATATTCAATTTCTCGGCACGCGTGAACTTCGGCCACTGCTAGCGCATACAACAGAAGTGGTTTCCATTCTTGGGCAGAGCACACATAAACGAAACACGAGAAAGAAGACAGGACAAGCGCTCGTCGAACAAAAGTTTTTATATGAATAAAGGGATTATGTACCGAGTAATTATTAAATTCACGTGGGTTACATATAAAAACCGTCATACACTCAGGAGTGATCAATGAACGAGCTCGCTTCGTTTGCCAGTTGTTTACTTCGCTCGGCGCACCGCAGTAATCCATGTGTGTCGTCTGCTTTTTTCGTACCATTTTCTTGTGAATCGGCAGAATTTCACTGGTGGCATCAACCATTTCGTGTTTACATTGCTGTGGTGACAGTTAACAACACTATAATAATTTCCGGTCATCCGAAGAGGCGCCGTCGCAAACAAGAGACGTTTCGCGCGCAGCGCGAACTGAACACGGGCGCGACCGCTAGGGAAGCGGCGGCGGAAACCTACACCCGTTGGAGATGAAATCGTTCCGCCAGGGGAGAAACGAGCGCTGGCGTCTAGGATGAAACTTGGCGTGCTGTCGTCTATGTGTTTTTCCGAAGAAAATCCAAATAACAAGCGCTATTACGATATGTGAAGGTGGATAAAAAACAACTTATCAAATTACAGACCGATCTCCGTACTGCACGTGTTCTCCAAAAGCTTACAGAGAGCAATTTACGCTGGAATAAATGTGTTTGCAAACGAGTGCAATTTAATTAGCCCTACCCACTTCGTATTCAGAGAAGGGAGGTCGACGGAACTTGCCGTTGTCATACAAAAAGAAATCATTCTAAATGCCTTCAATGAAAAGCGCCTGATAGCTGGTATATACGTTGACTACTCGAACGCATTTAACCGTCTGAACCATCTCACATTTACTAAAAAACTTGAGCTATATGGAATTAGAGGCACGTTGCTCGCGCTTATAACATCCTACCTGCAACATAGAATGCAATGCGTTCGCATTCAGGTCAATTTAGGGTATACATACAAAGCAGTTACATCAGGTGCCCCCAAGGGAGCGCACTTGAACCGCTAACATTTATCTTCTATATAAATGACATTACACAAATTAACTACGCCGCACAGTACATAAGTACACCAGGCAGCAAAAGTTTACGGACCCCGGGATCTCAGAAAACGTTCAATTCCCAGGCAGCTTGTAGTAGTAGCCAGTAAAACTGTATACGACAATGTTAGGATATTCTAGTCGAGGCCCGAAATGCAAATACCAGGCTGCGTTGTGAGATTGCGGAGATATTAAGCTTTTTTTCACATTTCATGATCCGTAATATTTTGTGGCCGGGTGTACAAAACCTATGCAGATGATACAACCATATTTTTTCGCAGTAATTATTATGAAACCGTCCAAAGTAATATAATGAAGCTCTCCGCAGTTTACGCAAGTCGAACGCAATGAATTCTCTTGAAATTAACATAGCTAGACCAAAAGCTATTTTCTTCACACCTCGAAAATCTCCTGCAGCACCCACTCTGAACCTTCTCTTGGGAATTCACGTATAGAAATTGTTGACTCATTGAAGTCACATGGAGTATTTCTTCAAAAGCGTGTGTCTTGGGACATCCATGTGAACCACGTTGTTACGCGGATAGCAAAGGCAGTAGGCATTCTGGCGAAATTCTAGTTTCACTTACCTGCAGCTGTTAAACTGCATATTTATAACGCACAATTTTTCCCCATTTAAGTTATTGCTGTCCAGTCTGGGGCACAACCACGTTGGCGAACTTGAACCAGCTGCTTATATTACAAAAGAAAGCCCTTGCGTGCGTTGAAAAAAAACTATGCACATGAAACCCATATTTTCAAATACAAGCTCGTGTCTGTACATAAACTGTACCCATTAAATCTAGCCAGGAAGTATAAATACAATTGAGATGGTCTTTTACGTACATTTTCAGAGTTAACGCCACTCACAAGGTCTTATAATTCATGCAGTGACGACATCTGTAAAATGCACTTTACACGTACGCCTCACGTTAACAAAACAAATCCTTCGTCACACGCTTCCAAAGCTGCCAAATAAACTTCATCAATACGGAATTAATTTAGAAATTACTGGGAACTGTGCAACTAAGGCATTCTTGAATTTCTTTTGCGTGAGAACTACACGTTATACGTGAAATTATGTTCCAGATGTTTGAATTGTTAGAATTGTATAAAGGAATGATATATCTTATTCTCATGATTACACGAGTGATTCATCATTATACAATCTGTACAAATATTTTGCAAGTATTTCAGCACTTTCACTGTATGTCATGTAAACGGGGTCTCCAAGCCTCTCAAGTGCATTGATCCATTTTTATTCGAGCCCTCGTCTTCCACAAATACTTGAGGATGGAATAAAGTTTGTTGATTGATTGATCGATCGATCGATCGATCGATCGATTGATTGATTGATTGATTGATTGATTGATTGATTGATTGATTGATTGATTGATTGATTGATTGATTGATTGATTGAAGGTAGCAAAAAGACATAGCAAAAGTCATGGTCATATGATATGTCTATTTTAAATTTCCAGTGAACATAGATTTATAATGCACGACATTACAACCGCCAAACACAAAATGTCATCTTGACCGCTTCAAATCGACACAACAAAGCAGTGCAGGGCCACATGGAATTGTGGCACTAACAAAGCTTCAGTCGCGAAAATTGTGAGACCTTGCTTCTATATAACACTCTTATACGCACTAATCATGGGATACAAACGATGAGAAAAAGTGCCTGAGGCGCTGCGCAAATTTTATCGAGGCATTCGTATCGCGACAATTAGTTCCTCAAAACAGTCGGTTTGGAAAGATACAATATTTGTGCGCCGATTTCTAAGGCACGTCATTTGGTGCCCTATAACATCCTATGACATTCAGTGATTCGAGGCACAGAACAAATGCACTCACCTCTTAAAATCTATAGCTACTTGTATTTCTGAGCTAATCCCACATCGAAGATGGCGGCCGCCACCATTAGGTACTCCAGTTATTTTTTTTCTGTGTGTGTGTGTGTGCCTATATGTGCTTATGCCTAGCTCTCATAAAAAGTGCTGGCACAAAGAAAGGTAGAACGGAGGTCAACTTGACAATTTGCTAATCCACAGGGGCAAAAGGGGGTTCAGGGTTGCAGAGAAAGAAAGAGGAGAGGGCGGGATGCACTAGCAGCGCGAACGCGTTCGCTGCCCATCACGCCTACAATCTGTCACTGAGGCCAATCGATTTCAAAAAGTGTTGCAATGCCCGCGTCGCTCTCTAAACCTCCGGCGTGTGGGACCACAGTTCAAGATTCTGTGTCTCTGAAGATGCACGGTATATGAGCTAGGCATGTTGTGCAGCCCAGGGCTGCACAACATGCGGCCCATCGGGTTGCCTGTGCCCCGCGAGCAGATTTCTAGCGGCCCGTGGTTGTGGCAGGGCTGGGCAAAGATACTTTGCGATTGTATCATGATACGATACAAGATACTCGGGCAACAAGTATTTGAGATACAGATATAAGATACTACCACAATTATTGTGTCCGATACGATACTTTCAATTTGTTATCTTAAAATACTTCAATACAATAACAAATTTCTTATTATAGATCTATATGATCTAGCAGCAAACGCATATGCACAAAAATGTTTGCTTGGAAATGTCTAAACTCCGCCCAACCTTGTTTTATTTGAATCAACTGTCTGGTAGAATCTCAAAATTTTTGTCTTTCTTATGCAAAGTATATTGTCATTTCGAAACAGTGTGTGAATTAAAGGCACTAGATGCAAGGCAACCCCACTCTTGCTTTCTTCAGACTTCGTAACAAAGCCCCACGCAAGAGAAACTTCGATAAAGACAATTTATAGCGGCATCGTAACTTGCGCGAAAGACGCCGCACGCATCGGCGTACGCAGCACAGTACGGTTGTTACGAGCAAGTGTCATGGCACCGACGCAACTAAAAAAAAATCAAGAAAAGGTATGCTGGGCGCAGACCTTCGCGCGCTTGTTTTTGACGAGACGGCGCGAGCGCCACCACGTGACTCTGCTCCACCAATAAGGGCGCGCAGACCTCATCACCTGCTCTCGCAGGAGGGCTCTAGTGGAACTATAAAAAAAATGTCGTTGCCTTTAGTTTTATTCAGGCAGCTTAGTGGCAGCAATATTAGCTTGAGAAGTGGAGTTCAACCAACGTTTATAGTTTCGCACGGTGATGTTGCGATAGCCAGTATCTTGTATCTTCAGATGCACGATACATTCTTTAATATATCGCAAATACAGATACTGATACACGTCTAGCCAGATGTATCATGATACAGATACAAAATACCAAAACAGTGCCTAAGATAGTATGTAAGATACATGTATCCTCGATACTGCCCACCCGCCGTGGTTGCTCAGTGGCTATGGTGTTGGGCTGCTGAGCACGAGGTCGCGGGATCGGATCCCGGCCATGGCGGCCGCATTTCGATGGGGGCGAAATGCGAAAACACCCGTGTGCTTAGATTTAGGTGCACGTTAAAGAACCCCAGGTGGTCAAAATTTCCGGAGTCCTCCACTACGGCGTGCCTCATAATCATAAAGTGGTTTTGGCACGTAAAACCCCAAATATTATCGATACTGCCCAGTACTGACTCGTGGTCACACTTCTGAGGTGTGCTGGGGGCTGCAATCAGCGCATCGTCACATGTCGCGGTCGCCGCTGACGTTCGCCGAACCTGACAGTCGTCCGATATGGTCCACATCCATCCCCATTGAAAAAGAAAGCAGAGTCTCAGAATCGCACGTATAATCATGAAAGAAAAAAAATTGCTGGCTCTCCCGTAACCTACAGTAGATGTACGCATTAAATCAACCGGCAAACAGGATTGGTTGGCGATAGTACTAGCCACAACCTTAAAATTGATGTAGTGCTTGTTCGCAACGGTACGCGCAACCACACCACACCGCACCACGCCATACTGTGCACTGGTCCATATGGACGCTACCCAACCACAGAAGAAGAAAACCGGCTGACAGTGAAAGGCAGGCAGTGAAAGATGCCAGGAAGACAGAGCGCACTGCCCAGCTAGAAGAAAAACGCCTGAAGGAGGCGCCACGCAGCGTGGCGACATGTCTCGAGACGACGCAAAACCCGCGCCGCGGAATTCACGGACCGCTGGCGTTCAAAAGAGCACAGGCAGCCCTGTCTGTCTCAGCGCGAAAAGATGACAATGAAGTGTACGGTGTCCCGTATCTGCCCTTTGAACGTCGCTATTGGGAATGACAAATAAAACGTCACAGTTTCGCCCGAAAGGCGAAGCACCGACTGCGATAGCACATTAGTAGATAGCGATAAGGAACAAAAGATAGTAGTTTTATCAGCCGTATAAACTTGTAAGCATTCGCTTACTAACTGAATTAGCATTTGTATAATGTGTAAGCGCGACTGACGTGGACGTAGAAAGAAAGAGACACACAGAGACAGCGCTGTCTCTGTGTGTCTCTCTTTTTTTTCTACGTCCTCGTTCAGTCGCGCTTACTCATTCCATCATAGATTGAAACCGACAAACCCGCCAACGTGATTTAACCACATTTACGAGCATGGTGTCATCCGCGCACAGGTAAACATGAACACACATCACTCGATCAGCACGGAAACTCGCTGTCAAAATGCTGGAGTGAGGAATTGCGGCAGCAGCAGCTATGAAATTGACCTTCGTGTATCTTTCCCTTCAAGGCGAACGAGACGTCGAAAGCACAGTACAGTCGAGCGCGATTTGAAGGTTATCGCGCGAGCGTCAACCTGCCCAGCACTCCATGCACCTGGCGGCCGGTTTCGGGACAGGAAAAATCATGATTTCGCACTCTTCTCTCCCTCGTTCGCTGTTACATACAACAACCATCACCCCGCGACAAACTCACCGCCCTTTCTCTCTATTCTAAACTTTCCATTTGTTGCGATAATGTGTGGACTTGGTTACCTCGTATCTTCGCGGGCTTAAGCTAATGTTCTTGGTCACCCATTCTTCCTGGCTCAGCAGCAATGACGTTACATAGGCTAGATACAGCTTCGTAACGTCCAATTTCAGATAATACCGAAGAATACGTCGTGCGCACTACGATCACTGCCTGTTCGCAGAACCAAAAAAAAAAAGAAAAAGAAAGAAACCGATAGCCCAGCAGGGAGTGACGGCTGCTGAAGGAACAGCAAAAAGAGTGAGGGAAACAGGCCTGATACCTCCCTCGCCTTGGCAGAGAATTCTGGGCCATGGCGCTGTTGTCGTTCCCGGTCAACGCTCGCGCGATAACCTTCAAATCGCGCTCGACTGTACATACAAAGCTACCGTTACTACGCGCACTCTGCAATTATCGCAGATCGTTTTGAAGATGAGGCCCGCGTGGGTGCGTACTTCCGCCACGTCGCAGATCGCTTTCAAGATACGGCGTCTGCAGAAGCCGCCGGAGAAGAACGCCCCCCCCCCCCCCTCCCCTCACCCTTGTGCCTCGCGCGCGACAGGAGAGGGCGCGCTTCCGGCCCGCCTTCCTCGCTCGTATACACGAGATTGAGCCGTGTTCGCCGGCTTCCCTCGCACGCTTTGAGTCGCACATACAGCATATGGCGCGCGGCGACGATTTTATCGCTCTTGGGACTTTATACGGAACCTCACGGCGACGGCGACGGCAGACATGCGCCTGGGGTGTCCACATAATTGTTATCGCGATAAAACTTCAGCGTACAGAAGTTAAGATTGAGTGATATTGTGAACAAACATTAGGAAGAACTAGGAAGCAATACTTTTTTGCAACTTATTTGGGCAGTAACCATGCAGTGCATGTAATGCAGTCGTGTACAAAGGGTTTGGGGCCAGAGACCGCATTTCCTTAAGTTTTGACTGGTTGCCCGGATTATCTTGTTTTGTTCTCGCAACTTGCCCGGATGTTCTCGCTTGAGTGCCCGGATAACGGCTCTGGCTTTTGTCTCACACTCTTAGACAAATGTACACCCTTTGGGGTGTATACCTGCCACAACAACAATAATCGTCATCTGTCTCGCTTGCGTTTCCTTTCTTGAAAACGCTGCGCTCGCTACTTTCCTGTCGAGAATGCTCGGCCATGCTCATAACGCGCGTGCCGTTCGTGACTTGGAAGTGCGGTACGTGAAACGTCTTGTGCGGGCTGCAAGGGGTGTAAGAGAACTAGGGTACAGAAATGACATAACAAAACACACGAGTTCCATTTATTCCGACATGAGAAAGCTTAGATGCTTAACTTATGATACAGCTTCGTGATGCAGATTCTCTGTGAATATGTATGTATGTATGTATGTATGTATGTATGTATGTATGTATGTATGTATGTATGTATGTATGTATGTATGTATTTTTACTTGAATAAATGTATGTTCATTCTCCTTGAAATGTTGCTGTGTTGATGCTGCCAATGATGTTAGTGTTTAATAACAAGTGTTTTATTTAAGTTTTTTGCACATGTTTTGTTACTATTTGTACATTTATACCTGTATCTACGTTTCTACCTCTGTAATTTAACCACTCCTGTATGAGCCTTATAAGGCTTCCAGCTTGAATTTAAACAAAAAGCTAGTGTAGGTCCTACAGCGTAATCTTGCAATCGCGCTCTCTACTTATTCGTAATGGTCTATCTGGCTGAGTGAGCCCCCGCAAGATCAAAGGTGGCACAACAGTATGAGAGAACGTTGTAGCACGCCGCTATACGGCAGGACGGCTCCCAACCACCGTGCTACCAGGGCAACCTTCCTTCAGCTCCGGCGCAGTACGACCGGGCACGTGAAGTGAGGCGCGTCTCTTTGGCGTAGCCTGCAGAACAGAAGCAGCGAGTGGGTGTGCACCCGCCTCGGGTCGAGACCCTTCAGTAAGGCCGGCCAACAAACAGGGTGACCGGGAGAATCGGAATTCAGCGCACACCATTTCGCATTCCGAGAGACGTCGGCGCGCTGCCGCGGCCGACGCCGATGTTTCTTGTCGGCGAGATCGGCGCGCCATTTAAATAGGTATAAAGATTTCTTTTTTAAAGTCAATCCAGCGTCGTCTGAAATTTTGCGTTGACTTGTTTAATTATTTTGCCCGTCTCAAGCATAGAATCATGTGAAGCTGAGGAGCTATGAACAACACAATACAAACAAAGTAACCCTACTCTCGACGCGTCTGCTAATGCGTGTCGTCACAAGTCAGCACAATGTGGTATTCCGAAACTTCTCCTCCAAAAGCGTAATATGGCGAAACGAGAAAAAACAGCGGCCTCGGAACGTCGAACTCACGGCTTTAGGGTCGTGAGCACTGTAGTGTCGGATAGAATCGGCGATGTCTGATAGCGGCATCAAGATAGAAATTTCTGGCCCCGATGTGTTTAAGGTGCCGGTGGAAAGTTTTCGCATTATTCCGGTCGTTGCATTCGAAGGAGATTTTGTACATTTTACGTGTAAAAAATATTTTATATGTCTGCTGCATGGTGCTATTTTTTTGTAGCTTTCATATAAAAAAATGAATGCAGCTGACACCGATAGCTGCACGGAACTATAGACCAGTTTCGACGTGCAGGTTAAAAAAGAACTTAAAAAAAAAAGAATTGTGCATCCGAGCAATGCCTGCATTTCTACTAATCTACACTTCGTTCATACAACCTATTGATGAAGAGTTAACAAATTGAGCAAACTTGTTTTCTACCGCTTACAGTCACTTATATTTCACTTATAGTCCAGTAGCTAAGGTGCGTTATAACATCTGCTGATTGGTTGACAGCTTAAGCGCTGAACCCAGCAAAAGTTGGTCATAGAAGAGGTCTGTTATTTTTTTACGTATAGCATGTTGCATAAACACAATCTTATTCAGAACGAATGGAAGCACGGTTAACATATCTAGTGAGTGTCACGGGTGTCCGTGCCGGCTTAGCCATGCTAGACGAATTCACTGACTCTTTGCTCAATGGAAAAAAAAAAATTATCAACCGAGGCATCGCAAAACACACACACACACACACACACACACACACACACACACACACACACACACACACACACACACACACGCGCGCGCGCACCCACACACACACACACACACACACACACACACACACACACACACACACACACACACACACACGCACACACATTTGCGACTGCGACGCAACAGCAAGGCCTGCATATTCATGGAGAACGGAATATACAAACACACTCAACGCAGCCGTTTTTAGATATGTGTCTGATTTTTTATATATATATGTCGGCTGAAGAGCAGTGAACTTACAAAACGTTTTGTATTTCTCTCACTTTCACCACCTCTGCATTCGGCTCTCAGCCCGTAGTGTGAAAAGGTCAGAATTTCGACCAATTTAGCAAAGAAGGAAGTAGCGAAACGGCTTTTTAAATTTGAGGTTTCGGTTTCCGCGCCGCCGGAGCCAACGTTTATAGATACTTGGCCGGAGCCACCGGCCGAAACCGCCACGGCGCATCTCCCCGCGCCAGTGCTCTGCGGTCGGCTCGAGCCGCCAGGAGATAAAACCTATAAAACCCCTGAGACCCAGGAGAGAGGGCACGCGAGTTCCCACCAAACAGACCAATCGGGTGAGCCCCTGGTCCATTTGGGGGCGGACAGCAGAAAGTTTTTACGGTCCCGCTGCTGTACGGCGCCCTCGCAGGAAAGAGCGAGGGAAAGCGGCTGCCCTCGCGCGCGAAGTTCGAAAGCCACTTCGCCGCGATGCGGCCGCAATGGCCAAAACGTGCTGCGCTATGGCACGGCAGCGAAATGAACGAACGCAAATGAACGAACGCAGTCCTCACAAACTATACAAAAATACGGAGTTGTTTACCCTTTAGCGGTCAATTACTTTCAAGCTACAAAAGACTTCTTCCTTTTAAAATAAAGAAAATGGTTATATAATTACATTTATGATACCCCGGTTTACTTATTTATTTATTTATTTATTTATTTATTTATTTATTCATTTATTTATTTGTTCAAGTATTGTGAAGGCCGTGAGGCATTACGATGTGGAGTGGGAGTGTGAACAACAATAAAAAAGATGAAAAAGGAAACAGGTACACTTCATTACAAAGGTTCTTCAATTGCCGACTTAAGGAGGTGCTGTGCGGGAGACGACGGAGGTAGGCACGTAATTCCAGTCGACGCTTTAGTCTTTTGGAACAAATTATTCGTAATAACGTTTAGTATATGGCAAGTCGGCGCGCCAACTTTGAGGTGGTGGTCAACGTGAGATGATACATAATGAGGGACGGAAAGTATAATGTTTCAAGTTTTCTTCGAAGTAATAAATTTTGTGAAATATGCCGGCGTGTTGTGCTTCCTGGGGCGCTATCTTGTACATACGCGTTCGAAAAGCCGACGTTCGGTTTCGCCTCACGCGATTTGCCTATATTGGCCTAGATTGCGATATCGGCGCGGCCTAGGACAATCTCGTGAGAAGAAACCGAACGTTGGCTTTTCGAACACGTACAAGATAGCGTCCCTGGACACCAAAGTAGGGTAATGAGTGTAGCCCCTCACTTTTCTCTCTCTCTCTCTCTTTTTGTTTAATACACAGTAGTTGCGTTTTCTGTACTCTTATAGCTTCATGTATGTTAATTTTTTTTACTTGGTTCGTTATTGTAGACAAACCACATTATGGACAATTTTCTGGGAAGCCGAAGCGTCCATATCACATTTACATGATTGTATAGATAACCTATATTTGCTAAAGAGCGGCCACTCAAGTCGTTTCGCGGCACCGCTATAGAAGCAGTCTGACCATTCGCCAGTTGACGTAACAATGTATGCATCCTCCCCACTTCAAGGGTGGTCCGCTTCCTATCCATCCATTATATTGTGATCATCGTTGTTACTATGCTTGTTATTCGCAACTAAGTTATATCTTTCTTTATCCGCGGGCTTCAGTCAACGCGCTGTCCATGTTGCTGTTGCGTTGTTGGCGTCAACGCGCATCGGGTTTAAGCACCTTGTTTTTGTGGCAAGTTAATTCCGTTGCTTCTCAGCAGAACTTATTTTTTTGTTCTGTGACTCTAGAGCCTTGCAACTGCGTCACGACCGATTCGGACGGCGGACGAAGAGAGGAACGTCTATGAAACTCGGCGAGCGTTTTGTGCACGTGTAGCATATCATAGGCGCTGGCATGCGTTTCGCCGATCTATGATCACTCACTATGTTTAGGCTCCCGTCAATTACGCAACAGTGTTTTGCATTACTTACGATGCTGAACTTCATAAAACTCGTTCAGAGCAGCTTCGGTTCGAAAAACAGAATTTGTAATCTGTTGCTCACCTGCTTTAAGGTCATCCACCTTTTAAGATGCGTGGTTTAGGTGCAATCAGCATCGTTTCGCGAAAACATGTTTATCTCAGTGCACAAGATGCGCGTCCCTGTTGTGGTTGCGAGAGTGCCATTTTGACAAAACGCATTTCGTATACTAGCTAAAATGTTGTTGCGGTTGGAAAAGTGTGAGCATCGTAGCACTGACAAACCGTATCACTGCGGAGTGTATGTCGTTACTAAGAAGCACTGCTAATGTCATGCACGTATAGGCACCGAGTACTGGCCAGATGGCGTTCCCGCTATTTCAGCTTCATACGAGATCTGCTGATACTAACCGCTTGAGCTGGAAAAGAAAAAGATTACCGCCCAAGTACTCGGTACAGATGGTTCATCAGAGAAGCTGGAACGTGCGGCCCCAGTGTTTATCACTGGGTTAATCCGGACGGTTCATTAAACGACGGCTTGGTAGGCTACCGGATCCTCGGTACGCGATTGCTGCTTGCGCTCAGCTGCACGAGCCTGTGGTGCCGGGGCTGCAGCATCGGCACGGTGTAGACGAGCTCGTTCCCAGTACTGCTGGCAGCGTTGCTGATCGAAAGCTGCCTCCTCCTCAGGAGTATGTATGACGCGTGGCCTGCCCTTATCGGAGCCGGAGAGAAACTGCTGCGCGCGCTCTCGGCCAAGGTAAATATACCTGGTAGCGAAGCTTCCATAGGAGCCCATACGTTCAAAACATGACTGTTCAATATCGGCGGTTCATGGGGCTTAGCGCCATCTGTATAAGGAGGGAACACTTCCGGCGGAAGAAAAAATAATGTGGTGTCATATCCGTTAAAAACAGCAGTGGTGTCATTTGGTTTAAAATTTAAATTATGGGGTTTTACGTGCCAAAACCATTTCTGATTATGAGGCACGCCGTAGTGGAGGACTCCGGGAATTTCGACCACCTGGGGTTTTTTAACGGGCACCTAAATCTAAGTACACCGGTGTTTTCGCATTTCGCCCCCATGGAAATGCGGCCGCCGTGGCCAGGATTCGATCCCGCGACCTCGGGCTCTGTAGCCCAACACCATAGCCACTGAGCAACCACGGCGGGTTCATTTTGTTTTCGTAGGCGCGAAACTTGTTTTGGGCTCCTGCCTTTAGATATATATATTCAAATGCCCCGGCATTCAACTTGAGGGGAGTTTCGAGCTTTCAGCGCGGAAAGCGATGCTTAAAAAGGCCAGCCGCACGGTTGTCGAAATCGCACCCCTGCACAGAACATACTTTCTTTGGAGGCCGACGCAAGCTTTAGGTGTAGAGTGCTGGTCCTATCGTCGGACGTCAAGTCCGTCGGCCAGCGCAGTCGCACGAAGGCAACTAAACAATTATGTGGCAGTCGTAACTCACTACTTTTGACAGAACAGGTTAAGAAGCGATGAAGCTATCCGCGTCACCAAATTCAGACAAACGTCGACAAGCAAAACAACACAACGTGTGAAGGGGTATATTTCAACAGGTGAACTTAACGAGCGCGCCTTTCTGCACGTTTAAAGAGCTGCATTGCATTGCATTGCGAGAGATAGCGTCGTCAACGCTCCCTGTAACGATTGGTGTTGAAAAAATGTACTTATTAATAATAATAAAATTAAATAAACTTGTATTTTCTTTATTCGTCACGAATATATAAAATTGACCAGGCATTTTATTTTTGTTGAGTGAACCTAATTTTGTCTCGCTTGAATTAAAAAAACCTTTTTTTTATTTCCCAATGTTTGTTCCCTCCAAACATAGTCGCGCTTCAATCGCTGCTCCCATAACCCCCCCTTGCTGATGTCGGTGACAATTTGTACTGAACCGCTTTTTGCCCGAAGCTTCGCGACCTATTTGGATCGACCTTGGCTTGGCTACGATGGAGAGCAACGACGTCACTACTGGCGCAGCTAATCCTACGCCACCTAGATAGCACAAGGCATTTTCACTCTGATCCATGACGTCATTTTACCTGGCTCGACTGCGATGCTCTCAAGTAGGCAACATTGATTATGACGTCACCGCTCTCAACACGTCAACTTATCAATGAAAATTTCGGGCCATGTAGCATGACGCCATGGATCGGAGTAAACAGGCCTTGTGCTATCTAGGTGGTGTTGACTAATTGCGCGCCTTTCTTCCTTTTTCGACGGATGAGTTTTCGGCGTACCGGCGACCGACAGATGGACGTACAGACGGACGAAACAGCTTTGCTTTAAAATTAGACACCGTTCTGAACAGCAGCAGACGCGCACACGTATATGGCTTGTTTGAAGCTTATAAGCGAGCTTGCTTATCACGGCAGCGATACAGGGCCGCGTACAAGCGCATACTGCATGCGCACTTGTACCACACACACACACACACACACACACACATACATATATATATATATATATATATATATATATATATATATATATATATATATATATATATATATATATATATATATATATATATATATATATATATATATATATATATATATATATGCACAGCGCGGCCTGATACGCTCGCCTCGATATCAGCGCTGGTTAGAGAGCATCGTGAACGCGTATCGTTTACTGCAAGGTATGATTCCTCTGCTATAGGCTATGTGATCTGACGCTGCTGTCAGCATGAAAAGCTTATGCGTCCAATGCCCATACACCAACTTTCTGACTGCTTCATTTTGTACACGAATCAGGACTAAGCAACACGAGATTTTCTTTAACTCCAACGTAAAGCTTAGTTGATATCTCTTGGTAGCAGCAACACATGCAGAAAATGAGCGTGGTATATATGTGGACTGCCACTAAGTCACTTAGAAGTAAGGAATACCATTAAAATGCGCGGCTGCATGTTCATGAGTGGACTCTCATAGTGTTACTCGCCAGCTAAAACAAAAAGAAAATAAATACATTTTGCCGCGGAAATAATTTCGCATCGCTACCGGAAGTACTTCTATTCTTGTTGTAGCAATTCGTATATTTCAGAATTTGTCCGAAGTAGCGAATTCTAGATCTGACGTGTTTGTTTGGTTCAGCTCCTCTGGGCCTGGATGCAACAGACCGAGATATATCACCAGCCGGCTACAAGCAAAAGTGTCCAAGTAGAAGAAGACAAATTCAGTACTGTTGAACAAGGAGCACAAGACGCCAGAAAATTGTCCAAGTTCCTTATTATCTCCTGTGTAGTGCTCGATGCAAACTACCGAACAAAAAAAAAAGTCAGTTTCGCCCGAAAGGCGAAGCATTGATTAGTGGACATCTATACGAAGTAATGATAGTAGTTCTGTCGGCCGTAGAAACTTGTAAACATAGGCATATTATCTAAATTAACAAGCATGGTGTCACGCGCGCACAAGCAAACATGAACTCATCCCACTCGACGACCGCGGAAACTCGCTATCACAACGCTGCAGTGAGGAAACGTGACAGCAGCAGCGAGCGAATTAACCTTCGCGCTGCCGCTCGGCATCAACGCTAACAAATTCGCGAAACACAGCGCAGCGCAAACTCTGTACCCGTCGCAGACGCTTTCAAAATACAGCCGCTCGGCACCGGCGACTTTACAATTGCTAGTAAGTACAGCGGAGCGTGGTACTTGCGAATGCACCGGACATTTGCGCGCATGCGCGAGTAAGCGCGGGTGTGAGAGAGAAAATGTGGCGGCTTTTGCTTTTTTTTTTTTGTTTTTTCGAAGGTACAGTGCTGTGAGGCACGACAAAGTTATAATCCGGCATGACTTACTCAGCACCAGCGCCGCACGCGTGAGAAAGTCTATCCGACGCACCTTGTTAGATATGGGGCCGTTTCCTGAGCCTACTTCGAGTTCCCCAGACCACATCGAATCGCACCACAGCTAAGTAAGGAATGCAGAAGCAGATGCCACATTCCTGAGGCACGGCACGTGCAAACAAGTTGGCGGACCCCGCTTCGTGTGCAGCCGGTGGAGCTATTCACTGCTTGGCTCTTCCCGAAAGTGAGGGGAAGGGACTCTTCCGTCCTGGCACTGTTTCGGGTAAAGTGGGTCCCGAAGAAAGACGGCTGTAATGCGCCGTGACAGCCTGACGGCGATGCCCCCTACCCTCTACGGCGACGACGCATTGCAAGGCAGCAAGGCAAGACCGCAGGAAGAAGTAAACCCTCGGACAAACACCCGAGCAGCGACTCTCTTCGCCGGGTGTGACTCCATCGCACGGGCGCCTACCATTGGCCGAAAATGGCGTCATCTGAGCGGGCTCGCCCATTGGCCGAACGTGACGTGTCATCAAGATACCGAAGGGCATAAAAGACGAAGACCGAGAGGATTCCTGGGGCATTCCCTGATTCATCTCTTTCGAACTTGCCACGGGCCGCAGCGTCCGAGTTGCTGCCGGCCCGTAATGACTCTACGACTGTTGATGGACTCTCACTGTAAATAATGTAAATATACCTCCCAAGTGTTTCATCTCGAAGTCCTCCTCAACTCCTACAACTGGCGCCAGCGATGGGATTTCCTCCAACTCCTACAACTGGTTGCTAGCGGTGGGATCGCCTCCAAATGCATCAGCTGGTGGCAGCGCTACGGATCAACCTTCGTCGAGAGAAATCCAGAGGAACCCGGAACAGAGAAAAAGAGCCTTCGTCCAAAGGAGTCGCGAGGAACCGGGAAGAGCGAAGAAGAGAGAGCCTTCGTCGAAAGAGGTCCTAAGAAGCTGGGAGTAGCGAAGAAGAGCGAGCCTTCGACCCAGGGATTCCTGAGGAACCAGGAACAGCGGACCAATGAACCGGATGGCAGGGTGCTGCAACCGTAAGTGAGCGCGTGGTTTTTTCCTTTTTATTCGCCAGACTTCAAATGTTGTGTGTTCATTTTTATAGTTCTGGGAATCGGGAATTTGTTGCATTGTGTGTTTGCACAAATTAATTAAGGAAAACAGTTTTAACCACAAGTCGAGGCAGCGGCCATGGATCTTAGAAGGTTGACGAGGTTAGTCTTGTTGTTGGTGTGCGACGACTTGGGAGTTGAGGCGGACGAACAGATGAAAACGCCAGCGATCATAAAGGCGATTGAAGATAGTGGCAATGATGACAAAAGCATTGAGCTTGCTTGGGAGGTGATACAAGAACCACGGGAGCGTGAGCGTCGTGAACGTGTGCGTGAGCGTCGTGAACGTAAGAGTGAGCGTAAGCGTCAAGAACGCGAGAACGAACGGAAGCGTGAGCTTCAAGAACTTACTCTTAGGTGTGAGCGTCACGAACGTGAGAATGAACGCGAACGTATCAGGAACGTAAGCGTGAGCGTGAGCAAAAGTATGAGAGAGCGAAGGCAGCATTGTTAAAACAGATCCAGTATTGTGATCAGTTAATGACACAGAGACAACGGCTGTCTGAAAATTCTGTAGGCAGTACAGAGCACAAGAATGATGAAGTGTCTAGCTGATTTTCGCCAAAAGCCGACGAGAAGAGCAGTGCCTGTGAGATTGGCTGCACATTCATAAATGAAGGGAAAAGGCTAGCTGCTAACGATGCCTTAGTGGCAACAGAGGCCGTTAAAGGCCGCAGGGAGAGCGACGAGGTGCTGTGCCAACAGATGACTATAGAGACAGCTAGGCCAGCTGCGAACAAATTGGCACAGTTACCACGCGTGTGCGTCGCTTGTAACGTTAGCGAGGTTGCTGGCGAAGAAAAGGGTACTTCTGACCCGATAGACACGAGCACCCATGTCAGGTCAGATCTGCGTGCCGAAGTGAAGTGCCAGTTGCACGATGCAGTTGAGGGTAATTCTCAGGATTGCGAGCTCCGTAGCTCAAGGGAATACAACTGCATTGTTCAGGGATCTGTGCAGCTCTCCGCCAGTCTAGTTAGCCTAGATAGGGATGATTCAGTTGTTAATCATTCGGACTGTGCGCGTGAGACAGCGATCGATACCGACGGGCTGTGTGTCGATGCACAGCGTGAGCTGGGCAATGCAATAGAGGGCAGTTCGCAAGAGTGCGAGTTGCAAAACTCGAGTAAAGCCTGCTGCATTGTGCCAGAGCCAGTTGAGCTGTCCGCCAGTCGAGGCAAAGATAGAGTCGATTTAAATGATAATCACTCAGACTGTGCGGGTAAGAGACCGATCCGGGCCGATGAGATGTGTAACGGCCAGCACGAGGCGCTAGAAGGCGACATGCAAGAGAATGCAAAGAGAAAGCGCCGCCGAAAGAAGCGCCCTAAAGATAGGAATGCGGTGACTAATGTAGCGCCGCCAAAGACGGCGAGAGACCCAAAAGGGCAGGGCGCGAGGAAAAGAAAGGTGCGGTCGTCACTGACGATGTTGACGCATCCTAATCGTTCGAGCCACCAGTCAAAGGGGGACCGCGAAGCATGTTCTGCACGGACCCGGACAAAGGGCACGGGGCAGTTAAATTCCTCGTCGTTCCGTCGTTCTCTTCGAAGCTCAGCGTGCAGTACGAAGAAGCGCAAGGTGGCAAGACGAGACCAGGTGGGGAGTAGCGACGCGGTCAATCGAGTTCGTGTTGAAAGCGGGGCGCCAGGACGCAAATTGGCAGGGGACTTTAACGTCTTGGGGGAGCTTATAGTGAGTCAGCCCTTTTGTTGTGCCCCGGTAGCCAGAATAGCTTTCAAACCGCGACCACCTCGATTACGGCTCAAAAGTGAGTCAGTCGAAAACGTTTGGAACGGGAGGCAAACAGAGCTTCCGTAGAAGGGAAAGGTGTTGTTTTATTTTTGAACATTTTGGAAATTTTCGCGATTTGAGACTAAGAATTTCTTTCAATATGTAAATGTATGAGCTTTCTTTATGTTTTGTTTGAGAAGCTCCGAGAGTTGAAAGACGCGTTTTAAGTAAACATGTAGTATCGCGAGGTGTTCATTAATAAGTAGATAGGCTTTCTTTTTTTTGTGTGTAAGTAAGCTGAGTGTCAAGGTTATCGGTGAGAGGCCTATCGTAACGCGCGTGTGTTTTAGTTAACCTTCTTTTTTTTATAAGCGTTTTTTTATGTTCTTAGGTTAACCGCGTAGGTTTTCAGTAAGTGCATCATTTGCACTGAGAAGCGTTCTTAGTTCCATTAGCGCGTGTACTGTGTGGACGGAAGCAAGCAGATTTATGACTGGGTTGCTCGTGTGTGTTGAGGGCAGCCGTAATCTGACTTCTTTAGTGAGCGTGCGTGGAACGAGTAATTAGGAGACGCATTTTTTAAAAAGGGTTTTGCGGAGTGCGTAAGTTACGCATATTAAGTTCTGGTTTAAGGTACGTGTCCTGTATGGACTAGAGAAAGACACGTGAGTAGGCGTAATGAAAAGTTTGCCTACAACGCAAGTACGCGTTCTGTTTAGTGACCACAAGGCTAGCGCGCTTGTGATTACGTACTTGTGAGGTTGACCAGACTGTTCAGTGGCACCAATACGTGCGATAAGTACGCCACTGCGATAGGTTGAAAACATGCTGTTCGTGTAGTTAGGCCACTTCAGTTATTTTCGGCTGTTTTCACTGTTTGTTTGCAACGGCAACGACCCGTTGTTTTGCTACAACAATAGCACTCTGGTCTTGTCGGCATTCGGGGAGAAATGGATAGCGGTTTGGAAAGGTGGTTGGAACTGCTTTGTCAAAATTGGGGAAATAAAAGATCAGGGTTCATTTTGACTCAGTAATAGCCTGGCGAGTCAGGGGTGAAGAGCCTGCGCTTACACGTGGTGCAGCGCTGTGTTGTTTTGTTTATTTGACGTATGTTCTCCAGGGCCCAGGATCCCGAAGGTTGTCAAACGAGGCTCGACACCAGTACCCTGCAGGTTCTTTCAGCGTTCCTCATGGCCAGCGAATTGAGTTCACCGGCCATTCCGAACTTCCGGGGCGAGGACGAGCTGTTAGATATGGGGCCGTTTCCTGAGCCTACTTCGAGTTCCCCAGACCACATCGAATCGCACCACAGCTAAGTAAGGAATGCAGAAGCAGATGCCACATTCCTGAGGCACGGCACGTGCAAGCAAGTTGGCGGACCCCACTTCGTGTGCAGCCGGTGGAGCTATTCACTGCTTGGCTCTTCCCGAAAGTGAGGGGAAGGGACTCTTCCGTCCTGGCACTGTTGCGGGTAAAGTGGGTCCCGAAGAAAGACGGCTGTAATGCGCCGTGACAACCTGGCGGCGATGCCCCCTACCCTCTACGGCGACGACGCATTGCAAGGCAGCAAGGCAAGACCGCAGGGAGAAGTAAACCCTCGGACAAACACCCGAGCAGCGACTCTCTTCGCCTGGTGTGACTCCATCGCACGGGCGCCTACCATTGGCCGAAAATGGCGTCATCTGAGCGGGCTCGCCCATTGGCCGAACGTGATGTGTCATCAAGATACCGAAGGGCTTAAAAGACGAAGACTGAGAGGATTCCTGGGGCATTCCCTGATTCATCTCTTTCGAACTTCTTGCCACGGGCCGCAGCGTCCGAGTTGCTGCCGGCCCGTAATGACTCTACGACTGTTGATGGACTCTCACTGTAAATAATGTAAATAAACCTCCCAAGTGTTTCATCTCGAAGTCCTCCTCAACTCCTACAACTGGCGCCAGCGGTGGGATTTCCTCCAACTCCTACAACTGGTTGCTAGCGGTGGGATCGCCCCCAAATGCAACAACCTTCACACACAGCGATTACCAAGTGGGGTTTCAGTGCCCCCTGCTTCACCTGTTTCACCGAGCCGGTGTAGCCAGCGTCCGAGCGTAAACAAACTCGACCCCACTCCGCTGTACCGGCACGCCTAGGCACAAACGCACGCAACACGCGCAAAGAAACTTCTCCACCTTAGTGCCTAGGCAGAGTCCCATATTCAAGGAGCAAAGGCTCCCAGATTTTCTCTCTCGCACCCGCTCTTACACGCGCCTGCGCAGAAACGTCGAGCGCCGCGAGAAACGCCACACCCCGCTGTACCAATAATGTTTGTAAAAATGTTCCCGGGCCGCGACTTTATAATAAAATTGCTAGTAAATGGCTAGTAAGTACAGCTGGGCGTGGCACTTGCGAAGACGCCGGACGTTTGCGCGCATACGCGAGTAAGCGCGAGTGCGAGAGAGAAAATGTGGGGGCTTTTACTCCTTGAATATATGACTCTGTCTAGGCACTACAGAGGAGAGCGTGTTGTAGACGGTTGTCCCTAGGCGTGCGGGCATTGCTGAGTGGGTCGAGTTTGTTTACGCTTGGACACCGGCTGCTGGCGCCGTGAAACGCGTGACATCACAGATGTTTCCATGGGAGCAGTAGGGACCGTGGAAGAGGCCGGTCCGCATGTATTGAAAATCTAGAAAGCAGAGCGCCTTAGCAACCGCGGTTGAACGCGAGTGGCTGATAGGGCGCCAGCGACGAGAATACGCCGCGCCCCCGTGACGCGTTTTACCCTAACGTAACCTAACTTTAACCTAACCTAACGAGGCCGAGACAGAAATACAGTAATGCTCACGACGTAACCGTTGTGAGAATACGCCGCGCCACCCTAACAGCGTTTACGCTAACCTGAAGTAAACTAACATAAGTCTAAGCTAACCTAACCAAACGTGGACAAGACGCAAAGCCAATAATCCTCACGGCGTGACATGAGGCAATCGCGTTCAACCGTGGTTGCTAAGGCGCTGTGCATTTATTTCACTCAAACGGGACCCCTCATAAATGCTCCTGAAAAGTCCAGGAGAGCAGGCCCGACCTATACTGCGGCCCCTATCGCTCCCCCGGGAAAATCAATGATGAGATAATCTCTGGTTAACCTCCCTGTCTTTCCTTTGCCTTTCTCTCTCTCTCTCTCTCAATGATGCTTTTTTTAGTTTGTTTGAAGGTAGAGTGCCGTAAGGCACGACAAAGTTATAATTCGGCATGACTGACTCAGCACCAGCGCCGCACACGTGAGAAAGTCTATCCGGCGCACGTTCACACACAGCGATCACGAAATGGAGCGTCAGTGCCCGCTGTTTCACCTGTTTCACCCAGCCGGCAGCCAGCGTCCGAGCGTAAACAAACTCGACCCCACTCCGCTATGCAGGCACCCTTAGGGACAAATGCGCGCAACGCGCGCAAAGAAACTTCACCGTAGTGCCAGGCACCGTCACATATTCGAGGAGCAAAGGCCCCCAGATTTTTTTCTCCCGCACCCGCCCTTACTCGCGTCTGCGCAGAAACGTCGAGCATCGCGAGAAACGCCACGTCCCGCTGTACCTACTAGGAATTGTAAAAAGCGCCCGGGCCGCCCGGAGTAGAACCCCCCCCCCCCCGCCTCCCTCCACCTACCCTCCTCCCGAAGCCCTGCGCGCGCCGGAAGGCGGCGCGCTTCCTCCACGCTTTCATCCGTTGCATGCGCGATTGAGCCGCGATCGCCGGTTCATCCTCGCATGCTTCCACTCGCACATACAGCATACGGCGCGCGGCGACGATTTTATCGCCCTTGGAATTTATACAGAACCTCACGGCGACGGCGACGTCTACAGCAGAGTTGTGCCTAGAGAGTCCATATAATTGCTATCGCAATAAAATAAATATTCGTGTATAAAAGCACTGCCTCCGATTGTATTCACTGAGGAAAGCAGCATGAACGCTGTCAGAAATGACAGCAAGACAGTTCTGATATAATAAACTATGCTTTCCTACACTGTACGAGCCAATACAGCCTTGCTTGAATATGTGCAGTGAACAGCTTGACGCGCGTCCAGTAAAAGTTTAGCTAAGTAAAAGCTTAGCAGCGCAACACCAGAGCCGCTAAGCCACCGCGGCGGGTAACTGTGCATGCCGTATCATGGCCGGTCTGGAGCGCACACCCGTCGTCTGGAGCGCGCGTCTGGCGTCTGGGCAGGCGCGCTCTCCAGATGGGCCGTTGCCGCATACGTTCGAACGATGGCATAACGCCATCTTGCCAGAGTCTGGTGCCCATACCGCACGTTCTGTCTTGGTGATGTTGTAAAAGTTCTAATCAAATTATTGCACGGCAGCCTTCTAGATTTGAGACTTTGAAGAATCTCGGCTGTTCAAGTTCACTCACTGCCATCTTCACACTCACCATCAACACCTCTCTTCTTCTCTCTCTTTTTTTACTCCCCTCTCCATTCCACAATGATGAATAACAGATCATAACTGATTCAAACCGACCTCTCAGCTTTTCTACTATAATGAATCTCTCTTTCTCTCTATCTGCTTCATCGGCAGCGAACTGCGATGCGTTTCAGGCGCGTCTCCTCATACTTTCTCCATTTTTGCGGCAATGCGTTTTGACTGGTCAACTTCTGAACGTGACTCACAGAATAGTCGTCGCCACCAACAGAAAAAAAGAAAAGCCGCTGGATGTATATACCACATCTTTGTTTTACTTGGAACACCTTTTTTTTTAACCTGCAAACGTTAGTAGAATTATGCGCCACTACACATTAATTATCTGCCCAGGCGGAAATCATCGGCAATGAAAACCAAAGCAATCTATTCACTAATCAAACTAATCCCATTAACTTCTTAGTTACGAACTTTATGGCACATGCTTATATTGGAAAGCTGAAGAAAGTCTAGTTCCGCGTTTCTACACACTTCAAAACGTCCATTTCAACCGGAATCACTGGCGTCGAATGAGTCGTCCAATTAACGTGATTACGCACGCAGCGCTGCGAAGCACAGCTCGCCGGGCAACCCCTCTGCGACTCGGTAGGGCCGCGTAAAACGAAGTTTTGACCCGAGTGCACGCGTTTCATGCTTCGGCGGTGCAATTGCCCCCACTATTGTCTGGTTATCGTCCCGTTGGCTGTCACATTGGCCGGCACACAATGCGTGCTCTTATATGAAATAAACTGCTTGCGTTTTGCATCCTGGCTCACCTAGCCGTTCGAATCTCAAGATAACTTTGTCAGAAAGGGGCAACGACCAATGAAGAATGGTTTTAGGTAACAAACAAGTGCACGCAGACCCAATGAACATGTTCAAATCTAGGTGCAGCTCAGCTTTAGTGAACTTGTTAATAGACCTCTCCCTGTTTGCAAACAGCGTGACGTCACTGGGAGTGCCCCTCCAATCTGCCGCGCCTCCGAAGTGGGCACTGGTTGGCAAAAAAAAAAAAAAACTTTCAGCCGACCCCTATTCTCTGCATAGAAAGCACTGCCTGTGTCTAAGCGGCTACGATCGAAAATTTTGCATATTGCTATATTCGGAAGTGGCAGCAAATATGAACTGTGCTCAGAAAGTAACCATCCTCATTTTACTGGTACAACAACATTGTGTTGTTGCGAAGTGCATGGCGCCTTTAAGTCAGCATGTGGTGATTTCGTAAGAATGCCTCTTTCGTAGATGAAACGGCCACAATAATGACATTTACTCTTCGAAAGCGAATATATTACCATAGAAGGTGAACATTTTCTCCGTGACGAAATGACACTTGGCTTATATGCGTGGTCGTCGGAAAAAAAAATTGCATTGCGTTGACGTGAATCTGCTTGGTTTGCGTCCATTTACACTGTAATCTTAAACGATATACAATGATAAGTTGGTTTACAACCATCAACCATCAGTGGTGGTGCCTAAATTCCGATGGGGGCGGAATGTAAAAACAGCCGTTGCCGTGCTTTAGGTGCGCGGTGAAAAACCCTAGGTGTTCAAAGTTAATCCGGAGCTCTCGCTTACAGCGTTCTTCATAAGCCGCTCTGCTGAATAGGAATAGTAAACGCCACATTTTAATTAATTTTACCTCTTGGTCATTGGCATGTGAATGCACGAAGCGTATATATACAAATTGAATTCGTTGCGCGTTAACTTCGCTGTGCCTACCTGCGGACCTCCCTTTGCTGGTTTTAATATAAAAAGACCCAGTTTTACGTGTTTATGTGCATCACCACAGCATAAATTTTGTGTCGTAAAGAGAAGTATAAGAACAAGAAATAAAAGAAGGAAGTTCACTGTTTTAGCTAAAACCCATGATATCTGCTACAAAGTGCTATCAGGTTAATGCATCGCCTTTTTTGCAATCCCCGTGGCGAAGCGTACGCACGCCGCTTCGGCAATGGCAAAAACATGCTTACAGTGCATGCACGTTCCTTGTGGCAAGCCGTACGCTGTTCCGGGAACGGTAAAAATAGAAATGCGAGGAGCTCATTTACAGTCATACCTTTGGGCCGATAGATAAGGCTGAAACAATTCTTTTTTTTTTTTTTTTTGTCTCCACACAGCGCAGACGGCACCGAGATAATCGCGCTCACTGATCATCGCGTCTTATTCATTCCCACCTGCACAAAAATGACGGGCCCTGAAGTTCTGCCGGTGACTGCCGCTATGGCACGGCACGTCAGCGCGTCGACATTTTGGCAGGACATCTCCTTCCACAAGTAAGACAACTGTGGTCCCGAGGCGAAAGTCATCGGACCACACAATTTTATTCGTGCCTGTGGCTGCTAGCGACAATCTAAACCGGCTCAACCGCCAAGCTACATCTGTATCGCTCGAGGCGCTTGTTCCGGGTCAGATCAAAGATATAAGGATCAACGCCCGAAAGAACATTCTCGCTATAGATGTCACAAACCGCAGCGCTCTAGACGTTCTGAGTAACGTTAAGGTGCTGGATAGCGTTAACGTACGCTGCTACAAACAAGACGATCGTGACTCTACGGCTGGTGTAGTGTATGACGTCGACAATTACATTAGCGATGCTGACCTGCATATACTCATTAAGCCAGCGACAGAGGGAATTGCCATATTGCAAGCCCGTCGCCTGGGGAATTCGCAGTGTGTGAAGCTAACATTTAAAGGAGACAGCCTAGCGTCACATGTCAAGGTCGGGCACTTCCGACACGTAGTACGGCCTTTTGTTCCGAGGCCGCTTCAGTGTCGGAAGTGTCAAAAGATAGGGCACGTTAGTGCTGTTTGCACAAATGGTGCCGTGTGCTCACGATGCTCTGGGTCGCACAGCTCCGATGCATGTCGTGCAGAAAACCAAAAGTGCGCCCATTGTCAAGGCTCTCACGATGCATCTTCAAAGAACTGCCCACGTGTGAAAAATGAGCTTAAAGTCTTGAGGCAAATGGTCAGAGATGGATCGTCACACAGGGAGGCTGCCGCTAAAGTGCGACGTCGGCGTTCACATCGCCAGAGATCTAGGAAACCCACTGCTATTGCTAAGGATGCACCGCGTCCACTGACAGTCCACAAACTTCCACAGACAACTAGCAATACTAGCAACGAGGTTCCTAAGCAGAAAGTCTCGAATAACATTGCCTCATGCGAGGAGTGGCCGCCGTTGCCAAGGCTAGACGAACCAGCGGAGCAGCAAGATGTAGCACGCTCACCGAATTATGCTTCACCTTCTGGCAGCAGCCCAGACGACGACAAACAAGTCGTCACCATGATACGAGCCCTTATAAACACGCTACGAGTACTACTGACTGCCATACACACTCCGGCGGCTCGAGGTGCACTTGAAATACTGAATGCTCTGAATCCGGTACTGTCCGGTCTTGAGAAGCACCATGGCTGCTCCTCAGCACTCCTTCCTGAAAGAAGTCAGGGAAGCGTTCCTCTTCCAGTGGAATGCCAGAGGCCTTCAATCCCGCATTTCGGACTTTCGTCCGTTTGTTTTCAAGCGCAAATTTCCAATCATTGTCATTTGTGAGCCAAACATTGAGAGCGCCTTCCGCCTATCAGGATATGAAGCTTTCATGTCTGCCACCTATACCGACCGCAGTAAAGTCATCGTCTACGTCAGATGCGATTTCACTTATCTTTTACACGCAGTGGCACCTGATAACGGCAGTCAGTAGGTATGTTTGACTATAAAATGCAAGAACGTTTCACTCACGCTGCTGGGTGCCTACATTTCATCTTCGAGTCGATTTGACAACGCAAGACTAAGCACAATTTTAACAGCGACACCTGGACCATGGATTCTTACCGGCGATTTCAATGCGCAACATCCGCTATGGGGAAGCTTGAAGATGGATTGTCGAGGAAGACATGTACTATCCTTCGCGTCGGACCATGAACTCTGCTGCCTAAATGATGGCAGTCTCACTTTTCAGCGGGGATTGACATACAGTAGCTGCCTGGACTTAACTTTTGTTTCAAGATGCCTCAGTGCCAGTGTGAAATGGTTTCCGGACAACGAAACACATGGTAGTGACCACGTTCCAACGTACGTTAGAATCGATGGCATACGCAAGTCACACTCTACCACAGTTCTTCAACGCATCGACTGGCCTAAATACACGTTGCTCATGGAGAAGAATTGCCAAAAGTTCCGACAATGTCTACCTGGCAACATCGAGGAGCTCATTAACGACGCTGCTCGAGAAGCCACAAGAGTTTTTAGGCCTATTCCTAAATTTTCTGAATTCGAAGCAGAATCGGAGCGGCTTCAAGCAATTCGCCGTCGCGCGGAACGAAGGTACAGTCGCACCAAGTCCATCTACGACCTAAGGGAGGCGAAACGCATACAGAAGAAGATCCAACGTCGGATCAACTCCCTACAGTCTCTAAGATGGAAGGTTTTTTGTGATTCCCTTGATCCGCATAAACCCCTATCACATATATGGAGAACGGTGCGCAGTCTTCTAACATCACCACAACAACGCCACCTCTTCAAATGCCTGGCTCTCTGTCAAGGTCGCCGAGAGATCGACGTAGTGGAGGATTTCTGTTTAAGGGTAGCGAGTCTACAATCCTCGTTTCCCGTACATGACTTCCTTGACGTTCCGATCTCGCGGGATTCTCGTATGGACAATTTGTTTTCCATCGAAGAGTTACAAGCGGCGTTGGCAGCGTGTGGACGTTCCTCATCGCCTGGGCCTGACGGGGTGACTTACGCAGCTCTTGGCAACCTTGGTCAAACAGCCCGGCATGCTCTCCTAGAGGTGTACAACAATTCATGGCGGGATGGAGTGGTTCCAGCTGCATGGAAGTCCAGCCGCCTTGTGCCTCTGCTCAAACCAGGTAAATCACCCCTAGATGTGGCGTCTTACCGTGCCATTGCTCTGGCCAGTTGTCTAGGAAAAGTGATGGACAGGATGGTGCTTACACGTCTAGAGTGGTATCTAGAACACTACAAGATATACCCTGACGCTATGGCAGGCTTCCGGCGCGGACGCTCATCAGTAGCCAACGTCATAGATCTTGTCTCGTCTGTTCAACACGAAAAAAGCCTAAGGAGACTGTCAGCGGCGATGTTCCTGGACGTTAAAGGCGCTTATGACAACGTAACACATTGAGCCATCCTGGACGCCTTGGGCGATGTCGGCCTAGGAGGACTTGTGTTTCGATGGATATTCAGCTACTTGACAGACTTTGTGCAAACAGAGGATGGTGCATCATCAAAACACAACACCTACCGCGGAGTACCACAAGGCGGAGTCTTGAGCCCCACTCTAACCTCGTGCTCATTGACCTGGTTCACACCCTTCCACAATCCGTCCATGTGTCGATCTATGCAGACGATATATGCATTTGGTCATCAGGAGCGACGCGTCCACAGGTGCGCGCCAGACTGCAAAAAGCGGCCACACTAACATCCAGCTATCTTCGAGCACGAGGTTTGAAGGTGTCCTCCCAGAAGTGCTCTATAGTCGCTTTCACGCGCAAAGCAATGAGACAATACGTTGTTAGAATTAATGGACAGCCCATTGCCTACGAGAAGATGCACCGTTTTCTAGGAGTAATAATAGATCGAGACCTCTCCTGGAGTCCTCACGTCTCTTACCTAAAGAGGAAACTAGTGATGATAACAGACGTGCTCAGATTTCTTGCAGGAAAGTCATGGGGTGCGTCTGTGAGTGCAATGATCCAACTCTATAACGCACTGTTCTTAGGTCTCCTACGCTACAGCTTACCTGTACTAGGTGGGACCGGTAAGACCAACCTTCGAGCCCTCCAATCTGTACAAGCTCAAGCTCTGCGAATTTGTCTTGGCCTTCCCAGGTGTGCATCAACGGCAGCAACAATAGCCATCGCTCATGACCACCCTGTCAATACTTATATTCATGTCGACTCCTTAAGGGTGCACATCAGGCACTTCGTCCGACTTCCATCGCATCATCTCGCCTCCCTTCCTGCCGCTCGACCTCGTTCAGCGTTTAGCAGAATTATTGCCGCCAACCACGGAAGTTTACCGTCAAACTTCACACATGCAGTGTTGTATTTCCTCCATTCTGGAGCCAAAAAGTCCCCCTCCCCAGCGGCGCCAGACACCAGATAAACCCCCGCGCTGCGGGCCGCCGACGAAGTGGCAAGGAGAACTTCTCAGAGGCGCCGGACATTTGATACCCCTCAAACTACGTGCCTTACTGGCGGGCGCGTTGTATACAAACGGCGAGCGGCGGTGCGGTGGTGCCTTCCAAGTGTGGAGGTGGTGGTGACAACTTTATTGCACCAAGGGGAGTTGCGGACACGCAGGTCCTTGGGCCCCCGCACGGCTCCACTGCACTCAAGCGTTCATGTCCCGGAGACTCATGACCCTGGCAGCCCGGCCGTTTCGGCACCAAAAAATGTTGTGGAATAAGAGACGGAGAACTTTGAACTGATGGAAAAACGACAGACGTCCTTTCGCTTCGAGCGCACCAAGAAGACTGCTTTATTTTTCACTAGAGGGTATGGGAAATGGGAGAGAGTAGTGAGAAGGAGAAAGTCACAATACACCATGCCACACAAGCATTCTTGCACCACGCACGCACCAAAGCCATCGCCACAGGCCGGGCTGCCAGGGTCATGAGTCTCCGGGACATGAACGCTTGAGTGCAGTGGAGCCGTGCGGGGGCCCAAGGACCTGCGTGTCCGCAACTCCCCTTGGTGCAATAAAGTTGTCACCACCACCTCCACACTTGGAAGGCACCACCGCACCGCCGCTCGCCGTTTGTATACAACGCGCCCGCCAGTAAGGCACGTAGTTTGAGGGGTATCAAATGTCCGGCGCCTCTGAGAAGTTCTCCTTGCCACTTCGTCGGCGGCCCGCAGCGCGGGGGTTTATCTGGTGTCTGGCGCCGCTGGGGAGGGGGACTTTTTGGCTCCAGAATGGAGGAAATACAACAACCTCCCCCGGATGAGCGAACTATTATTGAGCTCATTGCTCCACAATCTCCAAGGGATACAGCAGCTGTATCGGTCGCTTCACCTCAGTTCCCCCACTTAATACCAGTTTGCAGGACCGCACCCTGCCGTCTCTACCCTTAAATGTTTCCTTAATTCTGGCGGTCTTCCACATGTGGCGTTTCAAACGGTCTTCCTTCAGGAGCACCAATGCGCCTTTCTTCAGATCACTCGATGTCGTTGGTCGGCACATATGTGCCGATCTGAGCTCCAATAAGTACTCTTTCCGCCACCGTCTCCAGAAACCATCGGCCATGGCAGTCCGGTACTTCCAGCGTCGTGAGAGATGCATTCCACCGCCAGGAATTTCGTCCGGCAGCAGGTGTGGAGGAAGAGTCGTCAACCTCCTTCCGACAAGGAAATGAGCCGGTGACAGCGGTTCTGGTTCTTGAGCATCATCATATATGAAAGTCAGAGGGCGTGAGTTGATCACGGCCTCCACCTCATAAAGAACGGTGGTCAGTTCTTCGAAACTCAAGCTGCTCCGACCTAACACCTTTCGCAATGCTACTTTCACAGATCGCACCATCCGCTCCCAGAATCCACCCCACCAAGCTGCCCGTTCAACAATAAACTTCCATCTGATTTGGTTTCCGGTGAAGTATGACTGCAATTCCTCGACCTGTAACAGCATGAACATTGCCTTTAGATCCCTGGCTGCACGCTTGAATGTGAGCGCGTTGTCCGAATACACCGTCGAGCAAATTCCACGGCGTGCCACAAAGCGTTTAAAGGCCAACAGGAAGGCTGTAGCCGACAGGTCGCTGACAAGCTCAAGGTGGACGGCACGTGTCACAGCACAGGTGAAAATAGCGATGTAGCATTTTTTGCTGTCGCGTGACTGTTGACAAATCAAGGGCCCTGCAAAATCGATGCCAACGATGTCGGACGGGTTTCCCTTTGTCACTCTGTCAGCTGGAAGTGGTGCTACTGGTTCCGTAGCTGGAGGGCAACTTTGCTTGTGACAGACGAGGCACTGCTTGATAATTTTCTTTACGGCCTGACGTCCTCGGATAATCCAATACGATTCTCGTAGCTGTGCTAGAGTATCGCGTACGCCCGCGTGCAGCATTCTCAAATGTTCCTTCCGTATGAGCAGTGATGTGAGGGGGTGATTGCCAGGGAGAACGATGGGATGCTTAGTCTCTTCGTTGTTATCACTGAATTGCAAGCGTCCACCCACTCGCATGAGGCCCTCTTTGTCGAAGTACGGGTTGAAAGGCAAAACAGGAGAGCTCTTGTGCAGCGGTCTTTGATTCTTCAGGTTTGAAATGTCGTCGCTGAACGCATCTCGTTGAGCTTTAGCCAACCAGTATCTTTCGGCGCTGATTACTTCTTCAGCTCGTAATGGGCCGACCGTCCTTCCTTCTTTGTTGTGGCAGTTGTCGACAAAGCGGCGGACCCACGCGGTTACTCGCACGACTCTGCTGAATGAACTATAATTCTCAACATTGAAAATTGCCATGGATGACGATGATACTATGGGCATCACCGTCACCTTTCGCTCTTCCATTTGGCACTCCCTAACATTCGAGCTCGGCTCACTTATCATTGGCCAACACGTGTCATCCTCCTGAAGCCATCGGGGTCCTTTCCACCACAATTCGCTTTCCCGCAGGGCCGATGGGAGAATGCCGCGGGTGATTAGGTCAGCGGGGTTGTCTGAGCCTGGGCAGTGTCTCCAATCCCTGGGATCTGTCAGCGCTTGTAACTCTGAGACTCGATTTGCCACGAAGGGCTTCCATCTGGCAGCGTTTCCCTTGATCCAGTACATAGCTACTGTAGAGTCAGTCCAGAGGATGGTAGCAACGTTCTTCAGATCCAAGGCCTTGGCAACGTAGTGGCATAGTCGCGCGCCAATAAGGGCTCCCATCAGCTCCAATCGGGGTAGCGAGAGGCGTTTCAAAGGGGCCACTCTTGATTTAGCCATGACCAAGCTGACATTTGTTAGTCCGAACGGAGACTTGGTCACAATATATGCGACAGCACCATAGGCCTTCGGGCTTGCGTCACAGAAAACATGCACCACTTTCTCCGTATCATCGTTTCTAAAGTCTGCCGCTATCAGTCTTGGAATACAGACTCCTTCAATGCATGGAAGCTCCCTACACCAGCAGTCCCACTCAGGCTGCAATGTCTCAGGCAAGGGATCGTCCCAACCAATTCCCAACTCCCACAACTTCTGGAACATTACCTTTACGCATAATGTTGTGGGAGCAATAAATCCAAAAGGGTCGAAAATTCTTGCCGAGACCTGCAGCACAAATCTCTTGTTGTCGGCTCTTGCGGAGAGGAAGTCGATGAGTGAAGTTAGGTTGTATTCAAAGTGGTTAGTCTGAGCATTCCAACCTACTCCCAATACCTTTGTAGCTGCAGCATGTCCAGCATCAGCGTTCGTACTCTCCACATTGCCATTCTCTAAGAAGTTGACGAGATCGCGGTCGTTCGACATCCACTTGTGTAGCCGCATCCCTGCTTTAGACAATATATCTTTGGATTCCTGGCACAAGACTTTACCCTTGTCAAGGCTGTCAACCCCAGTTACAAGGTCGTCCACGTAAAGATGCTTGCGCAGAATACCTGCAGTTTCAGCATACCGTTCCGGCAGGCCTTCAAGATGATGTCGCAACGTTGCGGCCAAGAGAAATGGGCTCGACGTGACACCGAATGGCACGCGAGTCATGCGATAGGTCACCACAGCTGGAAGCTCTTCCCCTTTCTTTGGCGTCATAGCGTACCAGAGAAACTGCACAGCGTTCCGATCACCCTCTGATAGTGATATTTGGAGAAAGGCCTTTTCAATATCCGCAATGATGGCAATGTTGTAAGTACGGAAATTGATCAGCAGATCAATGAGCTCTGGGTTTAGGTTTGGGCCACTTTCCAAAACATTGTTCAGTGAGAGGCGATTTTTGGCACTAGATGATGCGTCAAATACTACCCTCAGTTTTGTCGTCTGACTTTCGCGACGAACAACTGCTTGATGTGGCATATATTGTGACCAAGTCTCCGTTCGGACTAACAAATGTCAGCTTGGTCATGGCTAAATCAAGAGTGGCCCCTTTGAAACGCCTCTCGCTACCCCGATTGGAGCTGATGGGAGCCCTTATTGGCGCGCGACTATGCCACTACGTTGCCAAGGCCTTGGATCTGAAGAACGTTGCTACCATCCTCTGGACTGACTCTACAGTAGCTATGTACTGGATCAAGGGAAACGCTGCCAGATGGAAGCCCTTCGTGGCAAATCGAGTCTCAGAGTTACAAGCGCTGACAGATCCCAGGGATTGGAGACACTGCCCAGGCTCAGACAACCCCGCTGACCTAATCACCCGCGGCATTCTCCCATCGGCCCTGCGGGAAAGCGAATTGTGGTGGAAAGGACCCCGATGGCTTCAGGAGGATGACACGTGTTGGCCAATGATAAGTGAGCCGAGCTCGAATGTTAGGGAGTGCCAAATGGAAGAGCGAAAGGTGACGGTGATGCCCATAGTATCATCGTCATCCATGGCAATTTTCAATGTTGAGAATTATAGTTCATTCAGCAGAGTCGTGCGAGTAACCGCGTGGGTCCGCCGCTTTGTCGACAACTGCCACAACAAAGAAGGAAGGACGGTCGGCCCATTACGAGCTGAAGAAGTAATCAGCGCCGAAAGATACTGGTTGGCTAAAGCTCAACGAGATGCGTTCAGCGACGACATTTCAAACCTGAAGAATCAAAGACCGCTGCACAAGAGCTCTCCTGTTTTGCCTTTCAACCCGTACTTCGACAAAGAGGGCCTCATGCGAGTGGGTGGACGCTTGCAATTCAGTGATAACAACGAAGAGACTAAGCATCCCATCGTTCTCCCTGGCAATCACCCCCTCACATCACTGCTCATACGGAAGGAACATTTGAGAATGCTGCACGCGGGCGTACGCGATACTCTAGCACAGCTACGAGAATCGTATTGGATTATCCGAGGACGTCAGGCCGTAAAGAAAATTATCAAGCAGTGCCTCGTCTGTCACAAGCAAAGTTGCCCTCCAGCTACGGAACCAGTAGCACCACTTCCAGCTGACAGAGTGACAAAGGGAAACCCGTCCGACATCGTTGGCATCGATTTTGCAGGGCCCTTGATTTGTCAACAGTCACGCGACAGCAAAAAATGCTACATCGCTATTTTCACCTGTGCTGTGACACGTGCCGTCCACCTTGAGCTTGTCAGCGACCTGTCGGCTACAGCTTTCCTGTTGGCCTTTAAACGCTTTGTGGCACGCCGTGGAATTTGCTCGACGGTGTATTCGGACAACGCGCTCACATTCAAGCGTGCAGCCAGGGATCTAAAGGCAATGTTCATGCTGTTACAGGTTGAGGAATTGCAGTCATACTTCGCCGGAAACCAAATCAGATGGAAGTTTATTGTTGAACGGGCAGCTTGGTGGGGTGGATTCTGGGAGCGGATGGTGCGATCTGTGAAAGTAGCATTGCGAAAGGTGTTAGGTCGGAGCAGCTTGAGTTTCGAAGAACTGACCACCGTTCTTTATGAGGTGGAGGCCGTGATCAACTCACGCCCTCTGACTTTCATATATGATGATGCTCAAGAACCAGAACCGCTGTCACCGGCTCATTTCCTTGTCGGAAGAAGGTTGACGACCCTTCCTCCACACCTGCTGCCGGACGAAATTCCTGGCGGTGGAATGCATCTCTCACGACGCTGGAAGTACCGGACTGCCATGGCCGATGGTTTCTGGAGACGGTGGCGGAAAGAGTACTTATTGGAGCTCAGATCGGCACATATGTGCCGACCAACGACATCGAGTGATCTGAAGAAAGGCGCATTGGTGCTCCTGAAGGAAGACCGTTTGAAACGCCACATGTGGAAGACCGCCAGAATTAAGGAAACATTTTTTGGTCCCGAAACTGCTGCCGGACGAAATTCCTGGCGGTGGAATGCATCTCTCACGACGCTGGAAGTACCGGACTGCCATGGCCGATGGTTTCTGGAGACGGTGGCGGAAAGAGTACTTATTGGAGCTCAGATCGGCACATATGTGCCGACCAACGACATCGAGTGATCTGAAGAAAGGCGCATTGGTGCTCCTGAAGGAAGACCGTTTGAAACGCCACATGTGGAAGACCGCCAGAATTAAGGAAACATTTAAGGGTAGAGACGGCAGGGTGCGGTCCTGCAAACTGGTATTAAGTGGGGGAACTGAGGTGAAGCGACCGATACAGCTGCTGTATCCCTTGGAGATTGTGGAGCAATGAGCTCAATAATAGTTCGCTCATCCGGGGGAGGTTGTTGTATTTCCTCCATTCTGGAGCCAAAAAGTCCCCCTCCCCAGCGGCGCCAGACACCAGATAAACCCCCGCGCTGCGGGCCGCCGACGAAGTGGCAAGGAGAACTTCTCAGAGGCGCCGGACATTTGATACCCCTCAAACTACGTGCCTTACTGGCGGGCGCGTTGTATACAAACGGCGAGCGGCGGTGCGGTGGTGCCTTCCAAGTGTGGAGGTGGTGGTGACAACTTTATTGCACCAAGGGGAGTTGCGGACACGCAGGTCCTTGGGCCCCCGCACGGCTCCACTGCACTCAAGCGTTCATGTCCCGGAGACTCATGACCCTGGCAGCCCGGCCTGTGGCGATGGCTTTGGTGCGTGCGTGGTGCAAGAATGCTTGTGTGGCATGGTGTATTGTGACTTTCTCCTTCTCACTACTCTCTCCCATTTCCCATACCCTCTAGTGAAAAATAAAGCAGTCTTCTTGGTGCGCTCGAAGCGAAAGGACGTCTGTCGTTTTTCCATCAGTTCAAAGTTCTCCGTCTCTTATTCCACAACATGCAGCACGGCCATCTCTACCGCTGTGGGGCCTGCATCCACTCCAGGCCCTTCTTGTTATTCCCGGCATCAAAAAGAAAACGGAAATGTCATCTATCGCCCTCAAACAAACCGTCCTTTCATTCTTACATGAAAAACACAACGAACGCACTCACGTTTACACGGACGGTTCTGTCTCCTGTAATAGTTCAGCTGGAGCAGTGGTACTTCCCGCTCAATCTGTCACTATCAAATTCAAGACGTCTCACGTTACATCATCAACGGCTGCAGAACTCGCAGCTATCCGTGCTGCTCTGGAGTTTATAGGTCCCAAATCACCACATTCATGGTCCATCTTTTGTGATTCAAAGGCAGCTCTCCAGTGTCTGCTGTCCCCTTTCAACCACGGACCAAATGTGCAATTAGTCGCAGATATCCGACTACTCCACCATTACGCAATCGACAAGGGACACAATATCATCTACCAGTGGATACCGGGTCACTGCGGAATTTCGGGAAATGACAGTGCGGATGACGCTGCCCGGTCGGCCCATGATGGTGCCCAGATTGTACCCATACCGCTGTCAAGAACAGATGCAGCCACATATCTTCGCTCCCTCGCACGCGAGCTTACGCTAACTCTGTGGAACACCAGTGAATTCACGAACACATGTCTTCGCAGATTGGATCCAAGTTTGCAACTCCGTCTTCCACCAGGGTTGCCACGAGCGGAAGCAATACTGCTGTGCCGCCTATGGCTCGGCGTGGCATTCACGAACTCCTATTCCTTCCGCATTGGAATGGCCGACAGCCCTGCTTGCGACACCTGCGGCTGCGAAGAGACGATCGCGCACCACGTTACTGTCCACGTTACAATGTGCAAAGAAAAGTGCTCGTGACCGTGCTCGAAAAAACTGGACAGTCGCCCCTTCACAGAAGAGAAAGTTCTAGGACACTGGTCCAGACGGGTTTCGGCACTCAAGGCCTTAAGGGCTTTGCTCAAGTTCTTAAGGGCATGTGAATTGTGCGAACGCCTTTGACTATTGTTGCGCGTAACATCGCACTACTGTGTGCATTTTTCTTGTTTTTTTCTCTCTTCCTTCTCCTTTTATTTCCTTTACCCCTTTCCCCAGCACAGGGTAGCCAGCCGGTATTTACACTGGCTAACCTCCCTGTCTTTCCTTCCCTTGTGTCTCTCTCTCTCTAGAACCAGTTAAAGAATGCATATGGAAACCTTATTATCAGCATAAATTCAAAGGTGAACAAATCAAAACTGCTTGAATACATATGAATGCGAAGCATTCTTTGGCTGATTACAGGCTCTTTGCGGTGGTTAGGTTCCTGTGTCACATCGCTTCGGGCCTCTTCAACGAAAAAATAAATAAATGAAACGAAGTCACTTGTTCAATGGTGGGACCGAACCTCGTTCACCCAGCAAAATTTGCCCGATGCTCTAACCAATAGGGCATGACCGTTCTTTTCTTTTTTACTGCCTGACACAACATAAAAATAAAGAACTCAATTGGTGTTTGTACGCAATAACAACACACACTTAACGTTTACACACAATAACAAAAAAGTAGGAATATGAAAAGTTTTGTATACATTGCTTAAATTCGCCAGCATTGGTTAAAACTGTTTTAATGCTGTCAAAGCTCTGTCGTATCGCAAACACTCTGGTACACATTTAGGCAAATTTTGCGCTTGCACGATATCTCTTACGCGGATTCTCGAGAGAACAGGTCTCGTGCGCACGCTTTTTCTTGACACTGAAATCAAGTAAATTGCAAAAGGGTGTGCAAATATGTTGGTGATTTAGTTGTCCTTCCACAGAGCGCTGCGAGATCGATCGGCACACTTCGAAAGCGTTTATAATCACGAATATGAATACATGTATTGATATTCATTCATGAGTATATGCCTGCAATCGAGTACAATAACCTTGCTCCATTTCTGACGACGGGGAGTAAATTTAAAGTGCGCTGATGCACTCTTCAGAGCAGAGCATATTAAGTTTACTCTCCATTGTCAGAAGTGAAGAAAGCTTGTTCTACTCGATAAGACATGTTCATGACTGCATACATACTCAGTGATCCCTCTTCCCCCTTCCAGGGCAGCGAGTTCAAGCGGCGAACGCGAAGAGAAAAGCAACGAGCAAAAGGCGCTATGATGTGCTAATAGGAAAAGTTTACTGTCTAGTGGCAGTGGGCAGTGTGCTTACCCCATGTTGCTTCGCAGTTTTAGTGTACGAGAAGGAAATTAAATCAAATACGATTTATTCAAATAAAAGCATACACAGAAAACAGTATACAATCTAAATGAATTGTACACTATCCACGATCCCAACTAGCTCAAAGCTAGTTAGGATCCATACTAATAATAACTAGAGACCGGAACCATAGGCAAGAACAAGAATCTTCGTAACCCGACTCGCGACATACGTCAACGAGTGCTGGCGAGGGGGCTCCCTTCCCGAAGCGTGGAAACGGGCCCGCATTATCATGATTCCTAAACCAGGCAAGCAAGTTGCGCTCGATAATCTAAGACCGATTTCGCTTACGTCTTGTGTCGGCAACGTCATGGAACACGCAGTTCTCACCCGCGTGACCGACTTTCTCGAAGACCATCACGCGTTCCCGCACACCATGCTAGGATTCCGCCGCAACCTCTCCGCACAGGACGTATTGCTTCAGCTTAAACACCAGATCGTAAACGACACTACCAGCTCCACTAAGGCAATTCTCGGCCTAGATATTAAAAAGGCCTTTGACAACGTTAAACACGAACCGATCTTGAACACAATTAGAACATTAGCACTAGGCCAAGGAACGTATAATTACGTTAGAGATTTCCTCGCTTGACAGAAAACAAGATCCTTGGAACCTGGCCTACGCGAACATCAGCGCGATCCGCTATGAAGGCGCTGCTGCGATACTTCAAAAACACGGGACTTTCTGACAAATGGTGACTGTACACTGTGTGACGTAGGACTGTACGGTGACACTGCGTAAGACTAGGAACGCCTTTGCGGGCTGCGTGACAGTGCCCACAGAAATAGTTCGTGTGTAGGTGCATGTGTGTGTTTAGGTTTTTTTTCCTTGTTTTTATCCTTCTTTCTTTCTCACCTATTGCATCCCCTTCCCCTCCCCCAGTACAGGGTAGCCAACCGGAGATAATCTCTGGTTAACCTCCCTGTCTTTCCTTTGCCTCTCTCTCTCTCTCTCTCGCTTGCAGGCGCGCATGCATCGTCGTCGGCGACGAGGAATCGCCGGAATTTGAGACGGGTCCGTCCGGCACGCCGCAAGGATCCGTCATATCGCCATTGCTCGTTAATTTAGTTCTACTGGGTCTACCCGAGAGATCAACAGAAGTAGAAGGATTGCATCACAGCCTCTACGCGGATGACATCACCCTCTGGGTTCCTGGGGGAGGATGTGACGGTCACGTCGAGTGAACGCTACAGGCAGGAGTAGATGCGGTCCAGAATTACTTGCGTGGAAGGGCCTCGAGTGCTCGGCTACCAAGTCCGAACTCTTAATCTACAAACCGACAAGAAGAGGTCGTAAAACCCTGCGCGACGAGCAACGGGAATACTCCAAAATACGCATTATATTGGCAGATGGTACTCCCGTGTACCGCACGCAGACAAAATTAGAATCCTGGGGTTACACTTACAGGCAAATGGCCATAACGGAGAGACGGTGCGAAGACTTCGGCGTTCAGTAGATGACACGATCCGACTCTTGCGTCGCATCAGGAATAGACGCAATCGTACGCGTGAAGATTGCGCGATCCATCTCGTGCAGGCGTACGCGATAAGCCGCATAACCTGTGTTGCCCCCTACCTTAAGTGGATAGGGCGCGAAAAAAACAAGGTCGAATGTATGATACGAAAGGCTTTCAAGAGGGTGGTCGGCGTTCCACTCAACGTGAGCACCGACAAGTTTCTAGAGCTCGGACTTCACAACTCACTTGACGAGTTAATCGAGGCGGACAACGTTGCGCAATACGAACGATTATCGAAGTCAAAGACAGGTCGATGCATCCTCGAGTCACTCGACATCACGTACCATACTCAGCATTGAGAAAAGACGGCGGTTACGGCCCGGCCCGCGACCGCCTGATCATCCCGCCGCTTCCCAAGAACATGCACCCGACGCACCACGCCTGGAGACGTAACAAATGAGCAAGCGACCTTCAGAAGTTTGGTAACAGCAACGAGGCGGTGTACGTAGACGCTGCGCTATATGGAGGAGGGAGAAGCGCACACGCGATCGCGGTTGTATACAGACCGCACGGGTTAGCGCCTCGCTAGCGCCACGGTGACCACGGGACACACGGAGGCGGCCGAAGAAGCCGCGATAGCCCTAGCACTCACCGTGGTGCCGAACGCTGCGATCATGATCAGCGACTCGCAGATCAGCGACCGCGGCTTCGCGCGCGACCGCGCGAGGAAGACCGTACGAAGACCGTAGGAAGACCAGCGGATGAAGACCGTAGAATTTTGGAGTTGTTGCAACTCCAAAATTCTACGGTCTACCTCCACTGGACCCCGGCACACACCGATGCCCCGCTAGCGGGCAACGAGGCGGCCCAGTCCACGGCTCGAGGTCTCACACGCCGAGTCGCCGCACATTATGTGGCCGCCGCATCCGACCCCGAGAGCGTGGCACCGTATCTGCTGGATCTACGGCACAAATGCAGCAACAAGAACCACGTTCAGTGACCTCACCCAACACTACAGACTCGAAAGACGCACATTCCCGCCACGACACGATAAATGAAACAGTAACGAGGCTGTAACTTTACGCTTGCTCCACACACACACCTACCCTGGCCCCGCCGTCTTACATCACTACTACCCGGGTTTATACCCAACAGATGCGTGTAAAGCTTGCGGACAGAGAGCAACGCTGCGACACGTGCTCTGGGAATGTGCCGGCAACAACGGTAATGAAACCACATCCATTCGCGACGCGTCCATAATCGCGGCCCTTGCCAGAGTACGGGAAGCCTCGAGCTCGCTTCTTCCCGACGCCGCCCCGGCTGCAGGGCCCTCCGGGGGACCTTCTCTATCGGCGTAGCCGCCGCTAGGATGCGACTCTCAAAAGTTCAGAGCTGGCAGACCAGCTCTGGTCCGTCCGGCAAACCGAAGATGCCACCCGAGTCCAAGGACTTCGAGCCGCCACCTGAGGCCACCACAACAAAAACTGCCGGTCCATTCTTTATTAAAGTTTCTTCTTCTTACGTCCTTATCCTGCCTATTTAATATATATGCACGAACTTAAGGAGTAGAAACGTTTTAGTGTCTCTTTCATTGCGCCTATAACCTTATTTCGATATTGGTGACTATATTCTATTTTCAGAGCCTACATATGCCTTTCTTCCTATTCTGTCCTAGCCTTATTTTGGTTATAATGGTATCACTCACTGGGGAACTTGGCTGAACATTATCACAAACACTTTGCCGGTGTAAGGGCTTGGAAGCATACGAGAGCACCAAGGTGAGAGTGGCTCAAACTTCGCTATGTGATGATACACTTGAGGGTGACTTGAATGCTCTGGCGCAACTCTGAACCTGAACTTGAGGCTTATTTTGGACGTCCAGGAAAGGTTCGCCGCCATCCCCGATGGACCTGTTGCTGATACAGTCAGTTCGAAACTTCAATCTGTATAAGACAAAATACAGAGTTTTCGTTACTGAAAGAACTGTGAAAGGCTCGGTCCGGTGAACATTCTGTAATTCCGGATGGCGTTGGATCATCAATGTTTTCGGAGAACGAATGTGTGCCTCTTACTTCGGTGGACATTCAGCGTCTTTTTTCTACACACAAACCAATGCTCAGTGAAGAAAAGTTCTAGCGCGAATCTTGAGATGGTGCTTGTTGGTGATCGGTTTCACAACTTTTCTCGTAATGTCTGTCCACAATGAATTTCAGATAATTTTTTTAACCTACGCTACTTACCTCATTCCGTTTCATCTAGACAATAGAGTGAATTTCACAAAACAAGGCTATAGGGAATGTGTTCCTGTAAAAAAGTCATAATTTATCCTCAGATGCAGAGCGGAAGTTCTTAATGGGCCTATACATGGGGCCTGAAGGACTGTACTTGGCGCCTACATATACTATATGTCCCAAATGTCAGCTTTATTAGTGTCGGCTATAGGCGCTGTAACGTTTGGACTCGGGCATGAATTAGATGGTAGCTGGCCCATGCCGTCGTCCAACTCATCCACGCTGAGGACGTTGTTGAAGTGAGAGACTTGTTCTCATCAAGAACGAAGAATATGGGTTTATTTACAGTATCTACATAAAGACATTGCAGTTCATCAGTCTAGCATGACTGTGAGAGAAAAGTACTCTCTGCAGACGCACAACAGCTGCCTATAAACACTCTGTCCTCCCTAGATCCCTAGGTGAGGGAAAGCGTTCGAGTCATCGTAGCCGAGCCGCCTTTGAAGGGGAGGGCTTACACACACACTTCCGCACAGGTTTCACTGCCCCCACCGAGGCGGTACGGTCTTCGCAGAATTGGGTCTTGCCCTAAGGAGGCGCCTCTTAATCCCCGAGCTGACCCCCGCAGAGTGGCCGCCGTGGTTCTCCATTGTCTTGCGTCTTGAAAGGCGCGTGGGACGGTGCCGCCAAATACATTCCCTCAGGAACTCCCCCGCGCCCCACAGACCAGGTAGGTGATGGCGAGTTCACTAACAAAGCCTGGTTCGCCGACCTCGTCTCGGCATTCCGGCGACGAAGAGTTGCTGAGTCGGCGTATTGTCCTCCTCACACAGTCAGTCGCCGCAGCAGACATCGTGACGCCAAGAGGCTGCGGAATGACGCCTTGTCATCCTTTCAAAGCAAGTCTCCACAGTAGACCTAGTGGCGCCGTTCGGCTGGAGACTGACGGTCGGTTCCTAGAAAACGCCAACACCGCTGCTGCAGCTGGCTGGGAAAACTTTGCATGTCGGTACCTCTGCAGGCCATTCCTAATAGCGCCTCAAACAACATTTTTAGGGCCTAAACATCACAACGGCAATACGTTGCATTGGTGAAAACTAATTGCTCTTCGTAATTGTGCTGATACAAAACGCTATGGAGAAATCCTTGCCTCTGAAGCAAAGCCGTGTCGTGTAAAACACATTTTGCAACATCGTTAGCAGTAGCAGCGCTCGTTTAAATGTGTAAGAGAACTGCACATAATACTTTAGGTTTAACCGAACCGCGCAGACGGGAGTCAGCGTTAATGGATGGATGGATGGATGGATGTTATGAGCGTCCCCTTTGGAACGGGGCGGTGGCTTGCGCCACCAAGCTCTTGCTACTATGCTGCTTAATATCCTACCTAGGTTAACCAATGAAAAAACAAAAAAACCCCACTATGAACTACCACGTCCAAATTTTCTGATACCCTATTGCGAACTGTGCTTTTGTACGTCCCCGTCTTTTGTCGTTTCCCTACTTTTCTTCCACCAATCCTCCAATCGCCTCTTACTGATGTCTATTGCGGACCTGTTTGCTTTACCACTGCTCCCGCTGAACCCAAGGGCTTCAAGGAGGCCAGTGCCTAAATCGACCGCTGGGTAGACGTCTTCACATTCTAATAAAATATGCTCCGTCGTTTCCCTAGCTTTACCGCAGCAAGCACATGCTTCTTCTTCCTTCTTATATCTCGCTTTATAGGTGCGTGTTCTAAGGCATCCCGATCTCGCTTCGAAAAGTAATGAGCTTCCCTTTGAGTTATCATAAATGGTTTCTTTCCTAATTTCGTTTTTTCCCCTTAAGTAGTTACTCATGGCAGGTTTCTTTTCCATTGCCGCCACCCATGAGATTAATTCAGCCTCTCTGACTTTCCGCTTGACTTTTGTTGCTGTGTTGCCCACCCCACAGGCCACATACTTGCTGCACATAATACTTTAAATGGCGGTACACGCGTGCCATCTATCGACGACCGCTTGTGCTATCGCCGTGGAGCCATAGTCATTGGCAGTCACAGAACCTACGCCGTCTCGCTGACGCTGTATGCTCTGCTGTGTTCAAGTGTTTACGTTAAACCTGGTGGGCTCAGTGCGGTCGAACCAGTCTGCCAGTGCGCATAGAGCAAAGTAGAAATGGCTAGAGCCAAAGAGCAGATTTCAATAGGCATTTCATGTAATGCCAATATACCATTTTTTCTGTAGTGGAGATTGTAAGTACATCGTGTAAATAAAAGCTAAACACCAATCTTCATCTGGCATCAAGAGGTAGTGCGAAATTACATTAAAGTAGTTGAAATCAGGACTGCGCACCGATTAAGAAATTTAACCCGATTAACTGAAACATTTTAATCGATTACCTATAGATAAATTAATCACATTTGTGCATTCACGTACAAAAATCTAAAGAAAATCAAAACTGATGGCTTTTGTACGTAAACTTTAAAAAAAAATAAACAGCGCTATTATAACGCGCGCTTGCCTTTGATATTACTACAGCGACACCAAGCTTGCTTGAGTGTATACCTAATCGAGCGAATTAAACACATCACTTAAATGTCCCGCTTGCTTGAAATGCAGCTCACATGGACGGCTTTTGTTAAAACTCGTGAGTGACATGCACGCATGCAAGCGCCGTAACTTATGCAGCGCGATTAGTCTGACGGTTCCCTTTCACACTGTTAAGAATGGCGAGCTGCAATGTAGGATTGCCACCCACTTTCGACTGGAGGACAAGACGCGCATCCCCCACTCTCCATCGCTTCAGCTAGGATACGTTCGAGGAAGCGGGCTTTGTGCTGACACCGCCGCAAATCCTCCAGCCCCATTGCCGTTGTGACGGAACTAGTTCGGAGGGCGAACTATTGTGCCAGAGCTCTCCAGCACGAACCTGATCTGCTACGCGTGAGCGAGCTGCCGCGGGAAAGCTGTCTTTTCGTGCTTCTCACACGACGAAGATGAGCAGGACAACGAGCTACCCAGAATGTCTCCGAGGTACCCGGAACGGCGCCCCTCTGACGTCGGCTCCAGACCTTCGCACCTGTGTGTTTGCGTGTGTGTGGGCGTAAACTGTGCTGCGGAACGGCGCCCCTCTGTCGCCGGCGCCGGGCATCAGAATGTGTGTGCCGATGTGTACGTAAACTGTTCTGCGGGGCGGCGGCAAGTTGACAATGAGTAAACGAACGTTCGCGCCGCCTTGTATCGCCGGCGGACCGAGTGTATAAAAACTGCTGTTGTGCGGATGCTCGATACACTTCTCTCGTGCAGTCAGGTTGGACTGACACACTTCTCTCGTGCAGTCAGGTTGGACTGACACACTTTCTCTTGAGCAGTCATGTTGGACTGACACTCTTTTTCTTAAGCAGTCATGTTAGACTGATTTAAATACTGTAAATAAACCCATTTTCCTCGTTCTCGATGAGAAGCAGTTCTTCCCTTCATCAACGTCCTCAGCGTGTTTAAGTTGGACGACGGCTTGGGCCAGCTACCTTCGAATTCATGCCGGACTCCAATCTTGGCAACGGATCTCGAGCGATGGTATTGAGCCCCCAATCCTGACAACACTGCCGAGAGCAAGAGAAATGCTGTCGGTGCTGACGTCGCATGTTCGTGCTCGTTTGACATTAACCGATCAATCAGAATAAAAAAATTAACCGCAAATAAAGCATTACTCGATTCATCGCAAGGTGAATCAATAGTTGAAATTCGCTGAAGAGATGTGGATTTACAACTGATGTTGTAGATGGTGTGTTTTGTTCATCGAAGAGAGCAGATGCATGCTAGGAAATTTGTAGAGCCGGAAAAGATGAAACGTAAGTGCAGAACTTGTGCATAATGACCAGACGAGACGCGTCGACCGGTTCTACGCGGCCGAAATCCAGCGAGCACTAAAAACATTCTTTAGATTGCTACGCACTGTTGAACTGTTTTATATCGCTAGCCAGACAATCTACCGAAGCTACGGTCTTCACCGACTTCATCGAGGCAGTCAAAGCTTATGTACCGGGGAGGGTAGGGGGCACTTGTCGCCCCCCCCCCCCCGCCCCATTGTCAGAGGTGGGAGGGGGCACAGTAGGCCATTTGCCCTGTTACGGTTGGCGTCTAGCACCTCGTGCAAAATGGATTCTCGACCACCATGCCTAATCGAAATGAAGTGTGACTTCCTAATTCGCCATGATTGTCTCGAGTGTATGCCGGTCTGCCGGACGCCCCGCAGTGTTTACAGGCCCCTTTTGTGTGCCCCTTTCCTCGAATTGTCAAGCTCTACAGGAGAACTTCCCCGAACCAGCAATGCGCAAAAGAGAAGGATAAGCATCTACAATCCCGGACCTGCGGCTTGGTATATACGGAGACAGGACGCTCTTTCTTTGCTGCAGGCTTGGTATCTACGGAGGTGGAACGTCCTTTCCGCGAACCAGCAGCCCTCAAAAGAGAAGGATAAGCGTCTACAATCGCGGACCCGCGGCTTGGTATCTACGGAGGCGGGACGCTCTTTCCTTGCTGCAGGCTTGGTATCTACGGAGGCGAGACGCCCATCCACAAACCGGACTCTGTGTCTGTCACGTGACGTCGACGGGAGCAAGATCCGTAACGCGATTTTAGACAGCCTATTTAAGTGGCTCCGAAATGTACTTTTAAATCACTTCATTCTCTTAACATCTTTCACCAACCTTCGAATAAACCGGGCAGCCCTAGAAATCGTCTCGTCCTTGCCTGGTCGCATGGTTTACCGGATGCCTGCAGCCCGCCGAAAACGCCACGCTACCCAATAGTAACGTCGGTCGAGCTTCGATAAACAGGCGTCGCTACAACTCGTCAGTACGATACGCTACCCTGGAGTACGCAACAGCCCCCACCGCCGCTTTCGAAAGCAGGCGCTGTCGGTTGCATACTGGAAAAACGAACAACAGCCAAGTCAAGCAGTATTTCAGAATAGCACCCCCATAAGTATTTTTTTTACTACGCGTTCTCTTCTTAGGCAGCGGGTATCGTCTTTCAGGCCTTGCCGCCACGCGTTGTAAACAGATAACGATCTGCCGGCAGCACTAAGCAAGAGTTACACGCAGTGTGAGCCGCTTGCGGGACGCGCCTTGTACGTCTGAATTGCAGAGGAAGCTGTCACGGGTCTGTCAAAAACAAGTTTCACCTTTGTTATGATTGGGGGCTCAATCCCATCGCTCGTGATCCGTTGTCGAGGTTGGAGTCGGGCATGAATTGGAAGGTAGCTGGCCCATGCCGTCGTCCAACTTATCCACGCTGAGGACGTTGATGAAGGGAAGGACTGCTTCTCATTGAGAACGAGGAATATGGGTTTATTTACAGTATTTATATCAGTCTAACATGACTGTTTTTGAAAGCACATCAGTCTAACATGACTGCTTGAGAGAGAGTGTCCTGAGCCGCCACGCAACAGCGGTTTTTAAATACTCGGTGCTCTCCCGATAACATGTGATGCGAACGTTCGTTTAGTCATCGCAAACTAGCCGCCTCCCCGCGGCACGGTTTACACACACACACGCACGCACGCATACACACAGGTGCGAAGGTCCGGAGCCGACGTCAGAGGGGCCCCGTAGAACTCGGAGCCGTTCCGAGTAGCGCGTTGTCTTGCGTCTTGGTCGGTGCGTGGGAAGCAGCGCAAAACGGCGTTCACGCGGCAACTCGCGCACCCGTAGCAGATCAGGTCCGCGTTGGGTAGTTTGGGAACAATAGTTGGCCCTCCGAACTCATTCCGTCACAACGGCGATGAGGCTAGAGGTTGGCGGCGGTTTCAGCACAAAGCCTGCTTCATCGAACGCATCCTAGCTGAAGCGACGGAGAGTGGGGGATGCGCGTCTTGTTCCCCGACACAAAGTCGATATATACCCTTGTCATACGGCAGATCTAATGTCATTTACAACGAATGACATTTGTTGAGGTTTAATGTCATTATCGCCGCGCGCTGTCACACGGCGAAAACGAATGTCATTTGAAAATGATGACAACGACGATAGTAAAAAAAAAAGAGGCAAACATAGCGTCATACCTAATGTTGTTCAGTGATTATTTTCTAATATGCTAAAATACGTCGGAATGAGTGACCCTCCATTTCACACCGTACTTCGGATCACTAACTCGTCGACACTGGCAACTAAAAGTCGAGTCAAGCCAAGCCTAAGATCAGGTAAACAACATGGCGGAAAGCACGACGGGCGCTACCGCTACCTCTGCTGAAGAGGCAAGAGAAAGGCAATTGCGTGTCATCGCTGATCTTATGTGCATGCGGGCCAAACATCGTAGCGAAGAAAGGCAGCTTACGCTGGAGTTGGAAGCGCAGGAAGCCATTTCCAGGGAGTATGAAGATCGACTTTGCGCAAACTGGTTCGCAATGGCTGCCATTGTGGCTGCTTCGTCTCCGATACATCGGGAACGATGGGCTTTTCAGCGCAACGAGAGGTGGTTCGAGGACACGCTACCGCACTTGGGCGAAGCGCACTTCAAACAGTCGTTCCGCGTGACACCTTCCACGTTCCGCTACCTTGTGGACTCATTGCGTGGTGAACTGGAACGCCAGGACACAAATATGCGTCTGGCTGTGACCGTGGACAAACGAGTCGCCATCGGATTGTACCGTCTTCGCTCGACAGCAGAAGATGCTACCATCGCACATCTGTTTGGCGTCGGGCGTTCTACAGTAAACGTCGCTTATCGCGAATTCTTTGCGGCGGTCATTAAGGTGCTGGAGCATCGCTGGCTTCGTATGGTCCGTCGCGAAGAAATGCAAGAACATATAAAACGGTTCTACACTTTGAGCGGATTTCCACAAGCCATCGGCGCCTTGGATGGCTGCCATATTGCTATATCGCCACCAACGGAGCACGCCGCTCACTACTACAACTACAAAGGGTGGTGAGCTTTCTTCATATATTTCGTCCACCTTTGTGCACGTTAAAAAGCACTACATACCTGTTTCAAAGCAAACTATTTGCTGTTTTCAACAGCTTTGCTACTATGTATTCACCAGTACCTGTGATAAATAATAAATTCCTTTCTGAGCAAACTGTGACACTCATTTCTGCATTTAAGGTGGCTACAGATTGCTTATGAAGGCTTATTTTTTTCTTTTTTCCTTTTATGCAGGCACAGCATCATACTGTTGGCACTGGTAGATCATCAGTACCTGTTCAGATACATCAATGTAGGGAGCCCCGGCAGGTGCCATGATGCCTATGTTTACGGCCGCTCCGAGCTCCACAACTTGGTGGAAAGTGACTTTTTCAAGTCACCTTTATCACGAATTGAGGGCACAAGAGTGGGTCCTCTAATACTTTGTGACCAGGCGTTCCCTTTGACCCCGAACCTCCTCAAGCCATTTGCAAATGCTGTTGCAGGATCTCGGGAAGCCGTTTTTAATTACCAGTTGTCAAAAACGAGGAGGATAGTTGAAAATGCTTTTGGACGACTGAAAGCCCGTTTCAGATATACTTCAAAGAGGATGGAGTGCAAGATCAGGACGGCGAACCAAGCCATCCGAGCTGCTTGCGTTCTCCACAACATTTGTGAAATGCTGAAAGACCCGATCTAACAACAATGGGAGCAAGAGCTGCACAACTTCAACCAGCACTACCCTCAGCCTATGCACAGCACTGAAGCTGTCAGTGGTGAAGGTAGAGAAGTCAGGGCCGCGCTGGCAAATTATTTTTGCAAGCTGGCCCAATAAAATGCACACTGCAGTGATGGTGTTACAGCAGGCGTTCCGTTTGATGATGAACAGCACTTGTTGGAACAGAAGGGACCAAGTGGACTAGAAAATGTCATTGTTTTACATGTTGTAACAACACCTAACCCACCGTCTTTGTCTAGGTCTGCAATGCTGGATCTACCATTAACAGTTCACTTGTCCCCAGAATCCCACAGTGCATTGGATCTAAAATTTTTTGTAGCAACTAAAAACATTGTATTGTGCATAATGTTAGCAAATGTCAGCACCAAATGTTTTTATTTTTCGAGTGTCAAGAGACCATCCAGAGAGAAGTGTAGTTTTTAACTTCCAGTTGTCACTATTGTGCGGTCTGCTTGGTTGTTTGTTATGGTGCACCACTGAGTCTACAGGCTGTATCAATGGCATTGGAACTGAAAGTTGCACTTCAGCATAAAAGTTTGTCAGATGGGGAAGATACAGCAGCAATCAGTGTGCGAAGAGTTAACAAGCATAAGACGGGTAGTTGAGATCTGTCTTTATGTGAATATCACCTGGTATTCACATTAGCAAAGCACCAGATCTCAACTACACATTTTATGCTCATTAACTTTTTGCACACTAATTTCTGCTGCATCTTCCCCATCTGGCAAACTCTTGTGCTGTAGTGCAACCTTCAGTTCGAATGTGAATATCACACTTGCACTTCATACATATTATGTGATTAGCAACTAGGGAAGTAAAACATCAGTACATCTTGCTTCCAACAGTTGTTAGTAATTGGTCATTTGAAGCTATGTACAAGCCAGTTGCTCAACATGCATGTGCAGTCATTACAAGTTTCTTGCAAAAGAATAACAGAAGAAAGTGGAACGGCTCAGAAGTCACTTATTTTTTGCTGAGGTCTGCTAAGATCGAAATCAATCTTCTCGCTCGGCAGCCTTCTCGTGCAGCACAATAACGCGTTCGCGATAAGAGTTTTCTTTTTCTTTAGATCTCTCGTACGCCAGTCTCATTTTCTTTTGCTCTTCAATCATTTGTGCCAGTAGGGATTCCCTCTGAGCTCTTCTTCCTACTGGCGTTTTCCTGCCAATGCCAGGCGCATTGGCAGGAAAGGCAGTAGAATTGGCAGGTGGCACATCCGTTTCTGCTACTGGCGCATCCATTTCTGCTATTGGCACAACGGCGTCATCACTGCGCTGTGATGCCTCTGGCGATGGTGGATGGCTGGCGATGTCATCCAGCACATCCTCAGAGTCGCAGTGTGTGCCATGCACCATGTCATGAACGAGCTGAAACACACGAAAACATTAACATGAGAAAAACAGTGTACTGTAAATGTCCACAAGCAAAAAGTGGGTATGGCATTTACCTCTTCAACAGTTGCGCTGCTGCAGCCAATTTCGTCTGTTAATGATTTATCATTAACGGGAAGTGCTCCGAGGAATCCATGCAGCTCCCAAAATACTTCCATGCAATTGCACCTTGGCCGGTACAGCGTTTCTTGCACAGGTCTCTGCAGTTAAAAAAGAAAGAAAAGTGTCATTGTAGATAATTCCTATGAAATGTTTTCCACATCACTTGGTTTTACTTCACTCCAGAGAAAATAAATGCACTGGCTCCAGTTGTGTTGAAAATGTATGTCAATCACTTGGTGACTGGTCATTTCAATGCAACTAGTTAATGAAGACTGGTTCACAGATGTTTGTGTGTTGCGTGGTTTTGTATGATTTTGAAACTGCACTGATTTTGCTATTGTGAGGACCAGACACTGGCTAGCCCAACACCGATGTTTAAAGGACAAAACAAGATGCTATAGTTGTTACTACCATATCGGCTGCATGTTAACGCTTAGATTGTTTATTTCTCGATTTTCAATGTTTATTGCATACAATTACCTATAGCTTTATCTCGGTGCATGTCAAGCAGTTCGCATAACTTCATCTAGTGTTTTCCACATTCTCTCTTGGCTCCTTTTACCACTTCACTAATCTGCGAAGCAGCGTCTAGGCGCGTTCGGTAACTGCGACAGAAGCGGTGCGTCTGCGGAGCGGTGTGGCCGCTTGGAAGGTCCTTACCGAAGCGCGTCTCTCACATTTGCTACAGCGTGCAGGCGTCTAATGCTGGGTCACACGTTAGGTTTTCCGGTTTCCGCGCCAATTTTTGCGACAGAAAAATGACACTCAAATTTCGGCGGCAACAATTAAACGTTAACTAGGTGCCGAAATGTGAACAGTCGTCAACGTCAGGCGGCAAGCATGCAACCGCACCAGCCGCGAATGCAACGTGGTATTCAAGTCGATGTGCGACTGAAATAAAGGAGCACAAAAATGCTGTCCATCGCGCTGTTGACACGATGCTTACCTGTATTTGTTGCCCAAGTTTTCTATTTTCGACTTTATAGCCTTGAGAGGCTTGTCGACGCCTTCAGCGCGCAGCCCCTCTTGAATGGCCGCGTACACTTTGGAATTTCTCTTCGTGCGCCGCAGGTCTCCCAAGTGGTCCTGCCACATTCTTATGAGTGTGCGAGTCTCCTGTTCAGACCACTGTGCGCGACTCCGAACGTCTGTATCGCCGTCTTGCGCCGTTGACATGGCAAAACACACAATAAACGCGCACGGGTATAACCAAGAGGCCGCGGCTGGTGCGAACGAACACGACTGCCACAGCCAAAGCCAAAGACGGCCGCCTAGTCACTGGATTGAGAGTATATTTCTTAAACGTCATGAAAGTAAAAGCTTATAGAATAAAACTGACAGTACAACAGCTATCTTTTGTTAGACAATTAAAAAACGAGTACTGTCTGTGAAGCTGATGAAAAAACAAACATTGTTTGAGAAGCTGATTGGTAGGCTTCTGGTGTCGAGGGTACACATTTCGTTCCAAAACGAACGCGAATGAGTTTGGCGAACTCATTCGATTGAAAATGTCATTTTCAACGAATGTCATTACATTTTCCCGTGTGACAGTAAACAAATGACATTCCGAGCGAATGTCATTCGTTGGAAATGACATTAGATCTGCCGTGTGACAGGGGTATTAGTAACGCTGTGGCTAGAGGTTGGCGGCGATGCTCCCGAGATGTTGCTTCCACAGTCGCAACTGGGTGGCAAACTTGCACTGCAGCTGGCCGTTCTTAACACCTTCCGCCGCTTCCATCGAACCTAACCGTCGAGCCATCAAACCTACCAACTTTGCTTTTTATAGTTTGTCGGTCTCTATGATCATGGTTGCCTTTTGAGCGATTTTGGTTTTGGCACGTAAAACCCCATAATTTAATTTTATTTTATTTAAGCGATATTGTCGCTGGATTTACGACTTTGCTTTCTCTTTTGCGAGCAAGTTTTCTATTTAGCGATCAACGACTTTTTTGGTACTTGAATGAACGTTGGCCGAACTTAGGAAAGTTGCTTCAAAAATAGCCGTCGAGAACACAGCTCATTATTCAAAATTTATTTGTAAGCAGACGAAACTCGCCGTATGACAAGTAGGCTTCATGACCATGATGACGCAATGGTTGCCTTCACATTGAGAGTCTTCACACTCTATTTGTGCTTCACAGCAGAGTGGTCAATCACAGACTTTACTTATTGCTCACGGAACAGATGTTCTTTTTCTGTTTTTTTTTTATTCGTTACAAAATTGATCTGAATGTGTTGAAACGCTCCAGAATTTGCGGCATCACTAAATGTATGGTTGCTGAACGTTCGAAAGCATATACCATTGAATTTATTCTAACCAATGGGAATAAAACTTATATACAGATTTAGAACACACCAATTAAATGAATAAGACATATCGATGTTGTAGAAAGGCATAGGTATGAGAGCTCGTTCACGGCAAATCTGAAGAAATCGCATCGAAAATCGGCTTTCAGATGAACTAAAACTTCACGGTAGCTTTCAGATAGATCAAGGGCGGAAGCGTAGTATTTGTTCTACAGGGTGTTTTAACTGCACCAATTTTTTTAAATTAGGAAAATATAAATGACGGTAACGTTATGTTTACCATTCGAGTGTACGGATTGGCAGCTTCTAGATATGGAGCAATTTCCGAAATTACGGGCGTAATTAGTGAAGTCACGGTAATTAACTTTATAATTATCAACAACAAGTGGCTACAGCAAATGAGTACTTTGGGGCCCGTCCTCAAGACTACCTATCCCAACGATCAAATTTTGAATAGCGGTGTTCATCTGGGAGCTACGCGAACAATCAATTCCCCTTAGAATGCTCTGTTACGTCTCAGCACCACAAAGGGCGTTAATTAAATGTTTGCCGCATGTCACCACCGCACATCCTATACAGACGACATCGCAGCGTGGACACTGATGGTTGAAGGGCGCTCACCGCACTATTACCTGGAAACCGGAGAAAAGGATAAACGGGAGGGAAGCACGACAACGAATTGATAGGCGCAGATCACCACCCATCACCTCGGCACTTATGCAGCCGACAAGACAGCGTGTAAACCGGCTGTTTCAGGGTTCCACGAAAGGCCCTGAGCCCTCCCTTCACCTGGCAGACGGAGCGAAGAAGCAGAGGGGCGGGGGGACCAACGACGAACGAACTATAGGTGTCGCCGGATGATTTCTTTCTCACACAAATTCCAAACCAGTTTCTTCGAGGCGGAGTTACTGCGGGTTATGGCGAGCATGGGTGTGGTATCGTCACGGAGTCGACGATGGTGATTTGCTGCTGGACAGTCTTCAGATTCCCTAGTCGACTCGCCTAGGGAGTACGACAGTATTAAAAGCAGAGACTTTTCGAGAGTGAGGACAGAGGGTACTGATGTGAACTGAGACGTTTGACTTGCTCCTGCATGGAGTGGGCTTCCGTACTGGAGCCGTGCAACCTAGCTAATAAACCATTTTCCTTCATTTCATACAACCTGACGTATAGACGATGGGCTTGGTGGATTCCATGCCCTGAACGCAACCCTAGCCGCAACAGCTCCTTGAAACCGAAACTGGCTGGCAAAAGAGCACTTGTGTCGTCGATGTCGCGGAACTTGCTCTGCATCTAGAGGCTGCCAGTCCGTACACTCGAATGGTAAACATAGCGTTACCGTGATTTATATTCTTCTAATTTTAAATATTTGGTGCAGCTAAAAAAAGCCCTGTATATAAAGCTTGACTAAGTGTCATCGCCCTGTTAACAACATACGATGAAGAATTTAGTTCTCCTATCACGAAGTTCGATAACCAGAAAATGGAGGGATAGTGTACGCTAAGTGTTTTCGTGTTAGGAAAACTTGGTTATTTGTGTTATTTTTAATTGTGCTGTATTTGCAGTCTTACAATCTGAAAGTAAACGCAGAATTTAAGCTGTCATCATGCGTCATGTAAATATATCAGTAAGATACCAACAAGGGTTTAGAAAACTCACCGACGATTACGATACTCCCTAATGCGAAATTTGAGCCAGCTCTACACGTGTTTTCATTTCGCGATATATTGGCTGACGCGGAGAAGAAGGAGCAGAAACATTTATTTTAAACATAAGGAAAGGACAAGCAGGTGTCTTTCTGCTTGTGCGGGAGGCGCCCTTAGCCCAGAGCTCGTGCGGCTCTGGCTGTCTCCCGGGCCCGCCGCACCAGTTGCTGCTGGTTACGAGAGTCCGAACTAGTCAGCAAGGCCTCCCACTGCTCGGGTGTGGGGTTGAGTATTTGCGGGGCTGCGTTCACGTTGAGGCACGCCCATGTGGTGTGATATAGGGAGACGTAATCGTTACAAAGGTGACATTTGTATGAATGTAGTGTAGGTTGTATTGCGTGTAGTCTACTTAAATGGGGGTATGTATTGGTTTAAATCTCTCTCGTGCGGCAGGTTTCAAACGGAGTGAAGTTCGGCGCAACTGCGTCACTAATCAGGTGATCGCGAAAGGCAGCGCGTTGGCGCGATTCACAGCAGCCGCCGCAGACAGACCTCCGCTCATGTAGTGCTTTGTTTCCACATATGGTACCGGTAGCGTCATTGGTGAAAAGACAACGCGCGCTACTCTGGCGCCATTTAATAGCCATCGTCGCCGCAAAGCTCCCCTTGCGCGGTACTACGCTTTTCTTCTCACAATTTTGCCATACCCTCCTCCTCCGCTTTCCTCTTCGCTCTTCTTTGGCCTCACGTGCTGCCCGCTCGCGCTCTTTTTCTTCTAGGCGCTTACGCTCTTCCTTTTCTTCTAGGCACTTGCACTCTTCTTTTTCTTCTAGGCGCTTACGCTCTTCCTCCTTATGTGCAACGTTCTCTAGGCATTCCTTCAGTTCATCGTCGTCTGCCCCGGTCGCTTCGATCGCCTCAATGATCTCCGGCTTTCTCTTGGATTCGGGAACTTGGAGGCCCAACTCTCTGGCCAAGCTCAACAATTCCGGCTTCTTTAGTGCTTTCAAGTTGATGGCTGCCACTTAGTGCTGCTAACTCTTGACTTTATAACAACCTTGACGTACTCAAAACTTCTGTCAACGGTTAAAGAAAAATCACTGCTCTGTACTTCTCCAAAAAAAAATACGTATAAAAGCCAAGTGATAGTTTAGTGAAGAAAAGCCGTGCACTCACCATATGCAGTCATGAATCCTGACACCTTCCTTCCGAACGTTGTCACCAGGATGAAGAGGAGACGATCTCTTAGATGTCGTCCAAAGTTGGGGTCTCCAGGGTAGCGTATCCCAATCGCTGCCAACCAGTTGTTGCGTTCTACAAGGTAGCGTATCCCTCCGCTGCCGACCAGTTGTTGCGACACCTGTTTCTCGCAGATCGACCGGCGTTACTATTGGGTGGCGTGGCGTTGTCGGCGGGCTGCAGGCGTCCGGTAGACCATGGCGATCAGGCAGAGACGAGACGACTTCTAGTGCGAAACTTTCACTGTTTATTCAATGGTTAGTTAAAGATAAGAAGAAGAGAATGAAGTGAAAAAGTACATTGCTGGGTCCTTTAAATAGGCCCATTAGAATCGTAGGCGGGATCTTGCTCACGTCAACGTCACCTGACATGCACTGAGTCCCACGGTGCTTGGCGGCGGCACCCACTTTCCCAGAACGATGTTTTCCCGAGCTTGCCTCCGCTGGTGGCAACCCGCGGGTCCTGGGGGTCGTAGGCAGCTGATCCCTTCCCTTTCGCGCGTCGCTGGTTCGCGGAAAGGGCGTCTCGTTGTGGATGGGCGGCTGATCCATTCTCCCAGTTGACCTCTTCACTGGCGGCAGCCTCCGCTGGCAGCAGCCCGGGGGTCCTGTCTCGTTCGCAGAAAGCGTTCTCCCCTAGAATTTGACAGTTCGCGAAAAGGGTTTTCACGCCCACACACAAAGGCACCTGTGAACACTGCGGGGCGTCCGCCAGACCGGCATCCACTCGAGACAACCATAGCAAATTTAGGAATCACCCTTCGTTTCAATGAGGCATGGTGGTTGAGCATCCTTTTTGCCCGGGGTGTTACACGCCAACCGTAGCAATACCCTGCGCTACGCCACCGAGCTGGACGGAATCAAGGTCCGTTTCCACATCCCGCTGGGTTCTGACGTAGGCACCGGTGTCATCTACGACGTAGATGCCGCCATTCCCAGCTCCGACTTAGAAGTTCTCGTAAAACTAGCCAGTGAAGCTGCTGTTATCGCGAGTGTTACCCGCCTGGGCAACTCACGTTGTCTGAAGATAGTATTCAAGGGAGACTCTCTACCTTCATATGTAATGGTTGGCCATTCTCGGCAGCATGTACGACCTTTTGTGTCAAAGCCACTACGATGCCTCAGCTGCATGAAGCTCGATCACGTGAGAAGCGTATGCAAGAATACAGCAGTGTGTTCTCGCTGCGCTGAAACCTTCTCCGCGAATGATTGCACGGAAACTGTTCTTAAATGTTCGAATTGTCATGGGTCCCATGAAACTTCATCAAAGGATTGCCCAAACATTAAAAAGGAGTTGGCTGTCCTAAAACAAATGGTGAGAGACCATTCGTCTCATCGGGAGGCTGCCAAAACCACCAGAAAGGGGCGATATCGTCGCCGACGTTCGTTAAAGGAAATCGGTGCCTCTACCGCGTCCGTCGCATGCATTTCTACTCCACCTCCCTTGCCGCCCACACCGTTCACGGCTGATAGGAACCAGAATGGTGAAAAAAGCAAGGCTGCAGCTGATGCAGCTTGGCCAAGGTTGTCAAATCTACCGCTACCTGCAAATTCACACTGCACATCGGCATCCTTGAATTCTGAACTTGCCGCCGATAAACAACCGGAAGAGGACAAACAAGTGGTCGTAATGCTTCGATCACTGATGAATGCCATTCGCGTGCTCCTCAGCAAGCTAAAAACGCCGTCAGCTCAGAGTGCACTTCAGGTACTGGATGCTCTAAGTCCAGTACTTGCAACTCTTGAGTAGACACCATGGCTCATCCAATACAGTCATTTCGCACTGAGGTCAGGCAAACTTCGATTTTACAGTGGAACGTCAGAGGATTGAGGTCCCGCATCTGATCCTCCCATCAATATATTTTCACAAATCGGATTACCATAATAGTTATTTGCGAACCCAACGTACCTACTCCATCAAACTGTCACGGTACGAACCATTTCTTTTGTCGACGTGCAAAGAGCGCAGAAAAGTTGTCATGTACATCCGCACGGATTTTACGTATGCCCATCATGCAGTAAAACCACATGATAACAGTCAATGTGTCTGCCTGCACATAAGAAAGAAGCAAAGTGTCATTCACCCTCATTCGCTTCTACATATCCCCGTCAGGTCGATTTGAACGCGACAAACTTCGACACATATTGTTGCAGACCAGTGGTCCTTATATTATAACGAGAGATTTCAACGCCCATCACTTACTGTGGGGCAGCTAGGCAATCAATCTCAGAGACAGGAATCTGCTGTCCTTCGCCTCTGATCACGATCTTTGTGTCATGAATGATGGCAGTCCTACATACCTGCGATGTCTTAAAGGGATCTTGAAACGATTTTGACGATTTTGTGCAAACGTACTGAGTCATTAGAGTAGGTCCTTCTGATCATTAATTGACGCACGTAAGGGCTCCGCGTAAAGCATCTAATTTATTATAAGGTTTTAAAAATGTACATCGCTGCCGATCGTAGCACACTGCTCGGCGAATTTTCAGCCGCCCTTACTCATACGACGTCACGGAGGAAGGAAACTAAGGAGAGGCCCTACCCCCTCCGCGCGCTAGGAGAAAAGTGTGGCGGAAATGACGTAGTAGGTTCTCATTTTTTTGCTGCTTTTTTATTTTTTTTGTTGTATGGCCACGCCTTTTGGGCCACAATGGCGGCGTTGTTATGGTTTTGAGCGCTCACACGTGTTGCTCTGGTAGGTTTCGGGCCGTGGTAAAGGCGCTGAGTGGGCGGGTTTGCGTTAGTCACCGTGTCTTGTTGCGCTGTGTTACCTGCACCGTGCTCTGCCAGATGTTGCGCGAGCGCGCGACACCACGCGCAGCGCGGCGTGGTTTCGCGAAAGATGTAAACAAGAGAGGAGGGTGGCCCAAAAGGCGGAGCATCGCCATGAGCAACGCCAAATTCCGGCTTCACTTTTGCTTCACAAAGAGAGACGTCAGGGCCTCTCCTTAGTTTCCTTCCTCCGTGTACGACGTAAATCACCCAATTGACGTCAGTAGGGCGAGCTATCCGATTGGCTGCCCAGGGCGCGTCATGGATAATTTTTCCACCTTTATGGTGAACAAATGATGTTCGTAATAGTTGGAATGTTAGTTAATTTGTTTATATAAAAAGAAAGTAACAGAAAGACCATGTACAAGAACAATTTCTCACTACACTTAAGCACTTCCGGCACACAGCAAGCGCCGTTTGCTTCTGTTACAACGTGCTCCATTTTGATGAGGGATCCGCGGTGAGAGTCGGTCTCACTCTTTTCGCGAGCACTATGATTCGACTTTGTTGCGTTGTGGAGTGCAAACGTAGTGACTGGCAATATGTCAAGCTGCGACATCGTGTCCCTCTTGAAGGCAGCAGATGAGTGGACTGGCTGCAGCGTATCGGACTGCCGCTATCCGATCGGCGCCAGGATTTGAGCGTTTGCGGCCGTCACTTTACACCGGAAGATTACTAACGCAATAGCGTTTCGCGAGTCCGGTATTAGGGTAAACAAAAGCGCAAGGGGACAGGGCCTGACCGTTTAATTGTGTCTTTTGACGGGATGAGCAGAAGCGCAAATGTGAATGGTCTGCACGGTGCAGCCACCTGGTGGTACAGCGCTCAACCACACACAGTACCAGTAACGAAATGTATTCTTCTTTGCTGCTGGTGTACATTTTTCGCAGGAGTGTAATCGTTAACACGTTGTTTTTGTAAATGTTTAAAATGTTTTACGCTTGGTTAGTGCAATATTAGCTCTTTGTTTGGCTGATAAGCTCTACGCCAACGGGTGGCTCGACCATGGAGACCGATCCAGGCAGCTCACGTACGTCTACGCTAAGGTTCCTTCATCAGCTTGAGTTTATGCCTCCACTGTTCCGTCGAAACGCCCAGCTCGTCTGTGATTACCGAAATACCAGACACGTTCGGCGCTGCGACAGAATGCTCACAACGCACGCTGCTTCGGTAGCTCTCGGTTGGGGTCGACCGCCAAGCAGGTGGCGGAGGATTTGGAGATGCTTCGCACGCTCGCTCTTAGAGAACCGGAAGTCGAGAACGCGACCTGCCATCATGACGCAGAGCCAGTGAAGGCGGAGCTTAGCCCCGATCACTCGGCGAACGAGTTGAGGAGAAAATGAATGACTGTGGAGGAAGGTAACTTGTAATCGTCCGTAGCTCTCTTAATATGAGACGTTTCACACAAATTGTGGTGCGAATGATTAACTTTAGCTGTACCCTACGCGTCTACAAAATTTGTCCGAACCGTTTCAGGGGCCTTTTAAGTACAAATTAAATTATGGGGTTTTACGTGCCAAAACCACTTTCTGATTATGAGGCACGCTGTAATGGAGGACTCCGGAAATTTCGACCACCTGGGGTTCTTTAATGTGCACCTAAATCTAAGCCTTTTTAAGTACAGCAGTTGCCTCAATTTAACTTTGGTATCACGATGCTTCGCTTCGCACGTTCGGTGGTTTTCAGACATAGAAACACATGGAAGTGACCATATTCCTACATATATACGGATCAAGCGCCTTAAGAGTTCTACCTCGTCGAATGCAGTCCGAAGAATCGACTCCATGAGCTAAATTTAAGTTACAGATGGAAAATGCATGCAGAGAAGACCTTGGCCGCAGCCTGGAGGATACAATCACAGAGTCAATGAGGGAAGTGATTCTTGACTCCTAACGTTGACAGCGAACCGTTCCCACGTAGAACTGGAGAGGCTAACCGCACTTCGACGAAAAGCTGAAAGGAGATACACGCGCACGAAGGCAGTTTGTGACCTGAGAATGGCACGGAGAACACAGAAGAAAATCCAGTGCCGTTTGGACAAATTGCAGGAACAACGTTGGAAGTGCTTTTGTAATCACTGAACTCTCTCAAACCACTTTCATACATATAGAGGACTGTTCGAGGCCTGCGCTCGTCTCCGTAACAGTGACATCCTTTCATGGTCTTAGCCCTACATCACTGCCAGACGCAACTTGAGGTGGCGAATGATTTTTGGGCGTGGATAGCTGGCATGTGTGTCACCCCCAACGCCGAAGACGTGAGTGTCGTCCCTGTGCCTCGCGTCCCAGAAATAGAAATTCCATTTACTGTAGACGAACTGGACGCCTCTTTGGCTGCTTCTCGACACACATCTTCACCAGGGCCCGACGGCATCACCTATGCAGCTCTTGCCTATTTTGGACAAGAAGTCAGGCAAGAGCTGTTAAATTACTACAGCCGCTCATGGCATGAAGGCATTATTCCTCAGCAGTGGAAGATTAGTAGGCTCGTACCGCTACTGCAAACAAGCAAATTCGCCTTTCGACTTGGCGTCATATCCCCCTATTGCCCTGGCAAGCTGCATAGGGAAAGTAATGGAAAAGATGATTCTTACACGCCTGGAATTGTATCTTGAACGCCACAATGTGTACCCTGACTCCATGACAGGTTTTCGGCGAGGCAGGTCGTCAATTAGACAATGTTATTGACCTCACAACATTCATACAACAACAAAAATGCCTCAAGCGTACATCAGTGGCGCTCTTTCATGATGCGAAAGGGGCGCGCACTACAATGTTACACATGAAGTGATCCTCAATTCATTGGAGGCTGTTGGAATCGGTGGCCGAGTGTTTCAGTGGATCCGCGACTATTTGAGCAGAAGTTCCTTCTTTGGGCTGACCGAAGATGGCCCGACTGCCATCTACTTTACACACGGTAGCATCCCACAGGGCGGGGTATTGAGCCCTATTCTCTTTAACCTAGCTATGGTTGGCCTTGCTGAAATGTTACCCAAGACAATTCACCTATCAATGTAGGCTGATGATATTTGTCTTTGGTCTTCTGTGGTGACTCGTCTTCAAGTGCGCGCAAAAATTCAGCGGGCAGCCACCCTAACCTGTTCGTATCTCCGCAAATAAGGCCTTAATTGTTCATCGAAAAATGCACGTTAATCGCATTTGCGCGCAAACCTATGGCACCGTACCCTGTTTCTCTCAATGGCCAGTCTATCAAATACCAGAAGCCTCACCGCTTCTTAGGTGTGATTATTGACAGGGACCTTTCACGGAGCCACCACTGCATCTACCTTAAGCGGAGACTAATTTCGATTGTACATATAATGAGGTTCCTGTGCGGAAAAGCCTGGGGCAGCTGTATAGAGCACTGTTTCTGGTCTTTCCACGGTACAGCCTGCCGTTTTTGGCGAACACATGTAAAACAAACATACGTACCTTGGAACGTTTGCAAGGCCAGGCTCTGCGGACATATCTTGGACTACTACGATGCGCCTCGACTCAAGCCACAATCGTTATTGCTAGAGACTACTTGGTTCCAACATATGTAACGATTGACAACCTTAGAGCAATCATTCGACATCTGTGTCGCGTACTCTGTCACTATATTGCTGCTCTGCCAGCACAAATACCTCAAGCCACATTTCCCAACTTGTAGCGACACATCAAGACTATACCTTCCCTCGGCCTTTACACCAGCAGCAAGACCACTGGTACCCTTGTGGTTTCTACGACAACCACAAGTACGCCTCAGATTCCAGGAATTACGAAGAAGACCCGTCATTCAACAGTTCACACTGTAATTACTGAACGAGGCATATGAACAAAGAACGCACAATAAGGCCGGTGGAACTGTCTCAACCACGAGCTCCACAGGCGCTGTTATCACCCTGGCCTTACAAGTTACAATTACTTTCAAAGTGTACCATATAACCGCCTCTACGGCAACAGAACTTGCCGCCCTACGTGCCGCTGTTAATTACATCGCACAAGCCAAACCTCGAAAGCGGGTCGTTTTTTTGTGACTCCAAGGGAGCCCTTCAGAGTCTGCAGTCAGCCTTACGATGCAAGACCCATGAACAACTGGTGTTTGCGACCAGAGAGGTTCTCCATCAAGCCCTCATAAACGGACCTGACATCATCATCCAATGGCTTCCGGGGCACCGTGGCATCGTCGGAAATGACCTTGCTGGTGATGCCGCCTGGTCAGTCCATAAAGAAACCGCGACACTCCCTAAACCCTTATCAAAAACAGATGCTGCAAGGGGTCTTCGTTTACTTGCTCAAACCAAGAGTGAAACTTTGTGGAACACCCCGATTTTCTCCAACTGCCGCCTCCACCGGCTGGATCATACATTGAAGCTGCAGACTCCATCGAACTTCTCCCGCCGTGATGCAACTTTACTGTGCCGCCTCTGGTTAGGGGTGGCTTTTACGAAAGCCTACTCATTCCTTATTTGAGTGTTCGACACACCGATCTGTGACTCGTGCAACCGTGACGAGACGATCGAGCACGTGTTGTATTTTTGTCTCTACGACAACGAACGCGACGTTCTTCGGAGGGTGTTAGACCGATTAGATAACGGACCATTTTCAGAGACTAAGATTCTCGGACCATGGCCCCACACGTCGCAGGCTTACAAAGCGACGCGGGCACTGCCACGTTTCATGAAAACGACTGGCCTCAGTGACCGATTACAGCTAGGCGTGAAGTTATGGCCAGCCGCATGTACTCACATCGATAGTCCCTTCTTCCCTCCCTCTCCTTTCTTTTCTTCCCTTAAGCTTCTTCCCCTGTGTAGGGTAGCAAACCAGAAGTGCGTCTGGTTGACCTCCCTACGTTTGTTTCAGTCCTTTTCCTTCTCCTCCCCCTCCTTGCCAGTGATGTCAGCGCTTTACGTAGTAAATCGCGGAATGACGAATGGCTGTCCGGTGGCCTATATATAGCACACGCACAAAATTGTCTTTCCAGGACCATTATAATCGCAAGCCCACAACAGCTCAAGATTATCATCCTGACTGATCAGGGAAGATGAGAAGGTGTCTCTAACAGCTAATAAAAAGCCCATTTCGCTCCAGCTGCTCCGATCGTGGTGATAGAAAGTATAGCCGGAATTTGAAGGAAAATTTAGCTAAATCGCACGTATTTGTTTAGTCACGTTTCTGTTAATACTATCATGTCGGCATCGATGTCGTGAGTGAAACGGAAACGATGTTCTCGTTTAGGCTGTAACTGCGCATGTTAGTGAAAGCTATGTTAAGGAGAGGCAAGGATGAGGGACGATTGCGAGGTGTAGTTGAACTGGTAAGCTTCGCTGGCCATCAGTGCACGCTTTCGCGCCGTGTGCTTTGGGATGCGCTGTTTCCATGCGCCTCTATGATTGGCCCCGTAGTTTCAATCACTCGGTCAGAAGTGGCGTCGTAGTGATAGTGCTTCTTGTTAAGAACCAACTTGCCTACGTGCAGTTTGAACGCGCATTTTTGTGGCCGCATGAAATTAAAAAATTTGGAGCGTGCGATGCGAGTAGCAGAAGCGAAATCTCCACGTCTAGCGAAGTTCGTTGCTTTTAGTTTCCGCCCACAAGCAAAGATGTTATCTTTTGACTTGAAATGAGCCAACTTAATTATCGGGCATTTTCTTTCAGGATGGTATTTGCCTCTGCGATGAGCGCGTTCAATAACGCTTGGTTCTAGATGTATTTCAAGCTTGCTTGCGCAGAAATTAAACTTTTTTTTCGGACTCTTTCCAAGTTTCTTTTTCATTAACTTCCAGTGCGAGGAAGAGCAAATTATTACAGCGCATTTGGTTGGTTGTGTCAATGATGTCGGCTTTAAACCCTGCTATACTCTTTGCTGGCATCGTGCCTCGCCTCAACTGTTCCGTCCTGATGATCATTTTCTAGCACAGAAGCAGAGTCTGTCAGTGCAGCTATTGTGTTGTCTTTGCGAACATTGTCTTCTCTCAGCTCAGTGATATCGGAATGCATTTCTGATATTATGTCTTTTAGTTCTTTAATCGTTTGTGAAAGGGAAGAATCGGTGTCTCAGTCAAGGGGTGGGTTAAGTTCAACGTCTCCAGAGAGCAAGATGATTAGTTCGGACAGAAGCGCAAAAATAACAGCTTGATAATACAGACGGACCACTCTACACCATTTCAAGTTGCAGAGGCATGACACCGCGAAGATACAACGATTGTCGGTACGACATTCCTTAGCACTGTGTAAGTATAACTAACCTGGAGGGTTAGGAAAGCGATGAGCATCGACACCGTTTAACGGTGTCGTTCCCAAGTGGTAAGTCTTACGCCTATTAAATACCGCCTGCATGCAGGAAGGAAAAAGATAGGCGGTGTTAAGAACGGCCCGCTGAGGTGCAAGTTTTGCCAGCCAGGTGCGAGAGCGGCGTCGACTTTTCCTGGAAAGCCACCGCAACCCTCTAGCCACACGGCGTCACTAAGTCTACTGTGTGCAGGGAACAATACGCCGCGTCCTCGACTCTCCGTCGCAGGAGCCGAGATGAGTTCGACGAACCAGGCTTTGTGACGGAACACGCCACCGCCGACCCGTTCTGCTGTGAGCAAGGGAGTTCTCGAGGGAACGTAGTTGGAGGCCCCGTCCCACGCACCGTTCCTGACGTAAGCCCCGAGTTCTGCGAAGACCGTCTGACCTCGGTTGGGGACCGTGAACCTGTGCGGAAGTGTGTGTGTGTGTGTAAGCCCTCCCGCAAAGAGGCGGCTCGTCTACGATGTCTGGTCGAACCTTTCCCTCACCTAGGGATCGAGGGAGGACCGAGTGTTTATAAACCGCTGTTGTGCGGCTGTTCAGTGTACTTTCTCTCGCAGTCATGCTAGAGTGATGAACTGCAACGTCCTTATGTAGATACTGTAAATAAACCCATATTCCTCGTTCTCGATGAGAAGCAGTCCTTCCCTTCAACAACGTCCTCAGCGTGGATAAGTTGGACAACGAACGGCATGGGCCAGCTACCATCTAATTCATGCCCGACTCCAATCTTGACAACGGGTTACGAGCGGTGGGATTGACCTCCCAATCCTTACAGCGGGAGCATACCGCAACGCGATCGAAGCCAAACCTGTCGGCCCAACACGTGATCGCAGGTCAAAGTGCCCAGTTGGTTTTAGTGCTCCCCCTCTGCAGGCGGAGCCACGAGAGGGCAGCTGGACAAGCGCGCACCGAATGAAAACTACTGGCATAGCTATACTGGGAACCAAACTCGTGCATTTATAAAATGTTCGTTCATGACATTGGTCAACCTTTCGCCGCTGAGTGTTTCACCATGAATTGTTAGGCCCTGTGTCCAATGACACTCTTTCCGGTTCGTAAGCCCATTTATGGCCTCCCATAATTTCCTGTGATCGTTGCAAATTTTTTTCACATAACTTTTCATAGTAGTTCATGTTAGCCTTCCGTATGTCTGAAGTTAAACCATTTCTATACAACTTGTCTGTAGCGAACGCTTCTGTCTCTCCCGAGTGGATGAAATCGCGGTACAACTTATTCTTTATTTGAATGTGCCGGTAAAGATACGAATTTAACCAAGGCTTTCTGCATTTTTTATTTCTATCACATGAGAACTTCTGAAGCTGAAATGCTGCATCATAGCTAGCACGCAACAGCCGTAGCAATGTGTTATAAGTTTCATCATGGTTACCTTGCCTATAAACATGCTCCAATCTAGTTTCTGAACTAAGTGAAAAACTAGTGAGAAGTTCCTGAGCTTTGTTGTCTTTAATTTGATAAAGAAATGTCTGGGTTTTCGGTATGCCAGAAGTGAGGAGTAAATGATGCAAGAAAGAGGATGGGCATATGATCCCTAACGTTATAGGATAAAAACACGGTTTTTATATTCTGCGAATTTAAATTTGACGCACATATATCGAGCAGCGTCGCGCTTACTCATGTAATCGTAGTAGGTAAGGTTATAACATTTGCACTTCCATATGTAAGTAAAAGCGTTTCAAATTATTTCGCATAGGGATGATTGGAGCAAAGGTCAATATTTATATCACCCATAATTATGCAAGGGGTACTCCAGAGAACAGTTGACGATAACAAAACATCCAGGAACTGAATAATTTTTTTCTTGTGGCCATGTGGGGGCCTATATACACCTATTACTAAAATGGACCAATGCACATGGCCATACATTCAATATTGTCATTCAAGACGTTATATTTATCAAGTAGTTCACACGAAAGTGCATCCTTAAAATAAACAGCAACACTTCCACCTCTTTGCTGTTCACGACAGAGGCTTTCATTACGATAACCTGGAAAGAACGGCGCACCTTCTTTATAAGTAATCCATGTCTCTGGGAAAACCAGCACATCAAATACAATTCATAAAGATCGTAGAAAAAGAGCAATGTCATAGACCTTTCTTTTAATGCTTCTACAATTTATATGTAACGCAGCAAACAGGTTTCTGATAGAGCGAAATTCACTATTATAGTCTGCAGCATTACAATACTTGTGGTTGTTAGCAAGGTCAGGCATAATAAACTGTTTTCAATTTGGTATTTCACATTACATGATCAATTCCCAATTTTAGTATATATATCTATATGACGCCTGCGGTAGAAAGGATGTTCCACATCCGCCGCCAAGGTTTGAGAGCGGTGACTCTGGCTAACACTCCCAGGATTAGTTCTAGCAGTAAAACATAAATACCCCAAAAAGTGGACGGGAACACGGCGCCGTGGTAGCTCAATTGGTAAGAGGATGACACGCGTAATGCGAAGACGTGGGATTGTAACCCACCTGCACCCAGTTGTTTCTTCATGAACTTTCCTTTCATATTTATAATTTCTTTAATTCAATCAGTAATTGTGCTGTCCTTGGTGTCTTTGTTAGTTGTCTTTTTATTATATGATTAATAAAATGAGACCCCTCGGTTCCTTTTCTTCTAGTACTTATATATATATATATATATATATATATAATATATATATACTGTGTGTGTGTGTAAAGAGAGGAAGGGCAAGGACGAAAGGGGGAGTCTTGCCCCCAATAGTTGGTACGCCACTCAGGTAAGGCGCATTTGGGTCAACCGCATGCTGTCCAGTTACATCAAAGCGGCAGCAAAAGTCATCACGGCCAGCGACAACATCTAGATGCGGGTTGTCCAGGTTGGCAGTCATGCGGGCGGCGCCCCGCGATCAGCGAGCGCTCTTGCTTTTCCGCTCGCTGACCCCGGAACTCCCGGACGGTTCGGACCCTCTATTTATTAGCAGCCCGTAAAGTCAACAGCAGCTATGTGAACAAGGCCACCAAGTTTGAAGTCATACTTGACTTAAAGCGCGTTTGATCTGTGTAGACTCATAAATAGCCGTGTTTTTCCAAGAATAAACTTTAGTTAGAGCAGCGCTCGTCCTGTCTGGTCTTCCTTCTTGTGTCCTCGTTTTTTTTTTTTTGCGCTTCAAGTAAAGTGTGAATTCTTACAAACTCGCCCAAATGAGAGTTCTTGTAAGTTTGAAAGGTTTGTAATACGATACCAGAGAATGGTATTATTTAGCCCGCAGCCTTCGATGCGACGCCCAAATCCTCGGCCATATATATATTGAGGGTGGGAGCCGATGCCACTTTACCAAGGGCCCACATTAGGCGGCGTCCTCATTGTCATCAACAGCAACGATACACAGCGATATCAACACCGTCGGAAGAGATGAAGGCAGGTGAACTCCGGCCTCCGCCGCCATGACTTGCAGCCTCTGCGACGAGAGTGCGAGACCTCAACGCTCCCTCACGTGAAGTGGGATTGCCGGGAACTGTAGCCCGCGTGCACCTTCAACCTTGTACATGTGGCATATTCTTAATAGTTAAATGCGGCGCCGCACAATCTGCAAAATAATTTGAGGAGGTGACTGATATTGTAGCTTTCCAAAGGACTGAAGTTGCTACAGTTCCCCAAAAATATCTTCTGTTTACCTTTAAGCAGTTCTCTCATTTAGAAACAGTTAATTTCTATTAATATTGTTTTAGTTTTTTTACGTCTCTGTATGACTACCGTATCCCATTGTAATGTCTTTATTTCATATTGTTGCGATAGCAATTGTATTTACACTCCAGGCGCATTTCTGCCGTCTCCGCCGCCATGATGTTCGGTATGAAGTCCAAGGGTTATAACATCGTCGCCGCGCGCCCTATATGCGAGTGAAAGGTGGCGAGGGTGAGCCGACGATGGCGGCTCAATCTCGCGCGCGCAAGTGATGAAAACGAGGAGGAAGCGTGCCGTCTTCCGTCGCGCGCAAGGCACCGGGGGGACGGAACGGAGGTGGAGGGGCGTTGTACTCCGGCGGCGGCCGCGCATGAGAGGGCGGCACGGGCTCTATGTTGAAAGCGATCTTCGATGGGGATAGAGTGCGCCGAGTGCTAATAGCTTCGTGTGGACTTTGTTCTCGCCGCTTAGTTGGCGTTGAAGCGAGAGGCAGCACGAAGGTCAATGCGCTCGCTGCTGCTGCCACGCTTGCTCACTCCATTTTGACAGTGAGTGTTGCGCGGTCATCGAGTGAGATGTGTTCATGTTTGCTCGTTCACGCGTGACGCCATATGCTTGTTAATTTAGTTAGTAAACGAATGTTTACAAGTTTATACGGCCAATAAATCCACAATCCTTTCTTCGTATAGCTGTCTACTAATTTGCTATAGCAATCGATGCTTCGCCTTTCGGGCGAAACTGCAACTTTCTTTTATTGAATTAGTAAGCGAATGCTTACTACAGATGGTTGTTGTCGCATGTCGCTTTATGCCAGGTACCTATACGCCTAGGAAGCGTATCAGAGAAATTATTTTTCTTCAAGTCGTCGCATTTCCCTGTTTTTCCCGCCCGTATCATAACTAAGTGCGACAATAATTACAGCCCGTACTCTAGCGTTTTTGGCATGAAGGCCACTTTAGGATGGGATCTGCTACATGTGCGTAGGCAGAAGCTAAGGCTCAAACTATTGCACCAGATATGCAACAGTCAGACAGGTGTATATCGCTACAACTGTCTTCTGGAACCAGATTACATATTCACTGGCTGTGATAACAACAAAGAAATATCAGCCTATAACTGCAGGACAAACACTTTTGACAATTCTTTTTTTCCCTAAAACAATAAGACAATGGAACAGTTCATCAAATGATATTGTGAATGTGTCGAATAACGAAGTATTCTACTCTGTGCTGTGATATCGCTCCTCTAAACCAATTGTACGTGCTTTATCTCCTGAAAACCTGTTTGTTTTCACGTGACTTTTATGTCCTTCTCTAAATGTTATTGCAGCGCTTTGTGAGTATATTTGTGCAAGAAGCATTTTTTGTTTTTTACCGGTTATGGTTTGTTCCCCCCTACGTAATGCCTTTATGGCGATGTAGGTATTCTGTAAATAAATAAATAAATAAATAAATAAATAAATAAAGTATCGGCCCCCAAAGACCAACGTTTGGCCGTCCAGCAGGCCGAAGATGCCGCCAGAACCCAAGGGCTTCTGGCCGCCATATAGGCGGGGTTGGCTCCCCCACCAATCTGCCAGCTACATAAATAAAAGTTATCTCTATCTCTCTCTCTCTCTCTCTCGCTCGCTCGCTCTGACCTTGCTGCGCGTCTTACGTGTTTAGTCGAAGATGGATGCGGTCAGCAAATTTGCAGGTGAGCAAAGAGAATGCTGATTCCAGCCAAGAGGTTCGTCTATAAGGGTATAGTGCTGAAAAAGGCAAAGCTCTGGCGAACAAAGCTCTGCTGGCGACGTACGAACGAATTATTGCTGGCGTCGAGGCAACCGTGATGCGCAGATGGCACCGCACTGGCGAGGTGACTCTGAATGAAGTCCCTGGATATGCTTGCTTTCTAAGTGGAGACTGCCCGAAGGCGAGCTGTGATACTCGGTGCGACGGCATGAAGCACACTTTGCCGCACTGCCGGTTGAGAGGACCATAGACGGCAGATGCAAGCGTACGACCGGTTCGTCGGCGCCCTGACTGTCGGCGCCGATACGTCACAATGCTCTGCTTCATATAGTCGATTTCCCTCCTGTTTGCACAAACTGGACAGGAACACGCCGCGCTGCTATTTGTCGCGCCCTCATGACGTCAAATTAGCGCGTTTAGCACTTCTTTATTTGCGCCTCGTCGTCGTCTCGAGACTCACATAGGCAAACGGCATGCGATGACGCCGTCACAGCGCAGGTTTAGGAATTAAGGGCCTCACGTCTTTCTTTAAGCTTCGCAGCGACATAACCAGAAGCGATGTAACTATACAGTCTAATGCGACTGAGGACTATTCTGGGTGAATCAGTTTTTTTTTTTAACCTGAGTGGTTGTGGCGTATAACCACAGTGGGGGATTGGCCATCAATCGCGGGGTTAAATTAAGCGGATAAAAACAAGTGAATTGACAATTTGGATGTTGGAACTTCGACAGCAACATTTTTGTGAGAGAGAAAAAACAATCAGAAAAAATATTGTGATATAAAATAATAAAAAACATAATAAATAAATAATTCAAAGGAAAACTAGTGTTGAGGGGGCACGATCACTCTATGATAATCGATTAAATTCAATGAGGTAATTTTTGATTGCCGAGCAAACATTTCTGTGGCTTAACCCAATAACAGAGGCTCCGAAAGATGGGATCACAGGCACAGATATATCTAGGCCAGTATTCCGAAACGGAGTTTCCAGTAATCTTTTTCTTACAGCAGAAAAACGCCTACAAGAAAACAAGAAATGGTCTATTGTCTCCGCTTCGCCACAGAATGAGCGCATCAGTCCAGACCTGTATAGATAGAAGCTTAACGTGCGTATACGGGGGCAGCGCAGGTCTTGCGATGGACACTTCAAGTTTTCGCGTTTGGCAAAAATCTCTGTGCCAGAGGTATAAACGACGTCGGTAATCCACAGAGTTAGTTACTGTGGAGCCTGACAGTCTGCATAATGACACTCCTAGGAAATCTAGCCGCACTGATGTAAGCAGTCAAAGGACAATACGGGAGAATCAGGCTTCTTATCGATGCCTTGGCTAGATAATCTGCAATTTCATTTAGAGGTAGTCCTTTATGGTCAGGTGCCCAAATTAAACGCACGCTTCTCAAGTATCCAGGTACGAATGAATGAAACGTGCTCATTACACGAGAGTCGAGAGGAGCAGTAAGGGATCAGCAAAATGATAACGAATAAGTGACTATCACAACTGATGTAATTGATAAACTTAATTTGCGTGGAGCCAGTACCACTGCCATGAATTGAACCAGAAAGATGGGTATAAAATGCGGCAGCTGAAGAGAAAACGTCTAGTCAGGGATTGGGCAATATACCTACCCCTGACTATACTTCACATTGTGAAGCATCTGTCGCAATTACGATGTTTGTTTTAAGGCTCGACCTTGTGATATACCATCTAAAATACGATGTGGAAGTAATTTTGCATTGCGAGGACAAATGTCATCGAAATGAATATCAATTGTAACAGAGATGTCGGGAATCGGACGTGCATCGCAGATGCGCACGTTCAAAGGGCCAAGTAATTGTTGCACGAATGTAATTTGTGGAGTATGTAATCGCGGCCAGTTGACACCGAAAAACAACGCAGGCTGGGAAATAAAAATTGTTTGAGAACGGCGGGGCAATGGTGATTTATAAATTCGCTACAGCGTCTGCACTGTGAAAAGACGGAATCTGCATGAAAGAGGAGAAACTCGAGATTCTAGATAACGAACAGAAATGGCAACAAATTTAGGAAGCCCTAGACACACGCGTAATGCTTCTATTTCTAAGAGGGTCAGGGGGCGGGACTTGTAGGCTAGAGCTCCAGAGAAGAGCATGCAAGCAAATTCTAATACAGGACGAAAGTACATACGACATATCATTACGAGTGTATATCTTCTTAATCCTATTCGACGAATGCTCATGCCTATGTAAAATGTCAATTGCACCGGTACCTCTTCCAGTCACATGATCTATGTGTGGGCGCCAGTTGAGAGAGTCGTTATAAACCACTCCAAGCTATTTAATAGAGTCTACCTGTGGTATGTCTTGAAGGTGGTAAGACAATGAGATGTGCACTGAGTCATGTAACGGAAAAGCGAGAATGGTGCATTTCCTGATATTGAGTAAAAACTTCGTAATATCCAACCAGCTCTCCAGAGAACAAAGGTAAGCTTGGGGTCGTTGATATAGCGTATGAATGTTTGCAGATGCGAAAAACGCAATATCATCTGCATAAACATGAGTACTTACTTCTTTGAGACAGGGAATTGTGCTCTTGAGACCGGGGAAAAATGGACTGGGCCTTGGGGTACTCATCTCGTTTATTTATACCTAGAAGAAGAAAAACCGTTTTTATAGAAATATAATTCGCTTTAACCTAGAAATGAGTAAATCCACCCTACTATATGCCCAGGAACACCCCAGGATTTTAACCGATTAATCAAAACAGTGTGCTCCCTGGCATCGTATGTTTCAGAGATATCGAGCGTCACTAAAGCAGCATATTGCTTATGACGCCGGGTCAGTTGTATGCGGCTCTCTAAATCGAATCGGGCACGTCAGATGGAGCAGCCGGTCCTGAAACCAATCTAACCGGAACTAAGAATTGAATTATCGTTTGCACGTTTTATGACACGGAGATTAAGAAGCCTCTCCATTAATTTTACAACGTTTGACGTAATAAGGGCAAGGGGTCTAATTATCTCCCAAGTATAACACCCCCCCCCCCTTGTTTCTTAAGTAGGGTTGTTACTTTGGCAAGCTTTCATTGCAGCGGAATCCATGCATCTTTAATTGAATACTTTACCAGGTATAAAATGATGTTAGGTGATTCTCGCAATAATATTTTTAACATTGTAGTTGTGACTCCGTCAGGGCCTGGGGCTCTATTTCTATTAGTAAAGCCTAGTGCAGTCTGATTTAGCTAATGAAATTGTATGAAGCCATCCGAATGGTCTAATACAAAATGGACAGCCAGAAGCGGGGCTACAAATCGATTTTCTAAACCTTTGGCAATCTCTTCTAGGGAGACGTTCATGTTTTGCAGGGTCAAAACCTCTGAGTCCAGTGTCAACGGCGTTGGTAGCACCTTCCTAACACGAAGAAATGCGAACAAAGCGAGCGTTTTAATTTTTTTTACAGATAATTGTAATGCCTAATATCATATTCTTCTTTGGCTCGGTTAACAGTACGCTTAAATACACCAGCAAGAAACTGATACGCTTTCTAATTTGCCGGGCATTGATTGAATTTTCAATTGAATTCTGGGATTTTACGTGCCAAAAACAACGATTTGATTATGAGGCACGCCATTGATTCTGGAGAAACATTTTTTCAAGCGGCTTTTCCTTTTTTCTATAGTCACGCGTACACTTATTATTGCACCAACGAGAAGCGGTGCTTTTAGCCGATGGGATGACAAATTAGGCTTGCTTCCGGGAATCCTCGAGAACCGAACAAATCGTTGAATCGTTTCGAAACGGCTGAACGCAAGTCAGAAATTTATTGTGGTTCCCAAATGTGCACGCTTGACATTCTAAAGATGTTATTTGGCAAATGATTTCGAAGTACACAGGAAGATGGTCGCTGTCGGTTGCTGAGTCAACCGCGAACTGCGATGAAACATTGAGGCCAGCACTACAAAAACCTTATATCTAACACTGAACAAAAGTGACCTCTAGCAATGTTACATGTCTTGTGTTCTGGCATGAAATGTTACTGTCAATAGTCCAGGCTGTTAAGAACGGTCAGCTGCAGTGCAAGTTCGCCAGCCAGTTACGCTAGCGGTGGCAACCTCATCTTGGAAGGCCGCCGCCAACCTCTAGCCACGGCGTGGCTAAGTCGACTTTGTGTCGGTAACAATACGCGCATCCTCCACTCTCCGTCGCTTCAGCTAGGATGCGTTGTGACTGAAGGAGTTCGACGAAGCAGGCTTTGTGCGCAACACGACAACGCGGACCTGATCTGCTACGGGTGGGGGATTTGACGCGGGAACGCCGAGGAAGGCTCCTTCCCACGCACCGACCAAGACGATGTGCTACTCGCGACGGTTCCCAGTTCTACGAAATTCGTGTGGTGTCGGTTTCGGACCGTGAACACGTGTGTGTGTGCATGTGTGTGTGTAAACCGTCCTGCGGAGAGGCGGCTAGTTTGCGATGACTAAACGAACGTTCGCGTCGCCTTGTATCGGGAGAGGACCAGGTGTTTAAAAACTGCTGTTGTGCGGATGCTCGACACACTTTTTCTTAAGCAGTCATGTTGGACTGAGACTCTCTCTCAAGCAGTCATGTTAGACTGATGTACTTTCTCAAACAGTCATGTTAGACTGATATAAATACTGTAAATAAACCCATATTCCTTGTTCTCGATGAGAAGCAGTCCTTCCCTTCATCAACGCCCTCAGCGTGGATAAGTTGGACGACGGCATGGGCCAGCTACTTTCGAATTCATGCCGGACTCCAATCTTAACAACGGATCACGAGCGGTGGGATTGAGCCCCCAATCCTGACAAGGCCCGCCCCACAAAATTGCAGGGCACTCAATAAAGTTATTTGAATGAATGAATAGTCCACTCCCATAGTCGCTTACCACATGTAGCGATTCACATCACCAGTGGCCAGGGGGCAAGGAAGGTGAAGAGGAAGACGAAGAGGGGACGCTGGGTTCATTAAAGAATGAGGAGGAGGAGACGATACACCACTTTCTTCTATCTTGTCGCCGCTTTACTGCGGCAAGTAAAAGATTATTGGAAATACTTCTTCGAAGACCTGGCCTGAACTTGACAGAACCTGCTATTCTTTCGTTCGGGGCGTCCACTTTGGGATGCCCTGCTAAATTAATATTTTTTATTTTTGTACTTTTACATGAATTATTACTCATTCCATATGACCTTCATGATTTTATTTTAACAGATAATTCTACGCTATTCAATCCTAATTCCCTAGATATTCGGAAATGTATGCTCCATATTAATTTGAAATAATCCTCCCATTTCTTCTCCAATCCCCCATCGTGGGTAGGAGCCACACACGTGATACGAAACAACAACAACAACAACAAAGAATGCATCATTAAACTGATGGAGTCACTATGTCTCTGTAGAAACTTTACATTGGCGCAGTCGAGGTCTGGAACCTGCAAATGAAGATCAAGTTCGACATCACGCGCTGTGAGGTGCGACCCGTCATAGTGGGCTTCCAACCAGATGGCGAGAGATACATCGGGCTGCTGGAGAACACTACCACCCCGAGTCTTCTGGAGATGGTTTCCCATATAGCCGGAGCCCCTGTAGATGACCACGTCACTCAAGGTAGTGGGACTGTCAGTATGAATCTTAATGATTTGGTATCTTGGTTAGGAAGAGCCCCACCGGCACGGGAAATGCGGACGCCAGCGAATTTCACTGACTCTAACATAGGATGTGTCATTAGTGCACTACAAGAAATGCAAGTGACCTGTAATACACAACATCAGCAGCTCTTGGGACTTGTTATTTCAGCTGCGAATACGAGGGGAAAGCGTGAAGACCTTTTGTCAAACCAGACTTGTTTGATGGCACTTCATCAGGCGTAGCTGTTTGGCTGGATTACCACGATTATGCCTGCAACAAAAACCAATGGACAACCGATGAAGAACGCATACATAATATGAGACTTTTCCTAGCTGTATGGTAACGTACGGAAGTGGTTGGACTTGCAAATAGCATCGCATGCAAATAGTTATTTGAATGAATGAAAGAAAAGCTTCTCGAGTGATTTTCAGATGAATCTTGTAGAGCTCTGGAATAGTTCTGTTGTCTGCAGGCAGAGAGGCACTAATATCAAAGAGTACGTTTTTGAAAAGTGGCGGTTGCTTCGGACTGACGACCCGACATTGGCGCATTCTTCTGTCATCGCTCTTATGACTAGACATTATCAAAGACAGATTCAAGGGAGGTCGCTTACCACTATAGACGAATTACTACTAGGACTGAAGTATACTGCATTTCCGGAATACCATGCACCTGATAAGGAGATGTCGGTCGCTGAAGGCGATTACCGCGAAAAGAATACAGCCACATCATTAGGGGCAGCAGAGACTAGCGCTGATTGTAACCGACACTGCAACACGACACCCAACGTACAATATCAGTAGTTGGATCAAGAGCAATGCACTGTTGAGGAAACAGTATTTCCCACGAAGACAGACGTTTTGAGTGTCCAGATGCTACTGAATGGCTGCACTTTGTCAGTTTTCATTGATACTGGTGCTTCTGCAAGTTTATTCAACGAGAGCCTAGTCGATGCTGACAATATTGTGCGTGGGAAGACCATCCGTGTCTGCGGCTACGATGGTTCTTGCCGAGAATATAATAGATGGACGTCAGCTTATCTGGAGTTTGAAGGCGAAAAATCAAAGGTTGAAGCATTGGTGGCGCCCAAAGTCAATTATGATGTTATCTTATCCAGGCCTGATATGAAACGCATGAAAATTAATTTCCTCTGGAATTATTTGGTCGCCATAGGAAGAGGATGTCTTCCACTTCATATCGCCCAAAATACAGGTCGTAAAGTGCCTTCCGCAGAGGATGTACCTTTGAAGTTTTCAGAGCTATTGTACATTGGCTAATGTCCAGAAGCCACAACAGCCATTGAGGTACCTTTCCCCTTACGCGACATCACTGTAGTCAAGAGAATGCCATATAGCCTCAGTTATGAAAAAAGTAAGCAACTATAGTTAAAGCAGGAGCTTCAAGGAATGCTGTAGGCTGGAATCATCTGGCCGTCTACTTCGTCTTTTGCCTCGCCTACTACTATTGTTCCGAAAGGAGATGGGTCATTTCGTCTCTGCACTGATTATAGACTAGTAAACAAACAAACAGATATTTTCTCACATCCAATGCCAAGAATTGATTAACTCATTGACGAAACAGGAGGATGTCAATGGTTTTCCCGCATTGACCTGTGCAAGGGATATTGGCAGGTACCACTAAAAGAGGATACTAAGAAATTTACAGCACTTCTCACCCCTTTCGACATATTGAGGGTGAACTCCACCACTGGAAAACCTGGTGCCACTGTCGGCGTGACGTAGCATGAGGGAACACGTGGACACAGCGGCCGCGTCGGCCGCGTCGGCTGCTTCGGAAGCGCCGAAGCGAGCTGAAAACGAAAGTTTAAAGTCCCACCTGCGCCGCGGTTCTTATTAAGGGGTGAGGCTTTATCGCCTTGGGTGTCTGCTTGACAACATTTGAAATTACTATAACAGGCAGTGGCTGCCTTTGGAGGCGTGCAGCATTGTAGGCTACTGCTCGGTGCCGCAGTGCCGGACGTACGCAACGGAGCCCGGTGTCAGCCTTATTCACACGTAGCTGCAGGGCAAGGAGCTGTGTGAAGCTTGGCTGGCGAAACTTAGAACCGGCAGACAGCCATCGGCTACAACTCGGGTATGCATCAAGCACAGACATGAGGAAGATTTCTGCTACGGCGCCGGGACTGCACGATGTTCGGTGAGTGGCAGAAAACGCGCACTGAGACGCTCGCCTGCGCCCGCTGCCCGGCTAATGTCGTGACACTTTATTAGGTCTATGAACTTGTTGATACTAGATTCTGGCAAGTTCACTGGAATGAAAAGGGAGCGGTAAGAAGCGCATTAAAAAAAGCATGGCATATGGTCATGTGTGCGTTATGAATTAATGCACTGGATTACTAAAAAAAAGCAGAGAGAAATCGCACGCGGAGAAGACCGATAAACATACAGTGCGACGCAACTTGCGAAGTAATATTAAAATGTCCAAGAATTTAGAAGACAAAAAAAAAGAATTAATCGTCGCGACGGCACATCACAGTCGCCGTAGGCGTCGAAGTCTCTATAACGAAATTATTTTTTCAGAGTTCTGATAGCGTCCACGCAACAATGGTTGCTAGTGTGCTGTCAAATGCTCATATGCTGCTGCCTAAAGCTCACGGCATGGTGCGAAAACGCGCTCACAGCGAAAGCAAAACATTGTGCACGGACATGCATGCAGACGCGCACTCGGTCGCTGCGAACCCGTGCGATCGCTGCATTGAGGCTTCAATCTGTTATGCCCCATTTGGTTACACAGACAGCCCGCTATAAGAACATATTTCACATAGCTTACTGTCAGCGTTTGCCTACCTTTCACGCAGGAAGCCGGTTCGGGATACTCCATCGCGGCGACCGCGCGCAGTGGCGTTCACTGTACGTATTCGGTAAAGAGATAGCGTCTGTAAACGATTCTGTGCTCTCAGTTTGCCCTAGGTTATTATATCGACAGTCAAAAACTTTTTTCGTTTTGAGAGCACCTACATAAATGTTCAGGAGGGTTGCCGCGGGGTGTTTTTATTGAACGCCGTAAGCGAAACCTATGAGGAGCGCGCCGCGTGATCCCTCATATACTACGCAAGGGAGGCGCTTCCGACAGATGGCGACTCCGTAACTCTTCGCCCACAATACGAATACAAACTATAGACTGCCGTTTGGATGGAAAAACTCCGGATCATGGTTTCAAAAGATGATGAACGATGTTCTAAATAACTGCATCGGAAAATTCTGCAATGTGTAAGTGGACGACATAATTGTATAATCGAAAACAAGTGAAGATCATGAAGAGCACCTGGGGAAGGTCCTCGAAGCGCTCAGCACTGCTAGACTCAAGATCAACATTAAAGAAAGTGAGTTCTTATGCAGGAAAGCGGTATTCCTTGGAAGAATATCTGACGGAAGAAGCAAGGACACTAAGGAGAAGAGCATTCAGCGCATCAAGAAGCTGGCAAAACCATATTGCATTCATTCTTTAAGAGTCTTCCTTGGGCTCGCAGGCCACTTCCGCGCGTAAATAAAAGACTATGCGAGATAAACAAAATGTCTCACTGCACTGACACAGAAAGGCATGCCGTTCGTATGGTCTGAAGAATGTGAAAACAGCTATCTGGAACTTGTACAAGCCATTTCACCCGATCTTGTGCTGACACTCCCAGACTTTGATTTCCCCTTTGAACTTTACACAGACGCTTCTCACTACGCTGCTGGTGCCACTCTTTATCAAAGAGACGAAAAGGAGAAACCTGGCAGGAAACTCAAAGTCAACGGATACTATTCTTGTACATTCACGAAACCGCAGGAAAACTACACAACAACGGAGAAGGCAGCACCAGCGGTCGTAATAGCTCTAAGATACTTTAGGAGTTACCAGGAAGGCAACCACTTCAAGCTCTTCGCTGATTACCAGGCACTAACGTATCTCTTGGACCTCGCACTACCAAAGGGCAGAATAGCCCGCTGGGTGAGCGAGATTCAACAATTCAGCTTCGACATAACGCGAAACAAAAGTACCCGCGGTCCTCAAGTTATATCACAGCAGTCCACAATCTGGAGGTCATAATAGACTTTGGAAGATCTACCACAAGCTAACCAAGAGGTTTACGTGGAAAAAATCGAAAGCACTTGTTGCCAATTACGTCAAGACGTGTTACAAGTGTCAAATCGTAAAATCAAAATACAAGCCTCGTGGGAACAGAATGGCACTGCCAGAATACCCTATGATCCCTTTCGAAGTCATTCATCTTCATTTTGCTGAGCTCAAAAAAAGAAGGTGAAAGCGTTAGAAGAACTCAATCTTGTCTGGTCGCTGTGGATGAATGCATGCGGCTTGTTGCCGCCAAAGCTGGAAGAGAAGATGCGAACTGCGTCATATCTCTTCTCGAGCGGGATATCCTCAAGAACACCAAAGTAATTGTTGCCGACAATGCACCAGCGTTCAGAAGTGAGAAGCTGTGCAAGTGGGGCAGTGAGAAAAACATCACGCTTCGCTACCAAGAACCTCACCATCCTGAGGCTAACGCATTATCCAGGACCTCAAAGTATTTATCAAGTTATATCCCGAGTTGAAGTGAGGTTGGAAGAGCACCTTGGAGGCAGCAGTGTCGCACCACAACAGATCCTACACCGCAGGCATTGGGTGCATCCCTAACCATTCCGTACTATTCATTGGTTGCCGGCTGACCGAGAGCTGGGCTTAGTCGACAGGATTCATTTAAAGGAACATCCCAAGACCCCGATGCAGTCACAGAAATACCGGATGACTATGAAGATGCAATTTGATCGTCACCACAAAACAAAGATACCAGAGGTAAAACGGTTGCACCCTCTTAAAACGATTGCACCCTTTGGGGTGTATATTTGTCATACAACGATAATCGTCATCTGCCTTGCTTGCACTCTTAAACAAATGTACACCCTTTCTGGTGTATATTTGCCACACAACAATAACCGCGCCTTCTGTGTTGCTTGCGTTTCCTTCCTTGAAAACGCTGCGCTCGCTAGATTCCTGTCGAGAATGCTCTTTCATGCTGATAACGGGCATGCCGTTCGTGACTTGGAAGTACCGGGCTCGCCGCGTTAAAGAAAGGAAATGCGGACAAGAAGGATGGCGATTATCGTTGTGTGGCAAAAGGGTGTAATTTTGCTTAAGAGTGTGCGTTTCCTCTCTTGAAAACTCTGCGCTCGTTATACTTTCCTGTCGAGAATGCTGTGTCAAGCTGATAACGCACTCTAAAGAAAGTTTACACCCTTTGGGTTGTATTTTGTCTCCAAACTATAATCATCATCTGTCTTGCCCGCACTTCCTTTCTTTTCCACTGCGAGCTCGATACACTCTCAGACAAAGGTACACCCTTTGGGGTGTATATTTGCCACACAACGATAATCATCATCTGCCTTTTGAGTTTCTTGAAAACGCCACGCCAGCTACTTTCCTGTCGGGAATGCTATGTCATGCTGATAACGCGCATGACATTCGTTACTGGGAAGTACCGGGCTCGCAGCCTTAAAGAAAGGAAATGCGGACAATACAGATGACGTTTATTGTTGTGTGGCAACATACAACCCAAAGGGTGTAATTTTGTTTTAGAGTGTACTTCCTATACACTCTAAAAAAAGTTTACGCCCTTTGGTGTGCATATCTGCCACACAACAATAATCGTCATTTCCTTGCTTGCGTTTCCTTGAAAACGCCGCGATCGCTTCTTTCCTGTCGGCAATGCTATGTCATGCTGATAACGCGCATGCCGTTCGCTACTGGAAAGTACCGTGCTCGCAGCGTTAAAGGAAGGAAATGCGGAGATGACCGATGACGTTTATTAATGTGTGTGGCAGAGATACACCCCAAAGGGTGCAAACTTTCTCAGAGTGCACGAACGGCTTGGGCATTATCAGCTTGACACACACTCTTAAGCAAGTGCAACTACTTACAAAGGAGACCATTCTACGTGCACACAGAAAATGGCCCGACATCCGAGCATTAAGGTAGCCGAGGAGTCCCTCAAGGAGGAGTGCTTAGCCCGACTCTTTTCAATCTCACCCTTTGTGGATTAGTTGAAAACATGCCAAGCACCGTACGACTTTCCGTCTATGCGGACGACATCTGCATTTGGGCATCAGGTGTGACACGACTTCAGCTTCGCGCTCGGCTTCAGAAGGCAGCCACAATGACATCTTGCTACCTTCGTGAACAAGGACTTGAAATTTCATGCGGGAAGTGCGCAATGGTGGCATTCACGAGGAAGCGGATGTCTGCTTACGGCGTATCTATTAACGGGCAATTTATACCATACAGCAGAAGTCACAGGTTCTTGGGAGTCGTAATTGACAGAGACCTATCTTGGACTTCGCACGTGAATTACGTGAAAAAGCGGCTGACTGCTATCTGTCACCTGTTCAGCTTCCTTGCAGGAAAAAGTTGGGGAGTATCTATACACGCTATGTTACAGCTGTACAGTACATGGCGTTGTTCGTTGGATCCCTGCGATACAGCCTGCTTGCAATATCCAACACCTGCAAGACTAACCTGCGTACGATTCAGAGTATTCAAGCCCAAGCCCTTAAGATATGTCTTGGCTTACCACGCAGTGCATCAACGGCTGAAACCATTGCCCTTGCGCAGGATTACCCAATCACGACGCACATTACCGTCGAGACAATGCGTATGGATCTCAGGCATTATGCTAGGACCCCTTCCCACCACTTGGCGAGCCTCACTGCTGCAAGGCCTTGCTTGACATTTAGCGGTATTGTCAGTGCACATCGTGCGTCGTTTACTTCAGGGTACGCACCTTCGGCCAAGTCAGCGTTTCCTCCGTGGTGTTTGAACCGTCCACAAGTACATATAATGATTCCAGGACTACAGAAGAAGACAGATCTACCGGCCCCTGCTCTAAAACAGCTGAGCTTCTTTTGCATGAAAAGTACAGCAACCACGTGCACATATATACCGATGGATCGACTACGTCGTGCAGTTCTGGTGGTGCCGTGGTTATACCAACGCGAGGAATGACACTGCGGTTCAAGACATCGCATGTCACGACCTCAACGGTGGCAGAACTAACGGCCCTGCGTTGACCACTGGAATTCATTGATTCTGAAAGACCTAAAAAATGGGCTTTGTTCTGTGATTCAAAACCGGCATTACAGTGCACGCAGTCAGTTCTCCGACACGGATGTCATGACCAATCGACATACGAAATCGTGAAACTTTACCATTACGTCCAACAAAAAGGTCACGAGGTCGTTTTTCAATGGGTACCTGGCCATTATGGAATCAGTGGCAATGATTCCGCCGATAACGCTGCTCGCACAGCACATCAAGAAGAGCACAGCGTTCCAATTCCGCTTTCGAGGACAGGCGCTGCAAGGCAGCTTCGACACCTGGCACGCAGTCTCACAGTGACCGAGTGGAACTCGCCAAACTTACGACTTACACGACTGCATCGACTAAACCCCTCCCTGCAACTCCGACCTCCACTCGGACTTCCTCGACGCGAAGCTACGCTTCTCTGTCGCCTTTGGTTAGGAGTTGCCTTCACAAAGGCATACTCTACATTAATTGGAGTGACTGACAGTGCAGCATGCGAGGTCTGTGGCACCGAAGAAAACATCGACCACCTGCTGTGCCACTGTCCAAGATATGCCCTAGAGAGACAAGAACTTGCCAAAGCTTTCCAAAAACTGGACAATCGGCCGCTTTCTATGCAGGTGCTGCTGGAACACCGCCCCCATCGCCCGTCGGCCCATAAAGCGGTGAAGGCGCTTTTGTGTTTCTTAAAGGGAAGCTGAAGAGTTTTCCAGAAAATATTAGTGAAGAGCTGTACGTAATGGTTTTCAACCTTCCGAATTCGAATATCGCATCGAAATTGAGCGAAAGAAAGCGCAAACATATTTTATTTTGACGAAAAGTGCAGCAGCAGACTCGGGGCAGCTCGCGCGCCTCGTTTCCGCCTGTGATTGGTCGGGTGCCTCGTGACGTCAACAATGGTGTTCGCCCAAACCGACCGCTGCTGCCACACATGAAGCACGCTGCAAGGTGGTTTGGCGCTGTGGTTTGGTGAAACAGTAAATGTAAATTTCGAGAGCTTGCGTTTCTTTGAGGAGTTCGGCGTTGATCCCTACATACACGTAGCCGGCCTCTCCAAGAAGCAAAAGATGCTGGTAGCAAGCAGTGCTTTCGACGCAAACGAAAGCGAAGTGTTAGCATCTCCTCGTGTTAGAAGTGTTCTTTGGTGAGTATGTTTTTTGCAAAGCTGTATTCAGCGATCCAGTGAGTTTGTTTCCGGGCAAACAACCGTACTGTTATGTTCGTGCATGCCTCCTCGTGGAACGTAAGCAGTGATGCGATCGTCGGCATTTGTGCGCTGCCCCAAAGCTGTCGGCAATCTACACAGACGGTTTACATGCGGGAAAAGTTTCCCGGCTCTTATAGCACGTGTAGTGACCATCAGCGCGTCATCCGCACGCTACTCGTAACCGGAGCCGTAAAGGCGGCGAATTCCGTCGGCTACGCGAGACAGTCGGTTTCTCTCTGTGCACGAGGTGGAGCGAAGCGTCCTGGCGTGCGCCGGCTTTCAAACACATGCAAATTTTACACTTGCACTGCCTTGTGGTAGCTACATGTAGGCTGTTTCACAACACACGTGCGAATAAAAAATTAACGGTGGTTTGTGACGAAACCTGTGTCAAGGATGGGAGATAAACGTATACCTTCCGTTCAGCGTGCTAACACGAAGGAGCTAGCAGTAAATCAAAATCCAGGTTTGGACGAGTTCGTGTATTCATAAGGTCTTCCAAGATCAGTTACTATCCGTCCGCCCGCACCTGTCCCGCCTTTGCGCGTTCATTGCCCGACCTTCTCGCGCTGCGTTAGAAAGCCTGCTAGCAACGAGTCGTACTCTCACTCATTATTGATAAACTCTGGTAGTAATCGTCGTCAGGGAAGTGGTTAGAGCACAGCACTGTTGTTCTTGAGCGCTTGAAATTCTTTCGATTCACAGCAGCGTCCCACTTAGCTGCAAGCTTCTTGTCTTGCGGGAAGAAATGGAACATCGTCGTGGCCGCTGGTGATCGTGCAACCGTAGGCTGCACAGAACGCCGGCATGATCGGCCCACCACTTCAATTGATGCTGCGCACGTCAACTACCACTCTACATACACACAAACAAAGGAATGCAGGGTCGAGCGAAGCAGATTATGACGGCACGCACGCAGAAACAAGCGCTGTCACGCCCGGTCGCGGAGACTTCGAAGGAACGGAACACCAGTGCTGACGTCACTACGCCGCGGTTTCCGGTCTCCGCTCGCATCGTCAGCGTCAGCAACAGCGCGCGGCGTTCGACGGGGGGCGGAGCGACAGCGCAATTTCAGCCGACGATTACGTCGCTCCTAAGTGAAAAATCACCCCCCCCCCAAAAAAAAAAAAAATTTTACCGGCATGGTTTATAAGGTTCCCGCATCCGTATATGAGCGTCTTATTGAATTCGACAGACTCTTCAGTTTCCCTTTAAGGACGACGGGATTGTGCGACCATCTGTGACTATAAATGCAATTTCTGTAAGACCACACGCGTCAGCGAACTCACCGCAATTTCCTTCTTTCCTTTCCTCCTCTCTCTCCCTGTAATCTTTGTTTTCCCCTTTCTCATTCCCCCGGTGTAGGGTAGCCAACCGGACGTTATTCTGGTTAACCTCCCTGCCTTCTACTTTTCTCTTTCCTTCCCCTCTTAAGCAAAATTACACCCTTTTGCCACACAACGATAACGGTCATCTGTCTTGTCCGCATTTCCTTTCTTTAACGCGGCGAGCCCGGTATACTTCCCAGTAACGAACGGCATTCGCGTTATCAGCATGACATACCATTCCCGACAAGAAAGTAGCGGGCGCGGCGTTTTCAAGCAAGGAAACACAAGCAAGGAAGATGACGATTGTCGTTGTGTGGCAAATATACACCCCAAAGGTTGTACCTTTGCCTAAGAGTGCAGCATTCTCGACAGGAAAGTAGCGGGCGCGGCGTTTTCAAAAAAGAAAGCCCAAGCAAGGCACATGACGATTATTGTTGTGTGGCAAGATACGACCTGTACATTTGTTTAAGAGTGTACTTGCGCACGCTACATGTAGCTTTCGGTTTCGGTTCTACGTAATGAAAATGCGACATGGCAGGTCCACGACCTACAGAACTCAAGACCTGGACAGATCTTCCTGCTCCAGCACGCCTCGTCTAATTCGCCGCTTTCCCCGCTAGGGACAGAGCGTACGAGCAGAGTGGCGCTAGTTATAACCTGTTCACTGTCGTCTGCGATCTGTTCAGCGCTCGTGCTGCCATTTCGGCAGGCACAAAGCGCTTGTATTGGCGGGAAATGAATAAATTCACAAATATAAGAAGAAAAGAGAAATTTTCGAATGCTTTGTGTTGGAATAGTGAAACTAGAGGAGGAGAAGCGGTGCAAGAAATGTAAACAACGAGCATTGGTGGCAGCTGCAATGCTAGAGTGACGGCATAAATTTCCCATTCCTAGCCTCCGTAAGAGACGAAAAATTTTTTAAAAATATTCATAGGATAATCTAGCTTTCTTGAGTTGACTACAGATAGCCTAATGTCGTAGATGACATTAGGATTTACTGCTGTGCGCCGTAGGGAAAGGCACATGATCTGGTAAAAGTATTCACGAGTAAGTCCTCCACCCGATATGTGCAATAGGTTGATAGATTCTGCTTCAAGGAGAGGTGAGCATACCTTGTTTTTAATGTTGTTGGATGTGTAGCTCAGTAGAAAGCTTGCAAAAGCGATCCCAATACTTTAAAACGTGCTGCACTGCGGGCCTTAAATTGTGTCACGGAACTCTCTTCAAACTGCAAAGCTAGCTTTTCTGCGTGGTACGGCGGCGGCAGCATAACGGAGGTGCGAAAGATACGTACGCAGTGAAGCTGTGTGCGTAATTCTCTTTTTGAACTCACGACGCATTCACGGAAAACTTTAAGAGTTAAAATGAGTGGTAATCGTTCTGTCGTCGAACATTACGGTGGTTTCAAGTTTCTATTATAAAGAGCGCAGAAACGAATTTTGCAACGCATACAATGAAACTGTTGTGTACTTTACGAACTCTATAAACAGTGTTACTTATAATAATCTGCAAGATCTGTGCGGTTTGCTACTGCCTGAAAAAGGCAATAGGAGCGGCTATTTAACACTATTTTAGGGAGCAGCGGACTATACACGCTCCGACATTTTTTAGGTTCGGACAGTCAACTTTTGGAGCCAAGTGACCGATCAAAGCCTTGTGACATCACTGTCACTGTGTTCGCAAAAATCATCAACTAGACAAGCAGTTCGTCACAACACAATAGCCACCGTACCAATTACAAGGCCGCACCAGTCAACCGTAGAGTAGCAGACGAACAGGCTATAAAAGCTACACCAACGGCGAACGGTTGAACGAGAGTGGGCGCAAGTGGCTCCCATAGAAATCGGATATCTGTGCAGGTCTGGAGTTCCAGTAGGTCGTAGGCCGGTCATGTCGAAAATCCACTTCTTGTACGTCATTTCCGCTTCCTTTTTCTAGTGCATTCTGGGTTGAATGCCACGTTGTTTTGAGGGCGCATGCGTATCAAGGCATTTCCGGCAGTCGGAACGTAACGTCAGCCTGCTGCTTCTTTCACGGGAAGTATGTGTGTTTTATAGAAGTAAAAGACGAAGCCGTCGAGCTGCGCTTTAACCATTTCTAAGTGAGTATTGGAGCGTTTGACCGCTCCTCACGGGTAATAGGTTCCTAGGCAAATCATTTTTATTGTGTCGTCGACAACTCGGTACCACTTGACCTGCGATCGACGGGCCAGCTTTTCGGCGTCTCTTCCCCCTTTTTTTTTTTAAAAAAGAAGGCTTAATCGTGCCTTCGATGCGGTATTTTGCACAGATAAACAAGCATTCGTTCTACTGGACACACGTATACGCACGCTGTTTCGAAGGTTTTGCAATGTGGGACATTTGAAACTGACGTCTTCGTGGCATTGACGCGTAAGCACTGCCGCATCATCGGTAAGCGACGCAGTGATGCTGCTTGTTTTTGCCATTATTATTTTTGGCGGAATGTGTTTCATGACAATGTAATCGCATTTATTAAACCTAGTTCATGAGATTACTCGGAAAGCTCCCGGTTTATGATACAAACAAGTGGCGGTGCAGCGGGTAGACGAAGCAGGAAACCTGGGGAGAAGTCGCTGATGCCGTATCGTAGCCTTGAATTTGATCGCAGCGATATGCTTGAGCGCTCAGCCTTCCAAGTTTTGTCATTTCTGTCCTGTTTGCTCGTGCTTGTGGCCAGCGCGTTGCACTTTGTCTCATCGAAACGCTCTTTCCCGCCCTGGGATGTGCAGTCACTGACCTTGTGCAAGTGCGGCAGATCTTTTTACTTGCCGTGGGCTCTCGGTCTGGTCATTTATTGCACATCAGGCTATCAGTCATCGTAATGTTGCTGTAGTAGAGTTGCGAAATAAACGCGCTGGTTATAATGCCGGTGTTTTGCTGGTGCTTTGCACTCTTATGTATCACGTAAAGCTTTATGTGGACATACACCGTCTGAGGAAACGCGATTATTTCATAGCTCTCTGCTAGCAGGATTGACCATATCAAATGTGCGCCGAAGTGTGGATGGTATTTTCCTGTTTTTGGTACTCTTCTTTAATACTACCACTTTTGTTCTGCGGATGTACCTTGCACTTTTCCCAGTGACAGAAGTTGCACCTGCATGTTCTAACAGCAGCACACCTCTCGCAACTTTAGGTTACTAGCGCCTCCTTCAAGCATTATCCTTCTTCTTTAATGATTTTGTTGAGTAAAGGTGAAACTCACTGATGTCAATAATATAGGTATAGTGAACCTGGTACGTTAATGAGAATAGGTGGGTAGAGGTTAAAGAATTTTTCGTGTGCAGCATGGTGGTTGGAATAGCAAGTCATGTCGCTTATTGAGAAACTTCTAACATGCTCGTTTTTTTTGTTTTTTTTCATTGTCACACTGTGATCTGATAGGTTAGCAAATGCCACTTTGCTTTTGGCAGCTTCCCAAACAGTTGTCTGCACTTACTGCATAAACTGTAACTGCACTGATGCAGCACAACTTGAGTGCTCCAATTTAGGTGAGCATATTGTTTGATAAATAAATTATTTGCATTTCCAGCTTACACTTTGTGTAGGTCTAGGAAACACAAGTTAATCGAAACAGAGTATTGCACATTTTTTTTTCTAGCATACAAGGAGTTCAAACAACAGGGATTGGTACGTGGTGTTTTAGCATGTATAACAGTGAAGAATTCATTGAAGAATTCAAGGATGCAGAGCATGTATGCTTGTACAGTGCTTTGTGTGCATTTGAGTGCACGTGTTTATGGCTATATGCACGAATCTCTTTCCTGTTACTACAAGCACTGTTGCAGCTTTTGCATAGGGCTGTTGAAGAAGTTATGTCAAAAGAAAGCATTGATTGTTGTAGCTACTTGGTTGGTTGTATGCATTGGATGCTCCATATGCATAACACTTGGTGCATTCTAGGACAGGCCTTATTGGCCACTTAACAGAGTATTTTCATATATATTGGCAACATGCATTTATGTATAAGTATTTACAGAGCCTGGAGCGTTTGGGGATTTACAAATTATGAAGCACTGGGCAACAAGAATGCAGCAGGTTGGAACATTATTTATGAATGCTTCAACATGCATTTAGGTATTTTACATGGAATACAAACACTTTCGAGTAAGAAAAAATCTGAGTAGTGGTTGCAGTATTATATAAACTACCGAGAAAGATTTCTGGATCATGGAGCCATCGAGAAACCCTGTTCTTCTATGTCTTCTGTGTGCTGCCTGTGATCGTGCGGTAGTTTTACTTTTTGTGTGCAGTCAGTGTAACATCTGTGCCAGATGTTAGACTGCAGGAAAATTTAACTTTTCTGTTGGCTTTTGAAGTGCATAGCTTTGTCTATGTCTTTGTCGATGTTTGCGATAGTGAACATGCTGTGGGCCTAGTAGTCTGTTGCTGAAGTAAAGGAGAATAGCATACATGCAAAACAGTAAACAAGCTGCAATGGTTTAATTGTGTGGCTACTGTGTGTGCAGAGATGTTATGAATATTGCGTGGAACATGTTTGTTCTTTCGTGAGCATGATTCCAAAGTGAAAATTTTGTTAAAGGCACAACAAAAAAACTTTGATATACAAAAAAAATGGATGTTAATCTTTTTGGTCAAAGTGTCTGAATTTATACAGGCAACACGAATTCACTACTGTGGGAAGTTTCGCGGTGACCTACCATGCACATTTAGTATGGTCACCTTGTTCCAGAGGGTCTGATGGATAGTTGATATATACTTAGGGTTGAAGGTGGACACTAAATGTGAAAAGAAGAGCTGCAAGTGCTTGGATCTTGTTCTTTACAAAACATGTACAAGGTAGATGTACAAGTACCAAAAATAATTGTGAAGCTGAAGGAATGAAAGATGATTAGGCTGGGGGGGGGGGGGGGGGGGGGGGAGTGTTGTGTATGGTAGAAGCATTTACTATGCAATACTCTGGTGTCAAGATTCAATTTCTTCTTATAATGTTTTGTTGTACAGATTGTGTCCTCGTTATGAGTAGCTTGCCAATCGACAGTATTTAGGCTATGGTTAAGGGGTGCGAGTTCGTCAAAGGGAGTGTACTCGGGCTTGTGGTTCCATGAAAGGCTTTGATTCATATTAAGTTGAGGTTGACAGATCAGGTTTGCTTTTCAGGAATGAGCATCTGATCAATTGCTGTCACAATGTTCTTATTGAGATGGCATCATACAGTTTTACAGCATATTACAAAGTCATAAAACACTATGCTGACCAAAAAAGGTGTGGTTAAAGGATAGAAAAAGTTGTTTTGGCTTCCACAGGTGGCCGTTTGTCAGTAGTCTTGGTTTTATTCTATATTCTTGTCATTTAAATTTGGTTACCAATGAGACAACACATTATGAAATGACAAGTTTCGCCCAGTTTTGCAGCAATTGTGAAATTTGATTTTCATGATTTTTCCGAGCTGTTCTGTTGTTCTGGACAAATGTCATGAGCCCTTTCACTCTAACCTCTTGGCTGGTTTAGATAGGGAAGTAGCCAAATATCAGCAGGGTCATGTTTGGGAGAATATCAGGAAATGGGGGAAGAAAAACCACAATGACAATGAATGCAACATAAAGGTTTACTTCAGCATTTCTGTGCAAATTATGCAAAGACAGGCACCATCATGTTTATGAGGCCTTGTTAATATTCACTACCCGTTGTGATCTGTTTTTATCCAATAGTTACATAATCATAATATATGGCATCTGAATTAGAGGTGCATAGGAACAAAACAGAAATATGAATTACTTTGAGCCTCCCCTTGTAGCATTGAACAGTATGGATCAAGATGGTGGGACAAACCATTAGATCGGTGTTGGTAATGAGTAAATAAGATGGTGCTCTTCACCTTACCACCATTCTGTCGCTTGTAAAGTGACAACTGGAAGGTGGTTACCTGCTGCAATGGCTTATTGGCTGTTGTGTTCGCAGTTGAGCATAAGGTCAGAGACTTGATTTTCGGCCACAGCAGTCACATTTGGATGGAATTATAATGTAAAAACAATTGTATACTATATTTAGTTGCTTGCTAGGGAAGACCATGGGGTACCTTCCGATAGCACTATCCACCCAGCCCACTGTGCAGCTTTGAGACATCATCAGTTATTGCTACATGGATATCTGGGCCTCTAGAGAGTTTCTGGCAGTCACCCAAGACCACATTCTTTCCTCTGTAATGCGGAGTGTAAATATGACCGTGTAAAATATTTAGTGCATTTGTTGCTCTGGGGTAAATAGTTCTGGGGTAAATAATAACTCATAAGGTATGAAACAGCTTAGTGACTGATGCTCAGTGGTTGATACTTATGCTCTGCATCTCTTTTTCTGTGTTTGCTAATCATGCAAATGAAAGTTAATGACTATCATGGAAATGCACACTATTTTGCTTCCCCTCCCCCCCTTTTTTTGCATAGCGGTGCATCTTGCAGAGAGTGTATGTGAAATATCAAGACAGTGCTAACAGGGCCACCACTGTTTTCATAATGCAAGGTTGTAAAAATTTGGTGACCTAGTAGACGGCATAGTTGAATTGTGGAAAATGACACAGGAAAAGCGTAGAGGCATACATATACGGGGTGATCATTTTTAAGCTTTCTGGAATTTTTAAAGATCTCCTGTGGCAGGTAGCATAATTCTTGTCCTTGAGCTTGATAAGTTGAAGAGGCAGATGTTAAGCACAAAAATCTAGACATATTCAACCAATTAATGAAAAGATCAACGATGAACTTGATAATTAATTAGTTTATTCAGCGTAGTCCAATTTACAACCCAGTGAGTTTGCAAGACGTGTACTCTAGAAATGAATTGCCAGGATGACACCAGTTTCGTGCTATTATTTCCCAAAGTGCGGGACGGAATACATGGGTGTTCCAGTTACTTTTGTGCTTCACTGCGTAAAAAATTGTTTTGATGAAAAATTAAGTGGAACAACAGTGCCTTTTTTATGGTGAGTTTGACAGTGCATATATTCAAATTGGTGTCATTCTGGAAGTTCATTCCAAGTGGATACACCTTGCAAGCTCACTGGCTACAATCTGTAAATTGCAATATGGGCCGTAAAGTAATTAGTGAACTTCTCAAAATTAGTTGAATGTGGGTTTCGATTGTGATGTGATTGTGATGTTGTAACCACTTTTTTTTTGAACCAATAAATCTGAATCTGATTTCTCATGCGAGTAATGTTCACCTCTCCGAATAATCCAGCTCAAGGACTAGAATTATGTTATCTGCAATAGGCAATTTTTAAAAATTCCAGAATACTTGAAAATGATCATGTCGTATTATAGCAACAGTAGGTGTCACGAAATATATGCAAGGTGCAAGGTGCAAGCCAGCAAAGTGATCCAATCAAAATGAATCAGTTCCTCATGTCGTAGCATTGTGATACATACTACTGAGTCTGTGAAACTGAATTTAGTGCGACTATGCCATCTTGTATCTAGATCACCCAGTACACTATAAGAAGGCTTCCATGTGATTTGTTTATCTTTGCGGAAAATGCTTACCATTCTGCAGTTTTGTAAGCATTTTCTTAAAGCAATGTCAAAACAGAATAACCTTTAAGTGGCCTTCCGTGCGATGTGCAGGGTATGGCAATGCCAGGGGGTCAAGGCGTGCCCTATGGAGGGGCCGTTCCCTATGGCCGGCCGGGTGCACCCTCAGCTGGGGTTGCAGAAGGGGCAAGTCCCCATGCTGTGCCTTATGGGGACAGTGCCCACCACATGGCCAAGGAAGCCCACCAGCTTCGACCTCCTCCTCCGGTGGTTATGACCCAGCCGCCACCAACACAGTCAAAGCCTAATGGGCCGACTGTAAATGGCAGCTGGGCTCATCTGGGTGGGGGGTACACCAATGGACCTGCATCAAAGGTTTCCTCGCACCAACAGCAAGTGCCTTCCTTGAGCCCTGCAGGTAAGCTGATGGGGATGTGCATATGTTTATTTGCTTGTCAATGTTAGTGTCGAGCAGTGTGTGTGAAGGGGAATAAATTGTGGTATTGATACCTGGCATGTTGACGTGGATAAGTTCGCACAATGCTAGTGTATGTTTTGTAACTGTGATCATTTGTGATAAAGAGGGGAAAGTGTTTACTGAGGATTCATTGGCTGCCTAGAATACTTACTGGTGCTTTAGGAAAGCAGTTTTGCATTACTGTTATGTACTATGGGAAAATAATGAACACATTGTTGCAAGGGAATTGTGGGATCTGTAACGGTTGGCTGTGTATAAAGGGTGTGTGCATGTCATGGGTGTCTTGAAATTTCGTGGGCTCTTAATGCAGTTTGGCAGCCACTGAGTAGAGATGTTGCTGGGAAGGTTTGAAGCCGCTTTCTCATGGCACTATTCAGCATTGGTCAAACTATACCACACACTTTGGTGGAAGTCATCTTTCTCTGAGCCACATTGTTTGAAAGAGAAAGACTGTGAAAATAGTTGCTACAATGTGGCAAAAATTAAATAATTATAGGTTGTATAGCAAGCATCAGTGGCCTATAGAAACCTCTTCCAAGAAATGTAACTATTTAAGAGCTGGACGGCTAGCTGGAATGCTGCTTCTACCTACCATAGAAACCAGTGGGCATCTGGCGGTGGGTTTGAACTATGCACCTTCTATAGCCAAGTCGGCCATTCTACCCACTGTCTCAAAACTGCAGTCATGGTGCGTGGACTGTGGCATAATAATTACTAATAGGATAATGGCCTGCTGCAGTTGCACAACATTACGGATGTTTTTCAGAACATGATATTTACCTTTGGCTCCTCTCAGCACTCTTTCAAGCCACAGTATTAATCCTCATTCACATCTGGAAAAGTTACTATGAATTTTGTGGCTCCGTTAAGTATTCTTCCTTGGAACTGGTGGCTTGTTCTTCGAGCCAAAATTTTGCTCTGTCAACTTTGCACACGAGTATTGGTATAGTATTTGGTTCTTTATTACAGTAGCGGCCTGCCACTTGGGATGGGCCACTGCTATGAGTAAAGAGAACTAAGTCTGTGGGCTATTGCCCATGATGCAGGTGGGGCTTCAAGCAGAGTAAACCAGGGTTACCAGCAGCCTGGCTCAAGTCCTCTAGTGACTCCTACAACTTCTGGTGAGGTTTGCTTCATTATAATTTTTTTTTCTGTTATTTAAATGGCTCAATTGTCAGGCACATTCCAGAACTAGAGCTTAAAGCACTGTGAAGAATGCACAATTGTCTGGTCTGTGCCTAGTCACCATTACCAGTATAAGCAGCTGAGTTTCTGCGCCTTGTATGGGGCTATGTTATCAGAGTAGACATTAGTTATTGTTACTTGCAGGTTCTGTATCTGACTGTGTCAGCGCGTTTGGGACTGAAATTTCTACATCAATACGTTGTTGTTGTTGTGTACCCCTGCATGTCAGCCAACATGAGAATTGTCTGTGCACATAACCTGTTGTCATAGTAACTGGAGTAGCCTGTGGAGTGTGTATGTGTTAGAACTTGTCATCAGTAGCATTGTAATTTATTTCTGCTCGTGTAAATAAATGGCAATGACTCTCAATAGGTCAGTGTTCTTGTAGTGAGGTTATGGGGCTGCCTGTTACCATGCAGGAAACTTGAGAAAATTTTCCCCACTGGTGTATGATAGAATGCCAGCTGTTACTGCACTTTTGGCCTAAATATGTAGAGGGTGTGGAAAAGGTGGGCAACTTGAAAAGCTCATTAAGAGGGTAGTAATTTTGTCATGCAGTAGGCTCGGTTAAACCAAAATTCTCTAGAGCAATTCAAGTACTATTGGCGTCAAATGAAATGTGAACAGCTGAGTGCGTAGCTGGCTGAAGCATAGCTGAAGTTATAGTCCTTGCCGTCCAGTCATCACCGTTTACACGCGTGCACAACCACTTTAACCACACTGCACAGTGATGTTCCCCCTATACTGCAATATTTTCATTTCTATTCTGGTTCTCTTTTAGTTGAGAGTGAGAAAAGAAAAATTTAAGAAAACAAATGCTAAAATATTGGCGAGTATTATCGCACAGTGAGGCGAAACAGTTTATATGTGCTATCGGCATCAAATGAAACGGGAACAGCACCGCGCGTGGTACAGTTAGTGCCATCATCATTACTGTGCCGTCATCCTTTCTCGCTTTCATATAAACACGAACCAGTACAGAAACGAAAATATTGCATTGTAGTATAGGGGGGAGCATCATCGCACAGTGCGGTCAAAGCCCACCAAGCGTGTGCTGTGTACCTTTAGTTATGGTTCGGCCACGCGCTCCACTTTTTGCGTTTCATTTGACGCCGATAGTACTTTGCTTAGGTTTTCATAGCTCAGAAAACTTCTGTCAAGCTGCACTTCCAATAATATACTAATGATACAGACAATAAAGGTCTTTACATGTTTCTTAAGTGGGCTCTACTGCCAGTTTACTGCTGTTACGCTGAAAACAACTTGTTCAGCAGAGAGAGATTTTAATTGTTGAGTCGGCTCTCATAGCGAAGCACTTGAGATGGTGTAAGAGGGAGTTCATTGTGTAGTTAGCATTTTCTGCTAAACCTTTATCAGAGAAGCCTCACGAAGTTTGTCACCATTAAGGAAACTAGTACAGGCCTTCCTCACATTATGTAGTCTTTGGAGGGTTGAGAGAATAAGACATACTGCATGGAGGCCACACCTATGCTGAGGTGAAGAGACAGCTTGGTGTGAATTGAGGTAACCTTGCAGAGGGATAATGTAGCAGCTGGCACATCAGAACTCCATTTATGTGTTTCTGAAGGGGTTTTATTGTCTCCTATATCTAGTTTGCATAATCCCATGGCCCTAGACACCCATATATAGTATTTGCAGTATAGTTCAGTGACATTCTTACATCTTGTGTTGCATTCTGGATGAGGCAGCTACGTGAACTTTGTTGTGTGCAGAGGAAATAGTTAATTGCTTATACTCTGTCCCATAGATAAAAGGGCTTCTTTTACTAGCATGCAAGCTTTCTAGTGGCGTGGCACACTGCAGCTGCCTCCTCTAACTGGCCACTGTTGGGATGGCACTTTCATCATCATTGCTGTCCTGATTTTGTAGATTTTCCCATGCACTCAGTGCATGGGAAAGCCTGAAGCTTATAATCATAAGTCGATGATCAGTATGGCTAGTTCCTTTTCCTTTGGTACATTTTGGTTTGTTGCTTTTGCAGAGTTCTACAGAATTCTTCACTTGTGTGTCATGATATATTGAGCTTCTTGGCATTTGTTTTCCTTAGTTCAGAAAACTAACTTGATGAATATTCTCATTCATTAATCTTCTCGCAGGAGAGTTTCATATGGCTCTGACCATAGCACTCATTGAGCTCTGTAAGTTGTGGGTAATGAGAAAAGCAAGCCACAAGCTATGACCATCATTAGTTAGCACAGGTTAACATTGTAATCAATTCTGATAACCATTTTTGATCATTTTTCTCATAGTTTCTAACAAAATAGCAGAGCAAAATGGTTGTTGGGGTACTAAACACTGTTCTAGAATGCGTTGATGGGTGAGGAATAAAAGCTTGCGATAAACGCTGCCACACTGTAAGGTGACGGTTGGCACTGTTTATGCAGAGTAGCCCCTGTAGCTCTGCTTTTTTTTCTTGAAGCAGCTTTTTTTTTGTGATAAACACACAAGCCTCATCTGTGCGATATGTGATCACTGTAAAAAATTGTGTATTTGTCGCCGAAGCGTCTCACTAGTCAATGCTATACTAGTGGCAGCCAGTGTCAATGTAATAAAGTTGGCCTGTAGGTTGGACTGCCATGGCATAGCCACTGCAATGTGCCTCGTCCATTTTGTTTTTGCATCTGTTGACTCAATTGTTGTTTATGTGTCTCTGCCCCAAATTCATGCCCGTGAAAAACAGATAAACTAACTCGCTGTACATGATCGAAATGGCAGCATGGGGAAACCACTTTATGACTTCTGTCATGCAGATGTGCTTGACGTAACAGTTTCCTTCTTTCAGTATCAAGGACATATTAAAAAGGGACACTAAAGGCAAATGTAGTCGACTTCCATTTATTTGAGCCTGACAGGACTGACAAAACTGATCGAATTATCCGGCGGGTCGAATTAAACAAAAGGCAATAAAAATGCCGAAACATGCCATTGACTCACTTGGCAGTATTTGCCTTTAATGTTAATTTCGACACAATACAGCCATGTTATGTGGTGAAGCATATCAAGCGGAGAAAAGGTGTCACTGTGGCGGGACATAGCATGCGTTACTTAATTTACACACGCACATACGCAGTCACCTGTCACAGTACAAGCACCAAGACACCTAATAAGTTTACTGGCAGGCCTTCAGAGTTTTAGATAGGCCCCCACTTTTTTGTTGGCTTTAAACGTCCCCCTACTTTCTGAGTTGTTTCATTTTACCGCCTCCCTTTTCATTAGCTTTCCCAAAACACAGATGGTTTTCTCTGCTTCTAGGTGCCTGGTGCATATGCGTGCATATAATTAAGGAATGTGTACTAGGCCCTATTAACTGTCTCATATATGAGATACGCATGGCAGGCAAAATGAGGGCTTAAATTGCACGAGGGTTGCAATGTGGGCTTGTTGGTAATGCATCTTGAAGGGGTGTATGGTAGCGTGTTTAAAAGAGTGGACAAAAGAAGACACACAGGGACACACACAGTGCTAACTTCCAACAATGTTTATTGAGAACCAGGTCATACTTATACACTCAGCCAACATGAGTCACAGCCACATGATCAGATAAACAAACAATCAGAGCGAAACATTTTTGTAAGTGATACGCTATGCCATGCGCAAAAATTTCAGTTCTTTTTTTCAGAGAGAGGCAATGATGGTTTGCTGATACATGAATCCCCTAGGGCATCAATCTCCTCGGCTTCTATTATAAGTCTAGTGAGTTCGCACTTATTTCTACCAGTAATGGTTGAAGGGAGAGAAACCCATCTGATACAACTTTGTCGACTTTATTTTTGTGTTCGCGCAGTCTATCGTTAATACATCTGCCCTACTGTCCGACGTAACACTTCCCACGTGATAAGGGCATACAATGTATAATTGATGTCTTACAATCTCTAAACTTCTTCCTGTGCTTAACTTGGCAGCTAGGAGCACTTTCTTTCTTGTCTGGTCTTGTTTTCCTGCTCAAGCTGATTAGTTTGTTAGGTGCAGAAAAAACCACGTCAGTGTTACCTCGGCGGGCAATTTTCTTTAAAGGGAAGCTGAAACGGTTTTCAATTTCTATGAATTGCTGGGATTGGGAAGAACAGACCTAATAATTTATGGTTCCGCAATTTTTTTTTTTTTCGTTTTGTTAATATAACGGGCGGAAATCGCTTTATAAATCACCCGCGCGGACACGCCCCCATCGCTTCCCGGAGCGCCGGGTGAGGACGTTGGCAGAGGAGAGAACCGGCGAGAGTGACGTCATGGGCAGAGACCGAGCCAACCGAGCTGCGGACCGGCGTGCTGACATGTGCTGGCATGCCTCTTTCCGTCCTGCGCTTTACTGAACGACGCTACGAGAGATCTGTTGCCGCCGCCGCCGCTCACGTTTGTCTTGCGATTTTCGTAAACTGTTCTTTCCTTCTGTGCTGCGTGAGTGCCTACAGCCAAGGGCGCCCAACATGCCCTCGTTCTGTGCAGCGTTCGGCTGCGCGAACACAGGCGGGCGAGACGATGTGGTGTTTCACAAATTCCCGAAGGAAAAGAAGCTTGCAGCGCAGTGGGTACGTGCGGTGAGGAGAGATAAGTTCGTGCCGACGAAATCAACTGTGCTGTGCTCGGACCATTTCCGCGACAGTGACTATCATCGGAGCTTGACAACGATGCGGGCAATCGGTATTCCAATTAAATCGGCGCGACTGAAGCCCGAACAACTTCAAGTACACAGCTTGGCAGAATTCGACGGTTCTTCTTTCCCAACTTTTTCTATACTAGCCAGACAAACTGGCGGTGTGCTGCATACCTCAACTGCCTGTAAAAAAAAATTGCTTTTGCATCACTCTTTTTCCATTGGCCATATCATTTTCACACCTGTGTGTAAACTTCTTGCCTTGTCCAGCCGGTTCGACTCCTTTCTGGGCAAGTGCCACTTCCAGTACTGCCCTGCTGAGGCACACAGTCCTGAATTGTCTTGAACTTGTTACGCACTGCGTGCGCTTCTGTTTTTTCCTAATCTCTTGCACCTCCTGGCAGCACAAGCAGTTCTCTTCATCTTCCATCAATACGCAGCACATGCAGGTTCACCTAGTTTAATGAAAGCGTGATTAGGCCCACATTGATGCACTGGAGAAATACGAACATTTGCAGCCATTAACGTCTGGTAACACAGTTTTAGCGTAGCCGGATAGCCTTACGACAAATGCGAAAACGCGTTGTTGCTAGCGTTGCTATACTCCGTTTCATACATCAGGTGCAACGCTGTGGAGGCTTGAGATACTTCTTGCAGTGGCTGCGTTCGCACTTAGAAAAAGTTCGGTGTTTCTTGACCCGATTTTTCAGAAAGCTTTCCATATATAAGCTCAGTTCGGAATGAAAAAAAAAAATTTACCCATAGAAACCATCCGTGTACTTATACGGCTGCTAACACGCTCTTTTAAAAAAAATTTCTTTTCGGTATTTTTTAATTGCAGCCCGTCGCGGCAGCTTCACGTGCATGCTCGCGCGAGCGAACGCCGCTGGCACGCTGCGAAGCATAGACGGAAACGCGCGCAGTAATAAATTTTGGTGACCGGACTTCGAGCGTAGCTTCCACAGCGATGCACCTGAGGTATCAAATGGAGTGTAGGCTTGCCTAGTGACATTCGACGTACGGTTCAGTTATCGTGTTTACCACACGGCAGTGCTAAAACTGCCTAATATCTTTATGTCAACACTAGCATGGAGCACGCATACCGATTCTTGATCGAGCCACACTCGCAAAGTCGTCGAACCATAGTATGAATATTGCACATATAATACCTCTGGTCGTCTCTGGATGTGTATGATAAGCAACTTCCATGACTGTACCTCGCAGCACTGCATGTGCGCGCTTTGAAACGCAGCACTTATGTTCGCGATCGTGTATCAACGCTGAAAAAACCACGGGACTTTAGACAAGCAGCGGCAAGGTGCTTGACATCGCGGAATTGCACCCGTGTAAAGCTAATGAGAAGTTAGTGCTTCGGCATTCTTCCAGCAGCATGTTCCCAGTGACACTTTAGCGCATTTTTTCTCCCGTCATTGCAACGTGCAGCTACATGAAAAAAAAAAAAACATACGTACCAGCTAAGATTTCCAGCGCGTGAGAAGGTGCACACATCGCTCTCGCTGTTGGCACACTCAATATCGTCGTTGACTCTGTTGCCGCCATCGTTTTCCGTATCGGCTGTGGGTTCAAACATGTACGGGGACAATACAAGCTGTCGGAGACAGCGAGAACGTTCCATCTTGCAACTCAGCTATGAAGCCAGAACAGCAGAACCGCGTGCTACCAGAGAGAAAGGAATGGTGCTACGCTCTGAAACGGCGACATGCGGCGGCGCCGACCGGCGACTACCGCCAACGACGTCACAGCGGCCCCGACCAATCACGGGCAACAGCAGCGTTCGCGCGATGCCCTGAGGCGCTGGTGCGCGTTTTCTTGGAAAAACAGCCGCTTGCGTTTGTTTCCGCCCTTTTTGAACCAGATATTCGTGTTCAGGGGACTCAAAACTGTGGAATGCCGCAGAGAACTCATTTTTTTCGAAAAGTGTTTCAGCTTCCCTTTAAGTTATGCGACAACCGGTGGATATAAGGTATCACTGTTGGTCTTTTTTTCTCGCGGTTACTATTTCCTTCCGCACGTTCAGAAGTCCCAGATTGCTGCACTTGCCCAAGTATTCCCTCTGCAACTGACGCCAGAACATGATTGGCATAACCTGCTTCATGTAGCCGCATCACCTGTTGTCTGAAAGCTTCGTCAGTGCAATGAAGGCATGATTTAGTAAGTGCGTTAATAAAACACATTTTTGCAATTCCTCTTTTTACCAGTTTGGAATGGTCTGAATGATATGACAACAGCGGTTTATTTGTCCTGGGACTATTTGTCCTGGGCTTAAATTGCCACAGCAATTTCTGAAACAGCTCTGAATGACTGCCAGTATGCTTATTGGGCGTCTAGGTGCTCGTACTGTGACCAGAGACAGTGCATGTGTGCCTGTATAATTAAAGAAAGTGTACTATGTCCCATGACAGTAGCCCCTTTCCATTCTTGGTGAAAAGTGCAATAAATGCAATTTATTTAATGCAATAAATTCAATTTATGCACTGAAGGCTAATTTGAGATTGAAATAATGAAGTTTGAGCCTATAGAACTATATGGGCATGTATGGGCGCTGGCCGTTATCTTAGATCGGGATTGAATTAACCCAAAAATTGATTAGCCGGAGTCCAGTTAACTGAAACCTACTGTATTACGTCAATCTGGACTTAAAATACCACTCCAGAGACCTCGCACTGTTTGTTTTGCGCCAAGAAAAGACTTAGTTGCAGAGAAAATCACGACTAAATGGGGCTGCATTCCGCCAACCTAATTGAACTCTCCCGTCATGAGTGTGGTGGTGTGATGCTGCATACGTCATTACCGGACTTTACTACCGTCAATGAGTAAAAGGAAGCCCGAGAGACTGTGCTAGGATTTTTTCTGCAAGATGCGAAAGTGTGGACTCAGCTTTCTGCTGCTGGCAGTTAGTGTCAGTTTCGTGAGCTAGCAAAACCAGCTTAACGCTGTGCAATACCGACACTACCCAAATGTGAATGCGGGTAGTGGGGGGCCAAGTAAAAACGAAATCCTTTGACCACCCACACTGTTGTCAAAGGTAACGTGAAATCTTTTTTCTAGAACTGAATAGCAGTGGACAAGAATAATTTTCTTTGGTCTTATAATACGATGCAATGATCTTTATTTTATCAGTTGTTGAATACTAGTGAGACAGTTATAGTGAGGTGTTATGTCATAGGGCTAGTACCAAAATGTCCTGGCAGAGTGTCAAATCTTGTCTTACATTTACTTCACTTTCTCCCTTAGTAAAGCTCTGTTCATGATAATATTGATGCCTTGGATGTTTTAGAGTATTAATCTATCACTTTAGCTTGGCTTAATATTTGCCTTTATTGTCCCTTTAAAGCTAAGCTAGCATAAAATTTGCCCAAGGTCACACTGTAGCACATTCAAGAGTAACAAATAAATCCTGGCTCCATAGTTAAGAGCAAAAAATTCTTTGCACTGTGTTCTTATCCTTTTTTTTTTGTGCTAGATTTTTTTAGATCTTACCTCATAAACGAACTAACCCCAGACAAAGTTTTGCCTGGCTCCATGCTTTGGTTGCTGAAGGCTTGAGGTTTGTGCTCTCGAGAAAGGATACATATGGCATGGAAGGTGCTGCGGCTAATGAGGCCTATAAACATGCAAATTGCACATTGAGTCTGCCATGCTCGCTTTGATACCGCTCAGAAAAATAGGATCATGGCTAAAAGGAAAAGTGCAGATTCCTGGTTGAGTATGTAGGCATAATGTTGGGATTTGCACTCATTGGTTGTGTGCATCCTTTTAGCTGTGGTTGTTCTGTCTGTGTTGTGATGTTAAAAATTCAAGATAGACGTATTATATGAAGGCGCACACAGGGACAGATGTGTGTCCCTCTATTTGTATCTTTGCTGTCTGCGTCATTAGCGCTTATACCAACAGCTAAAATGAAGTGCTGTAGTCTTGAAACTAGCTTATCTTTGTGACAGAAATGTCATGTCCACTTATTTGGGCTGGTTTGCAAACTATCTTCAATTATTTGTACAACGTGACTTGGCCATGGTGTGCCTCCTATCATTTTGCAGGGTTTAGAGAGTTGCGTGCCTTTCAGGACACTGACTGACTGGTCACTTCCTAGGAGCACTCGTTGCTTGGTTCTTTTTCTATCTATTGCAGATATACAAATTATGAAAACTCTGCCATGCCAATGCAAGTGCATGCGTGTGTGCTATAGCACTTCCATGTGTCAGTTATAGTACTGGCGTCATAATGCAATCAACATACAGAATGGGGTCAAACAAACACCACTGTAGCTTAGGCTGGTGTCCTTGGGTCATAGCCTGCACCTTTTGTGTTGCTTAGTGTCCTTACCAAGCACACATGCATCTAATACAGGCACTGAAAAGCCTACAAGTTGAAAAGTGGCAAAGTGCAAAGTGTTTGCAGTTTCTGTGTGGTTTGTTCTGGCAGGAGCCCAAGGCTGCAGTACAAAATTGCTTCACTATGCATTAAAAAAAAGAATGCAAAGTCTCCTTTGGAAAAATTCTACAGAAGGGGAACTTTTGTACTGAGAATTCTTTAGATAAATTTGTTAGACTTAGAGCTGCTAGTACTGAAGCTGATGTGCACAAAGGTGGTAATGTCAAATGATGAACAAAGTTTCTGTAGCTGCCTGTAGGCAAAGCTACTGCAAAAACTTGGGGGATGGGTCCCTTGAGCAATTAAACAAGAAATACAGGTTAGTTGGTTATAATTATTAATGCATAAATTAATGCGGCACAAATTGGACGGAAAATGGCTGGGTTCATTTATGACAAATGTTTAGGTTGGCATTTATGTGAATCTTGCCATGTCCTGCCCAACTGTAGCACTACTGAATTTTGTATTGCAAGGTCTACAGCAATTAGTGTCAAAACTGCTGGGAAAAGAAATTGTTTTCATGCATGACCTTGTTTTTCGTTATTGTAACAAATTTGTTAATTGACAATTTGACAGTGTGGTACATAGCCCTAGATAATGATGGTGTGTCTTCATTCTGAGAATGAAGCTGAATTTGTCAGATAACTTATATTAGAATATTTCTCTTGTATTCCATGGACTCCAGGCTGTAGAAAGAGGTGCATATTTGTGTATTGGAGATAAGTTTTGTCTGCTTGTATGTGCGCTTGAATGATGCAAATTACTAAAATAACTGTTTGCTGCACTCTCTGTCTTTGTGGTGTTGGGTCTGCAAGTTCTCTATTCTCTTAACCTGTTCCCTGTTTCCTGCTCTTTTTGTCCTATGTGGGATGTCATCCAACTAACTGTGTGGCATGACTGTTGCCATGTCCCTCCCCATGCCCCTCCTTCTGTAGAGCCAACGTCAGCGAAGTCCTCACGGAATGCTTCTCCAATCCCAAGTCAGCGTTACGATTTCATGGAGGGGCAGTTCTCTTCTCCCAGGCCGAGTATGTCCCTGTCCTATGTCCCAGTCAACTTGCTTTCCTCTGCTGGCAATTTGGGCTTGCATGAGTGTTTCATTCTCTTTTTCTTTGCTTGGTTACTCTGCAGTTCTGTATTTGGTTTAGTCTTGTTTTCTAAAAGCTGTTAGTTGTGATATGATGCAGACATTATTTTTGTTTTGGAGGCTCTGCTGGCATGCTGGATGAGACGAGCACTATGTGTGGATGTTGTAAGGAAGCTACAGAAATGGGCTGCATGTTTATCACCACTGAGGTAGAACACCATGCTGTAAAAACTAAACACCTGCGGAGAGGTCAATTTTTGGACCAACAGGGCTGGAACATAATGCAGACAGGAGAACAGACACACACAGTGCTGCACTCCTCTCGTGTGCCTGTGCTGTATGTCCACTTATGAGTTGCCAAGCTCAGCTCTTCATTCCTGATTTTTTTTTTCTGCTGTTGTGCATTCAATGTCATATTGCATATGGTTGCTTAGGACAAATTTCTTTTCACTTTGGAAATAAGAAGTTTTGCACTTGTTTTCATAAAAGCAGTTATGACTTTTCACTTTTTTGTGTGTGGTTTGTTTTAGCTCTTTTCTCAATTCATTCTAAATTGCTGTAGTGTTTGACATAATTTGAAGGCACTTTTTATTTTTCTGATTAGTGTCTGAAAGCTCCTTTGCTGGTAATATTTTGACCATTTGCATACAGTAAAACCTTGATAATTTGATATCAGTTTATTTGAAATTTAAAAGATGTTCTGCTGTGCCATAATTTCTACTGCAAACTTTACTAGTTTAAAAAATGGTGAGACAGCACATACCAACTTAGATAATTCATTGGCGTGGGCTGTGCCCTCTGAGGCCTTCAGCATTGCTTAGGAAATCTGCAGCACTGACATGTCTCTTTGTGGCATCCAGGAAAAGACAGTAATGTGTGATGGCACAGATTCCGCATTGATGTCTGTCTGCATGAAATTTCGGCATAAATGCCATGCTTGGGTGGTGCATCGCAGCAATTCTGGGCAGTTGCCTTCTCTAGGTAGCTAGGCCTAGAACGTTGATGGTCGATCTTGAAGACCTAGTTATTTCCAGTGTCTGAAAGTTGAGAAGGATGTTAATTACTGATGAGTACTCCTGCCACTGTGTCTTGGTGACTACAGTGTTCAACTGCAAACAGGAGGTTGCAGGTTGGGTTCCCAGCCCTGGCAGCCACATTCCAATGGAGGTGGAATGCAAAAACACTCATTTACTGTGGCTTGGGTGTATGTTGAAAGAACCACAGGCGGTCAAAATTAATCCAGAGCTCTCCATTATGGTGTCTCTTGTAGTACGTGTTGCATTGGGACATGAAACCAAGTCAGTCAAATAATCAACTAAATGCCAATGAGAATAGTGAACAAGGCTAACAGAATGATGCATTCAGCATGCACAGACAACTTTGTCTTCGGTGGACACTGCTGTTTCCTGAGAAGGAGTGCAACGAGTGCTGAGTCATGCTGTGCAGTAAATACATACATTTACGCTGTGCCATGGTTATGCCGAAATGTTGGACAAAATGGGCTGGTGTTAGAGGTCTATCTGCAGTTTCGAAGTGTCACATGTGCATGCTCTGGGTAGCAGTGCATGGCACCAATGTTGGTGCAGATTGGAGCAGTGGATTGAGCATTGTGTTGTGCTGAAACTTTTCATAACCACCAAATGATGCTCCTCCTGGTGGGCATCACATGCAATGTCCAGCATTATTGAGTGAAGCGTTGGTGCATCTGTAATGCTGCATGAGTTTAAACAGCTGAGAACATGACCCTGAGTGCATTTGATTGAATCGGGCGATTTAGGAAAGAAGAATGTAATAACCGTCCAGCAGTTGAATAAGCGTGTGATGTGTGCCTTTGCAACTAGTCTCCTTGCTTCTTTTTAAATATTCCCGAATAATTTGAAAAATTAGTTAAGGTGAATTTTATTTTCACGAATTCCCTCTGTCAGTTTTCACTTCCATGAATTTTCCTCCACGTCGCATATTCATGCAGAACTGATTTCACAAAAACCTATTACATTTGAATATTTTCTGCAGTTTCCGCCAACTTCGAATTACCAAGGTTTTGTTGTATAATAATGAAATGAAACAGTAAAGGCCTGCATTATTTAGCTGTGAATTAAGGAAAGACAGGTTTTATTTTTACGTACAATCTAAGGCCTCATGTTTGATGTTCAAATTAGCATTAGCATCCCTGCTCGATTCTTGATTTACGTTGGCTCTTGTAGCTAATATTTTGCATCTGGTTATATTATACCCCAGTCACATGGGCACTACGAACTCCATTCAACTCCTTTGTCTTTACGTCAAGGGAGTTGCGCTCCGTGTCACTCGCTCTCCCTCGCACCAAGGAAGTTAAATGGAGATTTTGGCGTAGGGAGTTAGGCAGTGACCATTACGGCTGGATGGAGTGCTTTCGTTTCCAGATAGCTACAGCTGCAGAGAAAACCACACTAATAAAATCGTCATAATTGGCTCATATTTTTTTGCCTTGGTTTACACGTCACGTAATCACGCACACGCATGATTACATAGCAGAGAATCACAACTCGAAGCGCCCCGGTCAAACAACGTGACCGAAGCTGCCCACGCATGAAAGCAAGAACTCACTGTGGCCAGCATCACTTTCAACTTCGCTATCCTTGGAAAACAAGTCTTGCAGTAATGTATACAGCAAACTTTCTCGCTGTGATTTTATTAGATTACATACTGCATAAAAAAAAACTACCTGTAATGGCGACTGCATATGTGAGCAGTTGTACGCGAAAGTAAGCACAGCAGTGCCGTTTCTGCCCCATGCGGCGCCTGTCCAAAACGCGCATTGTGCCGTGTAGCACGGCCGCAACTCCATTGCCGTTAATATCCATTAGGGAGTTTCATGTCAACAGAGTTCGCGGGTGCCCATGTGACAGAGGTATTAACCTGACTCACTCTTGTCTCTCAGCTTGTTCGTTGACTTACTTGGCTGCAGTCTTATATTTGCTAAGATTGCTATACAGTAAAAGCTCGTTAATTCACTACTCATTAATTCGAAATTTCGGATAATTCGAATTAGTTGCCGCGGTCCGTCCCACAATGTATTGAAAGCAATATGTAACACATCCCGCTAATTCACACTGAAATCCGCACCACCACTGATAATTCGAACTCCGCATCATCGTGGATGGGGAGAGTGCTAGTGCGCGGGAGCACGCTGGCGTCGCCGCGCGGGTCGCGCAGCTCTTGCTTTTTCGATCAGCGGTAACACCCTCGCCGCGCGCCATGTTCTTTGCGTACGAGCGTGCGAGGGTGAGCCGGCGAACGCGGCTCAATCTCGCGTGCGCGAGAGAGGAAGGTGGGGCGGAGCGCGCCCTCTCTTGTCGCGCGCGAGGCAGGGGGGTGAGGCGAGGGAGGGGCCGGGGGACGATCTTCGGCGGCTGCGGCGGCCGCATCTTGAAAGCGATCTGTGACCGCGTGCGCCCGCGTGGGCCTCGTCTTCAAAGCGATCTGCGATGTTTGCAGAGTGCGCGTATTGCTGGTAGCTTCATATGCGATGTGCTTGCTACGTTTCGTTCGGGTTAAAGCGAGGGCTGTACGAACGTCAATTCGCACGCTGCTACTGCTGCGTGCCCTCACTCCAGCGTTTTTCAGCGAGTTTCCGCGGTCATCGAGCGAGATGCGTTGAAGCTCACTTGTGCGCGCGTGACACAGTGCTTGTTAATTTAGTTAGTAAGCGAATGCTTACAAGTTTATACGGCCGATAAAACTATTATCCTTACTTCGTATAGCTATCTACTCATTTTCTATCGCAATCAATGCTTCGCTTATCGCGCGAGACGGAGTCTTTTTTTTTTCTCCGCCCCAGTCAGCGCGACGAACGTGCGGATGGAGCAAGAGCCATCTCGACGTCGGGCGCGTCGGACCGCGCTGGCCGCGTCCGGTTACGTTGGCTGCGCCATAGCTTCGAAGTATAGACGTTGTTCACGCCAACGTGACGTAGCGTGTGCGCGCGTGCTCACGCCACGTCAGACTATATACGAGCCTTAACCAAGCGATTTTTTTCTCTGACTTTCATTAGTTCGAATTTTGTATAATTCGAATTTTCATAGCATCCCCGCGGAATTCGAATTAACGAGCTTTTACTGTAGTTGCTAGGCACAAACATCTGTGCCCACCCTAATAACTGCCAAAATTTTGTAAAAATGTTGTTCAATAGACGGTATGTAAAATATGGAATGCATTCTTTAATGTGCATTTGGAATGACTTCTGCTGCCTGTCTGATGGTGAAAATGTAACATGTAAGCTGTACTCTGACAAGAAGGGGCACAACCCCATGCGTTTTGCACAGTGGTCCGTACTCTGTCTGTAGCATTTCCAACGTGTTGCTACCTTTGACAAATCAAATTGTGATAGAGCATGTGTCTTGATGAAAATAATGTTGATTGACTGGATTCACTACAGTGAGGTTAATTTGAGCCATATGATGAGATGTTAGAAGTCGCATGAAGAGGACTTGTTGCAAATTTCGCATTGAAATATCATATCTTTTGGGTAATTTTCTTCTATATTTTTATATTAATGTAGGACACCCGTGATTTAAATAAGGAGTTCGTAGAAATGTTGGCATGGCATTAATAGAAGTCCTTCACAATGTAAGCCTTGTCACATTCAGGCATGTACAGTACTGGGCAAAGATATATCTTGCATTTTTTGGTCATCTGAGCTAAACTGCTCACTGGTGCTGTGTCGTACCAGACAACTGGCCTTGCACAATAGCATCTTGAGCACTCGCCACCATGTTATTCACACCGTGCAGCCTGCCCATTGTCTGCAAAACTTGCATATTCCTGGAGTGAATTGCATGGAAATAATATATACATCAAGTACCGTATTTACTCGAATCTAACATGCACTTTTATTCTGATAAAATGGGTCCAAAAATTTCGTGCACGTTAGAATCAAGTATGACCCTAAACCTGCGTTACCATATCGCCATCGGTATTTCAAAATGGCTGCCCCGTACGCGCTTCGGGCCTAGCTGCCGTAGCTTCCTCCATGTGCTGTAGTAGTACACCGTCTGTCTTCCCATTTTCTGTGCTTGCTGTGTCAGCATGGAAGTGCTGACTGCGAAGAGATGCGATGCCGCAATTAAAAGGAAAGTGATCAGGTGTGCGGAGACGGACGGAAATCGGGCCGCATCACAGGCGTTCGGAGTGCCAGAAACTTGCGTGCGGGACTGGCGTAAACAGGAGAGGTGTTCTACTCCGGTAGCTGCTGTGTACGACGCAGCCCCTATCTTGAAAGCAATCTGCGATGGAGACAGTCTACGCATCTAGGTGCACCGTGCTGTGTTCTCGTCACTTAGCTCGCGTTGAAGCGATCCTGCTACCACACTTCCTCACTCCAGCGTTTCGATAAAGAGTTTCCGTGGTTATTGGGTGAGACGTGTTCCTGTTTGTTTGTGCCCGCGTGATGCCGTGCTTGTTAATTTAGTTAGTAAGTCAATGTTTAAAAGTTTATACGGCCGATAAAACTACTATCCCTACTCCTTTGTATAGCTTTCTACTAATTTGCTATCGCAATCGATGCTTCGCCTTTGATGCGAAACTGCGACTTTTTCTATTTATCGCAACTTTAGCATACTGGGAGTAAATCTTTGCTTTTCCAAATGAGAGAAAGTTGTATTTCTGTAAGAAAGAATGAGGTGGACGGTACTGTAAATGACTTTTTCTATAGGGCATGGCAAACAGGTGCTCATTAAAATCGAGGGCGCGTTAACATTAGTAAATACGGTATATAGCAAAATGTGTGGATGTGGGAGTAAGTTTTATTAACTGAAAAGGCTAGCTAGTAACAGGCTTGGCATGCTTCTTCAGGTGACGAGGGCAAAAGAAGAGCATAAGAGAAAAATAAGAATAATGCACTCATAGAAACAAACAAGAACACTAGCACACACACACTGAGAAATCTGTGTGTGCACAATGAGAGCCATGAAATTATTATAGTGGAAAGTGAGACTACCTGTGATGGCTCAGTGGCTGTGGTGGCGCATTATGTCTTTTTGGGATGAGCCTCTGTTGTATTCTACATGTGTTGCTGACTATAGTATCAAGTCATTTCCCATTCCAGTGTTCCAGTTGCAAGGCATAATTGTTGGCTTTAATAGGCACACTTGGGTCATTAATTTACTTACAAAAATGTAATTTTCAGCTTTCATTGTTCCCCACATTTGCAGTGACTGAGAAACTGTTTGGTGACACACATTTAAATCAGACACACTCAACCAGGAAAAGTTGCCAATGCAGTGTAGTACTTTTAATGTTGTAAAAACACAAGCGGTCTTACATCACTGGCTCTCTATTGATGAGTACTGTGTACCATATCTGGGTATTGTCAACTGAGTGACATTTGCCATTTTTGCTGTCCACTCAAGGCCCCGTCAACTACATGTACCCTAACACCAGTCAGGCGGCTCCACCCCTCCGAGGAGGCCCGCAACCACCAGTAGCAGGATTCTATCCACCAGCCTCTCAGGGATCAAGCTCATCATCTTTTGCAAGGGTGGCACCACAGCAGCCTGGACAACCTCCGATGGGGCCACCTTCTGTCTCTGGAGCCCCATTTGCCAGGCCAACGCCTGCGTCAGGGCCCAGCAGCCTACCTTCGCCACCTGTCTCTGGTAGCACATATCCAGTGTCCACTCCCTCAAGTGCTTTCCCCGGACCTCCCACTTTGGGTGTTCAATCTGTGCCAGGTATGCCACCTCCTGTCTCGTCCAACCAGCATCCAGCTACCAGCCCTCAACCTGCATTTCAAGGCCAGTTATCAGCGCCCACCACCTTTCGGCCAGTCTTGGGCCCAGCACCATCCATTCTGGGTTCAGCAGCCCCTGCTCAGGGTCTAGCACCACCAGTCTCTGGTCCCCCTGTGTCTCAACCTTCGGGCACAAGCCAACTGCCTGGCCCTCCAACATCTTCAGTGCCACATCCACCATCGTCCCATTTTTCAGGCCCACCTCCACCAGTGTCGGGACAGAGTGTACCAGCACCCTTTCAGGGCCCCAGGGTCCCAGGTGTGGGCAGTTCTGGAGTGCCTTCACCTCCTGTTTCACACCCAGCAACACAATCTCAGGGGTATGGACCACCTCCAGGCAGTACGCCTGGTGCACCACAGCAGAGGCAGGGTTACCCTGGTTCACCACCCACTTCATCTGCTCAGCCCCAGACATTGCATGGGAGGCCATCGTATCCGCAACAGGTAGGAACGCAGTTGACCTTGGTGGCCTTTCTTCTGCATGGTATTTGGTTGTATCTTGAAAGGATGTAACATGTTACCTGGTTTTTAATTTTCTCTGAGTGGTAAAGGTTCTTTAAATCCAAGAGAAATAGGAAAAAGGGTCATTTCATGGTTGTTATTAATCATTGCTAGCATTATGTTCTACGATAGTACTCTTGCAAAATGAGACCCGTGATCCTTGGTTGTGGTGTCGTGATGAAAAGCTTTGAAACTAGTGGAAGGCAGATGAAACTGAATTCTGGGACTTTATAGTATGATGCTTCTGAATTGTGAATAGGCATTGCCACAAACAAAAAAATTTCTCTTAACAACTCTAGTTGCTTACAACAAATTCTTTGGCTGTAGCATTTGATAATGTGTGATCAGGGCCCTGGGCAAACATGAAGGGGGCTCAACTATCTGTCAACAGAATGCACATGATGAGAAGGCCTCATGTCATACAGGATGATACGAGACGTCAAGGATTACTTTTCTTTTAATTATGGGGTTTTACGTGCCGAAACCGTGATTTGATTATGAGGCACTCTATAGGGGGGGACTCCGGATTAATTTTGACCACCTGGGGTTCTTTAACTTGCACCTAATCCATAGTACAGGAGCACTTTTGCATTTTGCCCTTATTAAAATGCGGCTGCTGTGGCCGGGATTTTATGCCACGACCTCGTGCTTAGTGGTGTAGTGCAAAGCCACTAAGCGACCACGGCGGATGACGTACAAGACATGAGACATTGTGTGGTATTTCTTCACTGCTCAGACAACACATCAGTATAACAAACGACATGCTGCACCTCAATAGTACACCTTCCTTGAGTACTTTTTTCGCACTGATGCTGCGATTGCTATAGAAAGTGTTGATGCCATATTGGTCATATGTTTGGCAGATAGTGTACAGTAGAACCTCGTTGATACAATCTCATTTGGTACAATTTCCTGGCACCAACATCCACAATCGAAAACAAAAATGGCTCAATGCAGTTACGCTTCCTTTTTTTACCAATTGATACGTTCCCGGAAAACATGTTTCTTGGCACTAACGTTCAGTACACTGCCTAACTGTGATTGTGTAATATGTTTTCTGGCTGCTAGGCCTCATGCAAACGAGAAAAAGCTCGATGTGTGTGTGATCGAGAGCAGTAGCCACCTGCCGTAGCGGCTTCCCCGCAGTACTCTCCTGCCCATGTCGCGTGAAAACGCCAATGTGCACTCAGTTTCCTATTCCGATACCAGGAACTCTCGCGAGTCGTCATACGCCGCATTCATCGCACACCACCTGGTTGGTGGCTATTACCACCAATCATATTGCAATAAGTATCTTCACCTTTCGGCTTCACAGTGCTTGTGATATACAGTGAAACCGTAGTTGGCCGGAGCTCGGAAAAAGTATGTACTAAACAGTAGTACTGTTTAACCGAATAGCATGAGATCGTCCACTTACCTGTCGAAAACGGAAGTCAGAGAGAGTGCGATGAAAGGAAAAAAACATGTAGTATTTATTCACTTTGCACGACAAAAGTGTTATTTTCGTTTGATGCCGCGGCGGCCTAGCACGACGACGACAGCGGCCTCAAACTTACTGAAGCTGCGTGCCAGCTTTTCAGCCAGCCCCCTCTTCTCGGCGAACACTCGCATGGCAGATTCCTTGTTGGCGTTACGTATTCTCCGTGCATGTGCGCAGTAGTGCTGCATAAGTCCTGGGGGCGCCTTTTTCATTGCCGGGTGCCGGAGTTTGGAACACTTTTCATTTGGAATAGAGTTACGTGATCGAGCCCCTGTTCTCGTCGCAACGATTGCATTCATGAGGCTGACGTAATGCGCAGCTTATGCCACTGTCGGGCCTGAATCGCCCATGCTGCCGCTTTCCTTGTCGTCCTCATCACTGTCGCTAGTCGACACTTCAGCAACAGCACAAGCAACGATGGCGAAAAGTCGAACCGCGTAGCTGACATGTCTTCACGGTCGCAGCAGCGCTGCCGAGCAACTTCGCATTCCAAATGCCACACACTGTAGTCAACAGCAGATCCCTGTTGCGTGCCAGCACCGACTTCTTCGTGTCATGTTCGATAGCACGGACAATGTCTAATTTTTCTTCTTTGCTGAGCACCCGGCGTCTTTTTTTATCCGAGCTTAGGAACGACGCGAGTCCTCGCTTGCACGACGCCATAACGCTCTCTGGCACGGCGTCGAAATGATGTTGATGTTGATGTGGCTTCACGTGCAAACGCACAGGGCGCTTGGAGGCCGTTGTTCCGATCTCTGAGGCTTGTTGTTCTGCCGGGCCGCCCGATGGAGACAGCGCACCGCTGTGTTTGCACGACGAAAAGTTAAAACGCTACGTTTTAACCGATACGTACACAATAAGCTGGTACGGTTTATGCGGATACAAAACACATTATGTTCAATGGCCGCTGAGTCGGGGATTTGACTTGACTACTTTTAAAACGAAACTACTGTTTAAGCGGGTACGGTTTAACGAGGTTTTACTGTAGTGCCATTGGAAGCATGCGCGCTTTCAATAGGCGATACCCCAAACATGCCATGGTTCTCTGCTTCATGCGGTGCGAAGTGAGTGTCATGTTTCGCTCTGGTAGCATTGTATTCTGGAGCTTCCCACCAGCTTGATTTCATTTTGGTTTTTCATGTCTGTCTTGAAACACTCGGTGTCTCATGCTGCAACGATTCGCGTGGCTTGAGCATGTCAGAATTTTTCCGCGCATTGCCTTGCCTGAAAAAGCTGCTGACCCAGGCCAAGTTAGGAGTGCAAACATCAGCTTGCTCAAGCTGCAAAAACAAAAATGATGTGTGTCTCCGGGCTGCTCAGGCCCCACCAGCTCAGCGCGGGTCAGCACCTCGTGCTGCAGTGATTCATGCAATGCTTCGCATTACATAGAGCCAACTACAAATGAGTCTTCTAAATGTTTGTGACTTTAGATCGCACGTTTTCCTGGTTAGTAAGTGTTTCTAGTTAGTCAAATCTCGATATAACGAATCACACGGGACCACTGAAAATCTTTCGTTATGTTGAAATATTGTTGTAATGAAAAACTTGCGGTTATAAGCCAGTTGACAAACCTAGGAATGAAAATGACGTACCTTGGCAGTAGACGCGTATGCAGACAAGCATAACTCGCAAATAAGAATTTTTAACTCGGTTCAGAGCTGCTTTATTTGAAGAAATTAGTGATTTTCTTCTGGCGCGTGCAGCACACACGACCGATTAGGAATCCGTCTACATCTTCTAGTTTGCGCAATACCTCATTGGGTACGTCATTGCACCGACCGATGAAAGTGCGAGCTTTGTTCATGTGCACTAAAGCATCAATGTTCGACACGATCTCATCTTCGACACGACCCAGTCGTCGTCCTTCGGGTTGTGATCGTCACTGGAGACGTCGCGAATGCAGTTGACAATCTCTGCGGTTGTCAGGTCCGCCACCGTTAGTGCTGCGCTGTCGCTCTCCACGTAGTTGTCGAAGGAAGAGACAGCAGGCAGCAGTTCTGCAACCTTGGTCCACAGGTCTCCTGGGTTGTCGGTCACCTCCAGGTCATCAAGCTGCACAGGTGTTTTGACAAGCCCTGCTTTTCACCAGCAGTTGCTTATGGTGGACGTCTTCAAGTTCCACTAAGCTCCTGTGAGCATTTTCGCTGCCTGACGAATATTGATTGCAGTTGGCTGCTTTAGGCGAAGGTTGATAATCAACCACTGCACAAGGCACTTAAGAAATTCTGCTTTCACACTTTTATAATGCCCTGGTCTAGGGGTTGCAGCAAGGACGCGTTTGGCATGTGCACACGTTAGGAATGTGTGTCAACTGAACATTCACAATGTGAGCAAAGCAGTTGTCGACAACCAGTAGAATTCTTCGGTCATCCCTCCTCATTTGGTCATCGAGTTTGATGAGCCACTCAGAAAAGAGTTCTCTGGTCATCCCAGCTCGTTTGTTGGCGCGGTAGTCGTACGGTAACGACACAACGTTTTTCATGCAGCGAGGCTTTGCGTACTCTCCGATGACGAGCGGTTTAATTTTCTTCGTGCCTTTTGCATTGCAGCAGAGCAGGACGGTCACACAAAGATGCAACTCCTTGCCTCGTTTGTACTGCTGCTTTTTGAAGTGCATCGTCCAATCTGGCAGAAGCTGATAAAAAAAATATATGCAGTCTCATCTGCGTTGAAAATATTGTTTTAAAAGTATGATTTGGCAGAAACGAAAAAGCCAACCTGCAACTGGCGTTGAACCCAGTTATTTCAAGTGCATCGGCAAATTCACTGGCTTTTTCTTGAAGCATTGGGCCAGACACAGCAATGTTTTTCAGTATGGCATCTTTGAACCACGTGAGAACAGCTTGGTCCACATTTTGAAAGTTTCCCAGTCGTAGCCATTTGCTCATAGAAGCGAGTTGCGATTCCCGGTGAAGCTTGACAATCTTGTCTCCGTCTTTCAATATGGTCACGATGGTCGATGGGGCAATGCCAAGCTGTCTGCACATGTCAATTTGCTTTTTTCCTGCGTCAGTTTTCTTCAAAATGCCCAATTTTTCCTGCAGTGAAAACTGCTTCTGCTTTTTCCTGGCACCGTCGCTAGCTGCGTTCATCGTTGGATCTCGCGTGAACATCGCCAAACTTTTGTCGTGAAGCTCTTGGTGAAGTTAGTGGGAAAGCAGTTGGAGCTCGACATGGTGATGATGATAGCTACTGCACTCTGTTTCGGTTTCACGCGAGAGTTGCGGCGCTGTTACCTTTAGCTGAATTCGTAATACTGATGTTCCTCGGCTATAAAGGGGAAAATAAACTGTGCGTTATTCTGAAATATGCGCTGTATTGAAATTTGTAGTTCTGAAATATTCTTACATTGAAAATATAGGCAATCTGGCGGGGATATTTAAAATATTCGTACATTTGAGAAATCCGTTAATGTGGGGTTCGTAGTAACGAGATTTGACTGTAGTTTTTTTCTAAAATGTACGAATGAGGTTCTAATGTATTCCTCTTTCCATGTTAAGGGTGAAAAAGGATGTAATAAAAGCATATGTGAACTGAAAAAGAAGGCTGTAGGCAAGACAGAGGCCATTAGCATGTAACTTTCAGTGGTGGTAAGAGGGCCAATGTATCAACAAGGTTTATAAAACTATAACTGCATATCTTGAATACCCCCGATTTTAGGCTAAAATTTTGATAGGCCTTCAGCTTCTTAAATAGTTACAATCCTTGTAATTCCTTGAAAACTGTTTCGAGGTGCCGAAAACTGGGTTTCTGATCATAAAAATCTAGCCTACTGCAGGATAAGGTCTGAAGTTGAGAAGCCTTGCACTTAGTAGCCCATGTGGTATGGTGTTCTCGGTACAAAAGCTCATTGTTTAGACTTTGAGGTGCCCACGAATGTGGCCAATAATATGGAGCTGTCCAAAAAAAACGACTTCATAGAAAATTTGTTATTGCATTTTAATTTTACTTCTCCAGCATCTGGAAAGCTTGTTAGAGCACTTTTCGCTCAACCTTAGTCTAAAGTACAACAAAATTGGCTTGGAATTTTTCATTGATCACATGCTTATATATTTGATGAATCAAATACAGTTATCTTCTTGCAATTGGGAAGTATAGTATTTAGATATGTAACACACTGTTGATAGACCATTCAATATTGTGTGTCCATTATTGTGTGTGTACATATTGCCGTTGCCATGACTTGCCTTGTAACTTGGTGGCTCTGGCATTGCTTTGCTGACCTTGAGGGCGCGGGTTCGACCTCAGCCACTGCCTCGGTCGCGGCGGCTGCATTCTGATGGGGGCAAAATGCAAAATTGCCCGTGTTCTTAAATCTAAGTGCAGAATAGAGTCCCAGGTGGTCAAAATCAATCGTCTTATAATCGGATCATGGTTTTGGCACATAAAACCTCAGAACTTAATTGCCATTGCCACAGGCGCTGTAGGATAAGCTTTTCCATGGAAGCAGCGATTAAAAGGAAAAGGCTGATATGTGACACCGAGGCACGTAACCAGAATTTTTTTGATGCGAAAGTGTCAAATGGCCCATTGAGCGAAAAAGCCGCTGATGTCTGTAGCAGCGAAACTTCCCATTGGCCGAGATACCACGTCATGAGTGCATTCCCATTGGCCGTGCTGTGCGACGCGCTCGGGCCTGGGTCAGCAGGGCTGCGGTCAGCAGGTTTGCAGCAGGTCAGCAGCAGGTCAGCAGGTCCCGGGTCAACAGCAGGTCCCGGGTCAACAGCAGGTCCCGGGTCAACAGCAGGTCCCGGGTCAACAGCAGGTCCCGGGTCAACAGCAGGTCCCGGGTCAACAGCAGGTCCCGGGTCAACAGCAGGTCCCGAGCACGTAACGAGGTGCTCAGGATGCTGGCTTGCGCTTGCTGGCTGAGGCCTCGACGGAGCAGAGTGGGCGAAAGGGAATATACCTCAATGACCATGCGCACTTGCTGTCAAAATGTTGGAGTGAGAAAGCGCGGCAGCAGCAACAACGAGCGAATTGACCTTTGTGCTGCCTCTCACTTCAATGCAAACTAAGTGGCGAGAGCACAGCGGCCTTTACGTGCATTTACAAGTCTATATGTCCAATAAAGCTACTGTTGTTACTTTGTATAGCTGTCTACTATTTTGCTATCGCAACCGATGCATTGCCTTTCGGGTGAAACTGCAGACGGGTGTTGTTTCATGTTGTTTTATGCCAGTACCTACGCCTAGGAAGCGTATCACAGAAATGATTTTTCTTCAAGTTGTCCCATTTCTCTGTTTTTCCCACCCGTATCATAACTCAGCGGAGTACCTATATCTTGCCCTGTTGCCGACCTTGCTGCGCGTTTTACATATTTAGTCGAAGATGTATGGGGTCAGATTTCTAGGTGAGCAAAGATAGAATGCTGATTCAAGCCAAGAGGTTGGTCTATAGGGGTATAGTGCTGAAAAAGGCAAAGCTCTGTGAACAAAGCTCTGCTGGTGACGTACGAACTAATTATTGCAGGTGCCGAGGCAACTGCGATGCGAAGATGGCACTGCACTGGCGAGGTGGCTTTTCGCTACAATTACAACTTTGTTATATTGAGGTTCAACTGTATGTGAACCTTTAGGAGCAGGTCTCTGCCACATTCAATTTGATCGAGCATCTTTCGAGTAGTGTGGGAGCTCTTCTTCCTGCATGGCCTGCCATTTTGCCTTCCAGATGTCACACTTCGTTTTTAGTGTAGGGACATGTGCCATTCTTTTATCTTCGACATAAAAATTCAAAGGCAGGCTGCGCAAACCTAACGCTTTTGTTACAGTGCCTGTAGAAGTCATAAGATGTGATGTACCATTTTTATATGCACTGTTAAATATTTCACTTCAAATTATTCTTCTAGTAACATCATGCACTGTCTTCAATGACTGAACTTTAACCATTTCTCAGATTTGACAACTTTCAGCAGATTTGGGAGTTTGGAAAAATAAAACTTTGACTGGAGGTATTTTCAAAGCTATCCGCCAGTTCTCCTAGCACTTCCTCAATAAAACAACCCAAAATTGGCAGTTTGCTTGGCTCAGCAACATAATTTTTAAATGACAGCAGCAGTAAAGACACAGAAGCTTCTCTCAGGTTGTTTAATTTTCCAATACGACGTCTACTGTGTTTTAATGATGTCTCAAACAATGGTAGAGTATCATGAGTGTGTGTTATTTTGATAATTGCATTGTGCTAATGTCAAGTGAAACTTTATTTTTCCCACCGTGGGTTGCTTTTATCCATCAGCGTTTCAACAGCATATGTAGAAATTATTACAAGCAATTCTTCCTGTCCTGTGAGGTTTTCACTCACACAAAAGCGTGCAGTTGATTTCAGACCGATTTTTGACAGAAGCTTGATTAACAGTCTCTAATGTCTTGCAATTTGAACACTGCCTTAGCAAGCACCCTTATTCATTACTGTACAATATTGTGAGACACTTCACATCGCTGTACAGCACTGCATAAAAACTGATCAAAGCATGTGGCTGCTCCAGAGCCAGTTGAACGCACACTAGACCACCTTGCTTGCACAGAAAAGATGATGAATGCAATAATCAAGTGTAAGAAGGCTTCTGCATGGCTCCCTGACCTAACAATGCTTGCTTCGTGAGCCTAAAGAAAGCAGTATAAAATGAACCAGGTGCCTGCTGCTATGAGTAAACATGAATACTCCCTGTAGAATAGCAACTTATCTGTTTTTACAGTTGCATAGCTACCGCTTTTTCTTGCATAGCACAGGCATCACTATGCTATCCTTCTAAATGTGCCACTTTGAGCCTTGCGTTGTTACATTTTTCCTTTTCTCTACATCAAGGCTGCCTTTGTCTTAATTTTTGGTTGCCTTGAGAGTGCATTTGTGTATTGTGATCTTTGCCGATTACTTGCATTGACTGTTTTTCACACTTGTGATGCAGCTTAGCTACAGTCATTCAAGTGGTGCCAACAGTATGCAGCCACCACCTCCCCTCTACACCACTCAACAGCAGCAGCAGCAGCCAACCCTTGAGCCACCCATGGGAGGAGTGCCAGGCTATGATCCAGAGCTGCATTCAAGAATGGCAGGGCTGAGTGTAAATGCCAGCTTCAACAAGCTTTGGGTAAGACCAAATGCCCCCTTTGTGCCTTTGCAACGGCATCTGGATGACACCACTGAAACAGAGATGGGTCATACAAAGCATGGTTCTCTCTTTGATTCAAGCAAAACAGTACACAACAGGACAAAGGAAAGAATTGCACTATTGTTTGAATCGCAGCTTGTTTTCTTATCTTTTTTTCTCTTGCACTGTCCGGTTTCCGCTCTTTCATACTTCAAGGTGGAAAACCAATTACCCTTGCCCTTCAGTTGCTATGTGTGTGGCAACTGGTGGCAGTGTTGGTAACCTATGCATGAGCTGTCCTTTTGTGCTTTCCCTTTGTGCCCCATATGTCTGGAACAGTGCTGTTCAAGCCCGTATTAGAGTCTATCAAGCAGAAACAATTGTACAGTCAAACCGTGATATAACATATACTAGTACATTGATTTTCCAAAGGCTGACATATACAGTTGAACCTCGCAATAACGAAATCGACGGGGAATGCGAAAAAATTCGCTTTTTGTTGCGAAAAGAGACAGCACAGATAGGTAATGCATCGCAGAACAAAACTTTACTATCCAAATTCCGTTAGCCTACTTTGCAAGCTTTGCTCGAGGATATAAAACCGCGTTGCTGACAGTACAAAGTGTGCCGCATGCGTCCACCAGCAGTGGCAGTACTGCCGCAGCACAGTATTCTTGGTCAATTGCTTTCGGAGATGCGACCACTTTGCGAGATTTTGCGTAACTCGGCACTGGATGCAGAGTAACAGTACATGCAGCAGCATTTGTCCAGCGCACGCTGTTGCCCGTAGGCGCCGACACGCCCGGTGCTGATCGCAAAAGTGATCGTATCTCGTGTACACAAAGGCAAACGATCGAGATAACGGCCCTTTCGCGCAAATCTACATCCGGCGCCGAATCCGCACAAGATGCCTGTTGGGTGGTACCAAAACCAGTGGTCTTGAAGCAAGGGATGCGTATTCCCGGACAATCGCTCAATCATGGCTCGATGCGTAACACTCCATATGCCGCGACCGCCATCTCAAGCGCCATAAACAATTCCATCTAGGTGGGACGGGGATTTCTTTGTTTTTGCTGCATTTTTCTCACCGAGGTGCACATTACGCAGTGCACTGCCGCGATCGGGGATTGTTCGAAACGTGTGTCCAGTTTGCGTTCAGTTTCGCCTCACGAGATTGGCTTAGGCCTCGCCGAGTCGTCAGTCGCGGGAAACGCAAACTGAACGCGTGTTTTGAACAACGATCTCGCCTAGTAGGCGTGCAAAACACCGTTGTCGCATGTCGGTAGCAACGTGCGTGCTGCTCATGGTGCTGCTTCAAACGGGCGATCAACAAACAAGATGGCGGCCATGACGTGTTTCCAGCGCACTGATTGCTTCCGGCGCTTGGATGTTTTTGTGAACAAAAATGGCCGCGCCCACACAAGTGTAATGTGGTGGTATTTTATGCAATTTTAGTGCAAAACAATCGCATTTGGGCACATTTTGGGGCCTGCTAGCCTTGCGCAATATGCTGAGTTACGTTCCGGAAAATTTCGTCGAAGCGGGATTGCAGCACAGCGACATTTCGTTGCCGAGAGCTACGAAATGCATTGAATCCTATGGGCGTTCGCCGGGGATACGAAAATGTTACGTTGTCGCGAGAATTTAGTTGTTGCTGTATTTCGCTGTCGCGGGTTCCGACTGTAACACTCTTTTTTCATTTTTCGATCTTAAGTGTATCTTTTTTTTTGGTATTTAGTAATTTTGTTCTGTAGTTTTGATTTGGGGAAGTACACGTGCATAGTATGCACATGCCTGAAGTTCATGTGACAAGCAAAAGAAAATAGCATTGTCCAATATTTAAATCACTTGCATGCATTCTTTCATGTGCAAATGTTGGAAGCACTTTTGTTTCCTGAGGCTAGAACACCAGAATATTGCCACTGGGGACGTTGTTGTTATGTTTTGGTGACTCCTGATTTAAGTACAATGGAACGTTAGCTATTCGTTTGTCTTACTTGTTGATTTGGGTTGTTTATGTCTTATTCCTAGTGCATGCAAATAACTCTTACCGCACATTTATTTTCAATGTGAAAGCCTTGGTTAAATAAAATTCATGCAGAAACTCCTCTGGGAGTTACCTAAAACATGCGTAAGCATTTGCTACTAATCGCCTGCTTTTTGTTGTTGTATGCTGCTTTGTTTGTTATAATGGCAAGAAACACTGTGAAAGTTTTATAGAGAAATGGAGAAACATTGCAACATTGTCACCAGTATAAGAGGACGGCGTCATGCTGCCTGTAGCGTTGCTGTTGGGCAGCATGAGCTTCTTCTTTTGTTGTTGCTGTAGCTCTTCGTTGCCATCATCATTTGTTAACTCTTGTTGCTGTTCCCTGCTTGTCCCAGGTGGCTCCTTGAGTTGTTTCTGTTGTAACCTATACTGCTGCTGACGTTCTACATGTTTGCTACGGTTGCGAAATCATGCAACCTGCACTGCCGCGTTGCTATGGTTGCAAAACATGATACACATGCGGCTTTGCGCCGCTTTACAGGAACGGATGGGTAGTGCAGTTACTAAGATACTAGACTTTGAATCAAGAAGTCGCAGGCTCGAAACTCAGTGTCGCTAATTTGCATTTATAACCATCTGATTTCTCTGTTTCATCGATTTATTTTTATTATTACATTTTCTTTATGCAGTGAAAGCGTCACGTGTCAGCGATGGTTTTCCTCAGTGAGTCGACATAGAAATTCTTATGCATTTAAAACTTTATTTGTATGCATTTACCATATTTATGCGACTCTAACATGCACCTTTGTTTCCAATGAAAAAAAGTTTCTGTGCATTACCAGATATAAAACTAAAACCACATCCACGGAGTTGGTAACTGAGTTCTGGCAGAGTCATCATCTCCCCTATTGTTATCTCAAGATGGTGACAAAAAAAATGATACGCCACTTTTATTAGAAAAACTAGTTCAAAGAAAAGTTATTCTACATGCAGAAAGTAGTGGCAACGTAGCTGTGTCATTTGTTCCTCAGGTTCTGGAGACTTGTGTATGCTGGGTGAACTGGTTAAGTGGCTATTTGAGGCATGGTCGGACCCATAGTTTCATATGTAAGCTGCCATCTCATTTGTGATGGTAGTGAAGTCATTCAAATAAGGAAGAAGAGAACACTTTCGATGGCACCGAGGGCAATGTGGGCCGGTATAATGTAAAACTATTCCAATATGGTTTTATTCCAACTCTGCAATTAGCCCTCCGTGATAGGTCAGAATGGTTCGAGTCCGGCCCATTTGGGCGGGTGTCACATACAGATGGGCAGAGCCCTAGCCATTTTGACCTGTCACAAGAGGGCTAATGGTCGATTTGGAATAAAAACAGATTTTAATAGTTTCATGTTATACCGGGCATGTTGTGGTTCATTGACAGCAGCAAAAAGCTGTTTGGCAGTGACTCATGATGGGCATCAAGTGTCAATAAATTTTTATGAAAGATAACTCTGTATGCTATTTCTTTTTATCGTGAAAGTCGGGGGCCTGCTACTTTCTCTTCATAAAGATGGTGTGAGTTAGATTTAGAGGGACACAATTTTCGTACTTTGGATCATCAAAAATGAGGTATATGTTATATATCTAAGGTGCACAGAATTATCTTTTTTGCGGCATCTAAATATTCCAGTTATGAGCGATGAATGTTGCTCACATAACCAAAAATTGTTTGTGGGGCACAGTTCAGCAGTGTTTTCTTGATCTCATCATTCTGAATGGTGTCAGTGTTCTGCAATAAATACAGTTAAACCTAGATATAACAAACTTCCGTATAACGAAATTCTCAATATAATGAAGTGTTTAACTTTTCATAACCTCTTGTCCATAGAATACCATGTATTTAGAACCTCAATATAACGAAGTGTGTATGCCATTTCAATATAACGAAATTTCACTGCCACCACTAAAGAATCGTGAGACAATAAATGGAAACTTCTATGGACGCAGATGGTCAAATGACTGAATTGCAAGCGGCTGATTGCAAATGCACCTCTCAAATCACGTGCCCAGCAACAAGCAACAAGAGCGACCGCTGAAGTGGAGCCACATCATGTTCCACATAAAGTCCAAGTGCGATAAGATCCTATTGTGCCCCGTGCACTGTGTGCTTTAGGAGCGAGTTAAAGTGTGTGAGAGTGAGGAAATATGGTGGCTTCACGAGTGCTGCCTTCCCGTGCAAGCAAAGGGAAAGAGGGGGAGAGGAGCGAGCTCGCGGTAATGGGATCAACTGCACACGAGGGGAGGGGGGGGGGTAAGTTGGCGCGCGTCTCAGTGGTGGCTGCGCATGGCTGTAAGCGCGGCTGAGCGCATACGCAGCTGTGCACCCTGCTTTAGAGGTAACCTGCCGTGTGTGCGGAAAGTGGGCGTGCCGAGACGGCATGGCACCATGTAAGCTGTCTTATCGCGCGTTTAGTATTGGAGGTGGCATAATCTTTAGTTTTGGTGACACGTTGGAGCGAGAGGCAGACTAAGCATTCGCTCCCGGCTGCTGGCACTTTCCCTGATAGCGTCATCCCAGTGCGGGCGATGCTATCGGCCGCAGGGGCAGAGTGCACGTGAAAGCTTGGCTGGGTTCACTTAATCCATACCGCCGAGAAGATATCGTCGACGTCCGTGGCATGAAACCGCATCATTTGTCGCCAACTCCCAAATTTATCAAAATGAATTGTTTTCTCATTCAAAGTTGTGTTTTTCGATTGCCCGATAATACGGAAAATTCTGCAGCCCCTTTCTGTGTAAGAAAAATCGATCGGCAACTTATTTGCTTAAAAGGTAGAATTTCAAAAGAACGAAATTTTGATATAATGAAGCAAAGGGTCTATTTTACTGACATCGTTATATCGGGGTTTACCTGTAAAACAAGAGGCTTGGCAAGAAACTTTGGTACAGCATACAGTTGAATAATTTTCCCTGTGTGTCTCATTTCTTAAACAGGGTTATGAAGCATGCAACTTACTTCAGACACGAAACATTCTTCCCAAGACTCCAGAGGATCCACCCAAGCCATCACTGCCTGGCGAGAATGCAGTTTGCTCGCCTGAGTAAGTGCTGGCTGTTTTGTGTTGTAGGCATACATGCATGCATGTGTGTGTGGATGATGAGTGTTGTGGGTACGTCGAGGGGTTTTGCTTAAAGGGTCCCTGAAATGGTTTGGACAAATTTTGTAGACACGTAGGATAGAGCTACAGTAAAACGTTAGCGCCACAATTTTAATGAAGCGTTTCATGTTAAGAGAGATACGGATGAATACAGGTCACCCTCCTTCCTAGCCATGCTTTTCCTCCTTAATCCATTCACTGAGTGATCAGGGGGGCTAAGCTCCGCCTTGTGTGGCTCTGTGCCATTTGTGTGACATTGTGTCATCTAATTCGAAGCCTCTCCAACTTCTCCGCTAGCCGACTGGCCGTCGATCCGCCACAAGAGCTATCCAAGCAGCGTGCGTTGTGAGCATTCTGTCGCGGTAAAACAGCCAGTCCACTTGCATTTAGGTATGTTTATCTGAAAGGCAGACACGCTAGAATTCTTTATTATGCTAGTAATCCTCCGGCGTGAAGTGACGGCCGCAAACGCATAGATCCTGGCGCCGATCGGATACCGACAGTTTGATGCGCTGCAACCACTCCGCTCGTCTGCTGCCTTGTAGAGGGACACAGTGTTACATCTTAACATATTGCTGATTGCTACGTTTGCAGCCCACAACGCAACAAGGGCGAACCATGGTGCTTGCGAAAAGAAAGCTCGAGACCAACACTGCTGCACAGCTCGTGTCAACACGGAGTATGTTGTAACACAAACAGACGACACTTGCTGTGTGCAGGAAGTGCTTGAGTGTAGTGATAAATTATTGTTGTGTATTCTCTTTCTGTTACTTTCTTTTTGTACAAACAAATGAACCAACATTATAACTATTGTGAACAACACTTGTTCACCATAAAGTTGGAAAACTTACTGATGACGCGACCTGAGTAGCCAGTCGGATAGCTCACCCAACTGACGTCAGTTCGGCCAAATATGTCAATTGGGATGTGGTGGCTGAGAACTTACAGGAGCGGCACCGCTGCAGTCGGCACCGATGCGCATTTTTAAAACCTTATAATAAATTACATGCATTATGTGGAGCGGTTAACCCTTTGAAGGTTTTTGCTGTACATGTACGGGGGCGGTTTTCTGTCACGCAAGGTCTTTGCCTTACGTGTACGGTTTCGACCCTCCGTTTGAAATTTCGCGCCATAATGACGATGCGTGCTCACTGGGAGGTGCTGCCACCTCTTAGGACTTACAAGAAGCGTTTGAAATTTGTGCTGCCTTCTTGGGGAGATAAACAGAACTGATTTCTAGTTTCAGCACGTAGCGCAGACTGCGGCAACACCCCTTTTGCGGTTTCGGTTTCGCCGCGTGATCGCAACGGAGGCGCGCGAAACGTCATTTTTCTCTTTCTCGGCACTCTCTTGCAGAGGCGGTGGCAGTTGATTTCTATCTTGGTTGGCGCTACTCTTGGCTTGTTTATCACCGCCGCTCACGAGGTATTCTCGCTCTCTGCGGCAACGCGCTTAACGCGAGAGGGTGCCTCAGATCTCTGCCCAAGGCAGCCGCATGCAGAGAAGATGTCATATGTGCGCCAACACAACTCGTCGCTCCAAGAGAAGAACATACACGCATTTTATGTGTGCAGACTACAATAAGGCGCTTTGCGGAGACCCGTGTTTCAAGGAGTACCACACTCTGAAATACTATTGAACATTTTGCAGTTCTGAGTGATGCTGACACCAAAATACTGTTCCTAATTTTTTTTTTACTATTTATTCCCTACTTTATATATCTTGCACATTCAAGATCCGCAATAAAGTAATTTGACCACCTGGGAAAGTTTTTTTCAAAATAATTCGACCCTCAAAGGGTTAAATGTGTTACAGTCGATCCCGGATATATCGAATTATTGCCTATATCGAACAGTTGTAAAATCACCTTGGGAATCCCATGCAAAAGTATAGCGCTATTGTCTGCGTATACAGAACTCCTGTGCACCGGCATATCGATGTATCGAACTCCGTGCTGAGCTGTGCCCCAGCAAGTGCGCTTCTCCCACCATACCCCACCCCTGCAAGTACGCTTCTCCCATCGCATCACACCCCTGCAAGTGCGCTTCTCCTCACGAAGCTCTCGCGATGTTCCCGCGATCTCACCCGCGCCGCCCCGCACACTGAGAAAGGGGTGTGTGGGTAAAAGGCACGTGACGAGGAGCACTTGGAGTGCGATTGGGTGTGAAAGGGAAGCGGAAGGGAGAAACCACACTGACCGCAGGTGCCCGTTTCCTGTGTTTTGGTTGGCTGACACCACTGGTGCAGCGAGACGAACGAGGTCAGTGCAGCTTGGGCTTGTGGTAGTGCGGAGACGCGGAGCGGTGCGTCTTTCGATTCGCTTTGTTTTTTTATTCACGAGGCCAACGCGAAAGCTTGATACTCTTGTGGTGCAGTGCGTTTTTCTTTCCACTTTTGGCACGTGTACACCCTGAGTACGATCCTCAAAAACAAAGCCGATGTTAAGCTGAAGGCAGTGCAGTCCAGTCGCCCTGGAGTGTGTCGTGTGTGCATCCCAACCTTTGATAAGGTCGAGAAGGCATTGTACGCCTGGCTTTTGGAGACACGTGCCAAGAACTTACCCGTTGACGACCCAATGCGCATGGAGAAGGCCAAATGGTTTGCTGTGACCTTTGGAGAAGAAAGCTTCACTGGTGGCACTGGTTGGCAGCAGCAATTTAAGAGTCGCTACAGCATCGTCGGAAAGACCCTTTCGGGTGAGAGCGAGGTGACTAGCACAAGTCACATAGAGAGAAGTGGTTATCCGAAGAGTGGCCAATACACGTCCAGTTCGATACGCGTCCAATAAGAAAGCTTGGATGACACGCGATTTTTTTCGTTGAGTGGATACAGGTGCGGGATGCTGAACTGGAGAAGTCTGGCCGCAAAGTTTGGCTTCTTGACAATTGTTTGGCCCATCATGTCGTCTGCCCATTAAAGCAGATCACCCTCAAGTTTCTGCCGCCAAACAAAACGGCAAAACTTCAGCCTCTCGACCAAGGCATTGTGAAAGCATTTAAGGTGGGGTACAGACGACGGTTGGGTACAGGCTCCTAATCAACCTTCGATTAGGAATCTAACTCAAGGTGGACCTCCTCGGAGCCGTTCAAATGCTGGCTGGTGCTTGGAACGACGTGAAGAAAAGCACAATTGTGAACTGCTTCCGCAAAGCAGGCTTTGTGGTAGCTGCAGATGACAGATATCTTGACAGTGAATAGGATGACGCTGGATGCCTGGATAGCGAATTTCACGAGCTCTCGGCATTCCCAGGCGCTATCCCAGGCGGCGTTACAGCACGCGATTTCATCAGCGCTGACGACGGCGTGCAAGCTGTAGCGGATCGTGCTGATGCGGAGATTGTGGCTGACATCAAGTATAAACCCCATGCAAGCGATCTTGCACGCGACAGCGACAAGCGACGCGATGGAGATGGCTGTCGCGTTCGCTCGTCGCCTACAAGTTGCACCCCATGCGAGCGATGACTTCGAGCGACATCTCCCCAGTGTTGCCGGTATGAGGGCAGCAATATAGGCGCCGAAACTAGCGTGACGCGTGCTTTATTAACTTAAGTTGATGTATTTTACTGTAAAAAGCAGCATAAAAAATTTCTGAAAGTCTTCCACTAGGTTTTTATCCTTGCACCTATAAAAATTCAATCGTTTGCTCGTTCCGTGCGACAATCGGAAGTACTAGAGTTATGTACATCCAGTTCCGGCTTTGCGCTATTGGCTAGTCGCTCATAGCACTTCCGGGCGACGAGCGACGAATTCTAGATTTGCAAAACCGAGCGATCGCGCGACAAGACCGAGCGATCTGTTCAAGCGACGGCCCGATCCGTCGCGCGAACCCGTCGCTCGTCGCTGTCGCGCACAAAATCGCGCCAATGGGGTTTAGCCTTCATGGGTGACGAGGACGCAGACTCGAGCAGCGGCGAAGGTTCCGACAAAGAGGACCAACCACCATGCACTGCAGCTGAATTTGCATCAGCTTTCAGCTTCATTTGCCGCTGTTGTGGCACAATGGAAGGAGCTGGCCTTTCTCATTTGGACACTGTCAACAAGCTTGAGGACAGCTTAATGAACTTGATGGTGCACAAGCAAAAGCAAGTAAAGGTCACAGATTTTTTTCTTCTGAAATAAAGTGCTCTGGTCATCGGGCTGTGCTTTTGTTTTTTTACGCGCCTTGGAGGCACAGATCGGTAAGTTCTCATTAGTCACGACGTCGGGAAACTGCTTTGAGATGTGTGGAGTTATTAGAGAAGCTTTTAGCATGCATTTTTTATATTTTGAATTATCGATATATCGAACTATTTCGCGATCCCCTTCGAGTTCAATATATCCGGGATCAACTGTACTTAATGATCAGAAAGACCTACCCTAATGACTCAGTACGTTTCTACAATATCATGATCATTTCAGGGTCCCTTTAACTTTTTAAGCTGCATGCTGCTGTATTTGTAAAAATGCAACAATGCTGAGCAATGGATTAGTCAGTAGTGGATGCTGATGAGCAGATACATTGGTTATTCCTTAAAATAAGCACTTTGGTTCTGATGATTGCACCAAATCATGTTGAAAAGAATGGGTGGTTCGCTAATATGCACCAACTCGCCCAACAACAAGTTCTTGTAAGGTTTGTTATCTGATGATTGATATATATTATGCAAACAAAATAACACCTTGCTAGTGTACTTTAAAAATTATTGTTGAAAGGGCTTATGTTAAAATATACCTGTTTGTGAGGTAGACACTTAATTCTGCCAATGCAAGTTTTTATTTTTAGCACTCAGTATTTATCTCAAATTGTGCTGTGTCCTTTGAGCAAAAGTATGCAGATTTCTCGATAAAGCCATTTTACTTCTGCACCTATGAAGGCAACTTGAAACTGGTAGACTGCAGTCTAACAGGGCATTGCATACTTTCCAGGGCACTTGTCAATTTCACTTTGGGCGCCTGAATTACGAATAAGTTTAGTTTTTTTGTCAAGCCTGTGGTCTGTATACTTTTGCTTGTGGGTGTACCTACATGTCTGCTGCTCATGCGAGCAGTGTTCCTTGTATAAAGTGTATGGCACTTGCATATGGCAATACGATAAGTGCAAACTTGTTCCTTCACTTGCAAAAGTATTGAAGAAGAAACAAAATAAGACCATGCTGTCTGCTGAGCTCAGCTGCATGTTATTTGGTATTTTTCTAATTATGCATTATCCCCCATGGTGGTGGCTATGGTGTTGCGCTAGTAAGCCTGAGGGCATGGAATGAAATCGCCGGCTTTGGCGGCTGCATTTTGATAGGGGCAAAGTTCAAAACGCCCGTGTACTGCGCATAAGTGCATGCTAAAGTACTCCAGGTGGTCAAAATTGATCCGGAGTCCCCCAGTACGGCATGCCTCATAATTAGGTCATGGTTGTGGCACGTAAAGCCCCAGCTTACATATTTTTTAATTATGCATTATTTTTTTTGCTGTCTCTCGTCCTTGTTACAGCATTTTTAGGTGCACTTTGACCAAGATACCAGAGACACAGTCCCTTCTACAGAAGGCTCGCCTACCTTTAGGTGTCCTTATTCATCCATTTCGAGATGTTACTGTAAGTAACATCTTGCCTTGTATGCTTTGTTTGAGTCGGTGGCAGTTCATGTGCTTTATAGAGTATACGCTGAATAGAGCTTGTAGCTACTGTTGCCAGCAAAATTTTTTGTGTGCAGAAGGGTTTGCTCAAATGTATGAGCATGCACAAGCAACAGAAAAAAATGTTGCAGTTTCACTCTAAAGGAAAAGCATTGATTGCGATATCAAATTAGTAGAGTGCTAAATGAAGTAAGGATAGTAGATTTATCAGCTGTGTAAACTTGTAAACATTCGCTTACTAAATAAATTAACAAGCACACTGTGACGTGCCCACAGGTAAACGTGAACACATCTCACTCGATAACCGCAGAAACTCGGTTTCAGAACGTTGGAGTGAAGAAGCGTGGCAGCAGCAGTGAGCGAATTGACCTTCATGCTGCGTCTTGCTTCAACGGGAACTAAGCGTAGAAAGCACGGCGCTTACAAAGCTACCAGCACTCGGCGCATTTTGTACACATCGCAGATCGCTTTGAAGATGAGGCCCATGCGACTGGGCACTTTGTCCACATCGCAGATTGCTTTCAAGATATGGACACCCGCACGCCGCGCCGTATGTAGGGTAGAACGCCCCACCCCATCCCTGCCTTTTCGATGGTGCCTCGCATGCTACAGAAGATGGCGCGCTTCCTCCCCACTTTCCTCTTTTGCGCGTGTGAGGTTGAGCCGCGATCGTCGGCTGACCCTCGCAAGCTTTCACTTGCACATACTGTAAGGATTGGGGTCGGGCATGAAATAGATGGTAGCTGGCCCATGTTGTCGTCCGACTCATTAACGCTAAGGACGTTGTTGAAGGGAGGGACTTGTTCTCATCGAGAATGAGGAATATGGGATTTATTTACAATATCTACATGAAGGGTGGAGAACGTTACAGTTCATCAGTCTAGCATGACTGAAAGAGAATGCACGCTGAGCAGCCGTAAAACAGCTGCATAACAACACTCTGTCCTCCCTAGATCCCTAGATGAGGGAAAACGGCCGTTCAACCTTCGACCAACGGGAGCGTCCAAAGTCATCGTAGTCTACCCGCCTTTGAGGGGGACGGCTTAGACACTCACTTTCGCACTTTGGTTTTACTGAACACACCGAGGTGAGAGGGTTTTTTAGACAGGGGTCTTGACCCGAGCAGGTGCCTCTTGATCCCAGAGCTGACCCCGCAGTCAGTAGCCGTCGCGTCTGTCCATTGACTGTGACGGCTTCTGGGGCCCATGGGAAAGCACCGCAAAACAGCTCCTTCCAGGAGTTCCCCCGCTCCAAGCAAACCGTGATGGCGACAGCGAATTGACTAACAATACACGGCCCGCCGAACCTGACTTGACATGCCGGCGCTGTAGGGCTGTTTAGGTGGCGCATTGTTCTTTTCAAAGCGAGTTGTTGCAGCGGGCTGGGAAGTGTTTGGAGGTTGCTTCTTCGAAGATCGCCAGCCCCCGCAGGCCGATCGTAACAATACTGCATATGGCGCGCGGTGACAGTGTTATCGTGCTTGGACTTCATACGGAACGTCATGGCTACACCGTCGGCAAAAATGTGTCTGCAGTGTCCATATAGCTACTGTTGCAATAAAAGGCCAGTCTGCCTTTTTTGCCAGTTGTTGCAAGCCAGTTCATGCAGCAAAGTGCAATAGCTGCCGCTGAGTGAAAGGCCCTATCTGTTTCTTTGTTAGGTTGCACTGCTAGCAGGTATTAGAGTGGTGGATCTCAGCAAAAACAGCATACAAAATGTGTAAATAGCTTTCAAGCCTATGTTTTGCAGGTACAGTTAAACCTAACGATCTTAAACCTAACAAACTTCAATATAACGAAATTCTAGATATAAACTGTATTTAAATCACGATTCAGTGGTGCTTTGTTTATGCGTTGCCAATTGCTGCTATTGGTTCGCGGTGATATTTTACCTTCTGAACATTGAATTTTTTTCCCCCAAAGTGACATTGATAACGTAATTTTAGGCCCTTTGTGTAGCTTATGCACACTCATAATGTTGAGACCATGATGTCCGAGACCTTCGCAGAATGGTGGCATGCTGCACTAGTTTCTGAAGTTCATGCTTCCAGCCAGTTAGAACACTTCGCTCTCTAATGAAAAATGGTGGCTGTGCTTACAGTTTATAGAAATGACAGGTGATTGGAACTGGGTGCCCTTTTGAAAGAGCTATACGACACTGCATTTCATTCTTTAGATGGAAGTCCCTGGCGAATTGTAACTGATGCCTGCTTCAGTGCAGTTAATTTTTGAGCGTTTTTAAGGGCAAGTCTATATATAAAGAACTACTGATATAACGGACCACTTTTTGTGGAACTGTCAAGTTCGTTATAAACGGGTTTGACTGTATTGAATTTTAACTGTATTAGCACCAATTTTCATCTGTGGTTGCTATGTGGAGGATAAAAGCACATCGTAATCATGTTTTTTTTTAGACATTTAAAACTTGACCCTTGTGTTATACAAGTTCAAATGTAAGTTAATATGTGCAGAATAAAAGTGTTGAATCAGAGTCGTGTGTCATTTTTTGTGTGGTAGGGCTCCCATCTATATAGTACTCGTAGTGAATAGCAATGTAGTTTTATTGTGCATCCCTGTTAGAGAGAATTGGTTGTTAGCTGTATGGGGATGCATCTGCTGTAAATTTAGACTTTTATGGATTCACTATGGCTTATTAAACGCAACAGTAATTTAACAACCCCTTTTGCTCATGTCTTTGTCACTGCAGCACCTGCCTGTGATTCAAAGCAGCACCATTGTGCGCTGTCGCTCTTGTCGTGCCTACATCAACCCGTATGTGCAATTTGTGGAGCGGCAAAAGTGGAAGTGCAACATTTGCTTCCGCATCAATCCCTGTAAGTAAGCCTTACAGAGACCTTGGGTAACCTCGGATAAAACGTGCATGTTATCAAAATATGTCGGTTTTGCTTGAAAATGTATTGTGTGAAGTCAGGATGGAGTTTGTAGCTTGTGCAATCATCTCGCTTTCAGAATGTTTGCTTTGCCTCCTACGTCACAGAGTAGGCGGCGTTCAATTGGCACTCTGCCTCTCCGAGCAGACAACCGCTGATAAAAGTGCAGCACCGGCGAATCATGAGAGTGCAAGAGAATGTTTGTAAAGTGAGATTCTTGCGCAATTTCGACCCTGTACAGTCGAACCTCGATATATCGAACAGCGCGGTGATCGCAAAATAGTTCGATATAGCCGGAATTCGATATATAAAATCACGTAGAAAACGCGTAAAAAACTAGCGCAAATCAATCAATGAACCAATCGTGGCGCAATAGATACTCGCATGAAGCTTCAAACAAAGTATTTATTTTGTTCGCTGAAAGTACTGAAGCAGCGTAGCCTGCTTCATATTGGCAACCGCGTGCTTGACCACGGCGTCCTCAACATAGTCCAAACGGTCCACAAGGGACAGTCCAGTGCCTTCTATTGCGCCGCAGTAGCGGCGTACAACGGCCAAAGTAGCTACAGCCTCAGTTGCAGTCGGGAGCGGGGCAACATCAGCGCTTGCTGGATCAGCCTCGGCAGCGTCTTCGTTTGGCCGCTCAGCAGTCACTTCTGCCGCGATATCCACGTCTGTTAACTCTGCCACTGTTCCGGTGCTGTCGTCATCGCCAACGAAGTCCGCAATGCACATGATGTGTGGCTCAGCACCGACAAAGCACTCCAACTGGCTCCCCGGCCGCCTCGATCACGCGCGCACGGCGGGGGCAAGCCTCGCCGTGCGCGCGTGATCGAGGCGGCTTGCCCCGCCGTGCGCGCATAGGTGCACGCGTGATCGAGGCGGCCGTGCTGGCTCCAAGCCACCGCGTGTGTACGCCGCTACGTTCAAATGGCGCCCTCGGCGCAACCGATGTGGGCAGCTGTCGTACGCAGCAGTCTGGTACGCCGATCGCGCCGCCGCTATCTTCGAGAGTGTTGCGGGAAAGCTCGCCTCCTGTCAACAGAGCGCACTTGGTCTGGGGCGGCGGAGTTCGATATATCCATTTTACATCCGGCCCCGTTCGAAATAAAGAATTAAAAATGCATGCGATTTTCCATGTGATATAGAAATTGTTCGATATACGCAATAATTCGATATATCCGTGTTCGATATATCGAGGTTTGACTGTATTTTGCTTTTTCCTCTGTTCAAGTTCAGTGACATACTTTTGAAGCATGTGGTCTCTTCTACTGTATGTTTACTGCACTTATGCGTAGAACTGCAAAAAGAGCTGTCAGTTGCAAATTCAAAGTGGCAGGCAGTTAGTGTATTGTATCACATTGGCAAATTGTTTTTAAATTGTTCAGTTCGTAAATATGGCTGCACAAAAGGCCATTTCATTATTTCACCTAATTTGTGAGGTACTGGTTAGCTTCTTTTTCTGAGGGACTTACTGTCATCAATGCATCAAGCATGAATGCACATTCTATATTTAAACTGCATGCGTAGTTGCAGATGACTTTCATTCATTGAAGTGCCATTGTATCTTACTGTCTTAATTATTTCGTAGAACATAAGTGCGCAGTCTGGGGTATAATTCACAAATTGATATTATATAAAGGGACCACGCGAGACAAAGTACTATGCATGTTGTTTTTATTCCACATTTGCTTACTGTGGGACCTGAACATGCTTCAGCAGCATTGAAAGTGGCGAGGTCAGAGTATTTATTATTTGAATTTGCTCCACAAATCAGTTTCCGTGCGGACTGTAGTGGCCCACATCAATTTTTGGCAACAGATGTCAGGCAGAAGGCACTTGACACAAATTTTTGCTGTTCGTTTGGTTGGTGGGCATGAAGGTCATACTTCACATGTTAACTCCACACGTGTAGCCACTACTTCAAAAAACAAAAGCAAAAAAAAAGACATGCTTTATGCTTTCTGGAAACAAGTAGAAGTCTTAGCTCTGTGCAATAAATTAAAAACCTTTATAACTAACACTTTATGCACTGTTCAACGGTTTACAACACAGTGTGTTCTTCACCTCGCGTTGTGTTGGGCCCAGTGGCAAATCAGGTTCTTCCAAAAGTGTTTCATTTTATAGGATGGTGCATGGTGCCTCACTTATTTGCAGGACATTAGATTCCAGTTCTGTCATAGGAAAAAATTTCTTAAATTAGAGAGTTTTAACTCGCCCTTAAACCCATTACAGCTCTTTGCCGGGGATATACAGGCTTGAACGAGGGAATTGGGGGTGCTGTCTTGTAACATTGACATCAACTACAGCAATATAGTTGCAATGGCCGTATTTATAGCCATGTTCTACCTATCTGCTAGTGCAGAAGCATCGGCAGCAGCAATCAGTAACGTATGGTACAAGTTTTCTTTCTCTTTCTGCGAGAACAGTAATGCAACACAAACACTTCTTGGGTGTTCTGGTTGAAGAAATTGTTACATGACGTTGCTACCAGTGCTTTGCCAATGTGCAGCATAACTAGGCAATTGTAAACATGGTTACAATGTCTGTCAAAAAGCATGACTGCAAGTTGTTGTGGGAAGGCCACATTGGGAAGATAGCTTCCGCTATTGCTAATGTAAGACACATTTTGATTGGAAGCAGCATAAGTCCTTGCTGGTTGAGTGGAATGCAAACCTTTTTATGTTTGCTTTTATTTTGAATTTGTTAGTTGAATAACTTTCATTTGCTCACGTCAATTTTTAAAATTCTTCTTGCATTCGCCTCAGGACCACACAAGGAACGCGTTGTGTCACAACAGCTGGGAATAAAAAGTAATGTTGCAAAGCCCCTTTAAGTATATTTATCCGTCGTGCCATTAGAAAGAAAAATTGTGTTGGCCTCTGTATTTATGTGAATGTAAGCTGGTGGGCACATGCAGGCATGATGGACAAATGTGCAATTTTCTTGATAATCTGTAGCCTACATGTGCACCATTTTCTTTTGTGATGCATATTCTTGGCCCAAAGGCAATTTTTGTTCTCAGTATTTCAGGGGGACTTGTATTACTCCAGTTACTGTCTCCTCAAAATGTCTAGATGAAGCTTTGGATAAGCGTCTGACTCGTGGAAAGATCTTGGACACTTTGAGAAGACTTGGGGCGCAGATTCAAGTGATAAACATCAACAGGCCTTTGACGATAAAGCTCTGTTAATTCGTGACCTCTGTACTGTGGGAAGCATTTGCATTTTGCAATACTAATAAAGGGAAAATCAGACATCCACCCGTTCGTAGCAATTGCTACAAAGGAAACCCATACGGGTTCCTCGAAAGAAAAGCCTCACAGCTGAAGAGAAATTTGTCCTGGTTCGGGACTCGAACCCGGGACCACCGCCTTTCCGGGGCAGCCGCTCTACGATCTGAGCTAACCAGGCGGCTAGCAGATGGCAAAGCAAAGTCGAATTTGTCGACAGCACGAAGCAGCGGCAAGAGTTTTTGACGTAATAGTTCCATGGAAACCCGCAAGGTGGAGAGAAGTCTATACTTCTCTCCACCTTGCGTCTAGGCTATACTGTGCACACTCCTGTTTGTTCTTTCTGGCCAAGAATGAGTCTGACTGGTTCACACATTCTTCTGAGATTTACGAAAACAAGCCAATTTGTGAAAAAAATACCATGGCATTACATGTTTTGGATGCCATGCTAGACCTACTTTTCTTAGATCCAATCACTGATAGGGGCTGATGGAGGCGGGAAATATAGGACGGCAACTGTTCAGCACTCGGTAAATGACTTCCTTTGAAGTGAGGTGTCGTGAAATTTCAAGGCCAAGTCTCCATCTGCCCTGTTTACTGATGGTTAAATCTGCTTCTGGAATTTTAGTGCATGTTATGAGCATAATGAAAGCAAGATGGGTTTCCATGGAGAAATTTTGCAGTGCCCTTTATTAGCATCTTGAGGACCTGTGATACAGATATCGAGGGGTTGAGATGGGCATCTTAAAGGGGGCATGAAACCCAATTTTTGCTCGTACTCTGTATTGTGTGAGGTAATCCTTGTGTATTCAATAACATGGTGAAATTTTGGCTATTTGAGCCAGCACGTAATTTGTAATTGAATTTTTTATATTGCACTTGCTCGGGGCATAACAGCCGAGCAACACTGGCACACTCATGAACCTTGACGTCACGAGCTGCATGCTTGTCGAGCGAGCATGTATGTCCTGGCAGAGAATCAGTGTTTCAGCTGTGCACGCATACAGGAAACTTCTGCTTTGTTCGGCTCGCCATTGAAATTTTTCAACTTGCAGCAGCTGAAATAATGCCACTGCGGCGGCACCTAAGTAGCCTTGCGGGATGCCAGAGCAAATGGAGCCAAGAGTGCTCCGTACCGTACTTAAAGTTCCCCCAGGAGCACGTCAAGCATGAGGCTTGGGAGATGAATGTGGTCGGGAAGGATTGGCGCTCATCTGACGCTTTTGTTTTGTTCTTGGAACACTTCACGCCAGACAGCTACAGAGACAATTTGCGCCGGCTCGTCGAGTTTGGTATACTCATGAAAAAGCTGAGGCTGCGACCAGGCGTGATGCCTACTGTGTTCGCGTGCCATCCCATCTGGCAGGCAGTGCCCCGGCCAAACGTTAGCCTTGCTATTTTTTTTTTACCAATATCGGGTGCAATAATGTAAGTTCAAGTAAAGGTTCAGACAAAGTGTACATTGCGCTAAATCCTTGCGCTGCAGAAACGTGCGCGGGCGTTTGTTTACATATGCCGCACACAACTACAAAGGAAAAAAAAAAAAAGGAACTGGTGGGAACGCGCAGCTGCTTAACAAAATCAGTTTTGTTGAGTACGGATCCAAGAGACATGCATGCCTGCTAACAACCTACACGCGTAACAATTTGCATCGTGGGAAGTAGCCCCAGACTTCGTCTTCCGTGAAAGGCTGGCTAATCTCTTCTGCGTGCATGGAATAGCAACAGTGTGGAAAGGCATCATCAGCATTGTGCAACACCAGTGTCCCCATCTTATGCTGACCACGTTTACTATGCTGTCTCCGTCCATGGCCTCCAAGATATACGCACGCCGGCTTTGTCTATGGCTGGTGCGCGCACATCTCCGAGGCCATATTTCGTCACTGAGCTGGTGGCGATGAGATCGAAGTCAAAATGCGTAGCGCCATCACTGCTTCTGCTGCTCAAAAGATTCGTCGCTTGCTTTATCACGCAAAGTTGGCGCTGTAGAAGACACGACATGCAATATCTAGAGCAAGTATGGCAACAAACGGCAGCTATGCTCTGACCTCACGTGGTGCTGTGGCTGATTTTGTAGCAGACAATGGCTTGGTTGCCTGCAGCACATGACGTAATACATGGCTTGGCAATATGGTGGTGAGTGCCAGAGGGCGAGGCTTAGAGCTGGCGAGTTCTAGCTCGTATTTTGGACATAAACATACCTTTACCGCCCAGTTTTTGCTCGTGTATAGCCATAATAGACCCTCTACTACACTTTCTCGCGGAAAACTGCAAAATGTTAAATGAGCATGTCATGCCCCTTTAAAGTCTCTGTTCAAATGTATAGTTCTGATCGTTAACATCATCACTAAAGACACAAAGATTCAGATTACAGTATAAATGTTTCTGCCCTCTAATAAAGAACAACCAGTCATACAGTCTCTATGTATGCAAAACATGCATATCCAAAGGGGCCATGCATGATGCGTGCATGGCCTTCAAGGGACATTAAAGGTAAATATTAAGTCAAGCTAAAGTGGTAGATTAGTGTTCGAAAATCTCTAAGATGTCAGTATTATCGCGAACAGAGCCTTAATAATTGAGAAATTGAGGTAAATGCAGGACATGATTAAAAACTCCTCTGGGACTTTCAAGCACTTGCGCAATGACGAAAGCACTCCTCAGTTAAATTTTGTCACTAGTACTCAACCACTCATTGCAATAAACATCCTTGTATTGTAAGACGAAATAAAATGCTATTTGTCCAGTTCTAGTTCACTTTTAGAAAACAGAACTCATTGAAATTACCCTTGAAAACGACACTTGCGGTTGAAAGGTTTCGTTTTAGCTCGACTCTGTGCCACCCTAGTTTCACATTTCAGTAGTTTCGTTGTCACGTTGTGCTGCGCTGGTTTTGCTGGCTCGCAAAACTTGCATAAACTGCAAGTAGCAGAGAAGTCAACTTCCATGAGCTGTCGCGGGATGCCCGAATGGTCTACGCCACTTGACCAAAAACCACTTGGCCACTTGAGTTGCAGCGGCAAATCCGCCGCTCTGTCTTGGCTCGGTAGCGCCGTCTGTTGGGCGCCGTTTTGCTCACCGACAGCAGCAAAGGGTGTATGCAATGTCACCACTCCCCCGGTTGGCTGGTGGGAGATTTTAATTTCGAAAACGGTGTTTGGGCTCTTCAGATGCAATTTTCTCATAAACTAAGTCTTTTCTTGGCACGAAACAAGCATTGCGAGGTTTCTGGAATGGTATTGAAGCAGTCCACGTTGACTTAGTATTTGCCTTTAGTGTCCCTTTCAAAACATCTTCCATGGTTCTCCCCACGGTGGGCAGCAGTGACTTCGCTACAAGCCAATCCTGTTTACTGGCCACCTGTCAGTTATACTGTATTTACTTGCATAATGATCGCACTCGCATAATGATCGCACCCCTGAATCTTGTCGTGAAAATTCGATTTTTTTTCTTTCCCATGCGATGATTGCACACCGAACTTACTGCAGCGATATGTCGTGTGCCAAGTCTAGCTAATGATGATTGCGCTTACCATCTGTCGAATGCTGTCGAATGCTACGCGAATGACTTTTCAAGACGTACCAAGCGGTCTGCATGCACCAAACATTCTTAAGCAGGTGCCCCATATTATTCCTTTCATCACTTTCCACACTTCCATGAAAAAAAAGCTACAACCAAACTTGCCTTGGCTTTATTATTTGTAGGCTTTATAATGGTTGTGGTCAACAATAAAAAAGGCACCTTTTGTTTCTTCTTGTCTGCACTCGGGGGCATGCAACAAATTGCGAGCGGCGACGATAGTAGCCACATTTACACTGATACGTTAGAAGTGTACCCTAGTCATACGCCGACGCTTGTAACACAGCTAAGATATTCGCCCACCCTTAGCGGAAATGTGCCGTATTAGAATAGTAGTGAAGACAAATGCAGCAGTTTCCGCAGCATACCCGCCATGTGTTTCTATGTCACTGGCAGCTAAGCACGTCCATCTCTGTTTCTGTCCCCTCAAAGTGGACATGGCTAAGTTATTGCCGCAGACTTGCTGATATTCATGATATTATTCATTACTGATACGGAAGAAACTGTTTCAATGTGCGTAATGTACTCACAAAAAGAAAAAAAATTGCACTCGGCACGTTTGGCTTGCTCCGCTGGCTGCCATTTTTGTTTTGGTGTCCCGCACTGTTACAGTGGCAGCCACCCGTTTCTTGACCTGTTGTCATCCCGCAGCAAATGCAGGATGAAAAATTTTTTTTTCTTTTTGAGGGAAGTTTAACTCGTGTAATTATCGCACCCCTAAATTTGCGGCAATTTTTTTTACAGAGAAGTACGATCATTATGCGAGTAGATACGGTATATGCACCGCTGGTACAAAGTGCAGCATGGTTCATGGCATGCCACTGTTTGTGTGCTAAGGATGCATTGTGTAGCTCCTTTACTTTGGTGCAATGGTACAGATGGGCCTTCATTGAATAGGGCACTTCCATGGTTACCACTGGCCACTGGGTAAAATGTAACTTATGTGGGTTACGCAGCTGCGTGGCTAACTGGTTGCATTTACAGCCATGCTGTTGATATGGACACTTTGGTTTCCAACCAATCTTATGAAAAACAAGTAAGGTATTGTTATGTCGGCCGGACAAGGCGGCCGAATGGATACACTACACGAATCAAGTGAAACCCAGACGAGCTCGAACTGAACTATTGTGACATCACCTCTCGATGTTTACATGTAGTTACCGTTAGTGACGGCACCTAGTGTTAGCGTACAACACTACAGGTATGTCTAGAAAAAAGATGCTGTAAATAAAGTGTGTTCCTGTACATTGCAGTGGGCACACTAGAATAGAAATTTAACAAAATTTGAGCAAGTTGATGTGCATTATTCTGGTTGCTGATGCATTAAAAAAAATTGCAGTGCAGTTTGGTGCTTTCTTTTGGGGGGCCGTGAGTGCTGTGATGGCAGGCTTCGTGTTTATGGAATTTCCACTGTTCAAATCCCAGTTTTCACCAAAAAAATAAAAGGTTCATTCGACAAAAGTGTCTGCAAAATGAATCCAACAGAAGAGGGGCACACAGTGCAGGAAGCACTAAATCTTCACAATGCTAGCTTGTAAGAGAAAAAAAGCTGCTCTCTGCCCAGTGCCTTCTGTGCTTGAGGTGTCAATAGAACTACTAAAAGACCTAGAAAGGCCCAGTATCTGTCTTGCAAAGCATACACACTTCAGCTAGTATGTGAGTACTAAAACTATCATGCCAGTGTCTGGGTGGAAGAGATGCTGGCCAGTGTTGTCTTGGTGACTGAAATGCATCTGGTTGCTTATTGCATGCTGCTGGCTTTTCACTGTCAGTGTGTGTGAGGCATTTGGCTCTTTTAATTTTAAGGGTGTCTTGTCCATACTGACACTGCATGTTAATTACGCTTTGGGTGCCTTCGTTGTCTGTCGGAGGTTTTTCCAATGTGCAGCAAATTCTAACACATTAGCAGGCTTTAAATTCAAATGCTATTTATTGCCGATGTGTTGCTGAACATTTTACAGTGTTTTTAAACCTGAAAATTCAAACAAAAATTAAAGCATTTAAATAATGATTTTAATGAAGATAGTGTTTCGCAGGCAGTGTGCCCCATTTGTTGCTGTCATTGTCTCTTGAAGACACCTTGTCGTCGATTTTGAATTTCTCTGAATCAGAATGCATAAGAAGTTCTTGAAGTTCTACATTTTTAAAAGAGAAAATCCGGCTTTTTGTGTCAGTCCGGCATGTCAGCAAAGAATATGTGAGCACTATGGCGTTAAGCTTTGCCACACCATTTGGCATATGAAAACAAAACCTGCCGTATAATTGTAGTTCACAAATTGCCTCCGGAAAAGCAAGGAGTGTGCAGAAAGTGTGACATGGCTTTTGTCGAGCACGGCTAGTGGTGTGCATTGGTGCATAGATAAGTATAGTCAAGCATTGCACTCAAAGGACTAACAAAACAAAAATTCATGGGTATCTACGGGCTTTATACATGTCTGCCATGTCCATTGTCTGGACAGCGATTTTCCATCGTCATCATCATCATCATCATCCCATTTTTATGTCCTCTGCATTACGAAGGTCTCTCTCTGCGAGTTCCACTTAACCCTGTCTTGCACTAGCTGATTACAACTTGCACCTGTGAATTGCGATATTTATGATGCATAAATGCATTGGAAAAGTTTGGTGCCTGCAAGGATTGTCCATAATTTGTTCACATTAACGAAGCTGATAATAACAAGGCATGGCTGTATATCACAGTTCAAAGCGCTCTTATAGTTCGTCGTGGCAAAACCATAAATTACCAGGTAGACCGGCTGCAGTGTACCTCTAGTCAAGTGTCTGGGTGTGGGAACAGTTCGTGGTCGGTTGGCACCATTAAAGTACCGTTGTCATTGTGCATTGACCCTGTGGAACCAGTTACGTAGAACACTACAACCAGTGGCATGGTAAACGAGCCGACACTCCCATCAGAGCCAGCTCCAACTGCAGTGATTTATGGCAACTAGTTGGACACTGTCAAACAGGTTTGGGCATTTTACAAAACGACATTCCTTCAAAGGACATCATGCCTTTCTCTGCTGTCATTGCTTCGACAATGGGAATCTAGTGCCCATGGTGTGTGACCCCATGTTTGTGCACCATGCCGTACGTGTGTTGGTCTAAGCTCTCCTTCAGATTGGCTGAAGATGATGTCGCCCATCTCCTGACAAGGGATTGAGGAAGGTGACGTGAGCGGTATGATGGAAGAGATAAAAAGATGAGAAGGTCACTATGTAGATTGGCAGCTTGAAAAGCTCTGAACTTATTATCTTTGTCATTTTCCCATGTTCATGTACATCATGTGAATGTATAAAAGTTGTTCTAAAACCCTCTCAATGTCGGGCCAAAGCCTACGATCCTTTTTCAACGATGGTGCGTGAACATTCCATATCTTTGAACCCCTGGTTGCAACAGTACTAAGGGGAAGGCACGCCTGACAGGGAGGGACTTGGTGCTTCATGTTGGGCACTGTCTGGGCGTACCATGAAGCACTTTGTGCACAGGCACAATGTGCTTCATTTTTACTTGTTTTTTTTTGGGGTCGTCCTTCTCGGCATTGCCCTCACTTGTCGCCCTATCACCTGTACACCCTGTAGAGAACCGTGCTAACTGCCTTGCTTACCTTTAGGTTTATTTTTTCAGTATCTGAGCTGCAACTGGTATTAAGCATGAAATCTTCTTAGTTCCCGTTGTTGGCGACCTTTAAGTGACCTTGAGCCAAAAGCCTGAGCTGTTCTCTGGGCATTCGAACGACAACATCCGAGCAACCAATCAAAACTTAAGGAAATGCGGTCTCTGGCCTCCAACCCTTTGTACAGGACTGCAGTACATATGCTAGTTACTGCCCAAACAAGTTAACGAAAAATATTGCTTCTGAGTTCTTTCTAATGTTTATTCACAATAGCACTCAAGCTGTAATTTCTAGTACGCTGAAGCTTTGTCATTTCCAATAGGGGGGCGGCATTCAAAAGGCAGGGCACCATACACTTCATTGTTATCTTTTGGCGCTGAGACAGGGTTGCCCGTTCTCATTTGAATGCCAGTGGTCTGCGAGTTCCCCAGCGCGGGTTTTACGTCACCTCGAGAAATGGCGCCATGCTGCAGGGCGCCTCCTTCAGGTGCTTTTCTTCTAGCTGGGCAGCATCCATATGGACCAGTGCACAGTGTGGTGTGGTGTGGTGTCCGTTGTGAACAAGCACTACACCCATTTTAAGATTGTGGCTAGTATCATCTCCAGCTAGTCTGCTTTGCCGGTTGCCATTTCATGCTTACATCTACTCTCGATTATGGAAGAGCCAGCAGTTTTTTTATTTTGTGTGACTGCGCTCTTAAGTGCTACAAGTATACATTTACTCGGGAGAGAAAATTGTAATCGCAAATTCTGCGTTATGGGGCGAAATGGGAAAACACCCGTGTACTTAGATTTAGGTGCACGTTAAAGAACCCCAGGTGGTCGAAATTAGTCCTTCACTACTGCGTGCCTCATAATCAGAAAGTGGTTTTGGCACGTAAAACCCCATAATTTTTTTTTTTAATTCTGCGTTGCATGCATTATTGGTTGTTACCTTATAAGTGAAGTACATGTTAGAGGTTCGATTGCGCAACATTTGGACGACACACACAGAAGAGAGACACACCACAGAGCGCTACTTGCAACTATTGTTTTATTCCCTTGTCAATGGAATAAATACAGGAAGATACTCGCCACAGGGGGGGGTAACGACAAAAACAAACAAAATTTTTTTTGTTGCTCAATCGAACCTCTAATATGCTATACCAACACACCCAGTCTTCAACCTTGGCAAGCACATGTGTATTAATACTTCTGCTGCAGCTTGTGTGAACATTATAGGCTTAGAATTACATTTTGCTTTTGTTATTTCATGCTCAATCAGTGCCTGATGACTTCATGTATGACCCATCAACGAAAAAATATGGTGAGCCAGAACGACGGCCTGAGGTTCGCAATGCCACTGTGGAGTTCATGGCTCCTACTGAATACATGGTATGTGTTGCAATTTGCTTATTCATTGTTTTCCCACAGTTTCCTCTGCTGCTTTGCTGTGCTGGCGCAATTCTTCTGTGATTAACGTTTTTGTAATGAACAGTGCCAAATAAGTAACATTGAGAGTTGTCCGGAGCACTTTAATGTAGTGGCGCATGATCGTGAAGCCTTGTCTGGAAAAAGTGAAATATTCAAATTGTTTTTCAGTCCCAGTTTGCAGTCTTTTAGGTCTCAGCTTTTTATTCAGTTTTAGTTATATAATTCACCAGCAAAACTGTACATTATTGTTGTGTTACAAGATGAGATATCATTCCCATCTTGTCACTTTCTGGCAGACTGTTACCCTGCTGTTCTAATTTTTCTTGAGCCACTCGTGGCATGCCGTGCTCGATCAGACAGATGATCATGGTTTGCATAGTTATGTGTGGCATACTTTTTCATAATACTGGGAAAGCATGTTGGCTCTTTGAAGAATGTGAAATCGGTTTTATAGGGTCTGTGCAAAACAAGTTGTAAGCAACTTTTGGTGATTAGCTGTTGATGTGGGGGCAAATAAATGTTTCGTCAAGCGGAGGTGGTTGTGTGTTATTACTCCTTCTTCCTCTTTTTTGAAAAGGTAAAATGAATTTTTTTCAAGTTTCTTTCCTTTTCCTTAGGTGAACCCTTGTATGCTCCATATTTCCTTTAATGCTTTGATGTTTGCCTTTTATAGCTATATTGATGTGAGCCTTGATCCCTCTTTTTTTTTTTCTTTCTTTGTCCTAAACTATTTCTTATTGTTTGTTTGTGCTTAAAAGAGAAAGCGCTAATTAAAAAGAGTCAGTTCTCTGCACAAGCTACATTCTGCACAAGAGCACTTTCTCATATTGTGCACTGTTATTTTGCAAAGTATTGCTCTACCATACCGAGACCATGTTTTATGTCCTCCCTACATGAGCACTGAAGTCAGTGACCATAGCAACTTCACTGCGAACTTGCCCTCTGATGTGGTAATTTCTCGAAACGGGGGGATGGTTCCTGCGCCTAAAGTTATCAACTGTGTAAAAGTATGGGCATTGGGCAAGTAAATATAGAGCATAACTAACAAGCTATCAAGTTGTGATGATTAAAAAAAAGCTGCCATTGTTCATACACTAATTGCTTTGAATGACCCTTTGTTGACCGTTTCTTACACATGTGTTAGAAACGGTCAACTGTGTCATCTGTGCAGTTCAGTGCTTGTATTGAGTTGGTTCTGGCTTAATGAACAGTGAGTGTGTAACAGCGCCCTATGTTCTCCATGCAGTTACGGCCGCCGCAACCAGCAGCCTACCTTTTTGTTCTTGATGTTTCCCATGGTGCCATACATACAGGTTGGTATAGCACTACCTAATTGAAAATTGCACATGGTGCAAATCATTTGACCTGACCACTACTAGAAATACTGTCTTTGTGCTGCTGCATTGTATAATTAGAGAGGACCCACACTATACGGAACCTCAAGGGACTAGGGAAGTAAGTTACGTTTATCAGGAGTTCCATTTACTGAGCTCAAGTGCGCATGATATGCTCTTTCAAAAGGGGCGGATACTTTATTGTCAACAGCAGATAATTGGTGTAGCAGGTCTGATTACAGAGGTTCTTCTTACAAAGTTTATACTTGCATGCAGCCGCCGACTAAAGCTAGCCAGACAAAACATAATTACAACAGGGAAAGAAAAAAAGACATTTGGTCAAAAATAGCAGTTTTAGTGAAGCAACACCTGTCGAAGTCATCAATAATTTTTTATTTTAATTTCCAGCATGAGCGCATTGTGCGGCCACTTTTGTGCCACCATCGGAAATGCTAAGCAAACTCGCAGCTCACTGATGTTGCTAACTCAAAGAAACCACAGTAAGCCACGACTACGGTAGAGCCAAATCAACTGCGGCACCAACAAAAGCTGCTTTGGCAATAATGTAGAGAACTGCCAAGAAAACCCAAAGATGAAAAGCGCAAACAGTGATGCCTGTTGCGATGCCACTGAGATTGGCTGCTCAGTTTCATTTTTGGTAATATTTTTAGTTTCGTTTACCCGGTGCTAAAAAATGTAGTTTTGTTTAACGAACTTTATTTTTGCGTTGCCTTAATGCAAAACCAACCAAGCATAAAGCTGTTTTTCTGGTTAAGCAGCAATTCCGGTTAAGGTATATGTGCACACTTTTGAAATGCCTATTTTCTTCAAAAAATTACATATTTCACTTTTATGTTTTCATGCAACCCCACTCACCCTTCTACCTATTGCGAAAAGAATCATGGCTCTACCTTGTGTCATTCATAAGGTAGAGGCTAATTTGTAGCGTACACTGTACTTGGTAAAACCGAAATTGGTGAATTTTGGTTTGAATTTCTGAGCCCATTACAGCCCAGCGTACTTTTAGAAGTAAAGTACCATTTTAATTTGGAAATAATTAAAAAAGAAACATGCTGTGTTCCTTAGTACACCATTTTGCTGAGAAAGGTCTTGCTAAGTTTTTTGTCAGCTTCATGATGTATTTGATATATTCATTGCCAAACTTGGATGAGTGCTGAACTTAGGTGCTGCTGCACATGCACCTTCTTTATATGTTTTTGAGACATATAGCATATGTATCCCGAAGCTGAAGTTTTCGTGCAAGTTTTAGAAAAGTATGATGTAAACAATGAATGCATGACATTTTATGTACACTACATATTTATAGCATCACGAGAAAATGAATGTAGGTTTACTTTGTAAAGTACGCTGGGCCTGTGTGTATGCTAGAGGGGTGTGCTTGTTCCCAAAACACACACGATGGCTCTTTTACCTGTATTTCGACAAAATATTTTTTTGCTCGCTACAAAAACTTCAGAAACGGTTGCAGGTAAAAAAATATATTAACAGGGGCGGGACTCCTGTGCCAATTGTGCCATTTTGATACAAATGCAAATTCCTGCACCAAACACAGAAAATTGACCAAAATTGCGCCACGCTGCGCCCGAACAGCTTCGGCATGTGTGCCCCGGCAGAGGCTGCGAACAGCGAACGGATTCGTTCTCCCAAAAAAAGTGCAGTCGTTCACATTCCGCACACCACGCAACGGCGCCTCCCGCACAGTTTCTCGTAATTTTTGCACTTGTAACACTGCACTTTTTGGCGCTTCCGGCAAGTAGCCGGGGCGCGCTCGGCCACTCCCGGCTCTCGTCGCTGCTGTCGGAACGGCCAAGGCGGCTGTGTTTAGAGTGTATTAGAATACGGTTGGGTGGGCCGAGCGGCGCAGTGCTCCCTAGCTGGGGCGCAAAACAACGAAAAATAGGCTAAGTGCGCTGCGCATGAACTAGATATTAGGGTGCCTCGATGTCCTCCTTGCCCGTCTCTGCGTACAGTACTCTGTACAGTACACTGCAGTACAATACAGTGATGCATGGGGCGGTGGGCGAGGAGGACATTGATGCACCCTACTCGATATTAGGGAGGCACCTGCTGAAGCGGGTTTAGCAACCGGCCGTTTCTGTCCCCAGGGCCGGTATGATGTACAACTATTCCAATCTGTTTTTATGCCCTTAAGGACAAGGCCTGAGCCATTTTGACCTATCACAAAGGGCTAATGGTGGTTTTCGGGTAAAACCAGATTGGAATGGTTTTACGTTATACCAGAAAGTTAAGCATTAGATGCTTTGGAACCACCCTGGTCTATCACATAAAAATGGCCTTCATGAAGTCGTAGTTTTGCCCAAAAGGTGAAGCATCGATTGCGATAGCAAATTAGTATACAGCTATACGAAGTAGGGATAGTACCTTTATCGGTCATATAAATTTGTAATCGTTCGCTTACTAACTAAATTAAGAAGCGTGGTTTCACGGGCATACTAGCAAACGTGAACGCATCTCACTTAGTCGCCACATGCATCAAAACACTGGAGGAAGCGTGGCAGCAGCAGCGGGCGAATTGAATTGCGTGCTGCCTCTCGCTTCAACGGCGAAAACACAGCGCACATGAAGTTATCAGAAGTTGGAGCATGCACTCTGTCCCCATCGCAGATCGCTTTCAAGGTAGGGCCCGCACGGCCGCACCATACGCAGCAGCTGCCGGAGTAGAACCCTCCCCTTTCTCCCCTCCCCTCCCTGGTGCCTTGCACGTGACAGAAGACGGCGCGCTTTCTCTCCACTTTCCTCTCTTGAGCGCACGAGATTGAGCCACCATCGTTGGCTCACCCTAGCACGCTTTCACTCGCGCATACAGCATACAGTGCATGGCGACGATGTATCACCCTTGGACTTAATACGGAACATCACGACGACAGCGATGACGCCGATGTAAATGCGCCTGGAGTGTCCATATAATTGCTATTGCAATAATAAACCACTGTAGTTCATAACTCTGGCTTCTCCGTAAGGTCTGTTGGCGAAGTGCATTTGCAAGCACTTCACCCACACTGTCGAGACATTAAAGAAAACGGTATATATAAAAATGTCTTGGGCTACTCTTCGAAATTTCAGACTCACTATTGTAGAATGCATGATTGCTGTCTATACTTGAAGATCTGCATGCACTAGACGGTTTCAGTATCAGTAATCTGCTTCAGAGTTCAGCTTAAGACGTTGCTTAAGACAGTTGCAGTACAGTGCTTGTGTTGGTTTATTCTGTTTCGTCGTAGTTTCAAAATGCGCTGTCATATTCCATTATTCCACCAAAATTCACATTGACCTGCTCCAAACTGCTTCAAAATGAAATTTTATCTGCTTCAAATTGCTCCAAAAATGAAATTTATTCGGCTTCAAGCTACTCCAAAATGCAATTTTGTCTGCTTCAAAGTGCTCCCAATTGCAATTTTACTTGCTCCAAAAATTGCTCCAAAACGACTTTGGGTAGTCCCACCCCTGTGTTAAGGATTACATCAACATTGCTAATATTCTTCCTAGTTCCTTTCTTGCTGCCGACAAAGATGGTGATTCTCTTATTTTCTCAGTCATTAACCCTTTCGCTGTCGGACCTTTCTGGCCGTGACGCACCCCCAGTGTCGGCTTGGTTTCAGGGAACGAGCATAACAGGGAATGAACATAGCAATTTATTTTTGATTATGATTGGTATACAAATAACATAGTCAATGCAATATGCACATTTCAATGTTCTGCAGCTGTTATTAGTAAACATCATCAGCTTGACTATAACATCCATTCAACATCTGAATCTGACGATGCGGAACTCATCTCTTCGTCGCGTTAGACGCTGTCCGAGTCCAAATCCGAGCTCGGCTCGTATTCTGAATCGTAAGAGCCACCGCTCCAATGAACAGACGAAGGTCTCGCGCCGCTCGGCTATCCGAAAGTAACCGCACGCTGGGAGGATGCGCTTTCAGTCGCCCGCGCAACGGAGATAAATGGGACGTTGTGTGATCAAGAAGAGAGAGATGGAAAAAGGCTAAAACAAAGTTCGAAGGGCTTTACGTTTACTGCTGCAAGTCGGAAGCGAGGGTGCGGCGAGAGAGCGAAAGCAGCAATCGAGTCACTCTTTTCGGGGAGGCAACGGCGACGCGTGCGCCTGAACTTGACGCGCCGTAGCAGACGCACCAACAGAAGAAAAAGAAAAACCTTCAAACCGGCGGAGATGGCAGAACAACCCTTGAACCCATAACCACGTGCGCGACGCATGATCCAGCGAACGCGGATCCACCGCGCCACTCAGCAAAAAGAGAGGGGGGCGTGGCAGTCGCACCGTACTCTTCAATACATGTACTAACACAGGTCGGGGCGAAAATACGAACTTGTAGGAAGAGTCAACAGATGGCGTGGCCAAGTCCGGGAGCGCCAGCTTTGCGCTCAGGCGCGAAATTTGGAACGCGCGATAGAGTACGTACCGGTATGGCAGTGACACTGTGGGGGGGAAGCGCGATGACGTACCGGTACGTCCGTGACAGCGAAAGGGTTAAAATAGTGAGCAGTGCTACAGTAAATTTAGATAAATACAGTGGTGGTCCAACTGCACCATTTTACTACAGATCAACTTGCCTACTCCTGGCCGCACCCACTCAAGTTCCATTTGCGCCAAGTGTGCAAAAGTGCGGTATTTTCGTGTTTTCACAGCAATGCAATGCTTCAGTAGGGTTATGCAACTGCAGTCGATGACCAACTTTTCTGACATGCCCAATAATTTGGACTCATTCACGGCACTGCCACGGTAACCAATAGTCAATGTATGAGACCGTCTGAAATTTCGTACGCAAAGACACTTCACCGTCCGATTTTCTGTACTTTTATGCCATGACCACAGGTCTGAAACGGCATTGATTGAAGCCCCTACCGCCGCCATTTTTATTATCTCGCTGCCTCAAACAGGTGCTCTCGCACGTAGAACTGTTGGCAGCCATAGCCACCACCACAGCAACGCTAGGCCTAGCTACTTCGACATTCGCTACCAAGCATCTTGCTGTTTGCTGCCGTGTTTCTCATTAAAAAAATTTGCTGCTGTTAACAATGGCTTTGAAGCTCGGAAAGCACAACGCGTTGCATAACGCCGGTTCCCAAAAGTAGCACACTGCTGTGTGCCTCAATACAGCAGTGTTCGGTGAAGCATATGCAAAGTATGGCTGTGAAGCATGTCAAGAGTGGGAAGAGGCAATTGTCACTGGACACAGTATGTATTCCTTAATTATACACTTGTGCACCCGCTATCTCCTGTCACAGTATGAGCATCTATATGCCTAATAAGTGTACTGGCAGGCCTCTAGAGCTATTTCGGACATGCCTGTGGCAATTTGAGCCCTTGGGGACAGTAAAAGGCATGCATTTGTTCTTTTGGGCTGCCCGATTTTTCTGAAGTTTTCGCAGCTCCCAGGGAATTAGAAAAATCAGACATTGACTGTACTCAACTATATGAATGGATTTGTGAACATTCAAATTCAGTTCGCGACTCGATTATCTACTGCTCTATTTTTCGTATATTTGGTGAAATAATTGGCTGAGGTTGATGCATTGCACGCAGCCTTACCACTGTGATCAATTGGTTTTGGGACAAAAGAAAGTTTAATTCTGGAGTTTTTACCTGGCAAAACCACGATCTGATAATGAGGCACGCCTCTCTTGGTACAAAGGTCGTCCGGGTCGTCAACTCCTATAGAAACAATTCCTATACCCGACGATGACAAAGGGAGTGGTGACGAAAGCAGTGCCTATGTGTGAAGATATAGGACCGTTTAGCCACTGGAAGGCATGCAGTTTGTATCACATGCGTGTGTTCATGCATGCGGATTCACGTGCTTGCACATGAAGTTTGGAACTTTCTGTCGATCTGCCAACTTCTGTGCATGATTGCAGTTGTTGCTGGCTTCGACGGTTGTCAAAAACGCGGTTGCATGATCTCTGAACTGATTGCCAGTTAGCCACTTATACAAACATATTAGCGTCAAGCTCTCCGCACCGGTTTTGGCAATGGCAATTTTCGCAATGGCACACTGTGTTCGCCATTAGGCCTAATTGGTGATGCTTCGAAAGGTCGGTTGGGTATCGGTGACAAAAGTTAAGGTTCTACGCCGAGTCAACTTGCAGAGGCCACATTACATATGGGAAGCTGACAGACCGCCTTGCAACGAAAGCAAGTGTGCAGTATGGTATGAACGTTGTTCTCCAATGTCATCACCATCTTTACGACACACCGTACGGAGGCATCTCATCGTGGCGCTGTTCATAGGTGCATAGTCTCTTGTCGAGTTTCTAGCATTGTTGTACACATTTTGGCTAGTTTGGTAAAGCATATCAAAGCACATCTGTCATTTGGAAGGTGCATTAGAGATTTGCGATCCCCTTTTGTCTTGTGCCTGATAGTGCAAATTGTTCTAGCTCATTTGTAATTTTATGTCTGTCTTGCACCCAGGCGCATACCTTTGTTCTCATTAGCCTACAAAATTTAATTTAATTGTTTACAAAATTAAGTTTCTTGCCAACCTAAATAAATATGTTTGCAACATACTGTGCATGGTATACCGTCCATGGGAAGACAAGTTTAATTGGTTGCTGTTGGCTTTGTGTCTTGTTTCACTCTTGAGCAGGACTTACTGGTTGTACAGTAATAACAGGCTTCGCCAAATGGCTACAGACTACTGTTGTACTACTCCCAAGTGTTTCAAAAAGACGAATTTTTCTGCTCTGAAGCTGCTCCAAAATGCTGGTATGGCTGCACCTAAACTGCTCCAGAATTATATTTTTTCTGCTCCAAAAATTGCTCCAAATCCTAACCTGGCTGGATCACAACTGTAAATGAAAACAAATGTTTAGGTATCGTATAAAGATTATTAAAAAAGACAGATAATTTAAACAGGATTTTATTACAAATTAAAAAGGTATGTGGGAGGAAACAGAAAAAACAAAGGCGGAGAGTTGTGGGCAGTTTGTAGACAATGGATTGTGGACAGTTTCTCTGCCAATCAAGATGATTTGTGCAGTAGTAGGGCAACTTACATTGTGGAACCAGACGTTGGTCACATCTCTTGCAAGGTCGGAGAATTCTAACGAAAATGTCACCGAGCAAATCATACAACAGGACTGTAATGCAAGAACTGTCTGTCATTGCAGGAGATGCCACCAGTCTGTTGAATGTTTCAACTACTACTGAACCAAATGCTGAATACTTTAGTCTTCAATGCCTGCTTTAATCCTAAAATATCGCATCTAGATCATTAATAATATATTTTCATTGCACGTGCCTCTGAAAGCAACACCAAAGTCCTTCCCCATTACTTTGTGAAGTCATGCTAGACACTTGAATAGTAAAAACACCTCCCTACAAAGAATATTTCTCACTGAAATGCTAATTTTGCTATCGGAAGGTTATGCGGGCTTACATAAAGTTTCATTTGACACTTCGCTGCAAGCCTTTCTGATATAGGCAGCTCCAAAATATAGCATACACATTTGATGACTTTCCTCAGGTTTGCTCCCATAAAGGCCCAGCATACTTTATAGAGCACAGCATTGATAGTGTTTCAAAGAATAAAGTGCAACTTGTGAAACTTCGACAATGCAGTTGCAGAGTGAAAAGAGCATCTGGTACCAAAGATCAGCAAATTTAACTGGTTGCTTTTTCTTAGGTCTTCAAGGGTTAATGTACTTTCTGTTCTTAGAATGTTAAAAACTCTTTCGTTACTGTGCCTATAGAAATCAATCAATTTGATCTACAGTTTCTCTACCCGTTGTCAAACGTTTCCATTAGAATTCAACTAGAAACATCATGCGCCATCTGAAATGACTGAACTTTATCTATTTCTCAGATTTTATAATTTTTGGCATATTGGTGAGTCTGGAAAAGTAAAACTTCGACTGGAGGTATCGTCAAAACTAGCCTGCAGTGCTCCTAGCACTGTGATAAAAATATTCAAGATTTGCGTTCTAGTTGACTCGGCGACATGATTTTTAAATGAAAGCAGTGGTGAAGACAAACTTCTCTCCGGTTAATTTTCTGATCTGATGTATAAGCTGTTTTAATAATGTGTCAAACAAGGATGGATGCTCATGAGTGCGTGTTATTTTGATAATTGTGTTCGACTAATATCAAATGCAACTTTATTTTCCTCACCGTGGGTTGCTTTTATCCATCAGCGCTTCGACAGCGTATGTACAAATTATTACAAGCAGACCTTTCCATTGTGTGAGGTTTTTACTCGCACAAGAGCACGCAGTCGATTTCAGACCAACTTGCTACCGAAGCTTGACTAGCTGTCTTATCACTTACATTTTGAACACCACTTGTGCAAGTGCCCTTATTCATTACTGTACAATATTTTGCAACACTCCTCATTGCTGTACATCACTGTAAAGGAACTGAGCAAAGCATGCGGAGGCTTCAGTGCCAGTTGAATGCATGCTAGACCACCTTGCTTGCACAGAAAAGCTGATCAAATGTAATAATCAAGTATGAGGAATCTTCTGCATGCTTCTGCAGAAGGCAGTAAAATATAGACCAGGTTTCTGCTGCAATGAGTAATAACTATTGCTCCTTGTGGAATAAAACTTGCCCATTTTGACATTTGCAAAGCTACTGCTTTTCTATGTAGCACGTGCATCACTATGGCTAGTATTGATGCCAACAAATGCTCATTTTCTTTCCATGATCTGACTTGCAAGTTTTGGGAACTATGAACTAGGTGCATATTTTTTATATTTAAGATTTTTTTAACTCTCAGTACTTGTACAAAAAAATTATTACCTAGATTTGTGTTCCTTGAAGTGTTTCTTCGAAGTTTCCTATACAAATTCTCAAAACTTGATTGAGCAATTATTGATGCTATATAACCATTGAAAATACCAGTGATAAGGCTATAACTTTATGTGTTGCAGTATACGTTGCGACTACGTCTTGCAATATAATGTCAAAACGTAAAAGCACCGAAAATGAGCTCATTTCTAGTGGTAACAATATAGTCAGTATGTAAGTTAATTATTATTCATTGTTCACACCAATTATATGTTGTGAAAAACATAATATATTGCAAATATTTTGCTGAAAGCTCATATAAGGGGGCGCATCAATGGCCTGATTTGGCAGTACCTGTAGGAGAGGACTGCATTCCAGAGGCATTGGGATTCAAAACGGATAGAAGCATTTACTGGTCAGCAGTCAAGATAACCGAGCGATGAGTTTTGGCAGGAAAAAAAATCTCAGTGCCCTTCCACTCTATGAAGAAGGATTAGCTCCACCGCAGGTTGGCCTGGCATTGCACTATCTTCGGTATCGGCCCACATATGGGGAGTGCTTAACACCTGCTTCACCTCTGCCACGGGTTGGGCCGGTATTGCTCTAGCTTCGGGATTGGCCCATGTATGGGGAGATTTTTTTGCTTACCACAATGACAGGGAAATTTCCTTGGATGGTCGAGGTGTACAGCTTCGCTGTAAAGAAAAAAGGAAGGGATTCACAGAACTGAAGCCGTTACAGGCACAGGTAGCTGTACAATATAAAGATAGAATTAATGAAGAAAGAAAAGTTCAACTAAAGAATGGCAAAATGCTAGACTGATAGATCAACCTGATTAGATCAAGCAGGCTAAATTACTACAGTCGAACCTACTTATAACAATATTCAAGTGCCATGAAAATTCCATTGTTATAACGGATAATTGTTATAACCGGGTTGCTTGAAAAAATCAAAATAGGGGGATGGCAGAGCTGATGTGAGAAAACTAAATAGATAGGGAGGCCAGTGCCCCTCCCCACCACCTTCCTCCGCCCGGCTGCTGATTGTGTTCACTCGTTTAACTGCTTGCTGTGCGCTCTGATTGCGTGTAACAAGCTGCAGCTGTAGGTGTTAAAGAATGGCACTGTTATAACAACTGCAAAGAGGTGTCACGGGTGGCAAGCGATATGCAAGCACCACTGAGGCGAATTTCTCTTTGGTGGTCCCAAAAGGGGCCTTTTAAAAATTGCGGGAAGGCTGCTGCAGCAGCCTGTCAGCTTGAGAAATCCAGAAGAAACATTGAGGAATCCAGAAGAAACATTGAGGAGAGATCGCCACAAGCATCTCGCCATGTACTTCTCACTGGCTTGCACGAGAAAAGCCTATGTCGGGCAGCCATGCATGCTTTACGCGAAGCTTGCCGACATCCTTCCCCAAGGCATCCAAGTGCTCAACGTTGTGCAGTGGAACGTTCCTAGCGAAAACAAACCCCAGAGGGGGACTGAATCATCTGCCGGGCCTCCTGTGAGAACAACGTTGAGGCAGCCTGCCCTAACCAGTCGTCGCTGCTGTCATCGCTGTCGCTATCTGATGCAAGCAGGTTCACGATGATCGTCTCATCGGTTAGAAGCACTAAATTTCCAAATCTATAGCTGTATGCCTTCTTTTCACCGGTAATGTTGTGTGTTGCTGATGATCAGCGGGCAGATCAGCCATTTTCCGTTTCGGTGGCGAGACAAGCGAAGCTGAGAAACCGCGTGGCCAGGAACGACTTCGATGCAACCAACAAAGACGAATGTGAGCGATTAAGCTGTTCGCAGAACTGCACTGAATGAGGAGCCAGGGAGCAACATGCGAGCAATCTACTTGCGGCGCAGTTGGCACAGTCCATTTGTGTTTCAGAGGGTGGGGCGGTGTAGAGCTATGGCACAGCCCATTCATGTTCAGAGGGGTGGAATGGTGACGGGAGAGAGCCGCGTGGAGATGGCTGGAAAATGAGCGTGCCGCGGCTCGAATTTCTCGTTTTCTTTTTTGTTCTGCAAGAATTTTGCATCTCACTACCTTTCAGCTCAGACACCCAGCAGCCAAACTTCATCATTATAACTGATAATGCAGCATCGGGGCATTGTAGTAAGTAGGTTTTTTCACTATGAAAAACATACAAAAGTCAATGGTGCAGCAGCTTCTCATTGTTATAACCGATATATTGTTAAAACCGGTATCGTTGCAAGTGGGTTCGACTGTAGTTGTCACCGCCCCATTTCTAGGAAACGCCGGCAAAGTCATCATCATCATCATTGGCAAAGGATTCCAACAAGTGTGTACTTGGAGCTGCCAATCCTTAAGCTTGACCTCTTTGATGCTGTCTGTACTGAATGCTCATGAGCAGATACAGTAGAGCCTCCTTGATATGTTCTGGAAAAAAAAAGATGCGAGAAAAGTGTACTAGGCGGGAAAATGTACAATCTGAAAGTAACTAAAAAATGTTTACAGCTTCAACTTTTGTTAACATCTTGCGTAATGCAAAGCATCGCGCGGATCGTTGTGGCACAAGACGCTGACGCGCGTCGTGCTGGTGGTGCTCGGGCGGCCCGGGATGCGTTTTGTTGTTTTCCTATTGCGTGGGGTTTTAACAGGGTTACGGGAAACCCAGACGAAATCAAGCTGGTGGGCGACGTCTGATGCCGCCGAATCGAAACGTGATGGTCACATCGCGCCGCCTGCAGCAGGGAACGACGGAGCATTTGGATTATCACCTACTAAAAGCGTGCTGTACGCTACCAATGTCATTACGCACCATGCGCTGTAAAACAGATAGGTGAAGATGTGTATTGCAGTAGGTTTGGCGGCGATAGCTGTGAATGTGGTGTGCGATGACACAGGTGGAGATTTGCTGGTACCGGAATAAGAAACTGTGCGCGCCGTCATTTTCACTTGAGACAGGTGGCCATATACTATTCCCAATCGCACACGCCTCGCGCCTTTTCTTGTTCACATGGCATCTAGCGTCCGGAAAACGTATAGGATGGCAGTCTGCAGCAGGGAATGGTGGCGAGTTTCGGTTATCGCCTATTAAAAGCGTGCGCTACGCTTCCGACGGCACCATGCACTGTAAAACCGATAGATGAAGATGCTTATTGCTATAGGATTGGCAGTGATAGCCGTGAATGCCACGTGCGATGACCCCGGGAAGGATTTGCTGGTACCGAAATGAGAAACTGAGTGCACGCTGGCGTTTTCACGTGAGACGGGCGGGCGAGTATTGTGGTGAAGCTGCCATGGCGGGCGGCTATATACAGTTCTCGATTGCACGCACCTCGCGCATTTTCTTGTTTACACGGGATCTAGCGTCCGGAAAACGTATCATACGATCGCACTTCAGTGAAGTACTGAACGTTGGTGCCAAAATATAGTGTTTTCCGGGAACGTATGAACTGGTAAAAAATAAGTGTAACTCTGTTGGGTAATTTTTTTTGTTCTCGATTGCGAATGTTGGCGCTGGGAAAGTGTCCGCAACCCGTACGTATCAGCAAGGTTCTACTGTAATTGTTACTTCTTGTCTACATAGTCTACACATGACAATGACTACACAGACAATGCATCTGCTTCGCGTGGCTTCTGAAATGTCAGTGGCAAGCTGCATAGCCTTGTCTACTGTGACTGCCACAGGGTGCTGAAATGAGCCCTTTCACCATATTTCGCTGTAGGGTGCCTGAATTCTCTCCTCTATTCATTCCCTGGCTCTGTGCACAGAGTGGGGGAGAAGGAGAACCCTCTTGGCTTCTCCCCGGTGTAGCTTCCAGTGCGCTAGTGGAGATGGAAAGAGAGAGAAAGCTGTGTATCGGTGTGATAACTTCACCATACTTGAAGGATTCTAAAAAATTTTTTGTCATGACATTCGAGAGACGACATCCTTTAATAGTGAGGCCATTCTGTGATTAGTTAGAAAAGTGTTCCAGGATTCCTTTAAGCACTTTTCGTTTACTGAGGTTCTAATGTATGCAAATTTATGTGATACATACTGTAATGTATGTATGCTTTATTTCTGCTAATGATATGTTTGTGGACAATTGTTACTCTGTAGTGTATTTTGTTGCCTTGCTGCCTGTCATATCTTGTGTTTGCAGAGAACATGTTCCTTCTTTGTCCCAGGATACTTGTCATCATTCTGCAAGGTTCTTTTGGAGGAGCTGGACAACATTCCAGGTGACAGTCGCACACAGGTGGGCTTTGTAACCTTCGACTCATCAGTGCACTTCTACAACTTGGGCGAAGGGCTTAGCCAGCCACAGATGCTGCTCGTCTCGGACATTGATGGTGAGTGCAAAGATTGGCATCTCTAAAGTGGTTTCTGTGGCAAATGAAGCAAAACGAATATCTACCCCCTTCTCAGAACATGCCTATTACATAAACGGTCCAAACGATGACTGACTGTGTATACACAGTCGAAGCCACTGTCACTGTCAAGATTTGTCAACACAGCCAAGCTGCACTATCAACATTTGTATGTGTTCTATGGTAAAATAAACCGTCTACTACAATGATGCTCCCATGCCACTTAGTTGGTTATAACAATTAAATCTGGCTAACTGGTTGTGTTTGCCCAAAGGTGAAAAAAAAACCCACAAAATCGTAGAAAAGAAAAGAAGTGAGCTGTTTCATCACACTTATCCTTATGCCACGCACTCCACATGGCACACCTTCGTCACATTGCCTTGGGGTGGGAGTGGAGTGCTACCTGCTTTGCCATACCCGCCTTTGAGCTGTGCATCCCGCACGGCACGTCTTCGTCGCTTCAAATCGCTAGCCTCACGTGCCCCTCTCCAGTCTACCTTTCACCGTTTTGCCGACGTTAAGAGGGGTGCAAGGGAGACTGGAGAAGGGCGACAAAGGCGTGTCATGCTGGGTGCATGGCATGAAGGCAGGTGTGGCAAAGCTGGTGAACTTTTCTTTTTAACTTTTTCCTGGATTTCACGTTCCCTTTCTTTTTGGTGCAGACATCAAGTAGCCAGATTTAATTTAATGGCTAATAATGCCGCGTGGGAACATTTTAGTGAGCGGTTTAATTGATCATAGAACAAACATAAAAGTTGAAGGTTCAACAACTGCTCATTGTTACGTCCAAGTATTGTTAAGACTAGTAATTATATGAGTGGGTTTGACTCTGCTTCTTTCTGTTTGAATGTTTGTACCTTCTGCTTTTTTTCCATGTAACCTGATTATAACAATTATTGGTTATAACAATAGGATTTTCTTGGCACTTGAATATTGTTATGAGTGGGTTTGACAGTGTGCACAAAAAACACTCAAAGGCCTCACATTCCTTGCAGGCTGTTAAGGCTGCTGCTAGATGCACTTGTTAAAAGTCAGTCATTGAGGAAGGTTGTTTAGATGTTTAGGTTTCATATCATGCCATTTATTTTAGATCCTTTCAAATATAGTTTAAATGAACATGCACATTGCATACTGATTGCCCTCACGATCTTCTTTCCTGAATATTCTGTGCACTGCGAGGAAACCAAAAATAAAAAGAAAACATCCCTTGTTCCCTTCCATGGCCTTTCCAGTGCCTCTCTATATGCAGTAATGCCAGTAGGGCGCGGTGGTACATAAGTAGGGTGGGGGGGGGGCTATCGATTGGTTAATCTATGAGTGACACTTGTTCCCCTGCTCCACGTGCATTGTTTGGTAGACGCTGCAGTGCCTAGCGAGTGTCAGCCGAATTGTACAGTTGCACCAATGCCAACAAGATGCAGGCGCTAAAGTCAGCTACTCATTGGCAGACACTTTTACTGTAAGATTAGTTTATTATAGTAGACTGATGACTATCAGTTGCTGCACTGTGACGGGTGATCGTATAAATAAGGCCAACAAAGCCAGCCGATCTACTGGTGATTGGCTACTGAGTGAAGCCATTGCACTGACAGTGTGATTGCTATTGGGGGCGAGGAGTTACGGAGTCGCCATCTGTCAGAAGCGCCTCCCTTGCGTAGTATGAGGGATCACGCGGCGCGCTCCTCATAGGTTTCACTTACGGCGCTCAATAAAAATACCACGCGGCCGCCCTCCTGGACATTTATGTAAGTACTCTCAAAACGAGAGAGGTTGTTGACTGTCCATGTAATAATCTTGGGCAAACTGAAAGCACAGAATCGTTTACAGATGCTATCTCTTTACCGAATACGTACAGTGAACGCCACTATGTGCGGTCGCCACAATGGAGTCTCCCGAACTGGCTTCTTGCGTGAAAGGTAGGCAAATGCTGAAAGTAAACTATGTGAAATATGTTCTTATAGTAGGCTGTCTGTATAAACAAATGGGGCATAACAGAATGAAGCCTCAATGCGGCGATCGCACGGGTTCGCAACGACCGACTGCGCGTCTGCATGCATGTCCGCGCACAATGTTTTGCTTTCGCTGTGAGTGTGTTTTCGCACCATGTGTGTGTGCTTGCCGTGAGCTTTAGGCCGCAACATATGAGCATTTGACAGTACACTAGCAACCATTGTTGCGTGGACGCTATCAGAACTGTCCAAAAATAATTTCGTTATAGAGACTTCGACGCCTACGGCGACTGTGATGCGCCGTCGCGACGATTCAATCTTTTTTTGTCTTCTAAATTCTTGGATATTTCAATATTATTTCTCAAGTTGCGTCGCACTGTAGGTTTATCGGTATTCTCAGCGTGCGATTTCCCTCTGCTTCTTTTTTGTAATCCAGTGCATTAATTCCTAACACAAACATGACCATATGCCATCCCTTTCTTTAATGTGCGTCTTACCGCTCCCTTTCCATTCCAGTGAACTTGCCAGTATCTGGCATCAACAAGTTCATAGACCAAACCGTCTTGACATTAGCCGGGCAGCGGGCGCGGGCGACCGTCTCAGTGCGCGTTTTCTGCTACTCCCCGAACATCGCGCAGTTCCGGCGCCGTAGCAGAAATCTTCCTCGCATGTGTGCTTGCTGCTGCATACCCGAGTTGTAGCCGATGGCTGTCTGCCGGTTCTAAGTTTCGCCAGCCAAGCTTCACACAGCTCCTTGCCCTGCGGCTACGTGTGAAAGGCTGTGTGGGGATGCGCGACTCTCGCGCGTCCCCTGATGTTTTTCCCGCATAGCGCATCCCCTGATATGCTGTTTTCCCGCACGGCTCGCGTGGCCTGGCGGTCGGAGTGGTACAAGCGCGGTGCGAGAGATGGCGCGACTGTCGCGCTGCTGCGGGGTTACTTGGGCGCCGAAAGGGAAGGCGCTTGGTCTCTTTGGGGTTCGGGAAACGAGCGGGAGCGGACGTGCCGCCCGCGCGTGCGCTGACCATGCTTCTGCGAGACCGTCTCGCGTGGCCGCCTTCGAACGTGCCACCATTCGCGTGACTGTACACGCGAACGACCAGGCGTTGGGATCCAGCGTGGGGCGAACATATTCGCTCGCAATGCGGTCGCGGTAAGTCGGACTTCTAGATTTGTCGCGCGCCCATCGGCATGTTTTGGGGATATGAAGTCGGCTAGCAGGCATTGATCCATGAAAGGTGCAATAAATGCCCTTGTGACTGTTTGCACTACTGTGTTGTCATTCCTTTGTCCCAAGAGTACGGAGGAGAACCTCGTATCTCCCACATCTGGCGCCCAACGTGGACCTCTTGGGGCATCGGACGATAATTTTAAGTGTTGCTTCGTTCAAGACCTTTGTTTGAACCGAAGCGTAGGCCTAGCGTGGATTTTGATCGCTAGCGTCGGCGGCGTGCTTTCTTGAGCGAGGCGGCGGTGGCTGTAGTGTGTTTGAACATGTCAACATGCTAAGCCTTTTTCGCAAGTGTTTTTCTTTAATGGCATTCGTTGGTACGAGAGCCACGTGGTCTGCATCCTGAGAGAGCGAGGCTGAGCGCCCGCGGAGCAGTGGCAAGCCTGAAGCGAGTGAGTACGGAAGCCTCGTGGGTGGTCCGAATTTCTTATGTAAATAGCTTCTTCTATCTCTTTGACTCGGATGAAGTCGCGGCTCAGGGAGCCGGGTGGCCGCGGGCCACGGGTGCCACTACGGGCTGACTGGTATTGCGGCCTGGCACCGGGCGCTTCGACACCGTCTGGGACGGTGGGCGCCGTCAACTCGGATGCTGTGTGCACCGAGCGGAGTAGGACCACCTCACAGAGCTGACGTCTCCTCGCGGCTGCCTGTTTTGCGCCCATTTTGGGTGTTGTTTTTGGATGCCGGTTGTTGTCAGGGTAGCGACGCTTTAGGCCTAAGGCTTTACGAAGCTGCCTGTCGCACGTGGAGGGACACAACCTGGTGGACCGTGGCGTTGAGGTGTTGCAAGTTGCTTCCCTCATTCTAGTTTAGCCTCGCACGAATTGAAATTACTCGTTCGGCTCAAGGAAGCGAGCTTCGTTCACGTGAACTTAGCATCTGAGTAGCTGCCCGATCTTTTGCTAGCCGAGTTGAACATCGTACCACGTGGGCGATGCGCATGCAGAATTCCTCTCCCTTGCACTACTGTAGTGTTTGCCGAGTGTGTTGAGTTTCCGCAGCGTGATTGGAGTCACCCCTGGCTTGCTGTCACCTGCACATTGTCTGCGCTGCTGCCCCGGACTACGATCGAGTCACCCCGGGCGATGGTGATGCTGTGGCCAGTTCGGCGCAGCGACTTCGGCGGCCTCCTGCATCCAGCTCACAACCCTCGGCGGCGGACAAAGGAGCCAGCGGTCACCGACAGCTACGGCGGCTCTTGCCAGCAGGGCGCGTCGGCGCGAGCGACACTTGCTCGTACCGACTACTGCGTCGTCGTTTTTGGAGTCCTGGCCTGGAATGATGCCGTCGAGTCTGCAAAGCTGCTGCTGTGACCGGCGGACGCCAGCGGTGTACCCCAAGGACAGTCGGCTCGCATGTTACGGACAGCGTGTGGACATTTCCCCGGCGCGGCCACTGTTGCATGTACCACCTTGTTCGTGAAGCACGGGTTAATGTTAGACCGTGTGACATGTTTCGCCGGAATAAGAAGTGATTTAAGGTTGGGGGGATGTGGGGATGCGCGACTCTCGCGCGTCCCCTGATGTTTTTCCCACATAGCGCATCCCCTGATATGCTGTTTTCCCACACGGCTCGCGTGGCCTGGCGGTCGGAGTGGTACAAGCGCGGTGCGAGAGATGGCGCGACTGTCGCGCTGCTGCGGGGTTACTTGGGCGCCGAAAGGGAAGGCGCTTGGTCTCTTTGGGGTTCGGGAAACGAGCGGGAGCGGACGTGCCGCTCGCGCGTGCGCCGACCATGCTTCTGCGAGACCGTCTCGCGTGGCCGCCTTCGAACGTGCCACCATTCGCGTGACTGTACACGCGAACGACCAGGCGTTGGGATCCAGCGTGGGGCGAACATATTCGCTCGCAATGCGGTCGCGGTAAGTCTGACTTCTAGATTTGTCGCGCGCCCATCGGCATGTTTTGGGGATAGCAACTCGGCTAGCAGGCATTGATCTATGAAAGGTGCAATAAATGCCCTTGTGATTGTTTGCACTACTTACTGTGTTGTCGTTCCTTTGTCCCAAGAGTACGGAGGAGAACCCCGTATCTCCCACAGCTGACACCGGGCTCCGTTGCGTACGTCCGGCACTACAGCACCGAGCAGTAGCCTACCATGCATGCTGCACGCCTCCAAAGGCAGCCACTACCTATTATGGTGCTTTCAAATGTTGTAAATGTTGTAAATACCCAAGGCGGTAAAGCCTCACCACTTAATCAGAATCGCGGCGCTGGTGGACTTAAACTTTCGTTTTCAGCTCGCTTCGGTGCCTCCGAAGCAGCCGACGCGGCCGCTGTGTCCATGTGATCCCTCATGCCACGTCCCGCCGACTGTGGCGCCACCATTTCCAGTGGTGGAGCTCGCCACCAATACAGTCAAACTCACTTATAACAATATTTGATGCCACAAAATTCAATTGTTATGACCAATGATCGTTAAAACTGGGTTGCATGAAAAAAACCAAAATTATGGGATGGCAGAACTGTTGTGAGAAAACTAATGGTAGGAAGGCCAGTGCCCTCCCCACCACCTCCCTCCAGCCGGCTGCAGATTGTGCCAGCTGCAGATTGTGTTTACTTGTTTAACTGTAACTCTGCATCCTGCGCACTCTGATCACATGTAACAAGCCTCAGCTGTCGCTGTTTAAGAAAGGCACTGCTATAACTGCAAAGCGGGGTCACAGGCGGCAAGTGACATGCGAGCTCCACCGAGGCATCGCTTTGGTGGCCTCAAAACAGGGCTTTTTAAAAAATGGGGAAAGGTTGCTGTGGCAACGTCTCAGCTTGAGAAATGCAGAAGAAATGCTGGGGTGAGACCGCCGCAGGCATCTCGCCACGTGCTCCTCACTGGCTTGCACGAGAAAACCCGATGTCCATCAGCTTTGCTTTCTTTACGTGGAGCTTGCCAACATCCATCTCCAAGGCATCCAGGGGCTCCACGTAGTGCAGCGGGAAGGTCCCTCACGAAAACGAAGCCTCGGGGGGACTGAATCATCCGCAGGGCCTCCTGCAAGGACAACGTTGAGGCAGCCCGGCCTACTGCGTCATCGCTGCCATCGTTGCTGTCACTGTCATCATCGCTATCCGATGCAGGCACATTCGCGACGATCGCCTCATCAGTTAAAAGCACTTCATTTCCAAATCTATAGCAGTGCGCTTTCTTTTCACTGGCAATGTCATGCATTGCCAATAATCAGCAGGCAGACCAGCCATCTTCCGTTTCAGCGACGAGTCAAATGAGGCTCAGAAACCATGCCGCCAGGAACGACTTCGACGCATCCAACAAAGACGAGCACAAGTGGCTTAATCCATTAGCAGAAAAGCTCAGTATGAGTGGCCAGCAAGCAATCTGGGAGCAGTGCCCACCAATGTCAACGAAGTTGGTGCGGTTCATTCATGTTTTGGAGAGTAGCATGGCGTAGAGCTGTGGGCGCAGCCCATTCGTGTTCGGAGCGGTGGAACGGCAACGGGAGAGAGGCGCGCAAGGCTGACAATGCGGAGAAGGCTAAAAAATAGCATGTGGTGGCATGCAGCGGCTCAAATTTCTCTTTTTCTTTTTTCTTTTCAAGGATTTCGCATTCCATTACCTTTCAGCACAGACACTCAGTAGCCAGACTTCTTCATTATAACCGATAATGCGGCATGGGAGAATTGTAGTAGGCAGATGTTTCACCATAGAAGATATACAGAAGTTGACAGTGCAGCAGCTTCTCATTGTTATAACCATTGTATTGTTAAAACTGGTACAGTATAAGTGGGTTTGACTGTATTTGACTTCCACTTAATTGCACTCAAAATAAATTTAACATGCTTATATAATTAGGTTAGGCCTAGTGCACCTGCCGAGTTTTTGCACCTGCCACCGGTGTATCTGAAGTAAAAGATGAGCTAGCACAACGAATAAAAGTGTTTTGAGTTACTGTAAAAACCTGAGTACAGCATGAACCCAAATATAATACGAGGGGTAATTTAGGGACCACAAAAAGAAAAAAAAAAATGGTAGGTGACCCTAATCTTTGACTTAAATGTGTCTCAGTGGCACTCGCACAAATGTCTTTCCCCTGGCACGATATGCGGCGAGGAGCGAGGGAGGGTGGCATTTTTACAATTGTTAGTAGGTACAGTAGGGCGTGGCATTTCTCGTGGCACTCAACGTTTCTGCGCAGGCGTGAGTAAGAGTAGGTGCAAGAGAGAAAATCTGGGGGCCTTTGCTCCTTGAATATGTGACTCTGCCTAGGCACTACGGTGGAGGTTTCTTAGGACCTGTCGTATGCATTTGTCTCCTAGACATGCCGGCATTGCGGAGTCTACACACAAGCAGGCTACACTTTTGCGGTACTTTCAGCCAAATAAATAAATACTTTGTGTGAAGCTTCAAGTGAGCATTTACAGCGTCACGATTGTGGCGCAATCGTGGAGCTGATCGGGGGGCACTTCGCGCAGCTGACAAAGTCTGCGGGGCCTATGTTAACTGCGTGCGGCGCAGTCGACCACGCGCTCACAGCTGACAAAGTCGGCGTGGCCTAGGCCAATTGCATGCGATGCAACCAAACGCGCGCTCCGAACAACGGTCCCCGATTGTGCCCTTGGTTCATTGATTGATTTGCAAAAGTTTTTGACGTTTTTTACATGATTTTATATATCGAATTCTGGCTATATCGAACTATTTCGTGATCACTGCGATGTTCAATATATACACATTCGATTGTATATACAGGTTTTTACAGTAAGTTTTGACTATGATGATTTCAAATCAACTGCGTTTGTGTTATAGGTTTGTGTCTGTAAGAGTGGGAAGTGCCAATGCGGCATGTCAGCATTGGTATGTCACCATTGCCTAAGACTGCCAATTGTTCTCACTGGTGCTTGCCTTAGTAAAATGTGAATACATAGATGAGTAGATTTGTATTGCGATGGTTGACGTATTACTAAGTTTTTAACACTCACTGTTAGTGTCCTATGTCAAGTGGGCAGCAAGTGGTGGACCTTTCAATACTGCTGCAAAATTACTGCCATGCTTTGGGTTTGGGTATCGATTGTGTTCGTAGTACTAGCATCAGCATTTTTGCAAGGGAACGGCACTCTATAAATGGGGAATCATGTACATGACTACTATGTGACACTACCTTATGAAATGCATAAGTTGTATGTAAGACAAAGAGTGTGAACAGCAAGGACCAAAATCCTTAATTTTTGGCCTGCACAGATGAGTAGCAGATGAGTAGTAGCCTCTCTATTGCTGTTGTTGAAAGGGTCTGGATGCTAATGTTGGCAGGTGTCAGTGATGTAGTGCTGCTCATATATGCAAGCCTGTGTTTTGTTAAGTTTAGACATTGTTTATTATCAAAGTGGCACTATTTCCATGAAATGTCAAGTGAACAACGAGCAGTGGTTGTACCTGCCTATGTAAACAAGTGCACCATCTACACTCTCCTGGCGAAAACGTTTGCTCTGTAAATCAGTACTCAAAATTTTAAATCTGTAGTCTAAAATTTTTTTTAAGTGAACATGCAAACTGTCCTTCTTAGAAGTGGTAAAATAGATCAAGAAGCAAGCGGCACATGACGGCAGCTGATGATGGAGAGAATAAATGTGTGGGATGTGCTGTACATAGTGTGGATAGGGCTGACATGACGTTGCAATGTGACTATGGATTTATGTGTCTCCCAACGATGCTCCACAGGCACAGTTGATGAGGGGTAATCGAGATCCTTGATGGCGACACCGTGTAATGGCCGTTGTCGTGACGGTGAGCGAGAAACTGTGAGGGCCGCATACATATTAATCAAAAGCCCGTGACTTTGCTGTTAAGGCACTCTCTTGAAGAATTTTTGTGGCAACACGTTTATTGTAAATTAGGGCTATACAACTGCTACTATTATATAAAATATTTTCGAGCTCTAACTGGTTTCAAGGGCCTTTCAAAGCGACCCTGCATCACCTTCTTCAAATCTCTAAATACACTGCAGTGATAGTGATATCTTTCAATGAATACATTCCCAAAGAAAATTTTGACTAGGCTCACATAATAACTGATTTATAAAAAGTGCAATGTTTACTTTGCCCATTCCCTCTCAAGATGTTTCCACTCAGCTGGAGTGGTGCCAATAACCAATTGCTCTTTTCTTTATTTTTCTTCCTTCTGTGATGCAACTTGTTCTGTGTTATAAAAATGGTGCATTGCTACAGCTTTGTGTTTCAAGTATGCATCAATTTTTATTACTTAATAACCCAACCAGTGCAGATTACTACGGCACACATTTCTTGGGAATGTTGTTTTCAGTCAAGTGTTGTCATTCAATCTACAGAAATACTTTCCTTTCTTTATTTTCTTTTTTTTTTTTTGTGCAGATGTATTTGTGCCCTCTCCAGACAGTTTATTGGTCAACATCCATGAAAGCAAAGCAGTGAGTACTCCTTGTAAATGTTTACTTGTGGCCAGAAAACTTAAATAACATTTATAAATGGGATGTGGGCTGCTTTAAGATTGTTCTGTCGTGGAGCTATGAGTATTGTTGCGCCATTTATGCAAAGAGCCATTGTTTTTTATTAAAACCCTTGAAAAATGACTTGCAGATGAGTTAGCAGATCATTTAAACAAGGTCATAACGTACAAAGAAGTAATACAGTCTGTCACCTGTAGATTGTCGTCTGAACTTGCAGTATTCTGTTAGACTAGTTTCGATCTTACGTTTCTTGAACAATATTTGGCGTACACAGCACAAACAGTTCTTCACACAGGGCTCTTACAGTGGGATCACACTGAGATTACAGCACTTCAAAGTGACATACTGTGGTAGCCCAGTGGCTATGGTGTAACGCAAAAATGCCTGTGCACCATGCACTGGTTGCACATTAAAGAACCCCAGGTGGCCAAATTAATTCGGAGTCCTTATTACGGCATACATCATAATCAGATTGTGATTTTGGCACATAAAATTCCAGCATTTCGTTAAGTTTTTTAGGGCTTCACAGTGGGTCAAAGGATACAAAGGTTCTGTTTTCTGTTTGTGCCATGAGCCCTTCTCACAATGAGCCTGTGGGCACCGTCATGTTTGATCTTGTGGTGAGGGGTCCATTGCTTGCCTCAACTGCCTCTGTTGCATCCTCGATTACAATGGATATGCATGACGCCAGTGTGGATCAGCAAACATCCGTTTCAGCGGCTAGCGTAGACAGTAACAGGGTGGATGGCACAAAGCTTTGGCTACACTTCAGAGGACATGTGAGTGCTTTCGGAGCTCATTACGCCTTGTCCAAATGGTGTGAGCAGCATATGCGGTGGTTGTACTAGAAGCGGGGCTAGAAATATATTTAAAGCTGTCCAAACTTTCCACTCGTGAATTAAATCAGCATCACTGTCTTGCTCTTTTTTTTTTATTTGGCAATCACTTTGAAGCAGCAGCCTGTCATGTTTCCCACTGTAACGATCCTCGGTGCAGTCAGTATCTGATTGTTTTTATGCTAATCGCTCGCGAGTGTGCTCAGTTGTGGAGAATTTTTCCTTGCTGCACACAAGGCTTGGAATGTGGATGTCCTCTACTTTGTAATAGCTTGTAGCAAAGACGTATTATCACTAGTCACTTGCTTATTCTGTGGACTGTCACGAAACGTTCAGCTTCGAACGTATGCGCTGTTTGTGTAGTCCGTAACTCATGCTTCGGTGCATTGATTCAAGAGTTGTGCCCATTCACTTATTCTTGATACGTTGGCGATAGTGGGTGTAAGTTTGAGTGTGAGTTGGGGAGGATGTGTATAGATAACATGCAAGAAACTTACTATACCTGGAAGCAAGGCGACTCCCTTTGCCACTCTGTAATGAGTGGTACTCACTCTTGCCAGTGTTCTGAAGTTCTTTCTTTGGAGGTTAGCGATACAATGCTGAGGGATGAGTGAATTTTTTTATCCTCGAGGAAAGCTGTGGATCTCAAATCACCAGCAACAAAGGCAGTCATTGTGTAGCAGCGGTCTGTGAACTTCGCCACACATATGCATTTCATTCACAATATGCATGCCAGTCACTATTGCAGCCAACTACTGCACATGTCTTCGAGCTACCATTCCTCATTTTGCAGCATGAATGGAGCACAGTGTGTTAGTGATCACCCAGTTGTATTTCGGACAGCTGATTGCACAGTAGCACGGTAGAAGTAATGGTTTTGCATTCGGGTGCTTTTGCTTGAGGCAACGTGGGGCATGCCATTTTGATCCTCTAGAGCAAACTACTTTGCAAAAAGGGCCTATATCAATACTTTTTCGCTGTAACAGTATTCGCTTGAAATGCACTTGAGTGCACTTCATGTGACTGAAGTGATCAATCTCGATGATGCTGTTGTGAACTTCCTATCACTCTTTTCTCACCTTTCTTGTCTTCTCTTCATGCAGCTTGTACAAGATCTCTTGACCAATCTACCAACTATCCATGCACAAAATGGGGAACCGACAAGTGCCTTGGGTGCCGCTGTACAAGCTGCTTTTAAGCTAGTGGTAAGGTTGTGCACACAAAGTTCATTTCACCTTAAATAATTTTGCACTTATGCATTCATGGTCTCTGGTTCTGCTCTTTCATGCAGAGTCCTATTGGGGGAAGGGTATCGGTGTTCCAGACCTGCCTTCCTAATGCTGGTCCTGGTAGCCTCAAGCCTAGAGAAGACCCCAACCAGAGGGCTGCAAAGGTTGGTGATGAGGCAATTCTCAAGCCATAAAAAATGCAACACTATAAAAGCCTGGCAGACCTGTGTGACCTCGTAGAATTGCAACCCAGATTGCAGAGTAGTGTTTGAGACAAAAAAAACCATCGCGCCCAGCGCAAGTGCTTTCCCAACAAATAGGTACCATATTTTTGTGCATATAACCCACATAAAAATTTCAGAAAAGTTAACAGTAAAGTAAGGATGTGGATTATGTGCAAATTTGCCTTGCGGTGTGGCTTTACGGCAGGTGTGGCTTTACGGCAGCCTGTGTAGCGCTGTCATGAAGCCACATTGCAAGCCATTAGTCCTTTCCCATTCAAAGTTTCGTTGTCTCCTAAGGAACCCCACCCTCTCCCCACCTCAGTGTGTTGAAACTCTCCCCTCTTTCATGGTCACACATTCTCCTCCTTTCATGTAGCCATTCTGTGTATTGATGCGCAATGGTGGTGTAGTGGCTAGGCAGCCGCATTTCAATGGGTCTGACTTGCAAAAACACCGGTGTGCTATGCATTGGCTGCTGATTAAAGAACTCCAGGGGGTCAGAATCAATGCGGAGTCCCTCACTACGGTGTGCCTCGTAATCAAATCGTGGTTTTGGCACATAAAATCCCAGAATTTAATAAATCAATTTCAGTTCTGTACTTTGGCTGTGTTGGTACAGTGCGGTCCACTTATAACGATATCGAGAAAGACGAAAAATATGATCGTTATAACCGATGATCGCTATATCTGGACTGCAGGTATTAAAAAAAATTTCAAAAAATTAAAAATGCGGAACATACCTTTGCAGCTCCAAACTCGAATTCGCTACTTGCTCTAAGAATAGATGATGTAGAAAGTAGGCTGTGAAAAACAAACTTTATTTCTAGCGCCAATGACCGTGTCAAGGGTTAGGCGCGCCGAAATAGTCAGAAATCTGCACTTGCTTTTGCGGCAGCTTCAGCTTCACAACCGCGGTGTGCATAGATTCCAGCTGCTGCGCAAACACTGGCGGCAATCCTTTAGCATGCATAAAATCAATTAAGGAGTCGATCGACGACAGTGCACTTTGCGTGGACATCGAGGTCGGGGTCAAGGAGCCACTGTCAATCTCGCTGTCACTGTCGCTGCTGCCATCGCCACCGTCACACAACTTTGCCGTCTGTCGAGACAGCACATCTTCGGCGATCGCCTCGTCGGTGACCTCATCGCAGAACGAGGCAGCACTGTCTGCAGTCAAAAACTGCTCCATCGACGCACCACCTGTGTCACCAGTAGGAACGAGCTCCCAGAGCTCGGTTATGTCAGCGGCTTCCACCGTGTTAGTCTCAGTGGGTTGGGGAAGTTTGTCCTGATGCACAAAGCCCGCCTTTTTGAAGCAATGGTATATGGTTGACTGCTTTACTTCATACCATGCACCATAAACGAAGCGTATGGCTTTAAAAAGGCTGATCTTCAGGTCAGGGGGCCCGTCTGCATGACCTGATGTGCCAGGAGCTGCGCGGTCAGTGGCTAAAATTAGCCACTCCAGCATGCGCCGCTGATGCAGGACTTTAATGTTGGCGATCACGCCGGCGTCCAACGGCTGCAGGCCTGCTATAGTATTCGGAGGCAGAAACATCAATTCGACAGATGTTAGCTTCGGGTTAACGCTGTGTGCGCTACAGTTGTCAAGTAGCAACACTACTTTTCTTCCTTGGCCTTCAATTATACTGTCGAACTCGAGCAGCCATTCTTTGAACAGGTCGCGAGTCATCCATGCCTTCTTATTGCTGCGATAGCAGACCGGGATGTGCCGATTCTTAAAGCACGTTGGCTTCTTTGATCGCCCGATCATGAAAGGCTTGAGACGATGGCTCCCGTCCATGCTAACGCACAGCAACACGGTCACCCTAAGTTTCGAGTGCTTCCCGCCGGGGCATCGATCTCCTTTAAGAGCGCGAGTCTTTGACGGCAACATTTGAAAAAAACAGAGCAGTTTCGTCGCAATTATATATGTCCTTCTCAGCGTAGCGCTCCAGCACGCCGGGCAGCTTTGTCTGCAGCCACTGCTGCTTTGCCTGCGTGTCCAAAGACGCCGCTTCCCTTACCACGTTTTTGTAAACGATTCCGTGCCGCTCTTTAAAGCGCTGAATCCAGCCTCCCCCAGGCTCAAAATTTGGGCGTCCCAGAAGAAAAGCGAAGTTTTTCGCTTTGGTAGCAAGTATTGGCCCACTAATAGGCACATTATGCGTGCGGGTTGTGATGAACCACTGGTAAAGCACCTCTTCAACATCGGCGTACAAAGGGTCTCTAACCCTTTTCCTCTGATCGGCATGGCCGCTGACAGCTCCTGCCTTCACAATCGTGGTGCTCCCGGTTTTCAAGATGGTTGATATTGTCGACTGGGCGAGCTCATACTTCTTCACGAGGACGCTCACCTTGAAGCCGCGTCGAGAGTCCTGCAAAATATCCATCTTCATGTCAATCGACACAGTTTTGCGCTTTGTCGGCGCCATCTTCGAACTGGGTCACTGGGTTGTACCGTTGGTTGCACGCTACTTCGGTGGCGTCAGCCTGCTATTGCTAGAGAGAGAAACAGTGCGAGACGGGCGCCACTGCGCCGCTTTGCTTGTAGCTTCTTTTTTTCTTTCTCTCTCTTTCGGAGCGACTGTGGCAGCTAGCGCCATCTTGTGGTGCGCTGCGCCTACTGAGGTACTCTCCGGTGCGCGGGCAGGGCGGGACGCGCTGCGCGGTAATGGCGGCAGATATGAACTTACGGAGGTAAACATCGCCTCGTCTCGACATCGTTCGTTTCAGGGAACTAAGCAACGCAAATGTTACGATTATTTGGCACAGAAAACGCCGTCCAGACGGCAAAATTTTGATTGTTATATCTGATATGCGGTGAATAACCTATCGTTATGATTTTTTCCCCATAGACCTAATGCATAAAATGACACTCTCATGTCGGCCCATCGTTATATGTGGTATCGTTATAAGTGGACTGCACTGTAGCAGATAAGGCACGTGGTGCTGGTGAACCAGAACTGTAATTACAGTGAGGTGCATTTGATGGCAGTCCTTTACAGCGTAGCAGAAGCTGAAAGTTATCAACGTCGTTTAAAAGGTAATGAACAATGCCGCTGGCCGAAGATGCAGTGTGGACGAGTCACACGCCTGTAAAAAGAGACTGTTTTTGCAAAGATTTCAGCGTTGTTATATGCAGTTACTGTACGCACAGACTTTCTTATTTTTTTTTATCTCCTGGGTGTTCTTGGAGTTACAGGTTATATGTAGAAAAATAGGGTATTTACAGTGCTTGTGAAGCGTTTTCATAGCCCTCCTGCACCCTCGCCACCTCTGCGCATGGGCTCACCCACAGCTGGCATTGTTGAATGTGTGACCACTTGCGGTTAGTGATTTCAAATTAGCACTTCTGACCTTAATTCATCATTTGACCATAAGCGTAGAGGGTCTTCCGATATATGTGCAAAGAGTCAAGCCGCATACATGTTGAGCCGCTTGCTTGTAGCAGAAATTCTAAAATTCAATTCACTGCTCAAAGTATGTTTAGCAACAATTCTAAAATTGAATTCACTGCTGAAAGGATGTTTTCCTCAAATGGCTCTTATGAAATTTCCTGTGGTTTCTTGAATAGTCGACTCTAGTTACAACGGACCTTGATAATCTACAAAAAGTGTCTGTTTTATCCGAAGTCCGTAATATCCGAGACATCTCACTTCCGAAACTTTCGCCGTGATGTCTAACGACTTTATTGCAAAGAGTGAGTGACGAACGTGTAAAGTAAAAAAAAAAATCTATTGCAATAGCAAATAAAGATAAGTGTGGCAGCAGCAGCGAGCAAACTGACCTTCATGCTGTCTCTTGCCTCAGCACGAACTAAACGTCGAAAGCACAGCACAGACGAAGCTACCGGCACTGGGTGTACTTTGTCCACATCACAGATCGCTTTGAAGATGAGGGCCACGTGGGCGCGCACTTTGTTCGCATTGCAGATCGCTTTCAAGATACAGCGTCCACGCTGGCGCGCACTTTGTCCACATCACAGATCGCTTTCAAGATACGGTGCCCGCGCGGCTGCGCTGTTAACAGCAGCCACTAGAGTAGAACCCCCTTCTTTCCCTCGCCTCCCCCCCTGTGCCTCGCGAGCGAAAGATGGCACGCTTCCGCCCCGCTTTCCTCCCTCCCTCGTGCGCAAGATATTGAGCCGCAATCGTCGGCTGACCATCGCAACTCGGTTGCCAGCCTGTGTCTACACGGCAAAAGTCTGTTTTATATGCCCGATTTTGACAAAAATTGCTGCTAATTTTGTCCGCTGTAGCCGATAGTTCGTTGTAGCGCGGTCTGTTAAAAGCGAACTTCGTTGCATTAATAAAATAGGCAGACCAAACTATGGTTAAAAAATGGTCCGTTATATCCGAAAGTTGGTTGTACACGGGTCCATTGTAATGAGTGTAGACTGTATATGTACTATTGGCGTCGAGTTAAACATGGAACAACGGAGCACGTGGCCGAAGCATAACTGAAGGTATAGTGCGCTGTCCAGTCATCACCATTGACAGGCACACACATCTGGTTTGACTGCACTGCGAGATGATGCTCCCCCTATAGTGCAATATTTTCGCTTCCTTTCTGGTTCTCTTTTATTTTAAAGGAAGAAAAGACGACGGCACAGTAATGATGATGGCTTAAACTGTATCACACGCACCGCTGTTTCTGTTTCATTTGATACCGATAGCGCATATGGTTTTGCCACTCTTTATGATGATACTCGCCCTGTACTGCAATATCTTAGCTTCTGTTTTCTTTAATTTTTCTTTTCTCGCTTTCAAATAAGAAAGAACCAGTAAAAATGAATTCGGATCATGAAAACCGTGCAGCTGCAGAACAAATTAGGAATTATAAATTCTTCAGTGAGTTTTCTGAAGTTTACAGAATGTGGGCTTGATGTGAGAACTATTTATAGTAATGTCAGATATAAGAATCTCGACTATATCATGTCTAACCTCCTTGGAAAGCACCTATCCAGATACTTGAAATATATACATGTTGTAAAACACTGTGAAAACAATTAAACAAGGGAACCCACTCCATGAAGACAAACTGACCCGGCCACGGTGGCTGCGTTTTGATGGAGGCGAAATGTGAAAGCACCCGTGTACTTAGGTTTAGGTGCATGTTGAAGAATCCTAGGTGGTCCAAGTTTCCCGAGTCCCCCACTGCGGTGTGCCTCATAATCAGATTGTGGTTTTAGCATGTAAAACTCTACAATTTTTAATGGGACCCTGAACCACTTTTTATCGAAGTGGAAGAAAGGCATTTTACCCAGGTAAAGCTACTCTCGCATAAAACTTTATTTGAAGTTGAATGAAAAGCTAACAAACTACAGTAAGCCCTTGTTACAACAAAGCAATCAAGACAGAAAATTTACTTCATTGTAAGTTTTATTTCGTTGAAAGCTAAGGAGCTATAAGAGGGTCATATTAATGCGGGCCCACGAAAAGCTCCAAATAAAGCAAAAGTATGTATTTCAAATAAAATAATTTTGTTATAGCAACAGTTTACTGAAAACTTGATAGATGGAGCTCGCTATTGCTACCTAGAGGTCAGATTGAAACTTATTGGAGTGGTCGCAACTGTAAATCACAATAGCTGGAGCTTGTGTTTTCCATCTGATACTTGGTTTGAATGTTTGGTACAGCCGCGTCTTCACTGGCAGCCCTTTTTTTTTTTTCCCCAGTTTTCTCTCAGCCATGAATATCGAAGTAACCACGCAGGGTATTGAAGGCCATGACGGCAACCAAGAATGTGGGTGTGGGTGCAACTGTTTGTGCCTTCATCCATTTCCTTCTTTGCTTTTGACTTCATCAGCTGCACTGAAATCGGGGACATCCGACACGCTGAGTGGTTCCAATGTCTGAACACCATTGCAAGCAACGTATTCCCTATAGGCGACATAGGCTACTATTTCTGCCACAGTATTCTCAAGTTCCTTCTTGCGCCTGCAAGGCAATCATTTTCGGAGGTGACATGTGATGGTCAATGTAGGTGCTGCCGACAGACGATCCTACCGACGGATGATCCCATGAAGTTGGGGCTGTTCTGGGACATAACAAGCTGGCAGGGGAACCTAATAAGCAGGAAGCTAATACACACCTCCCTGTGGGAACTAAATGGGACTGGCATTTCAGAGTGCAAGAGCTGGGAGAACGTAACAAACAGGAACGAATTGAGGTTCTACTGTATTTTTGCATTGCTAGTGAAATTTTAGTCATGTCTCCTTGACATGATAGCACCCGTTTTTTAATAAAGGAACTTTGAACATTGTGTGATGGTTTTATATTTTGGCAAGTCTTTGAACTGTAAATATAACATCGGCAGTGTCGATGTTGCATGTTCAATACTGATTAGTGTGATCAATTTTCCTCTTTGAGTACTGTGCAAGAGAAGTTCTGCAAGAGAATATGTTATTCGCGTCAAAGATAATGTATTTATTCGTGTAAGGCTCATACGGCTACTTTGGAATGTGAAAAATTGGAAAAACAATTTTTTTCGCTAAGCATCACGCGCGTGCTTGCTGGTTAATTTCCCCAAGCTGCTACATGATGGCACAAAAAAGCAGTCTTCGAGTGTAAATGTGTTTATAGTCAACCACTAGTTGTTGCATTTAGTATTTACATAGCAGTCCGAGTGCAGTTCAACGATGCAGTGACTAGCCATAAGCCTGCCTCGTGTAAGGCCTGCACATGGTAAAAATTCAGAAAAAGAAAGTGTGGGCCTTACATGAGTAAATACGGTATTTGCATACTTTCTGCACGGAATGACAAGATGTTTTCTTTGCCATATTAATGTACACTCTGCAATGCGTGGTCTTTTTATTTTGTTGACCATGGCTTCCTTGCACCCTACTGAACTTTCTAACAGGAGATCATGAACCTGCTACCTGCAACTGACTTCTACAAGAAGCTTGCCCTTGACTGCTCAGGCCAGCAAGTGGCTGTTGACGTGTTCCTCATGGGTGCACAATACATGGACGTGGCAAGCATTGGTATGTCACAGACCAAGCTTTAATGACTTTTATTATGATTGATGTTGCTTGTAAGTAACAAGGTGGGCACGGATATTTGTGTCCTTCATTTTTTTCCATCATACCTTGACATATTTTTGGCAACATTGTTCAGTTTTGTTTGTTGGCATAAGGTAATTTTTCTTCTAAGTATAGAAGTGAATTAAATTTCATAATTGGAAAACTATCCACGTTATGTGTGGAAGTTATTTCCATGTGACCGTCAAAGATGTGAACAGTCCTTAAAGCTAAGCAAAGCACAGAGGAGTTTTAATGTATTCAGTTGAAGTGGGACAGTATAGATTCATCTTTTCGTTAAAGCTTAATTGGAAATACTAATATGAAAGACAGCAAAAGAAATGCCAGCATTCCACCAGTGGGTACTGAGCTCACTACCCCATGCATATTACATGCAGTGGTTCAAAATTTAACTACTGGGGTGACTGTCCGCTCCTCTGCTTTCACAAGTAGTACACAATTTATTGATGCATGATATACAGGGTGTCCCAGCTAACTTGAGCCAGAGTTTAAAAATATGCCGATGCACTCTAAGACAATGCGACCAAGTGCATGTTGCTGACTATTGTATAGAGTAAGTTGCACTATTTTTTTTTATTTTGCTTAATTGCATAATTAGTCAGGATTAATTAACCAATATCTGAAGCAATGAAGTTAGGCAAAAAATTCAAAGTAGAAAGTTGTAGAGCGCTTTGCAAAACGTCCGATTAAACAGTTTCTAACTTTATATGTATTAGGTATTAGTGTTTTTCCACTTATTGCAGATGCCCACGAAATAAAAAAAAATACCACGTGACATGCCCTCTTGTGTATCTTGATTACTGTGCTCTCAAATGTTTCTCATACAAACGAACATAGCATCTAGCAGGGTGTACTGCCGCTTAAAAGGCGACGAGGCAATGACACAGGCATTGGCTGTGCGATTTACGCCACCGATGTGCTTCCCTCGCGACGATTCATGATAGCAATAAGCAGGCACAGCCGCAGCACGCCCGACTAAATGCTATGTTCATTTGTACGTGGAGCGCTTGGCAGCACTGCAATCACGGTGCACAAGCGGCCATGTCACCTTTTCTTTTTTTTTCGCAGGCATCTGCAGTAAGCGAAAAACACTAATGCCTAATAGATAGAAAGTTAGAAACTGTTATAAACTATTTAATCAGACATTTTCCTAAGTGCTCTACAACTCCCTAATTGAAATTTTTTACCTTACTTCGTTGCTTCCGAAGTTGGTTAATTAATCTTGACTACTTATGCAATTAGGCATAACTAGTGTGACTTATTACATACAAGAGTCAGCAACGTGCATTTGGTCATGTTGTCTTAGAGTCCATTGGCATATTTTTAAATTCTGGCTTAAGTTAGCATGGACACACCCTGTCTATATGTGGCCGAACCTTAAGAATGCTAGCTAGTGTGTCTTTTGACAGTAGTTGCATTGGCATAGCATTTCGTAGTTGTGCCACTCACAAAGCTAAAGAAACTTTTCCTGATTTTTCTTTTTAAATCTGCATAATTTGATACTGTAGGCATCAAACCTGTCTGAGGAAGGTATCCAAACGGAAATGCTCACTGTACACTTCCTTGTTTCGTTTTTTTATGACTGTCTGCATTTGCTATGAACCATGTGCAAACACGCACACACACACACATACACGCACACACAAAGTTGCCCTTTGGGAAAATAATTTGGGTGTATCCAATTTTCACCTACAGTAAGGACTGAAAGAAGTGTCCGAATTAACCGAATGTCGAATTATCAAGGGTATCAAGAAAACAATAAGCAAATGCTTATTCTGTCAACATGCTTTTATTTACTGAATGAATGGGCCAATCGTGTTTCTATTTTGCATGAAACCAATACGGAAGCTGCACTTGTTATCTCGTTGCTGATTAGCGCTTGCGGCAGCAAAGGCCTCACGACTTCCTTCACAGCACAGCTGCGGCATGTGTCTTCATCTGAGACAGGCTTTTTACTACCGTGCGCACGTCCTGATAATTTTGTCGCCAGTGAGCTGGTCGATGTCGATCCCGATGTAGCCGGTGCTCTTCATCCTCGAAATCTTGTCAAAAGAAAACTACTGCGGACGAAGTCGTGGCTGCTGTCGATGCGACCTTGGGGGGCTGAAAGTGTGCGGCTGACGCACGCACAGAGTCAAAATGAAACTACCATTTGCTTCAATTGCGGACGAAACTACACTTGCTATCGATGCGATCATGGATGGTGACTACACAGTTCTGAAGGCACGCGACCAACACATGTACCGAGTCAAAACGAAACCACTGTTTGCCGCCACCGCTATGGAGGAAACCGGGGCCGCTATCAACGTGGTCATCAATGGCGACTATGCAATCATGAAGGCATGTGGGCAACGCATGTACCGAGTCAGAGCGAAACTTCTGTTTGCCGCAACCGCCATAGACAAAACCGCAGCTGCTGTCGACGTGACCATGTATGGCAGTATGCAGTCATGAAGGCACGCGGCCAACATGGTGCTGTGCACGGTGGTAAACTCAAGAATAAGGGCTTTAAAGGCACAAATAGGCACGAAGCCTCCTAGCATCATTCACGTGAGATTTCCATTGATGACTATGGCTATGCGGACTAGCGATGCACTAACGCCGTTTCTGCTCTTTAGCCATTAGCTCTGCAAACACTGCAGTGTTTCCAGAGCTCCGAGAGTTGTCCGAATCAACCAATGTGCGCCAAATACGTCCGAATTAATGAGTTTCATTTAATTAGATAATGCATACTCCTGCCAGGACCACAGGATGATCCTGAATTAACGAGGTTTTGCTGTATTCAAGTTTTCCACTCTAATCACGCGCAGGGTGTGATGGAAGTGTGCCGTATCACGCATTGTTATATGAACTTTGAAACAGTGATCACGTTTAAGAACTACGCAGTCTCGTAAAGTTAAAGGGCCCTGAAATGCTCCCGAGCAGGCTTGTTGGGTGGTGCCTGTAGCATCATACAAGGCAGGGATTCTGTGCACTCCTTCCAACGGATGTGACGTCAGTGTGCGGGGCTATAATCCTTGGTTCAAAATACAGTGGAACCCCGTTCATACGTTTTTCACCGGACCGGGGAAAAAAGACGTAACAGCCGGGAAAACGCAACAGTGAGGAAAGCTCCGAAAATGAATGAAAAAAGTGCAGCTTCAACTATAGACGATTTATTTCCACAGAGTGCGCTTATGACTTAAAGACGTCTAGAATGGTGGCTTGCCGTTTCTTTCGCTCGCTAGAAATCGGCACATGTTTCTCAATAGCCTGGAAGGCCGCATTGCTGTCAGCGTCGCTGTGAGGTGCGGCGTACCTGCGGAGGAGGTCCAGAGCTGCGACGGCTTCTCCAAAGCTAGAATTTGCCAACTCCCCGGCGTCATGCGGCTCGTGCTCCTCGTCGTCACCGCGCCACGGCAATGGCAATGGATGAAGGAATATCCGCGGGAAATTTTGCCCTCTTTGACGTAATCATGCTAACGTGCTAACAATTGTTTAGTATTGCTGCGGAGCGCGCGCGTCCGAGCAGCCCGGTTGCGCGCAGCGCGGCGTGGGAGAAATGTAAACAAGAGAGGAGAACTGGCCCGATAGGCGGAGCAACGCCACGAGCAACGCCAACTTCCGGTTTCACTTTAGCTTCACAAAGAGTGATGTCAGGGCCTCTCCCGAGTTTCCTTCCTCCGTGAGTCGACCCGTCCAACAACCATGCGGTGACTGTAATCACAGTGATGATAGTGAGAGCATTTTTCACGAATGGCCACTTAGTGGCGGCCTCTCGAACTGGCGTGTGGCTTCTTGCAGCCAGTTCCATAGCCAATCCCGGCCAAGCCCAGCCAAAACTCGTCAAAAGCCAAAATGGCGTTTGGAGCGCGTTGCCTACTTTAGCCCAGGCGGGTTCGCGGTGCTAAGTTGCGACGTATCATGCAGGAACGCTTTCACAGCTACAACGTAACAGCGGGGTTCCTTATACATTGGATCCTGTGGAAGCTACGCCGGGACCGGATGAAAACGACGTAGCAGCCGGGAAAACGCAGCAGTGAGGAACGTAACAGCGGGGTTCTACTGTATACGATTTACACTTGCGCGATATTACGAGTACTGTGGGGAAAAAAAAGAAAACCCTGTGGCATTATGTTTGACAGCCATTTTCGTTATCACCCAATTATCACAGCCACGAGCAAGTTGTTGTAACCATGGGAACGATGCATCAACATGCCAAGCACATGGCACAGCAACATTGAAAGCACTGTGTCAATCTCACCAACTTGTGCAAAGTGCTTTTTCGCAATCTTGTGATGACAGTGGTAATGACAGTCAGCTGTCGCCAACCCTGCGAACATGGGTTCGATTGTATATTTAACTCTGTAATGCCCAAACACAGTTTGACGTTAAGGAAAATTTGAATATTTGTGCTTGGCGCATTATAGTTTGCACGGCTGCTGCGCCATAAAAATCCCAAATCATAATCAAAATTGGAATAAATTGTTGACATGTCTCGCAATAGAGTACAAATGTAGGAAAGAAACAAATTATTTTTTCATGTATACCCTAAAACTGAAGTTATTAGTAATTGCTTTGCTAAACCGATCCACCACTGAAATTTTACTCTAGATATCAATAAAGCCACTGCAGGCTTTGCATGAAATTTCCAACGCATCAATCAGCATTTCAAGGCATCAAACTCAGTGTAGCATAATTTATACATTGGGCATTACATGGTTAATTATGACTTACTGGCAATATTTTTAGCTATTTTCTAGGAAGAAACGTGCGCATTGGAATCGGGTAAATAGAGTATCCACTATATCTTCTTCAGCAACTTTCGGGGCATTGAAGGGCATCAGAGCGAGTGTGTGCCATAGTTGGTGAGGAGGACAGGGGTGGTATAACATAAAATTATTCCAGTCTGTTTTTATTCCAAATCGGCCATTAACCCTCCCAACATGGGCAGAGCCCAAGCCTTATTGACCTATCACAGTGGCCTAATGGCTGATTTGCAATAAAAATAGATTGGAATAGTTTTACGCTATACCAGCCCAGCACTCATAAACAAGGTTGAGAACTGATAAACCAACACAAATCAAAATATTCATTGAAAGTGTTAACATTTCATGGTGTAGGGATCATTGTAGGGTTCTTGAAGTGAATGTTTCTGTTGGCTACAATGAAACTAGCCAATAAGGAGGCTGGATTTTTATATCACTTGTTTGAGCCAGATTGAATGAGATATGCTCTAGAAGCTCGCACTACATGCCTGACCTATACACAACATCATATTGCGAAAATTGCCATAGCACACTAGACGTATATCGCTTGCTCTGGCCGTGTGGTTGGACCCACGCAAACAAGAATCAAGACTCCGCCAGGCTACAAGAAGCATTACGCAGCACGGACCTGGCGGAGCAGCTCTGGGCTGTCCAACGAGCCCACAATGCGGCCAGGGAGTTGCAACTCCCGGTCCCAACGTGGGAATAGCCCGCTCTATAGGGCCTTGCGCCCCGTAGCTCGCAGGACCTTTCATTAAAGTTATTCCATCCATCCATCCATCTAGAAGCTCGCATCATTGGTGTTGCTTCATAAAAGGGAAATAAGGAGCCAAGGCTGACCAGATCGTGCATAAATCAAATGTGTCTTCTGCCAACACACATGCACGTACACACACACATATATGTAACCCTGGAATTGAATGTGATTTCAAGGTGCCTGATTCCTGTGGGTATGCAGCAAGCACATATTAGGTAATTAGGCAGGTAATTAAGTGGGTTATAAATTTTTATTGAAGCCCCGCTAAGGTTAGCAACAAAGGTATTTTGGAAGAAATTTACTTTGTTGCTGTTATGAGTGACTCTCCTTTTGGACAGTTTTGACAAGGAACCAAAGTACCCAGCGCTTTGGTTCCTGGCCAAAGAGGGATTTTGCAACTGCACTTACTGGACTCCATTCTCAAATTTCTTATGGAAACATGCCTGGCAGTGCAGTTTCCAGTTTCATTCAGCCTCGCATGCTCTGTAATCTCACCTTCAATCCGGCCTCCTCTGATGGCAACAGTTAAGGGGTTGTTATGAACTGCTATGCTCGAATAAATATGTCTTTATTGTGACCACCCAAAGCAGTCGAGCTCCATTTAACAACGTAGTGAAAATGTGCGGTATTTCTAATTCTCTTCTGTAATACCTTGTCTCACCTTCCATTTCTTTTTGTTACAGCCTGCATCTCCAAGTACTCTGCAGGCTGCATCAGCTATTATCCAGGCCTGCACAGCACTCAGAACCGGAGTCAGGTGGAAAAGTTTGAGGCTGAGCTGAGATATTACATCACACGCAAGATCGGTTTTGAAGCAGTTATGAGGATACGGTGCACCAAAGGTACGTTTTTCTAGCCTTCCAGTTGCAGGAATTTCTTTGGTTTGTGCTTTCTTTCTGTATTTTTATTTTACTGAAATAATGAAGTAAATACGCTTCTAAAACTGGTGTTATAACACAATTGTTTATAAGTAAATGTTTAGACCTTTTTCATGGGCGAGGAGGAAAATAGCAAAGGCACGAGGGAGGAAGAAGGTGTTGCCATTTTCATTCTCCTCACTGGAGTGTGCGAGACACAAGAGCAACAGTCTTTTTGCATGTGGCGATGCCTGGTGACAGCCTTGAGAATCTAAAATTTTTCCTCACTTTATAGCGCAGATGTGGAGAGCTATGTTATAATGCTCGTGTAGATCTTCATCTGCCTTTTATAGTGATATGCTTCAGCGCTATTTGTTCAGACGCCAAGCGAAAGCAAGTGCATTACAGCAGTGGTGTTACTTTGCTCAGTAGTAAGACTGAATGTGAAGGCTTGGTTGCGTTGTGTGGTCCTAAAGATGTCCCATAGTGTAAGCCCTACACGACGGGGTGGTGTAATGACTTTGGCGTTGCGCTGCTAAGCATGAGGTTGCGGGATCAAATCCCGGCCATGGTGGCCACATTTCGATGGGGGCGAAAGGCAAAAATGGCTATGTGCTGTGCATTGGGTACATGCTCGAGAACCCCCAAGTGGTCGAAATTAGTAATCTGGAGTTTCCCACTATGGCACGCCTCATAATCAGAACTGGTTTCGTCATGGTAAACCCCAGAATTTAATTTTAATTTTATCCCATAGCGTGAAAAACGGTCATACCTATTGTTTGTGTGATCTCAAGGACCAAATAGGAATGCTAAATCTGTTTAGACTAGTAAAGTATTCTTTTAAAATTATATTTTCGTTAATGCGCCAGAGGTTGCTTACAAGAAGAGAAACTGTAGGCCAAACTTCCATTTGCTGAATTTCGGGCCGACACCCCAGTTATGGTAAATCAGTTTGACAACATGAATTTTGAAGTAATTTTTCATATTTGAGCTGTTATGGTGCAGTAACACTTCTTGAAAGTTGCTAGGTTGCCTTTTGGCTTCCTCGAACACAGTGTAATATATCTTTACCAATGAGAACATTAACTAGGTTCAAGCAGAGGGCGTCAAAATCCATAACTAAAATGCCAACCAAATGCCCCCATCCATTTTTCCAGTGACTTGAAATTGGTGCCAATTGCTGGCGCCAATTGCCAAGCAAGTGCCACCCTTATTTCTTCACCCTGTTCACCACTTCATGCTTTTTTTTTCAAATGTAGTTTTTTTTATAAGATTACAGAAAATGGTCTAATTTATTGAAAATGAGAAATTAATTGTTTATCTGGCACTTCTGTCAAGGCCTGGTAGTGACACCGCCAAATCCAGGTATCTTCTTGCAGAGCTTTTGTCAGTTGCCATTTTCATCAGATATATCAGCTGTGAGAGGTGTCGGTTTTCTCGTGTGGGTTTGGTGTGAGGTGCTTTGGTGTTATTGGCGTGTATTTCACTTATTCTATTTATTTTCACCTTAAAGGCTCAGAGGCATGACATAAGGGAGGGCTTTAATCCTTGCGACAATGTTAGAACAAATGTGCAGAGCGGTAAAGAAACAACAGGTGGTCAGACTTGCTGCGGAGTCCCTTATTACGGCGCGCCTCATAATCAAATTGGGGTTTTGGCATGTAAAACCCTAGACTTCAATTTAATGCAACAGCAAGGTCGCATGCATTCATATACAATGAAAAAAAAAAAAATTACATTAAGGTTGTGGAGAGGCATCGGCGAACTGGGAGAATTGTGCACTGCTGTTCGTGCAGTACAGCCAGAAGATCGTGGGCCCCTTTGGGCCGAGTGCATGGACATAATTTTTTAGCGGAACTCAGAGGATTTATTTGATGGATTTGAAAGTGATAACGGCAGTATAAAGACACTAAATGCATGTTAAGTAAAGCTTTCGAGAAGTACTGTGCTGTTTTTCTTTGGGGAGGGGTGGGTTACAACATTTTCGCTGCCATCTTGAATATTGGTCCCCGACCGATCTAAGGCCCTCCCCCAACCATTCTTCAATTATCTTTGACCCTGTCCCAATTATCTGACCTAATTATCTGACCTACTTGCTCAGAATTTTGTGCTGTGTCTCAGCGAGTTGGTGCGGGAACTTCAATGCACCTTCACCAGCCGTATTTCGTTTGTGCCTCTTTTCTTACCAAGCTTTCTCTCACACTAAGAGTGGATTTGTTTTTTTGTATTGTAGAAAGATAATTTACTATTACAGCTCAACTTTTCTATTACCTAAGTGGCTCTTTAAGGCCTGCTTCCAAAATGTGCATGGCATGCTCATTGTTCGTCATCTGGCAGCTTTACACACACTTTTTAAGTTTTGCGCAGGTCATCTACAAATGGTTAGGATTTGCACCCAAGCCACAGTTCTTAACCCTCTCAGTGTTGCTTTTTGTATATGTGTGTGTGTGTGTGTGTGTGTGTGTGTGTGTGTGTGTGTGTGTGTGTGTGTGTGTGTTTTATTACGCGCGCGCGCGCGCGTAATAAAACAGCATGTAAACTTAAACATGGTTGATCAAGAGCATACGTCTGGCCAATATGACAATACATAATTTATTTTGCATTGTGCAGTAACAAGGACACAAAGAAGGAAACACAATACAGTGCTGTGTTGTTTTCTTCTGTCTTTGTTCTTGCGAACTGAAGAGGATTTGTTCAGAGTGTACAGTCTAACCCACTTATAACAATATTCAACTGACAAGAAAATTCCATAGTTGTAACCAATAATTGTTATAACTGGGTTGCAAGAAAAAAGGCATATGGGAAAGCATTGAAACTTTAAACTTTAATTACACTGAAAGAAGTACAGTCAAACCCATTTATAGCATTGCCAGTTTTAACAATGTTCTCGGATGTAACAATGAGTAGTCACCGCTCCATGAACTTCTGTGTCTTGTTTTTGATAAAATAAGCCGTGTCATATTATTGACTATAACACTTACCATATTTACTAGATTCTAATGCACCCTCGATTGTAATGTGCACCTGTTTGCTGTGACCTAAAAAGAAAAAGAAAAGTCCTTTACAATACCACGTACCTCATTCTTTCGTACAGAAATACAACTTTCTCTCATTTGGAAAAAACAGATTAATAAAAAAAGTCGCAATTTTGCCCGAAAGGCGAAGCATCGATTACGGTGGCAAATTAGTAGACAGCTATATGAAAAGTAAGTGTAGTAGTTTTATTGGCCATATAAACTTTTAAACATTTGCTTACTTGCTAAATTAACAAGCATGGTGTCACGCGCGCACAAGCAAGCATGAACACGTCTCACTCAATGACCGCGGAAACTCTTTACCAAAACGCTTGAGTGAGGAAGTGCGGTAGCAGGAGTGAGGAAATAGACCTTTGTGCAGCCTCTCGCTTCAACGCGAACTAAGCGACGAGAACACAGCGCGGTGTGCTTAGATGCATAGACTCTCGTCTTCGTCACAGATCGCTTTCAAGATCGCTACATACGGCCGCGCTGTACGTAGCAGCCGCCGGTGTAGAACGCCTCTCCTGTTTGTGCCAGTCCTGCACGCAAGTTTCGGGAACTCCGAACGCCCGGGATGAGGCCCGCATTCCGTCTATCTACGCACACGTAATCACTTTCCTTTTAATTGCGGAATCGTGATGAACTCGGCATGTCTTCAGCATTTCCATGCTGATAGAGCAAACGCAGAAAACGGGAAGACGGACAGTGCACTAACCTAAGCCATAGGAAGCATTGCCTAAGCACACATACTATAGCACATGGAGGAAGGTATGGCAGCTAGGCTCGAAGTGCATACGAGGCGGCCATTTTGAAATGCCGATGGCGATATGGTAACGCAGATTTAGGGTTGTACTCGATTCTAACGCGCACGCAATTTTCGGACCTGTTTTATCGGGAAAAAAGTGTGCATTAGATTCTAGTAAATACGGTATATCCTGCTACTAGCTGTCTGCGCCGAAAGGAAAAGGAATGCAGAATCCTAAGAAAAAAAAAAAATTTGCAAGCCGCCGCACCCACATGCGCACAGTGCACGGCACGAATTCACAGCATCGCCGGCCTAGCACCCCTCTCTCCTTCCCTTCCACCCCTCCAAAACAAGAGCCGGCTGCGCCGACAGCGCTGACATGGAAGGGAGGTGGGAGAGAGGTGCACGACGGTGCGACTGGCACAAAGCTGTGCCATGTGGGGTGTGTGGCACACAGGTGGGTGTGGCGAAAGTGTGCAGCATGCAGGTTGAGTGTGCCAATTTTCATTTTCTTTTATTTGGATTTTATTTAAAAATGATTTTCCATTCTTTTATCTTTTCACCACACACACATCCACACCCAGTGGTCAGATTTAATTGCTATAACCGATAACACTGCTTGGAAGCATTAAAGTAAGCAGTTTATTTTACCATGGAAAACACACCAAAGTTCACGGTGCAGTGGCTGCTCATTGTTATATCCAATATATGGTAGGGGTGTGCAAATACCGAATTGTAGATTTTGAATCGAATATCAAATCGAATATCGAATCCAATATTGAATATTAAAAATTTTTCAAAAAGTTTAATGCATACAATTTTTCGTGAAGAAAGTACGGTGCTGCACATGCTCGGGAGTCTCCTTGCATTGCATAACAAGAATACAGCAAGCTATCAGTAACTTAAGTACGTTGAAATCAAGATATACGGTATGGCCGGTCTACTCTTCTTAAAGGGAACCCTAAATAAGTGTAACAGCACTGATTACAGCTCAGTTCTAGTAGTATATGAAGGTCTGGAAGATATCTTTTTATCAGTAGAGTTTTTGTTAAGTAGGATCAAGTGCTTTTTTTTTGCTTTACAGTTTTTTTCCATAATACTGAAGGGCTATCCCAACTTTATGGCAGGTGGGTTATCGTAGTGCCTATGTACGCAACAGACTAAAGGAATGCGCATCATGGGACTTGATCACCACTTCGCATGTAGCCAATGCTTTCGGTAAAGAGCAGGCGCCGTCCGCGCAGTTTCATTGTTCTGTTCGACGTGACTTGCCACCTGTAAAGTTTCTGAAATCTGGAGGGTCATGGCAAGTTCATGCGATTCTGCACTGCTTGTATTTAGATGTGAGGGGACATTTCTAAGAACAAAAGAAAAAGCATTTTTTGTACAACGGCGTCTAGCGACATGCATTGCAATGGAGATAAGAAAAATATGAAAAAAAGAAAATGAAGGCTTGCAGTGCTCCATCAGCACGTTTGTGAAACACTGATAAGCCGAGCAATGAGTAAGATTTTAAAGGGGTCCTGAACTGCGCCTCATGTATGGTGAAAAAACATAGTCCGCCAATAGCATATGCTGCTGTGAATAGCTGAGCTTTGCAGTCATGGGCGATGCGTGGAGCTCGCAAGGGGAACGTGAAGTCACCATTTTCTCGAATGCTCTTCTTGACAGAAGCCTGCTCCTCACTCTTCTCTGGATGCTTTATTTCGTAATAATATAGCAGATTCCGATGCACAGCTGCTATTGGCGTATAGCTGACATCAAGAAAGATGTTTGAATCGGTGGGCTTCATACTGTTACTACAGTCGAACTTGGCTAAATCGAATTCGCAAAAAAAAACGCCAATCAGTTTGATATACAGCATAATTCGATATAAACCTGCTGAATAATTGGATGTCATAAAAGCACATACCATTTATAAAATAACTTTATTGATGAAACTAGCTTAGTTTCGCATGAAATAGTCCTGCATTTCTTTCTGCTTGGGCAATTTCGCTGCCTGCGACGCACGCACTTCTCCACATTGTCTAAGCAGCTGAGGCCGCAACCTTCCGCATTCGCGCAGAAGCACCGGACTAGTGCGAGCGCACCAATCACTTCGGAGGATGTAGGCAAAGGACAGTCGTTGCTTTCCTCATTGTGCCCACTTTCACTTGTGCTCGGTACGATGTCGACAGTGTAGTCTTCGTTTTCGGGCTCTCCCGTGGTCGCGACACCATCATTTGCACTCACAAACTCGTCCGCTCTTGATTCGTCAACAGCTTCCGGAAATTCTGACAGCTCGCTCCAAGTTTCGGCAACACCGGCAACGGCTGCGTCGCATTCATCAGACTTTACAGTCATCACCGAGCACGCGGAAGCCGGCATGGCTGAAGCAATTTCGGTTGAACCACTTGTACACGGCCGTGCGTACGCGTCGGGCGCCACGGGCACCGGGGCGACAGTTTGGCCGCTTTAGCCCTAATTTCCCCCTTATTCTTCAGGATCGTCCTGAGAGTTCCTCGGAACCATTCGCGTTGCGGGGACATATTCGACTTCTCACCGCGTTCGACCCGATTTATGATTTCGAGCTTCACGACTAAAGGCAAATTCTGCCGATTCATCACGGCAACACTGCGGGAGAAGGCCCACAAGGCACACACACAATGGACCAGAAAAGCACCGAAACAACTCGCACTTTCGCCATTTTGCACGATGAGGGCACTATAGCCTCTGATTGGCTGTCTGAGCAAGCGCTGCGGGCGGGCCAGGATCATTTTTTGCAGGGGGGTGTCGACGGCTCGTCCGAAGCAGCGCGGTCACGGTAGGGAAAGCGGTTGGATGCAGCCGCGCCGTCGGGTTTCCCCACAAACGCGAGGGAAAGCCAACTTCTGGGGGCACTTTTCCGCCGCTCGACGTTCGATATACCGGGAGTCGCTGCTATTTTTGTTCGATGTAAGTGTAATTTTTGCTATATATACTCATTGTAACTATACCGTGCCCAGAAATTGTTCAATACATGCAATAATTCGACGTAAACGGGTTCGATATAGTTGGGTTCGACTGTATGTGCATACCTGCCAACTCTTCCAAATTTTCCGTAAAATGTACTAACTTCGAGCAGGCTTACGATTTTACAAATCTTGCTTGAAATTTTACGAAAACATTTTATTTATGAAAAAAAAAAATTTTGTAAAACTACACTCTCGTACCTTGCGCCACCACGAGAGGGCAATACGTATGTGTGATATTATCATTGGCAGCTGCAAGGTTGTTGTGACTTCTGTCGTCTACAAGGGCGTTCACGAATCCATATCCAAAGCTCAGTAGTGCTGATGTGCCTCTAGTGCCTCAACAAACCTGTTGCCATGCTGTTGCCTTTGTTCGCACGGCAGCGTGGGTTCGGACTTCAGTCAGCTTCAGTCACTGCAATGTTGGCCTCGCCTCTTGTTTGACTAGCTGCCGCGTCGGACGCAGTGTGACTCCGGCCTGTAGCGGCTTCGCAATGCAGTGGCGGGCTCGAAGCCCCGACAGTACTTCCTAGTGTTTTTGAAATCGTGCACGGCAGAATTTCCGTGCTTGGTGCCGTTGAAGAAAGGGGAGAGGTTCGGATTCTGCACCACGTGTGCCTGGGATGTGAACATCTTGCATGGCGGCAAGTCTGACATCAAGGTCCACATCACTTCGAAAAATCATCAGGGATACTTGCGAGCCGAGGACAGCCAGCCATAGCAAGTTTTGCACACAGCAACAACGACCATGGTGTGATTCGTGCAGAATGCCTCTTCACGGCGTTCTTAGTCAAACACAACATCCCGCTGAGTGTCAGCAATCGTGCCAGACTGCTTTTCCGGAAGATGTTCCCCAAGTGCGAAGAAGCGAAATGCTAAGCCTGTGCATGAACAATGACTACGTCAATTATTTGGGAAATGGCCGCCAATGCGGAGACTCCTTTGCTGGATGCCCTAAAACAGCAAGTATTTTCGATTGCTGTGAATGACAGTAACAATAGGGATATGCAGCTTTACCCTATTGTTGCGACATATTTCGTTAAAGAAACGAGTATAGTCGAAAGCCGCCTTCTTTGCCTCGGGACAACCTAAGGGGAAGCAACGGGTCACAACATTGCAGATCTGGTTCTGAACGAGATGAAGTCTCGGAATTTGCCTGTTGGAAACCTCTTGGCTATGTGTTGGGACACTGCCAATGTCATGATTGGCAAGAAAGCAGTGTTTCTACTGTATTGAGAGAGGCTCAACCAGGTTTGATAGGGGTTGGTTGCCTGTGCCATGTCATCAACTTGGCCACCCAAAAAGGAGCTTCGTGTGTTCCTAGGAGTAAAGGTTGATGAGGTTATGGTAGACTTTTTTTTTTTTCTTTTACGCCTAGAGAAAAGCTCGACACTGAAAGATTGACCTAAAGAGTTCCAAAAAAAAATGCATGACGCCAAGGTCAGAAAGGTGTTGGAGCATTTGCTGACACGTTGGCTGTCATTGAGAAAGTGTTTGAAGAGCCTGCTCGACCAGTGGAAAGCACTACTCGGCTTTTTTTTTTTTTTATCTGAAACAAAGCATTGCAACAAGCAGAGCTTGTTTTTGGAGTCGTACCAAATTCCAAAGACTTCCTCACAAACCCCCAAGAACCCTGCACTGACCCCAATGTCTACTACACATCTTCACAAGACTCCTGCAGGCCTCGGGGGAAAAAAGCACCGACGGCGATGAACTCTCGCTAAAGAGGAAAGGAGCTCATTCTGTACCTCAAGCAAGAAAACTGAAACTTCATACCAAGGATTCTGGGGACGCCAGGCACATGACCCTTGAGGAGTGCCTGTTTTATTTTTTGTCGTCGGAGCTAAACAGGGCATGCTGTCTTTTTCTCCAAAATGTTATACCGCTTTTTGAGAAGGCAAACTGCCATCTTCAAGCACAGGCTCCTCAGATTCATGTACTGAGGGGCCTCTTGAACCGCCTTATTGAGGATCTCCTGACTAGATTTGTGCGCCCAGGCGTTGTCAAGGCATGTCATTCATTGCTGGAAGTTGGCTATGGAGCTGCAGAGAACCAGAAAGGTGATGAAGACATAGTCATTGGCAGCACAACCTACTCTGTGGTTTAGACACTGAGCTGCATTGAGAGAGAGCAGTTCTTCTCTGCTGTGCATCTGTACGTAATGGCAGCATGCGATTACCTTGCCACAAATTCTCACTAGAAGACGTCAATCTCAAGATGGCTGAAGTTGCTCAAGTACAAGCTCTGGAAAGTGCTTAATTCAGCAGCGTACATCATTTTATTATGGCGTTCCCTGCTATCCTACCCCAGCAGAGTGGCGAATCAAAAGAAGAAGCAATCGATGCACTTTAAGTCAAGTTTGCCAACTTTCAAGCATATCAGGTTCCAGCCGACATATTAAATGAGCCAAGGTGTGATGTGCAGTGGTCACAATTAGGAAGCGTTTGAAGTGTCGACGGATCGCTCAGGTTCCACAGAATTTCAATGGTTATGCTAGGTATTCTCTTTATTCCCCACAGCAATGCTGAATGTGAGAGAATATTCAGCACATTGAACAAAACTCGGGAGTTTCACTCATCTGTGTGTGAGAAAATACTCGAAAGTCTGCTCATGGTCAAAGGGCACCAGAGCGGTACTTGCCTTGAGCAAACCTACATGGAGAAGTTTCTGAAGCAGGCAAAGTCAGCAACAGCAAAATTATTGCAAAAATAAATTGTGCCCTAGTGGAGTTTTCGCTCTTTACTCTCCAAGACACAGATTTCACTTATGGTTGTGAAAACGTGAGTAAGCTTGTTGCAAAAGGTAAATCCCCTTAAAAAAAAAAAAAAAAAAAGAAAGTGCTGCCGCGCACTTCCGCCGCAATAGTTTTACGAATTTCCAAATCTTCAGGTTGGCAGGTATGCTATGTATATTTATTGACGAAGTTTACGAAACAGGCTGAAGTAAGCGAAAATCTGCTTTCAAGAAGCTGACTATAGGACTTCGGCCCCCCTGTTTATCGGTGTCGTAGCCATCGGGTCTTGCTAATGTTGACTAGTTTTTAACGTTTCACTAGCCTCAAACCACGTGACACTTAAAGGGACCCTGAAACGATTTTGACGATTTTGTACAAACGTACCGAGTCGTTAGAGTAGGTCCTTGTGATCATTAATTATCTAAGTGCTCCGCATAAAGCGTGCAATTTATTATAAGGATTTAAAAATGTACATCGCTGCCAATCGCAGTACATCACTTGGCTGAATTTTAAGGCGCCCTGTTAGATATGGGGCCGTTTCCTGAGCCTACTTCGAGTTCCCCAGACCACATCGAATCGCACCACAGCTAAGTAAGGAATGCAGGAGCAGATGCCACATTCCTGAGGCACGTGCAAACAAGTTGGCGGACCCCACTTCGTGTGCAGCCGGTGGAGCTATTCACTGCTTGGCTCTTCCCGAAAGTGAGGGGAAGGGACTCTTCCGTCCTGGCACTGTTGTGGGTAAAGTGGGTCCGAAGAAAGACTGCTGTAATGCGCCGTGACAACCTGGCGGCGATGCCCCCTACCCTCTACGGCGACGACTCATTGCAAGGCAGCAAGGCAAGACCGCAGGGAGAAGTAAACCCTCGGACAAACACCCGAGCAGCGACTCTCTTCGCCGGGTGTGACTCCATCGCACGGGCGCCTACCATTGGCCGAAAATGGCATCAACTGAGCGGGCTCGCCCATTGGCCGAACGTGACGTGTCATCAAGATACCGAAGGGCTTAAAAGACGAAGACCGAGAGCATTCCTGGATTCATCTCTCTCGAAGTTCTTGCGATGGGCCGCAGCGTCCGAGTTGCTGCCGGCCCGTAATGACTCTACGACTGTTAATTGACTCTTACTGTAAATAATGTAAATAAACCTCCCAAGTGTTTCATCTCGAAGTCCTCCTCAACTCCTACAACTGGTTGCTAGCGGTGGGATCGCCTCCAAATGCATCAGCCCCTACCCATTTGACGTCATTTGCCCCAATGACGTTAGTAGGGCAAGATATTTGATTGGCTACCCAGGGCGCGTCATCAATACTTTTTCTAACTTTATGTTGAACAAATGTTGTTCGTAATAGTTGGAATGTTAGTTCATTTGTTTCTATAAAAAGAAAGTAACAGAAAGAGAGTGCACAATAAAAATTTCTCACTACACTTAAGCACTTCCAGGACACAGCAAACATTGCCTGATTGTGTTATAACGTGCTCCATTTTGACGAGAGCTCCGTAGTCAGAGTCAGTCTGTCTTTTTGCGAGCACCATGATTCGACTTAGTTGCATTGTGGGCTGCAAACGTAGCGACTGGCAATATGTCAAGCTGCGACATCGTGTCCATCTTCAAGGCAGCAGACGAGCTGACTGGCTGCAGCGCATCGGACTGTCACTATCGAATTAGCGCCAAGATATGTACATTTGCCGCCATCACTTTACACCGGAGGATTACTACCACAATAGCGTTTCGCGAGTGCGGTATTCGGGTAAATGCAAGCGCAAGGGGACAGGGCCTGGCCGTTTGACTGTGCCATTTCACGCGATGAGCAGAAGTGCAAATGTGAATGGACTGCACGGTGCAGCCACCTGGCGACACAGAGTTTAACCACACACAGTAGCAGTAACAAAATATATTCTTTGCTTCTGGTGCAAATTTTTCCCAGAAGTGTAATCGTTAACACATTGTTTTTGTGGATGTTTAAACTGGTTTACACTTGGTTAGAGCAATATTAGCGCTTTGTTTAGCTGGTTAAGCTCTGCGCCAACAGGTGGCTGGACCGAGCGGACAGGCCGCTCACGTACGTCTACGTTAATGTTCCTTCATCAGCTTGAGTTTATGCCTCCACGCATCCGTCAAAACGCCCAGCTCTCCTGTGGTTACCGGAATTGAATACCAGACACGTTTGGTGCTGTGACAGAATGCTCGCAACGCACGCTGCTTCGATAGCTCTCTCTTGGGGTCGACTTCCAAGCAGCTGGCGGAGAGTTTAGAGAGGCTTCGCGCGCGCGCTCCTAGAGAACCGAAAGTCGACGACACGACGTGCTATCATGACGCAGAGCCAGTGAAGGCGGAGCTTAGCCCTGATCACTCGGCGAACGAGTTGAGGAGAAAATGCATGACTATGGAGGGGGTAATTTGTAATCGTCCGTAGCTCTCTTAATACGAGACGCTTCGCACAAATTGCCTTACGAATGATTAACTTTAGCTGTACCCTACCCGTTTACAAAATTTGTCCAAACTGTTTCAGGGGCCCTTTAAGGTCAGACAACATGCATGGTTACCCCAGTGCATGCTCATTCCTGGCTGTTCCAAGTTAGATGCCTTGGCAGACTATTGATAGTGTTTCAAAATGTGCAAGTCGGATGTGGCTGCTATCCGTCGGTCAAGCTGGTGAAGGAAGAAGCCGGTCCGCACTACGGAGCATGGTCAGACTGAAGCACATGGGTGTGAGCACGCACTCAAGCCCTGTCGTGCACGGAACAAACTCTGCACATACACCTTACAGTTGCATGTAACTGCGATCTGTTACGTAGTGTAGATACTGCAACCGCCACGACAAGTCCACTGGCTGAGCGCACTGCGGCTTGCTGAGGACAGCTGCGTTTGGCTTACATATGGCACATTGTAGGCGCCAAAATCGGAAGTAGCGGCATCTATGTGAACATCCAAAATCAAATTTGAGCTGCTCGTCCTGGTGATGTTCAGTAGGCGAAGTGTTGTGGGCATGCCCCGCTATGCCATAGCCTTCACAGTGCAAGGCATCGAGGAATTAGTGGAAGCTGTGCTTCTGCTGAACGCATTAAAGTAGTTTTTGCAGAAAAGTATTTCTGAAATAGCCTATTTAACTTCAAATGCATTTATGCACTTTGATGATAAAAAAGTGATTCAGGGTTCTTTTAAGAGCACAATTGATATAAGCCTTCCTGATACCGCTTGCTCTTCGAAAAAAAAAAAGAATATATATATATATATATATATGTATATATATATTATTTTTCGTAATAGGCCACCTAAGTAGACCTCAGTGAAACTAATAGGTCAGTGGCAAACAAGAAACTACCATAGCTTATTTTTTACAGTTATCTACAAAATTGTGTAGAAAGCATCATGGTTCAACTGGTTCATCATGGTTCAACTTCGAATGTCGAAGGGACTTTCAAAGCCGACAAAAGAGCGCGGGTCTATCTTAAAATCTGAAGGCCTGCCAGTAATCTGAAGGCCTGCCAGTAAACTTAGTAGGCGTCTCGGGGCTCGTACTGTGACCGGAGACAGCGCATGTCCTTGCGAAATCAAGGAACATGTGCTATGTCCCTATCAGTGGCACCTTTCCCAGATCAGTATGCTTCACCACATAAAGCGACTGTATTGCGGCGAAGCTAACTTCAATTTTAAAGTCAAATACTGCCAAGTGAATAAATGGCATGTTTCGCCACTTTCTCTGACTTGTTTAATTCGACCCACTGGATAATTTGACTAGTTTCATCAGTCACATCCAGATCGAATTAACGGAAGTTGACAGTACGTATTCGTTGCATAGTGATATCAATGAGACACATTTGAAATTTACTTTGTAATATACGATAATCTGTTATGTCCATGTTCATTATATCGAGGTTAGACTAACTGTGAAGTTGTTATGCTGTGTTGTGTACTTATGATGTGAGAACTTGAAAACTTAAAAAAAACTTGTGCAGCAAGCATAACAGGAAATTTTTGCTCTTTGAAGTGTAACTTCCGTATGTTATGAAATGTACTTGACAGAAAACTGTTAATTTCTGCTGTGTAACTGTTTTTCTTCACTCTCCATCTGGCACAGGACTTGTGATCCACACGTTCCATGGCAACTTCTTTGTGCGCTCGACAGACCTGCTGTCACTGCCCAATGTTAACCCAGATGCAGGTTTTGGCATGCAGATAGCCATTGAAGAGAGCTTGGCTGACTGCAATCTTGCCTGTTTTCAGGCGGCTGTACTTTACACGTCCAGTCGAGGTAAGAGAACAGAACGGGAGAGATGGGTGTGCAATTTAAGTTCTGTATAGAAATGAAAAAAGGCTACTGTAGAGCCTGGTTTACTAATAAGAAATTTGCATAGTAGAATCCTTTGTAATGCAGTGACCTACATTTTCATTTTAGCAACTTCAATAGAAGGTTTTGTGTTCACTGGTGGATTGTTCTTGCTCAAATTTCATGAGAGCATTTTTTAATCTGCATCTCTGCAGCAGCTTGCTTTTATGGTGGCAACTTCATTGCACTTTTTTGGGATTAAAGGGACACTGAAGGTTACTATGAAGTCCAAGTAAAGTGATAAAGCAATGCTCTAAAACGTCTAAGGCGTCAATATAATCGCGAACAGAGCTTTAGTAACCAAGAAATTGAGGTAAAGGCATGACACGATTTGAGACCCCCCAGTGACATTCCGGTACTAGCCCGATGACGAAGGCACCCCTCATCATAATTTATTCACTAGTACTCAACTGCTCTTATTAAAAAGATCATTTCATTAGGTTATAAGATGGAAGAAAATGCTACTTGTCTACTTCTATTCGATTCTGAGAAAAAAATAACATTTTGACGTTACCCATCAGTAGTATGGGTGGTCGAAAGGTTTCGTTTTCGCTCGACTCTGCGCGCTCGACTTTGCATTGCGCACGCTTTGGAGTTTCAGTTCTTTCGTTATCACGTCGTGCTGCGCTGGTTCTGCTGGCTTGCGAAACTTGCATTTGGAACAAGCAGCGAGAATACCACATCCATGTGATGTCGTGGGATGCGCGAACGGTCCGCGGAACTTGGCCAAAGGCAGTTGCAGCGACGAATCCAACATTACTTATCACTGTGTGCCAACGAGTGAACTTCTCCATTCGAAGTGGTTAAGTGCCGTACCTCTGCCACATCGCGTTGGCAAAGAGCTGAAAATCGCATAGTGTGCTCGTTGCACTTTTGTCCAGAGGATTACGAGTTCAACGCCGACTTACTGAAGTCGTGTGGAGTGCCTTTCAAAGCAATGCTTTCTCGTAGCGCTGTTCCGTCGGTCTTGCCTGCATTCTCCAAAGCGCAAGAACAACTACAGCATTTGGTGCAGTGCAGCATTTGGTTTTCACGAAGGAAAACCTACAAATGTGCGAATATGTACAACCATGACATACAGTTGCCGTCGCAGTAGTACGCAACGACGCCGGCAGCGCGAGCCCTCAGCAGCAGGTCCCGTTCATCAGTGCTTAAATTGCTGAAGTCGAGCCCAGCATCGCGAGCCAATGTGTCGTTGTCAGGGTCGTCCATTGCAACGAGCATCAAAGTTGGCATCATAAAATAAAGAACCAGCTTATCGTCGCGCGCTTTCCCTTCCACCAGCCACCATAGTTCCGCTTTCGCGCTGCTGTCGGCTCTGTCTTGGCTCTGTTTCTGGCCGCGCATTTGCGTTATGCTCAGAAACGCCATAGCGCCATCTGCGGGCACCGTTTTACTCACTGACGGCGCAACGTCACTATGAGACCATGACGCCACTACTCCTCGATCGGAGAGCGGGCGATTTGAACTGCGTTAGAGGTACGCGAACGCTTCAGGACGAATTTTTTCTTAAAATAAGTCTCTTCTTCGCATGAAACAAGTGTTTCAAGGTTTCTGAGATGGTATTTCATCAGTCCACGTTGACTTAATATTAACCTTTAGTGTCCCTTTAAGCAAGCAGGCCTTTGTCACATGATCAAGCAGCTAAGCCATAATGTTGATTTTCAAACCTCATAACCTAATTCTCATGTAAGTTCAGTTGTATTGTGTACGCTTTAGGAAGTGAAGCCATGGTTCAGTTCCATTGTGTCACTGTCCATCCAGGTGAAAGACGGATTCGGGTGCACACACTGTGCCTTCCAGTAACTGCAATGCTGCAAGACATCCTCGGATCTGTAGACCAGGAAGCAGTCATGGGCATGCTCTGTAAGATGGGTGAGTGGGTCTTTATTCCTCTAGTTCCACTACAGCATCATAAGTCATTTGTTGTTTAGGTATGCAAGACTCCCACCATATAAATAACTGTTTGAGAATACCTATTTTAAATGTGTAAGCATTTCTATGTGTACCCAACCAAGAAACCCGTCCGTTGGTCACATAAGACAAGATTGCTTTTAACCCTTTGTGGGTTGATTTTTTTCGCCATATGCGACCTTCCAGGGTCGATTTTTTTTTATTGTAGATTCCAATTCTTCTTAGGGACTTATTTTGAAAAAAATTTACCGTAATTTTTCTAGGGTGACCGTAAAGTGAGAAAAAAATCTTTTGCATTGGTATATATGCACTCTTCATTCATGAATAACGACAATAAAAAAGGAAATAAACTTATCAGAAATAAAGATTTGATGCATTTTTATGCACATAGTTCAAGGCTTTGAAAATCCGCACACGAGAATATTTCGCAAGTCTCAAATGTTCCTGCTCTTACACCAATACGTACGTCCATAGCTTAATCGAACTGCGTAGGTGCGCGCATTCAAGGAAACTGTTTGGTTGTGTGCCCATCAAAAAAAGCAACACGTGTGACAAACTTCCGCTAATCTTCATCTTATCACCAACCAGCTAGGGCAATTAGTTTTCGCGTGTATTTAAAAAAAAAAACAAAAAAAAAAGAAAAACGGAAACGCATGCACGGCGGCATCCTTCCTATGTGCACCCCTGTGAGCACTAAATGAGCGAGAAACAAGCGGTCGCCCTTTGAGTGATTAGAAATGAGATAGCCATCAGTTATGCAAGCGCAAAAAGCCGAAACCGCCTGCGAAACAAAATCCAAACGGCCGCCCGCACGTGCGCCAATGCGCGAGCAGTAGTATATAGACGCGCTGGAGCGAACTAGTGCTAAAACAAACCATGCAACGAAAACCGAGAGAGGGAGGTGCGCGGAAAAAATTCCCTGTATCCCCACTTAGTGGCAGCACGTGACAGAAAATAAAAAGTTAGGAAATTGGCGCACTTTTTAAACATACAGACGGTGCCGTAAATATACAGCATCGACCATTTTCGAACTTGTTCGCGGCGCCGTATATTTATATCATTGACCGTCAAAGGGTTAAGATATAGCATGCAGCAGTGAGCAAATTGACCTTTGTGCTGCCTCTTGCTTCAATGTGAACTAAGCAGCGAGAACACAGCGCATATGAAGCTATTGGCCCTTGGCACACTCTGTCCCCATCACAGATCACTTTCAAAATAGGATCTACATAGCTGCCGTCAGAGTATGGTTGATCACGGTTGGTAATGGTTCGCACCAAGAGGAGGCAGTGTTATCAACCACGTCTATGCATGAGGTCTGCCAAGTGTGACACTGTTCAATTACGTCACATACTACGGCACACATTGGCCAGTGCTCGACTTCCACGAAGCAGTGGCTTCATCCAAATGCACCAGCATATAACACGAGAGAACATTGCTACTACTCGCCTCTTCTTCGTCGCCTCATGCTGATCTCATATAATATTTCGGTGTTGCAACCACGCTTCTCTATTTCACGATTCTTTCACAGTGTTTCATGTAGTTATACCAACACAGCAGCATATGATGACAAAACAGCAGTTGATTCGTAGCAAATACTTACACATCATTTAGATAACTCCCACAGGAGATCCTGCGTGTAATGTTTTTTTTAAACACTAGCTTTCACTGGTAAAGAGAAGATTTAACAGGGCCACACAGGACACAGAAGGAATCACACAAGGACAAAGCAGTGGCCAACAACCAAATGCTTTATTTCTTGATGTGGTATGTAAATGTAAAGGCATGCAGAAGGCACACACAAAATTGGAGAAAGCGCAGAATGATAGATATTCAGTCTGTTTTTCAAACAGGGACAGGGAACTAATATGTGTGTCACCTCTTGTAATTGCTACTTCTGTGTAGCAGTGATGCTGCCTTCTGATAAAGTAAAGTTGTCACTTGAAACAAAACTTTTCTGATGCAGCATAGTTATTTCTAGTTCTCTGGGAAATCGCCAGTAGACAGCTGCCACGTTACGTGGGTTTTTCCTCCAAGATGGTGTCGGTGATAAGAGTATGCTTGTATCTTTAGCCATAAGCAAATATTTGGGTATATCATGACTGGTTCTTGGCATCTGTGCTAGATGCATTCAAGAGGTGTCCAAATAGAGGTCGCAAGAAGTTCCATCGCACTCATTCTAGGGTACCATACAGATCTGTAGCTGTAAAAATTAGCCCTATGAAAACAGGAAATTGAATCAAAGTGAAATTTAGCAAGAATGTGGGAAGGTGTTTATTTATTTATTTATTTTACCCTCAAGTGCACAGGGCTTTACAGAGGGGAGGGGGGTACATAAAATAACCATACAAGATATCAAATGTAATAACATCTAAAATACATATAAGGAAGCAATGTTAGGCTAACATAGCAGAAAGTTTGAATAAAGGTGCAACATAAAAAACAGCATATAAAAGAATGCACACGTATATACACACTTCACGCATCATCAAATAAGTCCTTGTGTATGGTTGCACAAAATAAGTCATGGTCTGAAATAGAAACGATATCGGAGGGAAGGTGGTTCCAGTCATTGGACATGCGTGGGACGAAAGAATAAAAAAAAGTGTTAGTGCGGCAAGTAGTAACGTGTACCTTGTTGTGATCTAAGCAGATTGAACAATAAGATGGGGTCGTAACAAATTGAGCTTTCAAAACGGGGGGATGGAAAAAGTGTAAGACAGCATGCTTTGCTACATAAAATAAGTGAATGCAAGGAAAGGGCGTGTTTCATCGCCGTGATACTACTAGTGCGGTGGTAGTCATATAATATAAAACATGTTGCTTTATTCTGTATCATCTCAAGAGAATAAGTTCAGTGTGATTAAGAGGGGTGCCAAATAGGGTACGCTTATTCAAGTTTTGGGTGCACTAGTGTTTTATACATTGTTAGTTTCACCTATATAGGAGCATGACTAAAGTTACATCGTAGGTATCCTAGCACACTGTTATCATTGTTAATAACGTAGTTAATGTGATGGTTCCAGCTTAGATCAGATGTTATATGAATTCCCAAGTATTTATAAGAAGTAACAGATTGTAGAGCATTATTTAGGGTATAGATAACAGGAGGTCTGCTAGTGCATGAAATGCACAAAACTTTGCATTTGTTAGTGTTTAGTTCCATGTACCAAGTTCTGCACCAACAAGCAATATTAGAGATATCAGTTTGCAGAGAACTAATGTCTAGGGTACTTGAATTTTCATGGTAAACAACACAGTCACCTGCGAAGAGGCGAATCAAAGAGCTTACACAATCAGGTAAATCATTAATATAGATGAGGAAAAGTAGAGGATCAATACGGTCGTTACAACGGACCCGCATACAACAGACTTTCGGATATAACAGACCATATTTCAACCTTACTTTGCTCTACCTATTCTATTAATGCAACGAAGTTCGATTTTAATGGACCATGCTACAACAGACTATGGCTACAGTGGGCGAAATTAGCGGCAATTTTTGTCAAAATCGGCCATATAAAATGGACTTCTTCCATGTCGACACAGGCTGACAGCTGACTTGCGAAGTTTTGACGATCGCGGCTCAATATCGTGTGCACGAGGAAGGATGGTGGGGTGGAAGCACGCCGTCTTCTTTCGCGCGCGAGGCACGAAGGGAAGGGAAGGCAAGGGAGAGGGGGAGGTTCTACTCTGGTGGCTGCTGCTTACGGTGCGGCCATGTGGGCACCATATCTTGAAAGTGATCTGCGATGTTGACAAAGTGCATGCCCGTGCGTTTACCATACCTTGAAAGCGGTCTGCAATGTGGACACAGTGCGCCCAGTGCCGGTAGCTTCGTATGCGCTGTGCTTTTAGTTGCGCTTTAGCTTCGTATGCACTGTGCTTTTTTTTTTTTTGTACTTAGTTCGTGTTGAAGCAAGAGACAGCGTGAAGGTCGATTCGCCCTGCTGCTGCTGCCATGCTTCCTCACTCCAACGTTTTGACACTAACTTTCCGTAATCATCGAGCAAGATGTGTTCGTGTTTACCTGTGCACGCGTGACACCGTGCTTCTTAATTTAGTTAGTAAGTGAATGTTTACAACTTTTTACGGCTGATAAAACGATATACTTACTATCCTTACTTCGCATAGCTGTCTACTAATTTGCTATTGCAATCTATGCTTTGCCTCTTGGGTGAAACTGACTTTTTTTGTTTTTTTACTGTGGTTGTTCGGCACTCGCTCTTAGCAGTAACATTATTACACATTACGACCAAAGTTTTGGAAGTGAGGCGTTTTGGATATTACGGACTTCGAATAAAAGTGTAATTTTTTTGTTGGATTATCCGTGTCTGGTTGTAATGAGAATCAACTGTACATAGCTTTGGGGCACGCTGGAAGTAACAGGAGGCGACGGTGAGGTAAAATTATTGGCAATGACGTGCTGTAAGTGATTAGTTAAAAAGAAAATCCAAGTTATAATTTTGCTGGCGATGTTTATGCTGCTAAGCTTGTAGAGTAATAGGTGGTGGTTAATCTTGTCAAAAGCCTTGGAAAAGTCTAAAAAGATACAATCGACCCAGGAACCACAATCTAGAATGGCATGGAAGGAATGGGTAACGCAGAGCAACTGCATTTCACATGAGAACGATTTCCTAAATCTATGCTGTGACTTGGTGAAGAATGAGGTAGTTTCTTGGAAAGTGACCAGATTAGAGAAGATTATATGCTCCAGAATCTTGCATGGTATACAAGTGAGAGAAATAGGTCGGTAATTAATGATGGATTATTTGCTTCCTGATTTATGTAGTGGAACCACCTTCGCCTCTTTCTAAGCACGAGGCACCACACCTTGATCCAAAGATTGCTGAATTATTTTGCCCAAGAAGAGAGAGGAGCATAGTTTTGTTTCTTTAAGAAATCTTGAATTGACTTTGTCAGCACAACAAGCAGAGGACATTGGGAGGGATTCAATCAGTTTTACATTGCCAGGAGCTTCGATCTTTATTGGACACATAGACAAATAATTGTGCTTAGGCAACGAAACAGGCGTGCTAGTAGACAAAGCTGAAAAATGACAGACAAAGTTTTCATTCAGAAGTGTCAAGAATCAGTGTCAAGAATCATCAGTGTCAAGAAGTACAATTTCACTGTCGTTAGTATTTGTTACAGTTTTCCAAAACTTCCACGGATTACTGACTAGCATTGAAGGTAGCATCTAGGGAAAAAGTAATGTGTTGGTTAGTTAGGGGAGGCACAAGAAATTGATGTGCTGCAGGGTTTGGTAGAATGGCATGCAATGAGATGAAACTTTAATGAGTAAGGGTATAAAGGTTAATAGTTGAAACTTTGCAAAGGTGTGGTTTAATCGCTCTGAGCTTTTGTCAGTGTTGGAAATTGGCTTACAAAGTTAGAAGTAGTATTGAACTAAGCATATTTATCAGAGAAGTGTACAAGTGTGTGTGGCAACAGCAGCAGATGAGGAGTGATCACATGAGCAGTGCATGTCATGGGAACAACAGTGTCTAAAAGGCATAATGCATCACGGTAGTATGATCCTCTTTGATGGGACTGACGGCTTTTTCATTAGTCTTTTAGACTAATGGTTACTTGAGTAAGTGTGCATTATCTACCCAGTAACACATTAAACTAACCTTCACAACGCAGTCTTTGGCAGGCACATGTAATAAAGTAAAAATCAGCTTTTTGTAGATGCAAAGAGCACTTGAGCGACGCTCCTTGTGTATAAGGCATGTGCTAGCTCCACATGGAGAACACACCCAACAAAAGGTGGGCAAGTACTTGAACTGGTGGAAAACAAAACACACAATTAAATTGGCATGGCACATTATCCCATTATTCTCTGGAATTCACCTGCACCACTCTTTAGTATTTTACTTGTCAGAGATGTTGCACTTCAGTGGTTGGTATTAACGGAAAAAGAAGACCTCTGATTGTGCATTACTGTTCTAATGAGATCATATGGCATTGTTTTTCACCAAAATGGCAGGGGTGTGAGCTCACCTGAAGAAGGCTGATTGGGCAGTAAGCACACTATATCATGAGGCATTACAGTAAATCTTGTCTCCCATCATTACTTGTCTCCCATCATTTTGAGATTCATATGAGAGGCTGTACACCTGTGAGGTGGTTTCTGCACACTGCAATATTCAGGACACTTTATTCTGTGGGTTCAGATTGGTTTCCAGTGCACCCAGTTGGGTGGTAGGCCTTATGAAATTTAGCATGTACAAACCCAAACCGCATGTGCAAATTCCTTAGCTACCTAGGATGTAATGTGGGGAGTAACCCCTTGAACACGCTTTTAGAGAGAATGAGCAAGCAAAGCTGTGTATGAAGAAATGTTGATGTATTTGTTGGTACACTGTCAGTCCTATCAAGGATGGTAACAGAAAGGCCATCTTCTTGAGATAAGCCGTGCGTACTGGCAATATATACTAATTATAAAAAATATAAAGCATACACACATTATAAAACTTAAGCCATATAAAAGTACAGTGAATATTTTGCATTATTGAAGGATAAGATCAGCCGGAAAATTATGGGATAATACTGGAGCTCAGAGGATGGACCTGAAGCATATTGTGCTGGTTTGCTTATTCATCTGCAGCGGTGGACCGGAGCCTTTCATCGTCTGTCGTGGATGCACGAGAGGCAATGGTTAATGCGTGCCTGGACCTTATCCAAGCTTTCAAAACTACCCTGAATTCTGGTCAAGCGGCTGCATTAGGGCTGCCTATCCCCCATTGTGCCCGCCTTGTGCCGCTCTATGTGCTTGCGCTAATGAAACATGTGAGTACTGGAGAATGGGACCTTTTTTTTGCAAAATAGCTTTTCTTGTGGTTCCAACAGAGCAATACACTTTCGTTTTGCACATTTTGATACATTTGTGTGCTGCAGCTGCTGAAAAACTTGCTTGTTATATAAGTTGATTTCAGAGTGCTGCAGTTCCATGTCCAGACATATAAACTCAGCTTTTATAACTGAAGTAGCTGTTTGAAAATTACTACAACTGAAAAAGAACAGGCAACTACTGGAATATTCTGATCACAGGATGACCCACACAAGTTGGACAAAACTGGAAAAAGAAATACTGATGGAAGCTTGTGAAAAGTGAGAATATGTAGTTGTAGAGTATTCTACAATATGACCAATGTACACTTATGGAAAGGCATTAGGGGCAGATGTATGGATTTTCTCTAGATTAGTAGAAAAAAGGTCAACTTTAGAGCTAAGGCTGCTCTCATGTGAAAATGATCATATGCTACAAACAGTGCAATTTGCATAATTGCATGAAGCAAAACGTGAGGCATGAGGCATCAGGCACTGTCAAAACAGATGAGTCGGGCATTTGATCTAATGTCTGAATCAAGGAGAATATAACATTCGGTAGTACCACAGTATGTTCATGCACCTTTGTACCTATTATTTGTATTTGGCACTTCGAAAAAAATCGTTGTACGTACAGTTGGCCATAAATGTAGGGCTGCTCTCTGTTGTGCAGCAGCTTTCCCATTCACTCAACATGCAGTAAGTTGTTAAATTCAAGTCATTATGGGCACATATATATGGGCAGCAAAGCTGTATGAGAAAATATTGATTAAAAGATTCAGAACTTGCAATATATAGTCCTTTGGTTTAACCTTATTTTGTGTGTGTGTGTGTGTGTGTGTGTGTGGGTGTGTGTGTTGGTTCTAGTATGGCAAGTACAGTAAAAGCTTGTTAAAGGGCCCCTGCAGCATTTTTTGAACATGGTACACAAAGCATACCAGATGAGTCTATAATGTAGTGAATACCCAAGCCAAATGTTACTCACTTGCATCGAGCAGGAAACACGTAACATGTCTGTAAAAAGCACCCGCTCTTTCCTATAGCTTTCTTAATACCCCTGTCACACTGGGCGTTTTAATGAGAAGAAAGGGGGTTAACTGAGGGGCCAGATTTTTTTATTAGTCATATCATAAGAAGCCAACAAACACTGACACCAAGGACAACATAGGGGAAATTACTTGTGCTTAATGAATGAAATAAAGGAACAATAATTAATGGAAATTAAAGTGGATGAAAAAACTTGCCACAGGTGGGAACCAAACCAACAACCTTCGCATTTCGCGTGCGATGCTCTACCAATTGAGCTACCGCGGCGCCATTTTGCCATCCACTTTCTCGGGTATTTATGTGTCCTAGTAGAACTCTGGGAGTGTTAGCCAGCGCCACCACTTGCAGACCTTGGCGGCGGACGTGGAACGTCCTTTTTGCCGCAGGCATTGCGAGAACGTGATCTTTTTGGGTGAAGGCCACTGGTCAATAAACCCACACATGCTACCTGAAGGCATCAGTGTTGCCGGATTTGAGACCCTCGTTATGTAATAAACGAGAAGAAAGGGAGTTAACCCCCTCCACACATGCTACCTGAAGGCATCAATGTTGCCGGATTTGAGACCCTCGTTATGTAATAAACGAGAAGAAAGGGGGTTAACCCCCTCTGTTAACAAGAATAAAGTGCTTGCATAAGTGCACATAAAGCGCTTGCTGATGCCTGATTAACCAAAACGTGCAACCAGGTGCCCAAGTGTTTACAATATAGCCGACGAGCAGAGTGGCGGTGGCATGGGTGGCGGCCAGACGCTGCTGAGCTGGACAGTAACAACATTTTGCGACAGCCTGCTGTACAGATTTTGTCTCTTTAAAGTAACAAGTTCATTAAAACACGGAAAAATTATTATTTTTTTACGAGTACGGCTTTTAATTTGCAAACACTGTCCTGTTTTACGTTGTTTCTGGGGTTGAGAGTACAAATTCGCTCCGGGTGCGAAGCCAAATGAGTTTCTTGAACTCATTCGATTGTGAAAGTCATTCGAGGCTAATGGCATTAAATATCGCTGTGTAGCAGCCGAATAATGTCATTCGATGCTAATGCCATTTGATTCGAATGAACGCCCAGTGTGACAGGGGTATAAGTTGCGACCATATTCAGTGAGCTGACGTAACGTGCAGCTTCTGCCACTCTAGGGCCTGAATCGCCCTTGCTGTCGCTTTCTGTGTCATTTTCATCACTGTCGTTAGGAGACACTTCGGCAACAACAGAGGCAAGGATGGTGAAAAGACAAACTTTGTAGCCGACATCTTTTCACGGTCGCAGCAGCTCTGCCGAGCAACTTCGCATTCCAAATGCTACACACCGTATTCAATGCTAGATCCCTGTCACATGCCAGCGCCAACTTCTTCATGCCACGTTCGATAGCACGAACAATGTCCAATTTTTCTTCTATGCTGAGTACCCGGTGTTTTTTATCCGAGCTTCGGCATGATGCGAGTCCTAGCTTGCATGACGCCACAACGCTCTCAGGCACGACGCTGAAATGATGTTGATGTGGCTTCACACGAAAAAACACAGTCGCTTGGAGGCCGTTGTTCTGATCTCTGAGGCTTGTTGTTCTGCCAGGCCACCCGATGGGGACGTACCGCCGGGATTGCACGACGAAAAGTGGAAACACTACGTGTTAACTTATACGTACGCAATAAGCTGGTACGGTTTATGCGGATACAAAACGCATTATGTTCAATGGCCGCTTAGTTAGGGATCCGACTTTACTACTTTTAAAAAGAAACAACTGTTTAGGTGGGTACGGTTTAACGAGGTTTTACTGTATTGTGGTTTTGGCATGCAACACCCCAGAATTTCGTTTAATTTTCCATTGCATTGAAAAGCACATTTAACAATTCAACTTTGGCTTTCTGGTCTTCGGTGATAAGCCATCTGCTCAAATTCAACCCTTGACCTCACTGCAAGATTGTGCCATCACTAGATTTTTGTTGACTGCCATGCTTAGATTGCATTTGCATGCTTTGGTGCTTGTTTCTGCTTTGTCTGCATTCTCTGAATGCAGGCTGAGGTTTTATTGTTGGTTATTGTGTTGATGATGTTTTAAGACTCGCAGCTCAAATGCTACATTCCTTTTGTTTGTAATTACTATACGACATTAGTGCACTTCTACAGCTGTGGTACTCAAGATAAGCGCAAAATTATGACATGCTTTGCATTCGTTTTCTCTAAAGGCACTGACAACAATATGACATTCTACATAGAGTGCCACGACACGTCAAGCTCTGGCAACCATGCTCAGAATGCATTGGGTGAGCAGTGTCCATGTAGCCGTTGTGCAAATTGAGTGCTCAACTGAAACACCATAATGTACTACCTGCACAATATCTTAATTAGTGCTCATCGTACAAGTAGTTCTGCAAACAGGGAAAAACAGATTTGCTTTTCTTTTTCACTAAGTCTGAGACTTTCTATGACACAACATTTTTCTATGCTTTTCAGACATTTGCAGCATTAAGTATCACCACTTCTGAGCAGAACTTTTTGTGCTGTCTGTAAGATCAGTGCCTTCTTCTTGTGATTCTTCAGTGAATGTGGACTATCTGCCTCTCCTAATCTATTGCAGACAGCATTTCGTGTTGGCATTAGTACCAAGCTGGATGAACGAGTCTTTGCTATGGAGCAGATGAAAATGATGCCTCTGTCATACCTGATGACTTACATCTATCCAGCATTGTATCCTCTACATATGCTTGATGACCAGGTGAGTTATGGTGCATGGGGCCTATCACCAATCTATTTCTGAAAGTTTTGCAGGCCCGTAAGGGTTGCTTGTTCTTATCCCCGTAGGGTTGGTGTGTACTAAAGCTTCAGAAATCAGTTGTGTTGCAAAGTTGAGTAAAAATGGGAGGTCATATCACTCACTAATGCATGTATGGTAGGCTTCCATTAATTGACTGCGGCTAATTCAGTTTTTTTGTTAATTCAATCCCAGCCAATGTCCACACATTTTCATGGGTCACAACGTTTGTTATATCGATCGTGAAACTGGTTTTTGTTGGATAATTAGAACTTGTCTGGTCAGCAGACACTTGCCTGACCTCGTGGTGAGCCGAATGGTGGCAGCATCTGTCTTGAGAGTGCTTTTGGGATAGTGACCTGTCGTGGTTGCTTAACGGCTAGGGCGTTGCGCTGTTAAGCATGAGGTTGAGGGATCAAATCCTGGCCACGGCGGCCACGTTTCGATGAGGGCGAATGCAGAAACACCCGTGTACTGTGCATTGAGTGGTCGTTAAAAAACCCCAGGGGGTAAGAAATAATTTGAAGCCCCCCACTACCGTGAGCCTCATAATCAGATCGTGATTTTGGCATGTAAAACCTTGGAATTCAATTTTTTGTTGTTGGGATAGTGAGTGCATCAAAGATGTGCCCTACAGCAGGAAACGCCAATTACCATATTTACTCGCATAATGATCGCACTCGCGTAATGATCGCACCCCTGAGTTTTGTCGTCAAAATTTGATTTTTTAAATTTCCCATGTAATGATCGCACCCCGAACTTGCCGCAGCGATATGTCGTGTGCCAAGTCTAGCTAATACTGATCGCGCTTACCATCTGTCGAATGCTACGCGAACGACTCTTATAGACAAGCCAAGCGGTCTGCGCGCACCAAACATTCTTAAGTAGATGCCTCATTTCATTACTTTCATCACTTTCCGCACTTCCATGACGTAAAGAGGTACAACCAAACTTGCCTTTATTGTGGGTAGGCTTTATGATGGTTGCAATCAACAAAAACAAAAAAGGCGCCATCGATTCTTTTCATCTGCACTTGTGGGCACACAACAAATCGCGCGCGGCAATGACAGTAGCCACGTTTACACTGATACGTTAAAAGTGTACCCTATTCATACGCCAATGCTTGTAACACAGCTAAGATATTCGCCCACCCTTAGCGGAAATGTGCCGTTTTAGGATAGTAGTGAAGACAGATGCCGCAGTTTCAGCAGCACGCCGGCTATGCGTTTCTGTCACTGGCAGCTAAGTGCGGCCATCTGTTTCTGTCCCCTCACAAAGTGGACATGGCTACGTTATTGCTGCAAACTTGCCGATATTAACGATATTTTTCATCATTGATACGGAAGAAACTGTTTCAATGCACCTAATGTACTCACAGCAAGAAAAAAATGTGTTCGGCTTGCTCCGCCGGCCGCCATCTTTGTTTTGGTGTCCCGCACCCACATCCCGCAGCAAACGCGGGACGGAAAAAAAAATTTTTTTTTTTCGCGGGAAATTTAACTCTCATAATGATCGCACCCCTGAATTTGCGTCAATTTTTCTGACAAAAAAGTGCCATCATTATGCGAGTAAATAAGGTACTTGTCTGGGTTCAGTAGATTTCAAAACAGAAACGGCAGCTGACAATGAATGAATGCTGTATAAAGCAGTAAGGAAAGAGTAAAGTGTGGCCGGAGGTGTGGATTAATGCAAGACTGGTACTTTCCTGCCATGGTAAGAAAGATTTGCTGGAATTGCCCGTTAAACTACTCCAGCATTAAGAAATGTTGCAGAGAAATGGGCACCCTATGGGCACATTCATTTTTTGCACTTACTTGGGATCAGTGGATTGTACCACTGGTGGAGCAAGAAAACCTGTTCCTGCTTTGTACGCACTTTACTCCCTGCTGACCGGTGCTTCTTTCGAGCAACCACTGGAAATTTATATGTGATAGCTGCGTTCAAGCCTTGTTGCTTGTAAAGATGATGCGGGTACCATGTATCATTTTGCCGGGGCAGTGGCTGCCCTTGTACTCACAGGCAGTGTGCATTTAAACTGTCTGGCATGGAAGCAAATAATGAATGTGCATTTCTATAAAGTTTTTTTCTGACATGAAGTTACGTGAGTAGTTGGTTCATTTGGCCTTCGCACCAGAAAACACCATTCATCATCATCATCAAACTATAGAAAAATCCAAAAGAGGTTTTCAACATGCCAAGCCTTAGCCATAAAACAACCTTTGAATACTGTGTGGTGTACAGCTAAAATGCCTCATCACAATGTACCTATCCTTATCACATTTCTTTACTGGATTAGGTGAGAACTGTCACAAAACCAGTTAACTTGAGGAGTTCAAGGTCTGGAGAGACAGCTTGAAAGTAATGTGATTGATTAGCATTGTCTATTGAAAGGGCAAGTTCCGTTAGGTCTGTCATGTGATATATTACCTATACAGCATTTTAAGTTCACCAATCCTGGCAGCTGCATATAAACAGGATTTTGTTATGAATTAAGCTTTCTGGCATGTTATCGTGTTAAGAAAAGCCATCAAAGGTGGTCTCCAAATGACTGGTAAGCATGTCAAAAAGTCTACGATGGCTAAAGGAGGGGCACAGGTGTAATCTTTAAAACAGTGCACATTTCTATTTGTACTGAAATCGAACCAGACTTGCAAGTTTTCTGAAAATTGCTAGTGAGAAATGTGGTTGGCTATCATTTATAAATTATAAATGGAACATGACATGACAGTTAATAATTTGACTAAACATTTGCCATTAGTGTCTTTTTAAAAACCATGGTCGGACCACTTTAAACAACCAGGATTACTGGCCATGTATTTGTTTCTTGCAGGACGCCTTGGAGCTGGATGATGGAACACTGGTGTGCCAGCCACCACGACTGCAGCTGTCCTTTGAAAATATTGACAGGCATGGTTGCTATGCGTTGGATACAGTCGACCGCCTCTACCTATATGTGGGCCGGGCACTCAGCGACCGATTCTGCACGAATGTGCTGGGTGTGCCAAACTTTGCCGCCATTCCCGAGGACATGGTATGCACATCCTTTGTCCTGAATATGCTATGCATAAGCCAGTAGCTTTCATAGAGACAGGACTGTGATAAGGGCCACTATTTCCTTGTAGTTAAGTGGTTAAATCTTAAGTAGTGAGTGATTATTTGTGGCCTCTGTAACATTGTCATGAATCTCATTTGGGAAAGTGGATTTCATAATACAGTTGCCGACCGTTTATTCGGACCTCACGGGGACTGCGGAAATGTCCGAATAAACAGGTGTCCGAAAAAGTAGATTAAGAAAAAAAAAATGAAATCCTTTATTTCCACGCACTTATTCGGGCTCGGCAGTAGGCTTGAAGAAATCGTGAATGCGCCGATGCACGCTGTTCCGTTTACGCGCAATCAGATAAGCCTGAATCTCGGAGAGGGTCGTACGGTCACTATAGGCGGCTGAAAGCACAGTCACTGCTTGTACACGCTCCGCATGCGACGGCAGCGTAGCACATGGTGCGTCATCTTCCGACTCAAGAGTCATCGTCCGGCGGTGCAGCAGAAACCTGACGAATGATCTCGCCGTCGTCGAGTTCCGCGCATGTCAGTACAGCAGTGTACCTGTGAAACTGTCAAATGAGACGGTGTCCGGAATCGCAATGCAACCACTGCGCAGGTCTCGGCAGAACATTTTCCGCGTCGGTAAGGAGCACATAGGAAGGCGACAAATCTTAGGCCTCCCGGCACCCGCCTGCCGGCATTCCCCAGCGCAGTCTGCGCGGGGACTGTCGGCACCATTAGACACTTGACGCGATGTTTCCGTATGCCGCGTTGGATCACCGGAACCTCGACACAGCACACAAAGCAAACACTACCATGCGGACACCAGTCGCACAAACGAAAAACGTGGCCTACTCGCAGCGTCGTGCACGAAGAAACAAATAAGCTGCTGGATTGTCTTGACATGGCTTACTAAGCTGAAACCAGAACTGCTGTAGAGCCACTCTATCGAACCAGGCAGAAACGATGATGATGAGCGGGAATTTGCAGTAGCGCAACTTCGTGGGGCAGCAAGGAAGCTCCGTTCAAAACAAAAATGGCGTTCTGCAAGTCGAACCATGCGCCGGTTAGAGTCGGTGCATGTTGCTCTCGATCGAGTTGGCTCAAGGAGTGTTCGAAAAATCAGACGAGAGGTTGCAAGGTGTCCGAACTTTCGGCAGTTGTTATACATTATGCTCTATGGGGAGAATGGCGGTGCCGTGAAGCAGACCGAATAATTGAGCATGTCCGAATTTTTGGAGTCCGGAAAATCGGTCGGCGACTGTACTATCATTCTGGCAGATTCCTGGCAGTTGTTCATTCCATTCTTCAAAAGTATTGTGTAGCTAGTGCCTGTTGGTTTCACCAGCTTCTGTGAGATTTCTTGCAAGCATTGCATATTGTATACCTGCTGTTACCCTACCATCAAAGTGAATTTAGTCATCTCCATTTGCACCTGTGTAGCTCTTTTAATCTGTTATTTTTTTACAACAGTGTGTTTGTATGCAAGTTGTATAAGCTTGTTAGGGAATACCTTATGTCTGTGCTGGTTTTCTGTGGTCAGTTTGGGACACAATAATAGGATTTATGGACAATTACGAGCTTATTTGGAGAAGTGCATTCAAGAACGCAATGATACAACAGCAGTGCCAGTTTTGCAAAGAGCAGTTCTTTGCGCCATCTTGCTCGAAAAGTGCATTTTAGTGCACAATTTTGACGAGCTCGCACCAAAGGGAGCATAAAAGTGAATGTTTAGTTCCTATAAAGTTGTCTCGCTAGTAAAACTGAAATCAAAACCTATAGCATACATCATCATCATCATCATCATCATCATCATCCTGGAAGTCAGTGGAGTAGCTATTGCAACAGTAGAGCCATGGATATAACCAATGCTGTTGGTCCTCCACTCGCTGTTTTTGCATTTTTGTTGCATTTCTCTCTGGGCAACAGCGTGCCAGTGTACTACCAATGTGTGGTTTTGTTTTTTGTGCTGTTTGTGGCTACAGTTCGGTACTCTTGTCACCAGTGTGGCACTGAGCAGCTCTATCAAGGAGGATGTCGGATGAAAAACAAGGCTCAGATTAGGTCCAATCGGTTATTGCTTAGCATAGTTGTTGATGGTGCCACCTTTAAAATACCGTATTTACTCTAATCCAGGCCAGCCCTGATTCTAAGCTGATCTGCAAATGTCCAAAATTAAAAGAAAAACAAAAACTTACCTCGAGTGTAGGCTGAACAAAAGCGTGAGGACAGCGTTCACAAAATGAAAAGGCCATTTAGTCAATATGAACATGCCGAGCTCATGCTATGTCATCATCACTGCTAGCTTCATTGCTACTCTCCTTATCGCTGTCATCTCCTTGCTGCGGAACATGCAAAAAGCGTCTCCCGTTGCCTCCTCCAACGATGGATGTTTTTCTCATCGATGCTGAAGTCCCGCCCGACTTGAACATTTGACGATACCTCTGCAGCTAGCATAACGTTTCGTTTGAAAGCGGCACTATAGTGGTATCGCCTGTTTAGTGCCATTACAATAATGCCACGCCGCACGCCGATACGACACAAGTCAAAATGGCGACGTCACTCATGTACTTCATTTGGCTTCTGGCACGGCTAGTAGTGGCCCTGATACTGACTTTTCTAGATGGCACTAGCTATGCAGCATATTTATTATTTTGAATTGAAAACTGGCGCGTTTTTTAAAGTTCTCGAATCTAAGCCGATCCTAGAGTTCGGTGTATGATTATTTGAAAAAAAAAAAAACTATTGGCCTAGATATTAATAAATATGGTATGTTGTAATATGTGTACTCAACTGCTGGAAGATAACTTGCTTATTATTAGGGACCTTCCTTGCAACTCTACACTATCGGAAGAGCAGATTTCATGGTTATAATAAAAACATTTCACATGTTCCATGGCACAGTTATGCAGGTGAGATTGCACACGTTGGAAGTAAAACCTGTGGGCATCTTCACCGTAACTACGCTTTAGTTGCACACATTTTGGGGCACAGTCTTAATGACATGCCCTAGTTCCGCAAACTGCTTTGTTCTTTCTTCTTTTTTCTTGCTCTCTTGAAGTGCACCCAACACCCAGTGCCTGTTGCAAGTCAGAATGTTAAAAGCAGCTTTATACAGTGATATATACGCAGGGAAAGCCATTCTATAAAAATTTAATGAAACTAGTTGGTAATTCTTGCACCGAATGCCTCGTCGATGGGCATAGCACCAGTGCTGCTGTATTTTGTTTATATTTCAGTTAAAAGTGAGACCATATCTGGCATACAGATGTACATTGGATACTGCACAAAAAATGCTTGCCGGTGCGCCAAAGTAGCTTTCTGCCTGCGTTATTTGTGCCAGAAGGTCAGATGGCTGTTTCATTATGGAGAACTGCAAGAAGTGAATGTAATGCAGAAGCTTAGTCGGGAAAAAAATTTGAAAAAATTGTGGCTTAATAAAATGCAATGAAAACCAAAAGCTTGCAAGAGGACAAGAAAACTTACTACAGTCAAATCTCGATATAACAAATCGCACGGCACTGCTGAAAATCATTCGTTTTTCTCAAAGGCCGTTATAGTGAAAGCCCCAAAATTAAGCATTCCGCGTTTCAACCAATCAGTTCATAAGTTGTCACCATTTTAGCTATCCATGAAAATGTCGCTGTTGGCACTTGGCCCGTGCTGTTCCTATTTTCCATCATTTCCGCCGCCATGCACCACTGAAGCACCTTATAATAAGAGTGATGTGCGTAAAGGAGACACTAATGCTGAGAAAACTACTGACAAAAGGGAAGCTCCGTGTCGCTTCCAAAGTGCAATGTTTCTTGTTTGTTTGTTTTCACATTCCTTGCCGTGGACACCGCAACTGTCTCACTCGAGGCGGACACCTGAACTATTCCAAAGCACAAGTGCGCGTAAACGACACCGTCTGGAAATTGCAAAGTGCGACCGTGTGGCATTCTTGCGAGTAGGGAGGTTACATTTCTTCGCGCGCGTAACTAGTATGGCTGCAGAAAGAAGTGCGAAAGAAAGAGGTGTGCATAGAAAGAAGGACAAAAGAAGGAAGAGACACGCCTCCGTTGCTAGGCGACACTTGCCTGGGCAGAGCATGCGTCTCGCAAAACCTGATGCATCGTTGCCTCTAGAATAGATAAGAAAAAATTCTCTCACATTTTTTTTTCATGCAACACTGTCTCAGGTTTTCCAAACCCGGGTGACGCGGCGTCCACTTCCCTGCGCTTTGTCATCTGCTAGCCTTCTGTTTCGGCTGCTGTGAAAGATTCTCGGAAATATAAGAATCCCCAGATTTCGGAATATTAGTTCATAGTACTGAGGCATTGTCAACGTAACACGGAAGCTGAATAACTATTATTATTCTGAAAAGTTTAATATTCTCAAGTTCGTCGTACCAAAATATTTTTATATTGGAACCATAAGAAGTCAGCTGGGGATTTCTGAAAAGTTCATTAATCTTAAAAGTTCATTAATGTGGTGTTCGTTGTAACAAGATTTCACTGTGCTAGGAAATTCTCAGCTTAACCAGTAATTTGATGACAGCTGTGGCTTGGTTGGATTATTGAATCGTTCCTGTAATGCATTAGTTTTCCTTTAAAGGTACCCTAAACCGCTTGCAGCACAAGAATTTTATGCAATGAGGGCAGGGAACTCTTCATTTAACGTTATCCCACAGATATTTTGAATCAAGATCATTGTGGAGTTTCACTGTATTGGATTGCTTGAATGTTTTCTGCCACACACTCCCCTCATTGTGTACACTTGCCTACTGTTGCTGCCAATGAAGCTGATGGAAGAGGTGAGGTGCCAGTCCATGTTAGAGTGCTTGGACAATATGGGGGGAGGTGGAATTGTTTATTATCATAATGTATATGAGAGATATTTGGTATGTACACTTGTTACTCTATTAGAAAGAATTGCACAAGTGCAAAAACGAAAGAATGAGAAGGAGTCTTTCATCTTCTTTGATCTTTAGTTGCTTGCCAATTCCCTCATAACAACCGATCACAATGGATTCTTATGCAGTTGGTGTTGCCTTATGATCATTTTGAATATTTTTCGTGCAAAATAAATACATGAAGCTATGCAGTGATTAAACTCACAAACCCACAACATGCAAAAACAGCTTCATTGAAAAAAAAAAAAAAGCAAAGTTGAATGTCATGCCTCCGATCAATCATGTTGCTTGCTTCACAGACAAAGCTGCCATGCTAGCCTCAGGCAGAGAAAAGTTGCAATTGCTCCTGTGGCATTGATCGCTGTTCTTATATAAACTGTCTTTTACCAGAAGAAAAATAACAAATCGATGCGAGCTATTGACATTTAATTTACTGCTACCCTGGGATGGTAAACTACCTAATTGCTATGAATAATACTGGGATATCGCATACATACATCTCTCATAACCTCAGAGGCAATACTCGATTCCTTGTGTAATGAAGGGAAATATTACTGGTGCTGAAAGAAGTGTCCTTTTATAGTTTTGTGCACTCCCCGTTATAGCAGCCCTGCCATATTTTGTGTGTGCTCTGATGGCCGCACCTGTTCATTGAAAATGTTGAAAGCTATTTAGATGCTTTCTAAAGGCCATCTGCAATTAAATTTAGCTTAAGTAAGAAAATCTTGTTCTTAATAGTGTAGACAAAGGGGAGGCACAATGCAAAATTTTAAGGTAACAAAGCTTTCAATAGGCGACACTTTGCAATCTCAGAACCTTAAAAAAAGAGTGCTGCCGTTACCATGCCCCAAAAGTGACGCACAACCCAGAAGATCTTGGACTTGTGAAAACACGTCTACTTGTTGCTTCACGTAGAGTGTGTGCATCGTTGTGTGTCTTCTATGGTTTTTTATTTATTAGGGTGTTCAAATAGGAAAGTTTCCAAATTGAATCAAGTTCAAATATTGTTAAAGAGAAATTACTTTTGCATATCAAGTTGAATACCGAATATTTTCTCATTTCTGAATGAAGTGAATTACCGTATTTACTCCAATGTAACACGTACCTTTTTTCCGATAAAACAAGTCCAAAAATTGCATGCACGTTGGAATCGAGTGCGACCCGAAATCCGCATTACCATATCGCCGTCAGCATTAGAAAAATGACCACCTCGTACGCGCTTCTAGCCTAGCTGCCGTAGCTTGCTCCATGTGCATACCTCCATGTTGTACATGTAACCAGGTGCTGGTGTAACCTAGTTTACCGCCTGTCTTCCCGTTTTCTGCGTTTATTCAGTCAGCATGGAAGTGCCGACTACGAAAACGCGCCGAGTCCACCATGATGCCGCGTTTAAAAGGAAAGTTGTCATGTGCGCGGAGACGGACGGAAATCGGGCCGCATCACGAGCGTTCGGAGTTCCCGAAATTTGCGTGCGGGGCTGGCGCAAACAGAAGAATATTTTCGCCAGCAAAGCAACAAGGAAGGGTTTCAGTGGACCGAAGCAGGTCCGCTTTGCCGAAATAGAAGAGCTGCTCACAGAATACGTGCAAGAGCGGCACAGCGGCCTGCGAGAACCAATCTGTTAAAAGTATGGGCGATGCAGTTAGCCCTACAGGAAGGGCTATTGCGGAGTGACTTCAAAGCGAGCAGGTGCTGGCTATCAAGTTTTATGAAAAGAAAAGGCTTTTCTCTTCGAAGGCGGACAGGGATATGCCAGAAATTGCCAGAAGATTATGAAGAGAAATTGCACAGTTTTCAGCAGTAGATTTTGAAGTTGCGCCATAGAAACGGCTACCACTTTGGACAGATGCCAATCAGACGCCGCTCTACTTTGACATGCCTGTCACCACAACCATTGAAAAGAAGGGGGCAAAACAAGTGCACATTTTGTCTTATGGCCATGAAAAAAACTAGAGTCACCGCAATGCTTTGTTGCACTGCAGATGGGCACAAGCTGCCCCCATATCTTATTTTCAGACAGAAGACGCTTCGTAAAGGAATCGTGTTTCCGAGTGGCATGATTGTGCGCGCAAATGAAAAAGGTTAGATGACCACGGGCTTGGGCGCTGACTGGATTGATAACCTTTGGCAGAAGAGACCCGGTGGCAGTTTGGGTCTGCATGGGATGCTTGTGCTTGACGCGTTCAGGTGCCACCTTGACCAGCGAATCAAGGACAAGCTGGCTGCATGCAACACCGACCTTGTTGTGATACCCAGCGGCATAGCATCGCAGCTCCAGCCGCTCGATGTTTGTTTGAACAAGCCAGTGAAAGATCGAATTCGGGCGCTCTACACCGAATGGCTTGTCAGTGGCTGCCACGAATTCACGCCTGCCAATAAAATGAAGTGTGCCTCGCTGCAGGACTTTGCTGGATGGGTGAAAGATGCATGGTGTGTCTGCCATGGTCAACAAGGCCTTTAGTGCGGGATTTCGAATGCCATGGACGGCACCGAGGATAAAATGCTTTGGTCTGTTGTTAGCGATAAGGAGTTGTCTGATAGTGACAACGAGTGATATCTATTGCCCCACGCGACTCGTACTGGCGCAGTGAAAATCTTGGCGGCAAGGTACACCGCTTCCATTTGTGTTTTTATTCATTGCAACTTTAGTGTATTGGGAATGAATCTGTTTTTTTCCAAATGAGAGAAAATAGTATTTCTATATGAAAGCACGAGGTGCGCGGTATTGTACTCTTCCTTTTTCTTTTTTTTGTCATGGAAAACTGGTGCGCGTTACAATTGAGGTTTTCTTTTTTTTGGTCACGGAAAACACGTGCGCGTTACAGTCAAGGGCGCGTTAGAATCTAGTAAATATGGTATATAAGGATTGTGTGGAATTATGTAAAGATTACATGAGTCTGTTTCATTTTTAAAGAAGGCTTATTTGCATTATTTTATATGCGTATGTAATGCCATTCGCAACTGTGCATCTGGTCAACCGGGAGAGCTTGTAAATCATAAATACTTTCAGTTATCTGGTGTACAGTTACGCAACATGCAACTATCACGTCACCAGATACACATAGAATCCTGTGTTTGTTAACAATTTTCTGCCCACGCCTATTACCACAGGATGTCTACCAACCGGGAATTCTCAGGGATTTTGAGTAGTCCGGAAAAACTCGGGAAAAACTCGGGGAATTTGTGCTTCTATCAGGGAAAATTAGCTGTAATTTTATTGAAAGGGAACAAAAGTCGTGGTAATGCTGGCCCGAGCAACAGAGAGGAATTGTAACGAATGTTCTGTGACGCCGCGTCTGCTGGAGGAGTTGCCAGAGTACAGTCAATGACTGACTTTCCGGACACCAAATAATTCGGGCGGCTTCGCGGCACAACTACGTACCCCATAGGGTCAATGTATAAGAACGTCTGAAATTTCGGACACAAGAACCCTTTGCCGTCCGATTTTTTAGACTTTTTGCCATGGCTGCAGGTCCGAAATGGCATTAATCAAAACCACCACCGCCGTCATTTTGATAACCTTGCCGCCTCGACCCGGCACACTCGCACGCAGATCCGCCTGCAACCATAGCCACCACCGCGGCAATGCGGCCTAGCTGCTTCGAGGTTAGGTATTAAGCTTCTTGCCATTCTGTGCCGTGTTTTTCATTGAATGAATTCGCCGCTGTCAGCAATGGCACCGATACTGCCTTTGTGGTCATCACGATTGGCTTCGAAGTTCGGAAAGCACAACGCGTTGCATAATGCCGGTTCCTGAAAGTCAGCTTCGCCTCATTACAGTAATGTTACGCTGTGAAGCATAATAAGTGTGGGGAGGGGCAACTACCACGGGGCACGATATGTATTCCTTAATTATACACGCGTGTACCCGCCATCTCCCGTCACAGTACAAGTACAGATATGCCTAATAAGTGTACTGGCAGGCCTTCAGAGCTTTTTCGGACGTACCTGTGGCGATTTGAACCCATAAGGGCTGTAAAAGACATGCATTCATTTTTTCAGACGTTTTCGCGGCCCCTAGGGAGTCAGAAAAATTGGACGCTGACTGTACAATTCTCCTAGAGGATGCTTCAAATAGTCCGTGTGGCGAATGCACAGCCGAAGAAGAACAAGAAGACAAAGGACTTATGCATTCAGAAATAAACAGAAAAGGAAGCATGCCGCCACTTTTTTGAAGGAGCTTGCACTCTAAAAGCAAAGTGTTTTCTGATGCCAAGATGCAAGTGTCCCTGATCCAAGCAGAAAAACTCTTCAAAATTGTGAAATGCAACACTGAGGCGTTGTGTGCAGGCTGAGAGTATGTCAGGACAGTTGAGGTTGACTTACCAGCTGTTTGCAAGCTAATCTCACTTGTGATAAAGTTCGGGCCTCATAACAATTAGCTTGTTATCAGTTGATAGAAATAGCTCATATTCGAAAATGTTCTGCATGCATCTCTTTCATATTCATATTTGAGAATGTTTGACTCGATTTGCAATGGGTTTTACTATTTCTTTCTATTTTATTCGCTGTGCATTTTACTAACCCCTCCCTTCTGTTTTCTTTTTGAATAAAATAAACACTACCCCTTACTATTCAAACTGGATTAAGTTGCTTTTTTATTTTTTAACATGCTTACTAGAGAGGGACACCATTGGGCGACATGATGTAGGGAGCCCGTCTTGACATAAAACAAAGTTCTGTGTTACTCAGGGAATATTGCAAATTGACTCAGGGAGAACCTGGAAAATTCGGGGAATTTGAAAATGTCAACTTGGTAGACACCCTGTACCATCAATAGCCCATTATCAATGGTTGCAAATTCATATTTTACCACTTTCCGAGCACTTTCGGACAGCTCGTGCTATCTAATGGGTTATAGAGAAACTATTTCTTCAGTTTCGCTTTTGTTTTACCTTTTTCATCTGTGCGGTGTTCTTTAAAGCGCCTCCGGTGTCTGGGCACAGTTGGGTTGACGAGCGCTCGTAGTTCCCAAGGTAGTGTTGACATTGTGCACCACTCCTCCACAGAAATGTCACTTTTCTACTGATTCTGATTTATCTCCACATGAGTTTTTGGTTGGTGGCAGCAGCACTGACACAGAAGACAGCTTCAGTTTGTCAGGTTTCAGCACTGAGTTTAACTTTCTTCTCTGAACTGTTTCATTCCTGCTGTGTGCCGATGTAAAGATCCTGCATGTTCTAAAGTTGCAGTTCTTATTAATGAGGTGTCAACATCCTTGGGGTGGTATCACTTGCCGGTGGCCACGCAGAGTTGTGTTTTGGATTTGAAGACTGCCAGGAGTCAACCTTTGCATCTTGCTAGGGCTAGTCACTAGGGCTAATGTTTTCTTGTATATTGTTGGAATCTCAGCGCTGACACCCGTAGTTGCAAATGGGTCGCAAGCCCCAAGGGTAGCGTTGGCCTGGCGGCCTGGGGCACAACTGGAAGCATCCGAAGGTCCCGGCAAAGCATGAGTCGACTGGTAACAGAACAACTTGTTTATTCTAGCATCGCAAAAGAGCGGCCGGTCTGGTCGACCGAAGTGGAGAGACAGGAGAGCACGTAACTCAACGGAAGAAATCGGAGCCTCTCTCTTGGCGTCCGGGGGCAGCTGCTCTTATACACTCGGAGTCGAGGGCAAGAGGAAGGCCTCGTGACGAGACCACGTGATGGCGGGGCACGGACAGGCTGAGAGACACGTTGAAACGAGTGTAGTGACGCATCCGCCAAGCCGGCGCCGGTCAGACCTCCTCGCTTCACACTTGGGGAGCTCCTCTCCCCGGCTGCCGCGCTTTGACAAGCGTGGGCACACACACACACACGAACACACGAAGACACGTGGCACTGAAACACGCCTGGACGCGCTTGGCGGGGAGGCTTTGCGGCAGCTCCGAACGGGCCAAAATGTCCGCCACTTTGAACGAAGCCCCGGCGTCCGTTGCATCCGCGCCGGCTATACCGCGCGTCGTAGGCGAAACGTAACAGACCGCCCCGCCGGGGGAAGGAGATCCCGATGGTCAGGGGACTGCATCCGCTGTCCGGAGGGATGTCGCTTGATGATGCTCATAACCGAAGTCGGTCGTCCGTCGGCGTTTCTTGAGCGCAGCGCACAGAGAAGGCCTCGTTCTCTCATTCAGGTTCACACAGGACACTGCAACGTGACTTCGGGAGAGTTGACATTTTTGTTCTCGTTCCCGGCAAGCGTTAGAACTACGCCGAAACTCAACCGCTCAGTCAGCAAGCACGGCACAACCCTCACTAAGCCCTGCCAGGCTCTTTCCCCTTTTATACTACTGCCTAGTTCCTTACAGTAGTTTAGCAGAACTCAGAACGCGTCCACAAATTGGAAAATTGCACTAGAAAGCACGTCATCACTTTGAAACGCTACACAAAAGCAATATGTTAAAAATCCTGCCTCAGGAAGAAAAATATCAGTAACAAACAATTTTGAGGCTGATTCCCACGTTAGGGGCTTCGACTTAAGCCATCGGCGTTACCGTTGAGACTCCCCTTTTTGTAACGCACCTCAAAGGAATATTGTTGCAAAGCAAGGCTCCAGCGCAGGAGGCGGCCATTTGTGGAAGAGATGGTCTGCAGCCATTGGAGAGGGCAGTGATCCGTCTCGAAGCATGCGAAGCGGAGATCGCAGCGAGCGACCGTACACTAGCTCAGCTGGCGAAAACCCCGTAGCCGCATGCGGCGCGGTCCTCAATGCAAACATCACCCCAGGCAGACACAGCTCCCAGTCAGTTTGTTGTGCAAACCACAATGCTCTCAACACGCGCTTCATGACGGAGTGGAGCTTCTCAACGGAATTCGACATTGTGTGGTACACTGAGCTGTCTAACAGCTTTACCCCACACCTTTCGAGAAAGGCTGTCGTCAAAGGGCTAGCAAACACTGTCCTGATCTGATTGGATTTCCGCAGGAAAACCAACTCGCGCAAATATCGACAGTAGTGCATTGACTATCTCAACTGAGCTGAGTTCTTTAAGCGGCACTGCTTCAGGGAACTTTGTCGCTGGGCAGATCACAGTCAAAATGTGTCTGTACCCCGTGGCTGTTACCGGCAGAGGTCCCACTGTATCAATAACGAGCCGTCTAAAAGGCTCCGTAATGATAGGTACCAACTTCAACGGCGCCCTCGATTTGTCCCCTGGTTTGCCCACCCGCTGACAGGTGTCACATGTCCCCACAAAGTGGTCTGCGTCCCGAAAACACCCTGGCCACTAGTACTCTTGCAAGAGACGGTCCTTAGTTTTCTTAACTCCTAGGTGTCCGGACCACGAACCCCCATGCGACAAGCGCAACAGATCCTGACGATAGCATTGAGGCACGATCAGCTGATCGAACTCCACTCCCCTGCGGTCTAGATACTTCCGGTACAGGACCCCGCCTCTTTCCACAAAGCGAGCATTTTTCTTGGCGATACCTTCCTTGACAATGCAGCGTATGTTTTCTAGGCTGCCATCCTTCTTTCGCTCGGCTATCAAAGCCGCCCGGCTGACTTTTAGCAACCTATTAAGTCCGTCTGACGTAGGCGCGATGAGCAAATCTGCAGAAAGCTCTTCTAACTTTCCCGTGTCGGGCATTTCCTCTCCAGTATCTGGTGCCTTTAACGCTACAGGCTCAATTTTATTCAGTTCGGGCGTGCTCTGAATATCAGCTTGCTGCGCCTCTGACCGTTTTTCATTGTTCGACAACGTCGGCCCCGCAACTACCGCCTTTGCAGCGAGCTCCCGAACCTTCGATCTGGTTAAGGCCTGAACGCTAGCCTCACCAAACAAAAGCCCCTTTTCGCGCAGGAGGTGATCGGACCTGTTCGAAAATAGGTACGGGTACTGGGGGGGGGGCAGCATAGATGACACTGCGGCCTCCGTCTCAAGCGCTCCGAAAGGTCCTTCAATAAGCACTTTTGCTACGGGCAGACACACGCTATGAGCTTCCACGGCTTGCTTGATCCATGCACACTCGCCCGTGAACATATCGGGTTCTACGTAAGAGGGGTGAACTACATCCATTGTAGCTGCGGAATCGCGAAGCACTCGGCACTCTTTCCCGTTCACGAGGAGGTCTCGCATGTAAGGCTCGAGAAGCTTCATGTTCTCGTCAGTGCTGCATAATGACAAAAACACGACTTTTGTTTTTGTTTCTGGACACTGCGCCGAAAAGTGACCCGGCTTCTGGCACGTATAACACACGCGCGCTTGCCTCGTTTCGAACCGCTTTCTGCGTTCGGCTTCGGTTGCCGCCGTCTCCTTACGTTCGATCGGACTACTTTCACTCGCATCCGAACTACGTGTGTCCCCTTTTGCTCTCATGGGCGTGAACTTCGGCCTCTCAAACTTGGAGCCAAATTCACCCTTTTGACCGTCCTTAGCTCCGCGAGCCCGACGCGTCACAAACTCCTCGGCTAGCTCAGCGGCTTTAGCCACCGTACTAACGTCTGGCCTATCGAAGACCCAGTACCGCACGTTCTCAGGTAACCGACTATAAAACTGTTCCAGCCCGAAACACTGCAGAACTTTCTCGTGGTCACCAAACGCTTTCTCTTCTTTGAGCCACTCCTGCATGTTTGACATTAGCCTGTAGGCAAACTCTGTATATGACTCACTTCTGCCTTTCTCATTTTCCCGAAACTTCCGACGGAACGCCTCCGCTGACAGCCTGTACTTTTTTAGCAGACTCGATTTCACTTTGTCGAAATCCTCTGCCTCCTCTCTCTTCAAGCGAGCGACTACGTTGGCCGCCTCACCGGGTAACAAAGTGAGCAAGCGCTGTGGCCACGTTTCCCGAGAGAACCCCTGCTTCTCGCACGTTCGCTCAAAGTTAACCAGGAACAAACCAATGTCCTCTCCAAGCTTAAACGGCCGCATCTGGTCAGTCATTTTGAACAATACTCGTTCTCCTGCACCGTGTGCCTGACTTCCATTACGAGCGCGTTCCATCTCAATCTCGAGACGCTTCATTTCCAAAGCGTGTTGACGGTCGCGCTCTTTTTCTTTCTCTTGTTGCTCTCGCTCTTTCTGTTCTTTAAGTTCGCGCTCCTGTTTCTCTTTCTGTTCTTTACGTTCACGCTCATCTTTCTCTTTTTGCTCTTTAAGTTCGCGCTCCTGTCTTTTTGCCGTCTCCCTCTCCTTAATGGTCTCAAGGCATTCCGACAGCTCGTCATCCTCAGCTTCTAACTCAAGAATAGCCCTTAGCAGTTCCGGTTTTCTGAGTTTGTCTGAGACATCCAGACCCAACTCTCTTGCAAGCTCCAGCAATTTCGGTTTGCGCAACGACTTCAAATCCATGGCTGCTCTGAATGCTGCTTTCTCTACTGCCTACTATTGTCTTGCCGCAAACTAACCCGGCAGCAACGACAACCACAATTACCAGCTCTGTTTCTGACACTATCAAAAGCCTGGCAAAACTCAGAAGAAGAAAGTCCCGCACTCACCAAACCTCGCAGCCAAGAATTCAGCGCAGTCGTTCCGCTGCAGGCAACCAGTCATCACACAGGGCTCGTTGCACTGCTCCCGGATGGTCGTTGTGCTGCTCAGCATACAGTCAACTGCATATCTTCGCTGCTGGCCTCCGTTGTCGTGATCTCAACGCTGGCAGACAGTTGTTGGAATCTCAGCGCTGACACCCGTTGTTGCAAATGGGTCGCAAGCCCCAAGGGTAGCGTTGGCCTGGCGGCCTGGGGCACAACTGGAAGCATCCGAAGGTCCCGGCAAAGCATGAGTCGACTGGTAACAGAACAACTTGTTTATTCTAGCATCGCAAAAGAGCGGCCGGTCTGGTCGACCGAAGTGGAGAGACAGGAGAGCACGTAACTCAACGGAAGAAATCGGAGCCTCTCTCTTGGCATCCGGGGGCAGCTGCTCTTATACTCTCGGAGTCGAGGGCAAGAGGAAGGCCTCGTGACGAGACCACGTGACGGCGGGGCACGGACAGGCTGAGAGACACGTTGAGACGAGTGTAGTGACGCATCCGCCAAGCCGGCGCCGGTCAGACCTCCTCGCTTCACACTTGGGGAGCTCCTCTCCCCGGCTGCCGCGCTTTGACAAGCGTGGGCACACACACACACACGCACACACGAAGACACGTGGCACTGAAACACGCCTGGACGCGCTTGGCGGGGAGGCTTTGCGGCAGCTCCGAACGGGCCAAAATGTCCGCCGCTTTGAACGAAGCCCCGGCGTCCGTTGCATCCGCGCCGGCTATACCGCGCGTCGTAGGCGAAACGTAACAATATCTCATAAAATGCTTTACATAGAAAGCTGGTCCTTTGTGTTGAAAATGTTTTAGAATTTTTTACATTATTTTTGTGCAAAGCAACATGTTTTCATGTAACATTTTCTTTTCTGGTACAAAATATTTGGGTAGATTATTTTTTTTCATATTATTTTTAATAAACATGTTGTTTGTGACAAGTACTGTTGGAAAGAGGATTTCATTCTCTACAATTTGATCTGTACACTGTAGTATCAAGCATGCTCTGTGAGCAGCATGCCAGGTGTCATTTCGTCTGCTAAAGTCTATTTTCGCTGTATTGATTAATGCACTCTGTAATTACTAGCCCTATAAATTTGGCATTGACTGCATGAGTACCTACATATTTGGAACAAATTCGGTACAAGTTAAATTTCATTGCATTTGGCCTTTGAGGTTATACTGAGCACCAGAAGATTTGGCTATGTGTAAAATATCTTGAAACGTACTGGTGCGCTTTGAAAATTCATTTGAGCATTAGGTAATTAGAATGAATTTCGCATGCCCGATTGGTGTTGTAATCAAGGTGTCAGAACGAAATGTTTTTCATTCTGCTTTTAGTTTGGTTCCACTGAAAAAAGTTTTGTTCCAGTTCTGCTCCAGAATGAAAAAAAAAGAAATGTTCCATAACGGCTCATAACAGTTTTGGTTGACATGCAAAAATTTTCTAAGCAAAGTACTGATAAATACATAATACTACTTATTTTTGTCAGTAAGTGAATTATAATTTCTGAGATCATGCTCAGTGCTCTGAGCATGATCTCGGCAGCAGCATGTCATCGATTGTATGCGCCAATATGCTAGACTACTATTCTGATAAAACAAATTTAAGCGGTCATGAACGATAAAACATCGATAACAAAGCTTGTAGCCGTAGAAAATGAAACGATAACCTCTTCAGAGTGCAAGCCCTGGGTTTTGCTGCAATCTGCTAGTGCACTGAGTGGCAGGCTTAGATTGGTGGAGTGCTCGACCGGCTATCGCTCGCACTATCCCTGCCTGAGATACGTGCTTATGGGGAGCCCTGAGATACGCACTAATTCTGATGTTGCCTGACGTCGGTTGTTCCAAATTGCAGACCTAAAGGATATTTCGGTTTCACTCCAAAACAAAATAATAAATAAAGTTTCAGTTATGTTTTCATTCCGGTAAAAAATATTGTTTTGTTTTTCGTTCTTTTCCGACACTGGTTGAAATAACAGAAGTCATTCGTACTGTACATTGCCTGCACTGGCACATGCATTCTGCTTTAACCACCATCAGAAAAATACATTCTTGGGTTGTGTTTTGCAGAATGAGCTGCCCCAGTTGGCAACTGAAGAGTCGGAAAGGGTACGAAACTTCCTCTCTTGGACGCAGTCAAGACGGCCCTTCTACAGCCCACTCAGGGTGATCAGGTGTGTGCTCTTGGATCCATCTGAGCTGTGTCGAGCTTAGCCTTTTGTGTGTGTGTGTGTGTTTTAGGTGTTGTGTAGTGTTGACCTAATCCAATAGCTATTTTTTGTTCAGAGGAGAGTTGGAGATGTCTAGGTGAAACTTTTCAAATAGTAGACCCAATGTAGATATTAGAGAGCCCCCTAAAGATTATCTGGTAAAATTCTGAAGCCTGATTAATTTTAAGGAATATGTATTATTATTATTATTGCTATTATTATTAACTTTTTTACAATACTGCAGGCTCAAAGTGTGGACCCTTCCAGGAGTTATACAAGCACTGGTGTAAAACAGTAGTGCATCACAAACCATGAACAATGTTAGAAAATACATTCTAGCACAACACTGAGTGCCTCATTAACATGAAAACAAATGCTCCAAACAAATTATTACAACTCTTGCAAAAAAGGCAGTAGTACAACAACAAAGCAATAAATAGTACAATGAAAAGCACATACTTCTGTCAACATTTAGGATTTATCGTAGAATGCCTGATTTTCAGCATTCCTTTGAAATTCTCATATCAACACAAATATTTTATGATTTTTCATTTGCATATAGATTTAGGCAAAACCAACTTTGAAAAAGTAAATGCAGTCGCTGAGTAATTTCTTATGGCCCGATTTTTTGGGCCTCTCCATTATATGGACGTATACGTGCATCACTTGTGGCATGTAGCACAATTCTCCTACATGAGCTGGATTACTCCAAGAAACGGACATTATTTATATGAGAAATGAAAATGAATATTTGACTAATTAACAAAAGTTCACTAACTAGATTTTAAACTGATTACTTTAGAACACATATTGTAATTTATGAATTGTAGCCAGTGACTTCGAAAGTTGTATCCACTTGGAACGAATTCTGAGGGCGACACCCGTTTTGAGATATGCGATCTAATGTAGTGGTTGACCAGTAATTCTTTAGCTTCAATGTTAAAAATGTGGAACAGTGCATTTTTACTGCAAGATTGGCAGCGCTTATCTCAGATCTGTTCCTAGTTTCACAATTCATTGAAAGTGGATATGCCTTGTGAAATTACTGGCTTCAAATTGTATATTGTAGTATGTACACTAAAGTTATTAGTTTCAAAGGGTTGATTAGTGAAGTTTTGGTAATTATTCAATTATGCAGTTTGATTTATAGTGTAAGTAATGTCTGCCTCTTTGAGTAATGCAGCTGAATAAGTAGATTTGCACCAGATGCCACAGGCGATTTTTTTTAAAATATCTGAACTTTAAAAAAGAAAGCACCTGTATTATGGCAGCTGAATCTTTGACAGTCATTACGAGAATATTTCATTCATAAAGTTCACAAATATTTCTGCTTGTCTGCAGTGCAGATCATTGTTGTTGCGACTATTAGAGCAGAGTGCCTGTTCACAGCATCCATGCAGAAGAGCAATGTCTGCAAATCTTTAATAAACAGTCAACATATTGAATAGTCAAACAACATTTAGTATTTTCCACAAAATTTTAGTATTTTTTGCCGTTCACTGTAGTTCTTTAATTTTAAGGTTGGCAGGTCTGAGATCAGTAGGACACAGCAATTAGTGCCTGTTTAACTGTGACAATAAATTCTCCAAATTATAACAGCTCTTAGGAAAAAAAAGGCAGTACCTTATTAACACGCCCTTCACTTTTGCCATCGAAAAGTGCTTTTTTTTTCTCTTCTTTGCGTAATGATCACACCATGAATTTGCTGCCATGACGTTGGAGACGCATGGTACGTTTAGGTGTCTGATACAGTGTCCAAAGTGCCGGAACTGAGGCATTTTGCCGTACCGTAGCGCAAGATCAGACATCTGGCGTGTGACATAAGTAGGAGACGCACTGTATGATTCGCCGTCTGATACGGCGTAGGATGCGAAAAAATGGCAGCGACCGTCAGGTGTCCCGATCCGGTGCTACGGATCGAAATCTTACTGTGTTCCGGCACGTTGAACACCATATCGGATGACGAATCGTACCATATGTCTTTTACTTTTGTTGCATGCCAAGCATCCAGTCCGGCACTGTGGAATGGCAGAACGCCTTGGATTTGGCTGCTGTTACGTCATGTCAGATGTCATATCAGTCACCAAATTGTACCATGCTTCTGCTTTTTAGAGGTGGCCGTGAAAAAAAAAAAAAAAAAGGATAGCTCAAAATTGTACCCCACATAATTAATACACACCCTAACTTTGCGCAGTTCTTTCCAGAAAGAAGTGCATTTGTTATGTACAGTAGTACAGTAGAACCCTGCTGTTACGTTCCTCACTGCTGCGTTTTCCTGGCTGCTACGTCGCTTTCATCCGGTCCCGGCATAGCTTCCATAGGATCCAATATATAAGGAACCCCGCTGTTACGTAGTAGCTGTGAAAACGTTCCCGCATGATGCATCGCAACCCGAACCCGCCTGGGCTAAAGTAGGCAACGCACTTCAACCGCGATTTTGACTTTTGACGAGTTTTGACCGGGCTTGGCCAGGCTTGGCTATGGAACTGGCTGCAAGAAGCCGCACGCCAGTTCGAGAGGCCGCCACTAGGTGGCCATTCGTGAAAAATGCTCTCACTATCATCACTGTGGTTACGGTCCCTGCATGGTTTGTTGAACGGGTCGACTCACGGAGGAAGGAAACTCAGGAGAGGCCCTGACGTCACTCTTTGTGAAGCTATAGCTAAAGGGAAGCCGGAAGTTGGCGTTGCTCATGGCGTTGCTCCGCCTATCGGGCCAGCTCTCCTCTCTTGTTTACATTTCTCGCGAAACCACGCCGCGCTGCGTGCAACCGGGCTGCTCGGACGCGCGCGCACCGCAGCAATACTAAACAATCGTTAGCACGTTAGCATGATTACGCCAAAGAGGGCAAAATTTCCCGCGGATATTTCTTCGTCCGTTGCCATTGCCGTGGCGCGGTGATGACGAGGAGCACGAGCCGCATGATGCCGGGGAGTTGCCAAATCCTAGCTTTGGAGAAGCCGTCGCGGCTATGGACCTCCTCCGCAGGTACGTCGCACCTCACAGTGACGCTGACAGCAATGCGGCCTTCCAGGCCATTGAGAAACGTGTGGCGATTTCTAGCGAGTGAAAGAAACGGCAAGACACCATTCTAGACTTTTTTAAGTTCTAAGCGCACTCTGTGGAAATAAATTTTCTATAGTGAAGCTGCACTTTTTTCATTCATTTTCGCAGCTTTCCCCACTGTTGCGTTTTCCCGGCTGTTAAGTTTTTTTTCCTCGGTCTGGTGAAGAACGTATGAACGGGGTTCCACTGTATATACATCAAAAAAAGTTGCACTTCATATTATGACATTATTGTCTAACGAATCACTGCTATGAAGCATACATAGGGGCAATGCGTTCCATTGTGTAGTTGTTCAAGGAAAGTGAGAACTTGTTAGCTTGCTCTAAAGGGCATTATCAATTCAGCATGATGATTTCAAGTTACCGAGGCTTGATTTACACATCAGGGTTTACACAAGGTTGTTTTTCAGGAGAAAAAGAAACCTTATTCTTATAATTTTGCAACGTAGTTCTGGTATTTTATTTTGCCACATCACATAAGTTGGGAATTCAGTCATGTGGTACTTAGAAAAATGAAGAGATGAATTTCCGTTGAATCTTTTCCAGAGCATCAATATTTTCCTTAGTGTGAGGGGTCCCAAATGATACCTGTGTTCAATGTCGGGCTGCATTTGAAAACCCTTGCAGGGGCCTGTCGGTTTCCTTTCAGCTGACACTACTTGATAGGTGCCTGCCAACAGTTTGCAAAGATCTGCTAGTTCTTGCTATTCATTTTTCTGCTAGTGGACGTATTGCTAGGCCTCCATTGTATGTTCACTTGCATATGGCTTACGCCTTTTCATTGCTTCACAGGGAAGACAGCAAGGATCGGCACCTTTTTGTGCAGCACATGGTTGATGACCGAACGGAGTCAGCGCTTTCCTACTATGAATTCCTTCAACACTTGAAGCAGCAGCTAAGCAAATAGGAAGAAGACTGCTCATAGTTTTTCGGCTTTCTCCTTTTATTTTATTATTATTATTTTTTTCTGTGGTTTTGCCTTTCTCAATTTTGTGTGGCTCTTGCTTGTCCGCTCCCGTGCAGCTGTTATTGCAGCAGAAACTTCATGGACACTTGAAGCGAGCCTACTGTCACAGTCTGTGTCGACGCCGATGCGCGTGTTGTGTGCGTGCGCCTGTGTGCAACGAAACACCCTGCAATGCCAGAAGTGTGGTGCCACCGGAAAGAAGTATTCTCTCGTGATAAAGAGAGATAGAGAGAGTGTAAGTGGAGCATAAGACTGTGTGCTTTATTTTTTTTTGCTCCTTCCTTCTTGCACTCTGCTTGTTTTATGGGCATGAAAAAGTTGTCTGCCAAGTTTACCTGTGGGTGTTCTTGCACTGTGAAAGCTGCTCTGTTTACTTATTTCGTCATTTTAAGGGTTTATGTTTCCTGCCTTTTCCTGAAAATGTAATTTGCAGCTTCGTTTTTAAGATTCTTTTCTAGGTTGGAACTACATCTCTTTTTTCTCGTGTCGTCTTCTTAAAGAACAAGAAAAAGCTATTTTGAGAGTGGCTTTTTCTTCTTCTCACTTGAAGCTTATCTCAATTGCATAACTGTCAGCATTGCCTCTCCTGTCTATGGTATCTGTCTAGCCACATAACTAATTGGCTGATGTCTTTTGTAATTTCAATTGAAACTGGGTTCGTCTTGTTTGGCATGTATCAAGACAAGAGGCTAACCTTTCTTGCTTCTGAAATATGCCTTTGTGAGAGAAACTTTTGTTCCAGTGATTAAGAAGTCTACACAGTTTCCACAAGGCTGTTAAAATGGGCTCAGCTGCTTGCATTGGAGGTTCACTTAATTAATGTTGAACAACTCAACGATTGCTTGAGTATTGCGCACTGAAAATGTTCCTTTTTTTTCGTATGAACTCTCCATTTTGTACATGTGGTTGTCTGCTTTTGTAGACCCCATTCTGTGCAGATGAAAAGTGTTTGGAGATGGCACTATTGGGGGCAGCCATGACATTGTAATTTGCAGTTTGTATTTCTGTTTGTTCACATTTTTCTTTTGTGTTTGTGGTTGGGGGCTCTTAAAAATTTGGGTGTTGCCATAGTGTTTGACTTTTTAACAAATTGCCATCTATGAATTGCTTCAGTGATGTGCACTAGGAGTTGCGTGTATATAAACATAGGTATATATACATATTATAAATGTGTCAAGAACAATTGTTTGCTGTTTTTTTTTTCTTTTGGGTGTGATGCCGCTAGAACATTTTACTGCTTTGTGTAAAGACTTAGAAAAGAAAACAAATCTGCAACTGCTTTCCTAATGTTGCATGATATATTATAACCAAATAAATTATGTCATCAGAGCAGTTCTTATTCATGGCGACATCTGGGAGAGCTGGTCCATTAAAACCTTTTTTTTTATTTGAATGGGCTTGATGATTTTTATTGCATTGTTGAATGATATTGTGTGTGTACTGCTGTCCCAAGTGACAAATACCTGCTAGAAGCCTGTCAACCAAGCACTTTGATATGCATGCATGTATATTGTTGCTTTTGTCGCCTATTTGACAAGACCATCTTGTTGGTGCATCTTTGGTTAATGAATTTGCTGCGAGAAATGACCAGGTGATGGCTTTATGACTCTGTTAGCAAGAGCACTACTACAAAATGTTGAAGCTCATGAACAAGTTCTGTTTGGCAACTATCATCAATATCGGTAAAGGTACATCCCTGCACACACCTAGAATTAAAACGCTTTCCTGATGCTGTTTTACACTTTTCATTCATACTGATGACGAGGGCTTGGCAAATGACCTTTATGACATTTCCTGGGTGACATGACCTCATGGGTAGGCACATTCAAACTGCCAGCTGCATGCCTATCATGTTTCTAATCCCGTTACTTCAAGGGGTCCTGAACCAGCCCTCGGGCTTGGCGAAGAAACACATTCCGTGGATAGCGTATACTGCTGTGAACATCTCAGCCAAATTTTGCAGCCGTGCGCGGTGCGTGGAGCTTGCAAGCAGAGCTTGAAGTCTCCTTTCTCTCAAGCATTCTCTTTTCAACAGACGCCTGCTCCTCACTCTTTTCTGGACACTTTATTTCGTAGTATAGTGAATTCGCTATACGCGGCTGCTATTGGCCAATACCTGACATTGATCAAGAAGGGTGTTTGGATCAATGTGCTTCTTCCTACTGTTACTGTGTATATTGACACAGTTTAATAAACAGGCTAAAGTAAGTGAAAATCTGCGTTTCGAATTTCGATGGGAATTGCGTACTTCCGGAAGTACGACTATCATACTAGCGCCGACTATTGTCTACTAAGGCACGGCCAGGTAGGAATCAAACTTTGGCCACTTTGGCACCTCGCAGTGGCCACATACCGTGGCCATTGCGAGGGAATGCGACGAGTGCTCTCACTGAACTGCAGCTCACTGAGGACAACAGCATGCTCCGATAGGCATCTGTGAGTATGGGACCTGTTCGTCAGTTTTTCGAATTGCACATCCTCGAGGTGTGTCGTCATCATAGTCGAAGCTCACTATGTTAGGAATATAGTTCAGTAATGTGGCTAGAATTCTTTCAACTTGAGCTCAGTGTGCGGCATCCATATATTAGTTGATGTGTGCACTGCTGGCGTACTCGCATGAGCGAGCTTGAAGTTGAAAATGAGTTGAGCATGAAATTGATTAAAAATGTGCAGAACGCTAAACACCTTGTGGCGTTTAGCAGGTGCATGCTATTTTTCAGTTTAACGTCACCGTCTTTGTGCGGTTAACGTAAGACATGGTGGCAGTCCCGGCCGCCCACTTTGAACTGAATTTGGCATTGTTTTTTGTAAAATTAGCTTCTTTTGTAGCGAATGACCATGTAAACTGCTTTTGCTTAGTCTCGGGCTGCTTTGACAACAGAGTATTATGGATAATCTTGCAGAGTTTCAGAAATCGCTTCTGATGATGATTTATTGGTAATCCTTTTTGAAACTGGGCGGAGACACATAGTCCCCTAGCCTGCTTCAGTTACTTGAGCATGCTATCAATGCTCTTCCTTCTAGCAGTCTTGTATACATCTCTTTGCTCATTTCTGCCTACCTTGTACCGCCGCCTATGCCTGTAATGGATCTGGTCGTATCAGTCTCAGCTTTTTTTTTTTTCATTCTAAACGTCTTTTGCTTATCTCTCAACTCCTGACCGGTTGATACTTTGGTCTACTTTAAATCCAAGCGCTTCTGGAAGTTGTACGTTACGTACTGCTCTCGCTGGGTGGATCCCTTCGCATTCCATTGGGATGTGCCTAGTGTTCTCCGGATTTTTGCTGCAGCATACTCATCATCTATTTGCGAATATTTGCTCTGGTATGTTTTTCTCCTTAGGCAACCAGCTCTAACCTCAAATAGCAAGGCACTTACCTTCATGTTATTGTACAAATTTTCTCTTCTAATGTCTTTTTTCTCATACTTGTACATATGCATGGTCTTTTTAATTTCCATTCTTTGCATGCAATTCGCTGTCTCTGTTTCTCTTTTTCTGATTACTCCTGGTTGTGTATGTACACTTTCTGTTACCCTGTACTTGATTGCCAACTTTCTTGACCTCGTCTTCCACTCTATGTCCATGCTCTTTAAGTACATATGCTTGTGCACTTTGCCGTCCATTTCTTTTTATCCATGTTCTTGAGTCTTCAAAACTAATTTCACTTTGTGCTTCTCTTCAAATGAGGCCCAGCCCATGACCCCTTGCACTGCCTCATTTGTGGTTTTGCAGTGGGCTCCCAAAGCCAACTGGCCCACTGATCTTTGGTTGATTTCCAAACCCAACGATATATCCGATTTTAGGCACAGAATGGTCTTTGTGAATGTTGGCGCTGGCACCATGACTCCTTTCCAGGTTCCACGCACCACTTCATATTTATTGTGACCCCAAAGTGCCCTAGGTTTCATTATTGCTGCATTCTGCTTCCCTTTTCAGATGATCTTGGTGGGTGCTTGAGTAAGTCTTTACTACGTTTATATATACGCTGAGGTATTTATATTGCTTGACTATGGGTATGACTTGCTGCTGAATTGATGCTACTTAGTTACTCGTCTCTTCATTAAAGATCATAATTCCGAATTTCTCTGCTAAATTTAAGGCCTAGATTTGTCGTTGCGTTGCGACACATATATTTAATAACGCGTGGAGAATGGCAGCGCCACTATCGGCAAAATCGAGCTGGACGCCACGGCATATGGCCTCTGAGATCGTGTGATCTTGGAGGCCATTGCTGATTCCGCCGCGGATCAGCGCACACAGCACAAATGCAACGTGCTCCGGACTGTCATTTGCGCTTCCTTTCCCACTTTTCTGACAAGTCCAGGAATCCAGGCCATCGACTACTGCTTCGAAGTTAACCCTGGGGCGATGTGGTCGGCGTAACTCTATGGGAAGCATTCTTTTTTTACTTCACCGGTGATTACGATTCTCCCTAATGCAAAAATTTGAGTGCCGCTCTATACGTGTTTTCACTTCGCAATATATTGGCTGGCACGGACAATCCGTCTTGTGCAGCACGTTGCAAATGGAGCCAAGTGTGGCGCGACCGCCTCGCTAATCTGGAGATCGCGAGAACCAGTGCGTGGGTGATACGTAGGCACAATTCACAGCAGCCGCTACTGACGGACCTCCCAGACTGCACGCGCTACTCTGGCCCTATAGCCTCCTCTATTGGGAGTGCCTGCTCAAAGGTAGGGGAAGCGCCGTCGGTTGGCAACGTTGCTCTGCCGGTTTTCTCCGCGGGGTGGCGCCGCCAGCCCTGTGCACGTATGTGCACGGTGCCGGAGGTGCCTGTGCGTGACAGTCACGTACAAAGAGCCGTAGTGGGTGCTAATGAGGCAATCTGGAAAATGAGCCGAGAGAAAGGCTTCGAGGTTGTCGAAGTAAACAGGGAAGTGAGAAGTTGTGGTGGTTTTAAACGAGACGGGATCCACTTCAATTACAGGTTAGCACGAGAAGTGGGCTGGCGACTTAGTGGTCGCGCTGTTGCTTTTTTAGGGGGCCCGCAGGCGCTCAGGAGGTCAGAGTAGATAGTAATGAAGGTCCCCTAGGGGAACATCAGAAGAGCATCGCCGTCGATAATAGAAAAAGGAGGAAAACAAGAAAAAGAGCTCGCCATGCAATAGGCTACATAAACATGCAGGGCGGCAGAAGAAAGGAAAAGTGGGCAGAGATTGAGGAGCAGTTACACAGAGAACAAATAGGGGTGTATGCGGTTACAGAAACGCACCTTAGAGACTCGGAAGAGCCGCCAGTTATTGAGAATTATGTTTGGGAAGGGTGCAACAGAACTAAGTCGGAAAGAAAGAGAGGGGGAGTCGGAACGCTCATCCATCAGGGAGCCAAATGGAAAAGAATAAATTCACAATGTCAAGAGCATCTTTGGTTATCAGGTACAATGAGTGGGAAAGAAACTTGGCTGGGTGTTACGTATTTGTGGACCGGAAAAAATTGCACAGAGAAGAATAGAGAGTTAGTGGAATGCATAAGCGCTGATATTAAGGGTTTCGGGAGTGGTGCTGAAATTGTCCTATTAGGTGACATGAATGCCCACATACAGGATTTAGATGGCTATACCGACAATAACGGGAAGTCAATGCTGGACCTTTGTGAGCAACATAACCTCGTGATCGTGAATACAGGGCCTAAGTGTGAAGGACAGATCACGTGGGCAGTGGGAAACCGGCAATCGACCATTGATTACTGTCTGATGACAGAAGGAATTCATAAGTTGAGAGAAATGGTCATCGATGAGGAAGGGTTTAACAGCATAGGGAGTGACCATAAACGCATCATATTGAAAATGGGATATGTAGTTGGGAAAGAGAGCAAGGAGAGCGAAATGGCCAGTCCAAATTTGAACGCTGAACAAATAGCAAATACAATCACTAGAGTTGAGGAAGAACTTGGCAAATGGCCAAGTAAAGAGTGGGAATATGGTGAGCTTCTAAGTGTAATAATGACAGAAATACGGAAAGAGAAACAACATGTTCGTTGGAAAGGAAAAAAGAAACCAAAAAGCTGGTGGAACAAGGAGATACGAGAAGCGATCGCCGAACGACAGAAAGCATCTCGAGAGCACAGGCAGGCAAAGAAGGCGCAGTTGTCACAGGATGAAGTAACTAGTAAATGGGAAATATACCGGGAGAAAAAGTCTATGGTTCAAATACTGGTGCAAGCAAAATTAAAAGGTGAAAGTGAACGTTGGTTGTCAGAAATACGTGAGAAAAAGAAGGCCGCACCTAGAATATTTTGGAACCACATAAAATTATTAGGCAGGAAGTCAACAACAATACAACAACATATCCTAGACGAAGATGAAAGGACTGGAAGGAGAAGCGGCAATAAATTACATCCGAAAAATAACAGCCGAATCTTTCCAAGGCAATGACGAGGTTGTATTTGAAGAAAAAAAGAGCATGAAAGAGACCCAGGAAAAAGAGCTGGTTCTGACAAATTTAAACTGGAAGAAAGCGGAAGAGAAAATTCTTAAGCGCACAGCCACAGGGGGTAGACGAGGTTCCCGTTAGGTTGATAAATGAACTAGGACCAAAAAGTAAGGAAGCTCTGGTGAGAGCAGTGGAAAAAACTTTAAAAGATAGACGAATACCAGACAGTTGGCGACAAAATAGAATGAATTTAATTTATAAAGGTAAGGGGGAGAAAGACAGAATTCACTCGTATAGACCGTTGAGCATTACATCGGTAATATACAGGCTAGCAATGCAGGCAATCAAATTAAAGCTTCAAGCATGGACAGAGAATAATGGCATTTTGGGAGAGCTTCAGAATGGCTTCAGAATAGGTAGGCGTTTGGACGATAACTTGTTTGTTCTTACTCAGTGTATTGAAATATCAAAAGCAGAAAGCAGACCGTTGCATGTGGCCTTTTTAGACATTACAAGAGCCTACGACAACGTAGAACGCAACATTTTGTGGGATATTCTGGAAGGGGAAGGCTTAGGTAACGATTGTATACAGCTTTTGAGAGAGATTTGCCTAGAAAATACCGTTTGCGTTAAATGGCAAGGGATGAGAAGCGAGGAGAAAGTTGATATCAACAAGAGACTGAGGCAGGGGCGCCCCTTTACCTCCACTCATGTTTATGATGTACATGGTGAGGATGGAGAGGGCGCTAGAAGGAAGTAATATCGGGTTTAATCTCTCATACAAACAGGCGGGTACAGTAATAGAGCAGCAACTCCCAGGTTTATTTTATGCGGACGACATTGTGTTGCTAGCTAACAAGCAAAGTGATTTGCAACGTCTGGCTAATATCTGTGGACAGGAAGGCAACAATTTAGGTTTGAAATTTAGTGTTAGAAAATCAGGTGTTATGGTATTCAATGAGAACAGTGAACAGACAGCGGCAATACAGGGCCAGGAAATACCTCGGGTAAAAGAATATAAATGTCTTGGTATATGGATAAACGAAGGAAATAGATATATGGAAACACAGGAAAAAATAATAACAGTAAAGGGGAAGAGAAACAGCCATAATGAAGCACAGAGCGCTATGGGGATACAATAGGTACGAGGTCCTCCGAAGTATGTGGAAAGGTGTAATGGTTCCAGGACTTACTTTTGGAAATGCGGTTGTTTGCTATAAATCAGGGGTACAATCAGGACTCGACGGGAACCAAAGGTCAGTGGGTCGCCTTGCATTGGGCGCTCACGGGAAGACTACAAATGAAGCTGTGCAGCGTGATATGGGCTGGACTAGTTTTGAAGTGAGGGAAGCTCGCAGTAAAATTGAGTATGAAGAACGGCTGAGGAATATGGAAGAAAGTAAATGGGCTGGGAGAGTGTTCAGGTATCTGTACAGGAAAAACATTGATTCACAGTGGAGGAAAAGAACTAGGAAGCTTACCAGCAAGTATGCGGCCTGTAGGGTGGACAACACAGCAACAAAGAAGGTCAAGCGGAAAGTCAGAGAGGCTGAATTAATCTCATGGGTGGCGGCAATGGAAAAGAAACCTGCCATGAGTAACTACTTAAGAGGAAAAAACGAAATCAGGAAAGAAACCATTTATGATAACTCAAAGGGAAGCTCATTACTTTTCGAAGCGAGATCGGGATGCCTTAGAACACGCACCTATAAAGCGAGATATAAGAAGGAAGAAGAAGCATGTGCTTGCTGTGGTAAAGCTAGGGAAACTACGGAGCATGTTTTATTAGAATGTGAAGACGTCTACCCAGCGGTCGATTTAGGCACCACTGGCCTCCTTGAAGCCCTTGGGTTCAGAGGGAGCAGTGGTAAAGCAAATATGTCCGCAGTAGACATTAGTAAGAGGCGATTGGAGGATTGGTGGAAGAAAAGTAGGGAAACGACAAAAGACGGAGACGTACAAAAGCACAGTTCGCAATAGGGGATCAGAAAATTTGGACGTGGTAGTTCATGGTGTTCTTTTTTTTCTTTTTTCATAGTTTAACCTAGGTAGGATATTAGGCAGTATAGTAGCAAGAGCTTGGTGGCGCAACCCACCGCCCCGTTCCAAAGGGGACGCTCATAATATCCATCCATCCATATCCATCCATCCAACCATAGAGTTTCCTACAAAATTACTAGAGGGAACTCTGGCGCTGCAGTCGTTGTCCTACCATGGGAATGATGGGAAGTACATGGATTTGTCTGATCTTCGTGCTTGTGGATTCAGACGTTCTTGTGGCTTTGTATATTACGCTATACAGGGGCGTAGCCAGGGGGGGGGGGGTTATGGGGCTTCAGCCCCCCCCCCCGAAATTTTTTCGTGCTGTCATGCGCCGCCGACCAAAACAACTCCCGGCGCCGGAATCATGCTCGATTTTGTCCAGAATGTCCTGAATTCACGCTCGAAAAGACATTTTAGCGCAAACATTGCGAAATCGGGCTGGATTTCGTAGAAACGACCATGCATCGGGAGTCACATATCGTAACGCAAGGAGCCCCACCGAGCACAAAATTTCAAGGGCGTTTTGATGGCGAGCGGGCTCTTCTCGGCATCTCGCAGAGGCCGCGGAATCTACGGAGCGCTTGGATTTCAATTCTGAAACTTTGTGGGTATAAAGTTCTCATAACATTTTGATGCGAAAGGTGCGTTGACATTTCCAAAGTCGTGCTTTAGATTTTCAATTCCGGAACTTTGTGGGTCTAATGCTGTTGTAAACATTTGACGCCAAAGGTGCATCGACTTTTCTAAAGCCGTACATCGGGCCATACAACGAGACGAGCCAAATCAACATACTATCAGACAAGTTGACAAAGCACGCAGCGAGGTCCGATGAGACAAAGCGTTGTGGTGGTTCATTTGTGCCGTCAGGTCACAGAAAAGAATATGAATTTTTTTTTCACCTGCGCCAAAGCATCCATGTCAAGACACTAAAGCCATCATTGTAACTAAGTTCTTATTTTTCTACCTAGAATTTTATTCGCGACGATACATTGAGCCTCTTTATTTATGTATTTATGTATTTATTTATTTATTTATTTATTTATTTATTTATTTATTTGTTCTCGCAACCCGCGGGCTGCCGATCCAGCCAGAGCGCATGCGTTTTTCTCGTGCTGCATCGACAACCGCACGGCGCACTTGGATGCGCGTTCGTTTTTGTCTGGCCGACTGCATTTTCGCCTGGCAGAGTTCTGGGCGCTTTCTGGCTAGCAGATGAGAAAAAGAAACAATGCACAGTCGCTCGCCGCCAGCACTGCGGGGACTCGACGGGTTGCAACGCATTCGCTTGAGCACAACCTATCCGTAAAATTTTGTCTCGCCGGTGTAGGATACCGAGCAGTATGCGTACGGTTTTCTGTGGACCAAGCGTCACACGTTTTCTTCGATATTCCTTCGGTAGCCACACTAGGTGCCCAAAGTAGGCATTCGATTGTAGCCCCAACATGATTTCCTTTGCGTTATTCTATTTCGCTGCCCCCCGCCCCACAAAAGAAAAAAGAAGACATTGTTGCGGCGCAGCGAATTGTCGCATGGTGAAAGTTCGATTTTGTTACTTCTTTTGCGGAAAGTAATGGGCCACGGGACGCTTCAGTTGCCGGATACTATTATATTATTGCAATAGTAGCTATATGAAGACTCCAGGCACATTCCTGCCGTTGCCCTCATGTTCCGTATAAATAAAGGCCAAGGGCGATAACATCGTGACCGCGCGCCGCATGCTCTATGTGCGAGTGAAAGCGTGGGGGGGGGAAGGGGGAGGGGGTGAGCCGACGATAGTGACTGTCTTGTGTGCGCAAAGGGAGAAAAGCTGGGAGGAAGCGCGCCGCCTTCCGTCGCACGCGATACATTTTGAGAGTGCAGGGAGGGCGGGGGGTGCTGTGATCTGTGAATCTGTGGTTGCGCAACCTGTTTATTTGCCTTGTTTGACGCATTATATATAGTGACTTTTTCTTAGGTACGTAGATTTATTGGAGACTTATACGTATATTTAACATCTTGTTGCGAGGTTTTGTGTATATGCGCAGTGAACTTTGTTTCCAGTGACGATTTTTTGCCCTGTATCAAGCTGTATCTTCACATTGGATATTCCATTGTATCTTCGCATTTCTAGTGTACGAAGGCGAATCAAATGAAAGTGAGACAACCCGCCCCGCGCAATAATGGTTCGGTTCATTATTTTCGAGGCATGCGCGTAGCACATATGCATCTCATTTACAAGTGACATGCAGAGGTGAGGTTAAATGTTCCTTAATGCTCTCATACACTGGGTTGAACATGGTTGCGTGACATAATGGACACTCCAAAAGTTGAACAGCTTGGTGTCATGAGGTTTTTGACAAATGAAGATGTTTCCCAAAAAGAAATTATTCGCCGTATGGCTGCCGTATGCGTTGAACATTGCGTTTCATTGGCCACTGTGAAGCGTTGTAGCAAACTGTTCAAAGAAGGACATGAAAGTTACAACGACGATCCATGGCCGGGACAAAGCCACTGTGCAATCCCCCCCAACACAATCGAAAAGGCCGTGGTTGCTCAGTGGCTATAGGTGTTGGGCTGCTGAGAACGAGGCCGCGGGATCGAATCCCGGTCACGGCGGCTGCATTTCGGTGGAGGCGAAATGCGAAAGCACCCGTGTACTTAGATTTAAGTGCACGTCAAAGAACCCCAGATGAGTGTGACGACTTTTTGTCTGCAATTGTGACCGGGAATGACTCATGGTGCCGCTACTAGTAGCCTGAAACACTACGGCAAAGCTTACAGTGGAAACAATTGAATTCACCACTCCTAAGGAAACCAAAGGCCGTCATTTCTGCCGGAAAAGTGTTGACTTCTTTTTAGATCGTTAGGGGCCATTATTGATCGAATTTTCTAAACCATGAAGAGACTCTAAATCGTTTCAGATATTGTGAAAGGTCGGATCGGCTGCGTGTCGCAATCAAGAACAAACGACGTGGAAAATTGAGCATTGGGAACATCTTGCTTCACGGCATTGCCCGTTCCCACGTCGCTGTTGTGGTTAATACAAAACTGGCAAAGTTCAAGTGGGAAACGCTGCAACATCCCTCATGCAGCCCAGACCTGTTGCCTTGCGTCTTCCACATTTGATAAAATTTGAAAGAAACTGCTCAAGGGAACCAGATTCGTGTCGGAAGATGACGTGTAGTCATTTACAGATTTTCGAGGCAGCAACCCAAGGAATTTTATGAGACGGGAATTACGCGACTCGTTAGTAGGACAAGTGTCTAAATAATCATGGTGACTACTTTTAAATAAAGTACTCCGTTTGTAATATATTCGCATTGGCTCACTTTCATTTGACTCGCCCTCTTATATTTTGCAGAACTCCTGCTTTTTATATGTGCTCTCTGTTGCGACTATAATTTCGGAGCAATTACTCGCAGTACACGACCGGTGACAGCTGCTCCTGCGCAATACTTTCTAACAAAGGACAGCGTCATTGAGATTTTCCCCTGGTCGTTGCATATTTACAAAAATGTAAACAAGGTTGTTGAATATATATATATATATATATATATATATATTGATCCCTCGACTAATTCTATAATGAGGAGGCCGAGCTGCAAAGTGAGCCCCCCCCGAACGAAATTTCTGGCTACGCCACTGACGCTATATAAATATTATTGTCGTATATTTCGGCGCAATCTATATTCTTCGAAGTGCAGAAGACGCCGGGAACGCGTACAGTTTCTATTAATTGCAACGACTGAGCTTGTCCAGGTGGCCAAATCGAAACGCGCCAAGCGTCTCAAGGCACTGGCATGCCCGCGATAAATTCATAAGGGCGTTTCATTCGCTTGTCGATACGTGCGTCCGTGGCTTAATGGTTTCAATATCAGGCCTCTGTGCTAGAGTCCCTGTGTTTGAATCTTGCCGTCGGGCAATTTTAATGATGTTTATTTAATTATTTATTCCGCAATATACTGTTGAAAATGACGAGTTAACAAAGTCACAATGCCGTTTGAAGCAACTCTATGCATCCAACAACAGCCAGGCGGCTAGGCTGGCCAGGCCTGTTCATCCCTTGTTTGATCGACGCTAGCTGTGCTCGCGGTTCTGCGCTTCAAGCTCGCACGTGTTTTGTCCCATCATGGCCTACTGTTGTGTGCCGAAGTGCAAATCGGACTCGAAGCGGAAAGTACCGGGCATTTCTTTTATAGTATAGAGGAGGCTATGCTCAGGCGCTATATCGTAGTCATTGCCGCTGCACTACGCTTTTCATCGTTTGGCCATACTCTCCTCTGTTTTTCTCACCTCTTTCATCTCCCGCTGCACTGTGCGTTTGTTTTCATCTTTCACTGTGCTCATTGGCTCGGTTATGCCGATGCTCGCTGCAGGAATGGGCGCCCGAGAGCTGTGCTCTAAAATTGATTGCCGAGAAATGCCTCGTTTTTCGCGAATGTGTGTGTGTGTGTGTGTGTGTGAATGAATGTGTGTGTGCCTTAAGCACTTAATCCCAACTACGGTCTCACGCTATATGTCGCATCTAGTTTAATTCCGCTGGCTGGATTTTGTTGTCCTGGGATACTTTTGTAGGCCCATTTAAAATGCATGGGTGATTTTTAAAACGCTGATTTCATCGCAGCAAGAATTCATCCGTTAATTGCACTCCAGTGGCATATACTCTATAGCTCACTCTATATGCAAGTCCAGTTTGGTTTTATTCTGCTGATCGAACTTTTCTTTCCTGGGGCGCTTTTGTTCAGCTGCTGTGCGGCGAAGCAGCACTAGAGGGGCAAAAATTACAGAGGCTCTTAAGATCTCTCAAGAGGTAAGCAGTGAAAGCCTACTCTTCATCCTCTTATCATTTGCCTCTTTCTCTTTGCCTCTTCTCTTTCTCTTCTTTCTTTTAGTCATTACTGCTCACTACTAAGCATTTTGAGTCATTTGTGATCATGGTCATTACAAGCCGTCGTTAGACATGTTGGTCATATAGTTATTTCAGTCATTACTGGTCATTACTAAGCATTTTTAGTCATTTTTTTATTTAAAGATACCTTACAGGCCCCTAGAGGCATTGTGTAAGGGGGGAGAGTACACTCGGAAATTATGCAATAATTAGAATAGAATTAGAATCATCGACAGCAACATCCACTGTTCGGATTGCTTCTAGTGGACACGTCGACTGGCCGCCTGTCACAGCTGTGACCAACCCGTTACTTTATGCAGCTGCCCCTGCTACGAGCGACATGCAGGGGCGGCGCCAGGATTTTTTTACTTGGGGCGGGGGGGGGGGGGGGGGGGCGCAGGGAGGCGGGGAACTTATGCGTTGTGTTTTGACTATTTTTGACTGGGCTGAAGGCCTTCTAAACACATAAGCTATTCCAGTATCGCAGTAAGATATAATTTAAAATTTAGCGCATTTACACAGCAGTGCTTCTGCTAAGAAAATGAAAATTTGTATAATACACAGTGAAGCACATACATAAATAACAGTATGTAATAACGAAAAAGAAGAGGTACCCAGCAGTAACAAAATAACAACAGTTAACTAGATCGCAATATAGCTTTAAAAGAATATATTTCGCAACAGGAGAAAGAACTAACACTTCTAAGCAATGTGCATATTAATTCCAACTTTGGTAGATTACAGAGAAAAAGGTAATACACTCTTGTGGCGCCGGCTGGTGATTCTGAACGTTGGAAATGGGAAAAAGAATAACAAAAACAAATAGGAGAGGAGAGAACTGCAAAAATAGAGTCCGCAATAGGCATTTCAGTCAGTGCCACATTTTGTCATACAGTACAGCAGGTTTCACAAACGCAAATAACACCTCTCCGACTATACACTGTTCACTACACAAGCTATATAAGCCACCGACGTGGCCTCGGACAATACCCTATATGGTCTCTCTTCAAAGTTATGACGGGGACAGAGGAAGGTTTCGTCGCAACCACAGATGCCAATGCCTGCGCTGTGACAGTATAAGACAAAACACAGCCGGGATTTATTCGATGGTGAAGCGGGTGTTCTGATACTGGTATAGGTATTGCTCCTACGTCCGTGGTTGTGCGCAATTTTCCCACGAAAGCGCCGCAAAGATACGATGGGGTATCATTACACCGGTATACTAACACAGACGCGTATACGTAGATTACCGTGCACAGCATCAAACATGTCGACAACACGCTGAAGATCTATCTTATTGGCAGGAGATCGCTAGATCGCAAGCACAGCTAGGTCGCTCAGACGGTTATTCATCTTGCTGCGAAGTTAAAACGTGCGCTCGCAAGATGGTGACAATACCGGTATCGTCACAGTTGCGCAGTTCGTGGAAGGCTAGTTTATAGTGTCCCAAGACAGTCACCAATTACAGCAGTGTGTCTATTCTGCACTTCCTTTCGGCTTCGATGCGCTGAAGAAGTTTCGTCATCAGCTTGCACTCAACTTCAACGCTTTCGATGTCGCATGTATAATGCTCGGCGAAAGGCTTGAGTAAGGAGATGTCCATAAAATTCTCACTCCGTGGGTGGAGGGCGCTAACTCCGCAGAGTACAGCATTATTCTCTGTAAACCGCCTAGTCGGCTCCGCAATCAGGTGGTCCAAAACGGGTAGAAAAACTTTGACTCTGAATGTTTCCTTTGAATCTGGAGCCTCTTCTTCAACGGGCCGTCCTTCTCTCAATACATACTGTTCTAAATGAAGCGGAAGGCGCGTCATTCTCTACTTTTCTCTTTAGGACACCCCGTTCTCCTCGGATATACTGCAGCTTTGCGCCCAGACATTGTCAAATGCGTTCTGCGAATTTCTCATTTCCGAAAACTCAATAACTGTGTGTGCCATGAGGCATACCTGACTAATATTGCAGTGCCTACGTTGCAATAGGTCCGAAACAGGGGCTTAGCCAGGGGGGGGTGGGGGGGGCTTATGGGGCCTGAGCCCCCCCCCCCCTCTCCCCGAAATTTTTGCGTGCTGTCATGCAACGCCGACCAAAACAACCCCCGGTGTTGGAAATTGTTCTGAATTTTGTCTAGAATGTCCTTTTCACGCTCGAAAAGACATTTCAGCGCGAGCATAGCGAAATCGGGCTGGATTTCGTGGCAACGTTCATGTACCGGGAATCACATAACGCAAGAAGCCCCATCCGAGCACAAAGTTTCCAGGGGTGTTTTGATGGCGAGCGGGCTCGTCGCGGCATCTCGTGGAGGCCGCGGAATCTACGGAGTGCATGGATTTTAATTCTGACACTTTTTGGGTATAAAGTTCTCATGAACATTTGATGCGAAAGGGGCATTGATATTTCCAAAGTCGTGCTTTACGTTTTCAATTCTGGAACTTTGTGGGTTTAATGTAGCTATAAACGTTTGACGCCAAAGGTGCATTGACTTTTCTAAAGTAGTACATTGGACCATACAACGAGGCAAGCCAAATCAACAGACTATCAGACAAGTTGACAAAGCACGCAGCAAGGTCCTATGAGACAAAGCGTTCTGGTGGTTAGTTTTTGCCGTCATGTCACAGAAAATAATATCAAAACTATTTTTCACCTGTGCCAAAGCAGCCATCTCAAGACACTAAAGCGCCAGCAAAGGTAACTACATTCTTATTTATTTTTCTGCTTTGACTTTTATTCGCGAGGACACTTGAACCTCTTCATTTTTTTTTCTCGTTATCCGCGGGATGCCGGAGCCTGCCATAACGCGTGCGTTTTTTTCGTGTTGCCCCGACCATTGCGCGGTGCACTTCGACGCGCTTGTTTTTCTCTGGCCGAGTGGATTTTAGCCTGGCAATGTTTTGGACGCTTTCTGGCTAGCAGACGAGAAAACGAAACAATTCGTGGTTGCTCACCGTCATCACTGCTTGCAGGGTTAACAGATTTGGCGATTTCTCGCCAAATTGGCTACTTTTAGAAGCTCCTGGCACCGAAAATCGTGTTTAGGGACTTGACTACTTTATGGCTCCTTTTGGAGGTGTTAATTGGTATAGGTAGTGGCCGAATCACACTCCCCCCGATGGCCCCCTCGAAGCAACAACCCCAAACGTCAGATCTTCAAGGCCAGGCTTTTGTGTCTTGCAAGCTCCGGAAGCAAATTCAGGAGCTGAAAGTATATCATAGCCACCACATGTTCGGTGGGACTCTTGGACTTGTCACCCTGGGCTCCCCAGGACTGCCCGAGATGAATCGTATGCAACGCCCATTGGCTGAACTCCACGTCTCGAGCAGTTCGGGACTGTCATTGACGGATAATTGAACAGGCCCAAGCAGCTGCCTCCGAGTAAAAGGAATTAACCAATCTTATAGGCAATGCTCTTGCGTCATCCGAAGGACGGAAGCAATAGGCGGTGTGCCAACATCACCCCAGCGACGACTACCTCTGTAGAGAATCTCGAAGACCATGGTTCTTCGGGTCAGAAACGACTGCAACAATCAAAAACACGTCATGGCAGCCATGACATTACAGGTGCCAATGTCTATCTGACTATGCGACTGCGTACCAGGGAGCTGAGAACGTGTGTGACGTCATACAGTACATACATACAAAAACACGTCATGGCAGCCATGACATTACAGGTGCCTATGTCTATCTGACTATGCGACTGCGTACCAGGGAGCGGAGAACGTGTGTGACGTCATACAGTTCGCACGGGAATGTTTAAAATGAAGTCATAGTGGCATAGAGTTAATATAACCATCTGTGCAAGGATCGCGTTCAGCAAGTTTATTCTGGCGATACCACTTCGGCTATGATGGGCAAATGTTCGTTTGTCGCACCGTGGCTAGATTTTTGGCTAGCAATTAAAGCTTTTGCCGCAATTGGCGACATTTTTGGCTACTTTTCGGAATTTTTCGGCTACTTTTTTGTTCCCAAGACCTGGCGACCCTGCTGTGGGGACTCGACGGATTGTAACGCGTTGGGTTAAGCGCGACCTATCTGGAACGTTTTGTCTCACCGGTGTAGGATACCGAGCAGTATGCGTATGGTTCTTTGTGGACGAAGCGTCTCACGTTTTCTTCGATATTCTTTCGGTAGCCAGATTAGGTGCCCAAAGTACACATTCGATTGTGGCCAACATGCTTTTCATTGCGTTTTTTTTTTCATTTCCGTAACCCTGCCCCACAAAAGGAAAAAGTCATTGTTGCTGGGCAGCAAATTGTCGCATGGTGAAAGTTCATTTCCTTACTACTTCTTTTGCGGAAAGTAATAGGCCACGGGACGTTTCAGTTTATTTATTTATTTATGTATTTATTTATTTATTTCGGATACCTTCCTGGCCCGAAGGCATTACAGAAAGGACTGGTAAGTGAAAAAAACAGTACATAATTATACAATAATAGGTATTACAAAACGGTAGAAAATACAGCAATCTTGAAGTTGTCAACGTCAGAAATGGCAGCGATGGAGGGAGGGAGGTCGTTCCAGTCGGCGCTAGTCTTAGGAATTAAAGAACCATGACACATTTTTGTTCTAAAAAATGGAACACCAACTTTAAACATGTGATCGAAACGGGATGAAATGTATGAAGGGCGAGTAAAAAGATGATACTTTAATAGTGGGTTGTGGTGACTGTGGAAAAGACAGTCTAAAACATTTACGGCGCAATGAATGGTCCGGTAAAGTAAGTTTTTCATGGAAGTAATGCTGGCGTAACGGGAATACTTAGATAAGATGAAACGTGCTGCGCGATTCTGGATAGAGTCTAGTGTTTATTAGTGGGATTTGATAGTTGCCGGATACTCTTATTATATTACTGCGGCAACAATTATATGGACACTCCAGGCGCATTACTGCCATCGCCGTCGCCCTCATGTTCTGCATAAAGTCCAAGGGCGATAACATTGTGACCACGCGCTGCGTGTTGTATGTGCAAGTGAAAGCGTAGGCGGGTGGAGGTGGCATGGGTGAGCCGACGATGGTGGCTCAGTATTGCGTGCTCAAGAGAGAAAAGCGGGGAGGAAGCCCGCCGCCTCCTGTCGCGCGCGATATAGATCAGGGGGAGTGGAGGGAAGGGGGGCTGTGATCTCTGAGTCTGTGGTTTCGCAACATGTTTACTTGCCTTGTTTGGCGCATAATATACAGTGACTTTTTCTTAGATACATATATTTATTGAAGACTTAAACGTATATTTAAATATCTTGTTGCGGGGTTTTGTGTATATGTGCAATGAACTTTGTTTCCAGCGACACTTTTTGTCCTTTATCAAGCTGTATCCTCGCATTTATAATGTACGAGGGCGAGTCAAATGAAAATAAGCCAACCCACCCCGCGCAATAATGGTTCGGTCCATTATCTGCGAGTCATGCGCGTAGCACACAGGCATCTCTGATCTACAAGCGTGACACGCACATGTGATGATAAATGTTCTATAATGCTCTCATACATTTGGTTGAACATGGTTGCGTGACATAATGGACGCTCTAAATGTTTAACGGCATGGTGCCGTGAGGTATTTGACAGCTAAAGGTGTTTCCCAAAAAGAAATTAGTCGCCGTCTGGCTGCCGTGTACGTTGAACATTGCATATTATTGGACACTGTGCAGCGTTGAAGCAAACTGTTAAAAGAAGGACTTGAAAGTTGCAAAGACGACCCAAGACAGGGCCAACGCCACCATGCAATCATCCCCAACACATTTGCAAAGGCTGATGAGCTGATTAGAGAAGAACGGAGGATAAGCATCGATGAATTGGTAGGGCGTGTGAACATCAGTCACGGTTCGGGTCACACCATAATTCATGAACATCTCGGTTATCGGCTCTTGTGTGCGCAATGGATGCCCAAGATTTTGAACCACCACCAGAAGATGGAGAGGTTCGGCGCTGCCTTGACTCATCTAATCCGGTAGCACAATGAGGGTGACGACTTTTTGTCTGCAATTGTGACCGGGGACGAATCATGGTGCCACTACTACGAGCCTGAAACACGACGGCAAAGTTTACAGTGGAAACATTTGAATTCACCAGCCCCAAAGAAAGCAAAGGCCGTCATTTCTGCCGGAAAGGTGTTGCTGACTTTTTTTTTAGATCGTCAGGGGCCATCATTGATAGAATTTACTAAACCTGGAGAAACTATCAATCGTTTCCGATATTGTGAAACGCCGGATCGGCTGCCTGTCGCAATCAAGAACAAACGACGTGGAAAATTGACGAATGGGGTTTTCTTGCTCCACGACAATGGCCGTCCCCACGTCGCTGATGTGGTTAATACAAAACTGGCATAGTTAAAGTGGGAAACGTTGCAACATCCGCCATACCGTCCAAACCTGTCGCCTTGCGACTTCCATATTTTGGGGTTATTGAAGAAACAGCTCAAGGGAACCAGATTCGTGTCGAACGATGACGTGAAAGAGTCAGTTACAGATTTTTTGAAGTAGCAACCCAAGGAGTTTTAGGAGACGGGAATCACGCGACCCGTTAGTCACAGGGACAAATGTCTAAATGCTCATGGAGACTACTTTTAAATAAGGTATCCCGTTTGTCATATATTCGCATTGGCACACTTTCATTTGACTCGCCCTCGTATATGCTGCAGAACGGCTTTTTATATGTGCTCTCTGTTGCGACTATAACATCGGTGCAATTACAATAGACGACCGTTGACAGCATTGGTGACAATACATTTGAACAAAGGACAGCATCACTGAGATTTTTCCCTGGCCGTTGCATATGTACACAAATATAAACAAGGTTCTTGAATGCCATAGTTTCGTTAAAATATTACTCCTCAACTTGTTCATCTCATGGCCTTTACATTTTTCATATCAGCGGCATGCACTGCTTTGCTGGTTTCAAACTCATATAGTTCCAAAGTTCGTGTGATGTTTTCTTTACTTATTGAATAGAGAGAAACATGGAAGCATTGATATCAGTTATTTCGGGCACAATTTTGAGACATACGAGTATATTCTTTCATGAAAAAATTCATATTTTACTTGTCTTGACATTGCGTAGCGTTCAAGAATTAGTTTGCAGCATCTTTAGCTATGGCAATGCAGTTGTTATTCATGTATTTGATGCTTCGACAAATTCTATAAGAAGGAGGCCGAGCTGGAACGTGAGCCCCCTCCCCCCCGAACAAAATTTCTGGCTACGCCACTGGTCCGAAAGAACCTAGTACCTTGGTAAATATATATCTATATGCTTAAATGCAAGAGAAGGGAGAAGTTCATTTGCTCAAGCAGACCCGTATGTTCCGTTGCCCGCCTGCTGTTTGTAGCGATGACTTCAGCGAGACATACAAGGATAGTAGGAAAGCTTTTCATTGCCGCTGTGCAAGGCGCTATCTGACACGCCCATCGTGTATCGCTGTGACACTACAGCTCTATCACTGGTAAAGACAACATTTTCTGCACATCTACGTACAGAGAGTGAATTGCAGATCCACTCAGGAAAACATAGAGGCATTCTAAAATAGAGAAAATATCCCTCACCGGTTTTATCACCTTGCAGACATCCGCGATGACTAGACTGAGGCGGTGGTTCATGCAGTGGGCGTACCCTGCCTGCGGCACTTCCTGCCTAACAGCGCCTGGACGCCCCTTGAGGTACCGCGCTCATGAAACTCGCACCATCATATGTTTGAGCAATGCACAGCTGAGTATCTATGCCGCAGCGATTCAACGTTTCCCTTATGTAGCACAGGAGTGACTTTGCATCCAAGTGCCCAGCGTTGCGGAATTTAAGAAACCGCTCAAGGACAGCCCCATTTGCGTAGTACCTTACTACAACTTATAATTGTTCTGTCTAACTTAGGGCCTTGGTTTCATCGACAATAAGTGCAAAGTACTTGGAGCTTTTCATCTCTTCCTTTATACTTGTCAATGTGATGTGGCTGAGAATTTTGATGATCTGGTCTTGTATCGAATGATGAACGTACTTCGCCTTCGCTGCTCCACCATTCAGTTTCTTTCCGACAATATCGTCATATTTTCCAAACAAGTTCAAGAGCTCAACGAAGTTTCCCTTGTTTTCGCTTGTGGCACTTTCATCGTGGCCCCTCTGAGCGATTTTCTGAACCACAGTGAATCGCAAAATATCTGCGACTTTTGCTATATAGAGGCGATTTTCCTGCAGCACCCTGGAGTACGCGTCGCTGTGATGTGTTGCAAATGACTTGCTCTGTCCTCCCGACTTCATCTGCGAGTAGGAAATCCACGATGTCTGGCAAGACTTATGCGCGAGTGAGTTTTCGTGTTTTCTGAAACCAGCGTCTTTTTCTATGGATTTTTTCCCAGTTACTGTATCCACCGTTGAAAAATGCAGATATCTCATCGGCACTAGTAGAAAACATTCTGCAAGGGTAACAAAAAGCTGCGTCAGCCTGCGCGCTGTACTCCTACCAAGGAAATAGGCGGTGCCAGTCCGAGTGGAAGCTTCTCCTCAATTTACCGTACTTCTTAGATCGAAATGGGTTCAGTATTGGCTGTGTGGGTGACTCTGTCTTAAATTTCGAAATGTCCAAATGGCCTGCATGGTCGACATCCACATTCGAAGTGGTGAATTTGGTCGCGGAATCAGGTTCATCCCTTGCTGCACACGACGCGGAAAGCTCGTCGCACTCACTGTCCATTTGCACCGACGAGGACGGTCAATAAGGCGTCGTCAGAAGTGATGCTGTTCACAGTCTCTTCAAGCGGAATGAAAACGGAGCGCTGAGAAGGATTTCCTTGTTCATGGAGCGTCTCCAAATCTCCCATTGTAGAAGGAGAGAGCTCGATATGGACGCATTGTTGCTTGGCCCGCCTGCTTGCATACGAAAAAAAAAAAAAAGTCGGCAATTGACCTTTTCTGCGACATCTTAAGGCAACCCAATGGTCACAGACCCGCCGTAGTTGTTCAGTGGCTATGGTGTTGGGCTGCTGAGCACGAGGTCGCGGGATAGAATCCCGGCCACGGCGGCCGCATTTCGATGGGGGCGAAATGCGAAAACACCCGTGTACATAGATTTAGGTGCACGTTAAAGAACCCCAGGGGGTCGAAATTTCCGGAGTCCTCCATTGCGGCGTGCCTCATAATCAGAAAGTGGTTTTGGCACGTAAAACCCAATAATTTTTTAACCCAAAGGTCGTGTGGCGTCGACCACACGTTGGGCGAGATGGGCTGGCGTTTCCTCCTGCGACGCGAGCACTGCTTGCGAACGAGCAAACGAACTGGCTGAAGTGGTTGGTGCCACCGCTGCAGTGAACTAGAAGGCTAGAAGGGGTCAGTGCAATGAGCAGAACGGCTGCGCCGCATCGTGAATTGTGCGCCCAGGAGTGATCGTAGCTGCGGCGCTGTCGTCGCTCACTACTGAAGCTCCTGTTACAACTTAATACGGCGAAGAGCATTTTTTAGACGTTTACCAGAGGCAACCCACCCCATTCATCACCCACCTATCCAGAAGTTAACGCAGCTTTGACGCCGACCGTTGACGGGTCAAGCTCGTCCAGCTGAGAATAACAAGCTGAACTAATGGATGAAAGGGGCCAAGTCGACGGTTACCAAAGAACAGCGCCGGCCTTGGATTCCCAGGTTGCAATACGGTTACATATTTCATACCATCGAAGTCGGAGTTCGGCGGAACGGCGTGAAATCCTGGCGGGATATTGCGACCGATTCGACGTTTGTTATTGGCCGCGATACAGTAATCAGATTCCCTAGTCTAGTCGCCTAAGGAAGACGAAGGTATAAAAAGCGGAGGCCTTTCGTTCAGAGAGGCTGATGTGTCCTGATATAAACTCGGACGTTTAATATGCTCCTTCATGGAGTGGGCTTCCGTACCCGGAGCCCGTGTGCATAACGTAAATAAACCCCTTTAAAGCGAAGCTTTCTTTCCATCTTCCTTCGACTTTCCCACTACTGCTGCTGCTGCTGCTGTCTGGCACACCGCGTCGGGGAGTGGTTCAGAGCGCGTGTATACATGACAGGAGCGCGGCAGAGAAGGCGACGCGAGAAACTCGCTTGGAGTTTGCACCACGTCGAATGTACACATACCCTCTGGAGCTCCCTGGGCGTCGCCACATTAACATGATCTTGGATTGTAGCGCGAAATGACACGGATAGAGACTAGAAGCAGACAAGACGTCCAAGCAGCGCTCGTCCTGTCTGCTTCTAGTCTCTGTCCGTGTCACTTCGCGCTAAAATCCAAGATCATGTGACCGTACCAACTCGCCCAACTTTCTATCCTTTTGCGTCGCCACATTAGCCTCTTGACAGCTGTAATTATCCGTAACCCCCTGCAAAAGCATTGCAGAAACTGCAGCTCTTACCTTTCTTCTAACGTGCAAATCCAGAGGCTAGCTAGCTAGAATGGTAGAGAGGAGGGGGGAGAGGAAGCAGAGATAGGATAGAACAGACCCAGTCGCTAAACGAGTGAATAACAGCCTTGCCACTCTTCGCTCGCAGTTCCCATTCGACGGGAAGGGGGGGAGGGGGGATATAGAAAAGTTGACATGAGAAGGCAGTTGACTAAACGCTACTACTACAGACACGACAGCGGTTGCGGGGAAACGGGATAAATTTAAATTTAAGGTACAGTAGGATACGTCCCTACTATTTCTGAAAAATAAACCCCATGCAAATATGTCAAGCGGACAACTTACGCAGGTCGTGCAGAAAAAGAGAAATGCATTATCTAATACACACCGCAGGGTCTAGGCGACACCACGGAAACGTCGGCACGTCAAATCAGCACTTCTGTGCTTGCCGCGGTAGCTGTGCGCCTATGCCACTGTTCGAGGTCGCGGATTTGATCCCGACCGCGGCAGCCGCATTTCGATGGGGGCAGAATAAGAAACTCCATAATTCAAATAAAGTTTAGCACTTCTGCCACGATTCGATGTGCCATGTGAGGCAATGACAATACTCAACCCTCTCAGACGTTATAAAATATGGCGCACAACAAATGCCTCAAGCAAACACTTCAATCTGTGTGTTCTGTGTAATACGCAGACAAACAGCAGGAGTGCACGCAAGGTAACGTTTAAAGTCAACTGAGCACTCTCGCGTTGCACTGACCGTTAAAGAAATGAAACATTCGCCGTCGACATCGCCGCTAATTATCGTCAATCAAAGCTAACAGCACAGAAAGCTTCGCATACATCGATTCCCACAGTGCGTGGGATCTGCATAATTTTTCCTTCATTCCTACTACCGGATGTACTCATCGATGGGCTTGGTGGATTTTTGGCTCAAGCGCCACTTCGAGCCGCAACACTCCCAAGTATGTCGGCATTACCGATAGGCAATTATTCTGTCTTTACCGACAGGCAATTAGGTTCGTGGAGCAGATGGCTGACTAATTGGTGGCGTCCTGCAAGGTTGGGTGGCTTACCGCTTCTTTTTGAATGTAGGCAGCGTTATCACGATGGTTTTATGCGAGAAAAGTTGCAGCTTAGAAGGGTCATGACCTCTCAACTCGTTTGACCCCACTTGCGATTTTGTGGCCGAGGCTATTACATCCGAGGCACGAACTTGGCGGTTTACGCAAGCAGACCGAACAACGAAGAAATGTAACCCATTTTTAAATCTATTTAGAACCGTTGGAACCATCTCTATCTCATTGCGGCAGTTCGCGCTGTATTTCAAGCGCCTATTCTATCACAAGCGCTAGGGTAATTGCTTGTGATCAGAAATTTTCTAATAAATCGCTATGATTAAACAAGGCTGTCCTTTGTAAGCGGCGCTGCTCTCATACATCTGCCTCCAAATTATAAGACATCAAAGTTGACATTTTGTTTCATACCGCCTACCTTGGATCAGCTTTTCGGTGCTCTTGGGGGGGGGGGGGGGGGCAAAGGGGTCAGGCGGAAATTTGAGGGGGGGGGCGCACACCGTGCCCCCCTGGCGCCGCCCCTGGTGACATGGACGGCCAACGCATCCCTCAAGACTAGATTTCGCCGACACAGCACCTTTCTATCTCGGCGACTGCGCAGAAGAGACTTCACTGTGTCTGAATTTTTGGACGCCACCGCAATCATCGACTGCCACCTATATAAGCAACTCGACTGCTCGAGTTGCTTCTAGTGGGCACGTCGGCTGGCCGCCTGTCACAGCTATGACCGACCCGTTACTTTACGCAGGTTAGTAACAAGCATTCTACAGTCAAGTCTAATGACCCCTGCTTTATCCAGCTGACATGCCCCAACAGCTTGTGTTTATGTTGCCTGCATGTACAAAATATAGTGTTGTCATTGCTGAAACTTTGTGGCGACTTCGAATCCAATGTAGATCCGTCTACCGAGCAATTATTAAAGGAACTTCTTGAGGGTCAAAAGACCATGCATAAAAAATTAGATGCGATAGAGTTGAAACTCAAGAAGGTTGAAACATAAATGTCAGTCGTTAAGGAATTGGGCACCAAAGTATCCAGTCTCGAAAAAGTTGTTCAGGCATTGGAAAAAATGGTAGCGAGTTTTGAAGACAGAAGTAGGTGAAACAGTATTCAGGTTTTTGGAATCCCTGAAAGATCGGAAGAAACACAGGACTCGCTTGAATCGATCGTTGTTGAAGACTTGTTCAAAAATAAGCTCAGTGCAGAAGTGAAATCTGTGGACAGACTGCATAGAATAGGGCGCACGCAGCCAAATAAACCAAGACCGGTAATTTTAAAATTCATAGACGACCGGGAAAAAAAAGCGTGCTGAAAAACTGCTTTTAGCTGAAAGGAACTGCTTTTTCAGTGTCGGAGGACTTCTCGGCAGCCACCAGGCAAATCCGGAAGAACTTGTGGGACAGTGCGTCCAATAATAGAAAAGCAGGCGCCAAGGTGGAACTAACATATGAGAAGATTAGAATTGATAATCAAATCTATGAATGGGACAGTCTTCATATGAGAATGGTTCCTTTTGGTGGGCGCAGCAGCAGGCTTCGTGATAAACAGTGACGTAAAAGCGACGTAACAAAGCAGTTTCGATGTTTGAACAGAAACGCCCGAAGCTTAGTAAATAAAGCTGCCGACCTAGAAAGCGTTGTAATGGCGCACAAGCCACATGTACTAATAATAACGGAAACTTGGTTACACCAAGATATTAATGATTATAAAATAACACCGCCGGGCTACAAAATATACCGTAACGACAGAGATTCCCGCGTCGTCGTCGTCGCCGTTTTGTTCCAAGAATCACACTTAGTGATTCTTGGACATCAAAAGAATCGAATGTGTTATCGGTAAAGTTTTTCTAGATGAGCTCAATATGATCATTGGGGGTTTTAATCGTACACCCAATTGTTGTGACGAGTTTGTGGATCAGTTGAACGAACTTTTTTGTATGTACAAAACTAATGCGTGCAACATCTTAATGGCTGGGGATTTCAATTTTCCTATGGTGAATTGGGCAGATGAGTTTCCAGATGCCCTTTGAAATGCTTCCGTACCTTTTCTTGATGTTTTACTATTCCATGATCTGACGCAGTTGGTAAAAATGCCCACTCGTATCCAAACGACTCTAGCACAATTTTAGATATTTTTCTTGCTAGCAGAGGCACATGCCGCCGTAGTCCAGACGTGCCAATATATGATAGCATTTCGGACCATAATATAGTGTCTCTAACCATCCAGCTATGCTTTGTTAAGAAGTTCGATAAAAAGACGAGCTTTGTACGTGTGTTTTCGCGTGCTAGTGACGTGGACATTCTGGACACTTTAGACGATTCTTTCTCTTGTTTTTCAACACTTTTTGAACAAAATGAGTGCACTGTCGACGAATTGTGGCGCTTATCCAAGTACCTGGTGAGAAACTGTATTAATAATTTCGTTCCACATAAGAGCAAGGTATTAAACCGATCGAATCCCTGGATGACGAAAGAAGTCATACGCCTAGGACGTAAAGTAAAAGAAGGTAAGAAAACAACAAAAAACTAAACCATCAGTGTCTGGCATAGACAAGATAACTGAGATGTGTATAAAACTAAAAGACAGTTTGAAGAAAACGAAAGAAAAATATCAAAGTGAAGATTTGAAGAATTTCCTTCTAACGTCACTAGATCAGCTAGGGCGGTACCTTTCGCCCCAAAAATGTACAATTTCGAGCAGATCAGTGAACAACGAAGTAGTAACTGATAAGAGGGAAATAGCAGACACATTGAATGATTATTTTTGCTCAGTTTACTCTGATAATTACCTTACCCCCGATTTTGCCACTTTTGACGAAATCATAGCTATCGAGGACGTTTCTATATCTGAAGAAGGCGTACTGTCACTTCTTAATCTAGATCCTAACCAATCGCCAGAGATTGATGCCATACCGGACGACTTCCTTATAAGGTATGCTGAATGGCCTGCCAAATATCTATGCTTGATTTTTAAAGCGTCACTTTCACGCGCTGAACTTCCCAACATTGGAAGTATGCTAAGATCACACCAGTACCTAAAACCTGATCACTCGCGTGTGTCCTCTTTCAGGTCTATTTCCCTAGTATGTTCTAGTGCAAAAATTTTTGAACATATAATATTTAAACACGTTACCGTCTGTGTTGAAAGTAATAACATAATTAGCCCCTGTCAACATGAATTTCGCAAAGGATTCTCAACGGTAACCCCGCTTGTTGAGACAATACGTGACCTTGCAGCAGTGGTTGATATGCATAGCCAAATAGATATGATATTGTTACGGAAGGATGAAAAAAGACAGAGGAAGAAGAAGATTGCGAGACGCTGGCTGCTGTGTGTTGTTGGTGGTCAGCCATCTTGTCTATGCTGACTCATCCTGTATATATATTGTAAATACAGTCTTTATGTACTCCTAACATCCCCTGTTGGATCTGGAGGACAATCCCAATTGCTGTCCCCCAGATTTCGGACCTTGCCGTTGGGTGCGGGAGTTGGCCGAGGTTGAGGAGGACTTTGAGATGAAAACTGGAGGTTTATTTACATTATTTACAGTGAGAGTACAAAGAAATGAACAAATTAACAGTCATAAAGTCATTACGGGCCGGCAGCAACTCGGACGCTGCGGCCCGTGGCAAGAAGCTCGGAAGAGATGAATGAAGGAATGCCCTCTTGCTGCTCCCGGTCTCTGGCTTTTGACCCCTTCCGTGTCTCGAAGTCACGTCACGTTCGGCCAATCGGCGAGCCCGCTCAGGTGGCGTCATTTTCGGCCAATGTTAGGCGCCCGTGCGAGTGTACGTCACATTCGGCTCAGAGGGTCACTCCTTGGGCTCCAATTGTCCGAGGGATTATTTGTCTGCGGTATTGCCTTCCCGGTCTGCAACTACCGTCACAAAGGCGGACGGGGGGATTGCTTCCAGGGCTTCACGGTACATTACGGCCGTCGTTGCCTCGCGGCTTGCAAGCGCCGTCACAATAGGCGGATGGGGGCAGACGGGTTGTCTTCGAGCGAACTTTCAGAGCTGCAAAGCAGCTTTCCTCGGGACCCACGTTACCTGGAACAGTGCCAGGCTCTCGCTACACTTTCGGGAAGAGACAAGCAGTGGGACAACAGCTCTACATGCGGCGCACGAGGTGGGGGACGCCAACTTGTTTGCACGTGCCGCGCCTCGGGAACGTGGTGGATGTGCTTCTGCGCTCCTTAATTAGCGGTGACGTGATTCGATGTGGTCTGGTGAACTCGAAGGAAGCTCAGGAAAAGGTCCCGTATCTAACACCCCGTAACATATTATTACGATATTATCCGTAGATACCCGAGAGACGAGCCGCCGCGAGAACGACGACGAAGTGGGTCTGTGCCCTTGGCGCGAGTGAATGTCGGCCTGGCGCTCTGGCTCCAGTCCAGTGTAAATAGCCTGTAAATAGCCTCTTTCGTCTGTGTCTTTCTACACGTAACATTCTGGTGGAGGTCAGCGATCCCTGTCCTCGCCACGGAACTCCGGAGTGGTCGGTACATCGAGCTTGTCACCATGCCTCCCGGTGACGAGCCCGCCTCTGCAACGGCTTCGGCTGGTTCGACCGCTCCAATCGTCACGGTTGCCCAACATCGCGACCCTGGTGTGTTCTCTGGCCTGGAGGGACAGGACGTTAATGAATGGATCAAGCTATATGAACATGCCAGCGCTAATAACAGGTGGGACCCAACAATTATGCTCGCCAATGTGATCTTTTATCTTGGCGGCACCCCACGCGTGTGGTACCAGACGCATGACGACGAGATAAGCAGTTGGGACACTTTCAAAGAAAAGCTACGGGAACTGTTCGGCGACCCCATTGGCCGCAAGGTTGCCGCGAGAAAGGCTCTTGCGTCTCGTGTTCTGACATCTACAGAGCCGTACGTTTCATACAACTTCGACGTCTTGGCTCTGTGTCGCAAAGCTGACGATGCTATGTCTGAATCAGATAAAGTGTCCCATGTTCTAAAAGGCATCGCCGACGACGCTTTCAATTTGCTTGTTTTCGGCAACGTCTCGACAATCGATGCCATCATTAAAGAATGCCGTCGCCTTGAACAAGCCAGGAGCCGTCGTATCACGCACATCACGCGGCTACCCAACACCGCTGCTACGTCGGCATGTGAGGGTCGACCGCGTCAGGCCACCACCTGTGACGACGTCACCCGTATTGTTTGCCGCGAGCTCGAGGCCGCCTGTTCGCCAACTTTCTCCACGACGCCTCCCGATCCGCCAGCAACCACGATTGCCATGATTCAGGCCGTAGTCAGGCAGGAATTTGAGAACATGGGTCTGAACTCCGTGTCTTCAACATCTACACCCAGCGTTCCCCAGTTCTCTACCGGCCCTCCTCGTCCCCGACAATCCTTTTCTACCACATCTCGCCGCAACTCGTCCGAATGGTGTATCCCTGATGACAGACCAATCTGCATTCACTGCTGTCGCATCGGCCACGTCGCTCGTCACTGCTGCAACCGATGGCCACCGCCTCCTCGGACATACGCCGCCACTGATTCCCGCACCTTTGGCCCTTCTGTTCCCTATGCCACCCGCCATGAACGGCAGGACACCTCGGCGTATCTCGAACCTATGACCGTGTACGTCGCCGTTTTTTCTGGCCGGGCCTCGCCCGTTCCGTACGACGTTACGTCGCCGCTTGTGAACTTTGCCAACGACGCAAGAAGCCTTCCCAGTCCCCCGCTGGTTACCTGCAGCCGCTCGACATCCCTGCCGAGCCCTTCCATCGTGTTGGCTTAGACCTTCTCGGCCCATTTCCGGAATCTACATCAGGAAACAAGTGGGTTGCAGTCGCGGCTGACTACGCGACCCGCTACGCCGTTATAACCCGCGCTCTTCCGACTAGTTGCGCAACTGACGTTGCGGACTTCCTTCTACATGATATCATTTTGATGCATGGTGCTCCATGTCAATTGCTAACAGACCGTGGCCGTACGTTTTTGGCGAAAGACATTGACGACATCATGCGGGCCTGCTCCATTCAGCATAAATTTACTACGTCCTACCACCCTCAAACGAACGGCCTCACTGAGCGTTTGAACCGCACCTTTACAGACATGCTATCCAAATACGTTTCAGACGACCACCGTGACTGGGACCTGGCTCTACCCAACATTACCTTTGCATACAACTCTTCCCGTCTCGAAACTGCCGGCTTTTCCCCGTTTTACCTCTTGTATGGCCGCGAACCGACGCTACTACTAGACACCGGGCTTCCGTCCACCACAGCTTCAACTAGCGCTTATGCCCGTGATGCAATCGCCCGTGCTGACCATGCTCGTCAACTTGCGCGCGTTCGTCTACAAGTCTCTCAAGACAAACAGAAGCGACGCTACGACCTCCGTCACCGTGATGTCCATTTTGCGCCCGGCACCCTCGTGTTGCTTTGGTCACCATCGCGTAAAGCTGGCCTTTGTGAGAAACTGCTTTCCTGTTATATCGGCCCATATCGCGTGCTCCGCCAAGTGACCGATGTCAGCTATGAAATTGCTCTAGCCACGCCCACAACGTCCTTCGGTGTGACAACCAGTGACATTGTCCACGTCACCCGACTCAAGCCCTACAACTCTTCACGTGCCTTGGGTATTTAAAAGCACCGTGACGGCGCTTTTGCCGCCGGGGGGTAGTATTACGATATTATCCGTAGATACCCGAGAGACGAGCCGCCGCGAGAACGACGACGAAGTGGGTCTGTGCCCTTGGCGCGAGTGAATGTCGGCCTGGCGCTCTGGCTCCAGCCCAGTGTAAATAGCCTGTAAATAGCCTCTTTCGTCTGTGTCTTTCTACACGTAACAAAATTATTAGATTTTGAAAAAGCCTTCGATCGTGTGAGTCACCAGAAATTACTGCTTAAACTCAATCCAATTCTGAGAAATGAGCCTTTACTTTCGTCAACAGCAGCATATCTTTCCATGAGAAGCCAATGTGTAACAGTCAATGCTGTAAACTCAAGCTCAGCCCGGGTGATATCAGGTGTTCCACATGGTTCTATTTTAGGGCCATGGTTTTTCCTGTAATTTTTCAATGATATCGGACAAAATTTATCTGTAAAAATAAAACTTTTTGTGGACGATTGCATACTATCGAGAAATTCGCGGTCCTAGTGATCAAGAATCTGTAAACGCAGCATTATCCACATTGCACACATGGTGTGTTAATTGGCAGATGACAATTAATTACAAAAAATAAACAGTCGCAATGAGGGTGACGCGGAAAAACAACCGTTTTTGTTTACTTACCGCATTGCTGGTCATGCTCTGTCAGAGGTCTCTAGACATAAATACTTGAAATTGATACTCACTTCTGACTTAAAATGGAATGACCATATCGAGTACATTGAGAAAAGGACCATGAAAAAGCTGTTATCTGAGGAGGCTTGGAAATGCCCACGCTGGACATAAAACTTCTCGCATACAAGACATTTATTAGACTGTCGTTGGAATACGCAGCTGCAGTGTGGGATCCCTCTACTGTGTTCAACATAAAAAAAACAAACTAGACAGGGTTCAAAGAACATCTATCCGATTTGTCCTTAATTGTTATACCTGGCAGACGTCACCCTCACTCCTCTTACAAAAAGCGGAACTTGAAGGGCTACAAGGAAGTGCGGAAAGGCTGAAATTCTTTTATTTAGTTTTTCATTACAAAGAGAGAGAGAGAGAGAGAGAGATAATGAAGAGGAAAGGCAGGGAGGTTAACCAGATATGAGTCTCCGGTTTGCTACCCTACACTGGGGATGGGGGACAGGGGTTAGAAAGATGACAGAGAGGAAAACACAAAAAAAAGAGGAGGAAAAAAACAATCAAATTTAAGACGACCCACGCGACAACATCGTCAGCAGCAGAGCTCGCAGCGCTCTTTACTGCCCTTCATCATATTGGTGATGAACCGCCACACAAGTGGACAATATTCTGCGATTCGAAGGCGGCACTGCGGTCTCTACTGTCACCTTTACGACGCGGACCGCACGAACAACTAATATTCCATATTACAGAGACGTTATACCATATAAGTGATGCAGGCCATGAAATAACCTTCCAGTGGCTTCCAAGTCACTGCGGGATTATCGGCAATGAACGGGCGGATCACGCTGCCCGATCAGCCCATACGGAGGAGCGCCACGTCCCAATTCCTCTTTCTAGAACTGACGCGGCACGGAAGCTCCGCCTACTTGCTCGGCAATGCACCGCGTCGCAATGGAATGAGCCACATTTAAGAAATACGCGGCTGTACTCACTTGATCCCACACTAAGTCTTCGAGCGCCATCACAGCTTCGCCGTATAGACGCCACGCTTCTATATCGACTTTGGTTGGGCGTTGCCTTTACTAAAGCCTATGCATTCCGCATGGGGATGACCGACACCGCAACCTGTGACCACTGCGGCCATGAAGAATCAATTGGCCATATTTTGTGCGCCTGCCCGCAGTACAGTCTACAGAGGGCATGCCTTCGCCACGAACTTGACCAACTGGACGACCAACCGCTATCCGAAAAAAAGAATTCTACAACATCGAAAGCACCTACCGTCACAGAAGAAGGCCGTGCAAGCGCTATTGCGCTTCTTGCGATCTACCGGCCTGTGTGAACGACTTTAACTGGAACGCCTTTTGTGTGTGTGTCTCCATGTGTTTCATTACAAAATTGGCATTGATAAGGCATCGTGTATAAAACCAGCATCAGAACGTACAAGTGCGCTTTTGTCACTCTAAGAAAGTTGTTGATTTTATAAATCGCACCGATACGTTCGAAAATTCATTTTTTTCTGAGAACAACTCGTGAATGGAATTGCCTACCAGCTGATGTTGTAGAATGCGAAACAGTCGAAGTATTTATAAATGCGCTCAGTAACCAATCCTGATTTTTTCTCATTGTATTGGTTGTATAATGATGCATTTCATTATAGATGATGCAATTTTTTTTCTCTGTGTTCAGTTATTTTTATATTCTTTCACCATGTCTTTGCGATGTTACATGTCGCAATTATTTTCAAAAAAATATCATGTATGCTCACTCCTGCGTAAGGACTGACACCCAGGCTAGCAGTATGGAATGAATAAATAAAATGAAAATAAATAAACATGTTCCAACTTAACTAATGAAGACCAGTCAGTAGTTGCACTGCATTAATGAGCAGTTAACTAAGTAATTACAGAATACAGCTAACTAATAGGACTATATATTAGTGATCAATAGTTACTAACACACTATTCTAAGTTCTCACGGTTTTACACACCTTTAATGACGTGAATATCAGATGAATGTCATAAAAGCAGTGATTCAACAATGAGACCGGCTGGAATCTGGCATTATGAAGCCAATAGTTATAATGAATAACTTATTTAACTGGTACAATGCTAGTTTTGATTCGTGCACTTCTTCATTGGTGTCATTCACACTGTAATTAAATGAACATGTTAAAATACCCTTGCTAAGTGATAACGCTGAGTCTTTCATACAGCATTGCGTTATGGATATCAAATGAAACATCATTCAAACAGTGACTCATATATGATAACTAGGAGTTAGATAACTAGGACAGTTACTACTGGTCCTGAATAATACTGTTTAGTGTGTCAATGGTAGCCTTTATTCATATACGTCGTCATTGATATCAATCCAAAAGTCATTAAATGACTATTTCTTTGGTTACCGTTGCTGACCGATCACGCCGGGTCATTAGTGATCACTAGCAATACGCTCAGTATGAGGTTCTCGTATATTATGCAATATGAGCGTAATGAATATCAAATTAAGTCATACAAACGATGGTTCAATTATATTAACTAGGAGATGGTATGACCGAGTCACTTGTGATCACAAATCACTTTATCTGGTATGACAGTAGTAACCTTGATTCGTGTACATCGTCATTTATCAATCAAATAGGTATTGCATGAGCATTTTTGTTACCATTGTTAATTCATGATGCTCAGTCATTAGTGATCACTAGTGATATGCTCCGTTCAATGTGCTCGTACTTTTAAGCAGCTTACTGTCATGGATATCAAATGAAAAGTCATAAAAATTCTAATTCAAATGTTATACAACTATAAGAGATGGTAAGGTTGAATCACTAGTGATCGCGAATCACTTTGCTTAGTATAACAGCGGTAGTCTTCATTTATTCACTGTCATTTCTATGAATCATTTTCATATTTCAATCACTTGCGATAGCAAAAGAAAAAGAGAAGTGCGTAAGCACTCCCCTCCAGCATGCTTATCGAAGCTGAGGTCGAGTTTGCGAGGGCGAACGGGTGCAAGTGAACGATGTTTTTCCGGCCCAACGCATCATCACATGTCGGCACCTTGTCATATCTTTTTATATCCCCCCCCCCCGTTACATCACCTTGTATATAAGCGTGTTGTTTAACAGTATGAAACAAGTTGGTAGTTTGCGCCACGTACGTCCGCGTCTTGTTCCTTATATACGTTCGTCAGTGTAACACTAAGCGCAATACAATCATGAACGTCCACAAACTAGCTCCGTTCATTGCTTCACTGTTTCATTAAGCTTATTTTTTCTAAATATATAGCAGACAGGTTCGAAATACTGGTGATCACTAGCGATTATGTTCAGTGTTCTCGACTAAACTCCGAACATTTTTACAAAATTTTAGTTGCCTCGGGATTAGAAAGTTCTTGAATGACGTTCTGTTTCGATTGGAGTCACTCGCGCTGAAAATCGGCTGGCGTTTGGATTAATTTGGGCGAAAAAACCTGTAGTTTGCATAAGCAAAACCAAGTGCCGCTGTAAACTCGCCCTCAGTAGTGCATCTGTTTATGCTTCGCAGAATTGAGCCAAAGGTATGGTTGCCAGCAAGGTACTCCTAATAACAACACCTAGATGTTGCTAAATATGTTGGTTAAGGGGAAAGGAAAAATGCAGTCCTAGCGCGCGTAGGAACTACGTAGGTTTCTAGCGAGGGGGAAGAACTTCGCGGCGTGACGCAGCAGGCACTCATGCAATGACAGTGTAGAGTCACTGAAAAAAAAAATTCAGTGTACCGCAAAGGTGTGCGCTGTGCCGGCAACAGTGTGTGGCGGCGGCCATTTCCCCTCCAGACCGCCGACGCGCTGCCAACGCGCGTTGAGTAAGACACGGATTTCCCCCCTGAGTTTCGAGTTCCGTTCGGCGAAACTGGATTATTTTTGTCTGTTTCTTCAAGTGGACATCACAAGTAACACCGGGATCGATATCGACGGTAATGGACGCACTGCGCGGAAGGCGACGGAACTGCATAAAATGTGCGGCGATGGTTTCGACGCTCGCGAACTCTCCGCGTCGCTTAGTGGACGTAGTCTTGCGTCAAGTTTCATGCGGTGCTGCAAACATACTTGCATGCACTCGATGAATTCACTTAAAACGTCGCTTACTTGCCAATTGAACCTTGACGTTGTGCTAAAGAACGCAGCTTGGCAGCCGATGGAATGTGTAGCCTTGTTTAGGTTGTGTTACGTTTCGCCTACAACGCGCGGTAATGCCGGCGCGGATGCAACGGACGCCGGGGCTTCGTTCAAAGCGGCGGACATTTTGGCCCGTTCGACGCCGCCGCAACGCCTCCCCGCCAAGCGTGTCCAGGCGTGTTTCAGTGCCACGTGTCTTCGTATGTGCGTGTGTGTGTGTGTGCCCACGCTTGTCAAAGCGCGGCAGCCGGGGAGCGGAGCTCCCCAAGTGAGGAGCCAGGAGGTCTGTCCGTCGGCGGGTTGGCGATGCGTCACTACACTCGTCTCAACATGTCTCTCGGCTCGACCGTGCTCCGCCGTCGCGTGGGCTCATGCTCCGCCGTCGCGTGGGCTCATGCTCCGCCGTCGCGTGGGCTCATCCCGTGACCTTACTTCTGGCCCGCGACGCCGAGAGTATAAGAGCAGCTGCCCCCGGACGCCGAGAGAGAGGCTCCGATTTCTTCTGTTGAGTTACGTGCTCTCCCGTCTCTCCACTTCGGTCGACCTGACCGGCCGCTCTTTTGCGATGTTAGAATAAACAAGTTGTTCTGTTACCAGTCTACTCTTGCTTTGCCGGGACCTTCGGATGCTTCCAGTGCCCCAGGCCGCCAGGCCAACGCTACCCTTGGGGCTTGCGACCCATTTGCAATAACGGGCGTCAGCACCGAGACCCCAACAGCTGGTGGCAGCGGTGGGATCGCGACAACGGAGGCCAGCAGCGAAGAGATGCGGTTGACTGTATGCTGAGCAGCACAACGACCATCCGGGAGCAGTGCAACGAGCCCTGTGTGATGACTGGTTGCCTGCAGCGGAACGACGGCGCTGAATTCTTGGCTGCGAGGTTTGGTGAGTGCGGGACTTTCTTCTTCTGAGTTTTGCCAGGCTTTTGTTAGTGTCAGAAACAGAGCTGGTAATTGTGGTTGTCGTTGCTGCCGGGTTAGTTTGCGGCAAGACAATAGTAGGCAGTAGAGAAAGCAGCATTCAGAGCAGCCATGGATTTGAAGTCGTTGCGCAAACCGAAATTGCTGGAGCTTGCAAGAGAGTTGGGTCTGGATGTCTCAGACAAACTCAGAAAAACAGAACTGCTAAGGGCTATTCTTGAGTTAGAAGCTGAGGATGACGAGCTGTCGGAATGCCTTGAGACCATTGAGGAGAGGGAGACGGCAAAAAGACAGGAGCGCGAACTTAAAGAGCAAAAAGAGAAACAGGAGCGCGAACTTAAAGAACAGAAAGAGAGACAGGAGCGTGAACTTAAAGAACAAAAAGAGAAAGAAAAAGAAGAGCGCGACCGTCAACACGCTTTGGAAATGAAGCGTCTCGAGTTAGAGATGGAACGCGCTCGTAATGGAAGTCAGGCACACGGTGCAGGAGAACGAGTATTGTTCAAAATGACTGACCTGATGCGGCCGTTTAAGCTTGGAGAGGACATTGGTTTGTTCCTGGTTAACTTTGAGCGAACGTGCGAGAAGCAGGGGTTCTCTCGGGAAACGTGGCCACAGCGCTTGCTCACTTTGCTACCCGGCGAGGCGGCCGACGTAGTCGCTCGCTTGGAGAGAGAGGAGGCAGAGGATTTCGACAAAGTGAAATCGAGTCTGCTAAAAAAGTACCGGCTGTCAGCGGAGGCGTTCCGTCGGAAGTTTCGGAAAAATGAGAAAGGCAAAAGTGAGTCATATACAGAGTTTGCGTACAGGCTTATGTCAAACATGCAGGAGTGGCTCAAAGAAGAGAAAGCGTTTGGTGACCACGAGAAAGTTCTGCAGTGTTTCGGGCTAGAACAGTTTTATAGTCGGTTACCTGAGAACGTGCGGTACTGGGTCTTGGATAGGCCAGACGTTAGTACGGTGGCTCGAGCCGCTGAGCTAGCCGAGGAGTTTGTGACGCGTCGGGCTCGTGGAGCTAAGGACGGTCAAAAGGGTGAATTTGGCTCCAAGTTTGAGAGGCCAAAGTTCACGCCCATGAGAGCAAAGGGGGACACACGTAGTGCGGATGCGAGTGAAAGCAGTCCGACCGAACGTAAGGAGACGGCGGCAACCGAAGCCGAACGCAGAAAGAGGTTCGAGACGAGGCAAGCGCGCGTTTGTTATACGTGCCAGAAGCCGGGTCACTTTTCGGCGCAGTGTCCAGAAACAAAAACAAAAGTCGTGTTTTTGTCTTTATGCAGCACTGACGAGAACATGAAGCTTCTCGAGCCTTACATGCGAGACCTCCTCGTGAACGGGAAAGAGTGCCGAGTGCTTCGCGATTCCGCAGCTACAATGGATGTAGTTCACCCCTCTTACGTAGAACCCGATATGTTCACGGGCGAGTGCGCATGGATCAAGCAAGCAGTGGAAGCTCATAGCGTGTGTCTGCCGGTAGCAAAAGTGCTTATTGAAGGACCTTTCGGAGCACTTGAGACGGAGGCCGCAGTGTCATCTATGCTGCCCCCCCAGTACCCGTACCTATTTTCGAACAGGTCCGATCACCTCCTGCGCGAGAAGGGGCTTTTGTTTGGTGAGGCTAGCGTTCAGGCCTTAACCAGATCGAAGGTTCGGGAGCTCGCTGCAAAGGCGGTAGTTGCGGGGCCGACGTTGTTGAACGATGAGAAAGGGTCAGAGGCGCAGCAAGCTGGTATTCAGAGCACGCCCGAACTGAATAAAATTGAGCCTGTAGCGTTAAAGGCACCAGATACTGGAGAGGAAAATCCCGACACGGGAAGGTTAGAAGAGCTGTCTCCAGATTTGCTCATCGCGCCTACGTCAGACGGACTAAACAGGTTGCTAAAAGTCAGCGGGTCGGCTTTGATAGCCGAGCAAAAGAAGGATGGCAGCCTAGAAAACATACGCTGCATTGTCAAGGAAGGTATCGCCAAGAAAAATGCTCGCTTTGTGGAAAGAGGTGGGGTCCTGTACCGGAAGTATCTAGACCGCAGGGGAGTGGAGTTCGATCAGCTGATCGTGCCTCAATGCTATCGTCAGGATCTGTTGCGCTTGTCGCATGGGGGTTCGTGGTCCGGACACCTAGGAGTTAAGAAAACTAAGGACCGTCTCTTGCAAGAGTACTATTGGCCAGGGTGTTTTCGGGACGCAGACCACTTTGTGAAGACATGCGACACCTGTCAGCGGGTGGGCAAGCCAGGGGACAAATCGAGGGCGCCGTTGAAGTTGGTACCTATCATTACGGAGCCTTTTATACGGCTCGTTATTGATACAGTGGGACCTCTGCCGGTAACAGCCACGGGGTACCGACACATTTTGACTGTGATCTGCCCAGCGACAAAGTTCCCTGAAGCAGTGCCGCTTAAAGAACTCAGCTCAGTTGAGATAGTCAATGCACTACTGTCCATATTTGCGCGAGTTGGTTTTCCTGCAGAAATCCAGTCAGATCAGGGCACAGTGTTTACTAGCGCTTTGACGACAGCCTTTCTCGAAAGGTGCGGGGTAAAGCTGTTACACAGCTCAGTGCACCACCCCCAGTCGAATTCCGTTGAGAAGCTCCACTCCGTCATGAAGCGCGTGTTGAGAGCATTGTGTTTTGAACATCAAACTGACTGGGAGCTGTGTCTGCCTGGAGTGATGTTTGCATTAAGGACCGCGCCGCATGCGGCTACGGGGTTTTCGCCAGCTGAGCTGGTGTACGGTCGCTCGCTGCGATCTCCGCTTCGCATGCTTCGAGAATCATGGGAAGGCAGGGGCGACGACCCAGTCGTGGTAGAGTACGTGCTTAAGCTCCTCGAACGCTTAAGAAGGGCACAGGAGTTGTCAGGTGAAGCAATGGCAAAGGCCCAGCAGAGGGCCAAGGTTTATTATGATCGGACAGCCAGGGCCCGTCGTTTTGAGGTGGGCGATGAGGTCATGATATTGCGCACATCGCTAAAGAACAAACTCGACGTGCAGTGGGAGGGCCCAGCACGGATTGTTCAAAAACTGTCGGACGTTAACTACGTGGTGAGTCTGCCAGGAAAGCGGAAAGCACAGCAAGTTTACCACTGTAATCTGCTCAAACCCTATAAGCAACGGGAAGCAAGGGTGTGCATGATGGTAAACGTTCCCGAAGAGCTCCCGGTCGAGCTTCCGGGACTAGGCTCAGTGACGAACAGGAAAGACACCGATCAAGTCATTAGTGACTTAATAAGTAAAGCATCGCTGTCGCCTGAGCAGAAAACCGAATTACACCAGCTCTTACAAGAGTTTCAAGGTCTGTTCTCTGAGAGGCCTGGTAGGACTTCTGTCCTTACTCATGACATAGAACTTACCTCCCCAGAGCCAGTACGATCCAAGGCGTACCGGGTGTCACCCCGCCAGAGCGATATTATGGAGGCTGAGGTAAAGAAAATGCTACAGCTCGGTGTTATTGAGGCGGGTGAGAGTGATTATACCTCCCCTTTGATTTTAGTTGAGGTACCGGGCAAGGAACCTCGTCCTTGCGTCGACTACCGCAGGCTTATTTCCATCACTAAGGATCAAATTTATCCGATCCCTAACATCGAGGAGCGCCTTGAGAGAGTGAGTAGCGCTCAGTTTATTTCCATCCTAGATCTTGTCAGGGGTTATTGGCAGGTTCCACTTACAGAAGAGGCTAGTAGGTATGCGGCGTTCATTTCACCAATGGGGACATTCCGTCCTAAAGTTTTGAGTTTTGGTTTGAAGAACGCGCCATACTGCTTTTCAAGCCTCATGGATAAAGTGTTGCGGGGACAGCAAGAATTCGCTTTACCGTATCTAGACGACGTAGCGATATTCTCCGCATCCTGGCCTGAGCATATGGCGCACTTGCGGGCAGTGCTAACCCGCCTGCGCGATGCGGGCTTGACAGTCAAGGCTCCCAAGTGCCAGTTAGCACAGGCCGAGGTTGTCTACCTCGGACACGTGATTGGTCGGGGTCGTCGCCGCCCCTCTGAAATAAAGGTGGCCGCTGTGCGAGACTTCCCGCAACCGCGCACGAAGACCGATATTCGGTCGTTCTTAGGTGTCGCCGGCTACTATCAGAGGTACATCCCCAGGTACTCTGATATCGCGGCTCCCCTAACGGATGCTCTAAGAAAGACAGAGCCGCAAACAGTCGTCTGGGATGAGACAAAGGAAAGAGCTTTTAGCGCCCTAAAGAGCGCCCTAACAAGCCAGCCTGTGCTACGATCGCCCGACTACACAAAAGGGTTCGTTGTTCAGTGTGATGCTAGTGAGCGAGGCATGGGCGTTGTACTGTGCCAACGGGAAAATGGAGAAGTAGAACACCCCGTCCTGTATGCTAGTCGTAAGCTGACTGGTCGTGAGCAGGCGTACAGCGCCACCGAGAAAGAGTGTGCGTGTATCGTGTGGGCCGTTCAGAAATTGTCATGTTACCTAGCTGGCTCGAGGTTTATCATTGAGACGGATCACTGCCCTCTCCAATGGCTGCAGACCATCTCTCCCAAAAATGGCCGCCTCCTGCGCTGGAGCCTCGCTTTGCAACAATATTCCTTTGAGGTGCGTTACAAAAAGGGGAGTCTCAACGGTAACGCCGATGGCTTAAGTCGAAGCCCCTAACGTGGGAATCAGCCTCAAAATTGCTTGTTACGGATGTTTTTCTTCCTGAGGCAGGATTTTTAACCTATTGCTTTTGTGTAGTGTTTCAAAGTGATGATGTGCTTTCTAGTGCAATTTTCCGATTTGTGGACGCGTTCTGAGTGCTGCTAAACTACTGTAAGGAACTAGGCAGCAGTATAAAAGGGGAAAGAGCCTGGCAGGGCTTAGTGAGGGTTGTGCCGTGCTTGCTGACTGAGCGGTTGACTTTCGGTGTAGTTCTAACGCTTGCCGGAAACGAGAACAAAAATGTCAACTCTCCCGAAGTCACTTTGCAGTGTCCTGTGTGCACCTGAACGTGAGAACGAGGCCTTCTCTGTGCGCTGCGCTCAAGAAACGCCAAAGGACGCCCAACTTCGGTTATGAGCATCATCGAGCGACATCCCTCCGGACAGCGGATGCACTCCCCTGACCATCGGGATCTCCTTCCCCCGGCGGGGCGGTCTGTTACGTTTCGCCTACAACGCGCGGTAATGCCGGCGCGGATGCAACGGACGCCGGGGCTTCGTTCAAAGCGGCGGACATTTTGGCCCGTTCGACGCCGCCGCAACGCCTCCCCGCCAAGCGCGTCCAGGCGTGTTTCAGTGCCACGTGTCTTCGTATGTGCGTGTGTGTGTGTGTGCCCACGCTTGTCAAAGCGCGGCAGCCGGGGAGCGGAGCTCCCCAAGTGAGGAGCCAGGAGGTCTGTCCGTCGGCGGGTTGGCGATGCGTCACTACACTCGTCTCAACATGTCTCTCGGCTCGACCGTGCTCCGCCGTCGCGTGGGCTCATGCTCCGCCGTCGCGTGGGCTCATGCTCCGCCGTCGCGTGGGCTCATCCCGTGACCTTACTTCTGGCCCGCGACGCCGAGAGTATAAGAGCAGCTGCCCCCGGACGCCGAGAGAGAGGCTCCGATTTCTTCTGTTGAGTTACGTGCTCTCCCGTCTCTCCACTTCGGTCGACCTGACCGGCCGCTCTTTTGCGATGTTAGAATAAACAAGTTGTTCTGTTACCAGTCTACTCTTGCTTTGCCGGGACCTTCGGATGCTTCCAGTGCCCCAGGCCGCCCGGCCAACGCTACCCTTGGGGCTTGCGACCCATTTGCAATAACGGGCGTCAGCACCGAGACCCCAACAGTTGCCTTCATCGTGATAGTTCGCGTCCTTTCAAGGTACACAAGCAAGCAAAGGTAAACATTGCGTACTGGTTGATCGGTATAATCGGAGCAAAGGGTACGCGGTAATTTTTATCATCATCATCATCATCATCATCATCATCATCATCATCATCATCATCATCATCATCATCATCATCATCATCATCATCATCATCAGCCTGGTTACGCCCACTGCAGGGCAAAGGCCTCTCCCATACTTCTCCAACTGCCCCGGTCATGTACTAATTGTGGCCATGTTGACCCTCCAAACTTCCTAATCTCATCTGCCCACCTAACTTTCTGTCGCCCCCTGCTACGCTTCCCTTCCCTCGGAATCCAGTCCGTAACCCTTAATGACCATCGGTTATCTTCCCTCCTCATTACATGTCCTGCCCATGCCCATTTCTTTTTCTTGATTTCAACTAAGATGTCATTAACGCGCGTTTGTTCCCTCACCCAATCTGCTCTTTTCTTATCCCTTAATGTTACACCAATCATTCTTCTTTCCATAGCTCGTTGCGTCGTCCTCAATTTAAGTAGAACCCTTTTCGTAAGCCTCCAGGTTTCTGCCCCGTACGTGAGTACTGGTAAGACACAGCTGTTATAAACTTTTCTCTTGAGGGATAAGGGCAACCTGCTGTTCATGATCTCAGAATGCCTGCCAAACGCACCCCAGCCCATTCTTATTCTTCTGATTATTTCACTCTCATGATCCGGATCAGCAGTCACTACCTGTCCTAAGTAGACGTATTCCCTTACCACTTCCAGTGCCTCGCTACCTATCGTAAACTGCTGTTCCCTTCCGAGACTGTTAAACATTACTTTAGTTTTCTGCAGATTAATTGTTAGTCCCACCCTTCTGCTCTGCCTCTCCAGGTCAGTGAGCATGCATTGCAGTTGGTCCCCTGAGTTACTAAGCAAGGCAATATCATCAGCGAAGCGCAAGTTACTAAGGTATTCTCCATTTACTCTTATCCCCAATTCTTCCCAATCCAGGCCTCTGAATACCTCCTGTAAACATGCTGTGAATAGCATTGGAGAGATCGTATCTCCCTGCCTGACGCCTTTCTTTATTGGAATTTTGTTGCTTTCTTTATGGAGGACTACGGTGGCTGTGGAGCCACTATAGATATATTTCAGTATTTTTACGTATGGCTCGTCTACACCCTGATTCCGCAATGCCTCCATGACTGCTGAGGTTTCGACTGAATCAAACGCTTTCTCATAATCAATGAAAGCTATATATAATGGTTGGTTATATTCCGCACATTTCTCTATCACCTGATTGACAGTGTGAATATGATCTATTGTTGAGTAGCCTTTACGGAATCCTGCCTGGTCCTTTGGTTGACGGAAGTCTAAGGTGTTCCTGATTCTATTTGCAATTACCTTAGTAAATACTTTGTACGCAACGGAAAGTAAGCTGATCGGTCTATAATTTTTCAAGTCTTTGGCGTCCCCTTTCTTATGGATTAGGATTATGTTAGCGTTCTTCCAAGATTCCGGTACGCTCGAGGTCATGAGGCATTGTGTATACAGGGTGGCCAGTTTTTCTAGAACAATCTGCCCACCGTCCTTCAACAAATCTGCTGTTACCTGATCCTCCCCAGCTGCCTTCCCCCTTTGCATAGCTCCCAAGGCTTTCCTTACTTCTTCCGGCGTTACTTGTGGGATTTCGAATTCCTCTAGACTATTCTCTCTTCCATTATCATCGTGGGTTCCACTCGTACTGTATAAATCTCTATAGAACTCCTCAGCCACTTGAACTATCTCATCCATATTAGTAATGATATTGCCGGCTTTGTCTCTTAACGCATACATCTGATTCTTGCCAATTCCTAGTTTCTTCTTCTCTGCTTTTAGGCTTCCTCCGTTCCTGAGAGCTTGTTCAATTCTATCCATATTATACTTCCTTATGTCAGCTGTCTTGCGCTTGTTGATTAACTTCGAAAGTTCTGCCAGTTCTATTCTAGCTGTAGGGTTAGAGGCTTTCATACATTGGCGTTTCTTGATCAGATCTTTCGTCTCCTGTGATAGCTTACTGGTATCCTGTCTAACAGAGTTACCGCCGACTTCTATTGCACACTCCTTAATGATGCCCACAAGATTGTCGTTCATTGCTTCTACACTAAGGTCCTCTTCCTGAGTTAAAGCCGAATACCTGTTCTGTAGCTTGATCTGGAATTCCTCTATTTTCCCTCTTACCGCTAACTCATTGATCGGCTTCTTATGTACCAGTTTCTTCCGTTCCCTCCTCAGGTCTAGGATAATTCGAGTTCTTACCATCCTATGGTCACTGCAGCGCACCTTGCCGAGCGCGTCCACATCTTGTATGATGCCAGGGTTAGCGCAGAGTATGAAGTCTATTTCATTTCTAGTCTCGCCGTTCGGGCTCCTCCACGTCCACTTTCGGCTATCCCGCTTGCGGAAGAAGGTATTCATTATCCGCATATTATTGTGTTCCGCAAACTCTACTAATAACTCTCCCCTGCTATTCCTAGTGCCTATGCCGTATTCCCCCACTGCCTTGTCTCCAGCCTGCTTCTTGCCTACCTTGGCATTGAAATCGCCCATCAGTATAGTGTATTTTGTTTTCACTCTACCCATCGCCGATTCCACGTCTTCATAGAAGCTTTCGACTTCCTGGTCATCATGACTGGATGTAGGAGCGTAGACCTGTACAATCTTCATTTTGTACCTCTTATTAAGTTTCACAACAAGACATGCCACCCTCTCGTTAATGCTATAGAATCCCTGTATGTTACCAGCTATATTCTTATTAATCAGGAATCCGACTCCTAGTTCTCGTCTCTCCGCTAAGCCCCGGTAGCACAGGACGTGCCCGCTTCTGAGCACTGTATATGCTTCTTTTGGCCTCCTAACTTCACTGAGCCCTATTATATCCCATTTACTGCCCTCTAATTCTTCCAATAGCACTGCTAGACTCGCCTCACTAGATAACGTTCTAGCGTTAAACGTTGCCAGGTTCATATTCCAATGGCGGCCTGTCCGGATGTGGATGTCGGATGTGGATTTCTAAAGCCGCGTGTCACGCATCGGGGATAAAACGCCGCCGACAACTTCGCGTGTTGCGCGGCTAGCGACGTATTTGCGAACGCGTGCTTGTAATGTCATTGATTTGTCAAATAAGCTCTCTGAACGCAATGATCCGCGTTGTAACATTAAGAGCTCTTCGTTCACGCGAGACGCAATCTTGTGGTCATAAACGGGTAGAAAAACTGCTTTTTATAAAGTATTTTGGTACCTTTGATTACGTCAAACTTGCAGTGCACTTGCTTCCAGAACTTTTACTGCGTTCTGAAATGTTGTCTTGTTTGCACTTGACGTTGCCAGTACTTGACAGTGATGCGGTTCTTCTCAAAGCTCGCCTGTATTTTTCAATCGTACTCTTTTTATTGCAGACCTTTTAATCCAATCAGATCATTAACACGAGAAAGTATGTTTTAGAAAGAAGTCTCTGACTTGCTTTGTGTTGTCAGCAAAATTGGCATCTTAAGAAAAGCATGCAATCACAAAGTAAGATGTGGAGACAAACAACAGATATTTATTTCACAACAGTTACAGCACTGAAAAAAAGTATTTATTACAAAACCAGTTTTGCACACAATAGCAGGCATTCCCCCCCCCCCCCCCCCCCCGCCCGACTGTAAAAACAACACTGTAGCCCAACGGCTGCGTTTGTTTTAACATTACTACAGTTAATTGTGGGCAAACAAGAGAAGTCTCAGCCTAGAGCCGATGTTTCAACAAGGGAACACGGGGGTCTTCGTCAGGTGCTCCTTGGCTCCCTGTTCCTCAATTGTGGTGCGTCACCTGAGCCTTCTGGGTTATCAGCTGTCGGCTGGTGGCAACCTGGTTGGTTGACGTTCGCTTGCAATGAGTATCAGAGTCAATATTCACGCACAACGCATTTTTACTCACGCTGAATGTTTATTGCTTGTGAACCAGATATAAATGAACAAAAAAATCACGCATGCCGGAACCTAACAAAATTGAAAGTGGCGCGCAAAAAACCGCAAGAGATAATAACGTCCCACCATAAAGAAGATAGTGAGTTCAATCCATGTATGCATTCAGGAAGTGCATTTCTTTGGTGGTTAGCGCGATTGATGACTCGGTTATGCATTTGTCGTCCCTTTTCCAAATCTAGCGTGCCTCCGCTTCTAGGCAGGCTTTCACGTCTTTATTCCTCCAAAGAACACACGTAGAATAAAAAAAAAACAGCGCAAAGAATAGCTGGCTGCGCGAATCGAAAAGCTTACTTGAAAGATAGGTACAATGCGATTTTCAATAGCGCGAAGCCAAGCGAGCCGCGCGAACGGAACATCAAACAATAGCGCAATGCAGAGGGGGCCGCGCGAACCGAACAGCTCACTCGAAACCACTTGTACTAACTCCATATTCAAAAGCTCAAAGCAGACCGAGGTGCGCGAACCGGACAGGTAAAGTTTAGCGGTCACACGCAAGTACGGTCGCTTGAGAGAAATATCTGTCCTGCAAACTGCGCGTAAGTTATTGAACAAACTTACCTCGCACAAGCGGGTGTTCGAGGGCGCGATGCTTTTGCGGCCAATTCTGTGCAGCCACGCGGGCCACGCAGATCGTCAATCCCGGTCGTCCTTCCCGCACGGAATGCAGAAAAATGCCTTTCCGGACTCCGTTTGGTTGCTACACATGAAGGCGCAGCAACCAGGCGTAATATTACGGTAACTTGTGTCGCCTGTGTTTGCCAGGAACAAAGTGCTATCGCCAGCCACAAACTCCACGCTCTCCGCCCGCGCTACGTCCGCTTCGTGTTCCACGGTCCCAACAAAAAATAGCCAAATGTAGCCCAAAAATAGCCAGACCAAAATTTTCCGAGGGCGGAAAGTACCCCAAAATATAGCTAAAACGTTTGATGATGTTGTGCAGGTGTCATATAGATGGTGTCCAAATCTCACCGCGTATTTTCCCGGCTCTAAAATTACTTCCGCCGCATGCAACCAGCACAGCACTGGCCTCAAGATCTGCGTAAAGAATTCTAGGGAGAGCTGCCACTCAGACGTGGATTCAGACACAACTTACTGTTAAGAAGAACAGAAGAATTTTTTATCGATTTACTCATGACGTTATTAGTATTTATTGAGCCACGTTCTGAGCTAGCTGTAGTTCACGCCTCGTTTTACCCAAGGAATTTTTCTATAAGAGTCGGGCAAAATATTGCAAGCTCCAACCACGAGGATCAGATTCGGCTGGTCACGATCGAATGCCCAAGAGGCGGCCCCAACTCAAGGCATTAAAATAGCGATGCCTTTTCTATAGGCTGGATTTATAAAATAAACATGTTACTTCTCTCCCGCTCTCTCTCTTTCAATTTGCTCGAAAGCAGCTCGACGCTGAGACAGCAAATGCAGCTTCTTGGAGGCACGCTTGCCGCAGGAACGGGTTATTAAGAGCTGTGCTCTAAAATAATAATCACGATAAGTAAGCCACATAATATCGATTCCATCGTCAAGCTGCATCAAATCGACAGCCATGCCAAATATTTAACACCTAAAAGCTTTTCTATAAACGCAAAGGAACATTTGCATCACTTATACTCAAACACTGTGTTGGATCTGACGTAAAGCTTTCATTGTTGTTCTTCCTATATAATAATAATAATAATAATAATAAAAATAAACATTCACAGGATCTCTCATGTTACCCCTAAGACTACTTGAATATGAAATCCCAAGTGCCGATGCATTAAAGACGGACACATGACGTACACATCCCTCTTAATCGCTTAGTCTACTTCGCTTAGTCATCCCCCTTAATTCGCTTAGTGTACTTCGCTTAGTAATACCTAATCCCAAAGGTCGAGGGTTTGACTCCCACCCAAGTTCGTGGGTTTTAGTGCCTTAATTAACTGTCTTTTTTAACTTCGCCTTCATTAACACCAAAGGTCGTAGGTTCGACTCCCATCTATGGTCCTGGGCTCGACTCGCACCAAAGGTCGTGAGTTCAAGTGCCTTAATTAACTTTATCTGAATTAACTTCGCCTTAATTACCACCAAAGATGGTGCGAGTCGTCAAGGGTTCGTAGCCTTAAAACCAAAGGTCGAGGGTTCGTAGCGTTTTTGTACCTTTCGTGTCGTCGTCGCGTTTTCGCTTGAGGACTTTGAAGGTCGACTGACTGATGAGACCTATAAGGCTTTCGCCTTAATAATAATAATAATAATAATAATAATAATAATAATAATAATAATAATAATAATAGCAGTAGTAGTCGTAATTATCGTTGTCACATTCTTTTCTACACGTTCATGGAAATGGTCAGTGGTTGTTGCTCAGCGAAAACGATGGACCGGACTTGACATGGATGAAGTAAAGCAACCGAAACGAACGCAAATTTGAGGTGGAGACACTGGAGCACCTAAATGAATAAAGAACGCAGATAGCTTCACTCTTTAATGATTTAGATGCTCCTATGGCGGCGCGGCTTCTGTTACAGATGACTGACAGAAAAACAGTGCAGTTCTGGGAGTGCAATGCTTTAGCGTCACAAATTTTTATGCTGCCTCCATTTTCAGCAGATGGAACATGAAATCAGAGGGCGGCAGCACAGGTTATAGAAGTCACGTAGTTTTAACGCTCAAAGAGCATGCCAACGGCCGCTTACTCCTTATGTTAAGAGTATCCAATGCGTTTTATAAACTCGGAAAGTAAGTTCTCCATTACATTTGACTCGCAGATCAGTAAATTTATTCCTTTGTATCAGGTTTCCGAAAACGCAAGGAGCTCTTGTCTCGGTTGTAGGACTTGCACAAATATTTTAACAAAGGTGAAAAAATCATGAGCCATTCCACTCAGTGAAGATGGTTGACCAGCTAAGCTGTTTAGCACACGACACGCAGGTGACACATGATTTTGAACAAAGGTACGAACTCATTTTTTTAATTAAATATATTTAAGGAGAGGTTGGTGCCTATGTGTGGCTCCGAGTACTCATCTTCACTTACATGACAGTTATCGTTGGAAAGTTGTCAACAATCGCCAAACTGGACAACTAAACCTATGAACGAACATTCACGTACTAAGTCTCAGTACTACAATATAAATAAATGACGGCGCAACAGAAGAGTTCACATAGCATAAATACTCACAAAACCGAAGTGTTCACTCAGATGTTGGGCACTTGAATGTCGCACTCTAAATGCAACAAATACAAATGCTACATGAGCACGAAGGCACAATCAACATGTAATTAAGGGTACCTGTTAATAATAACAATGCGAGTTATAACTATTGTATGACTTAGTATTTTTGTGATATTTCTGATTCCTCCAAAAATTGTACTAAGGCGCGCGCAGCGATGGTTTGAAGTTTTTCTGTTGGCCATGGACCTAAAAATTTTCCTAAGGGCATAGTGGCCGGCTATCCGAGCCATGTAGTTTTTTCGAGAGATTCTTGCGGGGAGCATCGTGATTTTTACAGTGTAGAAGAAGGTGTGCTGTCTTCTTCAGCCTCTTAACATGAGCATGTAGCACTGCTAGTTTTTCTTATCCTATACAGGAAGCTTCTAGTATAGGCAGTGCCTAATTGAAGCCTATGAACTGTTGTTTCAACAGATCGACTAATTTAAAACGGAATATTGAATTCTATTCCAGGATCTATATTATATAATTGAGAGTTCTGCGCATCATTTATGAACCGAGTTTAATTGGACAATCTGCCACGTAGTTTGTTCAATAGATATCGCGCATCACTCGCCGCTAGAAGAAGTACTGATAATTCATTCTTTCGATGTGCTGCACGTTGTTAAGAACGGCCAGCTGCAGTGCAAGTTTTGCCAACCAATTGCGACTGTGGAAGCAACATCTCGGGAGCATCGCCGCCAACCTATAGCCACGGCGTGGCGAAGTAGACTTTGTGTCGATATCAATACGCGCATCCTCCACTCTCCGTCGGTTCAGCTAGGAGCCGTTGTGACGGAATGAGTTCGGCGGGCCACCTATTGTTACCAAACTCCCCAACGCGGACCTGATCTGCTACGGGTGTGCGAGTTGCCGCGGGAACGCCGTTTTGCGCTCCTTCCCACGCCCCGACCAAGACGCAAGACAACGCGCTACCCGGAACGGCTCCGAGTTCTATGAAATTCGCGTGGTGTCGGTTTCGGACCGTAAACACGTGTGTGTGTGCATGTGTGTGTGTAAACTGTCCTGCGGAGAGGCGGATAGTTTGCGGTGACTAAACGAACGTTCGCATCACCTTGTATCGCGGGAGGACCGAGTGTTTAAACACTGCTGTTGGGCGGATGCTCGACACACTTCCCTCAAGCAGTCATGTTAGACTGATGTACTTTCTCAAGCAGTCATGTTAGACTGATGTACTTTCTCAAACAGTCATGTTAGACTGATATAAATACTGTAAATAAACCCATATTCCTCGTTCTCGATGAGAAGCAGTCCTTCCCTTCATCAACGTCCTCAGCGTGGATAAGTTGGACGACGGCATGGGCCAGCTACCTTCGTATTCATGCTGGACTCCACTCTCGACAACGGATCACGAGCGATGGGATTGAGCCCCCAATCCTGACAACGTGCCATGTGATCAGCTGTTACATTTTCTATGATTTCACAGTGACTTGGAATCCACTGGAAAGTTATGTCGTGTCGTAGATCTTTCGCAATGGCGTATGTCTTCTGTATTTCGTATGTCAATGTGCTGTTTGCTTTTCTTAAGCTGATTTCTTTTAAGCACAGCAATGAGGCTTGTGAGTCATTCAGAATTACCGAACGAAGTGGTTCTGACTGCTGACAAATGTATCGTAAAGCAGAAAGTATTGCGTAAAGTTCTGCAGTTGTGGACCTTGTAAATTGGCAAAGCTTATACGCTCTGTTCTCTTGGTATGCAGGTATATGAAACGCAGATGTGGAGCTTCGTCTCCAGCATGATCCATCGGTATATACGTGAATGCTATCTACGCACTTAGTGTAAAGATGTGATAAAGTTAATTGCTTTATCGTAACTGCGGGCATATCACATTTGCGACCTACTCCAGGAATTGAAGTTATTATTTCTGGAATTGCTAGTCGCCATGGGGGATGAGTTGCGCAAGTAGGCCAGTATTCGTAAGCAGGCAGTAAGTTTTTGCGTCGCCGTATTTCTTCATGTATGCGTGCAGCGGTTCTATCCTGAAGGTCTTGGCATAGTGGAGGATTAGCGTGTTGTGTAGTCAAACGAAAAAAGTGACAAGTTTCTGTAAATCATAGTGCATGAAAAGTTGGTTGGCGTGACTCAGCTATTACCAAAGCGCTGGCAGATGCACGCAGAACACCAATACATACGCGAAGGCTTCTGGCCAGCAATCTTTGAATTGTTTGCTCTAGATTACACGATATTCCATGTAGCACAGGAGCAGAGTATGCTATTCTTTGTCTAATGATTGCCGAGTGAATGCGTAATAAGGAAGAGGTTGAGCTACCCCATCTCACTCCATCAAACTGACGGAAAATTTTGATTAGGGAGCTGACTTTCTCCTCTAATGCTTTTATTTGGGGAGCCCATGATAGCCGTCTGTCTATGATAATACCCAAGAACTTGTGTTGTCGCACAAGTTGCAGACGCTGAGAGTCTAGCACGAGCTGGAATATCTTGAGGCATTTCCTTGTAAAAGGAAGTACAGCAGTCTTCTCACGTGAAATAATCATACCTTTGCTTTTGAAAAAGTCATTAATTATATATTGTTAGGCCAGCCTGTAGATTTTGCTGAACGGCTTGAGCATTCGATTCAGATGCCCATATGCACAAGTCGTCTGCATATAGTGAATAATTCAAGGTAGCAGGCAGGATATGGGGTAATTCAGCCGTAACAGAGTTAAATAGAAATGGACTGAGTGCACTACCCTCCGGAACGCCTTGATTCACTTTATGCTGTGTGCTTTTGCCATCAGCAGTTTCAATAAAGATTTTCCTATCTCTTAAGAAATGCGCAATTCATCTCAGTGTTCGGCCAACTATGCCTAACTGAATTAACCCATGTAGTACGTGAGTGTGACTGGCTGTGTCAAGTGCACGCTTTATGTCTAGAAACACTGCAACGGTGATTCTTCCCCAGCTCCTGTCATGATGTATACGTATGTGACAAGATCTAAAATAGCATCTATCGTACAGCGGCGCCTGCGAAAGCCCGAAATATTTTCGGGTAGTGCGTTAGTCCATTCTGTCCACCACTGCAGCCTAGCTTTTATAATCTTTTCCATAAGTTTACATAGGCAACTTCTCAGACTGACAGGGCGGAAAGAATCTAGCGATAAAGAAGTTTTACCCGGTTTTAGTATCGGAACCACTCCTGCGATTTTCCAGGAAGGAGGAAGATATTACGATATTCACGCATCGTTCAGTAATTTTAACAAAGTTTTTGTGGCCACAGCACCCAGGTGTTTCACTGCAGCATATGTGACCCCGTTAGGTCCAGCCGCTGTCCTATGGTGGCACGATACAAGTGCGTGCTTTAATTCTTCTAATGAAAACGGCTGATCTAGGTCATGGCGATGGCTATTGATAGAAAAATTGATGGATGATTTGACTTCTTCGACATAGTTGCTGTATTCAGGTGTGCTTACTGCTGCACTTGTGCATGTAATAAGCTGACAGTACTCGTTTGCAACGGTCGTTTCCGGTACTTTCTGGACTAAAGCTAGAGCTTTGAATGGTTGTATGCGCTTTACTGGCCCATTCAAAGAGCACAGAACATTCCATAATTTTGATTCAGGTGTAAGGGGAGTTAGTGAAGTGCAGAATTCCTGCCAGCGCTTTGTACCTAGGCGCTCCAGCTGTCGACCCATACGATTCCACATCTTTTGACATTCTCGGCAATCTTCAATAAGGCCTGTGCGTCGCTGTTTTCTTTCAGCCCTGCCATGTATAGCTCTGAGCGTTTCGTATCCAGAATCTATACCAGCGTAACGTTCAGGAATCTTAACAAACTTTGAAGAAAAGTTTAATTTCTCTTCTATAAGCGATAATAGACTGTCTGTGTCACTGACCGCATCAGCTTGACTTGAAATGTGATATCGAAATGTCTGCCAATTTGTTATCTTTGCAGAGTGTCGATAAGTCGAAAATCGTAGTCTGGGAAATAGGAAAATGATCGCTACCCCTTGTTTCAATGTCTGTTCTCCATGTTGCTCCACATGCAATATCGTTTGAGCAGAGCGTGAGATCCATGCAGGCAGCTGGAGTAATTAAAGACCCGTAGGAACATCACTGAGCCGTCATTCAACAAACAGAGACCACTCTTCTGAACTGCCTTTTCTAGAGGTCATTTCCACGGCGGTCACAGTAGGCGCTTCCCCGCATGACATGGTGCGCACTGAAATCCCCGCAAAATATTGCATCTTCTGTGTATTTCTGAAAGAGACCCGTGAATGTGGAGAGTGAAATATTTGCAGAGGGTTGTAGATGAACACCGACAATATTGATATTTACTCGGCCAAACCGAACTTCACATGCTACGTATTCTGGGATGTCTGACGCTGCGCCACCTAATTAGGCTGACGGCAGATCTCTTCGAACACCCATAATCGCTCTGCTTAGTCCTGAAGATCGAGAGGACGTATAAACAACGTAGTTAGCTAGTCTAAAAGCGTTGTCTACATCGGCCTCTGTAATGCATAACACTGGAAAGGAGAACTGAGCCCCCAGTTTTCTAAAATCCGCACATTTAGAGCGAAGACTATTCGCATTCCACTGGAATATGGCGACATATTGATAGCAATTATTCGTGCCCCGCCAGCGCAGTGGCTGATGTAGTGTTTTGCAATATCACTTGTTCCATCGGCAATACGGCCCTGACCTACGGGAGGTTATTGGCCTGTGAAATCGCGGCAAGTATGGCTTTTAAAGCACAAAACAACATTAGTATGTCAAGTTCAGCAATAGACGCAGAGGTGTTCGTACGTTTCGTTACACTTACTGGTTGCGGTGTGCTCGTATTCTGTCGCATCTTAGCCATGTGGTTGCTCTTTTGACAAGATCCCTTGTGAACTTGTCGAGCTTGATGTTGGCTTGGTGATGTCCCAAAGCTTTGCCCTCGGTGTTGTGGCCACTTTGCGACTTTTGCATATTGCATAGAATTGTCCTGATGCTTAGGCGCTTCCGGTCGAGGTGGTTGCGCTGGGTTCGTCGTATTAATATTTAGTTCCGGTGCACCGTGCTGTTGTGCGCGACCGTAGATAATGTCGTGTTGGTATTGAAGAGAGGCCGCTTTGTTCTGCGGGCATCCAGAAAATGATGCAGTGTGGCGCCCGCTGCAATTTGCGCACTTAGGTTGTCTTATAGACTTGTAGTCTTTGTGATGGTGGTCTTCTGCACATATTTTGCAGCGCCTTGTTTCTCGGCAGTTTTTCGCTAAGTGACCAAATATCTGGCAGTTGTAGCAGCGTCTAGCTGGCCCCAGATATTCCTCGACTGGATGGCTATAGTGAAGCCAAGATACACTCGCTCTGGGATTGGTCGGTCACAGCGAAATTGCAAAATTACGCTTCTCACAGGGCGTGATTCCACGGTGCCATCTTCTTGACGTATGTAACGGGTCTGTCGTCCAGCTGATCTCACTCCTGCCTCTCTCAAATATTCTGTTAACGGTTCTTCTGTGTATTCTAGTGGTACGTTTCTGATTTTATCAACATTTCGTATGTAGGACTCCGGAATAAATGGCTTCACTAGTAAGCCAGCCACCCGTACACATGACAACAAACTCTTGGCTGAGGCGAGTGAACTCACAGTGACTGAGAAACTTCCGTCTTTGTTCACTCGGAAAGAACCTACTTTCTCTTTTGCTAGCGCAACGATTTCTGAGGCTACAACACTTGGGTTCATTTTCCAAAACGTTTTTTTTTTCTTCAATTGGTCGGAATACCAGAGGAACTCATTCGAACCTCCTTTCTTTTATATGTCACAAGAGTGAAAGCATCTGCCTCCTCATCACATTCAATGTCTTCTTCTTCGCTAAGGGAGTAGGTCGATGTTTCCTCATTCATGTGGTCAATCTGATCTTCCACTCTCACCTTTTTCGCACAGCTTGCTTCGTCCGACATGCTCGCAGCTTTCCTCGTCGCTTCCAGGACGAGTGTGGGTGGTCGAATGTAGGAGACCCTCGAGAAGAACTTCAGTTTGGCCTAGTTGGTGTTTACTGCATATCATATTGACCGCAAATAAAGACGGCGACAGCGGAAGAGAACACAAAAACAACACGGGCGGTAACTTCAAGTGGTTTATTCACGGCAACCCATGGGCTATTAGATTTGGAGACGAGCTTGTAGGACGAGCGGAGGAAGTTGGGGCGACACGACTAGGCGAGCAGGGTTTATTTACATTATTTACAGTTTAAACAAGACATACATCGACAGTCTAGCGTGACTCCCAAATGGAGCCCGCAAGGCGAAGCATACAGCAAACGAGCACACAGCTCACGAGTACATTTTGAGCACGACAACGAACACACTCTAGGAGCCGACAATCGCTGCTTATAAGCACACCGTTTGACGTCATCGTTCGACGTCACCGTAGACCAGCCGCCTCTCCGCGGGACGGTTTACACACACACACATACACACACACACGCACCCACACACACACACACACACGCACACGCACACGCACACGCACACACACACACACACACACACACACACGCACACGCACACGCACACGCACACACACACACACACACACACACACACACACACACACACACACACACACACACACACACACACAAGTTTCAGTGCCCCCTCCGAAGGCAGATAGATGACCTTTGTAGCGCGACGGTCGTGTTATCCATTGTCCTGCGTACCCGTAGTCAGGTGGTCACGCCCGAACCCATCCGGCGCCTCTACATTCCAGAGCTGCCTTTCTCCTGCTGAGTGACTCAAGACAGGCGGTGCGAAACTTCGCCAAAGGCCAAATCTGCAGGGAGGCTGAGCGCGTACTGCGAGCGGTCAAACTAGAAGAACTAAAAGTACGACTCAAGTGGTTCCCGGCGCACGCGGGCGACGCGTCGGAACACAATGAGAACCATAATGAGACGGCACACGCAGCGGCGCGAGCGCTAACCAACCGCGCCCCGGCGACAGACCGTCCGACGTGGTTCGGAACCAAGGACCACATGACGGATTACAATGAAATCACGAAGGCCTACCGCCTGGCTCGCAGGACTCTCCCACCCCCGCACCCGAGACTGAGTCGAGCGGAGGCGGTAGTACTGAGACAGCTCCAGACCGGATCGCTACCGAGCCCGAGACTGATGAATCGCATGTACCCCGAGACATATCCGACAGATATGTGCAGAGTCTGCCGGAGGGAGACCGCAGACTACACGCACATCTTGTGGGACTGCGTTAAATATCCAGAAGAAGCAAAATCAAGAACACTCTCACCGCGGCTCGAGGTAGCCGCGAAGAGCTACGACCGAGACGATCAGCTCTGGACCGTCCAGCAGGCTCCAGGCTGGCTCATAGGCTCGCCGGTTCCGAAGCCATGCTGCGGTAATGACGGCATTTGCCATGCTTGCACATCCCCGTTGCTGCCTTGCCCTTCCGTCACGGTGGCAGGTGAACGACAGCGTTTGGTGCTGTCGCGCCGCTCACCGGTATCAGTGATCGCTGCTGATGTCCTCGAAGCCGTAAAAAGTTTCCACAATAGCCGCTCTTGTGCCTGATTTGCCTCGGCAGCTACACTTCTTCCTCTAACTTATTCATTGTCTTGATGGATGGTCATCGTGAAGAAAGGTACGCACACTCATTTAATGTCTTGATCGGTGGTCATTATTTAACTCGCAACAGCAATCACATTATTTGATAATGTTAAATGGACGCACGTACGTCGCTGGGTGGTCGGTTGGTCTGGATCGGTATGGCATCGCAAGGGATATGTCTGTAACACGGAACGCGCAAACCGCTCCCTTTTCGGTACACATTCACATTGAAATCACCGGCAACGACAACAGGGGTAGAGTCATCGCAGCTAATTCACGCAAAGTCAGTAGCCATGAACCTCACGGGACTATGAGTCATTGCATTTTTTGCTTGCTTACAGGGGTATGAGTCATTGATGATGATAATTTTTGTTCACGGAGAACAAAAATGCACGGAACCCTAGCCACATACAGCTTCGCTATAGAATGCCACATATACATAGATCTACTACAAATAGCCTCAACACGCTTGCGGATGTGTGGCTTTGTTTAGTGTCTTAATAAGTTGAATACTATTGCGGATAGGTAGCTCGCAACAAACGAAGAGAATGTGTCAGGTAACGTTCCATAAACAAAAAGCACTATGGCGGTGAGAAAGAAAATCATCTTGGTTGTATATCTGAAATTTCAGCTGAGCTGCGCTAGGCTGTTTTGCATCCTTACTGTTTCTGACGTTAACATAGGTGTCTCTTCGACTCCCGGAAACAGGGCTAAATACAAAGCGATGCTAACACTCCCAGAGTTCTACTAGGAAAAATAAATACCCAAGAAAGTGGATGGGGAAACGGCGCCGCGGTAGCTCAATTGGTAGAGCATCGCACGCGAAATGCGAAGGTTGTGGGTTCGATCCCCACCTGCGGCAAGTTGTTTTTTCATCCACTTTCATTTCCATTAATTCATCGTTTCTTTATTTCATTTATTAAGCCCTAGTAACTTCCCCTATGTTGCCCTTGGTGTCAGTGTTTGTAGGCTTCTTATGATATGAATGCATACAGCTTGTATTGTAATGGTTTAGTACGGATTTTGTTGAAGAAGATGAAACTCGAAAACTTTCCGTTCAAGCTGGTTGAATACTTGAGCTCCGGTGCGACATCATAAGCAATATTAGCCACGCATGCATTAAGTACCTAGTAATGCTGTGGATTTCCCAGGCTATGAGATGCTAAAATAACACAGACGCAATTGCTTGGAATGTATTCCTCGGCGTAAAATATCGGTAGTTTTCGGTGACTGATTTTAATGACCCGAATATGAACAGGGGGCAGTGGGGGATGCCGTAGTCGAGGGTACGGAATAATCTTGATCTAGGGTTTCTTAACGTTCATTACAACGTGAAGATACACATACCTGTAGTTTGTCGTTAAAAAAGAAACAGAAAAAAAAGTGCCCGAGATAGCCGGGTTTCAACACACGACCTCATGCAAAGCAACAGACCATTATAACCACTGAGCCAAAGCGGTGGGTTTCGCGAGCTTTAAATTGGTCGTGTAGATCAGTCTATATTCGGTTTCATTATGGTTTCACCAATCCTTAACTAGGAGGTAAGTGTGCGGCATAACGTGCCGCGTGCATAATGAAATAAAGACTTCGGACGTCTTCCTTTAATGCGAGCTTGCGAAAAGATAGGACCTATTCCAGGTTCTTCAAACTAATGCGCCTGACTTGAAGCCCGTCAGCGAAGCAGGTCTTTGAACACTGACCAGTTACAGCTTATTTTCTGCATGTACTCCCGCAGCTTACCAAGTCCTTAGAAAAGGTACTCGGCTTGACATGCCCCATATGAAAAAAAAAACATATACAATAAAAGAAAAGATACCAACGCCTGTGGCAGCGAACATAACGCGACCATGCATCTGCACGCAAATGCGCAAATCCACTTGTAAACTGAGGCCAACCGAGATTAAGGACGTCAATCCTGCGTCTGCCCATATGCCAAAACATGAGCCCATCACCATCATTGAGCAAACTTGCATTATTCTTCGAAAATCATTTTTTTTTAGATTACAAGAACTGAAGCGACAAAATGAGGTTTTTCAATTTATATGACGCCCGGTGAAGTCGCACGACAATCCAATCGGACGAAAGAGTTCGGCGAGGCAAAGGATAGACTGTGGGGGCAGGTCGCTTTTTCGAGATTCTGCACCCGCTTTCTCGAAGCGTGACTGAGCCTCTAAACGCCTAGCAGTAAATAGTAGTAAATAGCAGTAGCAGTAAATAGCAGTAGCAGCAGTGAATCAGCAGTTTTACTGCTGACTCACAGTCGGCTAGCCGGCCGCTCGTCTTCTACGCGCGGCGGTTACCAGCATAGAGTTTCATGCAATAATTGCTAGAGGGAACTCCGGCGCCCGTGTCTACGGAATCGGGGCGGTTCAGCCAGCATGGGAATGATGCGTAGCACATGGATTTGCCTGAACTTCGTCCTTCTGGCTTCAAGCGGCTTCGTGGCTTTGTAAACTCATAATTTTCTACGAAGTACTATGTAATAAATAATTACAGAAACATTATTAAAATTCTCCGACGGCAGGATTCGAACACAGAGCATCTATGGCACAGAAGCTTCATATTGAAACTATTATGCCATGAACGCATGCACCAACAAGAGCCATAGAACGCCGATGGACCTTGGAACGCCCGTATGATGATGATGAAAACATTTTTTATTGACAGGTAAAGGGAAATTGAGGAGCTCCTGTGACGTCTTTGGCGATGACCCGTGCCTGTCGGATCAGTGCCCGGCGGACCTCGGAAGTGCCGTCGCGAAGGACGCTTTCCCACTGCTCTGTAGTGCGAGCTGCAAGAAAGATACGGGGAAGGGATGGGAAGCAAGGAGCGGTGCATTGTACCGTAACGTGCAAGGTGGTGGGGGAAACGCCACATCCTGGACAAATGTCGGGTTAGCGCGTGGAGTATAGGATGTGCAGCAAGTGGAGATTGGGAAATGTGTGGGTCTGCAGTTGGGGCGAAGTGCGACCGCCTCCTCCCGAGTGAAAGACACCGGTAGAGGTTGGTACAGCCGACGCTGGCGCGTGTGGTGCTGCGTAACCTCGCGATATGTGAGAAGGGGTAACTGTACTCTGTGTTGGCCGCCTCACTGCGCAGGGCTGCTCGGAGGGTGAGTTTTCGAGCGGCCGCATGAGCGCGTTTATTACTCGGCAGTGAGGCATGGCCAGGCGTCCAGAGCACGTGAATGTTGCGGGTGAGGTGTGCTGTTAATTGGTACGTACATGAAAGAATGCAGTGCATGGTTTTTGAAATACCACGACCTGTCAAGAAAGCCCTACATGCCGCTTGCGAATCGGTGATTATATATGTAATACGTTTCACACGGGAGGCTCAAGATGTATTGAATGGCGAGGGTAACCTAACCGCCAGGATCTCTTCCGAGTCAGTAGCTGAAGGGAGAGAGAGGATAGAGGCAGCGCTCACGACCTCGTCGACCACCACCGTTGTGTGCCCTTGTGCCATACAAGCCGCGCCCGTGTAAAGGACTCTGTTCTCCTCAAGTTCGCCAAGATAAACTAAAGATAAGAAATCTGTAGGTCCACACGGCATACCAAATACCTTTCTGTGCAGATATGCGGAATGGGTAGCTCACTATCTAGAGATCATTTTTAATTCTTCACTAAAACAAAAACGGGTCCCAGATGACTGGCTAGTCGCAAAAGTGGTTCCGGTTCACAAGTCTGGTGAAAGGCAACATATTGGAAACTATCGGCCAGTTTCACTCATGTGTGTATGCTGCAAACTACTTGAACACATAGTTTCAAAGTCAATCTACATCTACCTTGAAGACAAGAAAGCTTTTTTTTCACAACCAGCACGGATTTCGACAGCACCTTTCGACTGTCACACAGTTGATAGAAACGATCAACGATTTTTCAGCTTCCTTGAACAATATAAAGCAGGTCGACGCTATATTTTTAGATTACTTGAAGGCTTTCGATCTGGTCGTACATAGCGAATTAATTAAAAAACTGATGGAAATGAATATAAATAATAATGTTGTTATGTGGATCCGCTCATATCTTACAGATCGGACACAATACGTTGAAATAAATGGTAACAAATCTAACCAATTAAAAATAACCTCAGGCGTTCCACAGGGATCCGTTTTAGGACCACTTCTTTTTCTAGTGTACGTAAATGATATTGCTCATCACATAAGTAACGACATAACCATCCGGTTATTTGCAGACGATTGTTTATTATATCGTGAAACAAATAACCAAAACGATCAGGTGTCAATTAGTCAAGCCCTTAAAGCTGTAGAAGTCTGGGCCGCAAAAAGTAAAATGAAAATTAACGAATCTAAATCAGTCATGCTCAGAGTTAAAAACAAAACAAAGCATGTTATTGAGTGTAATTATGAGATGAACTCAACAATTCTAACCGAAGCTGAAACGATAAAATACCTAGGTTTAACAATTTTGAAAGACTTAAGTTGGAAATCACACATAGACAGAATTTGTGGAGCTGCAGAAAAATAGTTATGGTTCCTTCGCCGAAAATTAAAGCTAGCAACCACACCCGTCAAACTACTTGCATATTTAACTTACATTAGACCGACGTTAGAGTATGCCAGTGTCATTTGGGATCCGTTTCAATCAGGATTAATAAACCGCATTGAGAAGATACAGAGAAAATCTGCAAGGTTCATTCTTTTCCGGTATTATCGTACTCACTCTGTTTCCGAAATGCTTTCGTTGCTTGATTTGTCTCCACTGGCTCAACGGCGGAAGTTGGCTAGACTTAAATTTCTTTTTTTTTTGTTATCAAAATGCCACTTCAATATTGAAACCACATCCTATCTTGCTCCCAGGCACGCTAGAAACGTCAGGTCAAGCAATCATTGCATGTTCTCAATTCCAAAAGCATATCTGGACATGTACGTTTATTCATTTTTTCCGCGAACGATTAAGGAATGGAACAGTTTGCCGGCGTCTGTTTTGCAGTCGAGTAGCATTAAAATCTTTGAGGAACGCGTTAAAAACCTTTTATGAAATTGAATCTTAGTAGTGTCGTCCAAACGTTGTTACACTATTCTAGAAATACATACATTAGTCTTTCTTTTATGCTGCTTCCGATATCACTGTCACAATGTTACAAACATGTATTTCTTAGCCAAAATATTGTATTTGTATTTGGTAATTTCTTTTGCATTGTATTTCCAACATTCATTGCTTCATGTCCTATTTACGTATGTAAGGCGTTTACATATTTTACGCTATGTGCAAACTTGCTGTACCCACCCTGTTACGGCCAAGACGGCCAACAGTATTTGAAAATAAAAAATAATAAAGAGTGCGAGCGAGGTATCTCACCCGTGCCCGCCGTCGACCGACATTGTGCTCGGGGTGCATGTTACGCGGTATGGGATGTACCCGAAGCATCCCAGTGATTCTGGCCGGTACGGCTAACCCTTGCATGTTTAACGGCGGAAGCGGGTAGCCCAGGCGAGTGAGGAGTGGTCTACCCGTCGGAGTGTGGAGAAGACGTTGGCGCTGGCTGATCCACTGGGCCTCAAGCGGTTTGTCGAGGGTATTGTGTACCCCGAGTGATAAAAGACGCTGATTGGAGCTATAGTATAGAACCCCGAGTGCAACTTTGGTGGCTTTGCGGACGAGCGTGTCCACGCGGTCACGTTGTGCCCGCGTTAGGCGGTGAAAGGGGAGATGATAATTGAAGGGGCAAAGAATGCATGCGTCTACTAATCGGAGCACGTCCTTTTCTTTAAGTCCCGAGTGACAATTGCTAACGCGGCGCAGCATAGCGATGATCTGCTCCATTTGGCGCGAAAGTAGAGAGATGGTCTGTCCAGCCCTGCCATCATCCTGAACGTAAAGTCAGAGTACGCGCGCTCGCGAAGCCCGTGGTACGGGTGTCCCGTCGACGAGGATTGTGATGGGGTCCGGCGGAGACTTGCCGCGTGTACGGAAGATGGCGAGTTCGGACTTGTGGGGGGCGCAAGTGAGGCCGCCCTTTCAGGCGTAGTTTGACACGATCTCGACCGCCTGTTGGAGCCGGTCCTGGATGGCTCCGTCGGAGCCCCGAACCGTCCACAGCGTTATATCGTCGGCATAGAGCGCATGGTGAAGATGCTCGAGTTGGTCCAGCTCTAGGGGGAGACCTGCCATAGCAATGTTAAAGAGGGCTGGTGAGATCACCGATCTCTGGGGGGTGCCACGTCCCATTGGTTGGATGATACCCGAGCGGTGAGGACCAATTGCGATCGTTGCTAAGCGGTCGCGGAGGAACGCTCGGACGTAGTTGAATACCCGGATGCCATAGCGCGATTCGGCGAGGTTGTTGAGGATGAGGTCGTGCTCCACATTATCGAAGGCCGACTTAAGGTCGAGCGCGAGCAAAGCGCGGGTTTGGACTCCCGGCGGGGGACCGAAGACCTTCTCCTTTATTTGTAGTAGCATCTCCTGTATCCACAGGTGCGAAAGAAAACCGAACTGGGTATGCGGGAAAAAGGACTGGCGCTCGAGGAACGCCAGGCGCCGCAGGACCACGTGCTCCATGAGCTTGCCTATACAGGAGGTAAGTGACACGGGTCTGAGATTGTTGATGGAGATAGATTTCCCTGGCTTTGGGATGAAGGATATATCTGCGTGGCGCCATGTCTGGGGCAGCGTGCCATTCAGCCCCCGTATGAATTTCTCGCGGGCAAGTCAGCGCGTTGATACGCTCGTTGTGTTTCGATTTGGCAACCTCGACAGGCTGAACCACTGCAATTAGTAGTGGTTGTGTGTGTTCTCAGAATGTTCTGCACTTTAAGAAGTATTGAATGCATTGAAATTTAGGACAATGAAGGCAGATATAGCATAATGAACGAAGTCGCAAGAACGTCTGAAGCCACAAGCACGATCAGACAAATACATGTACTTCCCATCATTCCCATTGTGGCCGAACGATCGCAGCGCCAGAGTTCCTTCTATTAATTATTGTAGGAATTGCTTAAATGATATTGCGCGACATAAAAACGACACGGACGTGAAAGAAGACGACACACCACTTTCACGTCCGTGTCGTTTTTATGTCGCGCAATATCATTTAAGCAATGGATTACCAACTTGCCCGGAATGCTGCTCTCATTATTGTAGGAAACTCTATGGTTATCAGATCAGCCATTTCCGATTCGCACTCGACGGTGAAAGCTGTTGCCATTGTCCTGTTTCTTTTTATTATGTGTATTCTGTTTTCGTCCAGTACACTGCATTTGTCATCATGCAAATTTTGAATCTTGAAGGTTCGTACGCCACGTGGTGTAAAAGGTGCGAACTAAAGACGATGTCCGGGATTGCTGGGGTTGCGCGCACGTAAACCTTGGCGCAGATAAGATTACGTATCTGCGCCATGCATCTGAAATTTAAAGCGTAATTGAATAGCGTCCCGGTGGCACGTAAACTACGCTATGCTAAATAAAATTCGCTTTGTGCAAAGTTCGTTTGCGGAACGGTAACGCTATTTCCCTTAAAGGGACTGACAACTGGCCAGAATGTGTTGTGAGAAGTTGATGGAAATAACATGACCATGATTTATAGTACGCTGTTCGCGATTTAGGTAGGAATTATAATTTTAAATTGGAAAAGAAAGTCTCAAAAAGCAGTAAGTGGCGCGACCTGGCGGTTAAATATTGGTACTTTGGACGTAGTATATGAGATTATGGTACGCAAGTCGGCTCTTAGCAAGTAAAGCATACTTATTGCTTAAAACTGCATTTCGTATATTATTGGGTGCTTGCTCTTTATTCTATGCGTATTAGGAAGTAAATCATGGAGGAAGGAAAAAAATAGGAGGGAGCATACCGCAACGCGATTGAAGCCAAACCTGGTGACCCAACACGTGATCGCACATCAAAGTGCGCGGTTGGTTTTAGTGTTCCCGCTCTGCATGCAGAGCCACGGCGGGGCAGCCGAACAAGCGCGCACCGAAAAAAAGCTGGCATAGCTACCGGGAACCAAACGCCTCAGCAAATATCGATTCTCGCTCCGTGATCTCGACGCAAGAGGTCACGTGCTGGACCAACACTGTTGCTTCACGGAGCGTTCCCTTACCAAGGCTGGCTGCATGACGTAATTCTCCCTCTTATCTTTTTCCTTCCTCCCTCCACGAAGTAAAGAAAGTCCACGCCAACGAGCGGCATACGCGTCCCACAATGCATGGCGTCGCACATGCTGTTGTATGCGAGTAAGTACCCAGAGAGAGAGAGAAAGATAGAGAGAGAGCAAATGATAAATGAAAGGCAGGGAGGTTAACCAGTAGGTACCCAGAGTTGTGTAGTCTCCCTGCGATATATCAGATACCATCGACTAGTTGTGCCGTAAATGGGTGCCAGTGCTACAATATTAGTACACGCGTGGCTACGGCGACACACTGAACTGCCTATCACGTGTAGAATCGTGGTTTCGCTTTCGAGAACTTGGCTTGGTAAAAAACACTCTTGACTGGTAAATTACCAAAACAGTTGGACAGGAAACCACAAAAACACCTAGCTATTATTGTAGAAATAATTTAACACTTCATAAAACATTAATCGCATGAAATCAGCTTGGTAAACAAAATAATACTTTCTCACAGCTACGGCCGCACTTGTCGTCTGCCTCCCACCAATGACGGCGTATAATCGCGATCACGTACACCTATCACTTTTTAGCATGGTTTCAGTAAATGACTACATCCTCAGTGCAGATCGAAAAATTCTGATAAAGAATGTTGCACGGCGCTTTCCGCGTTACCACTTCATGATTAGGCACTCTGATCGGTAAGCTTGCTGTTGCACTAAAAAAAATGGGTACAAAAAAAAATTGGTTGTCAGTCCCTTTAACCGAGCTATTACGTTAAAGCGCCCCCCCCTCTTCCCTCCACTACCCCCGGCGCCTTGCGCGCGACGGAAGACTGTGGTGCGCTCTCCTCCCCGCTCTCCTCCCTTGCGCGCACGAGATTGTGCCACCATCGTTGACTCTACCTCGCGCTCCTTCACTCGCACATACAGCATGAGGCGTGTTGTGACGATGTTATCGTCCTTGGACTTTACACGGAACATCACGGCGATGGCAACGACAGAAATGGGCCTGAAGTGTCTATATTGACACGTGGACTATCGCAATAAAACTGCTATCTCAATAAAAAAGCGTCTGTGACGTCGATGTCACCCGCCCCCACCCTCCGCCTTTAAAGAAAATTAAATTATGGGGTTTTACATGCCAAAACCGCGATCTTATTATGAGGCACGCCGTAGTGGGGGACAGCAATTTTGACCACCTTGGGTTCTTTAACGTGCACCTAAATTTAAGCACCACGGGTGTTTCCGCATTTCGCCCCCATCGAAATGCGATCGCCGTAGCCAGGATTTGATCCCGCGACTTCGTGCTTAGCAGCCCAACACCATAGCCACTAAGGAACCACTGCGAGGAACCCCGCCTTTCGTCACGCAGCCGCTGCAACCACCGGTCGCTCGCGAGCAGCTTCCGTTATTTACTTGGTGCCTGCGGCGTTGGCCAAGCGCTTCAATGCTTGCGGGCCGCCAAATTTACATCGACATTCAGTCCACCGCCACGCGTCCACTTCCACCGAGGAACTGCCGTTTCCGCTCTTCGATGAGGTCGACGTTTGGCCAAAATTCACTTTCTTCGGGAAAACTCCCTCCAGCGCGCGTGCAAGTTGCGCAAATAAGAAAATTCGAGGACACCTAAGCACTTCTCATGAATTGTGAATGCGAGAGCATTAATGTCTAATTGAACGTCACTGAGCGGTGCTTCAAGGTACATACTCCTCGCGGGCAAGCGAGCGCGTTGAGACGCTTGGTCAACACCTCCTAGATAACACAAGGCCGATGCACCTGCTCAATGTAACCGGAGCTGAGCGTACTGAACACAGATCTATTCGTATTCGTGGAAGCCATTGCACAGCGAATCACTTGCTAAAACATGCAGTGATCCAGTTGTAGCAAACTTGTGGAACACGTGTATAAATGATGTGTATGCAGGAACGCGCTGGCCTGGGCGTTGGCAGGCGTAATCTTGTGCTATAGTAGAGGAGCGTTTCTGTTTATGGTCAAAAAGCGATCAGCATGTGAATTGTTTCTTGAACTGACAGCCTAGTATCGACCAGTGAAGCCATTCTGAGCTGTGCGTTCACAGTCGACCTTACAGATTGATATGCCGTCATGCCTGCACTACAAAAAAAAAAATCCGTTTTCATTCCACCCCGTGAAAGTGGGTGTACATGGAAGTCATTGCCGATGTTAGACAAGTACGACCGACGTTAAACCATAGACTAATATAGTAAACATAAAGAGTGGACACTGCCGTAGGCGCCTGCGGCCGACTTTAAAAGGATGGATGGATTGATGTTATGAGCGTCCCCTTCGGAACGGGGCGACGGGTTGCGCCATGTTGCACATGGGTCGCAAGCCCCAAGGGTAGCGTTGGCCTGGCGGCCTGGGGCACAACTGGAAGCATCCGAAGGTCCTGGCAAAGCATGAGTCGACTGCTAACAGAACAACTTGTTTATTCTAGCATCGCAAAAGAGCGGGCGGTCAGGTCGACCGAAGTGGAGAGACGGGAGAGCACGTTACTCGACAGAAGAAATCGGAGCCTCTCTCTTGGCGTCCGGGGGCAGCTGCTTTTATACTCTCGGAGTCGAGGGCAAGAAGGAACGCCTCGTCAGAGGCGCACGTGATGCGGGGCACGGACACGCTGAGAGACACGTTGAGACGAGTAGGTGACGCATCCGCCGGGCCGGCGCCGGTCAGACCTCCTCGCTTCACAGTTGGGGGAGCTCCTCTCCCCGGCTGCCGCGCTTTGACAAGCGTGGGCACCAACATGCACACACACACACACACACGCACACACGAAGACACGTGGCATTGAAACATGCCTGGACGCGCATGGCAGGAGGCGTTACGGCAGCGCTGAACGGGCCAAAATGTCCGCCGCTTTGAATGAAGCCCCGGCGTCCGTTGCATCCGCGCCGGCTATACCGCGAGTCGTAGGCGAAACGTAACAGACCGCCCCGCCGGGGGAAGGAGATCCCGATGGTCAGGGGACTGCATCCGCTGTCCGGAGGGATGTCGCTCGATGATGCTCATAACCGAAGTCGGTCGTCCTTGGGCGTTTCTTGAGCGCAGCGCACAGAGAAGGCCTCGTTCTCTCGTTCAGGTTCACACAGGACACTGCAAAGTGGCTTCGGGAGAGTTGCCATTTTTGTTTCTCGTTCCCAGCAAGCGTTAGAACTACGCCGAAACTCAACCGCTCAGTCAGCAAGCACGACACAACCCTCACTAAGCCATGCCAGGCTCTTTCCCCCTTTATATTACTGCCTAGTTCCTTACAGTAGTCTAGCAGCACCCAGAACACGTCCACAAATTGGAAAATTGCACTAGAAAGCACGTCATCACTTTGAAACACTAAACAAAAGCAATATGTTAAAAATCCTGCCTCAGGAAGAAAAACATCAGTAACAAACAACTCTGAGGCTGATTCCTACGTTAGGGGCTTCGACTTAAGCCATCGGCGTTACCGTTGAGACTCCCCTTTTTGTAACGCACCTCAAAGGAATATTGTTGCAAAGCGAGGCTCCAGCGCAGGAGGCGGCCATTTGTGGAAGAGATGGTCTGCAGCCATTGAAGAGGGCAGTGATCCGTCTCGAAGCATGCGAAGCGGAGATCGCAGCGAGCGACCGTACACTAGCTCAGCTGGCGAAAACCCCGTAGCCGCATGCGGCGCGGTCCTCAATGCAAACATCACCCCAGGCAGACACAGCTCCCAGTCAGTTTGTTGTTCAAACCACAATGCTCTCAACACGCGCTTCATGACGGAGTGGAGCTTCTCAACGGAATTCGACTGTGGGTGGTACACTGAGCTGTGTAACAGCTTTACTCCACACCTTTCGAGAAAAGTTGTCGTCAAAGCGCTAGTAAACACTGTGCCCTGATCTGATTGGATTTCCGCAGGAAAACCAACTCGCGCAAATATGGACAGTAGTGCATTGACTATCTCAACTACGCTGAGTTCTTTAAGCGGCACTGCTTCAGGGAACTTTGTCGCTGGGCAGATCGCAGTAAAAATGTGTCTGTACCCCGTGGTTGTCACCGGCAGAGGTCCCACTGTATCAATAGCGAGCCGTCTAAAAGGCTCCGTAATGATAGGTACCAACTTCAACGGCGCCCTCGATTTGTCCCCTGGTTTGCCCACCCGCTGACAGGTGTCACATGTCCTCACAAAGTGGTCTGCGTCCCGAAAACACCCTGGCCAATAGTACTCTTGCAAGAGACGGTCCTTAGTTTTCTTAACTCCTAGGTGTCCGGACCACGAACCCCCATGCGACAAGCGCAACAGATCCTGACGGTAGCACTGAGGCACGATCAGCTGATCGAACTCCACTCCCCTGCGGTCTAAATACTTCCGGTACAGGACCCCACCCCTTTCCACAAAACGAGCATTTTTCTTGGCGATACCTTCCTTGACAATGCAGCGTATGTTTTCTAGGCTGCCATCCTTTTTTTGCTCGGCTATCAAAGCCGCCCTGCTGACTTTTAGCAACCTATTAAGTCCGTCTGACGTAGACGCGATGAGCAAATCTGCAGATAGCTCTTCTAACTTTCCCGTGTCGGGCATTTCCTCTCCAGTATCTTGCGCCTTCAACGCTACAGGCTCAAATGTATTCAGTTCGGACGTGCTCAGAATATCAGCTTGCTGCGCCTCTGACCGTTTTTCATTGTTCGACAACGTCGGCCCCGCAACTACCGCCTTTGCAGCGAGCTCCCGAACCTTCGATCTGGTTAAGGCCTGAACGCTAGCCTCACCAAACAAAAGCCCCTTTTCGCGCAGGAGATGATCGGACCTGTTCGAAAATAGGTACGGGTACTGGGGGGGCAGCATAGATGACACTGCGGCCTCCGTCTCAAGCGCTCCGAAAGGTCCTTCAATAAGCACTTTTGCTGCGGGCAGACACACGCTATGAGCTTCCACGGCTTGCTTGATCCATGCGCACTCGCCCGTGAACATATCGGGTTCTACGTAAGAGGGGTGAACTACATCCATCGTAGCTGCGGAATCGCGAAGCACTCGGCACTCTTTCCCGTTCACGAGGAGGTCTCGCATGTAAGGCTCGAGAAGCTTCATGTTCTCGTCAGTGCTGCATAATGACAAAAACACGACTTTTGTTTTTGTTTCCGGACACTGCGCCGAAAGGTGACCCGGCTTCTGGCACGTATAACCCACGCGCACTTGCCTCGTCTCGAACCGCTTTCTGCGCTTGGCTTCGGCTGCCGCCGTCTCCTGACGTTCGGTCGGACACTGCGCCGAAAAGTGACCCGGCTTCTGGCACGTATAACACACGCGCGCTTGCCTCGTCTCGAACCGCTTTCTGCCTTCGGCTTCGGCTGCCGCCGTCTCCTTTGGTTCGGTCGGACTGCTTTCACTCGCATCCGCACTACGTGTGTTCCCCTTTGCTCTCATGGGTGTGAACTTCGGCCTCTCAAACTTGGAGCCAAATTCACCCTTTTGACCGTCCTTAGCTCCGCGAGCCCGACGCGTCACAAACTCCTCGGCTAGCTCAGCGGCTTTAGCCACCGTACTAACGTCTGGCCTATCGAAGACCCAGTACCGCACGTTCTCAGGTAACCGACTATAAAACTGTTCCAGCCCGAAACACTGCAGAACTTTCTCGTGGTCACCAAACACTTTCTCTTCTTTGAGCGACTCCTGCATGTTTGACATTAGCCTGTAGGCAAACTCTGTATATGACTCACTTCTGCCTTTCTCATTTTCCCGAAACTTCCGACGGAACGCCTCCGCTGACAGCCTGTACTTTTTCAGGAGACTCGATTTCACTTTGTCGAAATCCTCTGCCTCCTCTCTCTTCAAGCGAGCGACTACGTCGGCCGCCTCGCCGGGTAACAAAGTGAGCAAGCGCTGTGGCCACGTTTCCCGAGAGAACCCCTGCTTCTCGCACGTTCGCTCAAAGTTAACCAGGAACAAACCAATGTCCTCTCCAAGCTTAAACGGCCGCATCAGGTCAGTCATTTTGAACGATACTCGTTCTCCTGCACCGTGTGCCTGACTTCCATTACGAGCACGTTGCATCTCTATCTCGAGACGCTTCATTTCCAAAGCGTGTTGACGGTCACGCTCTTCTTTACGTTCGCGCTCATCTTTCTCTTTTTGCTCTTTAAGCTCGCGCTCCTGTTTTTCTTTTTGCTCTTTAAGCTCGCGCTCCTGTCTTTTTGCCGTCTCCCTCTCCTCAATGGTCTCAAGGCATTCCGACAGCTCGTCATCCTCAGCTTCTAACTCAAGAATAGCCCTTAGCAGTTCTGGTTTTCTGAGTTTGGCTGAGACATCCAGACCCAACTCTCTTGCAAGCTCCAGCAATTTCGGTTTGCGTAACAACTTCCAATCCATGGCTACTCTGAATGCTGCTTTCTCTACTGCCTACTATTGTCTTGCCGCAAACTAACCCGGCAGCAACGACAACCACAATTACCAGCTCTGTTTCTGACACTAACAAAAGCCTGGCAAAACTCAGAAGAAGAAAGTCCCGCACTCACCAAACCTCGCAGCCAAGAATTCAGCGCACCCCGCAGGGGCGTCTGCGTTAGCAGGCGTTTGGTGCGTTGCGACACCACGGACCCGAGCACACGAGGGTTGGACCCGCCCGCGTGTAGCCGTGCGCGGCTTAGCCGTGTCTGGGGAAAGGGGGATCCTGGAGGTTGAGCCGATGCTGGGTGTTTGGACCTTTAAGGCCCCCCGGCGGAGGCAACACACCTCTTCGGCCTCGGCTTCACATAGACGGCACCTCCAGGCTGACTCACCTGGAGGAAATCGGCAGTCGCCTTTTCCTGTCCTCCTCTCCATTCTTCGTCTTTCTCTCCCACTTTTCCATCTTTCCTGTCTTCTCTTCACTTCTAATTACTTCCGTATTTCCGGGCGGCAAGGGTTAACCTTGTGTAATATATCCAGTCTTGGGTATATATATATTAGGTTATAGTGGGAACGTACCGCTGGCGTACGCAGAATAGAATTTTTCTAATCCTGTGACGTCCCCAGGTTGGGCTCCGAGGTGGGCGGCGGGCATTCCTTCCGAATACAGTAATCCTATATATGGCTTCAAATTTCCCCACACTCCCTGATCGCTCCCTGAAGAGGGGGCGCACCGATGAAACCTTCAACTTTCTCTTCAAACCAAAAGAAATATTTCCCAAGTACCACGTAATACATAGTCAACACGAAACCAAGACAGTCCGTACAATATCCCCGTTTGTGGTCGCAAAATGCCTCACAGAAGCAATCGGTTCTGGTTACAAAGTAACTAAGATGGGAAGCGGCGACCTTCTTCTGGAAGTGCGTGACAAGCTCCAATACAGCAAACTGACGAAACTTGTTGGGTTTGGTGACATTCCTGTATCTGTGGGCCCCCACCGGTCTATGAACACTGTGCGTGGTGTCATTTCTGATGACGACCTCCTTGATCTTAGTGAGAGCGAGCTGTTGGAAGGATGGCAAGACCAAAACGTGGTAAAGGTGCAACGAATTAAGTTAAGGCGTGACGACAAGGAAATTCCAACAAAGCATCTAATAATAACATTTGGAACAAGTGAACTACCTGATTCATTAGAGACAGGATATTGTAAACTACGCGTACGACCGTACATTCCCAATCCGCGCCGATGCTTCAAGTGTCAGCGTTTTGGGCATGGGTCTCAGAGCTGCCGAGGGCGTGCGACTTGTGCAAAATGTGCCTCTAAAGACCACTCTTCAGACAACTGTTATTCCACAACCCACTGCGCTAACTGTGACGGAGACCACCCCGCCTATTCGCGATCGTGCCCGTCATGGAAGAAAGAAAAACAAATAATCGAACTGAAGGTAAAACTAAACATCTCTTTTCCAGAAGCGCGCAAGCGTTTTAGTGTCAACAACCAATCGAATCCGTCCTACAGTGATGTGACGCTCCGGGGGGCAGCGCCACATCTTCTGGCGGCCGCGCAAGTCACACGGAGTGTGACGGCGGTTACGCCATCAGCCCCCCTGGCGGGAGCAGTCACTGCTCTTCCGCCCTCTACCACGAAGGGCCGGCAGACTTCCGAGCCTGCTGGTCCCAGGGCCACTGCTCGTGCAGACAGGCCCGAAAAACCCCCGCGCGTGCCCGCTGAGCGGGCGTCATCCAGCGCCTCTGACGAGGCGATGGATGTCACAAAAACTTCCCCGGCGTCTCAGATGCCGAAGGAACGGCGTGGCTCCCTGGAGCGCGCCAAGAAAAAGAAATACCCTGCATCAAGGGGCCTGGAAAGGTCCCTTGAGCCAACCTAATTGATCTCTTGACACACACCATAAAACACTTCCATTATGGACACACAGATAATGCATTGGAATGTGAGAGGTTTATTACATAATCTTGATGATATTAAGGAACTCCTGCGCAGGTTTAATCCAAGGGTGCTGTGTGTGCAAGAGACACACCTCAATCCTTCACATACTAACTTTCTCAAACAATATGCCATTTACCGCAAAGATCGCAGTGACGCTCTCGCCTCGTCAGGCGGTGTTGCTATTATAGTTGATAAAAGTATCGCCTGCCAACATTTACATCTGCAAATGTCCCTTGAGGCAGTGGCAATCAGAGCCGTGCTATTTGATAAGTTAGTAACAGTTAGCTCTCTGTACATCCCTCCATGCCATAAACTTTCCACAATAGAATTCCAGAGCTTTATCGCAGAACTCCCCGAACCTTACATTGTAGTAGGTGATTTAAACGCACATAACACCCTCTGGGGAGATTCTCGTTGTGATACGAGAGGGCGCTTATTAGAAAAGTTCCTTTTATCCTCCAATGCATGCTTACTAAACAAAAAGGAACCCACATTCTACAGCGTGGCTAACAAAACGTTCTCATCCATTGACTTAAGTATAACATCAAGTACACTAGTTCCATACCTGGAGTGGGACGTGATTAAAAATCCATATGGGAGTGATCATTTCCCAATTACCCTAAGATTAACAAAAGGCGATAAGTGTTCCCCACATCTGCCACGTTGGAAGGTCGACTGTGCTGACTGGAAACGATACAGAGAGCTCACACATTTGACCTGGGATGAGATCTGTACTCTCTCAATCGATGATATAGTATCTTATTTGACGGCATTTATAACTGATGCTGCATCAATATGTATCCCTCAAACGAATGGATCACCCTCTAAACGGCGTATTTCTTGGTGGAATGAGCAGTGTAAGGAAGCCCGCAGAAATCAAAATAAGGCTTGGAGTCGCCTTCGCGACTGCCCAACTACCGAGAACTTGATTAGCTTCAAGAAAATAAAATCAGAAGGTAGAAGAACGCGTCGCCTTGCCAAAATGGAAAGCTGGCAAAAATACATCTCTAGTATTAATTCTTATACAGACGAGGGAAAAGCCTGGAACAGGGTAAACAAAATAAAAGGCCGCGAAACTCATCCTCTACCATTGGTAAATACACAAGGAGACACACTCATTGACCAAGTCGACTCTCTAGGGGTACATTTTGAAAGGATTTCTAGCTCATCCCACTATTCAGACACATTTCTGAGATACCGGCAACAAGCGGAACGACTGCCTCTGAGTCGGAAAGGAAATAGCAACGAACCTTACAACCGCCCATTTAACATGGCGGAATTTCAGGCTGCGCTGAATGGCTGTAACAAGTCCGCTCCAGGAAGTGACAGAATATTGTATACAATGATCAAACACCTACACCCTGAAACCCACAAAACACTACTGTCACTCTTCAACTCTATGTTCTCTGCCGGGTACATTCCATCCGCCTGGAAGGAAGCAATAATTGTTCCAATACTAAAAGACGGCAAGGACCCAACTTCAGTCAACAGCTATAGGCCTATAGCGTTGACAAGTTGCCTATGTAAACTCTTTGAAAAAATGGTTAACCGGCGTCTCCTTCATTTTCTTGAAAGTAACAAACTATTAGATCCCCTACAGTGTGGTTTCAGGGAAGGTAGATCCACAACTGATCACCTTGTCCGCATCAAGACGAATATTCGCGGTGCTTTTGTACATAAGCAGTTCTTTTTGTCAGTATTTATTGACATGGAGAAGGCTTACGACACGACGTGGCGGTTCGGAATTCTCCGTGATCTGGCCGAAATGGGAGTCCGAGGTAATTTGCTGAATGTCATCCAAAGTTACCTGTGTAACCGCACGTTCCGCGTCAGAGTTGGTAATGTGCTATCTTGTCTATTTACACAGGAAACAGGTGTACCACAAGGTGGCGTGCTTAGCTGCACTCTATTCGTTATAAAAATGAACTCACTTTATACTATCATACCAAGTACAATGTTTTTTTCTGTGTATGTAGATGACGTACAAATAGGTTTTAAATCATGTAGTCTTTCCATCTGTGAGCGACATGTGCAGCTTGGGCTAAACAAATTGTCAATGTGGGCTGACGAGAATGGGTTTAAGTTAAACCCGCAAAAAAGCACGTGTGTTCTCTTCTCGAACAAAAGAGGTATATTACCTGAACCTACTATTTATCTTAATCGACAACAGCTCCCAGTGAGCCATGAACATAAATTTTTGGGCCTCATATTAGACACTAAATTAACATTTATCCCCCACTTGAAATATCTGAAGGCGAAGTGCATGAAGACAATGAATCTTCTGAAGCTCTTGTCCCGTACATCCTGGGGAAGTGACAGAAGATGCCTTTTGAGCCTGTATAAAAGTCTGACAAGGTCACGCCTTGACTATGGTGCTATAGTGTATAGTTCTGCTACGCCTAGTGCCTTGAAGATGTTAGATTCGATTCACCACTTGGGTATCCGTCTTGCTACAGGTGCCTTCAGGACTAGTCCTGTAGAGAGCCTGTACGTTGAATCCAACGAATGGTCTCTTCATCTACAAAGAGCATATTTATCTTTCTCTTACGCCTTGAAAGTTAAATCAGATATTCAGCATCCATGTCATTTTGCAATTAGCGACTTGTCCACTGCCAGGCTATTTCGTAACCGCCCAGCCATCAGGCCTCCTCTGTCCCTCCGAGTGGAAGCACTGTCAGAAGAAACAGGCGTCCCTTTTGTAGAAAATATCCCAATGGCTCCTATTCGGTTCCCACCGCCTTGGGAGTGGCAAACTATCCAATGTGACATATCTTTCCTAGAAATATCGAAACGAGCGCCTGAGGCTCACATAAAATCACATTTTCTTGAACTAAAAGAGAAGTATTCCTGTGCTGAATTCTACACGGATGCTTTGAAGTCTGCTGATGGTGTTGCTTACGCAGCTCTTGGACCATTATTTTCAATATCTGGGACACTAAACCCACACACAAGCATCTTTACAGCGGAAGCATACGCTATACTCTCGGCTATTAAACACATCAGGCTCACAAACATCTCTAAGGCTGTTCTCTTCACAGACTCGTTAAGTGTCGTGAGAGCACTAATTAGTTTACAAAAACATAAGAATTCCGTCTTGAATGAGCTGTATAACTTATTGTGCGCCCTATATATGTGCAATCAAGTGATTTTCATATGCTGGGTACCCGGTCACAAAGGTATAAAAGGGAACGAAGCAGCTGACGAAAGCGCTACATCCGTAACTTTTAGCGACAGAGATGGAAATATTCCCATCCCTGCGACAGACCTAAAGCCTTTTCTACGCCCTAAATTAAGGAATCATTGGCAAGGCAAGTGGGATACACAAGTAATGAATAAGCTTCACATAATAAAACCAAAACTGGGGAACTGGATCAGTGGGAAAACAGCACGTTACAAGGAAGTAATTCTTTGCCGACTAAGGATAGGCCACACATACGGTACTCACTCTTATCTCTTGACTGGAGGCGATCCCCGACTTGTGGTAAGTGCGGCAATAGTCTCACAGTACTCCATGTTCTTATTCAATGCCCTGCAATAGAACAGAGATCTAGGAAAAAGTATTTTCCTTCTGCATATCGTGAAAATACACCTCTTCACCCTGCATTTTTTCTTAGTGATGAACCGCTTTTTAACATGAAATTAGTCTTACAGTTTTTATTGGAAACAGATACTCTCAAAATCATTTGGACAGGAAATTTTTTAGCACACGACTAACAGCCCTTCTAATAAAAGGGCTCTCTTGAGGTTCTACTATCACTGTTATGTGTTGCCTTGTTCCATCATGTTTTTTTAACGAAACCCAATTGCCATCGTCCATGCCCTAATCAGTGTCATCATTTTAGTACCTATTTATTTTACGCCATTTACAGCGACAGTTTTTAGGCCTTTTTACAGCCATGTCACATTTACCATGATAAATCCACTATCCACTGCATTCACAATACATTGTTAAAATTACCTTTTGGCATGGCGCTCTTTGGTCATACTTGGCCCTTGCGCCATTAAACACAACATATCATCATTATCCCCCGCAGGGGCGTCTGCGTCAGCAGGCGTTTGGTGTGTTGCGACACCACGTACCCGAGCACACGAGGGTTGGACCCTCCCGCGTGTAACCGTGTGCGGCTTAGCCGTGTCCGGGGAAAGGGGGATCCTGGGGGTTGAGCCGATGCCGGGTGTTTGGACCTTTAAGGCCCCCCGGCGGAGGCAACACACCTCTTTGGCCTCTGCTTCACGTAGACGGCACCCCCGGACTGACCCACCCGGGGGAAATCGGCAGTCGCCATTTCCTGTCCTCCTCTCCAATCTTCGCCTTTCTCTCTCACCTTTTTCATCTTTCCTGTCTTCTCATCACTTCTCCTCACTTCCTAGTTTCCCGGCGGCAAGGGTTAACCTTGTGTAGCTAGCCAGCCTTGGTTATGCTGTATTTGGTTATAGCAGCGATGTACGGCTGGCGTTGGCAGGGTTTCTCCAGCAGGAACTTCTGTCACGTCCCCCTGTTGGGCTCCATGGTGGGTGGTCGGCATCGCGGCCGAAAACCCAACTGTATCTATGGAAAACGCGTTTCCTAAACTACCTGATCGCCCTCAGAAACGAGGGCGCACCGAAGAAGTATTTCAGTTTTTCGGACGCCAAGTCCACAATTTTCCTCGTTTTCATGTGATCCACACAGAAAAACCAGCGAAACAAGTCCGAACAATCTCCCCGTTCCTGGTATCTAAGACCCTTACCGAAGTTTTTGGCCCAGGTTATAAGGCGTCGAGGATGGCCAGCGGTGACCTCCTCTTGGAGCTCCGCGATCAGAAACAATTTGAGAACCTGCCTAAACTAGTATCATTTGGAGAGACCCAACTAGTAGTAACCCCGCACCGCACGATGAATACCACCCGCGGCGTTGTCTCGGACGATGATTTGCTGGAGCTCACTGAGGCTGAACTCTTGGAGGGCTTCAGTGAACAAAATGTCATAAATGTCAAAAGAATCAAGATTAGGCGAGATGGAAAAGAAATCCAAACAAAACACCTGATACTCACTTTCGGTTCAAGTGTCCTCCCCGAGTCCGTCGAGGCCGGTTACATCAAACTTCGTGTTAGGCCATACGTGCCCAATCCTCTCAGATGCTTTAAGTGCCAAAGGTTCGGCCACAGTTCACAGAACTGTCGAGGCCGGCTGACATGTGCCAAGTGTAGTGACACTGAACATTCCTCCGAAACATGCCAGAAGACTCCACACTGTGTCAACTGTGATGGCGAGCACGCCGCATACTCGCGTGCCTGCCCGTCCTGGAAAAGAGAAAAAGAGATTGTGACAATCAAAGTCAAAGAAAACATATCTTTCAAGGAGGCACGTAGGCGGGTGTCATACCTGTCTAAGAGTAGCTTTGCCGATGTGGCGCGTAAGGGGGCAGCGTCACAACGGCCTCCAGCTGCTGTCCGACCCACAGGCAGTGAGTCGGCAGTTACGCCGTCTGCCCCCGCGGCGGTTGCAGCTAGCGCTGCTCCGTCTACCCAGCAGACGGGGCCATCGACCCCGAAGGTGGACGCAGCCGAGGCTGCCCCAGCCTCCGAGGCCCCTTCCAGCGCTGGCAACGGCCAGCGCAGCCAAATCCCTCTGGGAGCCCCATCGACCTCCGGGCTGGTGGGCGCAGGGGTCTTGCCCTCCAAGGCGGGACTCCCTCTGAAAACCTCTCGCTCGCAAGAGCGCTTGTCCGGCGCCTCACACGAGGCAATGGACACTACACCTGTCCCCAAGGCGCACCAAGCGCCTAAGGAGCGTCGAGAATCGCTCGAACGCTTCAAAAAGAACAAAACACCTATTACAGGGCCTCGAAAGGGCTCTGTAATCTAAGGCATCTTTCCGTTTCCGTACACACAGCACTAATTTACATTAAATATGGACACACAAATCATACAATGGAACGTCAGAGGTCTCCTTAGAAACCTTGATGATGTACAAGAACTGATCCACCAACACAATCCAAAAGTGCTGTGTTTATGTGTTTACAGGAAACACATTTAAAATCCAAACACACAAACTTTCTCCGACAGTACATAACTTTTCGCAAAGATCGCGATGATGCTGCCGCATCATCGGGCGGTGTCGCCATTGTTATCCATAAGAGCATTGCGTGTCAACTTTTACAGCTACAAACGCCTCTCGAAGCTGTGGCGGTTCGAGCTGTTCTCCTAAACAAACTCATCACCATTAGCTCTCTTTACATACCCCCACATTACAAATTAACGAAACATGAATTCCAATCCTTTATAGATCAATTACCAGAACCTTATGTTGTTCTTGGCGATTTCAATGCGCACAACTCCCTATGGGGCGACTCTCGTATCGATGCGCGAGGTCGTCTCGTTGAACAGCTCCTTTTTTCTTCCGGTGCGTGTCTGCTTAATAAGAAGGCACCCACATATTACTGTCTTGCCAACAAAACCTTTTCTTCAATTGATCTCAGCATAGTTTCTCCTTCTATTTTTCCTGAACTCGCATGGGAAGTTAGAAACAATCCTTACGGAAGCGACCACTTCCCCATACTATTAAGAACACCTAAAGAAAACGAATATCCACCACAGGCTCCCAAGTGGAAGATTGATACAGCTGACTGGGAGAAATTCCGAACTCTCAGTAATATTTCATGGGATGAGATGTCCTCGTTAGGAATTGATGCTGTCGTGGAATACTTTACAGCCTTCATAATAGATGCCGCAACTAAATGTATATCACAAGTAAATGGCTTGGCATGCAAACGGCGTGTACCGTGGTGGAACGAGGACTGTAGGATCGCTCGTAAGAAACAGAACAAAGCGTGGGGGTTGCTACGCGCCTCTCCCACTGCGGAGAATCTGTTTAACTTTAAGAAAGTGAAATCGCAAGGCAGGCGAACACGCCGACAGGCTTGAAGAGAGAGTTGGCAGACGTTTTTATCCGGTATCAACTCGTATACAGATGAGGCCAAAGTCTGGAACCGGGTTAATAGGATAAAAGGGCGACAAACATATTCACTTCCTTTGGTAAACACACAAGGTGAAACACTAAAAGATCAGGCAGATTCACTTGGGGAACACTTCGAGAGCGTGTCGAGTTCAAACCATTATTCGCAATCATTTTTGAAATACAAACAAATAGAAGAATGTAAGCCCATAATACGAAAATCCAGGCAGAATGAACCTTATAACCAGCCTTTCAATATTGCTGAGTTGAGAGCTGCCTTGACCACATGCAGGGGCTCTGCGCCGGGGCCTGATAGGGTCATGTACGAAATGATCAGAAACTTACACGCTGACACCAAACTTACACTACTCACGCTTTTCAACGCTATTTGGGCTGCGGGAAACCTCCCATCCACATGGAAAGAAGCGATTGTGGTCCCTGTTCTTAAACAGGGCAAGGACCCTTCCTTCGCGGCAAGTTACCGTCCGATAGCTCTTACAAATTGTCTTTGTAAGCTTTTTGAAAAAATGGTTAACCGCAGACTTGTACATTACCTTGAACTCAACAATATCCTCGATCCCTTTCAGTGTGGCTTCAGAGAAGGGCGGTCCACAACCGATCACCTTGTGCGCATTGAGGGAAACATTCGCGACGCCTTTCTACATAAACAATATTTCCTATCCGTATTCCTCGATATGGAGAAGGCGTACGACACTACGTGGCGCTATGGAATATTGAGAGACTTGTCGGGAATTGGCATCCGTGGCAATATGCTCGTCCTAATAGAAAGCTATTTTTCCAACCGTACATTTCGCGTGAAAGTCGGCAATGTATTGTCGCGACCTTTTATACAGGAAACTGGTGTACCTCAAGGAGGTGTACTTAGCTGCACGCTCTTCATCGTGAAAATGAACACCCTTCGTGCCTCGTTACCGCCAGCCATTTTTTATTCTGTTTACGTAGACGACATACAGATAGGATTCAAATCCTGCAACCTTACAGTATGTGAGAGGCAAGTTCAACAGGGCTTGAACAAACTGTCCAAATGGGCAGAAGAAAACGGATTTAAAGTCAACCCCAACAAAAGTTCTTGTGTGCTTTTCACAAGAAAGAGAGGACTCATTGCAGAACCCAGTATCGAAATGTATGGTCAGCGAATTCCTGTGAACAAAGAACACAAGTTCTTAGGCATCATACTTGATTCGAAATTAACTTTCATTCCACACATAAAGTACCTCAAGGTCAAATGCTTAAGAACAATGAACTTACTTAAACTGTTATCCCACACAGCATGGGGCAGCGACAGGAAATGTTTAATGAATCTTTACAAGAGCCTCATCCGATCGCGGTTGGACTACGGTGCCATGATCTATCATTCTGCAGCCCCGAGCGCGCTAAAGATGCTAGATCCGGTCCACCATCTAGGAATCCGACTGGCCACTGGAGCTTTCAGAACAAGTCCCATAGAAAGTTTATATGCAGAATCAAATGAGTGGTCACTACATCTGCAGAGAACATACATCAGCCAAACATATTTCCTGAAAGTCCACTCTAATCCTCAACATCCATGTTTTAATACCATTAACGATATGACATATGCTACGCTCTTTCATAATCGTCCTTCCATAAGACGGCCTTTTTCGATGCGTGTGAGGGAGCTTAGTGATGAAATGCATGTCCCACTCCTCGAGCTCCGCCTAATGCAGCCAGCCAAGCTGCTACCTCCTTGGGAGTGGCAGCACATAGAATGCGATATATCTTTCATGCAAGTTACAAAACACGCTTCAGAGATTGAAATACAAATGCATTTCCGGGAACTCCAATACAAACACTCCTGCACGGAGTTCTACACAGACGCATCGAAGTCACGGGAGGGGGTGTCCTATGCAGCCGTCGGCCCATCCTTCTCGGAATCCGATGTACTACATCCGGAAACAAGCATCTTTACGGCTGAGGCCTACGCACTGTTGTCGGCTGTAAAGTATATAAAGAAATCAAAACTCGAGAAGTCAGTTATATATACGGACTCACTAAGTGCTGTGAAGGCCCTAATGTCATTTTCTAAGCACAAAAACCCAGTAATCAATGAACTCTATTCCGTCCTATGTAAAACGTATATATGTAACCAGCATGTCATCATATGCTGGGTGCCGGGTCATAGGGGCATCGAAGGCAATGCTCTGGCGGACCAGATGGCCACATCAATTGCATCGTATTCTGTAAATCCTACCGCAGCAGTCCCTGTCACAGATCTGAGGCCCTACTTGCGCAGAAAACTGCGGAACTACTGGCAACGCTCGTGGGACATGGAAACAAATAATAAACTGCACGTAATAAAGCCACAATTAGGGTTCTGGCCTTCTGCAACAAAATCACGCCGGACAGATGTCCTACTCTGCCGGCTAAGAATAGGACACACTTTTGGCACACATAACTTTTTACTCACGGGAAACGAGCCTCCAACCTGTGGTAGATGCGGGGAGACGCTGACCGTCCTCCACGTCCTACTGGAGTGTCGGGAAGCCGAATCTGAAAGAAAAAAAAAAAAAACATTTTCTCTTAGCTTACCGGCAGCACATCCCCCTTCACCCTGTTATGTTACTTGGCCCAGAACCACTCTTTGACACCAACGCCATCCTAGGTTTTTTGAAAGATGTTGTGTTGCATGTTATTAGCCCCACACGTTCGTAGCGCTTCCTCTCTTCAGAGGATGCCGCTGCGATAAATATATTGAATAGCACATGCCTCTAGGCCCTTGTGGTTCAAGGGCTCTGGCGAGGCACTAGTGCTGTAAGCAATTTAACATCTCGCATATTTTAAACAATGCATCATTCTTTTACGATGGATTTTAATGTTCATAGTATTCATTAATCATCGCCATAATTTTATAGCACGTAGATTTTACGCACTTTACTGCGACTATTTTTAGGCCACTTTACAGCCAAGTCACATCTCCCATAATACATCTTCAACATTACCACTTGCCATGGCGCTCTTTGGCCAAACCTGGCCCTTGCGCCACAAAACACCACACATCATCATCATCATCATCATCATCATCATCATCATCAAGAATTCAGCGCAGTCGTTCCGCTGCAGGCAACCAGTCATCACACAGGGCTCGTTGCACTGCTCCCGGATGGTCGTTGTGCTGCTCAGCATACTCAACTGCATATCTTCGCTGCTGGCCTCCGTTATCGCGATCTCACCGCTGGCACCAGTTGTTGCAATCTCACCGCTGGCACGAGTTGTTGCAATCTCACCGCTGGCACGAGTTGTTGCAATCTCACCGCTGGCACGAGTTGTTGCAATCTCACCGCTGGCACCAGTTGTTGCAAATGGGTCGCAAGCCCCAAGGGTAGCGTTGGCCTGGCGGCCTGGGGCACAACTGGAAGCATCCGAAGGTCCTGGCAAAGCATGAGTCGACTGCTAACAGAACAACTTGTTTATTCTAGCATCGCAAAAGAGCGGGCGGTCAGGTCGACCGAAGTGGAGAGACGGGAGAGCACGTTACTCGACAGAAGAAATCGGAGCCTCTCTCTTGGCGTCCGGGGGCAGCTGCTTTTATACTCTCGGAGTCGAGGGCAAGAAGGAACGCCTCGTCAGAGGCGCACGTGATGCGGGGCACGGACACGCTGAGAGACACGTTGAGACGAGTAGGTGACGCATCCGCCGGGCCGGCGCCGGTCAGACCTCCTCGCTTCACAGTTGGGGGAGCTCCTCTCCCCGGCTGCCGCGCTTTGACAAGCGTGGGCACCAACATGCACACACACACACACACACGCACACACGAAGACACGTGGCATTGAAACATGCCTGGACGCGCATGGCAGGAGGCGTTACGGCAGCGCTGAACGGGCCAAAATGTCCGCCGCTTTGAATGAAGCCCCGACGTCCGTTGCATCCGCGCCGGCTATACCGCGCGTCGTAGGCGAAACGTAACAGCCACTAAGCTCTTGCTATTATACTGCCTAATGTCCTACCTAGGTTAAAAAAAAACACGATGAATTCCCATAAGCAAATTTTCTGACCCCCTATTGTGAACTTTATTTTTGCACGTCTCCATTTTTTGTCATTTCCCCTACTTTTCTTCCACTAATCTTCCAATCGCCTCTTACTAATCTCTATTGCGGAGATGTTTACTTTCCTTCTGCTCTCGCTGAACCCAAGGGCTTCAAGGAGTCCAGTGGTGTCTAAATCGACCGCTGGGCAGATATCTTCATATTCTAATGAAACATGCTCCACCGTTTCTCTAGCTTTACTGCAGCAAGCACATGCTTTTTCTTCCTTCTTATATCTCACTTTATAGGTGCGTGTTCTAAGGCATCCTGGTCTCGCTTCGAAAAGTAATGAGCCTCCCTTTGAGTTATCATAAGTTGTTTCTTTCTTGAATGTGTTTTTCCCTCCGAAGTAGTTACTCATGGCAGGTTTCTTCTCCATTGCCGCCGCCCATGAGATTATTTCAGCCTCTCTGACTTTCCGCTTGACGTTCCTTGTTACTGTGTTGCTCACCCTACAGGCCGCATACTTGCTGGTAAGCTTCCTAGTTGTTTTCCCCCACTGGGAATCAATGTTTTTTTTCTGTACAAATACCTCAACACTCTACCAGCCAATTTACTTTCTTCCATATTCCTCAGTCGTTATTCATAATCAAATTTACTGTGAGCTTCCCTCACTTCAAAACTTGTCCAGCCCATATCACCCTGCACAGCTTCATTTGTAGTCTTCCCGTGAGCGCCCATTGCGAAGCGTCCCACTGGCCTTTGGTTGCACTCGAGTCCTGATTGTACCCTTGATTTCAAGCAAACAACCGCATTTCCAAAAGTGAGACCATTACACCTTTCCACATACCCCGGAGCACCTCGTACCTGTTGTGTCCCCATTGCGCTCTGTGCTTCATTACGGCTGCATTGCTCTTCCCCTTTACTGTTGTTTTTTACTGTACTTCCATATATCTATTGCCTTCGTTTATCCATATACCAAGATATTTATATTCTTTTACCCGAGGTATTCCCTGGCGCTGTATTGCCACTGTCTGTTCACTGTTTTCATTGAATACCATACCACCTGATGTTCTAACGCTAAATTTCAAACCTATATTCTCGCCTTCCTGTCCACAGATACTAGCCAGACATTGCAAATCACTTTGCTTGTTAACTAGCAACACAATGTCGTCCGCTTAAAATAAACCTCGAAGCTGCTGCTCTACTACTGTACCCGCCTTCTTGTATGAGAGATTAAACCCGATATTACTTCCTTCTAGCGCTCTCTTCATCCTCATCATGTACATCATAAACAGCAGTGGGGATAAAGAGCGCCCCTGCCTCAGTCCCTTGTTGATATCAACTTTCTCCTCGCGCCTCATCCCCTCCCATTCAATGTAAACGGTATTTTCTAGGTAAATCTCTCAAAAGCTGCAGACAATCGTCGCCTAAGCCTTTCCCTACCAGAATGTATCACAAAATGTTGCGGTCTACGTTGTCATACACTCCTGTAATGTCTAGAAAGACCACATATAACGGTCTGCTTTCTACTCTTGATATTTCAATACACTGAGTAAGAACAAATAGGTTATCATCCAAACGCCTTCCTATTCTGAAGCCATTCTGAAGTTCTCCCAAAATGCCATTATTCTCTGCCCATGCTTGAAGCTTTCATTTGATTGCCTGAATTGCTAGCCTGTATAGTACTGATGTAATTGTCAACGATCTATACGAGTGAATTCCATCTTTCTCCCCCCTTACCTTTATAAACAAAATTCATTCTACCTTCGCCAACTGTCTGGTATTCGTCTATCTTTTAAAGTTTTTTCCATTGTTTTCACCAGACCTTCCTTAATTTTTGGTCCTAGTTCATTAATCAGCAAACGGGAACCTCGTCTAGCCCTGTGGCTGTGCGCTTAGGAATTTGCTCTTCGGCTTTCTTCCAGTTGAAATTTGTCAGCACCAGCTCCTTTTCTACCTGGGTCTTTTTCATGCTTTTTTTCTTCAACTACAACCTCGTCATTGCCTTGGAAACATTCGGCTGTTATTTTTCGGACGTAATTTATTGCCGCTTCTCCTTCCAGTTTGTTTCCATCTTCGTCTAGGATATGTTATTGTATTGTTCTTGACTACCTGCCTAATAATTTTATGTGGTTCCAAAATATTCTGGGTACAGCTTTCTTTTTCTCACGTATTTTTGACAACCAACGTTCACTTTCACCTTTTATCTTTGCTTGCACCAGTATTTGAACCATATACTTTTTCTCCCGGTATATTTCCCATTTACTGGGCACTTCATCCTGCGGCAACTGCGCTTTGTTTGCCTGCCTGTGCTCTCGGGATGCTTTCTGTCGTTCGGAGATGGCTTCTCGTATCTCCTGTCAGGATTGGGGGCTCAATCCCATCGCACGTAATAAGTTGTCAAGATTGGAGTCGGGCATGAATTAGAAGGTAGCTGGCCCATGCCGTCGTCCAACTTATCCACGATGAGGACGTTGTTGAAGGGAAGGACTGCTTCTCATCGAGAACGAGGAATATGGGTTTATTTACAGTATCTACATCAGGATGTTGCAGTTCATTAGTCTAGCATGACTGCGCGAGAATTTGCACTGAGCAGCCACACAACAGCGGTTTATAAACACTCGGTCGTCCCTCGATCCCAAGGTGAGGGAAACGTTCGACCCGGAGGCGAGCTGCCTCTTCGCGAGGGATTACACACGCACACACACACACACACACACACACACACACACACACACACACACACACACACACACACACACACACACACACACGCACACGCACACGCACACACGCACACGCACACGCACACGCACACACGCACACACACACACACGTTCACGGTCCCCCCCCCCCCCCCCGAGGGCAGAGGGCCTTCGCAGAACTCGGAGCTGATCCCCTCAGCGCGGCCGCCGTGGTGTCCATTGTCTTGCTTCTTGAACGGCGCGTGGGAAGGGGTCTCCGTAGACGTTCCCGCGGCAACTCCCCCGCTCATAGCAGATCAGGTCCGCGGTGACGGGTTCAGGCACAAAGCCTGCTTCGTCAAATTCGGCTCCAGCGACGGAGAGTCGAGGACGCCCGTATTGTTCCCCACACACAGTCGACTTAGTGACGCCGTGGCTAGAGGTTTGCGGTAGCGTTCCAAGAAAAGTTTGCCGCCGCTGTCGCAAATGGCTGCCAAAACTTGCACGTTGCCACCTCGGCAGGCCATTCCTAACAGCTAAAACTTGCATGTCAGCGGGACATTCTTAACAGCGCCTCCATGGCCCGGAAAATCTCGACTGTCCAGCGCTGTCAACCGCTGGGCAGGAAGAGAACGGCTGGTGGCCAGGGGGTGATGCCTTGGCTCGCAGCGACCACTTGTGTAATGATGTCACCGCCCCAAAACGTCCAACAAGGACAGGCAACTGCAAAACGAACCCCACAACACGGCTCTGCGCCGAGATGACGTACCTTGGATCTCACGTTAGACCCGCTAGGCTTCAAAGAAAATATAAGTGCAGAAACACAAAATGCTGCATTTCGCTATGCCAGTTTTTGAAGCAATTTTGTGCTGACAAATTCAGCAATCATGGAGGGAATCCTGCTAAATGAGAGGGGATCTTCTTGGCTGAACAAAATTAACAATAGTAACCCTAAAATTTAGGCGAGACCCTTAAACGCAGAATTCAAATTAGCCTGCTCAAACCATCCGCATTGCTATGCAACTTTCCCTTTTTATATCTAACGGAGTTGTACTCTTGGAGAGTGAGGCTCCATCGGAGCAAGCGGCCATTTTTGTGTGACATTTGATTGAGCCGCGTCAGAGGACAGTGGTCGGTCTCGAAGATGAACTTCGCTCCGTACAAGTAACACGACAACTTCTGGGCGGCCCAAACTAAACAAGCGCAATTCTTCTCTGAAGCGCTGTAGGCTTCCTCTCTTACATTTAGTTTACGGCTGGCATAGAGGATAGGATGCTCCTCGTTATCGTCGCCAACCTAAGTACCACGCCCATACCTCTGTCGCTTGCGTCACATTGAACTATGAATTCCTTTGTGTAGTCTGGCGCGTGAAGCACAGGACGAGAAACCAATAGCGTTTTCAAACTGTGGAAAGCATTCTCTTTGTCCTTATCCCAGTGTACGCTACTCGGTACTCCCTTTCGGAAGGCGTCCGTTAATGGACTTGTCATTTGCGAGTAATTCGGAATGTACCGTTGATAGTACCCCACAAGTCCCAAAAATGAACGAAGGTCTGTTTTCGTGCGCGGCTGAGAAAATTCTCCAATCGTAGCTATTTTCAGCTCGGCCGACCGTCTCGTGCCCTGGCCGACAACATGGCCCAGATAAGTAACCTGCGAACAACCAAATCTCCACTTTTCCGCTTTCATCGTTAAGCCGGCTTCCTTCAACCGTGAGAACACCTGTTTGAGGTGCGATACGTGTTGTTCCCAGCTGTCTGAAAAAATTGCTACATCATCAAGATATGGCGAGGCGAACTCCTGCAAGCCTTTTAGGACAATACCCATTAACTTAGAGAAGCTAAACGGCGCGTTCTTCAGCCCGAAGCTGAGCGCGAGAGGGCGAAAAGTGCCTACAGGTGAGATGAATGCGGCATAGCGGCTGGCACTTTCTGAAAGGGGAACTTGCCAGTACCCCCGCACGAGATCTATAGCTGAAATGTATTTAGCAACGCTAACTCTTTCAATTCGTTCCTCAATGTTGAGTATCGGGTACAGCTGATCCCTAGTGATGGCATTTAACTTCCTGTAGTCAACACACGGACGAGGGTCCTTGTTAGGGGTTTCTACCAGTATTAGCGGTGACGTGTACTCACTCTCAGCGGGCTCAATAACTCCCAACTCTAGCATGCGCTGTATCTCTGCCTCCATAATCTCTCTCTGTTTTAACGACACCCTGTAAGGCTTTGATCTTACGGGTTCGGTCGATGTCAGCTCTATTTCATGCGTTATTAGTTGGGTTCTACCCGGCCGATCGTTGAATCTGTCGAGATATTCCCCTAACACCCCTTTTAGCTCATTTAGCTGCTCGGGTCTAAGAGCGCGCGAGCTTACCGAATGTTTTACTACTTCTAGGCCGATTTCAGAGTTGGAGGTCGCCGTATAGTCCTTAAACTTGATACTAGTGCCATCCTGCTCTTTGATGGTATAGTTAACGACTCCGCTCCGCTCTATATACGGCTTCATCAAATTGAAGTGATATATCCTCACCTCCTTGCTGCGACCGGGCATTTTCAGAGCATAGTTAGTATCTGAAAGTTTGTGCAACACTTTAACGGGCCCGTCCCAGTGAACTTCAAGCTTGTTCTTTCTTGAAGGTTTGAGGCTCATTACCTGGTCTCCGGCGTTAAACGTACGAAGCCTCGCATTCTTGTCGTAATAGAATTTGGCGTTCTTTTGAGTTACTCCCATGATCATTTCGACTAGTTCTTGGGTTGCGCTTAGCCGTTCCAGCAGATTTAGCACGTATTCAACCACTGTAGGACTCTCTCATCTGTCCTCCCACATCTCTCTTAACATTCTTAGTGGATGGAGAACGGAGTGGCCTCCCATACACTAGTTATGCTGGCGAGAACCCTGTCGCTTAATGTGGAACCGCTCGCAAAGCAAACATAGTTGCCGGCAGACAGTTCTCCCAGTCCTCCTTGTGCTCGTAACAGAGCGCATGCAAAACTCGCTTAAGCACTGAATGCCACCTCTCTACACTGTTTGACTGAGGGTGATAGACGGAACTGTGTATTAACTTTACCCCGCACTTTTGCAAGAATGTGGAAGTCAGTGCGCTGGTGAAGGCTGACCCTTGATCCGCCTGAATTTCGGCTGGCGACCCAACTCGTGCAAACACTGTCAAAAGCGCGTCTACTACTTCGGTGGAGCTGAGCTCTTTCAGAGGGATTGCTTCTGGAAACTTTGTAGCCGGACAGAGCATGGTAAACAAGTACCTGTAACCCGATTTTGTTTTTGGTAGAGGCCCTACCGTGTCTATCACAAGTCGTCTGAAAGGTTCTGTTATGAAGGGCACTACCTTTAGTGGAGCTTTCCATGTCTCTCCCGGTTTACCCGAGCGCTGACAGGCGTCGCATGATCTTACAAAGTTTTCTACGTCTTTGAAACAGCCAGGCCAGTAGTATTCCATAAGCAATCTTTCCTTTGATTTGTTTATGCCTAGGTGGCCGGACCACCCATTTCCATGACAGAGACTCGAAATGTCCTCCCTGTACTTAGTAAGTACGACTAACTGATATAAAATCCTACCCTGTCGATCTCTGTAGTGCCGATACAACAATCCTCCTCTCTCATGTATCGTCACGTTGCGCCTAGCAATGCCTTGTTTAGCTGTGTGATGTAATTTAGCTAAGCTCTCATCATTCTTTTGCTCGGCTGCCAGTGACTCTCTATCCACACGTAAGAGCTGATCAAAGTTCTTTGAGGCCGGTGATAATAACGACCCTGTCTCGCTTGCGATTGCGTCAGCTTGCTCTTCCTGCAGGCTTGAACTTTGACACTCTAGTGATACGCTCTCATTCAGCTGGTCAGCTGGCAGGCTCTCCTCAACTGTTTTTTGTCCCTCGGGCCTAGCTCGGATTCAGGTATTGAAGTTATCCCTTTTTCTGCTCCCGCTGGAGCAGCTCGTGCATTTTCAGCCGAAAGCGACGCGATTTTACGAGCTTGGCCTCGGGTCAATGCCTGTACTATGCCCTCTCCCAGTTTAAGCCCTTTTTCACGCAGTAATCGATTTGAACGATTCGAAAAAATGTAAGGGTACTGCAGTGACAAAAATTTGGAAACTGCAGCCTCGGTCACTAGCTCCTCGAATGGTCCACTGATTTTGACTTCGGCCATGAGCAGACACACTCTGTGTTCTTCTACAACCTGTTTAATCCATGCTACTTCTCCGGTGAAGTCATCTACCGTCACGTAAGAGGGATGGACAATGTCCATCGTGGCGGCACTGTCTCTTAGCACCCGGCATGGTTTGCCATTAACTTGCAGGTCGTGAAGATATGGGCTTAAAAGTTCCATATTCTTGTTTTTTTCATCCACGTAGGAGAAAACTACGCTAGGCTTTCCGCAGTTTATAGCTATATGTCCCAGTTTGTGGCATTTATAACAGCGGATTGGTCTGAAAGATTCGAATTTTCTTTTCTGCTCTTTTGGTAATGTTTCCCCGTTTGATTTCTCCTCGCTTTTTTCTGAGGGCTTTTCCTCCACGTTGTTAGATACGGGACCTTTTTCTGAGCCTCCTTCGAGTTCACCAGACCACATCGAATCGCGCCACAGCTAATTAAGGAGCGCAGAAGCACATCTACCCCGTTCCCGAGGCGCGGCACGTGCAAACGAGTAGGCGTCCCCCACTTCGTGCACCGCAGGTGGAGCTATTCACTGGATGACTCTTCCCGAAAGTGTAGCGGGAGCCTGGCACGGTTCCAGGTAACGGGGGTCCCGAGGCAAGACGGCTGTAATGCTCCGTGAAGCCCTGGCAGAAATCCCCCCATCCGCCGTTGTGGAGGTAGTTGCAGACCGGGTTGGCAATACCGCAGAGAGAAGTAAGCACTCGGACAGTTGGGGCCCAAGGAGCGACCCTCGGCGCCGGGTGTGACACAATCGCACGGGCGCCTACCATTGGCCGAAAATGGCGTCACCTGAGCGGGCTCCCCGATTGGCCGAAAATGGCGTCACCTGAGCGGGCTCGCCGATTGGCCGAACGTGACGTGACTTCGAGACACAAAAGGGCTTAAAAGCCAGAGACCGGGAGCAGCAGGAGGGCATTCCTTTATTCATCTCTTTCGAGCTTCTTGCCACGGGCCGCAGCGTACGAGTTGCTGCCGGCCTGTAATGACTTTATGACTGTGAATTTATTTGTACTCTCACTGTAAATAATGCAAATAAACCTCCAGTTTTCATCTCTAAGTCCTCCTCAACCTCGGCCAACTCCCGCACCCAACGGCAAGGTCCAAAAATCTGGGGGACAGCTATTGGGATTCTCCTCCAGATCCAACAAACGGATTTCAGCGGTGGGATCGTCCTCGAACCCCAACGTCTACCGGCTCCGGTCGTCTAGTCTGCGAACCCTTTTTGAACGGAAATGGTTTCCGCGGTCCATTTCGACCGTCCCTATTTCCGTCCTCGGCGTTCAACTTTCTACGCATTGCGTACTCTTCGGCTAATTCAGCCGCCCTTTCCACAGTGTTTACATTCCCTCTGTCTTGCACCCACAGTTTCATAGCTTGGGGGATGCTTTTATAAAACTGATCTAGACACATGCATTCAATGATCATGTCTCTGCTGTCGTACGCTTCCGCGCTTTTCAGCCACTCGACTAGGTTGGCCTTTAAGCCGTATGCGAACTCCGGAAACCCCTCGCTATCTCTCTTGCCTGTGCTCCTAAACATTTGCCGAAAAGCTTCGGCTGAAAGGCGGTATTTCTTCAGAAGACTAGCCTTAACTTTCGCATAATCATATGCATCTTCCGCACTGAGTCTAGCGATTACTTCCGCCGCCTCACACGGCAACATAGACAGCAACCGCTGTGGCCATGTACTCGGACCGAAGTTCATCTTCTCGCAAGTCCTTTCAAAATTGCATAGGAACAAGCCTATGTCGGTCCCGACCTCAAATGGATTTAATAGCTTGTCCATGCGGTATGATTCTGCCTCACTTGATCGTCCCAGAGCCCCTTCACTTCCTTGAGACAACTCGAAACGTTTGCTTTCAAGTTCAAGTTGCATTTTTCTTAACTCGCGTTCCTCTCTCTCTCTCTCTGTCCCGTTCTTCTCTCTCTCTGTCCCGTTTCTCTCTTTTTTTCAGAAGTTCCAACCCCATTTCAATTTCTTCCTCACTGGCCTATTCGGAAATTAGCTGAAATAATTCCGATTTTAGCATTTCCTTGCGTACATCTAGGCCCAGTTGCTCACCAACAATCAACAATTCGTCTCTCAGCAGTCTCCTTAACTCCATGATTGCTGCTTTACTGCCTTGGTCCTGCTCGCTAAATCTACCTAGGAAAACACAACCTAGCTAAAATCTAGCTTCCCTACAGCTCTAAACAGAACAACCACAAAATGAGGCATAGAGAGTCAAAGCAAGAACCAAGCACTCACCGCAGACACAGCAACACGTCGTAAAGTCCATCTCACCGCTGTCAGCCAGTTAGTTGTCAGGATTGGGGGCTCAATCCCATCGCTCGCAATCAGTTGTCAAGATTGGATTCGGGCATGAATTAGAAGGTAGCTGGCGCATGCCGTCGTCCAACTTATCCACGTTGAGGACGTTGTTGAAGGGAAGGACTGCTTCTCATCGAGAACGAGGAATATGGGTTTATTTACAGTATCTACATCAGGATGTTGCAGTTCATCAGTCTAGCATGACTGCGAGAGAAAGTGCATTAAGCAGCCGCGCAACAGCGGTTTATAAACACTCGGTCCTCCCTCGATCCCAAGGTGAGGGAAACGTTCGACCCGGAGACGAGCCGCCTCTTCGCGAGGGTTTACACACACACACACACACACACACACACACACACACACGCACACACACACACACACACGCACACGCGCACGCGAACGCACACGCACACACACACACACACACACACACACACACGCACACACACACACACACACACACACACACACACACACGCACACGCACACGCACACGTGCACGCGAACGCGCACGCGCACACGCACACGCACACGCACACACACAGGTTCATGGTCCCCCCCCCCCCTAGGGCAGAGGGCCTTCGCAGAACTCGGAGCTGACCGACTCCCAATTCCGCCAGCCTTTCAGTTTCTTTTTTCCTTTCCAACGAACATGTTGTTTCTCTTTCGGTATTTCTGTCGTTATTACACTCAGAAGCTCACTATATTCCCACTCTCGGCCATTTGCAAAGTTCTTCCTCGACTCTTATGACTATATTTGTGATTTGTTCAGCGTTCAAATTTAGGGTGGCCATTTTGCACTCCTTGCTCTCTTTCCCAACTACATATCCCATGTTCAAAACGATGCGTTTATGGTCCCTCCCTATGCTGCTATACCCTTCCTCGTCAATGACAATTTCTCTCAACTTATGAATTCCTTCTGTCATCAGAAAGTAATGAATGGTCGATTGCTGGTTTCCCACTTCCCTCGTGATCTGCCCTTCACACTTAGTTCCTGTATTCACGATATCGAGGTTAGGTTGCTCACAAAGATTTAGCATTGACTTCCCGTTGTTGTCGGTATAGCCATCTAGATCCTGTATGTGGGCATTCATGTCACCTAATAGGATAATTTCGGCATCATTCCCGACGCCCTTAATATCAGCACTTATGCGCTCCACTAACTCTTGATTCTTCTCTGTGCAATTATTTCCTGTGCACAAATACGTTAGGCCCAGCCAAGTTTTTGTTCAGAGTACCTGACTTTGGCTCTCAGCGCACCTAGTGGAATCGGCGAAACGCACCAGCCTCTAAATTGGCCGCCGCACATCGCCGAATCTGGGAGGCCATGATTTCATTTTCGTTTTTATTTCTTCTTTCGTGACCAATAAAGTTGCATAAATCGAGTAATTTCATGCAGGCGCTTGTGCGGCTGTTCATATGGTGCGACGACGAGCGCATAAAGGTGTTTCACTTTGTTAGTTTTATTTAAATTCATATTCGTTGTGTTGCAAGCTGCAACTTAGCGCGATAATCATGCCAAAAGTTAGTGAGGAAGTAGAACTTTATCCTTTGTGATATTGTACTTCTAATAACTCAGACCAAAAGAAGTATCATAAATAAATGTGCCGTGTTCCTTCAATATTAATCAGCTTGCTGGACAACCAAGAACACAAAAATAGACAACGACTTATTGCAGCAAGATTGTGAAAAATATGGCAGACACACGAAAACGAGAAGGTACTGCGAAATGCGAGTAATACAGAATAGTCGGAAATTAATGGCGGGATCACAATAACTTTACACAAGCAAAATGAACACACACAAGACGTGTTGCAACTAAGGAAAAAAAAAACTACGCAGACACGCCTACAATTAATTTACTCAAAATGGCATTGTTTTAGAAGGAATAAATATGACGCTTTTTCTTGTACTTCTACGAAGGAGGGCGAATTAAGGTAGCAAAATTATCTGAATGGTTGCGTGCTAAAATGAAATGAATTGAAAAACAATTGGGCACGCACCAACATCCTCATCTCGAATGTGTAACCCAGTGCGTCGCCGTTAAACAGCTGACATATATTGGAATCTCAGTGAATTAAGCACTTCGACTGTGTTGGGGTTCTTCACCTGCTGTCTTCGAAGCCTTGCAATCGTCTTCTGATACTTGGAAATTCGCCCTTGTATATGCATTATGTCCTTTGGCTGTAGAGTGTACATTGAGGAAGGAATAGTAGAGATTCCTGCAATAGGTAGAATGACAGGTAGAAGGCAAGCAATACGAGCGGCTTCAAAGCTATTGAATGGAGATGCTACGTTTCTTCGTGTAATGCATACTTTTCTTATCTAAGGTCAAGGAAACACTGTTATAAATGCTAAGAAACAAGAAACCTTCTACGGTAAGGAAACCAAACACAATTTAAATGTGAAAGCACGTACCTTCAGACAAATGCAAAACAGCTAACAACACTGGAGCGCACATAACCTGCTACAGAGTTTGAGAGAGCGCGCATTGTTGGCATACTGCAAATTTTGTACGTGTACCGCTTTAGAAATAGCCACATTTCTTGTTTACAAAACTGGCGCACCATACTTTTTCAGAAGCCGCTGCGCGTAACCTTCTTGAATAAATTAACATAAAGCCCTCGGTCATTCGCTCATTCGCCTAACAATGACATAAAATACGTAGAGAATAAGTCTTTAGCAAAACAACTTCCTGTGACCTTACCGTGAAACGGCGACGAAGCAGGCACTGGCAGAAGAACCCAACAATGATCCGCGGGTGCATTTTGTAGAATAACGACGCTGCCCGCGAGACCGGCGACGGGACGTGTCTAGGCCAAGGTATATGTAAACTGGTAGCGAAGCTTCCATGGAAGTCCACATGGCAAGAAAATGGCGGCTTGTTGCAACCGTCGCCATCTACGTATCTTGGGGACAACTAACAGCAAGCAAAAAAAAAAAAAAAAATGTGACGTCACAACCGGAAATGGCAGTGACGTCAACATCTTATGCTGCTTGGCGCGAGTGTTTGAATTTTTTTTAGCGTACGGCATTTCGACCGCTACGCTAGAAGTTATTCTTCTTTTGAGGCTGAGGAGAGCTTGCGACTCGCCTCAGCTAAAACGTCAGCGCGTCCTTTAACTATAGGAGTGGTGTGTGTCTTAATGTGAACATAATTAAGCTGTTATTGACGGCGATTGCTCCCGTAGCTTCGTTAGGAAAGTGAGCGAATAGGATGGAAATAAATGACACTGCCAAAAAGGTTTCAAAAGCAACTTCACTTTTATACGTTTATAATAATGCAACCATTATAATTGACCAAACAGAACATGTTTGAATGCATGGAAAGTACTATGGCTAGCAGGCAGTCGTAATGTATAGCAATATATGTGGATCCTTCTCACAGAATCATTCGTAATTCCTTGCGACACCATCTATTCATATGCAACAGTTATCAGACAAGACAACGTTGCCCCACATTATCATTTAGGAAATATTCGACTTACTAATTCTGCTGCCCGTCGGACACTCAGAGTCTTTGTTACAGAGAGTAAACGAACAGTGCGCGACGTTTCTTCGCGGAGCGTTCCGCATTTATCGTCACGACGAGACAAGCGCGAAGAACACCGCAGCGTGAACTTGCACGATAACAAAAAACCTGCGCTCGCACGTTTCGCCAATGAATGCCGTGCGCTAGGACACGCAAAATTTGAAGTGGAGCGCATGCCACACTTAGAAAAAACACGCAAGGAAATAAAAAACTTGGATGAAACCGCTGCGTTCAAGTGAGCAACTCCATACCTCATGACGTAATAGCTGGCTTGCACAGCCTTGCCAAGTCTTGCGCCAGATTCACTGGTTGGTATAGGGTCACCAAGTACGAACTAATAAATTGAGAAATAGAAAAAATTAACATATGTTGTTTTAGCACAGCAAAAATACTTGAAACGAAATATTTATTCGTACGACAGCATTCTGATCAAAATTTTTCGTACGTTTTTTTTTTCGCATAGGTTTTTTAGTTTCAGTGTTTGTGCCCCCCTCACCTAGTCGCGCTTTAATCGTGCACCACTAACTGATATCTCTGGCAATAGGTTTTGGCACGCTTTTCGTTCCAAGCTTCGCGACCTATTTAGATGGACCTTGACTGGGCTTCGCACATGCTGGGTCGTGTCGCGTGTCTAGCTGCTAGCCACAACCGCAGCCGCAGTCACATTTTCTTGATGTGCTCTGCCACCTAGCGGAATCGGTGAATCTCCATAGTTCGGCCGCGAAACGGCTCGAGTGTCCACTCTTGTCGCTTGCTATGTTACTCTATGGTTAAACGACGTTAGACAAGCACCACTACCACAAGCGACGGAGGTCACGCGCGCACGCACGTGTGCAGAAGTGCAGCTTACATGCTCATTTCTCTAGGCCCTCCGCCAAGCACGTTGTTTAGCTAAATGAATTTCTCAAAGTAAATTGCGTCAGAGAATTCGTAAAGTACGACTTATACACCCAAGCTGCAGACATGATAGCTTCGGAGTGTAATTCGAATATACAAGAAAATATATTTCTTCTACGCGGCAACTCAAAGACAGAGCCCTTTTCCAGCGGCCGGTTCAGGTCTGTCTGAGTGGCCGCGGCCGCTAGGTACGGCTTTTGGACCGTGTTTTCCATAATGTCGACTACGGTCCAAGCACACGCCGTGCGACAGATGCAACGGCTAGAGCGCCCACGCATCAAGGACAAATACATTAGAGTTTTAGTTTAGAGGACGCAAGCGGCTTGCGTACGCAAGAACTAGGGGTGACGGTACGGCGCGTGGGCATGCAGGCCCCTGTGTCTGGGTCTGCGCATGCGCAGTACCGGCACCCCTAGTTCTTGCATGCGCAAGCCGCTTGCGTCCCCCAAACTAAAGCTCTCTATTGTGTGCACAGGTACGACGCGCGCGCGCGCTCGTGTGCTGAAGTGCAGTATATATCCTGATTCTCCTAGGCCCTCCGCCAAGTGCAAGTGCGTTATTGGACTAATTGAATTTCTCAAAGTTAATTGGGTCAGAAAATTCATAAAGTACGACTTACACACAAGTTGCAGACATGATAGCTTCAGATTGTGATTCGAATATACGAAGAAAAAAAAAAACATATTTCTGTTAGGCGGAAACTCAGAGCTTTTCCAGCTGCCGCTTGAGGTCTGTCTGAGTGGCCACGGCCAAGGTCCAGTTAATAGGTCGCGAAGCTTAAAACTAAAAGCGTGCCAAAACCTATTGCCAGAGATATCAGTTAGTGGTGCACGATTGAAGCGCGACTAGGTGAGGGGAGGACAAGCACTGAAACTAGAAAACCTGCGTGGAAAAAAAAAAGTTCGAAAATTTTGAATCAGAATACTGTCATACGAGTAAATATTCAGTTTCAAATATGTTTGCTATACTAAAACTACAAATGTTAATTTTTTATATTTCTAATTTATTCGTTCTTGCTGACCCCTATCAACAAGTAATTCTGGCGCAAGACTTGGCAAGATTGCAAACCAGCCATCATGTCATGCGGAATGGCGTTGTTCACTTGAACGCGGCGGTTTCATCCGGGTTCCTTGCGTGCTTGTTCAAAGTGTGGCGTGCGCTTCGCTTCAAATTTTGCGTGACGTAGCGCACGGGATCTTTTGGCTAAAGGTGTGAGTACAGCTTTTCGTCTTCGTGCAAATTCACGCTGCGGCATCCGACGCGCTGTATCTCGTCGTGACGATAAATGCGGAACTCTTCGCGAAAAAACGTCGCGCTATGTTCGTTCACTCTCCGTAACAAAGGCTCTGGGTGTCCGACGGTAGCAAAATTAGTAAGTGGAATGTTTTCTAAATGATAAATGTGGGGCAATGTTATCTTATTTGATAACTGTTTGATATTGTTACGTGTAACTGACGTACGAGTCTATTTACAATATATTTACACGCAGACAAACGGTGGCAATGATGGCGACGCTATATCAAGCGGTGGCCACGTCGTCTTCCTTCTCCTCAGTGCAGCCACACTGGCGGCTGTTCCGTAGCATCACCCCCGGCAGTAGAAGCGCCGTCCCGGTGCTTAATCTACACATCCGCGGCGAAAGGTGTGTGATATGGCTTTAGTCTCGCCACGTGAACGATGTCACTTGCAGCCGACGATGACGCTGAGAGGCTCCGAGCATGCGGAACGAATGGAGTGCAGGCCGACGTTGGATAACTCTTGACGGACGATGGCCTGGATCAAGGAGATTGTCACCGGAGAATGATCAGGTGACGGAAATGAAGGGGCCGCCGGTTGTGCCGCTTCGACCTCACGACGAATGATGCGGGTCAAGTTGTCAGATCGCGACGGCTGGTGGAAGAGGTCGTCACAGGATGACGTAGCAGCTGTGTTGAAAAGTCGCGTGATGTGCTGGGATACCCGGCGGCTTTTAGCATGCTCAAGACAGCGGCACTCCTTGAGGATCGTATCGATGCTGGTGACGTTGGTAAACACCAGTAAATTGAAGGCGTCGTCAGCAATCTCTTTGAGGACGTGATTTACCTTATCGTCCTCAGACATGGTCGGGTCAGCCTTGGCACAAAGGGCCAAGACGTCGAGAATGTAGGACACGTAGGACTCGGTCGACGTCTGTACACGTGTGGCTAGGGCTTTCTTGGCATTGACTTGACGACCGAAGGGATTGCCAAAAAGATCGCGGAGCTTCTCTTTGAAGAGATCCCAGCTCGAGATCTCCTCTTCGTGAGTCTGGAACCATGCAAGTGGAGCTCCGTCGAGATAGAAAAGAACGTTCGCGAGCATAATAGTCGAATCCCACCTGTGACTGGTGCTGACACGTTCGTATAAGCGGAGCCAGTCGTCAACATCAGGACTGCCGACTCCGTTGAAAACACCAGGATCCCGAGGTGGGGAAATGGCGACGTAGGTCGGGGCTGCAGGCGGAGATGGTTGCGTAGATGAAGTGCCGCCAGCAGGAGCCGAAGTTGCACTGTCGCCGTTGCGACCGCTGCGAAGCTCCATGACGGGTACGGGGAACGTCCACCTCCACCAAATTAATGTTACGTGTAACTGACGTACGAGTCTATTTACAATATATTTACACGTAGAGAAACGGTGGCAATGATGGCGACGCTATATCAAGCGGTGGCCACGTCGTCTTCCTTCTCCTCAGTGCAGCCACACTGTGGCGGCTGTTCCGTAGCAATATGAATAGATAGTGTCCCACGGAATTGTGGATAATTTTATGAAAAGGTTTGCATATGTTGCTATACATTACGACTGTGTGCTGGATATGGTACTTTCTATCCATTGAAACACGCTTTGTTTGTTCAATTACATTGGTTGCATTATACTAGACAAATAAAAGTGAAGTCGTTTTTGAAAACTCTGTGGCACTGTCATTTATTTCCATTCTATTCGCTCACCTTCCTAAGCAAACTACTGGAGCAATTGCCGTCAATAACAGCCTAATTATGTTCACGTTAAGACATAAGCTACTCCGATAGTGTAATGACACGCTGGCGCTTCAGCTGAAGAGAGTCGCAAGCTCGCCTCAGCCTCAAAAGAAAAACTGCTGATGTAGCGGTCGAAATGCCGGACGCTAAAGAAATTCAAACATTCGCGCCAAGCAGCACGAGATGTTGACGTCACTGCCATTTTCGTTTGTGCTGTCACTTTTTTTTTTGCTTGCTGTTGTCCCCCGATACGTAGATGGCGACGGTTGCAACGAGCTGCCATTTTCTTGATATGTGGGCTTCTATGGAAGCTTCGCTATGAGTTTACATATACCTTGGCCGCGGCCAAAAACCATACCTATGGGTATGGTTTTTGGACAGTGTTCGCCATAATGCAGACTACGGTCGCAGCACACGCTGTGCATCAGATGCAACGGGCAGCTACAGCACCCACGCATCAAGGAGAGCTACATTGTGTGCACAGGTACGACACGCGCGCACGCACTTGTGCCGAAGTGCAGCATATATCCTCATTCTCCTAGGCCGTCCGCCAAGCACAAGTGCGTTGCTGAACTAACTGAATTTCTCAAAGTAAATTGCGTCAGGAAATTCGTCAAGTACAACCTACAAGCTGCAGACACCATATCTTGGGATTGTAATTAGAATATACGAGAATAACGGCATCGTCACGTGACGATATCGCTTGATGACGTAACTCATGATGTCATCACGTCAAACGTGACGTCACGTGATGATGTCATTTGATGACGTCATGTGGCACCTCTTGGAGAAGCGGTACACTGTGCGCTTCCCACTTTATTTCACTGTCTCTGTGATCGGCCCACGAAAAATCCCAATCAACTGGTGGCTAAGAGCTTCGCTGTCAAATAAATTGTATGAACTTAAAGTGCAAATGGTTGCTTTTAGTCTACAGCAATAATGGCCCGCAAATTTGCCTAATTACTGAGTACAAGCAGAGCTCTGCATGACCACTGCTTGACATCGACGTCACAGACGCTCTTTTTCCAACTAGTTTCAATTTGAAGGAGCCTGCCAAGGGGAATTAATTGTTCGCTCCCACGTGAATTCCGCTGTTCTAAATCTCATTGTCGGGATAGCTAATGTCGACGACGGGCTCTTTAAAGTATACTCATTTGCTGCAGCCACCTATTATTGAAAATTAGAAAGTTCATTAGCACAACATCTTTAATTCAATATTTTAATTTAAGAAAAACGCACATAAGTGCGGAAATTGCTCTGTTTCTGGAGGCTGCTAGTCCGTGTACTCGAATGATAAATATAAGGTTACCGTGATTTATATTTTTCTAATTTTAAAAATTTGGTGCAGCTAAAATACACGTGCTGTAGAGTAGTGCACGGAGCCCTAGTTTTGTGATTTTTGAAATTTTAATACCTGTGCGAAAGGAAATGGTGCAGTAGTGCGTTTTACATAATACTGTTGCGACGGGGGGTTCGAAGATCTGGGCCGGTATTGTGTAGCGATGCCTTTTCCGATTTTATGCTTTTTCGGGCTTTTCGCGCTTGGCCAGTGGTCATCAGAGCGACGGTCTGCCCACATTATCAACGGGATCAGGCGGCCGTGTGTGGTGCATGATAAGAATAGCATAGAATAAGGCATAAGGCATCGCTACAAAATAGCGGCCCTGGGATCATTTTTCCTCGTGGAGGAGTAAGGGAAGGCGGGGCTCGGCCCGATATCCAGGACGTTTTACATACAAGTTTATATTTACATATTTACAAGAAAATTCAAAGTAGTACAGAAAAAGTTAATGAAGAAGTTGTAGCAGTCGATCAACTCCCGCCGTTCGTTGCTCTTTTTATGCCCTGCGTGGTCATTGTTCAGTCACCTCCCCCAATCCGACGTCAGGAGACCGATTGCATCAGGTCCTACCGATCCACAGGTGTGTTGCCCTTTCCCTCTGGAGGGAGCTTTGTCGGGAATACACGGACATCACTGGGAACAAATAGGGGAAGGGGAATCGTACACTGACTCCGGCGTAGACGTGCCCATTTGGCCGGCTGACAGGTGAAGGACCGTATCCTTGTTAATTGCCCAAACCTCTCCTGATCGAAGTACTCCCGTGTTGGCCATAAATCATTCGTTTTGAGAACAATTTTGACGAGGCAGTCGGCCTGTTCCCTATAATCGCGCTAGCCGTGGCCGGAGATTGTCGCGGGGTGAACGGCCGATCACAACAACACCCAACCGATGCTGTTTCTCCAAATGCACCACGCGTTTTTGTGGAAGCCGGAAGTACACGAATGCTTTTTGTTTTGTGTGTGTATTAGAGCCAACTTGAACTCAAGTGAACCAGTTCCGAAATATCCGAACCGGTTCTAACCGTTTTAATTTTCGCTCCAGATCTGAACCTGAACCGAATCGAGAAGCGTGAACCCGAACCGAATCCGAAAAAATTTTGGTTTGCTACATTAATAATAATAATAATAATAATAATAATAATAATAATAATAAATTATTATTATTATTATTATTATTATTATTATTATTATTATTATTATTATTATTATTATATTATTATTATTATTATTATTATTATTATACTAGTAGTCATATTTTTTGTACAAGAACAGAACTATGTCAGGACTCCTGCTATCAGCATCTCTAGAAATGAGATCTATTACCCGAGTCAGAGAATGCGTCGGGCGCATGTGTGATGAGCGGTGATAAGTGACGTCTTCTGCTTCGTTTTTTCTTGCAGTCTTTTTCAGGATATACGCTTTTGTAGTGAAGTCAACTGATATCAAGTGATGCCATGCTTGCTTACTTGGTGCTCACTGTCTCCTCCTTTTAGTGCAGTTTTAAAGAATTGGAAGCTCTACGCGATATCTAAGAGGAGTAGTGTTGCTGCTGGCGGACCTATAGCCTCGTGCCGGCAGTTGCCCCACGCGAGCGCCACTTATCAAGCGAGTCTGGAGCTCGTCGGAACGCATTCGGAGAAGGCTAGCGGCGAAGATGGATTTGAACCGCGTCCACAGCGAGCCATGAATCCCACGTCGCCCTGCAGGCCCACCCACACGGCTCACCATTCACACTCCAGCTTTGTACCGCGCAGGAAATTGCGGAGGACTCGAAGCGCCTCCCTCCTAAATATCCAATGGCCCCGCGGGAACAAAATGCCACTTGCGCTCGTGTGCGATGCCACCCTATAGAGTGCATAGATTAACTCTGTACGCTTAGCATCACATTGTGGGCACTCTAAAAACTCACCAAGAATTTGCAGTGCACACATGACGATGACGCGTTAAGTTCCGTCTTGCACCGACATGTTGGTGTTTACGCCGACCCTGTGCGTATGCGGTACACGAGGGTGGCTTAAGTTCACTGCAGACCTTTAGCCATACAAAGTATAGGTGCGGAGGAAAAAATTATGGGGTTTTACGTGCCAAAACCACTTTCTGATTATGAGGCACGCCGTAGTGGAGGACTCCGGAAATTTCGACCACCTGGGGTTCTTTAACGTGCACCTAAATCTAAGTACACGGGTGTTTTCGCATTTCGCCCCCATCGAAATGCGGCCACCGTGGCCGGGATTCGATCCCGCGACCTCGTGCTCAGCAGCCCAACACCATAGCCACTGAGCAACCACGGCGGGTATGGTGCGGAGGAGACCACAACAAAAGGAAGTGACATAACCCTGCCAGCTTCGTCACTCTTTCTGCGTCCTGAATGCCTTCTTTGGCCTGAACTCCAACGAGGCGCGAAGTCGCGGGGCTTGTGAGGCTGTCTGTAAATGCAATGTGCAAAATAGCTTAAGCCACAGTCATTCCAGAGCACGAATTATGACCCGATCATCTGCCATGAACACTTCATTCTTCCCTGACGCAATAACCCAATAGAACAGCCTCCCAGAAAACATCGTCTCATGCACTGACCGTAAATGATCCCGCGAATTATTAACTAATCACATTTCTTAATTACCGATCCTACCGCACCCTTACTCGAACACGATTTTTCACAATTGTTTCTGGCTTATTTTTTGCTGTTTTGTCTGTTGCCGTTCTGTTCATTTGTTGTGACATTGTCGCAAGGATTAAGGCTCTCCCTTATGTAATGCCTCCGGGTTCTTAAGGCGAAAATAAATGAAATAGTAAGCGCGTGATCATATAGGGCAGGGCGGAGGTAGAAGGCGGCACGGAGACCAGAACGCAGCGAACTGCACAGGGCGATGCAAGTGGTACGATTCGCTCGGCCAACAAAGTGTGTAGCGTATTTGGAGCAGTATGGGAACTCAATTTTCTTTATTACCGCGCAACGTGCAGATAAAAACAGTTTCCTTAGCGGAACAATAGCTTTATTAGACTATATAGCTTGAATATAGAAAGCAAGCACATACACACATACATACACACAGAGAGAGAAATACAAGGATTGTATACGAAAGAATTCTTGCAAGCTTTGCTGTTTGTGTCGAGAGACCCACACAGATGAAATAACACACTCGCGAGGCACTGATACTACGAAGCGAACACTTAGGAAACAAAGGGACGACAATCTGTGCTAAAATCTCGCTGCCTGCCTTTTTCGACCAGCTGATATACGTTGCGTTACACACAAGCAAACACGCGAAAGCATTGTTTGTGAGCCCAAAGCAAGTTATTCCAAGCACAGAATATAACTGGCCCTCTCGCACGTAGATCTTTTGGAATATGCAAACTACTTATCGTTCAAAACTTGCGCTAGCCTTATGTGAGCCCGCTTCATGTGCTGACACTGTTCAGTTCAGACACGCTGATCCCGGTGATCGCCTAGAGCACTAAATAATATATGAACAGCATATAGGCCAGTCAAACAACCGCAACGGAGTTGCTGAGGATAGCGGGCATATTGATGAAAAATAAAAGGAACGAGCATATTTAATGACATGGTGCAAGTCGGACGTTTGACAATAAACAGAGTGGGGATTAGTGCTGGCAACACAACGAGGGACGTTAATTGAAGTGATCTTACAGACAGACGTTGTATGGATTCAAGAGCGAGCAAGCGCTGACTTGGGTCGATAGGCTGCAGAAAAGATCGTCTTTCATGCAATGTACGTCGCCAGCTAGTCGCATCGCCGGCACGAGCGGGAAAAGCGAGCCTGTCCTATCTCTCTCTATATACACGATGAAATGGGCTCTTTATTTTGCAGCAAATACGATCGTAATCCGCAGTCAAAGGTGCCTTTAGCCGACAATCAAGTTGAATGTGCTGTACGGGAAACGTCGTAGCACTCTGCGGTTACCGGATTGGGTTACGTCGCACCGACGTTATCAGTGTTCATTTAGCATCTTGATGGTCCAGCGACAAGAAGCACGTCCCACGTAGGTCTGCGACGTGGTTCTGAAGAGGCGCGACGTGCGATATTATGTTCACGGCATTTTCCTGCAAAGCAAAGCTGCTGCTAAGGCAGCGTAACGTGTGTAACCTGCAGCCGCTGCATCCAAAAGCACTGCGCTGTTCCCACCCAATCGCTTGGACATCTTATGCCCGAACCTTTGCTACCGCCGCAAAATCTGGTCGCAGCTACACGTGAGCTGTAGCAAGATGTCCGACTCGGGGAATGCACATTCAAAAGGAGAGAGAGAGAGAGAGATGTTTGCTTTTTGACTGCATTATCACTGAAATATTTGCGCTGTTTCCGCGACGGTGATGTTTCAGGCCAGTTAGGTGACTGACTTTGACAAGACGTAGTCGGCAGCTAACGCCTCACCTGAACATAGAACTACCGCGAACACGCTCAATAAGTAGCGTACACAACTGTCACTCGAACATTTCACATTGTTCACTCACATGACACATATCCACAATGAGTGGCATATCAAGAATGGGAAATGATTTCCTCATTTTTGGATACGTATACCTAGGATGCCACTTTCACGATTCTATAAGTATACATTGTCAAGTTTACGCTTAGGTCTATACGCAAGAACAGGAGTAGAGCTACAGGAGTAATGCTTCGCGGAGTAGCAGACATAGCTTTATTATTATTGTATTTTTTTTTGTAGCTGGCGCACGGCGGCAGGGTACAGTCCCGCAGCTACTAAGTATGTATATAGGTTCGAAGCACTACACGTTTTTTTTCCGAGCTGCAAGAACAATTACCCCATGCCAGAGTGAAAACCGCAGTGAGTACTGCGTAGAACGCAAAACCGTGTATGGTGCTCTGCATAACGCTTCTAAACGAGCACTTCAGCAGATCCAGTAGCGAACTCGTTCGAGCAGCAAGCGGCGCTTCTAGTTTCCAGTCAATGCAGCATAGAAACACACGCAGCACAGAATTTGCTTTAAATATTGCGCCTTGCAACTTTGCTATTTTGCCAAGAAGGGACGACGAGGATACTAAACCTTCAAGCCCTATTGTTTTAACGGCGTGAAACATTTGTGCTCTTGCAACTCGGGTAAAAGACATAAGGGACGTCAACTCATTGACAAAAACTTCCGCTCCTTGCAAAACAACCGTATGCAGCTGCGTGCACTGTCAATGTGGAAGACGTGAACAGTTCTATTTCATTTTTTCATGCTTTTTTGGCTCTGTCTCATCTTGCTCGAGAACGAGAGCGTTCATAACGGCACTTCGGGCGACGCGCGCATCACGGAGTCCACTAGATGGAGGCGCACATTAGAAAGTAGTCCCACCGTACGCACCACACGTCCGCCGGGCCGATCGGTGCCCTCTTGCTTCGCAGTTCTGGGCGCCGCCGGAGATTCACTGAAGCACTGCGCCGAGTATTTGTCATTCCAACGCAGCCGGCTGAGCACAGTGTTCCGTCGTTTAATTTTGAGTTTTCAAAGGGGGGGGGGGAAGCAATCAGCTATGTCATTACAGTTTCGGGATTTGTACATGGTGCGTATGCGTGCCATGTGCATACCCCTCCTTAAACGAACAATCTTTTTATGAATTTGATGAACAAAAGTTATATGAAAAATAGTAAGGCGTTGTCTCTTTAATTGCCGCCTGCAAAAGTACACACTTGGACCACTGCGCCGGCACAGTATTCGATACATTTCATAACTTGAATTAATTTTCTTTAACCTTGAAGGTTATGCCTGAAAAACAACAACAAATGCAGTAACTCAATAGGATGCAGGTAATCAACTATGTTTTGAGTACACGAGTAAATTCGTCTTTTGTGAAGGAGTTACCATGACGCAGCGCTTACTTCAATTACTCAACGAGATCGTCCCAATGGTGTGTCGACGATCACATGGGGGCTCGTGAAAGTTGCGCCATGACAAGGGGAGGCTTCCATTGAAATCATTTACCTCGAGCAGTCTTTTTGCCACCACCGCTCCAAGAAGCTACAAGTACAACTTACGAACATTTTCACTTCCATGTCTTAATGGAGAAAGTATAAGCTGTGCTCAGTGCGCCGGTGTTCACGCCGCGGCCTACGTCTGATCTTGTAGCGGCGAGCAAAGCAGAGGGCGTCGGAGGCAGAGAGCCCTATACCGCATCACTCAACTAGGAACCTGTCGAGCTCAGCAAGAGTCAACCCGCGAACGTCACGTCGTTTCTTGATTGCGCAAGCCCGAACCAGAATCGGGGGTACTGTTCATGTGAAAGAGTCGCGCTTCGTCAGGATCCCACTTTCTCGGCCAAGCTAAAGCCAATTCCAACGGACACAGCGCACCTTCTCTATAGTGGCGGCAAACGAACAGAACGAACCGAGGTAGGTTGCGTTTTGGTGAGCTCGACTAAAATTAATGTGAAAATTAAGGAGGGATAAAAAAGGCATAGTGAGGGAGAACAAGAAATATCGCAGTGTCGCGACTGTACAGGTGAGCGTAAAAGATGTCGTGACAAAGAATCCAAGATAATTTTTTCCCTCCTAACAGCCTGACGAGCAGCTTAGCGCGCTGTGCGAGTCCCACAGACAGATGCATATTCACCCATCCATTGCTAGCCGCATGTTTACAGGCTGCGAGAAAATGCATCACGTGGAATCCATGTTCCGAAAGCGTATGCGGTCAGCCGTACAGACTGCGCAAGGACCGGCGGGAGACCTATGGCGGCTGATGACGACACCAGGTGCAACTGGGCCAGACACGAGCCACCTGTGCTTTTAATCGGCCACCGTGAACAATCTAGTTGCTCAGTATGCGACCGCTGCACTCCGAGCGCCCTCTGCTAGCGGGCTCGACGCGATCGGAGCTCGGCACGTGCAGCTTAGCCCGGTCACTGGCGCCAGTGAGCCGCGACGGGCGTGGCGAGCTGCCAGCGCCGGTGGTGCCTCCTGAGCCTCCGCTCGTGCGAGGAGGACGTCGACGGGGCGAACGGCTGGCACCGGGGCACGGCGGCCGACCAGCGGCCCTTGGCCACGCACTGGATCATGGGACTCCCGCGTAGCTGGAAGCCCTCGGGACACTCGAACGACACCGTCTCGTTGATGCGGTAGAAGTAGCTCACGCGCGACGAGATGCGCGCCCCGTCGCGCACGCTCGGGTACTGGCACGCCGGCACGCCTGCACACACGCGACAGCCGAAGGAGGGGTCGTCATTGGCGTGAGCAGTATTGCGTGCCGACTTGCTTCTTAAAGCGCGATGAAAGGGCTAAACATCAGTGTCTTAGCGAAGTGTTATAGCTCTGCCTGTTCAATAACCTCCCAAAGCCATGGGCTGTCAGAAATGTACGAGGGGCGATCAGACTGTTTTGCAACTCGCGTATGAAGAAAACTACCTCGTGCCCACGAAAAAGAAAAAAAAAAAACGAAAGAAAGGAAAAGGTAAAGATTTGACATAATTTTCGCGCACACTAATACAGTTCTCACATTTGGCTGGAAGAATACTGGCGACACAATCATAGCGCTAAAGACGGAGACAATATAGAAAAACACACACGGCGCTGTGTCTACTGGTACTTTGAAGAAAATAAATAAAATATTGCTCTTTCAACGATCGCTCCGTGGCAAGAGACTGTCTTCAAACCTTGTTTAGTTGTTTTTTGATATTTGAGAAATAAAAAGAAGTCGTGAGTGACCAGATCGGTACAGTAGAGTTGGCGGTCAAACCTGAGCCATGGTGTTGCCTGGGCAACACGAGATTTGTGAACAGGGGCGTTGTCGTGCAGGAGGAGGAGACCTCTTGTCACCAAACCTCGTAATTTTTTACGAATGCCGCACGCAATTTTAGGAGAACGTTAGCATAATGTTCTTCTGCTAGTACTTTGCTGTTTTCCAAGTAATCAATCCTCAGAATCCCCTTTGAGAAAATGGGCACTATAACTTTTCTCCCCGAGCAGTGAGTCTTGTTTCTTTTGCGAGGTGAAGATTCTGGATTTTCGCTCCGAATACAGCAGAGCTTTAGTTTGAGCTAGTTGGTCAGACATACTAGTATTAGACTTATTGCGCGAAAGAACAAGAACAAATAAACACACATAGACCGGATGGGCGATAACCGCAAACTGGGTTTACTCCTGCGGGGAGATGAGCTTTTATAACCACGATCACTATCAATACTACATGCGGCACTACAACAGCAGCGAAGAAAAACATACACCTTTCGGCAATGCGTGTATTGAAACCTGCGTAAATGCATGCCTAACAAAAACGATACTTTTTTGTCAAGGAGAGGCAGCGATGGTTTGCTGACACATGTCGATACGCGTTGTCTGCTGTGGACATCATCCACATCATATGAGGCTTTAGTAATGTCAGGGTAATTTTTCTACGCTAGCGACTTGTTATGCGTTATTCCATGAACTGAACTATTTCAGCATGAGTAGATATTATTCACGCTTGTCACAGGCCATCCACTGAATCTTGATTACGCATTATTTGTATACATTTGCAAATTTAGGGTCAAGTTTTTATCTTTTAGTGTGTATGTAGTGTATCTCACTCTAGGTGATCGTGAACGCTTTTGATTATTTCTACTTTTTATAAATGTACAGTTCTCTCGTTTAGTGCTTTTTTTCATGGTATGGGAGTTTGGACGCAATCCATCGACGCCACCCATCACCGGAGCAACCGTAGAGCAGTGGGATGCCCAGGTGACAAGCCTGAGCCCTGAAGACTGCTATGTCTGTTCAACAGGGTCAAGCTATCAGCTCGGGCCCACGGCTTCCTGGACTAGGGACGCCGACCACATCGGATGATTCCCGCCATCGGCTAATCTCTACAAATAAAGTTTATTCCCCCTCTTTAGCTACAATTTTGGGCTAGCGGGCTTGATCTTCAGTAGCCAAACTTCTCATACTGTCGCAGTAAATAAACAACTATAAGCGACTATACATTATGGCTACCAAGGCCGGCATTTACAAAACAGTTCTTATGCAAGGACTGTGCGAAAGAGCAGTTGTCAGCCAATTGCAATGTTGGAAATGTTAGTGAAGTCGGTTGACCCATCACAAACAGCTCTTACGAACGAAACGCTTTGTGAATTCGGTCCTAGAAGCGGTAATATACCCGAGCGCCTTAATAGCATCTCTATCAGTCGCACCGTCTGGTGTCATCTATTGTGAGCGCTTTGGGGTCGCAACTGTGCGGAATATTTATGAGTTGTGATGGAGAGCTCCTGGACCCGAAATAGACGACTTTATGAACGACCCGGGCATAAGCAGCTGTGAGTGTCAGCAAACGTAACTACTTTTCGAATAAATATGTACGCCATTGAATGCATTCAGACGCTATAGTATGTTGTCAAAGAGCGAAATATTCGATCGTTACGGAATTTCCGCAGGTTACGCGTTCTATCGCCATTCAAGGCAGCCACGAGGCGCCGACCATGTCATGATTGGGCAACGCTTACAAAAGGCGGCTCGTGGTGGCGAGGTGAGGAGGATGATGACGTTCTTTCGCAAAACGCGCTTTGCTGACGAAACACCTTTTGATAGCCTCGGACGTCGAGCGCCTAGATCAAGGGCACAAAGCTATTACCGGCCGAAGGGCAATCATCTGTGCGGCAGGCTTGGCTTTGAGAAAGGTGGGTGGCGACAGCCGTGATACCGAGTTCGGAACGTCCATTTTGGGCGCTTCTATGCGGTGGAACGTTGGCGCATTATTGCCCGACTCAATAACGATCGTGCCATTCGCTCTAGGGCTGTCTGCATGTCGCTTTGCTTTCGAGGTTCATCGTGTCTTCACAGATCGAGTAACGGGGCAGGAAGTTATACAGGAACCCCAACTCTGCCGATTAGTTCCTAGTCTTAGCGGCAGAAAAGGGTTTCGGTCACATCGTCTCTTGTGGCGACATTCCGATTACTCGGAATGGTACCATCAACATACTGACGGGCCGCTCTCAGTTTCCTTTTTGCGATAAGCAATATTGCCGCCTCAAACTTCCAAGTTTGCTGAAAATTAAAAAAAATTAATTATGGGGTTTAACGGGCCAATACCACTTTCTCATTATGAGGCACGGCGTAGTTCCAGAAATTTCGATTACCTGAGGATCTTTAACGTGCACCTAAACCTAAGTACACGAGTGTTTTCACATTTCGGCCCCATCGAAAGGCGGCAGCCGTGGCCGGGTTTCGATCCCGCAACCTCGTGCTTAGCAGCGTAACACCATAGCCACTAAGCAACCACGGCGGGTAAGTTTCGCTGAGCTTTCACATACCAGTCCAAGAGGAGGACGAGAGAATTGTACAACGGACATTTTAATGTGCCCAACTGTTTCATTGCTGTGTAGAGTTACCCTATGTCACAGTTCGATTTTCAGTAATCCTAAAAGCTGACTGTATATCGCCCTTGTGCACACTTTACGGCTGGACGTGGCATATACTACATCTCACTTTTTGCACCACGTGAGAAAGAGGACAACGTCCACCTGCACAAACTATCTCACTCCAGGGGCGCGATCGGAGTTCGTTGCTCGAAACACGCATTCAATTTGCGTTCAGTTTCGCCTCACGCGCTAGGCCAATCGCGTGAGGCGAAAGTAAACGCAAACTGAACGCGCGTTTCGAACAACGGTCTCCGATCGAGCCCCAAATGTTTCTGCGGAGCACTATGGTCTGACGTCTACGGTCTGACGTTCGCAATATGATGAACAGCGAATACAATTGCTCAACAAGTGGATCCGCTCGCACCCGCCACGGTGGCTTAGTGACTATAGCGTTGCGCTGCTAAGCATGAGGTCGCGGTTAAAAAAAAAAAAATTATGGGGTTTTACGTGCCAGAACCACTTTCTGATTATGAGGCACGCCGTAGTGGAGGACTCCGAAAATTTCGGCCATCTGGGGTTCTTTAACGTGCACCTAAATCTAAGTACACGGGTGTTTTCGCATTTCGCCTCCATCGAAATGCGGCCGCTGTGGCCGGGATTCGATCCCGCGACTTCGTGCTCAGCAGCCCAACACCAGAGCCACTGAGCAACCACGGCGGGTTACGAGGTCGCGGTATCGAATCCTGACCGGGGAGGCCGAATTTTGATGGCGAGACAAGAACGCCATTACATTGGGTGCACGTTAAAGAAACTCAGGAGATGAAAAATTAATTCGGAGACCTCCACTACAGCATGCCTCGTGGTTTGACATGTAACACCCTAGAATTAATTTTTTTACCCTTCAAGAGATATGATTTTTTGGCTAACCTCCCTGTCTTTCCTCCCCTTTGTCCCCTCCTCCTCCTTCTGTATCAAAGTAGATAGTCGTCATGCCCCGCAAAATAGAAATATTCTTTGACTGCCCTGCGGGATTTACGAAGGGACAGCAAGCTATTTGATTTGATTTGTAGACTTTGTTGTGAACTGTACTTACACTGAGTGTTTACTCCAGGTTTACTTGAACAACATGACAATCGAGTGTGCCTGTATAATAGTGTCTTTATTTCATAGTGGTATAAACTTCTACTTAATATCTTGAGCATACGGGACGCCTCTCTGGTGAGCTTTATTTGCTTTTGTTTACATTTCCGTCTTTTTGTAGGCTTAGTATGTTTAATTGTGTCTCTGTCACATATATGTTTGCATGCTATATGAAAAAAAGGTCTAGCGCATATTTCTTAGTTGTGTCTTGGGACAGCCAGCTCCTAATTTAGCCTACCTTCAATTTGCCTACAGTTATTAAACAAAGAAAAATATCTCATTGTAAAAGACCGAATGTTTGTATAATTTATTGGCAGATTTGATTGATTTGATTGGTTGATTGGCGGATATGGCAGATAAATAATGCGTCCCTCATAAGTACGCCGACGCAGCTCAGGACACTCCACTCAGTCAATCAACTCAATGAACAAATAAACGAAGAGCGCAAAGCACGCGGTGCGGCTGCAGCAGCAGCGTACATTTGGGGACGATGCCGCTCCAGCGGTCGTTGTCCAGGCACTCGAGCACGCCCGCGCCGAGCATCATGTGGTCTGGCCGGCAGGCGAACTGCATTTGCTGACCGCCGCGGTACTGTGGCCCATGCTCGCTCTCCACGTAGCCGTTTTCGGGCGCCGGCAACGCCGAACACACCACCTCTGATCACCGCCAGGTTAGGGCAAAAGGAGAGAGAGGAAAGAGCGTGCTCTGATCAGTCAAAGCTCGCGGTGCATTAGCGCGTGTATAGACGAGGGCCACGGCAGAAAGCGCAGTTCTTCTGTCTGAAAAAACAAAACAAAAAACTGCACCACTCAGGGTAGTTGGGTTCTCGACATGTAACATCAGTGTAGAAGTTAATAGATTATTCTCGAACAAGTTTGGTGTTGTTTTCTTTTTCCATTATGGAAGGGAATTGTCTGTTTCCTCCTCCTCGGGTATTCCATAAGTGAGCGCGTCGGCTAGCCATGATAACATTCTGCTTTCAAAAAAAAAAAAAAAAGGGCGTTTTGATAGACAGCTAGGCACGCTATACGGCGGCACATATACGGGGTGTTTCCATGGCGACTTCAAGTAGCATCTAAAAATATCTGTTCTGAAATAAAAGGACCGTTCCTTCGGAGACATGCCGTCAACGGTGCCGACCACGCGGTGACGGATGATACGTAGTAATTAGTCCATAATTAACAGAAATTCAGTTTCAGCGGGCTCATCGTAATTTGGAAATTGAGGCAAACTCTCCGAGCAGTCTATATCAACTATTGATTCTGAAGAAATGCGATTATCCGCGGAACTCTGGCACGACAAATTTCGGCTTCGGAGCGCGCGAAACCGAAACTGGGAGGCTGCAGCGAGCGCAAAGCCGCACTCCTCGAACCGACGTTCTGCTCACGTCACTCAGCAGCGGTCAGCGAACGCGCTGAGACAGCGAGGAGCACGGAGATTTAGTAAAGACGAGAAATTAATTGTGTATCCGGCACTACTGCCGGACAGTGCCTGGTAGTGGCACTGTCCTCAAGGACATACCATGGCGCCATCTGCTGGAATCTCTCCATGATGGAGAAAGCGACAGCACGTGATACCGGCTGCTAAGTGTTCGGCACCTCTAGAATCTAGGTATCTCCAGCGGTTCAGCCATGATTAATTCCGAGTGTTGGCATATTTTGAGCGTTGTGTGTGTGGCGTCTTGGCTGCAAAACAACCTAGCGCGTACATCGATTCCGGCCTGGTATGGAGGGTAGCAAAGGCCTTCAGAGAGCGAACAACCTGCTGCTTTCATATTGGTTATTCAGTTCGCATGATCTTTCATAAAAGTAGTCATACCGACTTTTGTCGCAATATAACAGTACTGTTCACAGCATTCGTCACGGGGAGAGTGGCTTGCCACTTTTACCAGAATTATGGCGTAACGATGATGTATCATCAGTCTATTATGATACGTGGAACTTCAACAGCTTATATTTTTGTCCCCTCAAACCGCGCTTCAGACGTGTAGGCGCATGCAAGTCGCATGGATCTCTGCGTACGGTTTTTGATGACGTCATATCAAAGCGAAAACGCGAAAATCCCTGGGTGCATCGCTTTCTAGACCCTTATGATCACCATATTATTTCGTTAAAGTTATATTATTAACTTGTTATTATTATTACTTGCCGTCAATGTGAGAGCACGTGGGTGTGGATGATAGTTTTTAAGCAAAGGTGTGCTTTCCAATATTATTTTGTTTTCAGTGACTTCATCAGCCAAGCATCTCGCTGCCGCTTCATTTTGGAATAAGGGTGAAAACTCACACCGGGCTCCGTCGTATACATCCGGCGCCGTGGCACCAATCAGTAAACCACGCTGCGTCAGTGGGCGATTAAAATTCACCCCATCTACTTCATATCATTAAAGCTTGTGTGTGTGTGTGTCTCTCTCTTTAAATTGCACGCTTGGGAATGAAACACGTTTATCCACTAATCTAGAGTCAAGACCTAAATCACCCAGCAGACAGCAAGCTGCGTTGGCTGCGGCAAATGCCCGAACGCGAGTCACGTAATGTCACTTTATACGTCACAGCGATAGCAGTGCCGGTTTCTCCAGTGGTGGCGCTAGAATAGGTCGCCCTTGCCGACACTTCTAAGCTACGCCAACAGTGACTGTTTTAAAATCGAAAGCGTATTCGTAAGAAGCTTGTGGCTCCAGGTTTTCTTTTTATAAGCTTTGCTTCAAATCCTTTTAAAAGACAAGTTATAATGCCATTCACACGTATACGTGCTAAGGTTTAGACGATCGCTTCACGCAAGAGACAAACTATCGCTCTTGCCCCTTTAAAAACGAGATCGGAAATCAGGGCCTGCATTTACAGAGAGCTCTTACGTTCGTAAATTCCAACCAATCGCGACGTTGGACATACTGCTACGTGCTACTCGAAGATGTCGACCTTTGAATTTAGTGGGACGTGGCCTTAAGCGGCCACGGGCTGACCTGAGGACGACGACGTGCCTTGCTGGATGTTGGCTGGCTTCCATGTTTGCCAGTGCTTGCTATCCCTTAATAATACACCTTGTAAATAGTTACCGTATTGTGCTTCCACGTAAGAATATTATTTGTGAAGACTGCCAGTCAATGGCAAATAACCCTTATGAAGGAAAAGCATTGTGAATGTGGCCCTTGCAGCCGAATTCATACAGCCTTTTTGTTCCTGAGTGCTCTTTGTCATTGGCCTGTCGCCTTCGCTAACTAATGCGTCCAGCGTCAGGACTGGCTGGAACAAATACGAACAGTTATAGCGCAAGAGGTTTTTGTGAATGCGCGCCATGCACTTTAGAAGGACCAGGCAGGATTCCGTAAAGGCTACTCAACAATAGACCATATTCAAACTATCAATCAGGTGATAGAGAAATGTGCGGAATATAAGCTTACATATAGGTATACATATAGCTTTCATTGATTACCAGAAAGCGTTTGATTCAGTCGAAACCTCAGCAATCATGGACGCATTACAGAATCAGGGTGTAGACGAGCCGTATGTAAAAATACTGAAATATATCTATAGTGGCTCCACAGCCACCGTAGTGCTCCATAAAGAAAGCAACAAAATTCCAATAAAGAAAGGCTTTAGGCAGGGAGATACGATCCCTACAACGCTATTCACAGCGCGTTTACAGGAGGTATTCAGAGACCTGGATTGGGAAGGAATTGAGGATAAGAGTTAATGGAGAATACCTTAGTGACTTGTGATTCACTGATGACATTGCCTTGCTTAGTAACTCAGGGGACCAATTGCAATGCATACTCACTGACCTGGAGAGGCAAAGCAGAAGGGTGGGTCTAAAAATTAATCTGCAGAAAACTAAAGTAATGTTCAACAGTCTCGGAAGAGAACAGCATTTTATGATAGGTAGCGAGGCACTGGAAGTGGTAAGGGAATACATCTGCTTAGGGCAGGTAGTGACCGCGGATCCGGATCATGAGACTGAAATAATCATAAGAATAAGAATGGGCTGGGGTGCGTTTGGCAGGCATGCTCAGATCATGAACAGCAGGTTGCCATAATCCCTCAAGAGAAAAGTGTATAAGAGCTGTGTCTTACCAGTACTCACGTACGGGGCAGAAACCTGGAACGCTTACGAAAAGGGTTCTACTTAAATTGAGGACGACGCAACGAGCTATGGAAAGAAGAATGATGGGTGTAACGTTAATGGATAAGAAAAGAGCAGATTGGGTGAGGGAACAAACGCGAGTTGATGACATCTTAGTTGAAATCAAGGATAAGAAATGGGCATGGGCAGGACATGTAATGAGGCGGGAAGATAACCGATGGTCATTAAGGGTTACGGACTGGATTCCAAGGGAAGGGAAAGGTAGCAGGGGGCGGCAGAAAGTTAGGTGGGCGGATGAGATTAAGGTGTTTGCAGGGACAACATGGCCACAATTAGTACATGACCGGGGTAGTTGGAGAAGTATGGGAGAGGCCTTTTCCCTGCAGTGGGCGTAACCAGGCTGATGGTGATGATGACTTTAGATTAGTTGAATCACGCGACGTCGATAAGGAGCGTCCCGACAAGCGATAACTATATAGGGGCTTCATTAAAGCAACTGACCCGTCGTGGTTGCTTAGAGGCTATAGTGTTAAGCTGCTAAGCACTAGGTCGCAGGATCGAATCCCGGGAAGGCGGTCGCATTTCGATGGGCGCGAAATGCAAAAACACCCGTGTACTTAGAACCCCAGGTGGTCCAAATTTCCGGAGTCTCCCACTACGGCGTGTCTCATAATAAGAAAGTGATTTTGGCGCGTAAAACCCCATAATTTAACTTAAGCAACAGAATTCTCTTTCGTCTACTCTTGAACGCCCATTTCCAGGTGCGCTAATTATCGCACGCGTCTAGACTTTGCAGGCAGACACGAGAACGCGGCAGGGCTTCACTCGACTACAACCGTTCTTTTCATTTTTATTTGTATACTATACGCGGCCAGTCAGCGCTCTGTTTAGTGATACCAAAACTACTTTCTTTGTTCATGCAAGTAAGAGAGAGAGAAAAAAAAGTCGAGCAGCATGTCTCTTGGTGGGCTTTCAAATCATTTTTGGCGTAGAACAAAACGAAAAAAAAGCACGGCTTGCGCTGAAGCGCACGCACAGACGGCCCAGCCGGCGCACCATTCATGGCGAGACAGCCAACTGAGCGACCAAGCGTCGGCGAAGCAGCCGGTAAACCCTCTCCTAGTCGTTACGTGGCACCGCAGCAGCGAGATTCCGAGAGAGCGCAGCTGCGACGCCTCTGCGCAGTGGATCACGTGTCGTGACGTCACACCCGCCATACTTGAGCTCCGGCGGCTCAAGGTCATTGCGACGCGATGAATGACCTTGCGAGACATGGCGTAGAAGAGCTTTCCCTCTAAAACCTGTCGTGGTAGGCAATATTATTCGCTTTGAAACTAAACAAAGGTCACTTCCTATAAACTAGGAGGGCGTTGGATTGGGCTGTTGAAACAACCTTTCGGGTCGCCAGTACTTGCATCGGATGTCACGTACATTTGACGCCAGGGGATCGCGATCAAGTCATAATGGAATAACTATACAATATAGCGCCTGAGAAATGTGGATTTGTTCCTTTGCTTGACATTTGAATAAAACGAGCGAACACAATTACACCTAATTAGCTGGCTTGCACAGTGATGACCTTAAACAGGCGAAATGTGTGAAAGTCAATGTTATTTGTTAATGTTAGTTATTTGTTTGTAATCAATTATAACGCTGCTAGAAAACATTCCACCTGAGGTGCCTTCTCAGAAGGTAATTTTGGGCGGTGAACAGTACAGAAAACGAAGGCGAGTAGTTCGTTCGTTTTCTAAAATGTACCTCAGTTGACATTCGCTCTTGTATCGACCCTTTTCACGGCGATCCCGTGGACGCTGCCATGTTTGATCGCGTGGTGACGCGTCCATTGCTTGCCTCAGTTGCCTCCGTTGCCTCTGTGTTTACAACGGATCTATATGACGCCGGCGTGGCTCTGCAAACCTCTGTTTCGGCGGATAAATTAGACAGTGACTGGGTGGACGACACGCGAAGCTTTGGCTGCAGCTTCAAAAGACACGTAAGCGCTCTCGGTGCTCATTACGCTTTTTTCCAAACGGTGCGAGCAGCGTACACGTTGCTTGTAAAAAAAGCGGCGCATATGTATTCCAAGCTATCATAACTTTCCGCTCATGAATTGAATCTGTATCAATCTGTATTAGTGTGATTAACTCTTCGTTCTTTATTTAGCAAATACAGTTAAGCAGTGGCTTGTCCCGTTTGTGACTGAGTAAAGTTCCCGAGGACTTACTATCTGATTGGTTATTTTTTGGCTGATCGCTCGCGGGTGTGCTAAGTTACGACAGATTTATTTTTGCTGGGCGCAATGCTTGTAATGTAGATGATCTGTACGTTGCAATAGCTAGTAGCAAATACGTATTATCGCTAATCACTCGTTTATTGTGTGGACCGTTACGCAACGTTCAGTTTCGAATATTAGCGTGCTGTCGCTGTTGTCGCCGTCACCCGTGCTTCGGCGCATTTGTTCAAGTGTGCACCCGTTCACTTCTTGATATGTTGGCGATAGACTGGATGTAAGTTTGCGTGCGCGTTGAGGTGGATGTATGTAGCTAACGTTCGAGAAACTTACTATATGCCAAGAAGCGGCGCTACTCCCTTTGTTTCTGTATAACGAGCGGTACTCACTCGTGCGGACGTTCCGCGGTTGAAGTCCCTTCCTTGGAGATTAGTGCTGCGACGCTTGTGGATCAGTTTTCTTCTTCATTTTTTTGTCCTCGATAGAAGCCGTGCATCGCGAAGAGCTGGCAACACAGGCAGTCCTTATGTAGCAGCCATCCGTGAACGTGGATACGCAGATTGATTCGTTAATATGCCAGTCACAATTTTCGCAGTCAACTACTGCACACGTCTTCACTCCATCGCTCCATATTTTGCAGCATGAATGGAGCACAGTGCGTTAGCGAAAACGCAGTTGCATTTCCAACAGCTGATCGCACAGAAGCAGGGCAGAAGAGGTGATGGTTTTGTATTCGTGCGCTTTCGCTGAGGCAACGTGCGGCGCGCCGCCGAAAGCGCCATCTTGTTTCTCTAGAGCAAACTGCTTCGAGAAAAGGGTCAATAGATTTGCCCGTTATGCTGCCCGTCAGTGTTCAGAAAAAATGCAGTGGCAGTCGACGCAGCTGCAGCTGCACTTAGCTCTGCTTATGGCTACACCGATGTCCCAAAATGAGGCCGTTCGTATAAGGCATCTGCTACGCTCGCATAATAATATCTGGCCCTGCATTCCTGCGCTTGAGCGCTCTGTCTTGTCACCGCTATGGCTGCATACAAAGAATAAAAATTTAAATAAAGCCCTGCAAGGTACAAGTACAAAACTACACTAGCTATACGAGAAAGAATGACTGGCTCTAACAATATAGCACATGGTTCCGCCAAATGGCACATAAGGTTCGCGTTTATTTAAAATTGCTATTTTGCAGAGGTTCGCCAAAGTTCTTCACGTACCCGTTCGTTGTACGTGTAGCAGAGAAGAACCAGACAAATTACCTGCGAATTAACTCCCTGCACCCTCCATCAGCCGATTGTCAAAAATGCGATGGAAGGAACAGAGTCGACCTGCAGTTTCTGCTATCGAGAGTTGCGTAATGGCGAATGCGCTGAACAACAACAACAAAACAACAACAACAACAAAAATAGCTTGACGAATTTGCTGTGTAATTATTCCAAAGTTGCACGTGGGCTGCGCAAATCGTTTTTGTCAACACGATCTACTTTTATCCGTCGAGTCCTTGTAATTCAGATATGTGACTAATATCGTAGTGTGAGTGCATAAATTTTGTTGCTACACTCTTTTTCCAGCCCTACACAGCCAGGATCCACATAGCAACAGGTCGCGTGATAAATGGTGTGAACGCAACACTTTGACATACTGCCCGCTCCTTATCGAGCGAGAACGCCGTAGCAAGGAAGAGCACGGCGAGCTGCCGCACCATTTCTCGGATGCTCGTTCCCAGAAAATACTTCCCGCTGTACGTATTTGCGCAACGTCTGCACTGAAGAGCTCGTGTAAAAGTTGTAGCTATGGGACAGTTGCGACATGAAGTATGCAAAGAGCCGTAATGGTTAGGTCTTTTGTTTGACTAAGAAGTGCTTTGATTAAAATTTTGGCGGTGAGCATATGACACTGCCACGCATTCCACGCAATTTAAAGAAAACACAGACAGATTCACGAAAATACCCTCCCCCATTTTCTTTCTCTTTTTTTTTGCCGTCGGACAACGCCAGTGTATGATAAGGAGAAAAACTGCACGTTGTCGGGTTCTTTGACGTGCGTCGTCATATGACTAGCGCAAATATAGCGAAAGGTAACAACGCCACAGCGGTGTACCTTCTCCTTTCTGGGTCTCACAAAATATCTTCGCCCTTACACGGCGCAACCTGGGACAGTGTCCTGCTAGGAGGTGCGTTGTTTCCATCTCTGAGGTACACACCTTCACAGCGCGGCAGTGAGCCGGACCACTGGCCTGTGTCGAGGCACTCCACGGACGCCTGTCCCCGCAGGGCGTAGCCCAAAGGACAGGAAAAGTGCGCCCGGGAGCCGACTGCCCGCTGCTCGGCCTTTACCACGACGAGGCCATCCGAGGCACCGGTGATGTCGTGACATTCGGCCACTGCAGTGCGAGGAAGGTAATTAAAGTTCGCATATTGAAGTGTGCAGGTGTAAGCAAGATGACGTTGGGCAGCAACGCTGCACAAATACGCATGCACGGCTACGAGAAGAATGAGAAAAGTGCGGGTGGAAGTTGCAGAGAGCAGTGCTATCTGTTATTATGAATGAGGTTACATAAAGGGTGTTTTTTAGACCAATATATATTTTATTGCGACAGCAATTATATGGACACCCCAGGCGCATTTCTACCGTGGCCATCGCCGTGATGTTCCGTATGAAGCTCAAGGGTGATAACATCGTCACTGTGCGCCGCATGCTGTATGTGCGAGTGAAAGCGTGCGGGAGTGAGCCGTCGATGGTGGCTCAATCTCGCGCGCGCAAGGGAGGAATGCGAGGAGGAAGCGTGCCGTCTTCCGTCGCGTGCAAGGCACCGGGGGTGGGGGGTGCCTTGCGCGCGCACATACACAACCTGTATGTTTTCCCACTGGATCAATTCATTTCCATGTAGGGAATTCAATGCGTCACGTGAAAAAAAGAACAACGAATGCCGCTGAAAAAAAAGCGTGATTTGTGTTACGTACGTAACTTCGTCAAAAGGTCTTATTGATCGGCGAGCCATTTGCTCCTCAGAAAACATGCCACCTCCAGGCTCTCGTTGCTTTTCTTGAGAAGTGCGCGGTGTATACGAGCGCGCCGCACATTAGTGTTCCAATCGTATATGTATAAGCACTCATGAGTCGTGGCAGTTGTCATAAGAAGAAATCTAACGTTGTACTTTCGCGGCTGCAGTCATTAACTTACTCACTATTATGGAAAGCCTACGGCATGGCCTGCCAACGTTTGCAACATCGCCAGAATGAATTAAAGAATGAACACGCCACTGTGTTCAGATGAAGATGCATGCCATGACAGTAGGTTCTTGCGCACCAACCAGGGCACGAAGACAGCAGACTAAACAAACACAAGCGTTTTATTGGCGTATTGTGATTTGGGATTGTGGTTGTCAGCATGTTTCCAAAGACGTGCATGCACGGTGGTCCTCAAGCATCCCAGCCAGACCACACCATTGAGGCGGCAGCGATCGTTCGCCTTGGGGTCAAATGTGTGAGGGCTGGTTTAACAGTGTTATCATAAAAAGAGATCCCTTATCTATTAGCAAGGTCCGCGGCTAAAAAGACTAGCTATTCGCGGCCCGCGTCGAGCATATATAAATTATCCGGTGCGTGCCGCTCGTGTCGCCGTTCTCACATTCCACTTGTTTGTTTAAAGACTTTCTGTTGTTTTCTTCCTCTCGTGTTTTTTTTATGCCAACCGGACGCACGTCATACATAGGCTGAGTATAAAAGTTCGCCCTCTTCGCCAATAAAATTCGGTTGAAAGTTTGCGCATGTGCCTGTATAGTTTTCGTGCCCCAGTTTGTGCGTAAAGGCATGACCGTCACGGAATGCCACTAACTCGCCTCAACCAGCACCCTACTCAGACGCATGCGCTCACCTTGGCAGACGGGCGGTGGTGCTGACCAGTTTCCCGAAGGCAGGCACATGGCCTGCTGGCTGCCGCGTAGCCGCTGGCCCTCGTCGCACGAGAAGACCACCTTGGTGCCCATGCGCGTCGTCGCCGTGCTCACCGACAGCCCGCTCACGCTCGGCATTGGACGACAGTGCACCGCTGAGTGGCAAACCGCGAGACAACGCCTTTAAATCTCGCAGATTTCTCGTTGCAGTCACATGTAACGATATTAACTTGCTTTCCGCTTCGATGCTGAAGTCTGCACACTTATCTCAAAAAGACAAAACTCTGTAGATGAGTAGTTCTGTACACCCGCCGTGGTGGCGCAGCGGACGTGGCGTTACGGTGCTAGTTAGGTCGCCGGTTCGATTCCCGCCCACAACTCCCACATTATGATGGGCATGGGATACAAGAACGCTCGTTTTCTGGGCATTTGGGACACATTATAGTGCCCCAGGTGGTAAGGAATAATCCTGAGCCATCCACTGCGGCGTCTTTCATAGTTCATGTGTGGCTTTGTGACGTTGAACTGCACAAGTCACTCGTTATGCGTGTTTAAAGTGGATTCGTAATGTGCGAACGCTTCAGTATTGTCCGTATTTTCTTCGTGCTACAAATTGTGGAATTGCAGCGCAAGGACCAATAGTACCAAGGGCCCCCGCGCCTTCCGAGCCAGATTATAAAAGCCTTGTCATGCACTGTTCTGTTTGAATTGTGACGGAGCTTAGATTTATCGTGGTTTAAAAATGTGAAACTGTTAGACAAGATGTCCTAAAGGTTTTCGTTCTCCATCTGAGCTCCGCGACACCAACTGGAAGTAACCTATACTGCTGAATAAGTCAAGTGTCTTGCAATGGGATAGGGATACTATGAACGACACATAAAATTTAGAGATTTGGCCCATCTCCTCAATCTGGGGCCGTATTCGGTAACGGTTCGCTTTGGAACCGGTTCGCTGTGGCTGTTACATCTGGGTTACGTCACTCGGAGAAGGAGTGGAACGTCGCAGCGCGAGGGAAACCAATGAACGAGTGGCGTTCTGCCGCAAGGTTACGTCATCATTTGTGTTTGTACTTTGAGGGTGACAGAGTAATTGAAGGTTGTTGCCAGTTTGATAAAAAATATTGGTTCATGTACAACACTTGCATATTTAATTTTCAGTAATAACTGAGCGTCCGCCGTGGACAAGTGGTGGTTTATTTTATCTGCGTTATATTATATTTGGTATCTAGGTGGTGTGCCATACGTTAAGTAATCAAAGCGGTTCTTTGAGTGTAGGCTGTGGCTCGAATATGATTTAGTTTCGAGACTTCCGTTCACACATCCCACAGCTTGGAGAACGTTGCCGCGGTCAAGAAAGCGTTCTTGACAGCGGGTTTCTTCTGCACCGCGGAGAGACATCTCACCCCGCCCCCATTTTTTTCTCCTTCTTTTCCCTCAACCGCAATGGCCCTATCGACGGCGGTAATGATAAGCATGGCTGACGCTTGCGACAACCCAATAGCTTCTACATTGCATACGCTTAGCTAAAAAAAAAAAGACCGTGGCAAAAAAAGAAAGCGCATCGCGTAGATCACTTACGTCGCAGTGTCAACGCTACTAAATTTTGTGGTCCGAGATATTTCAGTTCGTCGCAAATCCATCGCACTGCGTTTTTGGAGAACCTAAAATGCCTTCGGAAACCTCCTTTGCTCATGTCGAACGCGTCGCGCCGTTGCTTCTGGTCCCGTCGTTGTCTTTCGCCAACGCTCGCCAGCAACACAACCAAAGAAGCCGCCACCGGCGTCTCTCTCGTCGCGCCGGCCAGCGCGAGACTAGCAGGCGGCCACCATTGCCTTAGAAACCCTCGATATCACGATCGCGACCGCGCGCGACGATCGAGCGAACCACTTCTCCGCGGTTCCGCTGGTAGCAGACGACGGGTTCGCTTTCCAGATGATTGACAACCTGTGTGACGACAACAAAATTTGTAGTCGCGCCCGCCAGGAATGATGACCACGAAGCGCCGACCAATGGCGTTCGTGAGAGCGAACCGGTTACAGTGCGAACCCTTACAATATACGGCTTCTGGTTTCACTTTCTGCTCTATTTTATAAGAACTCTCGTCCTTGATTTGGCACTGCAGCGCGTCTTGCACCTGATTCAGGGTGAATTTGATGCCGTGCAGAAATCAACTGCGCACGAGTTATCGCCACCCTTGCAGTTTGGAAGTGCAGGCGGCCTGCGAGTTTTTTGTAGCAGACTACACGGCGTTGCGCTTGTTGGCTATTGGCGCGGTGATGGCTTTGTTTAGGGATCTTTGACTGGAACAAACAACTGGTCTAGCTGGCAGAGTGAGCCGAGAACAAGGGTGCTTGGAAGATTATCGCGACGATATTGTAAAGGATTAGAACGTGCTAACTTCCGTTTAATGGGATGGTCAGGTCGTCCTGTATACGGTGAATCTTTTTCCCTGATGAACTAGTCGTTTAGGTCACCACTTGGTTGCCTCCGTATCTCCACCATGTAAACTTGGAGCAATAACGAAATGTAGGCGTGCTTCGCGTGCATTCATTTTAACATGCTTAATATCTCGTAGTATACAGAGGACAATGCAGCTCGTCTGTCGCTGCACACTTCTCGATTCCCGCGCTCCGAGACGCGCGCAAGTACCACACTGCTCTCAGACGACATGTACTCGTGCGGCACAGCGCACGGCACTGTAAACAACTGGTGCACTAAGTACAGCCTAATCAAGGAGACCTTGTGTTTGCTAAAGTACACTCCACTTTTTACTATTGTTCTTTATGAATATTTCGGTTGGTGTAGGAGCAATATTAAAGTTTTCGGAAATTGGAAGAATTCACCCTGCGGAAAGTTCGCTGTATATAGGAATCGAATAGTGCGCATTCAAAAGGCAACATTGTCGAAACAGTCATAGGTCATAGGTCGGGGCTTACGGGAAACGACGATGTCGACGGAGTGTTTGTGACCCATGGGCGTGATGCAGGTGTACCGGCCGGAGTCGTCCTTCTTGGCGTGGTAGATGGAAAGCCGGTACTCTAGTTGGGAGTCCCTGCCAGGTTCCGTGGTCCAGCCTGTTGGCGCAGGCGTAGCAGCGTTGATAAGTAAGTGCCTGACACGTTCGCGCACATGCCACGTACATTTGATTACGGATTAACAGCAGCATAAAACACTTCAGCTTTTGCTTGGAGTTGGCTGACTCGATTGCATGGTTTGAGCACATGGGCTCAAACGATAATCGGCACAGCTTCTAGTCGGCGTGTGACGTCCGTTTAAGAGTAATATAACAGGAATATAGTAGAAAGGACACAACCGCCTTGTCATGTGCAAGCTGTTTTTGTTATTTTAGCCTCGATACACGACTCATACCAACGAGTTGCATTAGTGCGACTACATTGAAGGCGAGAGCCTTAAGTGCCTCCCGTGTCGAAAAATCAGTTGTCCGGCGGTATCGAAAAATTGGCCGTCCCGTGTTATGGCACCAAAATTTAATGGTAACATTGATGGTGCCACATACGACAATTTGTGGGAGTCGAATCCACGACCTTTGGTGTTAATTAAGGCGAAGTTAAGTAAGTCAAAGTTAACTAAGGCAGTCGAAACCACGACCTTTGGTGGCAGTCGAACTTTCGACCTTTAGCGGGACCAAAATTCAATGACAAAAAATTGGTGGTGCCACCATTCATGGTCGAACCCACAAGCTTTGGTGGGAGTCGAACACACGACATTCGCTGTTAATTAAGGCGAAGTTAAGATACAGTTAATTAAGATATAGGTAATTAAGGCACTCGCATCCACGACCATTGGTGGATGTCGAACCCATGACCTTCGGTATTAATTAAGGTGAAGTTAATTAACACATGGTTAATTAATATCAAGATAAATAATGCACTCGAACCCACGACCTTTGGTGGGAGAAAACAAGCAGTAGGAAGTAACAACGTCTTCGAATACCCCTCGTGGTTGCTTAGTGGCTTTGGTGTTGCTTTGCTAAGCACGAGGTCCCGGGATCAAATCCAGGCCACGGCGACCACATTTCGATGTTGGCGAAATGCAACCACCCATGTACTAGATATAGGTGCACGTTAAAGAACCCTAGGTGATCAAAATTAACCGGGAGTTCCTCACTGCGGCGTGTATGATAATCAGACCGCGGTTTCGCCACGTAAAACCCCATAATTTAATTTGTAACCCACTCGAATGAGAATGTCAGATAATTTAATGAATATCTAGTGAGCGCATAGGCTTTCGCCTTCGTCCTCTTTAGTGTATGCTAACGTGGCTGTCAAGTTTTTTTTTTTCTTGCGAAGCGCACCAGGCCGTCTTCATCCGCTACATTGCACTTTTGTTTACTCAGATAGCAATACACAGAGGAGTCTTTGTCGCCGTTTCCTGGCAACGGGCACTCCTCTTCACAAGGTTACTAACTTATTAAGTATTGTTAAATATGGTTCTTGAAGGTGTGAAAAATACATATGAAAGAGAGAGAAAAAGAAAAAACAGGACGGACGAGCGCCTTCGTTAAGCATATCTTTTTCGCATCTTAAAAACCATGTTTAGCAATACTGAACAATTCGTGCCACAAAAGGTTATTTTGAACGCTACAATATTGACTGATGGGGCCTCCGATCTACATGCGCAGAAGTCGCCACTCGCAGAGTCTGGGTGGTACAGAAAACCCCGAACGAATTACCTTGCTCAACTGTTGCACGGTAACTCAGTGAGCGCGCCCGGATCCCAATTTGAACATTGCCTTAGGGGCAGCAGTTTGAGACTCATGGGCGACGGTGAGAGGCAAAGTTTTGTTTTTCTTTGTCACGTTGTAAGGGTAGCGAAGCTGGTCTGACGACGACGGCACAACGATGACCGCGCACCGGAAAGGAAGGACGGACAGAGCAAGCCCAGTTCCGACCTGTTAACTCCTGTCGCAGTACAATGCAAGAATAAATTACAATAATGGAAGACTGTTTCTTTCCTCCATGGAGCCAATCATTTCATGATAAACTCGCCCTGGTTTCCTCTCAGTACGTCTTCTGTAGTGTACTATCCATAGCATATAGAATTCATCTCGGCTTCTCGCCAAGTCGTGCATTGGAAACCATTTAATGAGCCTAGGCGCGCAGCGACGCATACGGGAGCCTCCATCCGTACTGGCTAGAACGAAATACTTTGGCGTGGCATCTTCCCTGGGAGACGTGGGCCTTCTGCGTGCTCTCAAGGGCGAGGCATCGCCCATGGAAGGATGCCACGTGCAGCGTGCAGGCGTCTGCTCGTCTACCTCCAATTTCGGTGACGCTAGATATATATAGCTGAGCCAGCGCAATGAAGGCGAGCCAAGACGAAGGTATCGCGTGGCTCAGGTAGCATGTACGAAAATAAATACAACCAGCACCTTGCTTAATATTCGCTTAAATTGATACGTAAATGAGAACTTTGAGGCGTAGACTGTTGGGCCAGTTGGTGCATCAAGCAGCGTCGTTTCTCCGTGTGTACTCCGTTTATTCCAGTCAGTATTGCCCCTCAACGACACTACATAACATTTTGAATCCCCGTTTTCAATAAACAAACATTTAAATCAGTGTAAAAGCCGCGAAACCTGGCGTTAGGAATATTGAATCACATTAATCACATTTTACCACGTTAACCACATTATTATTGGTAGAAAATGAACGAACTGTAAGGTCGTCTTCAAATCGCGGCAGATCAATGAACTCGTCGTACGCTGTTTGCGGTACGCGAGCCGCCAACGGCCGCCAGTTTTGCTGGCGCGCGGCGAGAAAAGCTTAATTTTCTCACGACTTCGCCACAAAGCCTAAAATTTAGGTGAGCAGTGGGGTGACTTTACGGAGAAGTATCGACGACGCCTTTTGGTTAGAGGGCGGCTGTACAGGCTGAGACGACATTTTTCTTCTTCTTCTTCTCAGACTCCATGCTCTGGAACTCCAATATTACGAGGTATATACCCTTCTCCGCACCTAGTCCACACACAAACACACACACTGGTCATTCCTTCAGAAGCTGAAGTAAGTGCGGGGATTTCAGTGAGCCGCATTGACACAACTTCGCTGGAGCAGCTTGAGTGAAGAGCTCAGAACCACACTGAGATTTGCCAACCGCTATTGCGAGCTCAAAGGGCCTTTGAAAAACTTGGAAGTATTCATCACATATGTATACGAAACACACGTATTTCTTTTACGGAACAAATGTTAAAAATACAACTGTGCAGGTTTTTGCGTTGTGTCTGAAAGGTTTGACGTGTGGCGTAACCTTTGAAAGGTTACGCCACACGTGGACCTTGTACTGGAAGCAGGCAACCCGGAGAGTTGCATAAGGAGAACCGCAGGCATGCGAAAAGCATTTCGAAAATCGCAATGCTACGCGCAGAAAGCGCCCGATGTTACTGTTTTTCGCTTCGGCCGTAGCGGGAGAAGCGGCCCCCCTAACTTGCTGAATGCGGAACAGCGGAATACCGATGAGGGAATGCAGAGGCAATGGCAGCCAGTGTCACTGTAAACACGCGTGACGCCGCCTGGGAAGCTATCGCGTATGTACGCGTGCCTAGATAGTATACGTCCTATGCTTCACGATATATAAGCGCTCTGAGCACTCCTGCAGGTTGCCGAATAAACGGTTTGGTCTGTCGCTCCGAAACTGACCTCGCCCGCCGCGGCTACAACAATGGCTATGGTGTGAGACGTATTCGAGCCAGGAGCAATTAAAAAAGGCGGCCTTGACAAAGGACTGCGATAAAATCCACTCGAGTATTTTTATGCTCGCAAGAGTATTCTGCTAAGTTGTCCATCGGTACGGTGTGCACGCATTCTCTATGTTAAGGATCAACGAGCGTTAAACGCTCGTTGTTTCTGCTAACAACACCTATCTTGCGACACTCTAGCGTTTAGTGAATAACCGACTCGTCTGCGCCTTGTTGAAGATTTACGTAGAATACGAGCGCGGAAGTGGAATGACAAGGCAGCGCGTGGAAGCAGGATGGTTGTATGCTATTGCGTGCCAAAACGAGAAACATTCTACTATGGACCTTTTTGTCTGACTCTATAAATACATTCGTCAAGGGAGAGCGATTTCACGACATTCGCAGAATGACGCAATACGTATAACTTCGAAATGACTATATTAGTAGTTCACACCTAGTACTGTAAAATTAGCTCGAGTATCCGGTGTAGCTGAGCAAACCATTTAACACGATACAACTGGCAAATGCTGTAATTGCATTCACGTAAAATGCTGTCCAGTGTGTGCTAAATTGCTCTTGAGAATAATATTGTCCAATGAAAATTAAGATCTAATTTTTGCGAATATTATCCAGCCAATAATAAATTCTCGACGGGTTTCTCACTTTGCTTGATACCGCGGGCCAGTTCGCAATAATTTTGCATCCAAATGAAGGCACCTGCGCACCGTTTTGCTTGCCCGTCTTCTCGGGCAGCACATGGCAAGGGTTGCTGCGCAAGTTCGACAATGTCACTTTGTGCTTTCTCGTCAGAAGCTGCGTTCCCTTACACGCAAGGCTTACCTTCGGCGTACTTGCGGGACTTGTGGCTGACCTCCCACTTGGGCGTGCCGTACTTGCGCAGCCAGAGGCACTCCAAGTGCAGGATAGCCCCCGGGTACACGACCAGCTTGCCGTCATTGCTCTGCGCTACCGGCATCACGTGCGGCCGGAAGAGGATCGTCGGAGGCTTCTCCACTGCCGTCCATTTGGGTCGCCGCCGCAGCGCGCGTGGTTGGAAGAGCGGGCAACAGAAAACGTCAGGTTGAGCTTTTTTTTGAACACAGCACAGAGTAACAGATAGAGGAAGGGACGTTGACTAACTTTGTCCATTTTGCCATCCTACACTGGGGAGTAAACTCGACCGAGAAAGGGGCACAGCATCAGGACGCCCGAGGTCAATATGTTAAAAACCATGGCATCAGGTAAAAATAATTGAGGTATCCTATGGCCTAGCCGTGTAACGTGGAATTGTGTCAGTGGATTGCAATGACCGAACAAGCAACGTGGGCTGTATAACTACATTTCTGGCTTCACGCCTATAGGTTGCGAAAAAAGAAAAAGCGAGGCCTCCTACGCGGACGAAACAAACTCTACATATTGGTACCAACAACACGAAGAAGCGTGTAAGATTTTGTATTACTTGTAATGAATTTGTAATAATTAATTAACTAATTTCTACAGTTGTCACGTTTAAAGCTGATATGGCGAAACCATGGTTTATGCACATTCGAAAACGTCAATTTCAGTTGTTTGCGGCGCGCTATCGGTTGAGAGAATATTTTTTTCGCGTTCGAAATAAAGCCCGCGATATTTGCCGACACGGCTTCCGCTTGCGCGCGCTTGAACACGCGGTGAGAACTAGTTCCGTCCGAGTAACGGACCATTTCGTTCATAAATATGGTACATCTAATTTATCCGAGGTGGCTGCTATACATCCATGCTCATGTTCAGTTTCGCATTACGCGGCAACTTGATAGCTTGCGTTGCGGTTTTTGATGATTTGGCTTTGGCACTCTGCTTACCGCTATAACGAACCGTCGTGCACTCAGACGCCAGGCTCGCCGCGAACAGGAATTCCGCAGCCATACAAAGATAAACGCCCTGTCAGAGCAGTGTGACCGCTGGGTCAGAGACGGATCACGTTTAGGTGCTTTGCATCATGTTTGAGAGCAGCATGGCTGTGGCGTAGAGGCAGGGCACGAGGTCGACTTTGTGGGAATGTTGGGGATGTGGGAATTCGCCGCGCCTTGAGCGGGCACATTCACTTGTTCTGCCATCCCTACGCCTTACCCCCTACTCGCTCCGAACCGGTTTTCAGACGAGACGTTCATTTGAGGGACCGCTAGCCGTTTGTGCGCAGGCGCGTGTAAGACCAGGCCCCAGAAAGAAAATTTGGGGGCTTTTGCTCCTTGAATAGATGACTCCGCCTAGGCATTACGGATGAGGTTTCTTGTAGGCGTTTGTCCCTAGGCGTGCCGGCTTTGCGGAGTGGGGTCGAGTTTGTTTGCGCTCAGACGCTGGCTGCCGGCGCTGTAAAATAGGTGAAGCAGCGGGCCCTGACGCCCGATTCGGCGACTGCTGGGCCTCTACTACGGCCCCTACTGCTTCCCCGGAAAAATTAGTGGTGTTTTTTTCAAGGTAGAGCGCCGTAAAAAGCAAGAAAGGTTTAATCCGGCATGGCTGACTCGGCACCAGCGCCGCAGGCGCGAGAAAGTCTGTCCGACGTATTCAGAGGCAAAGTTCTGACTGGTGTTGCAGAAGTCGCGGGGCGCCGTAGTGCTGAACTTAGCGTCACACATTCATGGCTGGAAGTAACGATCTTTATTCAACCGTGTTTTTTACTAATTGTAACAACGTGTCATTATTTCGCATTATTGCAGGCGCCTCCAGGACACCGAAACGGCAACGGGGATACCAAAGCTATAGTCGGATACAACTTTAGAAAAAAGGGGGCGTTTACTCCTCCGACGCGGACGCACACGAGCATCCACCAATGGGCGCGCACTCTGGACTGACGTCATGAGCCGGACGGCCGGTGACCCCGCCGACGAAGAAGATGGCCGCCCGCGCTTCGAACTGGGCCAAGTCGCGTCAGCTGTGCGCTTCAGCGATAAATGCATTATTTTATATAAGTACTTTTCAATAGCAACTGATTCATTTTAAACTTGGAAAACGAGCAGTAGATACGCCATGTACATGCGAACAAGCGCAGAACCCATGCAGAGCTGCTCTTTCTACTTTTGTCACTTGCAATGAAGCTAAGGAGCAGACGACGGGCAGCGTTCTAGAAGGCGCGGGGTTATTTTTCTGTCGCTATCTGGCATGTGCTGTAGCACATGAGAGCTCTACTAAACCAGTCATGAAAATACAAAAGTCTTTATTTATACCGAGACTTGCGCGTTTCAGGAGCACGATTTTTCGAGCGGGACTATTTTAGTCGCGGAGGCAATCGGCTGTCGCGCTTCGGTCATCTGGGCGGGGCCTCCCCTTTTTTCTAAAGTTGTATCCGACTATAGAACCCGGACTGGTCCGGGGGTTGGAGCTCGCCGAGGCCTGCGCGTGCCAGGGGTGTATGAGATATGCTGTCAGCTTTCGCGGACAGCGAATTTTTTATGCGAACACCCCCTGGCACGCTTCGGCCTCCGCGGCCCCAACCAACGGGCCGCCCCGCTTCCAGCTTTGATCCCCCCCGCTACCCCTTGGGTGCCCTGTAGAGCCTGCGCCGCCTGCTTTATTATAACCTCAGGTGCTCTCCTGAGGCCTCCGTTTGCCGCTTACATGTGCCCTCCTGGAGCAGTGCTTGTAAAAACGCGATAGCGTTTTCGCACCCCGTTCGCACCGCCCACTCATTCGCTCGGCATGCTCTTGCCGAGACGAGGGGGAGAAGCGGGCGAGTGGCACGCCACCTGTCGGGGCAGCGCCGTACATTGCGAGGAGGGGGTCTTCTGTGTTTGCCGCAAGATGGCTCTGCGTGTGCGCCAAGCGCAGAAGAAACGTAGCGGAAACGTACTTCGCTACTCGCTTAACTGCGACTGCTGTAATTTACATGCTCATAATTACAGATATACACCGCAGTATAACTTTCTACGGCACGTTTCTAAGGCAACACCGCATTCACAAGAGGCGCTTTTGTCGCGCTTTGAAACATCGAACTCATGGCTGAGTGGTAGAGTCTCCGTCTATCACTCCGGAGACCCTGGTTCGATTCCCACCCAGCCGACCATGCAAGTTGTTTTTATTTATGAATTGCCTTACGCCATTTTTCGAGCAAGGCCGCCGACGCCGACGACACCGGCTTTTCTGCGATACGAGCTCCTTAACGCTGTCGCGTTAGAAAGCGACACGCGACTTATACAACACCAGTCAGAACCTTGCCCCTTCAGACACAGCGATCACCAAATGGGGCTTCCATGCCCCACGGCCTCGTCGCGGGTGCAGCCAGCGTCGGGGCGTAAATAAACTCGACCCACTCCGCAATGCCGGCATGTCTACGGGACAAACGCATACAACACGCGCTAAGAATCCTCCTCCATAGTAATTAGGCAGAGTCATATATTCAAGGAGCAAAAGCCCCCAGATTTTCTCTCTCGTGAACGCTCTTACTCGCGCCTGCGCACAAACGGCTGGCGATACCTCAAATGAACGTCTCGTGTTTTCGCCGGTGGCTCTCCACTCGCGATGGTCTGCGGCGAGGGCGGGGCTATGACCCGCCTTCGCCGCCGGTCGCTGGCGGTAGCGTCTCTTCTCCCTTGGGACTGCGCCGGGTACGTACGTGCTTCCTCTCGTCCGCCGACACCTTTGTGACTAGGACTTGAGCTCAGGCACGGTGCCTTTGCCCGTGCGAGGAGCGCGTACCTCGTGTTGATCCTTTCCGGACGCTAAGCGGAAGAACGGGTGCCTAGTGCTCGGCGAGGTCGTACCACGCCGAGCCGCACTTATTGGAGGTCCAAGCCGAAGGAGATTGCCCGAGCTCTCGCGAGTTGGCCCATTGGTTATTGTCCCCGCCGCCCCAGGACGTGGCGGGGACACCAACGCCGCCGCCCCCCATGCTGGACACCAACGCCTTGTCGTTTGAGAGTACGGTCATGCGAACGGTGGCACTTCGAACGATCGTGTTCGTCCATTCCGGTGTAGGCCTCGAGAGACGGTCTCGCAGAAGCATGGAATGGCGCACGCGCGGAACGCCCGCGCCGCTTGCGGACTCCGAGCCAAAGGGGAAGAGCCTACTCCTTGTCGCGCCCGACCAACCCCACCGTCAGGTGGCGCCAGCAGCGGCACACTCGCGCCATCTCTCGTAATGTGCTGCAGCCAGGGCGACCGCCACCGGCACTAAGCTACGCGGAGAAGCCGGAATACAGGAGACGCAAGACATGCGGGAAAAACAACATATCAGGGGACGCGTGAGAGTCGCGCATCCATACAGATTTTAGAGCTCAGCTCTTAGGCGTCAGTTCCTGCGGCGAACGTCGGGGTTGTCCCTCGTAACCGAGCGAACGAACACAGCGAAGGATGAAAGCGAACGCGGAGCACAGCGGCAGATGAAAGACGGCGATAGCGAAGAGAGCGCGAGGAGGACGGTGCAGCGGAACCATGAGGTGGAAAGAGAAGGAGGAGGATATGGCGAAAGGGTGAGAAGAAAAGCGTAGTACCGCGCAAGACGGACTTTGCGGCGGCGATAGCTACGATGGCACCTGAGTAGCGCGCGTCGTCTTTATGGAAACAAAGCACTGCATGAGCGGTGGTCTGCCTGCGGCGGCTGCTGTGATTCTTGCCCACGTGTCACCCACGCGCCGCCTCTCGCGATCTCCCGATTAGCGAGGCAGTCGCGCCACACATCGCTCCGTTTCCAACGTGCCGCGCAAGAAAGATTGTCCACGCCAGCCAATATATCGCGAAATAAAAACACGCATACAGCTGTGCTAAAATTTTGCACTAGAGAGTATCGTCTAAGGAGGAAGGCTAAGGAGGAAGAAGGATTCACGCAAGAAGGAGCGTGCCTCAAACAACTGAAATTGGTTTTCGAATGTACTCTAAAGCGTACATAATTGCAATAATTAGTAAGTTAGGTATTTATTAATAAAAAAGTAATTAATTTTGGACAATACAAAATATACAGGAACCATTCTTCTGGTTGCTGCACGCTGACAACATGGTTTCATCTGCATAGAAGACTTGATGCATGATAGCTGGGACACGACACGCTGTATATGGTTCGATTCTTTGCACATCGTTTCGAATTTCCTTTTCTCCCAACTCCTTTACCTCTTTTTACGCTGTAGTACGTATACGCCCCCTGTACGCTGGCAACGCCGACATTCTGTAGCGAGACACTCACGCGCGTAGTCGTTCTCCTGGGAGAGTCCGAAGCAGGAGGGCTTGACGCCGTCCCAGTCGCCGTACACGCAGCGTCGGCGCACGCTGCCCACCAGGCTGTACTTGCCGATGTCCTTGCAGCGGAAGACGAGCTCGGAGCCCGGCGGAAAGTGGAGCGTGTCGTCCGTGATGCGTCGGTCGCCCTGGAAGGCCTCTAGATTGGGTTCCGTGTTGCGGAACACGCAGGACCGATTGCGCCGCTCTCCCTTGGGCACCGACAGCTGCTGGGCTCCGTCCTCTGCGCGACCAGAACGCACTTGGATGCAGAGCGCGCAACGGACGCAGCATTGAGCAACGCCGCGGCCTAAGATGAGTCGTGGATGTATTCCATGCGCTGGGTTAACCGATATGGCGCTCAGGGAACGCTCAAGTAAAAAAAGGAAAAGAGCTCTATCTAGACGTATAAACTGTACGCGGATGTAGCTAATTCGAGAAAAGCGGCGGGACAGCGCTAGATTATGCTGCAAATCGTGGTATGGGCCAGTAAATGCGCGTGATTTCTAGCAGGATAACAGACGAAAGAGCGCAAGACTTACGGCGTATGATATTTCGCCGGCTATCGCGTCACTTCTTCGCATTATGAGTGATGCTGCAACTTTGTTTTTGCCAGACTTGAGTTTTTTATTTGGCTAAAATGCTGCTGTAGTGCAATTTACCGTCGCTGAGGTAACAAGAATTTGTCCAAGTATGCACACGGGCGCATGACATATCTGAGATATAACAGTATTTACAGTACTAACCCGTCACATTTATGTAAGCTCGAAAGTACAACTAACGAATTTATTTTCTTCTTTCTTCACCCTTTTTCTTAAACAACGCTCCCTTCTTGGATAGGGCAGAAAATGTGGCATTCGTTTGGCCGACCATGTCTGATTTCCCTCTTTTCGTATATGCCATCTGAGATATTATATTCTTTAAATAGCACAAGATGAGTCCATGAAAAGTCGCGAAAAGGGACAGGCATATGGAGAGAACGAGGAGGGTTGCACGTCGCACTGTGCTAAACCTTTTAGGGACGGAGTGGTGTGCAAAGAATGCATCCATGTCTCAAAGTGTGCCGTCACTTTGATTTTGGAACAGTGCCATCAGGGCGTAGTACTGTGCTTATCTACATTATCGTCGTACTAAGGATCAGAGGAGCCTGTCCGTAAGTTTGTGGACATGGCACTTTCGCAATACAAGACTGATACAAGCATTTTTCTGGCACGGTGTGCTTTTGTCAGCTCACCATAATCGCGATAGGCACCGGGCCCGTATTAGAAAAAAAAATGTTCTTACGCTAGAAACAGTTCTTAAAAGCAGCCGCCAGCCTATGGCGTTGTCGGACATATCAATAGCGACGGCGGCCGGCCAATGTAAAAGATCAGTTATGAACGAAAAATATTGTGAGTTTACACCCACGGAATATTTAGGCCCTGCGCGGGATTCCTAGTGAAGGCCTTTGCCTTGTGCGGTAGCTTCGGGACTACGAAAAGCTGAGCGAGAGGCAAAGCGCTTGCAGCGACAGAGCAGCAAGAGCGAGAGGGACACCGAAACAGCTCACGAAAGCAATCTTCTCTCAAGAAGGATGTCAGCATCTAAGTGCTTACTTTCTCGCGGGATATACAAGAAGCTTCGCCGATTTTTTCGTGAAAGAAGGGAAGAGCGGCTAAGGAGAACAATGCTAAGACGTCAGATCATCTTCTCTAGCAAATGTCCCCTCTACAATTGTCCCATGCATTGAAGCTGCCGAAATAGTTGCTTACTGGGGTCTGACAGAAGTTTCCGTGCCAAGACCATCATGTGACAGAGAAACAGCCTAAAGCTCTCAGAAGTCACGTAGTTCAGAATGAGAAAAACATGTCCGCTAACCGCACTTCTCGGGGCGGCCCAGCCAGCTGCCGTCCTCACACAGGAGCTTCCAGGTGCTCCTCTCGCCGCCGCCGGCGCTGTCGATGCAGCGGAAGACCACTTCGGTGCCATGCGGGAACTGCAGCAGGCCCCTGGAGTCCTCCCCGCCGTCCTCCTCGGACCTGGACGGCGACGAGGACCGGAAGGCGAGCGCATTGTGCAGTCGCTCCGGGGCGCTGCAGGGCCGGTCCGAAGGCGGCGGTGACGTTGCTCGACGCGGGACGGCGTCACCTCCACCGGGGGGCCCCGGGGACGCTGTCGACCCCTGAGCCTCCTCCACCACCACCGCCGCGGGCGCCGACTCCGGCTGCGGCGCCTCCTCGGGTGCTGAGGGACGGAACGCGCGCGCAACACCATTCGCTGGCCATTTTAAGAGCTCTTTCGTTTTCCACTAATCCGCTCTTTGGTACCATCATAATTAATGACTGGTGGGCGCCCGTTTTTTCGAAACGCTCTTTCATATGAAATGCTTTGTGAATAGTAAACATTACCTCAAAGCGCCAGCTAATAAAGCCATCCGCATTAGGGGAGAACTATTCTTAATAACGGGCGCCTGTCGATAGTCGTAGAGAACGAGATGATACCAGACACACCGGTCAATGATGAATAGTAGCCTTGTTTACTGAAATGGCGACAGCGGCTCATCGCCATTTCAGTGCGTCGCACTCATGTAAACGGGGCGATGTGCCTTATGCTGCAGGCGGTGGTAGTTTGAGTGTTGTCTAGGAAACTAAGCGCGATATCACACCATCTAGCCCAACAGTTAGTCTTTCTGTAGTTTGAGTGAGTGGGATCAAAGGCGGAGAGAGCGAAAGTGCGACGTCTCGCTTTTTGCCTCCTGCATTTACACGCCAGACCTGCTCGCCAAAAACAGGCGCCAACTTGTTTCGGCCACCGTCGAACGCGAGTTCATCCACTATGCATGTATAATCCGATGTGCTATTTTCGTATTCATGTTAATATGGCTATAGTGACAAACAGCTATGGACAGCCAGTGCGTCCAGATGGTGACGTTCAAAAATTTGACTACAGCTTCACAAAATTCTTGTTCCATGCTTCGCAAGTATACCCGATGCCTTGACTGCCGACCCGTTGTCATCTCTGTGACTGCAATAATAGGGAAGCGCTTGCGACCTGCCATCCATGAGGCGCGCTTACGTAAAATGAGTCTTATCTGAAGCAGCGTGCATTTTTCCCCCCAGAAATGTTTGCTCACTGTCTCGCCGATAAAAAATATTTTATTATAGCTTCGATGTAATAAGAAACGAGGGAGCGGTGAGCAGTAAGATGTGAATTCGTTTTTCCTTCCTCACAAAACAGCCGCCTGAGATCCAGATTATCCTTTTCTAAGTCGCGTCCCTGTGTTGTGGCATTGCACTATATAGCGCGAGGTGAGCAGCTTCACCTGCTCCGAGGCCGGAGACGGGTGCCGAGGGCGTCTGCGGCGGCGGTAGGCAAGTCGGCGGCGCCGGCTGCAGTCGGCCCATGCGGCAGCGCAGCGGTGACGGCGGCCATTGGCGAAGGTGCGGTTCGTCGCAGGCGTACTCGACCGACGAGCCCGGCGATATGGTGAGGCCCGCCCGGTAGCCGCCCAGGTAGCGGCCGCCCCGCAGCGCTGGCAGCTCGCACGGCTCTGCAGCACATTGCAAATGACGCTTTAGCGGCGAGCTTGCAGAGCACGGTTTACGAGGAGCAGTGGGGAAGCTAGCACCAGCCGCCAGAGCGTGGAAAAGAGCACTGCATGGAAAATAACAAGCAGGCTGCAAGGACTGTGAGAAAACGCCTATATCAGAACGAATTCGCTTTCAGTTATGGGGCAGAAAAACGGGCGACTACAAAATGTGAGGCTTCCTTGGAACTTAGATGTGTCAAGGTGCACTAGCTCCACGGCACGTGATGTATAAATATGGACATTAGTGGCTAGTTATCATAACTGGCCGTCCTCCGCTGTGTGCGCGACGTAAGCGGTGTGAACGTGTACAGAGATGTCGACTCTTTGGGGAAACACCTCGTTGGTAGCCACGCCGGCATAATGTCAATAGTCTTTTCTACATTATGGCGAAAAAGTGTCCTAAATGACGCCTAACGCGGGTAACTATAATAATAAAAAGAGATTAGTCTCAGGGCTTCATGCTAAACTTAAGCTGTTAGGAGCGCTTCAGAACTCATGAGGTATTTGCCCGAAGGGTCTAGCGCCCTGTACATTGGCACTGGCAACTCAAGAGAGCGAGATGCCAGCAGCGTCACCATGTGGGCGTTCTTCGTACTCCGTTTGACTTCCTGGGCCCACAAGGCTCGCTCTGGCCACTATAGGAAGGAGAGCAACCATTCCTGGCGTGGTCTTATACAAAATTACTGGAGGGAAATCTGTAGTTGAAATCTTTCAGCCACCATGGTAATTATGGGTAGAACATTTTTCCTCATTTGGAATGGATTCGCTGAGAGAGCGCTTTGAAGGTTTTTTGTTGTTCTTAGTGGTTGAGATAACACGTGGCCTGTAGTTAGCACATTGAATCATTATATTTTAGTGAACAACACCGTAAGCTATTTTTCCACCGTAGTGAAGGTATCTACACTCACTGTTTGCGACTTGGTCATAAATCTTATATTTTAGAATCTTAGACTATGTAGTCATTATCTGCAATTCATCCATCAATACTAATATTTAGAGGCCGGAAATAATTCAAAATAATTCAAAATTATTTACAATTGATGTGCGGCTATGGCCGCACATCAGTAAATGTTTTGTTATGAAGGGAAAACTTTCAAACTTTATCTACGAGGAACCGCTATTGTTTACACTCTGAACCATTGCCACGACTGCATTGCATACGCGGTTTACGTCGTGTGTGTTCCTCTCTTATTGTGCCCCCTTACACATTTCTCCCTTGCTGAGGGAGATTAACCATGTGTATACCTCTGGTTAACCTCCCTTCCTATCTGTACATCACCCGCCGTGGTGGCGTAGTGGCTTTGGCGTTGCGCTGCTAAGCCTGAGGGCGTGGTATATCCCGGCCGCGCCGGTCGCGTTTCCATGAGGGCGAAATGGGGGAGCGCCTGTGGGATGGTGAAGAACGCCAGGTGGACAAAACGAATCCGGACTCCCCCACTATGGCGTGCTTCATAATCAGATCGCGGTATTGGCGTGTGAAACCACATAATTTTTCTTTTCTTCTCTGTCCCTGTTGAGCACCCAACTATGTGTATATGTGTGCACGCACACACACACATACACACACACGCACGCACACGCACACACCGTGCTCGCCCATTATTCCAATTTGCGACCGCCAAGCTTCAGCCCCTGTTTTTAACGTCTCGGTTTCATCATCATCATCATCATCATCATCATAAGCCTGGTTACGCCCACGGCAGAGCAAAGGCCTCTCCCATACTTCTCCAACTACCCCGGTCATGTACTATTTGTGGCCATGTCGTCCCTGCAAACTTCTTAATCTCATCCGCCCACCTAACTTTCTGCCGCCCCCTGCTACGCTTCCCTTCCCTTGGAATCCAGTTCGTAACCCTTAATGACCATCGGTTATCTTCCCTCCTCATTACATGTCCTGCCCATGCCCATTTCCTTTTCTTGATTTCAACTAAGATGTCATTAACTCGCGTTTGTTCCCTCACCCAATCTGCTCTCTTCTTATCCCTTAACGTTACACCCATCATTCTTCTTTCCATAGCTCGTTGCGTCGTCCTGAATTTAAGTAGAACCCTTTTCGTAAGCCTCCAGGTTTCTGCCCCGTAGGTGAGTACTGGTAAGACACAGCTGTTATACACTTTTCTCTTGAGGGATAATGGCAACCTGCTGTTCATGATCTCAGAATGCCTGCCAAACGCACCCCAGCCCATTCTTATTCTTCTGATTATTTCCGTGTCATGATCTGGATCCGCGGTCACTACCTGCCCTAAGTAGATGTATTCCCTTACCACTTCCAGTGCCTCGCTACCTATTGTAAATTGCTGTTCTCTTCCGAGACTGTTAAACATTACTTTAGTTTTCGGCAGATTAATTTTTAGACCCACTCTTCTGCTTTGCCTCTCCAGGTCAGTGAGCATGCATTGCAATTGGTCCCCTGAGTTACTCAGCAAGGCAATATCATCAGCGAATCGCAAGTTACTAAGGTATTCTCCATTAACTCTTATCCCCAATTCTTCCGTTGTACCTCCATTGTTCCGTTGTACCTCCTATATGAATACAACGTCTCGGTTTAACGGTATTCAGAACCCTGGGACGAACTAATGAGCTAGTTTAGTGTTATCGAAGTCTTTCAATCACTAGTTCAAAAGCGCCCGGCTCAGAAATGGGCACATAATTTAGATTACGCTTAGATTAAGAATTTAGATTAAGAGCTTCAGTAGGGTACGAATTTGAGCCTACTGGTGTAGCGCATAGTTCAAATTCTGGAGGACCGGCGCTCAGACGAAGTACAAAGAGCGATACACGTTTAGCACTGAGCGACAGACACAGTGTGCGTCATCATTTTCTGTGCACTGCGTCTGAGCGCTGGTCCTCCGGAATTTGTGCTCAGAGCAGTTATTGAATGCTTAAGCGATGTCGTGAGAAATTATATGCACTAATGCAAGTCACATCTATTTAGGAATCATTTATATTGTGCAGTGCATATAGCGTATATGATCTTCCCTCTGGGTGGCTTTATCAAAAGGTAAAACCGCGGATTCGATCGCCTCTGGCGACGTCGTGCTTCCCTATAACGACGGAAATATGGCGCCTATAACGCACGCCCTGGACACTGCGGAACATTTCCGGCAGTGATCTGGCCGACCTAATTATGGCGTGCGCCTCCTTGGTATTGGCGTCTCAGATGCTCGCGCTGGGTCTTTCCGCGCGCCCCCCTCTGCAAACAGCCGCCTTCCATTCGCAGACACCGGAGCTGGGCCTGTCGCACTTCTTTAATATCATCCCGTCGCCTGTTATTTTCGTCTCTCAATTTTTTTCCCTCCTCCGTCTTCCTAAAATCTGCAGAATTGTAGATCAAGAAGAGAATAAATGATACCGACGGGTCTACGCCAGCGAGTGGAAGATCGAAAGAGAAAAAAGCAAAAACGACGAACGACGTCTGCCATCTTCCGGTGGCCACAGGGCTGTTGTCACCGCTGTGCAAACAAAGAGCTCCCTCGCGCTCTTTCTCGGAGCTGCAGCCCGGTCTATGTCAAACAGCTCGTGCTGTTTGCCGTTCGCGACGAAGGACGTCTGTGGGTCTTCTTGAGCCATATACCTCGCGCGGAACGAAACCAGCAGCGCTCGCGACGCGGGGGCTTTCTTGCGCCAAACAGCCCCGAGCCAGCCCGCGGGCTGTGCGAGCGCGCTAACGGAAGCGGCAAGGGAGAAAGAGAGAGAAAAGAGAGAAGAACCGGGCGGCAGGAAAAAAGAAAAAAAAAGACATGCAAAAAGAGAAAAAAGAAATTTTTGGAAGTATTATTCATTTTTTTTAACGTATGCGCGCACCGCAGAAGAGGGTGCACTTTGGCTAACAAGATTAAAAATACGATTGCGTTTGAGTAGAAGAAAGAGGTACAAATCACGATGGAACTTTTTATCTTTTTGTTATATGTCGTTGTTCGTGGCCCGAATACTAGCGAAGAGAGAGAGAGAAAAAAATTCGTGACCCATTCCACTATGTGAAGGTGGGTGACCAGCGAAGCTGTTTAGCGCGCGACGCAGAGGTGACATCAGAATTTTGAACAAAGGTGCGAATATATTTATTGTCGTGATCTGTGGTCATCGTGACGACATAGGTACGGACAAACATTCGCATATCATCTCTGCTATTAAATGTGTCCGTCACGTAAGACAATGAATGGCTCATATCCCCTTAAGCAATGGCTCGTACCCCCGTAAACGCGGCCTCCCCATTACGACGACAGAAAAGTGAAATTCTATGCTGGAATGATGAGCGGCAACGGAGCCAGTTGTGGAAAAAGGCGATGGCGCTCGAGCCATTGCTGATGATGATAGTTTTTTGCACTTTTTGCACAACGGAGCCAGCTGTAGAAGACGACAACGAACGCGCGAGCAGTGGCACGAGCGAGTTCGCGTGGTTGGCGCCGCGAATTTTTTAACAGTCCTTTTTGAAAATGTTGTACAAAACATTTTGTTCAAAAACATCTGCTCTTACCCTTGTGCCTGGGACCTCTTTGGGTCCCAGGTGTGACAAGGGTAGTTCAAGGGCGCGCTACAGGTCCCCGAGCCCACAAGGGTATGTGCCATTGAGCTTGGACCCTTTCTGCACTAGCACCAGGATCAGCCAACATGATGATAGTTTCCGCACACAGACGTCACGAGACCCCGGACCTGAGCAATATACAGCTTCGGTGTAAAAAACGAACTCTTTGACGGCGGCTTCAATTAGAGCTCGGTATAGCCTGGCGGCTCGTGCAACTGTACGTATGACGCGAAATATGAAACATGGATTGAGATCTATAACGTAAAGCTATTCCAGACTTTTCTATTCCAATTCTGCAATCAGCCCTTCACGATTGGTTAAAAAATTTCCGGTCTACTCCCATTTTGCCTCTCTGTCACTCGACGTCACGGAAAGCGCGATAGCTGCACATCTGATATGACGTGTACACACTGATTATGATTGCTAGACCAAACAAAAGACAACTATTTCCAATACGACGTTTTTTTGCATTAGCCCTTTTTTAATGGTCAAAGGTTTTCAGGCTGCGCCCACTTCGTCTGTCACGCGACGTCACAAAACCGTGAAAACACACCGCGTCTAAGTGACGTTATGCATTAAAGATATTAATATGCCGAACAAACCTGAATTTTTTCCTAAGTAGCCGGAGACTGCCCCGTTGCAAAAGGAATAGAAGATAGCTCCCCGGTGATCGCTCAGGCACTGGCTACTCGCCCCTGCCGGAGAGCATGTATTTATTTCCATATAATAAAACTTTTTGCGTGGCGGTATAACGTTATCGAGCCCTTTCGGCACGTATACGACATCATTCTGCCAACTCTTATTTGCTGCGGATCCGTTTTGGCGGCATTTCTAATCTTCCGTTACACGCCGCCGCAATTTTCGACCAGCCACCGCAAGCTAAGAAAAGCGAAGCATACCAATTGCATACGCTGGCACCCCGCTCCTCATCCGGTTATCTATTTTCACTCCGCTGGCTCGGTCCCATCAAAACGTTGTCCACTTGAGCGTGGTTCTTGCCTCTTGTCAGCCAATTAGATAAAAAAAAAACGCTCAATGGTGGCAATGTTATTCGTTTTTAAAGCAAACAAAAGTGACCTCCCATAAGCTAAGAGGACATTTCATTGGGCTATTCAGACAACGCTACGGGTCACCGCCTAATGCTTGCGTTGGCGGTTACGCAAATTTGACGTCAGGAGATTGGAATAAAAGCTGATTGGAATTGTTTTACGTTATAGGGGCCTGATTTTTGAACACGGTTACTTTTTGTTCCCTGATGGAATATCAATGCAAACCTAACGATTTGGTATATAATGAGACCAGAGAAGCCTTTTCGTTATAGTTACACTGGCGCGATGCTTTCTTCTCATCAGTGTCAGTCCCAAGCAAAGATGGAATAGTAATGATAGAACGCTTGTTTTGCAAAACAATAAAAAGAATACATTTCTGGGCCTCCAATAGAGATATGGACTGGACGATTGCGCGCGCTAATATCAACAACGGACATCGTCAACGCTAGTACAAAGAAAGAAAGAAAGAAAGAAAGAAAGAAAGAAAGAAGGAAAGAAAGATGAAAAACGGTGCGGGAGGGGGAGAGGCAATGAGATAAAAGGGGAGTGTCTGCGGCACGTCCAGTGATGCGCGCGAAAGCGCAATTTCCTTCTTTGCTTCCAGCAAAATTACTTTGCCGTTCCTCCCAGGCGGACAGGGCAGCCACCATGGCGCACTCTAGATATAATGCCCGACAGCGTTTCTGCAGAATCTAATTAATTTTTTGAAACTTATTTGCTATTTGTCTCTTCTCCTTGTGCTTGACAATATCCTTGCCACTTGCTTATTCGCGTAACGCAGAAGAAACGTTTCAACACAAGTACATTTTTCACGTGTGCTCTTGCATAGACGATGTTCGTTTGCATAATTTAGGCTTCCGCCTCGGCTCTGTTTGTCTAGACGGATCACGCCGCGCGCTCGCAGGCTCGTTTACTCGCGATGTATCCACGCTGCTGAAGCACAGCATTCCAAAGTCTGTTCTTGTCTGACACACGACCTCGCAACTTTCCGGAGCTAGGCTTTCAAGAATACAGCTTTATATTTTTCCCCTTAGAAGGCTAGTCTGGTGACTGAACACAGTATATCTAGTTTAAAATAAATACCGGCTTTTTTTTTCTTTTTAGGCGCAAGACGAAATCAAGTGTGACAATTAATAAGCACTGGGTCTGATCAATGCAATGTTACCATTTGTCTGTAGCCAAGGTTTAAAGCTATCGCCACGCTCGGTCGACATACACAGTACATAATTATAGAGGGCGCTTCTGTATACGAAAGCTTTAGGGAATATTTAAGGATAGCTGTTTTGAAATAAAATCATGGTTCTTCCGGACACATGCCGTGAGTGGTTCTGACCACGAGGGTCGCAACCACTGACGCAGTTAATTAGTTAACGAGTCGTTGATTAACACACATTATTTAAATAATTATTCAATTAATTTCGCTTTGTTGCAGCGGGCGTATCGTAATTGGAAAATTGAAGCAAGATCTCCTACAAGCCATATCAACTTTTGGATCTGGAAGAATGCGATTACGCGCGGAACTGTGGCGCGACGAATTTCGGCTATCAGAGCGCGCCAAGCAGAAACTGGGTGGCTACAGCGAGCTGAAAGCCCCTCGAGGCAACGTTCTACTTACATCACCCAGCAGCCAGCGCGCTGCGACAGCGAGAGGCACAGAGACGCAACGCGCTGGCGGCCAGCTGCTGGGTGACGTGAGAGCACGTCACCTCGATACGGGGGGGGGGGGGGAGCTCGCTTCAATTTCCCAATTACAATGAGCCCGCTGAGACTAAACGGTAAAACGTTAATTAATCAATTTTGGCAATTAGCCACTAATTACCACGTATCACCCGCAACCCCGTGGTCTCCACGAAGGAATTATGAAACCGCTGTTTTATGCATTGAAGCACAAAAGCAACTGGGACACCAACGCATATCGACGGACACTTTGAAAATGAATATCTGGGAACTGGTGCTGTCCAGAGAATTCGTTCCAAGGGGATACGCCGTGCGAACTCAGCGGCTATAATTTGTAGATTGAAATACGTGGCGTAATGTAAATAGTTAACATGTTAATTACCGTAATTGTGTTAATTATTCAATTAAGCATTTTGATTTCTTGTAGCGGTAATGGCCACCTCATCGAGTAATTTAGATCAAGGGTTAGAATTGTGCTATCTGCCATTGGCAATCTTTAAAAAACTCGGTACAGCTAAAAAAAAAAAAGGCCTCTAAGTGCAAGTCATTAGTGCCGGCTTTTGACTCGTATAGCTATCCGACACAAAGTCTAGTTAAACTCCCTGCCTTTCCTCCGTCCCCCTTCCTCTCTATTATTTTCATTGAAATGATTGATAGGAGAGGTTGGCGCATTTATGACGGCATTCGCTACTCCTTGTCACTTAGCAAAGGAAACAAATATGCGCAATAAGAGAGAATAATGTCAACAAATATGGCACTCAGTAGAACACCAGATTTATAAAAAACTATACAGTTCAACAGAACATGAATCACTCCTCTCTATTTAATATTCCCGACTGACTGCGTAGGAAAATATGCTTTTTGTGGTATTTTATTGGCAGTTTTGGAGCTCGTGATACTTCTGAATGCGCTGGTGAATCGGCCGTGCACTGAGAACTATTTTTCGGTTTTTCTAGCAACGGCGGTAGACAAGTTTCTATTTCGCTCAAGACCGACCGACCGACCGACCGACGGACGGACGGACATGCGTACACACGAGCCCGATGCACCATGTGAGAGGTTCGGGCAAGCGTGCCCTTGGACGCACCGGGCAAACACTCTGGGAGCAGGCCGGGCGTCCACTGTCCCTGCCAGCAGCGCAGCTCCGGCTGCCCCTGAACCTGGAAGCCCCGGCCGCACACCAGCTCCACCAGGGTGCCGTGGCCGATGAGCTCCGCCGGATCCAGAGGCCGCTCCGTCGTCAGCTCCCGGAACGAGCCGTTCGGCACCTCGGGCAGACTGCACGTGGCTGCGAAGGACGGGCTCGTGGTCAGGCACAGGGAAACCTTCTTGTCGCGATCGAGAATGCTTTCAGTTTGACAGCCAGAATAGACATCTATTTGATAGTTGTCAAGTGGATGATATTCTGCCATTCATGCGACAAACGTGTGCTTGTCGAAGAATACAGGACCTCGCACTCTTTTTGGCGATACCCATTTACGGCGTTTTATTACGAACGGTAAGTTGCGTTTGTTGATGGCCGGAAACGCGCAGAGTGTAAAACGTCATGGCGAAGCGTCTGAGATCTTAGAGCGCAGCTCTAAGGCGCCATTTCCTGCGGCAAGCGTCGGCGTAACCGAGCGAACGAACACAGGGGAAGACGAAAGTGAACGCGGAGCACAGCAGGGGAAGAAAAACACGAGGAGGAAAGCGGAGAGGAGGGTGCAGCGCAACGAGGAAGTGGAAATCGGAAGAACGTATGGCACGAAGGGCGAGGGGAAAGCGGAGTGACTGCACCACCAGGTATGCGGCCAGCGCGGAAAAAAAGCGCTGACGTGGCCTTCGGACCCATTGCGCATGCTCTACTTCGCCTGCGGCGCCGCCGCCGCAAAAGAATGCACTCCGCACGAGCCACCCCTTCCCGTGTTCACGCTTTCTTTCTGAACAATGAGCGGCACAACCGGTAGAAATGCTTTGTCTGCCGCTGCTGTTAAACGAGCTGCCCGAGCAGAGATACCGCGCCACCGCCGAGAGCACCTCGTCCTTCAGAATCAAATTCTTTGCCATAAAACCCCTAAACAGCTGCAATTGAAATTCGCATTTCCTTCATGTTTCCTTTCCCCCCCTTTCTTTCTTTCCTCTTCAAGAGGTTGGACAAGGTGTTTCTTTCAAGAAACAATTGTCAACCGATTTCTCTTTCCCGCAAGTATGGTGTTTATATAAAGACGGAAAGAATAGGGAGAAAGAAAGTAAATGCGCGAAAAATAAATAACTGAAGGGCTGGGGACCATCTGGGAGTGTCAACGTCCATCTAATAGGCTACTCGAACGTAGAAACTTCAATACCGCCTTGACCAACTTCCGGCAGGACGACCGTATATATGACGGCACTCCAGGATTGTCTGCTCCGAAAGCGGCCGGTCGTCGAGACGGGCTAACGCGGTCCCGAGCGACTGCTTGTGTGCGCTGCATACAACGATAAAAGAATATGTTCGATAGTTTACTTCCCCAGTACCCTTTCCTCAGTATACACGGCAGCAAAAAAGAAAAAAAGAAAAAAAGCTGCTCTTCCGGTTAACATCTTTGCATCTTATATTTTCTCTCTCGCTTCTATATGTTTACATGACTACTACTAATAAAACAAAGCACCTGCGCTGGAGTTTGAACCGTGGTCTGTGTGGCAAGAATGCGACAATCTCACATTGTTCCTAACGGAAAGTTATATGCGGCCGTTGGGCAGCGGACAAACAGCACGCACGACCACAATGCGCATAATCTCGATCACTTTCCCTCCTATGTTCACTCATTTGCGTGCTAGCGCTGTAGGAAAAAGCGGCGCTGAGGGAGCAGAAATTTGCGATAGAGATTGGTGTTGTTAAAGGGACACGTTACAGCTCCGAAGTACAGCGTGTAATGACGGCTAAAAGATGATAAAGTGTAATTAACACAGCTTCATGTCTTCGTTAAAGTGGCATGCGCTGCGTGTGTGTGAACCATCACGTACGAAACTACTGATTGCAGGGCAGGGCAAACGATTTGTGTTGGTTTAGAGGGGTTCTGAAGCACCCCCCGGGCTTGGCGAAAAAACACAGCCCGCAGATAGCATACGCTGCTGTGAACATCTCAGCCATATTTTGCACTCGCACGCGGAGCACGAATTGGATTGGATATACTTTATTAAAGGTCCTGCAGAACGCGCATCAGCGCGCAGCGGGCGTTTCCCACGCAGCGACAGACAGGCAGTACCTGGCGGCCGCTGCGCGGGCCTGCTGGACGGCCCATTGCAGCTCTTGTAGGAGCAGGCTTCATCGGATCTTCTCCCACTTGTCCAAGGTAGAGTCGGGTGGAGTGTTTCTACACTCCCAGAGCACGTGTGCCAGTGTAGCCGCACGAGGGGCACGCGTCGTCGGGGTTGACGTCCGGGTAGATGATGTGTGGCGGGGTTGGGATAGGCATGTGTCTGCGACAAGAGTAGCATTAGCGCCTTCGGCCTGTTCAGCTTTGGGTGCGGGGGCGGAAAGAGACGTCGTCCCAGGTAAAAGTGTTTAGTGATTTCGTTGTACGTTACTGGGGCGTCCATGTTCGCCTCCAACTCGTAGATACACGGTTGCCCGTGGGTGACGGCACTGTTGGTAAGCGCCCGCAGCGTCGTGGGCTGTCTTGGTTGGGCGGGGCGCCCGGGATCCAACTCAGGTGGGCGGCAAACCAGATACGGTGTGGTGCTTGAGGGCGCTCGGATCAGCGTCGCGGAGGACGCGTAACACCTGGTCGGAGACGACTCCTCTCTCGAACGCTTTGATGGCCGGTCGCGAGTCGCTGAATATCCTCTCTCTCTCTCTTCGTTGAGCATTGCCAGGGCTATGGCCACTTGCTCCGCCACCTCGGGGCGCGTGTTTGTACCGTGGCGGTGTTTAGTGTACACACCCCGCGACCCCGAAACGTACACACACGTGACACGCGAAAGAAATAAAAACGAAAATGAAATCATGGTCTCCAAGATTCGGCGATGTGCGGCGACCATCTTGGAGGCTGGTGCGTTTCGCCGATTCCGCTAGGTGTGCTGAGAGCCAAAGTATGATAAAACCCCTTAAACTTCGTAAAGTAGCGACACTCTCCTCCTCCGCCTTCACTCCTCCTCGTTTTTCCTTTCTTTCGCGTTCCCTCCTCGACCGTGGCGCCGCCTACACTGCTCGAGCGTAACAACGGCGCCAACATGTGCTCCTCGACACTCGTAGACGCTTCTCGAGCAAAAATGGCGCTGATGCACTGCGCGAGGGCCCACGTGATGCTATTAGGCCAATAGCAACGCGGTGTCGTCCTCGGCCAGAGCGCGCGAGGAGAAGGCGGCATTCTTCAAAGCGTGGCACTACTTTAGGAAGTTTAAGGGGCTTTAAAGTATGAGAGCCAAAGTCTGGTACTTCTAACAAAATCTTGGCTGGGCGTAACGTATTTGTTGACCGGAAATAATTGCACAGAGAAGAATCAAGAGTTAGTGGAATGCATAAGTGCTGATATTAAGGGTTTGGAAAGGACGCCGAAATTATCCTATTAGGTCACATGAATGCCCACATACAGGAATTAGGTGGCTATACCGACAATAGCGGGAAGTCAATGCTAGACCTCTGTGAGCAACATAACCTCGTTATCGTGAATACAGCGCCTAAGCGTAAAGGGCAGATGACGTGGAAAGGGGAAACCGGCAATCAACCATTGATTACTCTCTGATGACAGAAAGAATTCATGATAAGTTGTGAGAAATGGTCATTGACGAGGAAGGGTATAGACGCATAGGGAGGGACCATAAACGCATCATTTTGAAAATGGGATATGTAGTTGGGAAAGAGAGCAAGGAGTGCAATATGGTCAACCCAAATTTGAACGCTAAACAAATAAATATAGTCACAAGAGTCGAGGAGGAACTTTGCAAATGACAAGTAAAGAGTGGGAATATAGTGAGCTTCTAAGTGTAATAACGACGGAAATACGGAAAGATAAACACCATGTTCGTTGGAAAGGAAAAATAGAAACCGAAAAGCTCGTGGAACAGTGAGATACGAGAAGCGATCGCCGAACGACAGAAAGCATCCCGAGAGCACAGGCAGGCAAAGAAGGCTCAGTTGTCGCAGGATGAAGTGGCCAGTCAATGAGAAATATACCGGGAGAAAAAGTCTACGGTTCAAATATTGGTGCAAGCACAGATAAAAGGTGAAAGTGAACGTTGGTTGTAAGAAATACGTGAGAAAAAGAAGGCTGCACCTAGAATATTTTGGAACCACATAAAATTATTAGGCAGGAAGTCAACAACAATACAACAACATATCCTAGACGAAGATGGAAACAAACTGGAAGGGGAAGCGGCATTAAATTACATCCGAAAAATAACAGCCGAATCTTTCCAAGGCAATGAGGAGGTTGTATTTGAAGAAAAAAAGAGCATGAAAGAGAACCAGACGGAATAGGAGCTGGTTCTGACAAATTTCAACTGGAAGAAAGCCGAAGAGAAAATTCCTCAGCGCACAGCCACAGGGCTAGACGAGATTCCCGTTAGGCTGGTTAATGAACTAGGACCAAAAAGTAAAGAAGATCTGGTGAAAGCAGTGGAAAAAACTTTAAAAGATAGAAGAATACCAGGCAGTTGGCGACAAAGTAGAATGAATGTAATTTACAAAGGTAAGGGGTAGAAAGATAGAATGCACTCGTATAGACCGTTGATCATTACATCGGTAATATACAGGCTAGCAATGCAGGCAATCAAATTGAAGCTGCAAGCATGGGTAGAGAATAATGACATTTTGGGAGAACTTCAGAATGGCTTCAGAATAGGTAGGCGTTTATTTGTTATTATAACTTATTTGTTCTTACTCAGTGTACTGAAATATCGAGAGTAGAAAGCAGAATATTATATGTGGCCTTTTTAGACATTGCAGGAGCGCATGACAACATAGACCGCAACATTTTGTGGGATATTCTGGAAGGGGAAGGCTTAGGTGACGATTGTCTACAGTTTTGAGAGAGATTTGCCTAGAAAATACCGTTTGCGTTAAATGGCAAGGGATGAGAAGCGAGAAGAAAGTTGATATCAACAAGAGACTGAGGCAGGGGTGCCCTTTACCTCCACTCATGTTTATGATGTACATGGTGAGGATGGAGAGGGCGCTAGAAGGAAGTAATATCGGGTTTAATCTCTCATACAAACAGGCGGGTACAGTAGTAGATAAGCAGCTTCCAGGTTTATTTTATGCAGACGACATTGTGTTGCTAGCTAACAAGCAAAGTGATTTGCAACGTCTGGCTAGTATCTGTGGACAGAAAGGCGATAATATAGGTTTGAAATTTAGCGGTAGAAAATCACGTGTTATGGTATTCAATGAAAACAGTGAACAGACAGCGGCAATACAGGGCCAGGAAATACCTCGGGTAAAAGAATATAAATGTCTTGGTATATGGATAAACGAAGGAAATAGATATATGGAAACACAGGAAAAAATAATAACAGTAAAGGGGAAGAGAAATGCAGCCGTAATGAAGCACAGAGCGCTATGGGGATACAACAGGTACGAGGTGCTCGGAGGTATGTGGAAAGGTGTAATGGTTCCAGACTTACTTTTGGAAATGCGGTTGTTTGCTTGAAATCAGGGGTACAATCAGGACTCGACGGGAACGAAAAGTCAGTGGGACGCCTCGCAATGGGCGCTCACGGGACGACTACAAATGGAGCTGGGCAGGGCAAGGTGATATGGGCTGGACTAGTTTTGAAGTGAGGGAAGCTCGTAATAAAATTGATTATGAAGAACGACTGAGGAATATGAAAAAAGTAAATGGGCTTGTAGAGTTTTGAGGTATTTGTACAAAAAAAGGAAACATTGATTAACAGTGGAGGAAAGGAACTAGGGAGCTTACCAGAAAGTATGCGGCATGTAGGGTGAGCAACACAGCAACAAAGAACGTCAAGCGGAAAGTCAGAGAGGCTGAAATAATCTCATGGGTGGCGGCAATGAAAAAGAAACCTGCCATGAGTAACTATTTAAGGGAAAAAAACGAAATGAGGAAAGAAACAATTTATGATAACTCAAAGGGAAGCTCATTACTTTTCGAAGCGAGATCGGGATGCCTTAGAACACGCACCTATATAGCGAGATATAAGAAGGAAGAAGAATCATGTGCTTGCTGTGGTAAAGCTAGGGAAACGATGGAGCATGTTTTATTAGAATGTGAAGATGTCTGTCCAGTGGTCGATTTAGGCACCAACGGACTCCTTGAAGTCCTTCGGTTCAGAGAGAGCAGGGGGAATGTGAGCATGTCCGCAATAGAGATTAGTAAGAGGCGATTGGAAGATTGGTGGGAGAAAAGCAGGGAAACGACAAAAAACGGAGACCTACAAAAATGAAGTTCACAATAGGGGGTCAGAATATTTGGTTATGGGAATTCATAGTGGGTTTGTTTTCTTTTTCTTTTTCTTTTTTAACCTAGGTAGGACATTAGGCAATATAATAGCAATAGCTTGGTGGCGCAACCCACCGCCCCGTTCCAAAGGCGACGCTTATCCATCCATCTATTAATCCATCCATCCATCCATCCATCCATCCATCCATCCATCCATCCATCCATCCATCCATCCATCCATCCGCCCGTCCGTCCGTCCGTCCGTCCATCCATCCATCCATCCATCCATCCATCCATCCATCCATCCATCCGTCCGTCCGTCCGTCCGTCCGTCCGTCCGTCCGTCCGTCCGTCCGTCCGTCCATCCATCCATCCATCCATCCATCCATCCATCCATCCATCCATCCATCCATCCATCCGTCCGTCCGTCCGTCCGTCCGTCCGTCGTCAGTCGTATCACCTGCGCTCCCTCCTGAGCCTCAGCGATCTCTTCGAGCGTATTGTGCACCCCGAGCTCGAGGAGTCGATGCGTCTTCGTGGTGATCGGGAGCCCGAGGGCCCGCTTCACTACCTTTCGGATGAGTGTATTGACCTTGTCATGCTCCGATTGGCTCCACTTGTGCATTGCTACGAGATAGGTAAAGTTACATAAAACGAACGCGTGTACGAGACGTAGCAGATTGTCTTCTTTGAGGCCGTGGTGATGGTCGACCACTCTGCGTACGAGTCGTATCGCGTTGTCTTTGTCGTCAGCTCGTGAACCGTTTGAATGTTTGATGCGCGCGTCTCGATTATCATTCCCAAGACTTGGATGGAGTCGAGCCTGGGGATGGGGCGACTGTCTCTGGTGCAGACGGTGATGTTGCGCTCTGTCGGGGGTTTCCACCCCTTGGGCCCTTTGCCTTGTCGTTTTGGACAGTACAGCAGCAGCTCCGATTTGGCGGTGAGGCACTTGAGGTCGAGGTAGGATTGGGCGGTTTCTACTGCCGCCTGCAGAGCGGATTTGATAAAGCCGTCCGATCCCGCGGAGCCCCAGATGGTGATGTCGTCCGCGTGTACCGTATGGTTGAGGCCTTCTGGGTTCGAGAGGCCTGCGGAGAGCCCGGTCATCACCAAGTTGAACAGCGTCGGCGAGAGGATGGGGCCCTGGGGGGTGCCACGCTGTCCGAGCTCGACTTGTTCCTACGTGAGGTCTCCGGCACATAGCACGGCCTTGCGATGGGTTAGGAAGGAGCGGACGAACCCGTAGAACCGGCGCCCGAGCCCTAAGTCCGCGATCGCCTTAAGTATTGCCGACTGCTCGATGTTATCGAACGCCTTCTCCAGGTCGAGGCCGAGTATCGCGCGGGTTTCCCAAGTGGCCCCGGCGTCTACGATCTGGTGTTTCAGGAGAAGCATCGTATCCTGCTTCGAGAGCCCGGGTCGAAAGCCGATCATGCGGTGGTGTGAAACAGCCTTGGTCTCCGAGATACCGGCCGACTCTGTTGAGTACGACATGCTAGGCCACCTTACCCACACACGACGTGAGCGAGATGGCGCGAAGGTTATGGACGACAAGTGCCTTGCCCGGTTTTGAAATGAGGATCGTGTGGGCGAGTTTCCAGGCGTCGGGTAACTCACCCCTCCCCCACACGTCGTTGATGGCGTCTGCAAGATACCCTTTTCACAGACGCTCTCCTGTCAACAGAAGCCTATTTCTCACTCTTTTCTGGAAGCTTTATTTCGTAATATAGCAGGTTCTCATACGCCGCTGTTATTGCGCAATAGCTGACGTTAATCAAGAAGGATGTTTGCATCAGTACGCTTCTTCCTACTGTCACTGCGTATATTTATTGACGCCTTCTAATAAACAGGCTGAAGTAAGCGAAAATCTGCTTTCTTGTTTCGATAAGAATTACGTACTTCCGGGAGAAGCCGAGTCACGCTCGGCCGCGGCAGCCTGCGTAGGAATGAAACTTTGGCCACTGTGCTTATTGATGTCGTAGCCGTCGGGACTCTCTAATTTCGACTGATTTTGAACGCTCAACTAGCCTCGAACTCAGCTGAACTAAAGGTCTGTCCACACACACGCTTCCCAGCGCACGCTCACACCTGGCTGCTCCTGGTTAGATGCCTTGACAGACTATTTATAGCGCTTCAAAATGCGCAAGTTGGATGTGGCTACTCTCCACCGGTCAAGCTGGTGCAGGAGAAAGCCGGTCCGCACCCCGCAGCACAGCCGGACTGCAGCAGTTGAGCGCGAGCGCGCACTCAGTTTCGTGCAGTCCTACACTAATGTGTAAGCATTCCTTGGGCCCTATAACGTAAAACTATTCCAATGTGTTTTTATTCCAATCTCCTGACGTCAAATATGCGTAACCGCCGATGTAAGCATCGGGCGGTGACTCTCAGCATTGCATCAACAGCCCAATCAAACGCCCTCTTAACTTATAGGAGGTCACATTGCTTTCAAAACGAATAACCTTGCCTACACTGAGCGGCTTGTCTTATATAATTGGCTGACAAGAGGCGAGGAGCACGCTCAAGTGGAGAGGGTTTCGATGAGGCTGAGCCAGCGCTTTAAAGATAGATAACCGGACAAAGAGGGAAGCGCCGGCGTCTACGATTGGTACGCTTTCCCTTACTTAGCCTGCAGTGGCTTGTCGAAAAACGCGGCGGCGTGCAACAGAAGGTTATGAATGCCGCCAAAACGGATCCTCAGCAGAGAAGAGTTGGCAGAGCAACGTCGTAAACGTGCCAAAAGTGCTCGAAAACGTTACACGTCCACATAGAAAGTTTTATTGCACGCAAATAAACCCATGCTCTCTGGCAGGTGCGAGTAGCCAGTGCCTGAGCGATCGGCGGCAGCCATCTTTTATTTCTTTCGGAACGGGGCAGCCTGCAGCTATTCAGAAAAAAATTCTGTTTTGTTCGGCATATTAATGCATCTTTAACGCGTGCACGTCACTTTGACGCGATGTGTTTTCGCGCTTTTGTGACGTCGCGTGACAGGCAGGTGAAGTGGGTGCAGTCCGAAAACTTTTCACCAATAGCCGAGGTCTAATGGCGAAAACGCGTCGAATCAGAAATAACTATTTCTTTTTTGTTCGGTGAAATCATGCATAATCAGTGTGTACAAGTCATTTCAGATGGGGAGCTATCGCGATTTTCGTGACGTCGCGTGACAGACAAGCAAAGTGGGGGTTGTTCAAAAAGTTTTTCACCAATCGCGGAGGGCTGATTGCAGGATTGTAATAGAGAAGTTTAGAATAGCTTTACGTTACAGTGCCCTTTGGCGTGTACCCCAGCAAATCTGCCCGCCCCGCGACGCCTTATCTCTGCAAAATAAATGCATAATTCGTCGAGTTAACATATGTAATCGATATAACAGCGTAATAATAGATGATTGGTAGCATTAGGAAAAAATACTTCCCATCAAAATTCGAACCATGGACCGCAGCGTGGCAGGCAGATGTCTGTATGAGCCACATTACATTCATGGGAGTGAAACTTGCTTTGGCCTCAGTTTACATCACACCCACTTCAAGTCACAAATACATTAAGAAGTTTCTTTCTATTTCATTATTCTCCTGCAGTCCTACACTAAAGCGTAAGCATTCTTTGGCGAGTACCCCTACAAATATGTCCGTCCTGCGACATCTTATGTCTGCAAAATAAATGCATAATTGGTGAAGTTAACACATGTAATCGTTATAATTGTGTAATAGTAGATAATTGCTAGCACTACAAAAAGAAAAGACTGGTTATGTCACTGTCACCGCGTCAAGGCAACGCCAACTTGATAGCCCAAGGCCTTTTCACTCCAATCCATGACGTCATGTTACTTGGCCCGATTGCCATAGAATATAATGGGGATGCTCCCGAGTAGGCAACAGTGATTTTGACGTCACCGCTTTTATCACGCCAGCCTTGTCAATGGAAATTTCGGGCCAGGTATTGTGACGTCATGGATCGGAGTGAACAGGCCTTGTGCTATCTAGGTGGCGTTGGTCAAGGTCGCAACAAAAAGGGAAAATAAAAAAGTTAACACATGCAATCGTTATAATAATGCAATAGTACATAATTGGCAGTGTTAGAAAAATTGAAAAAAGAACTGGTTGCGTCACCATCGCCGCGTCAGGATCGTAACAAAAAAGGAAAATAAAGAAATTAACGCATGCAATCATTATAATAATGTAACATTAGATGATTGGTAGCGATGGGTAGACAGGCATAACCTAGCTAAATAAGTAAGCAAAAGCGAAGTGGCAGCTGAGCCAAAAAAATGCTTATGCCTTAGTAGACGATTCTCAAGATTTCTGTCGATTTCTTTTTATTTAGGTAGCCCAGAGAAGTTCTGCGCTTCATTACGCGGATTGTAGAGATGAGGTGGATCGTGCGCAAGGGCGAGGACTCTCATATTTCTTTTTTTTATTTGCTTATGCAAGAATGGTCATATAAGACAGGAACTTCAAGTACATTAGCTTGCAGTACTTTTCATGCTGATGTTCCTCGCGCGTTCTGATCGAACTGTAACTCATTTTCTTAAGATATGCACGCTGATGATGTAATTAGGAACATTGTTTGCCTGCTTTAAGCTACCTACGGGTAGAGGATAGCTAATCAATTTCGATAAATAATCTGAACAGACAAATATAAATCTTCAAAAGCTATCTTATATCAATTTTATTTTCTTATAGAGCGGCCCATCAAAAATATGTCATATTTCAAATCTTGTCCAAGTTAGGGTCTCGCACATCAGGATCGTATAGTTGCACGTAATTTCGCTTTAGACCGTTCTAACTGCTCAACGTGACTCTGGTTGGGCATAAAGATGGACTGGCAGTCCCTACAGGATTTACATATAAGTGGATTTGCTTATTTTTGACCAACTGGCGATTCGCGTGTCGCGCACGACCGAACAAATCTATGTACCTTTAGTGGCACTCACGACGTCAATATCACGTATGTTCATGTTGAATCAAATAATTACTGAGTCTGAAAAAAGAGGATTAAAAGTTCACATGTTTCTTCTTCGATGCAACATAACGTCGTATGCGATAATCTTCTTGACTTTAATTTCGTCGGCCTCGTGAATAATAGGTTAAGAAGATGTCGTCTTACGCGAAGTAAACCACAAGCGGTTGCAAAAAGGAAGTTTAGACACGTAAAAGCATCAGGACACGTGAACGAGTGGGACAAGATAAAACTGAGCAAAGCGAAAACGAGCGTAAATTTTTCAAGTGCCTGCTCCAACTGATTGGCGAGGAAAAGTTATCCGCGGGTTTAGTTTATGAATGACATGGAAAACTGCAGCCTGCACTCTACATGCCTAGAAGAGGGCGACGATCGAACCGAATTTGTCGAGGGCAGAGTTGAGCCACAACGAGAAGAAGAGGAAGAAGAAGAAGAAGAAGAAGAAGAGAGGCTGAAATATTCATCGGAAACAACGAGGAAACTCGACCCAATCGCATTAGAGCTTTCCGCAAGAACGACACGGTTTCAACTGCTCAGGAACATAACAGCATATCCATTCGAGGGGGGGGGGGGGGGGGAAATTGAGGTGCTTTTAAGCAAGAGCAAAACCACCGAAGCACCTGCAGCTCAAGAACTTGCGGAAATGTTCTCTGAGACATTTGCCTGACTATGAAGGAAAACTTGTGGGTGGCACAACTCAAAAAGGTTGACGTTGTATAAACATCTGGTGTTGACGTGTTGAGACCGCTATTTTTCTAGCGGCCATGGAGTTTAAACGAAGCTTTTGAGCTGCGTGCGTAAAAAGAAAGAGGTCCTCCGGCATGCTAAAAAATTGCTGTTCATGCGAAGATACATCATAAAGGCGCCAGACGGAGCGTGCGCAGCTTAATTATTTAGAGAGAGTGACATGTTTTAATTGCTGCCGGAGATGTTTGCCTGGCCATACGCCTTCCATGCTACTCCCTACGACGAGGGTGATGAGGGATAATCGGAATGCTGCTAACGTGTTTGTCACAGCTGTAACACACGGGCAAAAGTTAAGGGCCGTACGCGAAAGTGCCAAGACGTAAGATAAAAAGACGACATTGCTTTTGTCAAATGTAAAATTTGTCAGTGCGACAGCCAAGACATAGGGATGCGAAATTTCGACGCAGCTCTGGTAACTACCAATTTTCAACCCCCTGTTTTGTTTTTGTTTTTCACCAAGGTAGTAGGTATATACGTTGAGCTCCACTGTATCTTCTGAGCTGATGACGGGGGGGGGGGGGGGGGGGGATCACTGAAGTTAACAATCGCATTGGGATGAGCGCGTTAGGAGTTTGACTCCGTATATATACGACTGCATGTCAGCTAATCTCCAAAGAAAATGACAGCTCCTAGTGTGCAAATACACGCGCCACGTGCCTGTCAGGAAAACGTTAATGCGTACAAGCAGGCCTGGTTAGGACAGCATGTGCGCACTCTGGAGTAACATATAAGACAACTAGGCCGGAAAGAGGCCAGAAAGACAAAACGCCATAAAATATAGGCGTTACCAAATCACATATAGGCTGAGAATCAAGATGAAGTGCATCTGACGCATCTGACGCAGAGCCCTCGCTTGACACAGCAAAAATACATGTATGTTTTGCATTAAACCACTGGTTGAGGCACTTTGGTAGGTTCAATTTTTTGCTACTGCGTTAGGAAACGCTTTATCCTCAACGCGCATGTAATGATACAGTAACGAGGACCGGAATATTGCATGTTTTCAATTGTACTTCTTTACGCGCTTTGTGATTGACCCTAGCGGCAAACCATCAACACATTCGGCAGCATTAGCCGAAACGGAGCTCTGTATGTTAACAATGGAATAGAATCGCAATAGGAGTCAAATAGCTCGTTCGTTACATAATGCCGGATACTTCCTCTGCACGCAGTTCACATGGTAGTTCTAGATACTTTAGGCTGGACTTCGTTATGAGGATAATAGTTGGCGCTGTCTAACGATAGAGGCGTACGTGTATTGCCAGCGTGAGAAGCGACTAGTTTGTTCTATATAGAAACGAGATGGTGGTTTCGGCGACGTGCCGCAGGCAGCGAAAGCGCCCGAATGCGAAACCATTACCGCTTCTGCCCCGATACTGTGCGATCAGCTTTCGGAAATGCGACTAGGCGTTCGTTAACGCACTGTGCTCCATCCATGCTGCAAAATGTGGAACGGTAGAGGAAAGGCATGTGCAGAGGTTGGCTGCAAAAATAGTGACTGTCACATTAAGAAATGGAATTAATATGCGTGACCAAGTACCCTGACCACTGCTACATAAGGGCTGCCTGTGTTGCCGGCAACCCTTCGCGATGCACGGCTTTCTTCGAGGATTAAAAGAAAAAGAAACTATCTTCCGCCAGCGTTGTATCGCTAACCTCTATAGAAAGGCCTTCAACCCCTGAGCGTCAGCAAGAGTGAATACCGCTCGTTACACAGTGAAAAGGGAGTAGCACCACTTTCTGCCATTGTAAGTTTCTCGTACTTTATCTACCGGGATCCACCCCTACTCACAGACAAATTTTGCCCACTATTTTGCCCACGTATATCAAAAATAAGTGAATGGGTTCACTCTTAAATCAATGCGCCAAAGCATGGGTGACGGCGACTACACGTGAATGTTCGAAGCTGAACGTTTAATAAAGATGAAAGAGCAAAACAAACTGATACTGATTTAATTCCCAAACGGAAAGTTTAGACAGCTTGGAATACATTTCTAGCCCCGCTTAATGTACGAGAACCGTATACGCTTTGATTCCATTGAAATTGTACCATTGATTCCGATTAACTAAATTATCGAAGGTATAAGTTCTAAGGCACCATGACGAACTAAAATTATTGAAGGTCAGCAAATAAACCTACTCTAGGACAAATGAAGAGAGAAAAATGGAGGAAGAGTTAACCAAGTTCAAATCTAATGCACAATGTTTAGTACTTCGAGACTAGTACCCGTATTACGTAACGATTAATTTCATTTTCCATTCTTATTATCATTCGTCAGTGGCTTACACGAAGCCGTAATCCCACCATCGTCGGAAGCGGTATCTCACCGGGTCGGATGATAATACATGAATAGAACCGGATGAAAAGAATCCATAAATAGGATGGCCCTCAGTCATACGTAACGAAAGAATTCCGCACAACCAATACATAATGCCGCCCACGAACCAGCAGAATAGTCCGCAAACAAAGCGAATTCTCCAGCGCTCGAAGCTTGATTCATTGTTCAAGCCTCTGCTGGTTTGAAGCGGAGAAATTAACTGCCGCGAGACACAGTGGCTAGACGTGCAGGAATTTAACTTAATTAGAGTCGCATCGTAATTGTGTTGGTTGTTCAAACAAGCTTCAGCTTACTACTTCCTCAACACTCCCCCCCCCCCCTCCCCCCGCGAGAAGGCCTGCTATGAGGTAAGTGCCCTGCTCGGAGTAAAGGAAGCGCGCGCAGGTCTCGGTATACCATTGATTGCGCATAATATGTATAACAATACATTCAGCATGTCTAACTGGTTCACAAGAAGCACATAATGAGGATTCATCTTTCACTCTTCTTCACGAAGGGTTTGTTGCAGGAGCCATATTTATAGATCTCACAAAAGTATTTGACACTCTAGATCATTCCATTCTTTTATATAAGCTCGAGTCTTTCAGTATTACTGGCCCACCTTTAAATCTTATTCGTAGTTATTTTTCTAACAGGCCTCAAGTAGCGTGTCTTAAGGACAGTTCTCTTCCACTAAATTAATTAACTGTGGCGTTCCCCAAGGTTGATACTAGGTTCATTGTTGTTCTTATTGTTTTAAATGATCTACCTAGTGTACTTACCACTTCTAACTGTTTGTTATACGATGATAGCACGATCATTTACTCATCGCAGAAATCGCTTACCGTGCTTTAAGACACACTTAACACCGATCTTAACAAAGTGTATTCTTGGTGCAGAGATAATCAGTTTCAAATCAACCCTTTAAAAACAACGTTTATACTATTTCATAGCCCACAAACTGTGATTGCTTCTTCCATAACTGTCTCGCTAAATAATTACATTATCCCAACATCTGATATTGTTAAATTCCTGGGGTACGGTCCTCAGCGTTCGCACGCACCGGCGCACACGCTTCTCGTCTCGGAGGCCATGCGCGAGCTTATCGGCAGTGCCACTAGATGGCGCAGCGTGTCCAAAAAGACGCGCGAGAGAGGAGCTCGGTTACCGCATGACGCGTTTCTCAGCGTTCGCACGCACCGGCGCGCCGTGTAATTTGGAGGCCAAGCGCAGGTATCGCGGCAGCGGCGCTAGATGACACGGAGCGTTCTTAGGGAAGCGCGAATGAGAATTCCTACTGCACATAATAACACATAACTTGTTTCGACGGTGGCAATACGTTGTTTCACTCTATATTCAATGCTAAGCGTTTTACCGTCGACAGTGAGATGGGTTTTGCCCAATTTTTTGCTGCATCGCCGAACCACGTTGTCGAAGGTACTTTCGTGAAAGGTGTCAATGAAGTTTTATATGCCATGACTGAGCGAAGCAACGACACATAAAACGTGTTTTTTTTTTACTTCCTACACTTAAATCACAAGAAACCGACAAACTTTACTCGAATTACATCGTTACAGATGAATTATCTGCCCAGGCAGACATCATTCGAAAAAAAAAAAACCAATCAATCTATTCACTAATTAAACTAATGACGCTGACTCTTTCGTTAAAACTATTCGGCACATGTTTATGTTAAAAACTGTAGGGAATCGCATATACACGGAACTAGACTGTTATGACGATTCTCTTCAACATTCCATTATAAACAGGTGCCCTAAAGTTTGTAACAAGTAGGTTAATAATTGTAATTAGCTTAATTACTGAATGCATTGCTTTGTTTTATCTTGCATCAGATGTCCGCCTGGACACATATATAATTCACCGTAGTGGTGTGATTCGAGTAACCTTCGTGGGCATTGAAAAAAAAATACGCCGCAGTTTCGACCGAAAAGTGAAGCATTGATAACAACAGCAAATTATTTTACAGCTATACAAAGTAATCTCAGTAGTTTCATCAGCTGCACGAACTGCTGTAAGCATTTGTGCCTAAATTAATAAGCACGTTCTCCCCCTCTTGTGCACAGGCAAACACGAACACATCTCGCTTCGAACCCACCGCAGATTACCTCCAAGGTAAGGCACACATATTGCCGCAATCAGCCGCTGCAGCTGGAGTAGAAGAGGAGACGCGCACTAACCTGCCCCCCCCCTCCTCCGCCGCCTCCTTGCGCGTGTATAAAAAAAGAAAAGGAAAAAGGAAAATAAAGAGCTACGCAACAACGTAGCGCGCCGTAAACAACTGCAAGTGCCGTTTTCAAATGTGCTTACGAACCTTGTATCGATATTATGGTTAATGAGTTAATAATTACGAAGTTAGGTAACTGTTTAGTCAGTACTAATTATAATAATTAATTGAGAAAGGTACTGGAGGCTTCTTGAGGACTTGGCTAACAACATACGGTTGGTTTCATCTGCACTGAAGGCTTCGTTACCTGCGTAGGGGAAGTATGGGGGCTAATTGAAACCGAGTGAAGCTCGAATAATGACGGCACCAGCTTTGCATCGCATAATAGAAACGGCCGTGGAGGCACAGTAATCTATATCAAATTATACAGCAGCCTGGAAATATTTTTTTCATGCAGGTACGTGAACCTTGTACAATTATACGCTATAGGGAGAAGTGTTTGTAAATTTTGCATCGCTTAGGCCGAACGCACGCCATGTAACGTTATGCCGATTTGCTGTATAATGAACGCCAGCTATGAGGAACCGGGTTACTTCATGAACCTGGTATTCCAAATTAGAGGAGTATTCGCAGGCTTCTTTCACGCTCGGAAGAACACTTTTGTGTAGCACGTAGTGAGCAACAGAAAGCTGTATCAGGAGTTTTCCATGTTGCTCTACAATTTTCTCATCGACACTTTTCAACGAATTATAATATTTGACAAGTTGATTAATTAATTAGGACTACTTATGTAATACGGCTGAATGCGAAAATTATCTGGGTATTGTTAGGAATGGCCTGCCGAGGTGGCAACATGCGCAAGTTTTCTCAGCCAGCTGCAGCTGCGAGCGTTGCGAGCTTCCCCGAAGAGAACCATGGAAGCCTATCAGAATTGCTGCGGTGACTCATTTCGTAGGGACCTCGAGGCGCCGCTTCAACACCCCCTCGGCGCCGTTGTGACTAAACGCGATCGGCGGACCAACTATTGTTACTGAATCCGCCACCGCCGACATGGTCTCTCTGCAGCAAGAAGAGTTTCCCTAACAGAAGGGTGCTTTGCGGTACGTGGGCCCCAGGATTCGTCACAGTCTATTGACACTCGTGGCGACTACAGGACGCATGACAATGGACAACCGGCGGCCACGCTGCGGGGGTCAGCTCGGGGAACCAACGCGCCTTTCGAGACGTAAGCCCCGAGTTCTGCGAAGCCCGTCTCACCTCGGAGGGGGCAGTGAAACCTGTGCGGAATGTGTGTGTGCAAACCCCCTACCCCCTTCCCTCAAAGGCGGGTTGGCCACGAGGGCTTTCTACGCTGACTGGTCGAACGTTTCCCTCACCTAGGGATCTAGGGAACACGGAGTGTTTATAAGCAGCTGTGTGTCGGCTGCTAGGGTGTGCTCGTCAATGTACTCGTCATCGTGCTCGTGAGCTGTGTGCCCATAAGCTGTGTGCTGTATGCTTGCTCTTGCGTGCCCCATTTGGGAGCCACGCTAGACTGTCAAATGTATCTCTTGTTTAAAATGTGAATACCGTAAATAAACCCTGTACGCCTAGTTCCTCCCAAGTTCCTCTCTACGACCTTCAACCCTTACAAATGGTGGCAGCGGCGAGATCGTCCGACAACTCTTACAGTATCTCCAAGCGATGGCAAGCAACGTTACCTTGCTTCTGTTGTGCAGCTACGTGGCATATGCATATATTTATAGTTTGTCTCAAGTTACGCGGGACACCTTGTGTATATATATATATATATATATATATATATATATATATAGAGAGAGAGAGAGAGAGAGGAGGAAGGAAGGAAGGAAGGAAGGAAGGAAGAGGTAGGGAAGGGGGAGAGCTCGTCGCGCCTCTGCCACCCCTTCCCGGAAAATGAGAACTTTCCACCGGTGTTAGCTCGAAAGAAAAAAAAAACAAAGATGTTATAAAATAATTAGGACTGTGTTTCGCTTGACGCCTTAGCCATTAAAAAACCAAGCTACTTTCTTGCAGGAGGTCGTCGGTTTTTATGCTTTTTATCGCTTTCCTCAGCGATTTGCGATTTGTGACTTACAGGTCACGGTGTTTCCCAAGATCGCGTTTTATACCAGTTACAAGCCCCGTAGCTCCGGTTTATGCCTGAGCTGGGCAAAAAGTGGCGATGAAACGAGCGTGAGCGTTACGAGTCAGGAAATTACACCACGGGCAGACCAAATTTTGCCTGGGCAGATTAAATTTGGCCCCACAGGGAAATAATTATGACTAACCCTGGTGATACTCGTTGCCGCTCGCCTTGTGGAAAGCGATGTCAGGTTTTACTTACTGTTGCTTCACCTCCTCTACAAAATGCCATATTGTTGTGAACGTCTGTGCTAAAGGTGAAAAATTACGGGAAGACAGCGAGCTACGCTAGTGGTTTGTAGGTATTATTCTGGCCCATTGCTGTCTTGGTTCTGCAGCAAGTTAACGCAACTTCGTTTCATCTTTGCTCTTCAGTTATTCCCACGTCAGTACAAATTATGCGGAAACTCTTCCAAATATATTCGATGTTTCAAGTAGTAGCAGTCAGTTCGATTCAGATGGTCATAGTCGCGTATCAGGATATTATTGCAAAGTTTCGGAATTCACACATCACTAGGACCATAAGAGGTCTCATTGCGGTGTAGTGCTTCGGGATCTCTGGCTATAGTGTCTATAGTATGTTTTGCACTGTAACGCTTTTAAAAAAACTACATATCTTGAACCTTAATATCTGTATATATTTACGACGCTATCGCATTACAGTCACTCAAGTGTAGCATGTGGACTTGGGGTCTTTGCCTCGTTCTCCAAGTTCGGAGACTTAGGCTTTTTGAGTAGGCGCAGAGGGAGGTCTCTAACACAGTTGCCGCGCTCGTGTCAGAATGGCGAGGAGGAAACACTTGCGTCGCGGCGCAGAGAGTAGCATGGAGAGAGAAAAACCTGTGTCACAGAGCATTTGTACGAAGAGTTGTGGTGTTAGCGTGGAGGATTTTGGAGAGGAAGGGATTGCGTATAGTGGCGCTGATTTATGTGCCACAAATCGTGTCTTTGTGTCGTTGAATGCGAATTTACTAACGTCTCGATTCGTAGGTGCAATTGATCACGTATTTACAATGGGTGTGGACGTGTTGAGCGTCAATCGCGCTTCTCAATATATACACTTCTACCTAGAATTCAAATCGTACCGCGAGAACAGCGTCATGGTATTGAGAGTGTGACGAAAGTCGTCGAGGGTAAAGACATGTTCGAACGTGGAGCAGTGCGATCATTCACTTCAATCAAAGAATAAAGAAGTCAGCTCAATTTATTCTCATGTATAGCTTGAACACATGCAATGTTATCACGCGCTTGACATCAACATGGCATCTACATAACGTCATCGTGACATCTACATAACGTAAAATAGTATCTACATTAATGTAACCTCACGCAACGTCAACGCATTTTACATTAACACAAGGACCTCCATTACAAAAGCTCCTCGTCCACCGATTCACAGAATGCGTGGAATCCGCCTAATTTCTTTTACAAGTTTTTTTTTTCGTAAGCAGTCATCGTCTTGCAATGTTGTCCTGTCTTCCGCTATAATTTCCCATTTTCAATTTCAAGTATATAAAGCTTATTATAATGCTAACTCTTATCGCTTATCCAATATAACATAGCTGCAAAGTTGTGATCGAATCCCTAGTATCGGGCACTCACAACGGGGTACCAGACATATGTCTTCTAGTGTAAAAGAACGTAGACGCATGCATAAGGTCCACTACCATATGTACTAACACTCAGTCCTGTGTGCCCATACCGCACGATCTTCAAGTCGATGACCTCGCTGTGACCTCGCTGAGATACCGCCATAAGTTTGAAAATATATTTTGCAAGTTGCCTGGCCCTATGAATGCGTACAGCAAATACAATAAAAGAAAAAAACGTCGCTTTAAGAGGCAGTAAGAAACACACCTGGCCCCTTACATCCACCCCTTTCATTTACCTTTACCTTATTATTTCTGCACTTTAATTAAACATAACAATTTTCCACCTGCTTTCTCTGCTTCATTGTCTGTTTCTTCGCATGGCAGCGACACACACACACACACACACACACACACACACACACACACACACACACACACACACACACACACACACACACACACACACACGCACACGCACATGCACACACACACACACGCGCACGCACGCACACACACACACACACAACACACACACACGAACACATGCACGCATGCACGCACGCACGCACGCACAAGAATCCAAGAAGACTCAACTCCAGCTGACATCTACGTAGGTATTGGTGTTGGTGTGATACCCACTGACCCAAGTCGGCGTCAAAAAGTTTATTGAAAAGAATACTCAGAGGCACATACCCAGAGGTACATACCCAGGGGCCCCAGTGGCGCACATTTTTAGACTGCATTATCTCCGGGATCGGCCTATGAAAACGCCGAGAAACACGCCATAAACTGGAATAAGTCGGAGAAGAATGCTTTGCATTTGGCTCCTCTTATTCTCGCTCAATGCATAGCGAGGGCCTGGAATTTGTCAGTCTCGATGCCAGGAAGTAGCCTACAAGGGTTTATTTGCCAGTTGCTTGTTCCTGAGCTCACGTACTACGTGGCACCAGCGGTTAAAAGGATGTTCCACTTTCGCCGACTTTGCCATGAGCAACGCTGGATAACACTCCCAGGTCTAATCATGTACACATACACAAATACCGAAGGAAGTGGATGACAGGATGGCCGCCGCGGTAGCCTAATTTTTGAAGCACTACACGCGTAATTTTGAAGATCTGGGTTTGGCCCCCAGGGGCAAAATATCTTTTCGTCCATTTTCCTTTTACCTTTACCTTATTACTTCTACGCTTCAAATAAACATAACAATTAGTTTAATCTGCTGTTTACCTAGCTTCAATGCCTGTTGCTCCTTATAGTTATGACTAACAAAAGATCGATCCACTCGGATCCCCTTATTCTTCTCGCCCCTTGCTTGCGCAGCGTAGCGGTACAAAGCTTTCACGCTCCACGCAGTAGCGCTAAGCCTTCCGGATTACGGTGCCATAACACATACGAAGAGCACTTGAATGCAGGCTTCCAGTGGTCGATTGGATGAGACAGATGGTACAGGAGAGTGCAGTCTCCTTGTAGGTGCACTCTGTGCACTTACATGCTGCATTGTGCTTGACGCGTTTACGCTCTGCTGAGGTATGAGCCTGCTAATGGGGTTGCTGGTGAACCGCACAAAAAAAAAAAAGAAAAAGAAAGAAAAGAAAAGGAAAAGAAAGAAAGAAAGTGGACTCCCGTAATTATATTTTGGCTGTTCTTGAGGGTAGCGCATATGTTGTGTCACTTAGGCACGACATGGTCTTGTAAAGCGTAGCTAGCCGAAATATCGCTCCTGAATTATCGCAGTAATGCCTTGACTACGCTCCTGCTGAATGCTTTCTGTCTCGCACACGCCTTTGTGGACGTCATTCGTGGCTTTGCTGTCAGGGCACAAATTAGTTCAAATGCTCAATGGAAGCGTTTAAAATTTTCGAAGTCCGCGAGCCAGTAAAAAAGAAAAAAAGAAGAAGATGAAAAAAAAAAACCGGTAGGTTGTGCAGATCCAACGCAGTGTGGAAATCGGCGTTATGCGAAGCATCTTGCAGTTCGCCGGCTGTCCAGCATCGTTCGGGCTCCTGCAGAGCTTTACCAGATGAACTGATGTGTTTGCGTAAGGACAGCAACTTAGGAGTGTGACGCGAGCGTGTGTGGGACGACAGCAGCAGAGCGACGACGACGGCAATGACATGGTGTCTGATTATTTTTTTACTCTGGCGAAAAAAACGTTACATGTTGCTGCTTTACGGCCTGAGCCGAACCTGAAGGCAGTAGTGTGCCGCACAACTTCTGTGTAGCGTTAGCGCTGCTACGGAGAAGGTACTGGGCAATGTAGGCCGATACCGAAGGCGGCGCCGTCTGCCACTCGGAAAGAATGGTAGAAACTGGCACGCTGTCGCTTTTATAAGCAACTCGTTTATACGTGACATTGACGCACGCGAAAGACAGTGATAAGTCAGGGACCGAATAGAAACCGGCGCGTGCGCACGTGCTCTCGCTCGAGCTACGCGACGCGAGGTATACGCGTCAGTATAGTCTCTATATAAGGCTATACTTGGCGCGGGCACGAGAGACGTATGCCTGCGATCGTGATCTAATGGCTAGAGCATCGGACTGTAGCGCTGGGAGAGCAAGGTTCGATCTCACCACGCCATCGGACCGTACAATTATTAACGCCAATAGCTTTCTTTGGCTCTATCGCCCGTTTTTTGCCGTCAGCGGACTTTCTCCGCTCAAGGCCCGTGCTGTCGCGCAACCCAATCGCGGGTCGCATTCGTCGTCGAACTGGCTCTTCCAGACGAACGTGCTGTCGTGTGAGAGTTTTGTGGCGTCTTAAGATTGACACGTTGTGGTCGGTGTGGTGCTGCTGTGGCGCGTCTCTCTGCCGCCTGAGTTGACGGTTGCGGGATGGCGTTCGTCGCCCAAGTCCGCTGCGCGTCTCTTGTCGAGATGCGCCGTCTTGCCGGCTCCCCACAGCTTCGCTTAGACCGAATCCCACTTTACCACGAGTGGTCGAATGGGTATCTGGCCTCTTAAACGAGTGGAGAAGAAAGCGCGGCGAGTGCGAAGCCTTTGTCATGCCATCGTCGTCACGCGGTCGTCAATCCGTTGTTATCACGCCTTCGTAGCCAGGCTTTCGTGATTCCGCTGTCGTCTTGCTCTGCTGCCATCATCGTCACCACGCTGTTATGCCGTACGCGAAAACGTGTCGTTGATAATTTGTGCCCCCATCGTCAAACAACGTTATCGGCGTCAGCAATATACTTTGAAAGTATTGCTATAGTGTGTCTATTTGATCTCTGCAGCTGACATAACCTAGTTCCTCACTTTGACAATAGCACTAATCAGCACTAATCACTCACTAATCACTAACCTCACTACTCAGCAATCTTAAGGTATCCACTTGCACTGGGGTTGATGGTATCAACTCTACTCTGTAGCACACTTCCATTCCTTCTAGCTGAATACTTTGTCACATTTTCCAACAATGGTTGTAGTCAGGTGAGCTCCCATATGATTGGAAGATACGTAAGATAATTCCTGTATTTAAATCCGGCAATAAAAGTACTGTTACCTACCGTCCTATTTCTAACGAGCGTCCTTGGCAAACTTCTTGAGCACATAATTTCGTCCAATGTTGCCTAACACGTGGAAAGTAATGGTTTCTTCTTTTCTAAGAAGCACTGATTTAGAAAGGGGCTTGCCTTTGAAAGACAGCTATTAGAATTCACTAATGGCCTTCACGCAACTTTGGGGCAACATTTCCAAACAGATTGCGTATTTATCGATTTTTCGAATCCCTTCGAAAGTGACGCGCACGGTCGACTAATCGCTAAAGATTCCTGTCTTAATCATGGCTCCCTAACAATTTCATGGCTTCAATACTTCTTATTATACTGTAAAATGTTCACAGTTGTTGACCATTACTCTTCCTATCTCAGTGACGTGATATCCGGTATACCCCGGATATCTAGGACCACATTTATTCCTCATCTTCATGAACGGCTTGCCTTCCAGAATTACATCCAATATTTGATTGTGTGCAGATGATTGTGTGATATACCGTAAGATCCGATTGCACTCTGACCATATCGCTCTTCAACAAGACCTTGACCACATCTTGCATTTGCGCTCGTCATGGTAAATGTCGCTAAACACAGAAAAATGCAATAATGGGTGCTATAACGTAAAGCTATTCCAAAATTTTCTATTCCAATTCTGCAATCAGCCCTCTGCGATTGGTCAAAAACTTTTTTGGACCACTCCCACTTCGCCTGTCTGTCATGCGACGTCACGAAAATCGCGATAACTCCCCATGTGATATGACTTGTACGCACTGATTATGCATGATTTGACCGAACAAAAAAGAAATAGTTATTTCTGATTCGACGCGTTTTCGCCATTCGACCTCAGCTATTGGTGAAAAGTTTTCACCAATAGCTGAAAAGTTTTCACCAACTTCACCTGCCTGTCACGCGACGTCACAAAAGCGCGAAAACACACCGCGTCAAAGTGATGTGCACGCGTTAAAGATGCATTAATATGCCGAACAAAACATAATTTTTTTTCTGAATAGCTGCAGGCTGCCCCGTTCCGAAAGAAATAAAAGATGGCTGCCGCCGATCGCTCAGGCACTGGCTACTCGCACCTGCCGGAGACCATCGGTTTATTTGCGTATAATAAAACTTTTTGGGTGGCCTTATAACGCTATCAAGCACTTTCGGCACGTATACGACATCGCTCTGCCAACTTTTCTTTGCTGACGATCCGTTTTAGTGGCATTTTTAACCTTCCGTTGCATGCCGCCGTGATTTTAGACCAGCCACCGCAAGTTAAGTAAGAGGAAGAGGACCAATCGCAGACGCCGGCACCACCCTCCTCATCCGGATTTTTTTTTTTTTACTTTCACAGTGCCGGTTCGACTCCACTGAAACTCTCCCCACTTGAGCGCGCTCTTTGCCTCTTATCAGCCAATTAGATAAGAAAAACTGTTCAATGCAGGCATGTAGGCAATGCTATTCGCGTTGAAAGCAAAAGAAAGGGACATTCTATAAACGAGAAGCACGTTTGATTGGGCTCTTAAAACAACGCGGCGGGTTAACACCCGATGCTTGCGTCGGTGGTTATGTAAATTTGACGTCAGGAGATTGGAATAAAAACATAGTGGAATAGTTTTACGTTATAAGGCCCAATGTCTACTCGTAAACGCCTTAATTCTTCATTTAGCTACACTCTTAACAAGCGCTGTCTTCCCAGCTCATCCTCATATATGTATTTTGGTGTCCATCTCAAGCCCATTCTCACATTTCAACTCATATCAGTTTAATTACAGCAAAAGCATCACGTACTCTTGGCTACCTGCAACGCAAGCTTCATGGCGCTCCTAAATGTAATCACAAGCTTGTGTACCCGTTTGTCCGTCTCAAACTTGAATAAGCCGCGCCTATTCGGTCACCTAGCCAGGTTAACTAATCCCTTATCTTGAAGCGATTCATAAACGTGCCGCACAATTCATCATCAGAGACTACATCATACAATCTAGCGTCACTGATACCAAAAGAGAGATAGCACTTCCGCTTTTAGAAACGCCCAGAATTATTGCACCATACTCTGTTTGTCGTACAAAATAATTCACAGCAACCATCCATGTTACTTACCCCTCTCTCGTCCACACCACACATCAAGACGTCTGAACTATGAGCATAGTTTTCAACACTCCTCGGTATTATTATTATTATTATTATTATCATTATTATTATTATTTCCAAAATACACATACACCTGAGAAGAAAGGTCAAGCGAGTGCATACTATATGTTTCCAAAACAAACGCCTCTTTGGTGAAACAAACGCGTTTAATGCATCGGACCTGCCACAAGCTATTGCATATACCGGAGTTATCTTCCCGATGGCATTGCAAACATTGTTGTTCCTGTGACTTTTAGAAATGAAGTAAGCAGCCTCTTTACCTAATCTTCATGTACCGTTTGAGCGGTATCTGCATAGGAACGAGTAGCTTTTCCTTGATACATTTGTTCATATATGACACGTAATCGCACGCGTAATGCGAAGACGTGGGATCGTTCCCCACATGCGGCAAGTTTTTTTTTCATCCACTTTCATTGCCATTAATTTATCGCTTCTTTAATTCAGTTATTAAGTACAAGTAATACCGCTCATTTCTTAATAACAATAAGAACTTGATCCTTGGTTGCATTTATCGCTCACCGTCATCTTCCCTTAACGATTTCTTGCTTTCTCTTGATGCAGTGTTGTCCAAGCTAGCTTTTGAAAACAAGGATGTGGTGATTGTAGGTGATGTTAATATTAACTTACTTGACACTGAAGCTACCTAGTACACAACTTACATAGATTGTTTTGCTGGATTTGGTTTTGAATCACTCATTGACTGCCCAACTAGACTCGTGGGAGCAGTACGCTTATTGATCACGTGTTATCTAACATATCACAATCGCCTTGCTCCGGGGTTATTAATACTGACATAACCGATCATTTTCCTGTTTTTCTTACATTTAGCAATGAAATACATGAGAGCGATAATAGCTACTTTACTTTCGTATTTAGTGCAGATACCTTTATTGAAGCAATCAGTGAAACTGATTGGTCGCCAATTAATTCTATGTCTGATCCCGAAGAGGCACTAAACAAATTCTGCACTGTATTTTTATTGGCCGTTTCGACTAACACACGCACTGTAAAATGTGGGAAAAAGTATAAATATCCGCGCAACCCATGGATGACGGATGGTCTTCTAGAAAGCTTAAGAAAGAAGGAAAACATGTACAAGAAAACTAAACGTCAGCCCTTTAATACTGGACTAGCTAGACGCTATAGTAGGTACCGTAAATTACTGAATGTTTTACTTAAACAGGCGAAAAAAAGGTACTACGAAAATAAATTTGATCAGAATAAGGATGACCCCAAAAAGCAATGGCAGTTATTGAACTCTTTTCTTAACAAATCGTGTGTTGATGCTTCTATAACTAAAATAAATTACAATAGTCTCATTCTTTCTGAGCCCAACGAAATTGCTAATGCTTTTTCAGACTACTTTTCTTCTGTTTACACTAATAAGAACATACATGCGCAGTTGCATACTTTGAGCCGTACGACGCAATCATTCTTCTTGTTACCAGCTACACCAAATGAAGTGTGCTCCACGATTGCTAACCTTAAAAATACAGGGCCTGGCTTAGACAATATTTGTGTCAAGCATTTAAAACTGATTGCGCATTTAGTTTGCGACACGCTCTGTAATATTATCAACCTTATGTTTAAAGAAGGTGCATTCCCTTCATTTTCAAAAAATGCCAAAAACTCGCGGGATCGAATCCCGGCCACGGCGGCCGCATTTCGATGGGGGCGAAATGCGAAAACACCCGTGTACTTAGATTTAGGTGCACGTTAAAGAACCCCAGGTGGTCGAAATTTCCGGAGTCCTCCACCACGGCGTGCCTCATAATCAGAAAGTGGTTTTGGCACGTAAAACCCCATAATTTATTTTTTTTTAAAAAATGCCAAGATTATTCCTGATTTTAAAAAAGGCGACAAACACAGAGTTAATAATTACCAACCAATTGCAATTCTTTCCTGCCTTAGTAAACTCATTGAGAAATTATTTGTTAAACGTCTTAATAGTTGCTTAACAAAGTTTAAATTGCTAAAGAACAATCAATTTGCTTTCCGCCCTGGAAGTTCCACGAATCTAGCTGTTCTATCTCTAACTGACTACATAAAAAAATGTATTGATTCGGGAAACTTAGTCGGATCTGTATTTTTAGACTTCAGTAAAGCTTATGACACGGTTAACCATCAAGTCCTGTTTCATAAACTTGACTCTTATGGTATAACTGGTCCTGCGCTAACATTCTTAAAAAAATTATTTATTTGACCGGCCATACACAGTACATGCAGCAAATATTTTCTCAGTAACAAAATGTATTAACCAAGGTGTACCACAGGGATCAGTTCTGGGCCCTTTGCTTTTCCTTTTATATATTAATGATCTTCCGGGTTCTCTTAACTACACCAACAACGTTCATTGCATTTTATACGCAGATGACACAACCATATCTTTATCTGACAACTCTGTTGCTACTCTTACTTCTAAGTTAAATATTGCATTAAGTAACATTATAAAATTGTGTAGCAACAATTACTTAGTTATTACTCCTTTAAAAACTAAATTTATGTTATTCAAAAGTGCTCAAAGGGCCTTAACTTCTATCCCTGAAGTAAAGCTTGGAAATCATGCAATTCCCGTTAGCACCGATGTCACTTTTCTTGGCATACATCTTGACCCTAACCTTACATTTCGCTCTCAGTTCCAACATCTCAAGCACAAGACTGCGTTTGGTATACGTGCATTAATCAAAGCTCGCCCTTTTTTTTCTCGTGAGGCTCTGCTAGCGTTGTATTATGCGTTGATTCATAGTCGCATTAATTACGGCATTGTTTCATGGGGCAACACGTACGCTTGTCACTTATCATCAATTCAACATATCCAAAATCAGTCAATACGCATTATCACTTCTAGCTCCATGCAATCCAATGCCTCTTTGTTACTTCGCGCGTATAATATCCTGCCTATTAATAATTTGTTCCAGTTTAACATACTCGTCTTACTCTACAAGTTGCTTCTTAATAACCTTACGTTTCCGTTCATTGCAGTTGACCTTTTGCAGAATAAAAATATGATCAGATTTGCGGCTAACAACAATTTCTTGTTACCCATGGTTCATACCAATTACGGCAAAAAAAAAACATCTTTCTTCGCTGCAATTTCTCTTTGGAATGAATTACCATCAACCATAAAATCCTGCACTTTTCTTGCAATTTTTAAAAATCACCTGAAGCATCATTTCTTGCGATAACTTAACTACGATCTGGCGGTGTACCTTTGACTTTTATCTCACATGGCATTTCTTGTATTTCATCCATGCTTTTTTCCGACTTTCTTTTATAACGTGCTTTTTCGTGTTTGATTGTAAATGACATGTCTAATGATGTATTTGATCTGTAGATTTTGTTTATAATAACGCTAATTTGCTGACTATTGATATCACCATCAATGTTGTTATTATTAACCGAGGGTCCCACTACAGTTCTTTCACTTTGGGACCCTCGTCTGTATATTTGTCATGTAATTACTTCGTTTTTTTGGAACCAATAAATCTGAATCTGAATCTGAATTTCCCCTATGTTGTCCTTGGTGTCTTTGTTTGTCGACATCTCATGATATGATTAATAAAAATCGGGCCTCTCGGTTAACCCCTTTCTTCATGTAATCGTAAGAACTGCATGTGCATTTTCACAACTGCTGATCTTTTGCAGCCTAACGATGTATAACGACGGAGGTAGTACGACGAGGAGGTAAATGCCGTAACTCGATGTAAAAGGCCAAGCACTGTTGTAACTTCTACAGCTAACTATTGTACAGAAGCCTGGCGTTTTTTGGCGGTACTTGGCCCTTGCGCCACAAAACATTAAATTGATTATCATCATTGTATAAAATGTAAGCAGCCCCCTCACGCAATACTCCACCTCGTAGCCTGTGAGTACCGTAAATAAATAAATAAATAAATAAATAAATAAATAAATAAATAAATAAATAAATAAAATGTTCGTTATCTTACATTCAATGTTAAGGTTATGTGAAGATGAAGTTCGCTCATTCTAATGTGTGCATATAGTATTTCCTAACCCTTGTCAAGGGAGCCAATATCCCGAAGATAAGCAGACAACGAGCTTAAACCCTACCGCTGCCTAGAAGGACAAGGCAAAGGACCTAATGCGCTTCTCAGCGTCAGTGGTGCCTGTCTAATATTGCCCACTTCGCTTGCAAAAGAAGAAAGAAAGAAGAAAAACATTATTTCATCTCTATAGGCGGGAAATTTTAACTGGATATATGCTATGCCTTTTATACAGCACTACAATTGCCGGAGTAAGGATAGGTAGGTTGTATAAGTCGGCATAAATAGCTGTTTGTAAATGTCGCGTTCAGGCGCAGACGATGATACAATTTTTTTTTTTTTGCCACCGGGGAAATTGGCGCGGAAGTTTAGATCTCGAGTCCGGGTCTACCGAGTGAAGGAATGTACGCCAGCGAAGTGGTTGGGTCCAGACGCGGTGCGGAATTCCGCACGAACATGATTTTTCGCCGTCACCGATGTATCATTTTTCGTAAAGTATATCTTTACGAAAAGTACCTCAAACGAAATGAAAAGCATGAGTGCCAGACCAGACGACGAAAACGACGGCATGATCATGGCGATGATAGAAAAAGGCATTATGACGATGACGACACGAAGATAACAATGGCGGCAATGATAGCATGAGGGCTCACATGTCGCTGATCCGACATGTCTTATCTTGCGCGGGGAAATTTTGAAAAAAGGCATTTACTTTCCTCGACACCACTGCAATAGAAATATTACGATGATAGGCATAATGATGATACCTGCCACAGAACGCCACGACATCTGGAGGAAATATACCATCAACAGCGGTCGATGTATAAAATAACGCTTGCCAATACTGCGCGTGCGCGTGAGAAAGCCTACGGGCGCAGCCACTAGCCGTTTTCTGTGGGCGTAATTTTTGTTTACTTTCTTTATTCTCAATTAGAGTAAGGCGAACATTTGAGCGTGATAAGCGGACCCAACATTAATGCTTAGAGAACATGGAAACCCTAGACCTGCGTGCAACCGTTAAGCCCGCGGTGGTTTTATGAGGTTCCTACATACACTGGCCACACACGTTGTGGGTTTGCCGTTAACGAGACACTGCACCTGCAATGCCCTGCAACGTATACGCCCATCCGCTTATCAAAAGAAGCGGGAAAAAAATGAAGACGTAACTCGCAATTACGACGACGGACGACGAAGCGGAGCTGCTTGCTCTCCTTTAAGCGCGAACGATGCACATGACTCGTGCAAGAACTCTCCTGCGCTTATACCGCAAGGATAAACTTTCACGTTCAACTACATTGCATTCCCCAGCCAGAAATTAGAGCACTATATTTCGTCTGCACCGTGGGCGACAGCTAGAGAGAGAGAGAGAGTAAGCAGATGCCTGGCACCTGCAGCGTGGGTTCTCCTAATCTTTATGTACACGAGTCGCGCAAGATGTCTCCGAGGGCTGCCTTAAAGCCGCGCACTTCTGAGAGCGCGTGGGACGCAGAAACGGCTTCGCGTCTCCCTTCGTTAGTGCTGAGCTTGTTCGGAGCTAGGAGGTCGACCGGCGCAAGTGTACAGTATTGTACATTCCCCGCTGCTGAGCGTTTCGGCTGCGGGTTTCCGTTGCGGGGCTATAGTATACGCGCTGGTCTGTCTTGGATGTTTGAAGTGGTTGCGCGCACCGAGCCTCGAGAAATGGCTCGAAATGACAAAAAAGGAAGGATCGTTGTCCTACCCAATGATCGGTTGTCCGCACGAAAATATTACGCTGACATGACGCGCGAGGCTATATTTCGTGCCTGATTCCGCGCCCGATCGGTTCATAACTGCTCTTGGCTGGAAGAAGTGCGCTGTAACATTATGACGTGGAACGCGTGTAACTTGACTTTCGATTGTTTCGATGGTCGATCGGGGTTCTGGAACTGGGGTCTAAATATGATAATTTTTAAGTTGGTAAGCGTTGTGTGCCATTGGTTGGCCGCGTTCGCTAATATTGTCATGGAACCATGTTGGCCGGTGCTTGCCTTATCGAAGTGCTTTAAGGTGCGAACTGTTTTGTGAGTCCGTCTCTGGATTCATAAAGCCAGTCGTATGCATTAGGACGGTTCGTAGGAACGAATTTTTTCCTTAGAACAAATCGTCTATAAGTGATGGTAAAAGAAATGGTAGTGAAGGCGCCAGCCAATGACAAGTGGTCCTTAAGCGCGAAATATTTTTAAAATGGCGCGGTGATTATAGTGTTCAAGGATGCGCGAGCCTAATCGTTTATTAGGGTACTAACCTTGTTCCGTTCCGCAGCCACCTTTGATTGCGTAGGACATAAGTCTCAAGGACTCAAGTGATAATGCCGCCTTTCACGTTAGAGCCAAACTGTAAACTCGTCGGAACCTGCTAGACTCGGGTACGGGGGACACAAAATATTTAAGGCTTATTGCAGTTCCTAGACATTCTTTATGCTTACTTTTCTAAGCTGGGTTAGGCCAAGGTGCAGTTTCCATGTTTGGAGAGCATACACCGGCTGTAGTGTAGAAAGCCGTGAAGAAGCACGTGATACAATCATATAGTAAGGAAAGATGAGTGAATACGGTCAAGCACCTCTCCAGGTAACAAGACGGCTCTTTCAATGTTGGTTCATCTGTAAGCAACAACATGTCTCTTTGTAGCGGTATATACGTACTTTAACGGCGCTGAAATCAAGCATAACCAGCAAGATGAACGTCAAACTTTACTAATCTGTACTAACTTCTCAAATGTTATAATTAGATGAAAAGTATAATTGAGAAAATTGTAGAGCGACATGAAAAACTCCTGACACAGCTTTCTGTTGCTCAATACGCGCTTCGTAAAAGTGTTTTTTCCGAGCGTGAAAGAAGCCCGCGAATACACGCAAAATTGCCGCGCGACTGGCCGCTCGAGGCACATTGCGTGTATTCGGGGGCTTCTTTCACACTCGGAAAAACACCTTTATGCAGCACGTATTGAGCAACAGAAAGCTGTATCGTGAGTTTTTCATGCCGCTCTACAATTTTCTCATTGACACTCTCCATATACTTATAATATTTGAGAAGTTTATTAATTCATTAAGACTAATTATCGAATTAGGCGGAATGAAAAAATAGATAATTTGAGTATCTCCAAGGCGACGACAAACAACATTACCTTGGTTCTGTCCAGCTTCGTGGCATTTTCATATTTTTAATGTTTGGCTCAAGTTACGTGGGACACCCTGTATAACGGTGCTTCATTATGTTGCCCCTTGCTCGCTGCGCAGAGAGCGGATGACAGAGAGTGTAATGAAAATGCGCTGCGCAACAGCGCGACTGGGCCGTGACTCACGCATATAGGGGCTGCCTCACTACAGGAAGTTGTTGTTCCTGCTGTAAGGCTGCTGGCAGCACAACAACACGACGTTGTAAATCTTCTATTCGTAAGCTACCGCGCGCGTGTGCAACAAATGCCCTGCAGGAAAGCCGGCGCTGCAATTTTACGGACAGCAGCGACCGAAGTGCTTGCACACAGGGAGGAGTAAGTGGACCTCGTGCACGTGTGCGACGTTTTCCATAATTAAGCACTCATAGTAAAAACTAAGGCGGCAGAAGGATTAGGTTCACGCTCTCGGCTAATTCGCATCTTTTGGATTTCTTCAATGGCGTGCCTTTTATAAACACCGAATCAAGCAAAGCTAAACATACAGACCAAAAGCTAAATATAAGCGGCTGACGCATGCCGGAGAGTAGAACTTGCATGAAAACTGAGACGTTGTATGTAAAGAAGGAGAAGACGGGGAAAATAAAGGAAAGAAACCAACCCTTAAACAAAGTGGAGTCACAACTATGAGCTTGCAGGCACTACAGGAGAGAGAAAGAAGTCAAAGGGCTGTGTGAAAGATAATTGAATCGGTGCATTGAGGCTGTCTCAGTTAATAACAGAAAGCCATTCATTGCAAGCAACGCCTTTGTGCGAAGGCTTAACACCAGTCGTTGGTCTAAACAATAGCGACCAGGCCAAGAGAAAGCAAAGCGTTTCATGAAAAGCAGAGAATTCTGTCTGCGTGCGCATGACTGCCTATATGCTACTTCAACAAGGCAGACGGATTGGATAAACAAAGGATTGAAGGCCCAATCAGTAACGCGGATTATAAAGTTCTAGGCAAGGGCAATGTGAAATATTAAGGCGAAAGCTTTACTGGCCGCGAACTTGCGATTTTGCCGTGGCCGTGCTCCGAGGAGGCACATGACGTCACACCGCGTTCATCGTCACACCGCGTTCCTCTTCGTTGCGTTCGTCTCCGCTCGCTTCGCCAGCTGCGTCGCATGCCTTATAACAAACATGTCAGAGGATTGAAAAGGAGAGCTCGCGTGCGCCGCAACCACAGTTGAGGCGGCAGTACGGACGGCGACAATTCTGATAAGCAGGAGGAGGCCTGGAATCGACATCGGAACGTGATGAAGAGGAAACGAATCGCCCAGGAAACAGACGAACAGCGTGCTGAACGACTGGCTAAACGCCGCAACATAGCTAGACAACCAGACTAACCTGGACTTGCAATCAAGATTAACCAAGGCTAACCATGCTATGCTTTAGCTTTCGCTACGTATATCCTGGCATAACCGAGCTAAGCCACTGCCAATTTTTTATAACGTCTTTGAAATTTGATCAAGCCATGATCGGTGTAATGAAATGATTAATTCTAACGCTATTAATTTCTGCGCTCCGCCATTGGTCCGAGCAGTGCTCCACCCACGTTATCAGCACGATCGACCGACCGCGAACGGTGTATAATGACAAAGCGAAATCTAGCAAGAGAAATCCATACATTATCTGGCCTTTCTGCAATCGCGTGCTGAAGTCTGTCGTAAAGGAGCACTGTCATACTTCAGAGTCTTCGTTTATTGCGTTAGATGAAAAGCAGTGACACCTAAATCTTAGAAAAAATACTGGCAAACCTCAAAGCGCCATAAATAATGTAATATATTAAAAGCTTTTCTACAGCCCGCTTCGGTTTCGTTTCTACTGTCTCATCACATCATGAAGCAGGAGGTAGTCAAGTGGTAGCAGGACATTGCGACGTTTTCACACTTGTTGTGAAGGCCGGACTGAGCGAGCCGGAGTGAGTCTCGAAACGTCGCAATGTCCTGCTCCCAGGTGACTACCTCCTGCGTCATGACATCATGATACAGCGACCTCCTGGGAAACGAAGCCGAAGTTGGCTGTAGAAAATGTATTATATTAAATTATTTAGGACGCTCTGAGGCTTGCAATTATATTTTCTAGCGTGACCTTCATTTAACGCAAAAAAAAAGAATGAAAATTGCAAAATATCATGTTAGTACTCCTTTATAGTATGGCGCAATTTGCCATGTGACAGGCGAAGTCTTGATGTCACGCTGTTCACATCCGCTTTCCGTGCCGGCTCATCAGTTGTAACAATGGCAAGGATATTGCAGGGGCGAAGGGTGGAACATAATTGTGGTAACTGGAACATCACTGGAACATCATTATGTGATATTCTTTATTCGCTTTTGCGAGTTCCTTTACAGTTTCGTATACTAAAACTGAGCTTCGCGAGTTTGCGCTATCAAGAGTAGCTGCTGCCTGATAATCGCACAGGATAATCAATTTTCTCCCTTCCTGCACTGATTAATGTACCGTGGTAGCGACAAAATGGCAAGACGTTCCGTTGCAGTGGATGTCGAGCGAGGTAGTTATAATGTCTCGTATTAGTTCCACTCTGTAATGAAAAGTGCAGACGAAGAATTAGCTTGATAGATACTACCTGTATACACTTAAATGCAACTAGGCGTGGATAAATAAATGTGCGAGTATTTCGTGCACAATCACCTGGCCAAAAGACGCTCATCTTGAAGCTTGAATGTAACCCTTAGGCATTCGAAATATATATTAAAATAATGCCTTTAGTTCAATTTCAACTTGACTGACCGGGCAGGCAATTTGTTTACATAAAGATAAAAAAAAGCTGTGAAAAAAGAAAAGAAAAGCGAGCAGTCCTGTTTTTTCCCCCGTGCTAAATGCCGTGCTGCAGGGAAGCGTTCTCGGACCCGTGCCTTTTAACCTCCGCATTCACGACATTACCAATAATGATAGAACAAGAAATTGATCTTGTACGGGCCCGTGACAATACTATCTCTAACATTCTTATCTCTAGGGCTAATGCACACGAAATAATTAAAAAAAATGCAATGAATTACTTGCTAAGCTTCCTGACTCCTCAAATAATTAATCGTTTGAGAATGACTCCTATACAAAAACTAGCCTTATTGCGCGCGAAATATAAAGTACCTAAATCTAATCACGTTGAAGTGTATGCTCGCAGAGAACGTACCATTGCTCATGAAAAAACAAGAAGTCTAGGGATTAATTTTTCTTCGCATCTTGTTTGGGATGAAGACATAGACATTATGTGTAAAATACCGGGCTGTAGTGTAGATGTCGGCCTTTTCTTCAATCCAAGTAGAACTTGGCATCTCCTATAAATTATTGCTGCTTAGCCCTGGAAAATAGGCAGTCTTCTGCGATTCAAGGCCAGCCTTACAATATGTACAGTCGTTTATCCGACATGGCCCTCACTATCAGCTGACGTGCGAAATCGTGGAACTTGTCCAGCACTTGATAGAAAAAGGCCATGATATATATTTTCAATAGATACCAGGCCATCGCGGCATCATTGGGAATGATCACGCATATAAGGCAGCTCGGACGGCAAACCAAGAAGACCACTGCGTCCCCATTCCTCTCTCAAGGACCGACGCTGCGAGACAACTTCGCATTATAGCACGCGCAGTCTCGTTAGCTGAGTGGAATATGTACCGCACGTACAAGGCGCACCAGACTGCACAGACTGGTCGCTGCAACTCGGACCTCCGGCGGGACTGCACCGACGCGAAGCGCCTTCTCTTCTGTGTCGGTTGTGGCTGGCAGTTGCCTTCACGAAAGCTTATTCTGCACTAAATGGAATGACTGACAGTCCTGCGTGTGATGTCTGCGGGTGCGAGAACATTGACCACTTATTGTGCCGCGGTCCTAAATTTGAAGCACATAGACAATCTATGTCCAACGCATTCAGGAAACTAGATTATCGCCCTCTGAGTGAACAGACAATACTAGAACACTGTCTCTCCCGATCATCGACTCAGAAGGCAGTTAAGGCACTTCTGTGCTTTCTGGGTTGGTACGAGCGCCATTGACTGTGTACGCAGCGTAGGGAAGCCAACCGGACTCTTGACTGGTTAACATCCCTGTCTTCCTTATATCGCCCCCCCCCTCTCTCTCTACTCTGGGCGAATAATTGAAAATCTTTTCTTCGTAAAAGAAAATGGTTCCGCATAATAATAACATAAACTCAACGCGGCCAGCTATTATAAAGCACATGATCATTAAAATAGAACATCTATACGTATTTCTTATTCTGAGTTCATTTCACCTTGAAATGCTGTCTAAGAATTTTTAAATGCTACTGCGTCGTTGACACACAAATTTAGTGCTGCTAATATGCGAGATAGTGGTACTTAGAACGTCCTGGAATTTCGTAATAATTGTAAATTACGGTCATTGCAGCATAGTCTGCCCTAAAATTTGTATCTGTATCAATGTGTATATCTTCCTTCATATAAACAGCTTCGTAAATATTTTATAAATATGTGATCACCATTGAGTTTTTTATTTGTGCGTGTATTGTTAACTTAGCACTTCGATTTTCTCGAATTCTCTTATTGAGCTGCAGTCCAACAAACGTATGATCGTACAATATGTTGCATTTTACCAGGTCTCACATTTACAAGCTCATGTTTTTTGCCAGAGTTGACCGAGGAATAGGGACACATATTTGAAAGCTATTAAGCGCTGGAACAGCCCAGGCGGAACAGGTAAATAATATGCTAGTTCTTTGCTTTGTAAATGCATTATGTGTCTTTAGCACTGATGATACTGACCCTCTTCATGTCGAGTCTGCAAGGCGGCAAAGAACGTTTATTACTGAGTCAACTTGTTCTTCAAGTACCTTAATGTGAAAATTCTAAAAGAGTATTTTGACTAGTATAACGCCAAGGTCCCCATTTGAGTAACATTTTATACAAGCTGCAAAACAAAGCTCTCCAGTTTTCCTTAACGATCATGTATCTCTCTATATCAACAAGAAACCTGTGTTGTTTCACTCTGTCAACAGTTCCAGCTTAATTCATAAAAAGAGTGCAGCAGAGACGAAGATTATTTTTTGGCAAACAGGGGTAATTGTTCGCCAATCGATGATTAATACTTGAATCGATGGCCAGACTGAATTTGCCAGGGCTTTATGCCAAATCCGTAGAAGAGCTTGGTTCAACTCTTTGCTCCTACAACTGTTAGAGGTTCGGCTAAACTTCGCAAAGTCAGCAAACAGAGATTCCTCCATACTCTGAAATAACTTGCTGCGACAGCAGCTTACTGTGACAGCGGACACCAACTTTTGGCGTCCTATAACGTAGAACTATTCCAATCTGTTTTTATTCCAATAAAATTTACGTAACCAAACGACGCAAGCACCGGGCGCTGACCCGCAGCTGTGTCTGAACAGCGAAATAAAACGCTCTTTTCGTTTATAGGAGGTTACGTTTGTTTGATTTCAAAGCGAATAGCATTGCCTACGTTGAGTGGTTTTTCTTATGTAATTGGCTGACAAAAGGCGCGGAGCACCGTCGAGTGAACAGGGTTTCGATGAGGCCGAGCTAGCGCAGTGAAAATAGATAAAGGGTTGGGGAGGGTGGTACCGGCGTCTGCGATTGGTCTGCTTTCCCTTACTTAGGTTGCGGTGGCCGGTCGAAAATCGCGGCGGCGTGCAACGGACAGTTAGGAATGCCGATAAAGCGGATCCTCAGCAGAGTAGGCAGAGCGATGTCGTATACGTGCCGAAAGGGCTCTATACTTTATACTGCTGCCACGCAAAAAGCTTTATTATACGCCAATAAATCCATGCTTAGTAGCCAGCGCCTGAGCGATTGGCGGGCAGCCGCCTTCATTCCTTTAGGAACGGGGCACTTTCCGGCTATTAAAAAACAGTTTTGTTCGGCATATTAATGCATATGTAACGCGTATACGCTACTTTGACGCGGTGAGTTATAGCGGTTTTGTGACGTAGCGTGACAGACAGGCGAAGTGGGCGCAGCCCGGAAACTCTTGACCAATAGCAGAAGGCTAATGGCGAAAAGGCGTCGAATGAGAAATAATTATTTTTCTTTTGTTCGGTCTCATCATGCGTAATCAGTGTGTACACGTCATATCAGATGGGGAGCTATCGCGGTTTTCGTGACGTTGCGTGATAGGCGAAGCGGTGCTGGCGCGAAAATTTTTTGTCCAATCGTGCAGGGTTGATTGCATAATTGAATAGAAAAGTTTGGAATAGCTTTACGTTATAGCGCCTCTGCTCAAGAACAACTTCTTTGCGACACGCACACTAAAGCCGTCTTCTTCCGCCATTATTGACAGTTGTGGCCACCTAAATGTATGCACGGATGCCACTATATTCTCTCAGGGTTTGCGTGGCGAACATAAACCCGCAGAAGTTGCCAAGCGCTACTGCTGCGTTATAACCGAGTGCTTAGCGTGCTCGGCTACTGACTACAGGTGGCCGCAGTGGCAAGAGTTCGATCGTCAGAGGTGGCCCAAGTTTTGTTTTTCTCCGCTATAGGGTGAGGATGGAGCAGGGGAGGTAGCATGACGACACATAGATGAAGGCGCGACGGGTTCGACAGACACAGCAAATGAAGCTTCCGAGCTCTTAAAAATCTGTTGTCCTAAAAACTGCCGTGATTTGCTTCAGTGGAAAAATTACTCTGAGGGTTAATGACCACAGGCAGCGGACATCAGTGCAACAACCGAAATGCGTTAACTGTAAGAACAACTGTTTTCAGGATGTCTTCAGAAGAGAATTGGGTGGCTCAGTGGTGGCGTTCAGCTCCTGAGCTCCGCTGTCGAGGTTACGGATTCGATTCTCGACCACGGCGGCTGCATTCCGATGGGAGTGGAATGAACAAAATATATTCGTGTAGCGTGCTTTGGGTGCACGTTGCAGAACTCCAGGTGGTCAAACTGGATACGGACCTACCCACTACGCCGTCCCTCACTGCCCATTGTGCCGCTTCTGGACGTTAAATCACGCAATTCACGTGATGCTAGCGATACTTTAGTGGAATTTTAAAAGCTCCATACAAAAAGTGCTGACTTTAGAAACCTAATTGCGCAATACAATATCCCTGTGCTTTGTATTCAGAAGGAAAGAGTAAGGTGACGATTTACGTCCTTCACACTAGGACTATGTTGTTCTTAAGTGACTACCTTCAGCGGGCGCGAGCAGAGCAATGCCATGCGTCTGAAGGTACTTGCCCACCAAAATAGTGCAGTCGAGTGACACTGACGTACCCAAATTTGTAGCTTTTAAAATAACTTTGGGCAAGACACCTATAACTGTTATTCGTGTATCAGTTAAAACACAAAGCCATAGAGAGATAGATGCATTTATCATGATAGAAAAGCTGAGAGGTCGGCCTGAATAAAAGATCTCACCTGCTACTCAGCATAGAGGAATGGAAATTGGAGAAAAAAAGAGAAAGATAGAAAACTGTTCATGATGGGGATGAACATGGTGGTCAATGAACTCTAACAGCGAATACTCTTCAGAGTCTAAAATCAAGACTACTCTCTTGTATGAATTTGATGAGAGCCTTTAGAATACCCCGCCGACGACAAAGGTTGCCGGATGAGTTTAGCCAAATATTCTGCCCGTGATTGTGTTTGTACAATCTATCGCGGGCAGACGTGTTATTTAGTACCGGGTACATGGGACTCCTTGCAGTCCGGACTGTCTGCACGGCCGATAAGGTGTAGGCGTCGAGTGAACGCCAGACCTAGTCGTTAGCTGTGCAGCAGGTTTGCATTCCTTCTTTTGATGGTGGGCGGTAACTTCACTTGTATGGCTGGCTCGAGTCCGTGAAGGCGGCGATGACGGTATGTCGGTAGCGCCCAATATGCTCTAGAATTCTCGTGCAATAATGTATATGCTACAGCATTAGTGTCTAGTCGAGAAAGTGGGATAAACACTTGCATGGCATTATTGTGGGCCACATTAGCCATCTCGTCGGCGAGCTTGTTTCCGTGCCCTCGAATTTATTGGAACGTTATACGATGCCAATTTATCGTGGCAAAACCATGTAATTCTATATTTCGAGCGGTGAGACAGTGAGGTCCTCGTTTAAGGACGTAATCAATGGCTTGTAGCGCTGGCCTCGCGCCACAAAATACAGTCCAGACCTGCGGCGGTTCCATCGAATATTGCCTCACGGATGGATACAATCGCCGTCGCCGTTGATGTAGTTTGTTAGTCGACACTCAGCCAAGCTCATCGCCTTTCGCTCCGCAACAGTCATTCTAACACTGTATACTGTTAAGAATGGCCATCTGCGGTGCAAGATGGCCGCCCACTTACGACTATAGGGGGCAACATCCCGGCGCTGCTGAGGACGGCGAGCTGCAGTGCAAGATTGCCGCCCACTTACGACTATAGGCGGCAACATCCCGGCGCTGCTAAGGACGGCGAGCTGCAGTGCAAGACATGCCACAGCGTGACTAAATGGACTTTGTGACGGGACGAGTTCGGCGGGCCAACTATTGTTCCCAAACTCCCCAACGCGCTACCCGGAACAGCTCCGAGTTCTACGGGGCCCCCTGACGTCGGTTCCAGGCCTTCGAACGTGTGTGCGTAGACCGTCCTGCGGGAGGCGGCTGGTTTGTGATGACTAAACGAACGTTCGCCGCCTTGTATCGCGGGAGGACCGAGTGTTTAAAAACTGCTGTTGTGCGGATGCTCGACACACTTCTCTTAAGCGGTCATGTTGGACTGACACTCTCTCTCAAGCAGTCATGTTAGACTGATGTACTTTCTCAAACAGTCATGTTAGACTGATATAAATACTGTAAATAAACCCATATTCCTCGTTCTCGATGAGAAGCAGTTCTTCCCTTCATCAACGTCCTCAGCGTGGATAAGTTGGACAACGGCATGGGCCAGCTACCTTCGGATTCATGCCGGACTCCAATCTTGACAACGGATCACGAGCGACGGGATTGAGCCCCCAATCCTGACAATACCCACTGCCTGCGCGCACTAGCGCGCATCTCACTTTTCAGTCAAACAGCGAACGACTGGAATCATCTGCCCACCGACGCTGCGCAGCACTCCAATCCTGGCCACTTCAAGCCATTCATCGAAGACTTCGCACAAATGCAACAACCCACTCCTCATGTAAAATCCTACACCAAGAGCATTTGAGGAATAAATAAATAAATAAATAAATAACTTGTGAAATGGAAATATTTGGCGGAATTTTTGAATATACAGAACTAATACTGAATTACACTTGGAGATTATAACGCTCACAGCGTAATCTGGGGCAGTAATTGCGATTACTAAGTTATTATCTGTTTCTAAAAGTCGAAATGATGCTTTTTTATTTCTATTTCTGATAGTATAAATGAATCAAATTCTTTATTAAAATCTGAATATTCATATGATCAATATCATTGATGTCCTAAAACTTTAATAGATAATTGGGAATTAAATATTTCATCAGTTAAATATAGTAGATGAAGGGATGGAATGGCAATAAAGATTAGTGTAATTGCTGGAATGATTGTTCAAATAACTTCAATTTCTCGCACTTCTATGAATGAACGGCTTGTAAATTTATTGTAAATAATGTTTATAATTATATAAATTGTAATAATGGTAATTATTATAATAATCATTATTGAGTGGTCATGGAAAAAACTATTTGTTCTATAATTGGAGAATTTATATCTGAAAATAATAATTGAGATCAAGTTATCATGTGTTTATTTTAATATAATATTGTTTTGATTAAATGAATGTTCAGAGGGGGAAAATTTAATATTCATTCAGTAGAAGAATTTGAATTTTTACTAAAATTAATAAGTTTTTTATCTAAAAGGCTTATTCAAATAATAATAATTACTAATAATACTCCAGCTAAAGAAATGAATGATCCTAAAGATGAAAGGAAGTTTCATTTTGAAAAGAAATCTGGATAATCAGAGTATCGTCGAGGTATACCCGCTAATCCTAAGAAATGTTGAGGAAAAAATGTTAAATTTACTCCAATAAATGTAATAAAAAACTGTGATTTTATTAATAAAGAATTTAAATTTAACCCGAAAAATATTGAAAATCAATGAGCAATTGCTCCTATAATTGCAAACACTGCTCCTATTGAGAAAACATAATGAAAATGTGCAACTACATAATAGGTATCATTTAAAATAACATCAATTGATGAATTTGCTAATATAATTGCTGTTAAACCTCCAATGGTAAATAAAAAAAGAAAATCTAAAGCTCATAAAATTGGGGGATTATATTTAATGTTAGAACCATGTAAAGTTGCTAATCAACTAAAAATTTTAATACCAGTAGGTACTGCAATAAGTACAGTAGCTGATGTAAAATAAGCTCGAGTATCTACATCTATTCCTACAGTAAATATATGGTGGGCTCATACAATAAATCCTAATAATCTAATTGCTGCTATTGCATAAATTATACCTAAATTACCAAATGGCTCTTTTTTCCCTGTTGAAAAAGAAATAATTTGGGAAATTATTCCAAATTCGGGAAGAATTAACATGTATACTTCAGGGTGGCCAAAAAATCAAAATAAATGTTGGCATAAAATAGGGTCTCCTCCACCTGAAGGGTCAAAAAATGAAGTATTAAAATTTCGATTTGTTAATAATATTGTAATGGCTCCAGCTAAAACAGGAAGGGAAAGAAGAAGTAAAATTGCTGTAATTAAGACTGATCAAACAAATAATGGTATACGTTCAAGAGTTAAACCGATTGATCGTATGTTAATAATTGTGGTAATGAAATTAATTGCTCCTAAAATGGATGATGCACCTGCTAGATGAAGGGAAAAAAAACCAAATCAACTGAAGGCCCATAATGAGATATTTTGGATGATAAGGGTGGGTAAACAGTTCGTCCTGTTCCTGCCCCTGATTCGATTAATGAGTAATTTATTAGTAAAAATAATGAAGGAGGTTATAGTCAAAATCTTATGTTGTTTATTCGTGGAAATGCTATATCTGGGGCTCCAAGCATAATTGGTACAAGTCAATTCCCAAATCCCCCAATTATATGGGTATAACTATAAAAAAGATCATGATAAATGCATGAGCAGTTACAATTACATTGTAAATTTGATCATTTCCAATAAGAGTTCCGGGTTGTCTTAATTCTATTCAAATTAGAATTCTTATTCTTATTCCTGTAATCCCTGCTCAGGTTCCAAAAATTAAATATATAGTTCCAATGTCTTTATGATTTGTTGAGTATATTCATCGCGGTAAAATGGCTGATAATAGGCGATAAATTGTAAATTTATTAATGATTTTTTTTCTTTTACTAAATTAAGATTTATTATAAATAATTTTTACTTTGAAGGTAACTAGTTTGTTTAACTTAAAATCTTAATAAAGAATAAAATTTATTAAAAAAATTATTATTATGTAGTTTATGTTAATAAGAATTATTTTTCGGTTAAAATTAATTTTTGAATTTTTTAAAAATTTAATTAAGAAATGAAGGTGTAAGAATTTTTAAATTAAAAAAAGATTAATTAAAGAGGAAATAATAAGGAATACAATTAATGGAAAATTTGATTTTATTAATATATAAATGGTTATAATCTTAATAAAGAATCCTATAAATGGAGGTATGCCTCCTAGTGATAGAAAATTACTAATAAAAGATAATTTTTCATTTACGTTTATTTTGGATAAAATGTTACTTTCTAAAAATTTTAATTGGTATTTAATAGATGTGTTAATGATTGAGTAAATAATTATTGAATAAATAACTAGATATAAATTCAAAAGTTAATTTTTTTATAAATTAGACATATTATTCATCCTTGATGAGAAATTGAAGATAAAATTAATAATTTATTAATTTGTTTTATACTTAATGCTGTTATAGAACTAAAAAGGGTTGAGAAAATAACAAGAAAAATTAGTGGATAAAAAAACTTTGAAATAATAAATAAAGGTAAGATTTTTTGAAATGATAGTTATACGAATAATGCATTAAAATTTAATGAATTAGCAATTATTATAATTCAAAAATGAAAAGGAATTATGGCTAGTTTAATTAGAAGAGCTAGGTTAATAAAAATAAAAAAAATTAAGGAGGAATTTAAAAAATATTGGAAACTTGATAAAAAGAATAATGAAGATGAAAAAGATTGGATGATGAAGTAAACTACTATTGAATAGCAATTTTTAATTGTGTTATTGTTTATGATAGGAATGAATCTAATTAAATTTATTTCTATGGTTAATCAAAATACAAATCATGAATTGGATGAAATTGCAATTAAAATAGTAATGAAAATTATTCATAATATTATTTTTAAAAAATTAATAAAGGAATGTTAAATTCATATTTTGGGTATGAACCCACTAGCTTTGATTAGCTTACTTTATTAAGTAAATCTTAGATTAAGATAATCTTATTTAAATTTGCAGTTTAATTTTTAAGATTAATTATATGAAATGTATTATGTCATCTATTTAGAATAAGGGTCGACGAGCGGCTGTCTCATCTATTGACCCATAGAAGAGTAACTAAGGGTCATACTAAGTCATGTTCACATCTACTAAGGTATAAATTCGGAAAAAAAAGGAGAAATGAAAACATTTTACTCAAATATAGGACCGATTGTAAAATAGCGGGAAATTTGACGTGTAAAGTCTGGCATACGTTTCCTTTTATATATCCAGATGACCGATAGACACGAGTTTGAAACGTTTTGTATTATTTTATAATAAGTTATATCAAATTTAATTTTTTCAACTTGGCAGAAAATATGCAATAAATTTAGAATGTATTTATGATTTAAAATCAGTTGAAATGAGACTTTTTGAAAATTTAATTGACTTAATTATAGTCAAAAAGTCTACGATAAAGGTATTATGATGAATATTAAAAAGTATGGTGTTGTATAAATTTGTCTTATTATATCATAAGGATATTCAATAGGTATTGCCCCTAAATCTTTTAATATTAAAAAACAATTTACTAGACTTCAAAACAAAATTTTATTTAAGTTATTATAAAATGATGACGATAATCTTTTATTTATTGAAAAAGATAATGAAATAATAATATAAATTGATATTATTAAAGCAATTACTCCTCCTAATTTATTAGGAATTGAACGTAAAATAGCATAAGCAAATAAGAAATATCATTCAGGTTGAATGTGGGGGGGAGTAATTATTGGATTAGCAATGTTAAAATCTTCTGCATCTATAAGTCTATATGGGTAAATAATTACAATAAAAGAAAATAATATTATAAGTATGGTAATTCCTATAATATCTTTAATAGTAAAGTAAGGATGGAATGGAATTTTATCAATATTTATTGAAAGACCTAAAGGATTTCTTGAACCTTTCTCATGAATTAATACAATATGAATTAATATTATTATCAATAAAATAAATGGAAGAATAAAATGAAGAGAAAAAATCGAATTAAAGTATTGTTATCTACTGAGAAGCCTCCCCAAATTCAGTAAGTTATTAAATTGCCTACATAAGGGATAGCTGAAATTAAATTTGTAATTACAGTTGCTCCTCAAAATGACATTTGACCTCAAGGTAAAATGTAACCTAAAAAGGCAGTTGCTATTAAAATAAAAATAATAATAAGGCCTGAAAATCATACTTTAATGAAATAAAAAGATGAGTAATAAATTCCTCGTCCTACATGGATGTAAAGTAAGACAAAAAATAATGAAGCTCCATTTGCATGAATAGATCGAATTAATCATCCATTGTTAACATCTCGTTGAATATGAGAGCTGCCCGAGCAGAGGCTCAGCGCCGCGGCCGAGAGCACCTCGTCCATCTGAATCAAATTATTTGCCATAATGTATCGCGAATTCAAAACACCTGAACAGCTGGGCTCTAAATTCGCTTTAATGAGTATCGTAATCGTTGGTGAAATTTTTAGTCTAGCCCCCTGGTGTTTGGTGCGCGTAAGTATAACGTCGCTCGCGAAGAGACAACCCATATAGCCGTGCATGTTGACTAGCAAACAGTGAAGGTACCCGTGTTCTGCGTTATAAATCAGTAAATCACGACATAAAACCGGCACACACGTATAGATAATGTCCGCTTATAGGTATCTCTAAAGCAGACATAGCTCGTAATGGAATAGCAGATGATATTGAACAGCTTCCTTGATTTTCTTATATTTCTTATATCTGGGGAGCCCAATTTTATGGGCCACGGGTATATGTGCCCATTCTTGGCCAATCCTCCAGAATGGGAATGTGCCGATGTGACACAAAGGATATAGAAGCCTTAAATGAACTTAGATATGTGTCCTACTGCACTGTGCCCCCCGTACACCTTTCATCAACATTCTTCCCTCGAGAAGCATCGTACATAGCCTTTGTCCTCGTGACACAGCTACAAGTGCCGAGGCCATGCCCGCGTGATCAGCTACTGCATATATCTTGCTAACTCAAACAAGTTTCGCGTCATTTAGAATCTAACGTTACCTTGGATCTGCGCGGTTTTTTAAAGCTTTTTCGCAAACTCAGCTGAGTTCATTTATTGGCCACACATGTCTCTGTTGGGTTATCACGGGAATTGAGCATGTTGAAATTCATGGTGCGCGGCATGGTGGCGGAGCGGCCAAGCTCCACCCAAATGTTTCTCATTCGTAGATGTCAGGGTCGAAAAAAAAAATGTCTTATTCTTACTGCAAGTGGTGCGAAGAGTTTTTTAAAGGGGCACTAAAGAGAAGAATTTTATGTGTATTAGTAAATTACTCTTAAATAATAGAAAACAAGAAGGAAAAACACTCTTACCCAGGCTTGATAAGCCGGAAGAGATGCTAAAACGAGAGAGAGGTGGCGATGCCGCCTTGAAGCGCTCGCACTAGCTCGCTGTCACGTCATTGATTTTGACGGTATCTGATCAAGCTTAGTTATTTTCTCGTTCGTGAAGATGAACTACATTGTATTACAAAGGCGGAAACGACTGGAGTTAGTGCGTTATCGAAGTAGAGCCACAGCGGCCCTACTTCGATAAGATACTTTCAAATTCATTACGACACAGTAGTTACCGATGCTGAAGTTTTGGCGCGAAATAAAAAAAAAAGAATTAATGTTTGGCGTTCATTTTTTTCTTCTTGTAATAAATCTAATACAGGGAAATTAGCGAAATGGAGTTTTGCAAGAATATTTTATCAGTGTAAACTGATTTAGTGTTCGTATTTAGCGTCCATTTAAGGTATTTGCTGAAACACCGGGCACAGTTCAGTTAACGTCCTTAGTTGGTTTGTCGTTGTTCGTTAAGTGAAGCAGGCACAGGAAAACATGCCACCACAAAGTGGTCTGTCTCAAAATCGTCACTAATAAACCTCAAGAAATAAAAGAAGCGAATATAAAGGGACAAAAGAAACAAAAAAAGATTGCGAGGATAAAGAACAAAGTAATTAATACGTACATTGCCATCTCATAGCAAAATAATAACAACAACAACAACAACAACAACAACAACAACAACAACAACAACAACAACAACAATAATAATAATAATAATAATAATAATAATAATAATAATAATAATAATAATAATAATAATAATAATAATAATAATAAAGCTGGCGCCATATTTTATAGCACGGAAAGAACGCACGGAGCAACTCCGGCCAACCATCGTCTTCACGTAAACGTATTCATGTAATATTCCCGTAAACACGCTTGCTTGCTTATTTGTCGGTTGAGGCAATTCGTATAGCCAGAAATTTGCCAGAAGCTAGACTACCAGGCGTACAACCATTTGCGGCGAAGTGGCAGCGTCTTGAAGCGGTCCTAATTCGCGAATTCCTAAAGCGAAGCCTCGGCGTCCAGTGGAGCGCGGCGTTGACGCGGCGGACGCAGTGCGCGCTTTCACAGCTTCCACCACGGCCAGCTTCCCCCCCGCCCCCCCCCCCCCTTCTCATGTGGAGGGGTACTTTTCCTCAAGCAGAGGCGCCAGCGCATGCGCGCGCGCGAGCCGAGAGCAGCTGCCGCCGACACGCCGGCGGGAGCGCACACATCCGCGTTCACTCAGGGCACAATGTGCAGTAATCAGCAGCCCTCATTATCCGCATATAGGAACGAAGTACACAAAGCATGCGCTCCTTCAGATGCCGTTGAGCCCAATATCGCTTCAGAGTTTCAATGGCCGTTCAAATGAACGGGCTGTTGACCAGCTGTTACGTGGCGCATTTCGAGTTCAGTTTAGTCACGCGTTCTTCATTAATCGAGCACACACTGGATTACCTCTTAAGATAAATAAAGCGCTTTGTGTTGCTATCGTGTGCAATATTCTTAAAAGCTTCGCGCTTTTAATAACAGGGGTGATTTCTAATGTTTCTTTCTTCATTAAACCTTCGTAATCCAAAAGTGAGCCCTTCACAGAGGCGAGCCAATATGAAAAGGCGACTATCGGACAATCGAAACAAATCGATCGGAGGTAAACGTGCGCATATTTCTTAGATCAGTCAACGTGATGCTCCTGCTGAACATAGGTGACCCGTTTGATTCCCGCTCCCGTTGGCTGCATTTTGATGGGGCGAAATGCAAAAGTGCTCGTCCACTTATTACATGCATGTTAAAAAAAAACAAAAAAACCAGGCAGTCGAAATTAACCCGGAATCCTCGACTACGACGTCTCTCGTAGTCACAGTGTTCATTGAGGATGTTAAATAAACCTCACCACCTTCACCCGATTTGCACCTATACACGAGGCTTCTATTCTGTGTCCGTTGTGGTTGGGAGTTGCCTTCACTCGAGTTCTTTCAGTACTAATTTTAATGGCTGACAGTCACGCATTTGATGTCTGAGGACCTGCGGGTAGAACATAGACCACCTGGTGGGCCACTGTCCTCGATTTTATAGAGACAATCAATGGCAAATGCATTGAGGCGATTATATACGATCGTCCGCTGACTGTACAGACGCTACTGGAACGTGCACCGTCCCCACCGATCATCCGCGCAGAAGGCAGTGAAGGCACTTATGTGCTTCTTGAAAACGAATGGCTTATTCGAGCGCCTTTGAGTGCGTAGTGCCTGTCCGCGCACGTGCATACATTCACCGCCTTCGCCCTCTACCTTTTCTTTCTGTTTCCCCTTCCCGTAGCGTAGGGCAGCCAACCAGACGCTTTTCTGGTTACCATCCCGGCTTTCTGTCTTTATTTTCTCTCTCTCTCTCTCTCTCTCTCTAAAACCAATCAATCAAACAATCAGTGAATCGGGCATGCCTCACCCCATTTTGACTGCAAGACAGCTCAACAAAGGCAAAAGAACTTATTTGAGTAGGTGCGCATTCCCACCTCTCGCAATTTTCCTCATTTGACATACACGTCAATTTTATTGTCGGTGGCTGTCACAGTTGCCATGTAACATCGGGCAATCCGGATCGAGCTCAGCTGCCTTTCGGGTAAATTGCACTTGAGGCTGTCCGTGTAACAAGGGTAAAGAAGGGATTAAGCACGAACGGATACATAATTTCACATTACACCATGACTTTACTTCATAAGGTAGGCTACTACTAAGGCTACTTTCTCTTGGTCTACAATAGAGCCATCCTCGCTTTTTCTGACCTAAAACGGTTCGGAAGCCCGGTGGAGCAGTGTGCTGCTAGCCTATTACTGTGCTTTTAGTATGCACGCTTGGTGTCCTTAAATGAGGTTGAGGAGGAATGAGGAAAAAATGCACTAGAAACTTCTTGGGACCGTGTGCGCTTAGGGCGTCGCAGAGCTAGCTTGTTAATTGCCATTAGAGTTGGGACATTAAGTCAGCCCCTCATGAGTGCGGGCTCTGATCAGATGTTCACTGAGGACAGCTTGAGCGTACTCACCCGTGAGGTTGGAATGACTTACAGAGGTCTGATATAAATTACTGGAAAACTTGTAAGAGCGTTGTCAGAGTGCCAGCTTACTGCCGGTCAGAGTCCAACCTGGGTTTCTAAACAAGAAACGTTGCAGCCAGTGAAACAACATGAATTTTCACCGAACAGTTGTTCGCTCGGCACTTAACTGTTGTAATTTGAGCGAAAAAATTTGTCTAGGCGAAGCGTTCCGAGCTGGGCGGTCGGATGCCCCGGAGACCCACCTACAGGCTTGCGAGGGGGGATACGCAGAGACCCTGAACTTACATAGAGTAACTAGAATTAGATATCCGCCACCACACAAAGACCTCACAAAGGAGGAAGCGACCAGCTGGCGCAGACTACAAACAAACTCCTTCCCCAACTTACACGTGCTCAATAAGATGTTTCCGACACAATACAGGGCCACCTGCCCTTGGTGCGGTGCCAAACCTACACTCTACCACATCACCTGGGAGTGCGAACGCAACAAAGCATTCCACAAACACGAACACCCGAGTGCGGAGCAATGGGAGAGTCGGCTCACCAGCAACGAGCTCACGGCCCAAAGGGCCCTAGTGCAGCACGCGAGCGATGCAGCACGACTCAGTGGAGCCTTGGAATAGGGGCCCACCCTTGCTGAAGAGGAGTCTCAAGTCGCCAGCGCCAAGAAGATGAAGACGACGGAGACCTCGTAACCGCGAAACTCTTGAAAGACTCAAAAGTTTTCACTCACTCACTCACTCTAGCCGTTCCATAAGATTGTGCTTCAGCCATTCATGACACCTTGGTTCCTGCGTGCTCATTTTGATGCTCAAAGGAAGAGTAGTTCCTGAGGTTTCTATGACATTTAAATATACCAAATGCCGGAATCTTTGCATAACCTTCGTGATATATGCAGTGATGTCGAAACAGAGCGCTTTCTCCTCATCTCCCTCCAGTTTGCTCCTGAAGGAACGTTAATACTTCCGAAGTACGTGACGCTCTCATGAAGTATATGCCTTCAGTCAATTATTATTAATCTTCTTGGATGAAGCTCTACTTGCAGCTATACTTACTAATCATCATCCATTGCAGCTCTGTATACTTTCTAATATTCATCCACCCGCTCCTCGTGCTATAGAAAGGGCGTTTCATTTGTCTATTAACAATGACAACTCGCATTGCCGACACGCCGGTGGCACTATTCCTGGCGTAATCCTGGTTTATTCGCTCGACCTAGGAGACGACGCTTTATGATGCGCAAAGTTCTCGCTGTGCAACTCGCATTACGAATTGTTTGTTTCTGCTTTCGTTGTTCGGCGCCTGGGTGGTTCGCTTAAGCACGAACACAAAAGATTGCTTCCATCTCTAACGTCAGCGGCTGTAGTTAAACAAGTGTCGACATCCCTTGACACCTTTGCATTAGAGGAGAAAACACGATTAATATGAAAAGCTAACAAGAAATGAGACACTGTGAATAAATTGTAAAAATAAAGCGCGCGATATGGCTAAGGTCGTCTTAATAGATGCACTGTCGTCGTGGGTTAGCGGAAAGAAGAGTTGCATAGAAATACCGGCAGAAGCTTATATTCAATGCCGGCGTTTGTGTCTTCCCGCTGATGAAGAGAACACCATATGTCGATCCCACTAAACATGGATTATACAGTGATCAAGTTCAGGTTCAAATCACCGTACATGGGATAATATTATAAGAAGCCAACAAACACTGACACCAAGGACAACATATGGGAAATTACTTGTGCTTAATAAATGAAATAAAGAAACGATAAATTAATGGAAATTAAAGTGGATGAAAAAACAACTTGCCGCAGGTGGGAACCGAACCCACAACCTTCGCATTTCGCGTGCGATGCTCTACCACTTGAGCTACCGCGGCGTCGCTTCCCCATCCACTTTTCTTGGGTATTTATGTATCCCAGTAGAACCCTGGGAGTGTTAGCCAGGGCCACCACTCGCTGACCTTGGCGGCGGACGTGGAACGTCCTTTTTGCCGCAGGCGTCACGAGAACGTGATCTTTTTTTGGGTGAAGGCAACTGGTCAATAAACCCACATATGCTACCTGAAGGCATCAATGTTGCCGGATTCGAGACTCTCGTTATGTAATCAATGAGAAGAAAGGGGGTTAACCGAGGGGCCCGATTTTTATTAGTCATATTATAAGAAGCCAACAAACACTGACACCAAGGACAACATAGGGGAAATTACTTGTTCTTAATAAATCAAATAAGGAAACGATAAGTTAATGGAAATGAAAGTGGATGAAAAAACAACTTGCCGCAGGTGCGAACCGAACCCACAACCTTCGCATGGGATAAGGAAGTCGCATTGTGCAAATAATACGTCAACCTCATACGTATTTATAACGTGGAAATTCGGCACAGGCACTAGGTCTCCTACGATTTCACCATATATTTTTTTCACAATAATAAATAAAAATTACACTGTGAAGTTCAAAGTAAAAAAGAAAAACTACATAGTGATGCTGTAGTGAAGGGTTGAGGACTAATTGTGGCCACCTAGACTTCTTTAACGATTAACCAAACCAGTGTACACGGGCGCATTTTTCTTTTTTTCTTTTACTGCGATAGCAATTATATGGACACTCCAGGCGCATTTCCACCGTCGCCGTGAGGTTCCGTATAAAATGCAAATGCAATAACACCGTGGCCACCCACCGTATGCTGTAGGTGCGAGTCAAAGCGTGCGAGGGTGAGCCGAGGACGGTTGATTGATCACGCACGCGCAAGGGAGGAAGGCGGGAAGAAAGCGCGCCCTCTTCCATGGAGCGCAAGGGGGAGGGCGGTTTTCTGCTGTATATGGCGCGACTAAGCGCTGCCGCGAGTGCCCTCTTTTGAAAGCGATCTGCTGTGGGTACAAAGTTTAAGTGCGAAGAAGGCTGATGACTTCGTGGGCGCTGTATCTCGCCACTTCGCGTTGAAACAAGAGGCAACAGGAACGGTAATTCGCTCGCTGCTGCTGCCGCTCTTCCTCACGCCAGCGTTTTAAGTGTGCGTCCGCGGTGATCGAGTAAGATGTGTCCGTGTTTGCCTTCGCGCACGTGACAACGTACTTGTTAATTTAGTTAATAGGCGAATGTTTTCAGCAGTTTATGCAGCTGATCAAACGGCTAACCTTACTTCATATAGCTGTCTAATAATTTGCTATGGTAATGGGCAGACGAAGTGATTCTTTGATAGAACGCTTGTACTTTTGTCTCCGCTTTTTCGCTTTGTTTCCCTGCATTTCTGGGAGCTGCCACTCCCTCCTTGCGGCAATAGATGAAGAGATCCCCGGGGACTTTCCTGATGTTCAGCCGTCAGGTCGGCTAGCATCCAGGAAACGTGGAAGTGCGGCAAGCGATACAGACAGCGAGGCCACTGAGATATTTTCGGACAGCTGCGACTCGTCGGACGATGACTTCCAGGTCGTGATGAGTAGATCAGCGAAAAGAAGACTACTGCACGCATCTTCACCGCCAAGTGCTTCTACCGTGAAGAGTGCACCGCTGCGCTGGCCGCACACTGTGCTATTTATGCCCGCGGACCCGGCGACCAATTTGCGGCTCCTCAACAGGCAGGTCCTCTCTTTGTTACTCGAGAGAACTGCACCAAATGAGATTAAAGACGTGCGAATAAACTCACGGAAAAATGTCCTGCAGTTGATGTCTTACATCGCAGTGCCCTACAAGACTTACGTAATATAACTGATATCGACAATGTAAAGGTGCGATCAATGATCCCTAGAGGCGGCGATGGTACTGCGGGCGTCATTTATGAGGTCGACGTTGCCGTCCCTAATGACGACTTGCCAACGCTGATAAAGCCAACGACAGAAGGCAATTTCACTACAAGGATTTTCAGACTGGGAAACACACGTTGTGTGAAGATTTTGTTTGAAGGAGACAGCCTTCCTTCCCACGTCAAAGTAGGACATCTCCGCCATCCAGTACGGCCATTCGTACCGAAGCCCCTCCAGGGTTTCAAGTGTTGCAAGATTGGCCACGTGAAGGGTGTCTGCGTGAACGACGTCGTGTGCCCGCGGTGCTCTGAGTCCCATTCAGAAGACGCCTGCAGCACACATGTTCTAAAGTGCCCTAACTGCAGTGGTCCTCACAAGGCCTCATCAAAGGATTGCCCGCGGGTGCGGAAGGAATTCGCGATTCTAAAACGAATGGTGCGGGACAATTCAACGCATCGAGAGGCTGCTGCCGCTGTTCGGCGACGTCGGCATCGACACCGAAAACGTTCACGAAATTCCGCAACTGCAGATAGGTTCACGCCAGCTACCGTCAGAAGGACTGCCGCATCACCGCACTGCGCCACCAAGACAGACACAAGGAAAGCAAACGAAGCGGAGAGGCTCGCCTGTCCTGAAGAATGGCCTGAGCTACCGAGGGCACAACTCCCTGCTAAGTTACCTCAAAACGCACCGACTTCGACGGCTTCGGCAACTGTTGAAGCGACGCTGGCTGATGATCTCCAGGTCATCAACACTCTGCGGTCGCTCATGAATGCCATTCGCGTTATACTTACTAACATGAAGTCTTCGTCTGCGCAAAGCGCGCTACAGGTGCTGGACACTTTGAGTCCAGTACTTGCAGCTCTTGGTTAAAATCATGGCTCTCCAGAAGCCATCGTTTCATGACGAAGTCCGGAACGCGTCGATATTTTATTGAAACGCCAGAGGACTGAAGTCACGCATGTCGGACTTTCGACAGTTTGTGTTCATGAATAAGTTCCCAGTCATCGTCATCTGCGAGCCCCTATGAGATAACATCAGACTGTCCGGGTATGAGTGTTTCATGTCCGCCACCCACGGAGAATGCAGCAAGATCATCGTATTCATACGACGTGATCTTACGTATGTCCATCATCCAGTGTCACCTGACCAAGAAAACCAATACGTATGTCCGACGGTGAACAAAGGCAAGCTCACTTTCACATTAATTGGAGCTTACATATCGCCCTCAAGTCGGTTGGACTGCGAGAGATTACGGCGAATCACGACAGCGACTCCGCAGCCTTTGGAGATTACTGGAGATTTTAATGCTCACCACCATCTCTGGGAAAGTTATAAGATAAACTCGAGAGGCAGAAGATTAGTGTCATTTGCCTCCGAACAAGAACTGTGCTTGTTAAATGATGGCAGCCGCACCTTTCTGCGTGGAACTCCCTCCTGTAGCTGCCTGGACCTCACCTTTGTTTCACGCTCCTTCACTAGAAAGGTCAAGTGGTTCCCGGATAGTGAAACGCGGGGAAGTGACCACCTATCCACTTATCTTAGGGTTGAAGGGTTGACGGACTGCAGGTTAGCCGGCGTCACACAATGTATCGACTGGCCAATGTTCAAGTCAATTGTCGAAGACGGCTGTCGTGATGACTTGTCCTCTAGCCTAGAAGACATCATAAAGGGTGCCCTAGAGGCTGCGAAACATTCGCTTCTGAGAACGTATACACGCACCGAATACGACATTGAGCCAGAGAAGCTTCGTGCAATTCGTCATCGTGCAGAGCGAAAATACAGGCGCACGAAGTCTGTACATGACTTGAGGTTGGCCAGAAGAACTCAAAAGAAAATTCAGCGTCGCATGGACAAACTTGCATCTCAAAGATGGAAGTCATTCTGCGAATCTTTGGATCCACGAAAACCTTTGTCTCGCATATGGAAAACTGTTCGTGGTCTCCGTGAAGCCCCTCAGCAGCGCCACCCTTTTAAGTCTTTGGCCATTCACCAACAATGCAGCGAGATTGACGTAGCGGAAGCTTTCTGCAGGAGGATTGCTGGCGAAACTAGTTCCGCTGGAACATCGACGCTCCACCACTCACAGATTTCACGCGACCCCCGCATGGATAGTCCTTTCTCCATGGACGAGGTCGAAGCTGCACTGGCCTTGTGCAAGCGTTCATCTTCACCAGGACCCGATGGTATAACCTACCGTGCCCTATGTAATCTTGGCGAAGAGGCTCGGAAAGTGCTCCTGCTCTTGTTCAACAGCTCCTGGCAGACAGGTACGGTTCCCCAGGAATGGAAGACCAGTCGCCTAATTCCACTGCTCAAGCCTGGCAAGTCGCCTGTAGACATTGCATCATACCGACCAATTGCGCTTGCTAGTTGCATCGGAAAACTAATGGAGAGGATGGTTCTAGCACGGCTAGAATGGTACCTCGAACATTACCAGGTATATTCAGATGCGGTAGCCGGTTTCAGGCGTGGCCGTTCTTCCATAGACAACGTTATCGACTTGGTGACGTACGTCGAGCACCAGAAGTCCTGCAAAAGATTATCTGCTGCCCTGTTTCCGGATGTTAAAGGAGAGTACGACAACGTAACGCACGAAGTGATTTTCAACGCCTTAGAGGCAGTAGGACTTGGCGGCAGTCTATTTCTGGATAAGTAGCTATCTACATAAGAGATCCTTTTTCATACTTACCGAGGATGGCCCAACCTCCCAGAATTACAGTAACCGTGGGGTGCCTCAGGGCGGAGTACTCAGCCCACCGCTCTTCACTCTAACACTCATTGGACTCGCCGACATCCTGCCAGGCACCGTTAGGCTCTCCATCTATGCCGACGATATGTGCATTTGGACGTCGGTTGTGACGCGACTGCAGGTTCGCGTGCAGCTTCATAAGTCAGCCACTTTAACATCATCCTACCTTCGAGAACAAGGACTTCATATATCATACGAAAAGTGCGCAGTGGTGGCATTTACCAGGAAATCAATGTCTCCATACGTGATATCTGTCGACAGACAACTAATTTCGTACAGCACGAGTCACAGATTTTTGGGGGTGGTCATTGACAAAAATCTCTCCTGGACCCCTCATGTTAATTATGTGAAAAAACGCCTGACAGGAATTTGCCATATGCTTAAGTTCCTTGCAGGAAAGACCTGGGGAGCGCCAATACATTCTATGCTGCAACTGTACAGGGCCCTCTTTATTAGATTCCTGCGGTACAGCCTACCGGTCATGTCCAACACCTGCAGAACTAACCTGAATATAATCCAAAGCATCCAAGCCCAAGCCCTCAAGATATGTCTTGGTCTATCACGGAGTGCATCAACGAATGAAGTTATTGCAGTGGCTCAAGCCTCCACTATTAGAACGCACATTAGCAGTGAAACAATGGGTGTGCACATAAAACACTTCGCCCGGACACCTGCCCACCACCTAGCAAGTCTCCGAGTGGATAGGCCCCACACGACATTCAGTGCGACTGTCTTCGCGCACCGTGCCTCCTTCAGGTCAGGTTACACACCTGCGGCAAGGCCTTCCATTCCTCCATGGTGTATGCGCCGTACTCAAGTGAACCTTACAGTCCCAGGACTTCAGAAAAAGTCGGACTTGCCATCATCAGCGCTCAAGCAACTAACTTTACTTCTCTTGTACGAGAAATACAGCGATGCACACACGTCTACACTGATGGATCAACTTGATCAACCAGTTCCGATGGCGCTGTAGTTATACCAGCAATGAGAATAACCAAGCGGTTCAAGACTTCCCAGGTCACTACGTCTACAGCTGCAGAGCTCGCGGGTCTCCGCGACGCGCTTCAAGTGATAAATGCTGAAAGTCCTAGAAAATGGGCAGTCTTCTGCGATTCAAGGCCGACCTTGCAACGTGTGCAGTCGTTTCTCCGACATGGAACTCACGATCAGCTCACGTGCGAAATCGCGGAACTTGTCCATCACTTAAAAGAAAAAGGCCATGATATCTCTTTTCAATGGATACCAGGTCATTGCGGTATCATTGGAAATGATGACGCCGATAAGGCAGCTCGGACGTCAAACCAAGAAGACCGCTGCGTCCCCATTCCTCTCTCAAGGACCGACGCCGCGAGACAACTTGGCATTCTAGCACGCACGATCTCCTTAGCAGAGTGGAATACCGTACTTACAAGGCGCACAAAACTGCACAGACTAAACCCGTCACTTCAACTCAGACCTCCAGCAGGTCTGCACCGACGTGAAGCGTCTCTTCTGTGTCGGCTATGGCTTGGAGTTGCCTTCACGATTGCCTACTCAGCACTAATTGGAATGGCTGATAGTCCTGCATGTGATGTTTGCGGATGCGAGGAGGAGAACATTGATCACTTATTGTGCCATTGTCCTCAATTTCAAGCACAAAGACAATCTTTGTCCAACACATTGAGGAAATTAGATGATCGTCCTCTGAGTGAACAGACAATGCTAGAGCACCATCCCGACCGATCACCGGCTCAGAAGGCTATGAAGGCACTTCTGTGTTTTCTCAAAACTTCTGGTTTGCGCGAGCGGCTTTAACTCAAGTGCTGTCCGTACACGTATCTACACCCTCTCTCTACCTTCTCTCTCATCCCCTTCTCCCATCCCCCAGCGTAGGGTAGCCAACCAGACTATTGCCTGGTTAACATCCCTGCCTTCCTGTATTCCTCTCTTTCTCTCTCTCTCTGCTATGGTAATCAATGCTTCGCATGTCCGGCGAAACTGTGTTTTTTTTTATAATCTGGAGATAGAAGAGCAAGCTAATGTCCTCTTTGAATATAAGTATTTTGGCGGAGTATGAATTTTGTGAGCACTGCTCATAACTGTCCTAATCTTCATCTGTACATATCATCAGCATAATGTACATTGCCTTCCTCTCTCTAGAAGGTGCTAGAAAAATAAAACGGGTAGCCGTTTTGACACAGCCGTTTTTTTTCTAAAATTTTCCAGAGAGAGGAAGATGATGTAATTAACGGTGGTTGTATGTACAGATGAAGATAAGGACAGTTATAAACAGAGCTCGCAATACCTGCACGTGTGGCCCACATATATACTTGAAAAACACGTACATTGTTAGGGGTTGCGAAATGGTACTCGGATAAGAAACCGCGCTCAGCTACCCGAGATAGAAATGTGTATTTCATGTAAGATGAGTCATTCGTCGGGCTTAACACCTTCATCTGTATGGGAGGTAACGTGCACCGACTGTTTTGTCCTCAATCCCGGCCGCGGCTGCCGCCTTTTGATGGGGCCGAAATGCAAGAACGCCCGTATACCGTACATTGTGGGCACGTTAAAGAACCCCAGCTAGTCAAAATTAATCCGGAGTCCCCCGCTACGGCGTGGCTCATAATCAAATCGCGATTTCGGCATGGAAAACCACATCATTCATTCATTCATTCATTCATTCATTCATTCATTCATTCATTCATTCATTCATTCTTATGTTTTATACTCACGCTCGCGACAAATACCGAATATCCGGAGAATATTAACCTCCGTTTTACCAGACCTGAACTTGTTGACTACATGAAGTCACCGCCACACTGTTTCAAGTACTAGCGCTTTGGGCATGTACATAAGTACTGCCGTGGAGAACGGGGGCCCAGAGCCTGCGGTGCACTTATCATTTCAAGGCGTGTGCCCGTAAAAATTCGGAGTGTGGTAAATGTAGCGGCGGCCACTCACGGCTTGTGTCCTGCACGAGCAGTTTCTCGATTTTAAGGAATAAGCCGTTTGTCTTGGACGTCTTGCATACAAAGAAAGCGAGGGTGTTATCGCGAAATTCCCAGAGTCCGTAAAACGCGCCTATGCGGCCGCATTGAATTGTTCTTATGCATCACTTGGGAGAAAGTAGCAGGATGTCTGCAGATATGTGCTACATGCCTTGTTTATAAACTTACATTCGCACGTCCTGAAGATGCCAGCGAGTTCTATGAAAAACATGCTCGAAGTAGTACCTTGCTTTTGTGTGAGTAATGCACTACTTTACTTCCACATACTTTCATAGAACAATGATGATCTATACAGTCCACCTGACCCGTGCCATTGACGAACAGTGGCGCTCATCAAGCAATTGAATTGTACCTGTCTTATGTCACGTTCATGCGAACTCACCCTTTTCTTACTAGACATAACTGCACCAAGCTTATAGCCTTTTCCGAGGTAGATCAGCCAAATGGACGAACCATTTTAAGGTATATGAGACACGGCAATCTGAGTATACCGCTCTTTACAAATGAAGGTACCGTTTGATACCGAGGACCTGTAACCTTACAAGTGCAAGGCCTCTGCTCCAGCGTGTTGGAAGTCACAGCTGTGCAAGTGTGCCTAGGGAGTCGAACACTCTCTGTGGTATGGGTGTATACATAAGCCCTCGAAGAAAGCTGTCCATGGAAGCGTTCCTAAAAAATCATGCAATTGTTTCCTCTCTCAAAGAATAATCGGTGGTGGTTTTAATGCACATGTCTCGCGCTGGGAAGATAAGACCTTCGGGACAAATCACTAGTAATATAGCCCTAGATGTTGTAGACATACACGGGGTGAACAATGGCAAGTGTACTTTCTACAAACGATCGGATATATGGAGTGCCATAGATCTCATGCTTCGTTCAATTGACTTTTCATTATCATCCATGATAGTCCCAGATATGATGAGCGGCGACCATTTCCTGATTTTCAGTAATGTAACTGGCTTCCACACTAATGATTGAAAATTATGCACCGTAACACGCTGAGCCACTTACAGGGAAGCGTTAGATGAATCATCTGGGGAAATATTTGCAGTGGTTGTAGAGCACGAGAGTAGCTACTTGAGCGTTCATACAGATCAGTTTCGCACTCCTGATAGGAAACTAAAAATCCTTTGCGTGGCGCACTGGGGAGCGGAGCAGAACCTATTGAGATAAAAGAAAAAGGAGATACGTACTCCAAAACGGATAGACTGGAGTGCAGTCTCCATAACCGAACGTCATTTGACGACGCTTGGTCTTTCTTTATCATTGAAAAAATCTGCTTTTTAGTTTACCCAGAAGTGAGGTGGAGATAAGTGCACCTGAGGCTGAACATTAGAGGTCACATGATCAGCAGTGCGATTAGTGTTCGGTATCTTGATTAAACCCTTAGCAAGAAGGTACTCTGGGAACGTGCGGTTAACGATGTGACGTGCGGCCGAAATGTAGTTGTCAAACCCGCCATGGTTTTTGAGGACATTACCTGCAGCTTTAGTGCACCCCGGTTACAGGCAACATGCACCATTTCAGCCGTAAAGATTCTAATGCTGGGCCACTCGAGTACAACGTATCTAAACGACCTGCAAGTCTACACTGACGGGTCGGCATGCGTGTATGCAGACCGCAGTGCCACTGCTTTCTGCATAGCTTAAATAGGGTGGCTTTCTAAGCCAGTTGGTGCATGACGACAGTGTGATGGTTACAGCAGGTAGAAATGCGAGCACTTGCCAGAACCATGATTTGAAAAGCACGCAAGAGGCAGACGAGTAAGCGCAGCTTGCGTAGTCCACATGGAACCGCTTTGCAAGACTATGTTTAAATGACACGATTTAAACGACGGTGCAGCGGGGCAGTAGAGCGGGAAGTGAGTTCACTTCTGCGTGGCAAAACGGCCATAACCTCATAAGGCTGCGGTCAATGACGCGATTTACGGAGTAACAGTTCATTATTCGGACGCTGGCTTTAGGCATGTCTATGTACAAAGCTACAGAAAAGAGTCCATAACTTACATAAAGCATGTTTCGGTAAAATGCGACGCTATATTGCACGAAGATATTGTCGTGATCAAATAATAGTAAAGCTGCATGAAATATGATGCGCCAATGGCTTTTTACTGTGCTGAGCAGCTAAGAGCTCAGTATCAGAATATTCCTGTAAAATAACGTCCGTGTAACATCACAGCTGCTTGCAACATTACACTCGAAGTCTCGCAAACGAAAAAAAAAGTAAGTTCACAAACTTACGTGGATTCGAACCGAGAACCCCGTCTCTGAAGAAGGTGCTCTACCATCTCGTTTGTGACAAAGAAAAGTTGCGTTCTGGGCTTTTATGACCATTTCGTGAACTTTCTCAAAATTGTTTTGAGGGGTAGCAATAAATGTAGCATATGAAAACATAAAATCATTTCGTGGGTCAAAGAAAGCCTCATAAGCATCTAAGGGCCAACCCAGCAAGCAGTGCTCCTCCATGTCGTTACCATCAACCCGCAAAAAAAAAAAAGAAAAGATACTTTATAATATTGCTGCGCTCTACCAAATGTTTTTAACTGGTCAAATAAAGGTAGCCTAGAAATATAACCTTGCTTCCTTTTATCTGTATTATACCTTAATGTCTACAAGGGAGATTACAGATGTAGATGTAGAGCCGGATTGTTAGTGGCACATACCCGCTCTGGGGATTGTCCAAGAACTGAATATTTCAATATAAATATAGGAAGAAATGTAAGAAAATGTGAACAATAACTGTGAATAGGTAGTTGAGAATAGGTAGATTGTTGCTAGTGATTTTATGAGAATGAACGGATAAATGAATGCAATAATACAGCTTATCAAAGTCAATTTTGTAGAAGAATAGCGAAAGCTCGTTTTGATTTTATAGTCTAAATATTATTGAATCTGATGTAAAATCCTGGATGGCATCGCCAACGATATTGTCACTGTGCTGCTGGGTCGAGGCCCTCAAAGATAGCAAATTTTGAACATATCAGCTTAACCTAAGAAGGCCGAACAGTGTTTCTATAATTTTTTTCGCAAATTAGAACATCTTGGACAATCATTAGAAAAAGATCTGTTGCTTCATGTCTCTCACAAAAGCAACAGTTCGGTGAGGGAACCATACCAGCTTTGTGTAGGTAAATATTTAGAAATGAAATTCGACACCAAAGTCTAGTGATTGCGACATCCTGTGCTCGCGTTTGGCAGAGTTTACTGTTCCAATAATGTGACAAGTACCGAAAATTTGAGGAGTTTGTTAAAGACGGGGCGCAAAATTCACGCAGCATCATTTGTTTTCGAAATATAGCCCCTATGATGAAAGCTCATATCGGTAGGAGTTGAATAACCGGACCATTTGGGGACGCTTTCGCCAAGGAATCTGCCATTTCGTTCTGAAATAGATCCTTATGCCCTGGCAACCAAACCAACCTAATCGAAGCTATATAGGGAGCACTAACGATTTGAAAGCTAACAAAACCTGCGAGTCACCAGAAGCAGTGAGGGAGGAGCATAAACAGAAATCATCACGATCACTGCGGAACGTGTTGGTGTATTTCGATTAGGGAGGGCTAAAATTACAGCTAACAATTATGCTAGAACGATAGATACAAAGTCTGGGAGGCGAAGAGAAAACGACCAGTCGAGAATAGGAGAGAATATTCCAATTCCACACTTTCCTTCGCTTTGGGAAGCGTAAGTATCAATAACTATCTTGATCAGTATGTGCAAAAAGTAATCATTGAAGATGGAACTTAACATCCGGTAAGATAGTATATTTACATTTTTAGGAAAAAGATTACTGAATGGTGGTTTAGTGGACTTGGTGGTGCAACCAGCAGGAGTATCCCTCACAAATTCAGGCGTTTAACTGATCCGGGAGAGTTTGCATAAATAATTTAAGGTGTGTGCAATCTCGGCCAGTACGAGCCAAAAACAACCCAGGCTGGGACATAAAAACTGTTTGTTAACGCCTTATAGGGGATCCATGTAGCCTCAAAAATGATTGCACAGCTAACAGTCGAAAACGCATAACAAGAAAAGGGGATTCTAGCTTCCCGATGTAAAGCTTTATTTGCTACAAATTTAGGTAGCCCGGAACATAGTCGCAAGCCCTGCCTCTCTAGAAGAACAAGGGGCAAAGTTCATATGCAGGAGATTCAGAGTACAATACACACGCAAATTCTAATACGGAGCGAACATACAAGCAGTAGATTAATAACAGCGTGTTTCTTCGCATTCCTGATCGATTCTTGCTCAGCCTACAAGCAAACCAACCGTGCGAGAACCCTTTGCTGCAATATAGTGAATGTGGGCCTTCCAAGACCGAGCACCGCCATATATCACGCCAAAATACTTGACAGTCTCTACTTGGGGAATGATATATAGATGATAAGAAAGTCAATATATATGGGGTCTTTTAATGGAAATGCGAACACACAGCATTCGATAATGGACAAGTGTGTCTGTAATATTTGACAAAGCTTTTGAACGTCATTTGCCGATGACAAAAACACTACGGCATTAGCATACAGGTATGTACAACCCCATGACATGGGGTGGTGCTGAATAGCATATTAAACAAGACTGGAGAAAGAACTGCTCCTTGTGGAACGCTTCTTGCCTTATTCCCTCCAGTCATTCCTGGCTGAAGATCGCGTGGCTGCCAGGTCAGAAAGGCAGATCGTTTTATCCCTCCAAATTTACCTAGGCAAGATTCAAGATTGTTCTTCGCTTATCAATGATGTCCATAAATCTTAATGCGAATTCAGAGTGAAGTTAGCCCTTAGGATAATCCAGAATATTTCTACATTTTCCTGCTCTAAATAAAAGAATATTTCTCTTTTTATCTTTCTGAGGCTATGGTACACTCGGTGCTTATTTATGAAGTGAGACATCAGCGTGTCATAAACATCCTAGTGATTGCTTGACTGATGCATGGCAAAGCTTCTGTGCTTTAAATATTTGCGATAGGTGACACATCGCAGCACAGCGCACTCGCTGTGGATCGCCCGCTGGCAGCCCTACGGACTTTATAATTTCATACTATTTGGTGATTCTATGGTGCCGCTTTCTAAGCTCGCAATGTTACCATTGCGGCAATGTGCAATGTGCGAAAGGCAGTGTGCCTTTCGCATTGACAATTATTTCATTTTATTGTGGAATTTCCTGTGCGTAAACAAAGGCAATGACGACCATGCGTGTCGCTAAATCTAGACGACGTTCAATAAATAGCACTCACCATGTGGGCGCTCTAGAGGACCATCATGCAGCCTTGGAGTCCCTACTGGCTCTTGCCAAGGAATCTGGGCTTTTACACCGGTTGTAGACCTTGCTCCTTCCATATATATATATATATATATATATATATATATATATATATATATATATATATATATATATATATATATATATATTTATATATATATATACAGTTAAGAATGGCCCGATGACGTGCCTGCCAGTTGCGACAGCGGGCGTCAACTATTCTGGAGCGCCGCCGCAAACCTCTAGCAACGGCGTCACTAAGTCGACTTTGTGTGGAAAAAATACGCGCGTCCTCGACTCTCCGTCGCTGGAGCCTAGTTTGACGAAGCAGGCTTTGTGCCTGAACCCGCCATCGCGGACCTAATCTGCTATGAGCGGGGGAGTTGCCGCGGGAACGTCTACGGAGACCCCTTCCCACGCTCCGATCAAGACGCAAGATAATGGGCAGCCGGCGGGCGCGCTGCGGGGGTCAGCTCAGGGAATAAAATGCGCCTACGGTGCTTGGTCGTCTCGCCTACGGTGCCTGGTCGTCTCGCCCACGGTGCCTGGTAAACTTGTCTATGGTGCCTGGTCGAACGTTTCCCTCATCTTGGGATCGATTGAGGATCGAGTGTTTATAAACCGCTCTTGTGCGGCTGCTCAGTGTACTTAATCAAGCAGTCATGTTAGACTGATGCACTTTCTCAAGCAGTCATGTTAGACTGATGTACTTTCACAAGCAGTCATGTTAAACTGATGTACTTTCTCTCGCAGTCATGCTAGACTGATGAACTGCATGTAGATACTGTAAATAAACCCATATTCCTCGTTCTCGATGAGAAGCAGTCCTTCCCTTCAACAACGTCCTCAGCGTGGATAAGTTGGACGACGGCATGGGCCAGCTACCTTCTAATTCATGCCCGACTCCAATCTTGACAACTGATTACGAGTGATGGGACTGAGCCCCCAATCTGGGAGCAATCATTTTCATTAAGGCATTCAAGTGTGAAGGGGCAGGAGGCGAAGCAAGAGTCGCACACGAGGAGCTGTCACAAGTTAAAGCCGAAATGTGGTAGTTTTAGGCCGGCGAATTGGGTGTCGGCAGATTGCGGAGGTCTTCGCAAGTGGACGTAGCAGACGTGTTGGGAAGTTGGGGCAATGGGTGGGCCGACGCTTGGCTTCTTCAAACCGCCGGCAATCGGTGATGATAGCTTGCACAGTGCAAGAATTCTTAAACACAAAGAGGTAAAACGCATCATCTGCTATGTCCTTAATTACATGCGCGACTTTATCAGGTTCGGATGTCTTCGGATCCACTTTGCTGCACAGAACGAGCGCGTCCTGGATGTACGTAAGGTAGGACTAAGTGCACGTCTGGACACGCGAAGCGAGGTCTTTTTGGGCGGCGCGCTGACGTCCAACAGGCTTGCCAAACAAATCCTTGAGCTTCTGTTTACAAATGTCCCAGCTGCTAAGTTCCTCCTGGTGGGTTCGAGACCAGGCACGTGCCGTTCTCGCGAGGTAAAATATCAAATTAGCTAGCATGATGGTCTGGTCCTAGTGGTTGCTGATGCTCACCCGCTCATACAGGTGAAGCCAATCTTCAACATCAGTGTTTTCGGTGCCGGAAAAGGTTCCAGAATGATGGTGGGTGTGGGTGCCGACGTGCCCGAAGCATCTTCGCCTTCGGCTGGCATTGTAGATGCAGCCAAGGAGCGCCCGCTGCGCAAATTCGATTTGATCTTGAGCCGGCAACCTCCACCAAAAACGTTACGGAGGTAAAAGAAGTAAGGAATATATTTACAGGATATTTACAATAACTGTAGCAGGTGACAAGGTGTTGTTGTTGTTGCCTATCACGTGTGTGGCCCCTACCCACGATGGGGCATTGGCCAAGAAATGGATGGATTATTCCAAATTAATATGGACCATAAATTCGAATATCTGTGGAATTAGCATGGAATAGCGTAGAATTATCTGTTAAAATAAAATCTGGAAAGTCATATGAAATGAGTATTAATTCATTTAAAAGTACAAGAACTATAATTTAGCAGGGCATTCGTTTGGATGCTGTAAGAAATGTTTGGACAGAGAACCAAGCATCCCTGTGGCTGAATTCCAAAGTGGACGCCCCGAACGCTGTGGCTGAATCCCAAACTGGACTCCCCGAACGAAAGAATAGCAGGTTCTGTGAAGTCCAGGCCAATTCTTCGAAACGGTATTTCCAACAATCTTTTTCTGGCCGCTAAAAGCGGCGACAAGATACAAGAAAGTGATGTATCGTCTCTTGCTCATTACAAAATGAACAGAGGGGGCAGGGAACCAAACCTGACCTGTGTAAGTAGAAATTCAGGGAAGGAATGCAGCAACGTAATTTGGTGAGAGAGACTTTAAGAATCTTTGTGTTACAGGTTTGGATACACCTAGGAAAAGCCAGGTGCTTATAATCTGGAGAAGCAGTCAGATCTGGGTTTGATAAGGCTATTCTAATTGATCGCATCCGAAATCTAGCCGCCGTGATTTGTGCTGTCACTAGTAGAATGGGAAGAACAGGGCCGGAAAGTGATGTCCTTGCCAGCGAATGGGCAGTTTCATTAAAAAACAAACCTTTGTGACCAGGTACCCAAATCAAATGAACACATTGCACATGGGCAGGAACTAGCAAGTGGTAGACAGCGCGAAGTTAACAGAGTCGTCTTGTCTTGTCTTGTGTCCCAGACAGTGGAGTGGCGCATACCCACTATGGGGGATTGGCCAAGAAGCAGGTGGTTTTTTGTATGCTTAGAAGTAAAGCCCAACTAGATTTAAATAGTGGAGCGTGGGACTAGAACTGCAATTTAGACGCGTGATGAAAATATTGTTAAGAATTTTGATAAAATAAGTTAACGTAAATAAATGAAATAACCTTCGGACTAATCATAAAACTTCTTCTTCGTCAGCGTGTCACAATATATTCCGAGTCTGTATAGGTATTTCAATGAAGCAAGAAAGAAGTGCAGTAGTGGAAGATATATCAACGAAATCAAGATGTGGAAGGCGGCGCGAAGGGGTAGTCGCGATGGCGAGAGAGAGAGAGAACAACTTTATTAAAAATGCCTGCAGAATCGGTTAGGCTCCCTCCACGCACGGAGGACAAGCTTTTACCGCCACGCGGCCACTACGTCAGTCTCGTGCGTTGTGCTCCTCGAGGTCTTGGTTCCTCGCTACTTCCGCGGGTCCGAGAGGGCCGCCGCCCCCTTTCTGGGGGTGCTGCCCCCCTTCTCCTTGGTTTCGCGCGGTCGCTGCCTCTCTAGAGCTGCCGAGATCTGCTGGACGGCCTTGAGTTGTGTCTCTTGATCATAGGTCCTCTTTGCAGCCTCTAGCTGCGGCGGGATCGTCGTCTTCTCGCTGGCTTCTCGCGGATTTACGCTACAGTCCCAAAGGATGTGAGCCGTGGTGGCTCTCCTTCGCGCACAGTCTACACACGTCCCTCGCGTACATGCTCGGACAGACGTGCTTAGCTAGCACCGGGGTGAGCAGGGATCCCGTCTTTAACTGTCTGTATAACACTGCTCCTTCCGGGTAAGCCCCGGGTGAGGTGGCGGCATAGTCTGTCTGTTCAGTCTGTACCACTTCACTATTTCGCGGTGGCCACGGTTTATTTAGGCCGGCCAGCCATGGTGCCGGGATCTCGGGAGCGGCTGATACCGCGGCTGCCCAGGCCGAGCGCGCCAGCCTGTTCTCGCACTACCTGCTCGTGAGTCGTCTTCTTCTGCACCGGCTCTGGAGGCGATAGTCGAGCCGCCACAGGGCCCCCATCCTAGTGCGAAACACCATTGAAATACGTGTAAATGGCGCACGTTGTCTTGTGCGTTGTAACACGGAAAGCAGAATTAAGGCGTATTGGCCGGTTTTTGTCGTGTGTCGAGAGTTCAGGCCGTTGAAGGGAACAACGCTGAAGACGGTGTTGTCGAACGGCGTGTAACGGCGGAAGTAGCATCAGTAGTGTCGTTGGTAGCGGCAGTGGCAGTCATTGGTAGTGTCGGGTTTCGCAATCTGGGAGAGATGTACCAGGCAACACCGGCAGCGTAGGTTGCGAGCGAGGCGCAGCCACAGTGATGCCGCAGTGCGAAATAACGACCTGCCGCAGGTTCTCGCAGATGCCTGATCCTGTAGAAGTCGAAGCTCCGAAGGACGACCGCCTGGCAGCTTGTGACTTGCGTGGAGATAGTGCAAGTGTTGATCACTCACGTTGTTGACGTAGAAGTGATGCTAGAGCTCAAGAAATTAAATGGCGGAGCTACTCCAGCAAAACTCCGGTACGCCATGCATCCGCGGAAGGTGCGAGCGCATAACATCGGAAGGCTCGCTTGCTGCTTGCGGCGAAATCTCGAATGCCGATAGCATCAGGTTTGCGGTGGTTGCTGAAGGCATCGCGAAGGTTGTGCCTGTGTCGTCGCCGTTCCTGCGAGAGTGAAATTTGCGCCTAGTGGGGCCGGGACTACCTCTGAATCAGTGATGAGTGAGGTGCCCCAGAACGGAAAGCGGACAGCTTGCGGGAACGTACAAGAAACTAGAGCGACGGGCCGTAGAATAGTCGAAAGCGCTTACGTTTGGCCCAGTGAATTCCTTCAAAAGAGTCGTCGTGCAGCTGCCTTTGAGCTGGAGAGGGTCACGGACCAAGTAGAGGTTCGTCCTTCGGAGTCGAAGCTCCGAAGGACGACCGCCTGGCAGCTTGTGACTTGCGTGGAGATAGTGCAAGTGTTGATCACTCACGTTGTTGACGTAGAAGTGATGCTAGAGCTCAAGAAATTAAATGGCGGAGCTACTCCAGCAAAACGCCGGTAGGCCATGCATCCGCGGAAGCTGGCGCGTGCTGACGACGGGCACGGGTGGACGCAGGCGATGTGGGACGACAAGGCGCGGAATGATGCGATAGATGGCGAGAGCTGTTGTGACGGAGCGCCAGTTGGAGGCGACTGAGCGTTCGAGTTGACGTAGTGAGCTAGGAAGGCTGCCCGCAAGTCCTCGTAGAAGTCGGGGCAGGGGGGTACGGGGCAGGGCGACTGGCCACTCGAAGCACTTCGCGGGCTTCTTTCACGCTCGAAAAAGCCCTTTTATGTAGCACGTATTAAGCAACAGAAAGCTGTATCTGGAGTTTTTCACATTGCTCTACAATTTTCTCATTGACACTTTTAATCTAATTATAATATTTGAGTAGTTAATTAATTAATCAGTTCAGAGGAAGCTTAAGCTCGGGGGCTCCTATCTAAATACATGTAAAAGGAGAATTCGTTTTTCTCGGCAACCACTGCAGCAACTGTGACGACGTTTGTTGCATTTAAGAGAAAAACTTGCCATCTAGTGACTGTTGGTTTCGAATTTTTGATTTAGGTCGTCAATTTTTTATTAAACATTGGCAAAAATCGCAAATTTTCAGAAAACGAAACTATCAAGTTTACAACTCTGTAACTATGCAATGAAAAATCATATCACCATTCTGGGAACTGCATATAATAGTACATCTAAAGCGGACAAAATTGATATGTTACACATGAATCTAAAAAAATTCGGTAATATGAAAATAAAGCCTTTGCAGAGCGCTTGTACACAATGTAACGAATTCACGTAAGCTATAAATTGACATATATAATTTGTCCGCTTTGAATGATCTAATGGATGCCGTTTACAGAACCGCGATATTTGTTCTTTATGCAGAGCTATTAATTTGTAAACTTTCTGCTCCTATTTTTTTTAAGCTTTCGAATCTTCGAAATATTTTTTTTTTAAATTCATGCCATAAATCAAAATTCCGCTTCCAACAGTCACTAGAATTTAACTTTCTCTCTAAAATGCAACAAATTTCATTAAAATCGGTTCAGGGGTTATCTCAGAAAAACGTTTTTCCGTTTTACATGTATTTGAATAGACCGCGTCGGAGTTGGGCCCGAGCTAAAGCTTCTTCTTAAGTCTATGTATATAATTAGGCGCAATGCAAAAAATAATCTGCAGTGTCTCCCAGCGACGGCAAACAGCATTACCTTGGTTTGGTCCAGCTACGTGATACTTGCGCATTTTAAAAGTTTGGCTCAAGTTAGGTGAAACACCCTGTATACTGTGCCAATGACAGACAAGGACCATAGTGTATCGACACGGACAAATGCAAATTTTCAACTCAGTTAAAACTTGCGTTTGTACATTTCGACACACTATCACGCTTGTCTGGCGTTGGCGCAGTAGCTTTCATTAAGGAAAAAGATGACATGTCCGGTGCTAATGCACAGTTTCAGAATAACATTGGCCTCAAGCGGTGCTCAAGGAGAAAAAAAAGCCTCCAGTTTAGAATATTTTAATGCAGCGCGATCTATCGGAAACGCTATGTTGAAGGTGCTATGTTTGAAAGAATTAATCGAAATAAATTGTTCGAGCGACAACCTGCAAAAATACAGACGTAGGTTAGTCGCCCTTATATCTTATCTTCCTTAATTACAATTTCATAACTCCGAGTTAGAAATGAGAGATCGAGACAACACAGAAAACTAAGATGAAATATTTTACTCGGTGCAAATTAGTACACTTTTACCAACAACATAAGAAAGCATAGAGGGATGATATATGGCACGCATAACTGCGACGGGAGCGAAGCTTCGCGGGAACTGAGAAAGCGCCACTACATGAATACAGAACGGCGTTTTGTGAAAGGGAGAAAACTGATGATGATTGGGGAAGTTTTATGGCTCAAATAAGGACATCGGAGGTCAAAGAGCGTCAAAAGAGGGAGGAAAGAGGGAGACAGAGAGTTGGAAAGAGCATAGAAACGTACTTATTGCCACTTGTTGAGCTAGTTGATTGCTATTTATTGCGGTGTAATAGGACGTGAAACAAATTAAAGCAAGACCAGGATATGAAACAGAAGAGAGGAAATAAGAACTGCTGTTATTTACTATTCTGTCTTCAATTTGTTTCGCGTCCTATTACACCGCAATAGGCACGTACAGCCGGAGCGCACAGATCGTGCAGTGACCATATCATAGGAGTTTTCCAGCCACGCGACATCCAACGATGCAGATATCAGATCTGCGATGAAAAGTATGAATGCATATCTGAAATATCAGAATTTTAAAAGAACTTGACGCTGGATCTAGTTAGTTAATGATTATAGGAGTATGGCCCAGACTGGAAACAGAGACAAATAACCATGAAGTGGACGAGGACAAAGTTTGTCCAGAATTTTCCTCGTCCTCAACATTGGCTTCGACAAATGTCTTTAAATTCAGTTTCGTTTGAGTGACTGGCGTTAATTTTTCTTTCGCACAGCATTCCAATGTTCGTCTCTTTAGTGGCTTCATCAATTCTTATTAAGTGCTATATACCTTTCTATCTGAGCAATTGTTTCTCTGTATGAACACTCCCTGTTCTTGTAGAAGTTTTCTTTAAGGACGCCCTCAGACATCCGGAAAATCAGCTTAAAACGCCCGAGTGAATCGGAAAAGGGCACGCGGCTGCGCAGCGAGAGATAGATAGATAGATAGATTGATAGATAGATAGATAGATAGATAGATAGATAGATAGATAGATAGATAGATAGATAGATAGATAGATAGATAGATAGATAGATAGATAGATAGAGAGAGAGAGAGAGAGAGAGAGAGAGAGAGACGCCTCCAGTACGCCACGTGACAGTCGTCGTAGAAGACTTTCTGAGGTCTTTACAAGTCTTCTTTTTCAACACGGCATCTTTCTAGATACGCGCTCTTATACATACAATAAAGAGCAGCACTAAACCAGTTGGTGAAGCATTCTTTCAAGACTGTTTCGGCATGCTTGGTGGAAAGATTTTGGTTACAGGCGAAGAAACTGAAAGACAAAGTTTCCCTTAAATTTCGGGTCCAGATGGTAGCGTCACTAGGTCAGCTTGATGTCACTGACTTCAACGTATTTCCGCTTCTTTTGACGGTTTCTGCGCAGCAAATGTGCCCTAATCTCGCTAGGTTGAGTCTTCAGTTCCTTTAGAGTAGAATGTAAAGTTGTCTTATCGACGAACAGCTAATCACCCCTCCCCTCTTTCCCCCTTCCGCAGCAAATCCTCTATAAATTGGTGACGTCAGGACGTGTCTTTAGTTGTCGCGAATTTTCTGGTTTAGCAAGCTTCCGTTCATGATAAGAGTCGGTATTTAAGAAATTTTATTGCGAATGCAATTATATGGGTACTCCGAGCGCATTTTTGCCGTCGCCATCACGGTGAGATTCCGTATAAAGTCCAAGAACGATAACACCGTCGCCGCGCATCGTATGCTGTATGTGCGAGTGAAAGCACGCGAGGGAAGCCGACGATTGCGGCTCATTCTGGCGCGCGCGAAGGAAGAAAGCGGAGAGCAAACGCGCTGTGTTCCGTCGCTCGAAAGGCCATGGGGCGATGGGAGGGAGGGAGGGAGGGAGGAGGAGCGGTGTTGTGCTGCGGGATCAACTGCGCACTTCGCGACCGGGCGCATGGGGAACTGACGATGGTGGCTCAATCTCGCGCGCCGTATACGGAGCAAAGCGGGTAGGCAGCGCGAAAGGGAGGGGCGCGTCTTCGACTCTGTCAACAAGTGCGTACTTTGCACGACGGTTGCGCGCGGTCGCGCGCGCCGTATCTTGAAATGGACCTCAAGACGGCTTATACCTTTGTGCGCGCTGTGTTCTCGCAGCTACTGCGTTGTAGCGATAGACCGCACGAAAGTCGCTTCGCTCGCTGCTGCTGCCGCGCTTGCGCACATTAGCGTTTTCACAGCGAGTGTCATGCGTTTATGTTCGCTTGTGCGCGCTGACACCATGTTTGTTAATTCAGTTAGCAAGCGAATGTTTCCAAGTTTATATGGCCGATAAAATTACTATCCTACTTCGTATAGCTGTCTAATAATTTGCTATCGCAATTGGTGCTTCAACTTTCGGGAGAAACTGCGAGTATTGTTTTTGTGTGTGTTCTTCTTTAGTGTTGGCTTCAGCGAGCGTGGAACTCGATAACCGTGGTGTAGGCAACCCGGCTTAAAAGTAATCTTAAAAGTAAGTCATCTCTCTCTCTCTCTCTCTCTCTCTCTCTCTCTATATATATATATATATATATATATATATATATATATATATATATATATATATATATATATATATATATATATATATATATATCGCAAAGTGATCTTTGGAGTACGTGCCACCTGGGTCGCTCTCTGCCGCTACTCTGTCCGCATTGACGCCACTCCAACAACGGCAGCTTCAGCTTCACTATTCGGCACATGATTCCCCTTTGACTTCTCTGCAGTACACGTTCGTTTTTCGTATGTTTTACCACAAAGCCCGACATGCAGGGCGCGTTCCGAGGGGAGCGGGACGAGCCCTCGGAACCCCTCTCGCAGCGCGGCTGGGAGAGGGGTTAGGCAGATGCCGCTTTAGCGGACACATACCAATAAACGATGATACGTTCTTTTATTTAATGTGCTAATGACATGTTGAGTTGTTGGAAAATATCCATTAGAAGGTATACGGCAGTTCATGTTCATGACAGGGCAGAGAATGCATTTTCAGAGCGGGTCCAGGCAGCACGTATATTGCAAAGTTCGCCTCTCTTGCGGATTACCCAATTGCCATTGAAATAGAAAGGTTGAAAAATGCGTCAGTGAAACTTATCTTTGCCATCGACAGATCTAGTTTTCAATCGTACATTATAAATCATTACAGTCTAGTGTTGCCAACATTTTAGGAAGCGTGTCACTGAAGTGAGACAAAAAAAAAGTCACTAAAATTCTCGCTATATATTAGCATTCGAAAATGAACTATTCGGTATTTAAGAATATCAAAACTAACCAAATATTTCGCAACAACCGACTCTTCAAATCGCGTTACTGTTCTTCACCTGCTGAACGAAGTCTCGGAAATGATAATTATCAGAAGTAAAACAGCGACAAAGTTTTCAAAGCAATGCAGAAAAAAGAATCGGTAATGCAAGCTTTGTTTTCGGTTCTGCTGTGGAAGTGTGGCACTGATTAACATTCCTTGGGTTACATTTTGTACACATACATAAATACCTACGAATGCATGAACGCGGGAACTGCCGTCGCCTTAGCACAATTTGTCGTGCAACTCGCGCGTAATGCCAGAGTTTTCCTCCATTTCCCATTAGATTCTCATTTTTGCATTTCAATTAGAAACTACAAATAATTTATCCTATGCTTTCCGTTTGTTCATTATCTGTTGGTTTCATATGGTTCTGACTAACAAATACGTGCGAGCGTTCTTACAAAAACGGTACCCTTACAAAACCGGGCCCCTCGGTTCCCCTCCTTTTCGTGCAATACATGACAATCGGCTATATATATTGTGCTTGTGGCCTGCCAATTAGTCTTTCTTGCAGCCTAGTTATGCAGGAGTTTTATCTCTTACTTTACAACCAGTGATGTCTTTTTCTTGTAAAACACTCTGTATTGTGTCTAGGACACAGAAATACCTCCTTAGCGTTTTAATTTCCTTTTCCATAACTTCTGATATTCTTTCAACAACCATTTATTACGCATTTTTGAAAAGTTCGTCAGTTTCAAATGCCTGTCATTCTTGGAAAGCCTGTTTGGCACCACGCTTAAAGGTCTCAAGCGGCTATTCGTGTAATTCTTTTCATGACTGTTGTGAGCTTGTGTTTAAAACGATAATTGAGTGATAGACTGTCTATTCAGTGCAATCGTGTTCCTAAGTATGCTGATACAAATATTCCTGCTGTAAATATGTGCGTCTGCGTTTGTCTATTCGATATTTGATACTTACTATTCGTATTCGATTCGTATTTGAAAAAAGTCGATATTCGATCTCCTACCTTGAATAATTACATACTGTATTATGACAGCTCAAATTTTTCGTTATCCTCAGATTGGAAGGTTACAAATACAGCACGATTCAAAAGAACACAAGCAACGTTATTTTCCTGGCATGAAAATGCATTTATTCTGCATATTATGGCTACATATTTTGTGCTTCTCAACATTCGTGGTAGCATGAATAGATTATGTGGAACGCGCTTGGCCTCATGTTGTTAGCATGACAATGACAATTACCCGAGCTTTGTAGCGGTTAAATACCATATTTTTGCCCTTGATCTAGCTGAAAGCCGCCGTGAAGTACTGATTGGTCCGAAAGGCGTGAGAAACGGAAGCGATTTGTTCAGTTGAGCGTGAACGAGCTAAGCCGTTCCGATATTTAAGCCGTTTTTACGCAGTCCATATGCCTTATTCGTCTGCTGTGTTCTAAATCTGAACAGAAAATTTATTCCCCTTGGTTTTGGTAAATTAGTTTTCTGACACGCTAGCCAAGCGTCTACTAAACGGATGGATTTAGTGACACCGCTAAACCCCCAGCATTTAAACGCATTCAAATATGTTTTGTAAATAATAAAGAGACTTCAATTTTGTGACCACAATGTCAAGGCTATGATGGCCACTGTGCTGTGAAGCACAATCACAATGTGAAGGCTACCAATGTGAAGGAAGCCGTTGGTTAATCACGGTTACAGAGCCTATGCGTTGTACAGCGAGTTTCGCCACTTACATGCGGCTTTTGAATATCAAAGCGCGTTCTTGAAGGCCATTTTCCAAGCAATTTTTCTAACTTATTAAGTCGTTAAACTATCGCCGACTATTCTTCAAAGTCACTAAAAAGGTCGCTGATCGCTAAATGGCAAACTGTGCCATAAACAGGCAAAAAAATCACTAAATCTAGCGTCAGAATCGCTAAAATGACAACACTGACAAAATACCGGTAAATTATAAAAGCAAATTTGATTTTGTGTTTTCATAGACGGTTGGCTTAGACGGCCCCAACAAACGCGGGATGATGCAATGGATGGTAGATGAGACTTGTTTTGGACAGCCTAGCGATAACTTTCTCCGCAATGCAGACTTGCAAGGCACGCCCCGCAGGCGTCTCGCAGCGCAAAGTACGGGGTGACCCTTGGCTGCTTAGCGCGGCCGGCCGAGCGTCATCTGCTACAGCGCGTGGAGGCGAGGCCCGAAAGCAGGGGATACGTAATAAATAAATCGTACCTATGTGAGCCCAATTCTGAGAGAAAACTTGGCCTCAGCTGTTTTGTTATATTTGTGCAGCCGACAGTGCCCGCTTTCACAAGTGTATGTGCGTAGAGGGGGAGGGTGATGATAAATGGCTTATTTTTCCATTTCAATTCGGAGTGTTGGGGGAGGGGCACACACCCCTCCCCCCGAACCGGTAGATACACCTATGACAAGCACGGTGTGTGACAAGCGTGTGCAGGGAAATGTAAGTACATCTCACTCGACGACCACGAGCACTCGCTGTCAAAACGCTGACGTAGTGATGAGCGCCGCCAGCGAGAAGCGAACGCTTCGTGCTGCCTCAGTTTCACCGCGAGAGCAACTTTCAGGACCAAATAAGTGAAAGCAGTTTTAAAGTTCTGTGAGCCTCAATTGAACTATGGAGGTTCAATTGCATTGACAGGCCAAGTAGCCCGAATCAATGTCTAGATCAAGACTTGAAAGACTACTGCAGACTACTGCAGGTGGGGAAATTGCCAACTGTTACCGAGTAGACTCTGTATGCTATATAAATACCAGCGATGAGTGAGCTGAAGAACCAATGTGGCAGAGACTCCACGGGCAGCTGGTGGAGAGGCCACACCCCCATTACCAGAGCTTCAAGCCGCTTTCTGTAGACACGGGTGATCTTGGGTGGGATTGTAGGCGAATATATTCCCGGTTTTCAAAAGCGGTGGCGGCAAATGACCGGCTTTGCCCCCCCCCCCCCCCCCCCCAAGTCCTGAGAGAGGGGGGGAGCAAGTGCCCCCTTGCCCCCCCCCCCCCCCTCCGGTAGATACGCCTATGGAGAATACACAACGACAATTTATCACTACAGTCAAGCACTTCCGGCACACAGCAGGTGTCATCTGCTTGTGTTACAACGTTCTCCATGTTAACGCGGGCTGCGCGGTCAGTGCTGGTATCGAGCTCTTTTTTCGCGAGCACCATGGGTCGCCCTTCTTGCGTTGTGGGCTGCCAATCTAGCGATATGCGACATGTCAGGCTGCGACATCGTGTCCCTCTGCAAGGCAACATGCGAGTGGAGTGGATCCAGCGCATCGGGATGTCGGTATCTAACCGGCACCAGCATTCACGCGTTTGCGACCGTCACTTCACGCCCCCCGAATGATTACTACTACAATAGAGTTTAGAGTGTCCGGTATTCGCGAGTGGACTGGACGTTTTACAGGATGAGCGGAAGCGCAAACGTGAACGACCTGCCCAGTGCAGCCACCTGGTGGCACAGAACTCAACCAAACAGAGATAAGTAACTAATATAGCAGTAACCGAGTTGATTACAGTTTGCTGCAGGCTAGAGTAAATTTTCCGCACAAGTGTAATAAAGAACATGTCGTCTTTTACAGCTCATCTCTTAGGCCCCGTTCCTGCGGCGAGCGACGGCGAAACCGAGCAAGCGAGCGCCGCGAAGAACGAAAGCGAACGCAGGGCGCATCTGGAGATAGCGCAGGAGGAGGATGCGGCGAAACCATGGGGCGGAAAGCGGAGAAGCAGCGGTGGGGAGATGACGTGCGCATGCGCAGAGTTACCGGCGGCCTAGGCATCCGCAGCCGCGTGGGCAATCTCACCTGCGCTTCCGAGGGGGGGGGGGGGGCGCCATGAGGTGGGGAGGGCTACGCTCGTCTGCGGTGTCAGCTGCCGAGGACAGTTTGCGGTACCAGCGAGTGTACCAACGGTACCAACGGTACCAACGCCCCTTGCACGACTGCTCGTGCAAGGGGCGATGGCGAGCGGCTACTAGTAAGGCTCTATGTGACGCTCCCTTGGGTGTTGTCACATTGAAACTGGTAGCATGACTTCCCCGCGACGATGGGTCACTCGTCGTTGGCGGAACGATAGCGTGTGAAGAAAAGCGTAGTGCCGCGCAAGACGGGCTGTGGGGCGACGATGGCTACTACATGGCGCCAGAGTAGCGCACATCGTCTCTATGGAAACAAAGCGCTGCATGAGCGGAGGTCTGTCTGTGGCAGCTGCTGTGAATCGCACCCGTGCTTCACCCACGCGCCGCCTCTCGCAATCTCCCGATTAGCGAGGCAGATGCGCCACTCTTCGCTCCGTTTGGAACGTCCCGCACGAGACAGATTGTGCGCGCCAGCCAATATATCGCGAAATGAAAACACGTATACAGCTGCGCTGAAATTTAGCATTAGGTCGTATCGTAATCGCCGGTGAATTTTTTTGGTTTGCCCTTTTAGCGGTAACTGTATTTTTAAAAAAAAATCCTGTAGTATATAGCACAGAACAGTTCATTGAGCTGGATCAAATGAAAAGGCGGCCATTATTAGAGTCTAAATCAAAATACATAATTGCCTAACGAAAATTTGAGGACGCTTAAGCTTCGCCTTCAAGAGTGGAACGCGACAGCGTTCCCATAGACCCACCAAGGGGTGTAAGACAATGCGCTACGGCGCAGGGATCACTTACGAGGCGCCCCGCATCGGACTTTGCGCCCACCTATCACACGGAGAGCGTCGAGCAACGCAGCGTTCGGCGCGGCAACGAAACGTGCGCCTGAGCAAACGGAACGAACCAAAGAACTCGGTGTCTCGGAGGGGGAAACGATCTACGCCAGCCAAACGTCGTGATCGGCACGGGCAGAGAGATAGATAGATAGTAATCTAAAGAAAGGAACGGCGCTTGATTCTGCAACCCGCGTGGGAGCACGGCGAAGCGTCGTCAGGGGAGAGGGAGTCGGGGCCGCGACGCGCCTGGCACCGGTCCGCGCACAGCCCCAATGCGCGCATGGCGCGCCACCTGTCGGGGCAGCGCCGTACATTGAGAGGAGGGGGTCTTCTGTGTTTGCCGCAAGATGGCTCTGCGTGTGCGGTAAGCGCAGAAGAAATGTAGCGGAAACGTACTTCGCTACTCGTGTAAATGCGACTTCTGCAAGTTACATGCTCATAATTACCGATATACACCACAGTATAACTTTCTACGGCACGTTTTTAAGGCAACACCGCGTTCACTAGAAGCGCGTTTTTACCGCTTTCAAGCATCGAACTCGTGGCTCAGTGGTAGCGTCTCCGTCTCACACTCCGGAGACCCTGGTTGGATTCCCACCCAGCCCATTTTGGAAGTTGCTTTTTATTTATGAAGTGCCTGCCGTGATTTATCGCTCACGGCCAACGCTGCGGACGCCGACACCGACGACACCGGCTTTTCTGCGACACGAGCTCCTTAACGCTATCGCGTTAAAATCTCACTGAAGTTTTCAACTAAATACACACGTATTGCAATATACAAATTGAAGGCCGTGATTCCACAAGGCGCATTCACTTATAAATAATTGTCACACTAACAGCAGTTTTTAGATAAGCATTGCCAAATTTGCGGGAAAATGTATTGGCCTTCTACTTACTTTTTCAAATGTTTAAGATATTTTATACTTAGCTACAGCAATAGCTCTGTCTGCGCCACCAGGTTGCTATACAGTGCAGGCCGATCAGGCCGTTCACGTACGTCTACGCTAAAGCTCCTTTATCACAGCGGTATAGACGCAGGGTGGGGCTACAGTTTACGCCTCCACCCTTTGGTCAAACGCCCAGCTCGCCTGTGGTTACCGGAATACCGGACACGCTCGGCGCTGCGACAGAACGCTCGCTAGGGTGCTGAATGGTCTCTCTCTCGCCGCCGCTCCGCGTACGGAGCGGTGCGGCGCCGCACAACGTTACATCATAGAGAAAGGGAAAGAACAAGAGCGGACACTCGGCGAAAATTGGAAACAGGAAACACGTCACGCCATAGTATTAACACCGACGAATTGGGGCCGCGAGCATCGAAAAAAAGAAGAATGTTAAATGAGATTAACAGAAATTGTTTTATTTTTTTTTTATTCTTTCCCGGAAAAATTAAATATACCTGCGTATAAATTAAATTAAACTTTGCGGCTTACTTCCGTTGCCTAGCGACAGGCGAACCGGCGAATGACGAGCCAGATGTTTGCATCATTCGTCAGACACACCGCCGAATCATGGCCGAAGCGCGAGAGAGACCGGCCGCGCATCTGAACGTTGGACTGTTCGGGCACCCGTCTGCCTGTTTTTCTATCTTGGGATTTAGCCTGGTTTGGTGGCCTCCCGGCGAATTATTGCGTTCATTCGGAACTTCGACATGGCAGCACTGCACTATTGGACTACGGCAAGGTGAGAAATTTTGTTCGACAGTCTGCGACGCACTTCAAGCAATTAGGCTTACTGCCCGGCACCTAGGCTAGACTTGTGACGCAGTTAACGAAAAACAGCGTGGCCGTCGTGGAGCAGTTAATTTGAATTAATGAATCACACTGGGAGATGTTTGCGACGCTTCCTACAAGCCCCAATATTACTTTAACAAATTTCGGTAGTTTTTGGGCACGCTAGTCGCACAGGGTGCTGTGACGCAGTTTCGCGGGTAACACTGAACTTAGTGTCACACATTACTCCCCCCCCCCCCCCCCCCCCCTTCTTTGGCTTCTGGATTGGATTGGCGCGGCTCGCCACGTGCTTACGCGCGCTTTTCTGAGCGCAGATTGATGCGCGCCTGGTTTCTGCACTAAGCTTTTATACATTCGCTTTTTCGAGCGCAGATTGGTGTTCGTCTGGTTTGTGCACTGCGCTTTTATACGATCGCTTGTCGCTGCTTTCCTTTTCTCTGGCTTGATTCGGTGCGGCTTGGTGCAGGCGCACATACTTGGTGTGCGCCTGCTTTTTTGCGCTGGTCTTCGAACACATCGCTCGCTGCTCGCGCTTATATAAGTAAGTGCTGCGCCGCGAGCGTACCGTGTATGTAAGCGCGCCAGAAAACTGTGCTTTGTTTTCCATTACTTTGTCATGTACCTTACCACTGGGTAGCACCGAGCGATCGCTTCTAACAAACGCAGAAATGAGTCTTTGCAGCGCGTGTGGCCATTAATTGACTCCCACCACAGCCATGTGAGGTGCGACTCCAGCAGCGGTGCAGTTACCCTGCAGCCGGTGGAGAGGAGATGGCGCTTCAGTTCATTAACTTGCTATTTTTTGCGTGTGAACGCCCGTGATAGCTCGTGAGGTCGTGCGGGACGAGCTGCTGGCGCGACCGCCACTCGGTGGCCCCGAAGGAGTGTGCAAATTGATGAATGCCTCCTTCGCGGCAAGCGAAAACATAATCGAGGCCGCCTGATGACGGGCGACAAGGTTCCGCCGAGCCGGCAAAATCACGGCGGCATTGCAGATCTTGGACCATGGGTATTCGGCATGACCTGCGTGACCACCGGGCAGTTCTGACTATTCAAGGTCGACAGACGAGACGCGGCGACGCTAGGCCCCATTATTGCAGCCAACGTTGAACCGGGGACCACCATCCACACTGCAGTGATGAATGGGCCGCATACAACTGCATCCCGAACTTAGTGGATGCTAACGGAGTGAGCCTCAATCTGCAATGGGAAACTAAACCACAGCATGAAATTTGTGGACCCGATCACGGGCGTTCACACGCAAGAAATGGAAAGTTATTGGCATGCAGAAAGTGAAGCGCCACCTCCTCTCCGCCTGGAGTCGCACCTCACATGGCTGTGTTGGGTAGTCAATTAATGGCCACACGCGCTGCAAAGACTCATTTCTGCGTTTGTTAGAAGCGATCGCTCGGCGCTACTCAGTGTGAAGGTACATGACAAAGTAATGAAAAACAAAGCGCAGTGTTCTGACCCTTTGCTTTAGTATGAATGTTTCCCGGCATTGCTGCGCGCTTACGTACACGTTACGCCAGCGGCGCAGCATTTCCTTATGCGAGCAGCGAGCGATGTGTTCAAAGACCAGCGCAAGAAAGCAGGCGCACACCAAATATGCGCGCCTGCACCTAGCCGCGCCGAATCAAACCAGAGAAAAGGAAAGCAGCGACAAGCGATCGTATAAAAGCCTAGTGCAAAAACCAGGCGCACATTAATCTGCGCTCGGAAAAGCGCGCGCAAGCACGTAGCGAGCCGCGCCAATCCAATCCAGAAGCCAAAGAACAGGGGGGGGGGGGGGGTAATGTGTGACACTAAGCGCAGTGTTACCGTTTCGCGTGTACTGAATTTTACTGCGACAAGTTTTGGCGCTTTCTCTGACTGCCAACATTATTGAAACTAATTTCATTATTTTTTGGGCTACCTTTCGAGCGCAGTGGGCGCGCCTGGCGCTGCGACTCGGTTAGCGAAAATCAGATCGGCGGTAGTACGCGGTTTCGCGCCTAAATGCACTGACAAGTTCATGGCGCTTTTCTTTCTCTGACGCCCAACATTGTTGAAAATTATTTTCGATACTTTTATGTTATGAGGCCCGCTCGCCGTGCCTGTTGTGACGCAGCGAAAAGCAGCTCGGCCGTGGTGACAGTTAGTTTGGCGCGTACTGAATCTTACTGCGACAAGTTTGTGGCAATTTTTATGTCCCCGCAACAATTTAAGCCTTCTTTCGGTACCCACGCTTGTCGAAAACGCGACGAGCAATCGTCAAGAGTGACAACACGGGAGTGCGTTGCTTGCGCCTGCAGAACACACAAGAGATAAGCCAAGGAGCTCAAACGCCAGGAACTAGTGACTCGAAAATTCTGTCTTCTGGACGGCACTCACGCATTTTGTCTTGAGTGCGAGTAGAAGGAATTCTGCGAGCGTCCAGCATGCTCTGGTTGAGAGCCTGTGTTGTGGCCACCTCTGTGTATTCGTAGCGTACTATCGCGTCGGTTGTAGCCAAGTTCGCGAAACGCGCCGTTGCCCGCGCATTGGTGCTATTAAAGTGCAGGAAATAAGTATTGGGAAGAGGGGAATACTTGGAATTAGAATGTGTTTTTGGTATGTACGGTATTGCTTGCATGAGTCGGGTATTTTCTACGCCGTGTGTGTAAATACGAAATGCTTTTGTTTGTAATGCCGCCCACTCACCACTTTCGCACGCTTCGCCTCTACAGGCATTATTCTTACATGTTAACACCAAAATAACACTTGTAATTTTTTTTCAGCTCACGTCGTCTGGTGGATCTTCCTGCGGAAACTACTGCTGCTTACCTGGTGCCACGACGTTGGATGAATGCACAAAAAGCCCGCGACGAGCATTTACAAAGAATAAAATAAACGTAAATTTTTCCTCATTTCACAAGGTGTCTTGCGTCTTTATGAAATTGCACGTGGCACATATTCAATGGAGGCTTGTGAAGGTCGTTCGCAATCAATTTTACTTAGTAAAATGATTTGAAAATAAATGTTTAATAAATAAAAAATAAATATAGAAATAAATATTTGCTGCAAAAGCAAAAAAAAAAAAAAAACGGAGCCGGCGTGACGCGCACCAGCTAGTATTCAAAACGCGCGCGCACAAAACTGAAACCGGAAGTGTGCTTCAGGTTTTACACCCACGGCTTGGTGCGCTGCAGTCAATTCGGCCGCTGGGGTCTATGGGAGTGTCCGCTCTTGTTGTATTCCTTTCTCTATGGTTACATCATGACACAGAGCCAGTGAAGGCAGGCGCTTAGCCCCGGTTACTCGGCGAACGAGTTCAGGAGAAAAAGCATGGCTAGGGAGAAGGGTAACTTGTAATCTTCCGTAGCTTTCTTAATATCAGACGCTTCACTTAAATTGTGACGCGAATGCTCTTCTGTGGCTACACACTACGCGTCTACAAAATTTGCCCGAACTTTTTCAGTGACCCTTGAAACCTACATAGGCCGGGGATACCTAATCCTATACTAAAAGGGGGATAGCATGCAGTATGGGACGCCCTTGTAAATACCCGACCAGCGAGAATGGAAGGTGACTAAATGGGATCCAAAACCAGAGGATGCGCCCATCGCGCATTCATTACACATGATCGCGCAGCAGAAAATGAAAGCAGTAGAAATGTGCCGCGCACGAGAACAAGCACGAGTACAACTTCGAGAAATCCGAGCCAGAAGGGCCGACGCGACAGTCGCCGCAATAAAAGCGAGAGCAACGCCTTGCTCCAACTGTGGTCTTGAAAGGCACACAAATGGGAAATGTGCTGCTCATGGCAAACGCTGCAACAACTACGGTAGAAGCAATCATTTCGCTCGAATGTGCCGTCGGACACAACAAAGATCAAAGTCAGCGGCATGCGAAGTCAAACAGGTTGTTCTAGGAACTGAAGAATACTTCCTACACACGCTAGAAGCATATGCTATCGCCAGTGAGGACCGTTGGTCGGCGGAAATTATTATCGCAGGAGCGGCGGTTGACTGCAGAATCGACACGGGAGCCAACTGCTGCATCATGCCTGAGACGACGCTCCGAAACCTATCTACACAGTTGGCACAGCCATGCTCGACCACTTTGCGCGCCTTCCTCGGCCGCAAGCAAACAGCTATTCAGAAAATCACCTTGCCTACATCTTACAAGGCTCACAGTTGTCCAGCGGAATTTTTGATCGTACCCCAGGCCGTTCCAGTAACAATCAGCAGCAATATTGCAGAACGCTTGTGACTGATAATCCGCGTACGCTCAGTCGACGCGCGGCCAATGCAGGACCCAAGCACCGGATTTGATGATGTATTCCAACGCCTCGGAGAACTGAAGGGTGTTACGTACCACATTAAGCTCAAGCCAGGAGCACGAGGCAGCGTCAAGCCAGCCCAAAGGGTGGCGGTTGCTCTTCAAGAACGCGTGAAACAGGAACTCGATAAAATGGAGCGCGACCTCGTCATTGCAAAGGTAACTGAACCTACTGTCTGGTCAAGTCACATGGTCGTAGTGGTTAGAAACGACAAAGTACGCATTTGTTTAGATCCTTTGGATTTGAACAAGGCCTTACTGAGAGAGCACTATCATATGCCAACATTAGAAGATGTTCCGCGCCTGCATGGGGAAAAGTGCTTTTCAACTTTAGATGCGTCATCAGGGTTTTGGCAAATTAGGCTAGACTAAGAAAATTCATTAATATGCACTATGAGCACTCCCTATGGCCGCTACTAATTTCTGCGCATGCCCTTTGGGATTGCCTCTGCCCCGGAAGTTTTTCAACGGGCAATGCACCAAGTAGTAGAAGGCTTAAGTGGCGTCGCCGTTGTAATGGATGACATTCTAGTCTGGGGAAAGTCTCGAGAAGAGCATCACAATAACCTAGCAGCTGTACTTGTGCTCTGCAGGGAGCACAATCTAAAGCTAAATAAAAGAAAGTGCCATTTTTTGCAGCCGCAAGTTCGCTACATGGGACATATCCTCACACAAGGACTTTGCCTGGATCCCGGGAGAGTGGAAGACATTTTGCAAGTACCGCCACCGAAAAATTGTAAGGAGCTGCAAGTTTTTCTTGGGATGATTAACTTCGTGGCGCGCTTCATCCCCAACATGTCTTCCCTGTCCGCGCCCCTCCGGGAACTATTGAAAAAGAACACGGTATGGCTCTGGACAGAAGAAACTGAAGAAAGCTTCCAAGGCCTTCGCGCCTGTCTAACAAAGGCACCTGTTCTCGCCTATTGCGAGAAAGGAATACCGCTGACGTTGTCGGTAGATGCAAGCCAGAAAGGGGTCGGGGCAGTTCTTTTGCAAAACGGACACCCAATCGCCTACTCATCACGGTCGCTTACCGAAGCGCAAAAGAAATATGCGCAAATCGAGAAAGAAATGCTAGCTATTGTTCACGGGTGCGCAAGGTTTTAAGACTACTGGCTAGGGAAGCCAGAGGTCATCATCGAATCTGATCATCGCCCCCTAGAGTCAATATTTAAGAAACAGCTGTGCGAGTGCCCGTTACGCTTGCAGCGTATGAGACTCGCTCTTCAGAGGTTCCCTATAAGAGTGACCTACAAGCCAGGAAAAGAACTGTTCCTAGCGGATGCACTGTCACGCTTTCCCAACAAGACGGAGCTGAAGGAAGAATCGATGGATTTTCAAGTACATGCTATTTCTTCGCTTCCAGTCTCCGATCGGCAACTGCAGGGAATCCGTGAATATCTACTGAAAGATGCAACAATGACTGAATTGTGTAGCTACGCAAGCAACGAATGGCCCGAGAGCAAGGAACAGGTATCCGAGGCCGTACGCGCGTACTGGAATTACCGCGACGAACTACATGTCGAAGACGGTCTCCTCCTAAGAAGTAACAAACTCGTCATTCCCCCCAAAAAACGACAAGAGGTACTTCATCTACTCCACGCGGCAAACGGGAGTGAAGAAAAAATGAAGGCAAGAGCCAAAGAAGTAATGTACTGGCCTGGCATGTCGGCGGATATTGCAGCTCTCGCGAAGACGTGCCTACTTTGTCAAATGTACAAGAACAGGAACGCCAGGTTACCCATGCTTAGTCACGACATACTTACTCTGCCGTGGCAAGTAGTCGGAGTCGACCTTTTCTACCACGAGAGCGATGAGTACCTTGTTATGGTAGATTTCTATTCTTTTTTTTCGAGATCAAGCAGATGCGTCGAACAACAGCAGAAGCAGTGACAAACGTGTGCATGTAGATTTTCGTCACTCATGGCATCCCAGCAAAAATATGCAGTGATAATGGCCCCCCGTTCAATTTTGCGTGCTTCCACGTTTTTTCCACACAGTTGGGCATCGTTCGCGAGTCTTCCAGTGCGCATTACCCTCGCGGTAACGGCATGGCTGAAAGGGCCGTTCAAGAAGCAAGGAAACTGCTCAAGAAGTGCCGGTGTGGAACGCTGGAGTTCTACAGTGCCTTGCTAGAATGGAGGAACATGCCAAGGGACGACCGCCTGAAGTCGCCCGCACAACGACTCATGGGACGTCAGACGAGGACTAAACTGCCTGTACTTGACTGCCACCTCGAACCACAAACCATGCCAACCGAAATTGTCCGAAAGCGACTCGACGAAATAAGGCGCAAACAACGTGTATCCTACAACAGAAGAATGCGAAGTCTACCGGATATTCACAGGGGCTCCACCGTGACTGTTTATGATACGACACACAGGACATGGGCACCAGCAGTTGTCATAGGCCCGGCAAGTACACCGCGCTCTTATGTCGTTGCGACAGAGAATGGGCAGCATCTAAGACGCACAAGGGAGCACCTGAGATCAACAGAAGGACAAGCTTTCCCCCAGCAGAACGAGTGTACGATAGCGACCCCTCAGTCCTCCCCTCAGCCGAGCAACAAGCGGCTCAAGAGGCGCTCCGTAGAAGCACACGACAGCGTAGAGCCGCAACGGTATCTTCTCCCGAAACGCCACACATAGACAGTTCAGTGAAAGCTGTGCAAATTGAATTATTAGTTGGTTGTGCAATCTTCCGTACAATCTCGCTTTCTTTTTCTTTTTTTTTCCTCAAAGGAAGGAAGATGTGACCAGTGGCTACGTCATCAAGAATATTTTGATACGTATGTGCAAGCCTGGTCTGCCTGAGTATAAACACACATGCTTCTCGCAATAACGCACTTTCGTTTCCTGCTGCTAGGCTGTCTACACGGGGGTGAAGAAAAAATGAACGCAAGAGCCAAACAAATAATGCATTTGCCTGGCATATCGGCGGATATTGCAGCTCTCGCGAAGACGTGCCTACTTTGTTAAAGGTACAAGAACAGGAACGCCAGGTTACCCATGCTTAGTCACGACATACCTACTTTGCCGTGGCAAGTAGTCGGAGTCGACCTTTTCTACCACAAGAGCGATGAGTACCTTGTTATGGTAGATTTCTGTTCTTTTCTTTTTTTTCGAGATGAAGCAGGTGCATGTCTACATCATGATGCATCAAGCATAGACGTGTCTACATCATGATGCACCAAGCAGAGACATGTCTACAGACATGTCTATTTTACGCGCGTCTTACGAGAACCCTGCGTAGTATCCGAAAGCTTAGCTAAACTTATCCGAGGCTCCTGTTCTCGCTCCAAGTTTAACTACGTTGTTTTTGCTTACTTTTTATGTTTGTCGCTGTACAAGTACGTAAAGCTCCCGCGGCACACGTATATTTTTTTTCTCGATCAAGCTTCACAATCATATTGGTGTCTGATCGCATCAATCAAGTTTCAGTAAGAATAAAAAGCGCGCATATAACTTCGCGCGCTTCAGCAAATATGGTCAGCTTGCTAAGCTGCATGCATTTAGTAATTACGCAGCAGGTACTCTCGGAGTAATGCGAAGCAATGACGAAGAAACACATGGCATTCGCATGACTTGCTCTTTCTCGTGCATGCGCAGATACGAGTGAAATATCTCGAGCGATGCATCCACTTGTGCGCCATTTTTTCTGAGAGCGACACTACGCGTGCTTAAACAGCGCAGAAGTGAACGTCCGCTTGTTTGATTCGCTTGAGTTTTTTTTCCGCACCACTAATCACGAAAGCAGCTGCGCGTAGAACGCAAGACGAAGGAAGAGAGTGAGGGAAGGTGGGAGTAAAGACTGACCAGCTGAAGCTTTTGATTACCTTGACAACGGCCGGTACGCGGAAAGCTGTACCCCGGCTTCATGCGCCCGACATCAGTTAGAATATGCGACAGTGAGATGGAATTTTTCCGACCTCCAGCAGTATATACTGTTCCGCCCCCCCCCCCCCCCCAAATGTCTTCCTGCTATTTTTTTATATATTGCAGCTGTTGCAGTATACGACGGCGAATAACACGAAAGATGGAGGCGGAAGGAGTGAGTGGGTGCATATTAAAGAAAGAAAAAAAAAAAGCTACGCCTTATGACATTTTCAGATGGTCGCTGTGACCATTCGAATCCGAGCGGACCGATTCCGGAGGCAACTCTGGATCACCCAAGCAGGAAATATCTTTCGCTAGCCGAGCAGCCGGCTTTTTGTCGAAGCAGTGAGAAAGAGAAAGGTGAGGGGGAACTTCCGGGTAACATGGCCGCGGCCGCCGCCGATGATAGAATAGAACAAGTCACGAGGGATTCTTTCTCGTATTTTCCCGACCTAAAACGTCCCCGAGGAGAAATCTGGGGACTTTTTCTTCTCAATATCTGCGTTTGCATATGTACCACGGAGTACGGCGCGCTTTGGTCTGTTTAAACACTGCATCGTTTAAACGTCCGTCCAAGCGGGATCATAGCGGCCGGCACAGAGTATACGTAACTGCGAAGCGGCACCTTTTCTTCGTCGGCGGTTGGTCCTGGTCACTGGGGCGGACGTAACGTAAGATTTGCCGCTTCGCAGTGCGCCTTCGGTGCTCTGCCAGTGCCAGGCTTGTCGGTCGACAGGAGCCGGTCTTTACAGTACGTGCCACATGGGCCCGCTTTGCCTATACTCCGCTCAGCCATGAACATGAACTTCAGTATAACTCGCAGACGGATATCCTACAATGAAATTAATTCGAAGTAACAACGTGTCATTATTCATTGCTCTGCTCCCGCCAAAGTGGCATCTACCTTCGCCAGTACAACCACGGGAAAGGGCCGGGCCACGTGACGGCAAAGTGGCCAGATGCAGTCTCGGCTGCGCCCCGACCGCAATACTGGGAGAGCCTCTCGATGGCTCCGAATTGGACGATCAATGTTTAAAATGGTCCAGATACCTCTTATGTCACAGCGGGGAAAGCGTAAAGCTTGTCAGTAAAATTGTATTTCTGCCATTTAATTCTGCGGCGGTTTGCGGATTTAGAACAGTTTAAAATATTTAATAAGAAACAATGAGAAATTATTCCATGGTGTAAAATTTCTGCACCGCAAAGCACTGAAGGGCGGAAAGAAAGGTAAAAAAAAGGACAAAGGAAGAAGCATTGTAAGAGGATAACACGAGCGGTCATGTTGTCCTCTTGCAATCCTCCTTCCTTCGTCCTCTTTTGACCTTTCTTTCGGCCATTAGTGCTTCGCGCTGCAGAAATTTTACACCATGGGCCTAAACCAACTCGCCCACGTCGATATTTTTATTAAGGAATTATTCGGCAGAATATGCGTGAAGGTAGGAAAGAAAAAAAAAAAAACACCAGCGACGCGTAAGAATTACGGTATCTTACTAACGATCGCCTGATTCAAGTAGACGTAGAGAAAGGAAGCTCTTTTATGAAATGCAGAGACTTTTGTCGCACGTGTGTATAGTCGCCTACATGCTACGCTGCATGAGGGAGGCGATGAGCGATTGAAAGGCCCTCATAGAGAGATAGAGGGCGGAAGAAGAAAGGTGTGAAAACGATGGACTTGATATTTACATGCAAAATGATGTTCAATGTGTTACATTCAAAGTGAAGGCGATCTCAAAATGAAGTTTGGCCATTCCAATGTGCATATACCGGGGGTTTCAGCGAACACTTTCAAAAATTTTAAAGAATTGCCTGTGGCAGATACGACAATTATGGTCCGTGAGCTGGTCTACTCGAAGAGACGGACATTACTTGCACAAAAAAATTGAAATGCATATTCGACTAATTAACAAAAAATCACTAATGATGTTTTTTACTAATTACCTTACGGCGCATATCACAATTTACAGATTCTATCCGGGGATCTCGCAAGGCGGATCCACTAGGAACGAATTCTCAGGATGGCACCAGTTTCGATATATTAACTCGCGAACTTTGCGGAGAAATGCATTGGCGTTCCAGCTACTGTTATGCTTCAATGCATAAAACGACGTTTTGTTAAGAAAGTAAGTGGAACGATGGTGCATTTTTACCGCAAGTTTGACGGCGCATATCTCGTAAATGTTATCATCCACACAATTATTATTTTCAAATGAATATGCCTGGTAGTCTCGCTCGCTACAATATGTAAACTGCAATATGTGTCATAAAGTAATTAGTTAAAACTTAATTAGTCAATTTTTGTTAATTCGTCGATTATGTATTTCAATTTCTTGTGCAAGTAATGTCCGCCTCTTCCAGTAGAGCAGCCCATGGCCGAGATGTGCTAACTGCCACAGGCAACTAAAAAAAAGTGAGTGTTCGCTGATCGACACGATCGTATGTATCATTTCTTAAAGCTTCTCAAGCAAGGCAACATCCCAACAGAAGCAAACAACAAGCTTAAAGCATGCCGCTGAACGGCGCTGTAGCGTCAAACTATTTCATTAGTTTGGAAGTGACTAGTTTTGAAGGAGTCGTTTTGAAGTGAGGGAAGCTCACAGTAAAGTTGATTATGAAGAACGACTGAGAAATATGGAAGAAAGTAAATGGGCTGGGAGAGTGTTCAGGTATCTGTACAGCAAAAACATTGATTCACAGTGGAGGAAAAGAACTAGAAAGCTTACCAGCAAGTATACGGCCTGTAGGGTGGGCAACACAGCAACAAAGAACGTCAAGCGGAAAGTCAGAGAGGCTGAAATAATTTTATGGGTGGCGGCAGTGGAAAAGAAACCTGCCATGAGTAACTACTTCAGAGAAAACAAACGAAATCAGGACAGAAACAATTTCATCATCATCATCATCAGCCTAGTTACGCCCACTGCAGGGCAAAGGCCTCTCCCATACTTCTCCAACTACCCCGGTCATGTACTAATTGTGGCCATGTTGTCCCTGCAAACGTCTTAATGTCATCTGCCCACCTAACTCTCTGCCGCCCCCTGCTACGCTTCCCTTCTCTTGGAATCCAGTCCGTAGCTCTTAGTGACCATCGGTTATCTTCCCTCCTCATTACATGTCCGGCCCATGCCCATTTCTTTTTCTTGATTTCAACTAAGATGTCGTTTACCCGCGTTTGTTGCCTCACCCAATCTGCTCTTTTCTTATCCCTTAACGTTACACCCATCATTCTTCTTTCCATAGCTCGTTGCGTCGTTCTCAATTTCAGCAGAACCCTTTTCGTAAGCCTCCAGGTTTCTGCCCCATATGTGAGTACTGGTAACACACAGCTGTTGTACACTTTCCTTTTGAGGGATAGTGGCAACCTACTGTTCATGATTTGAGAATGCCTGCCAAACGCACCCCAACCCATTCTTATTCTTCTGGTTATTTCAGTCTCATGATCCGGATCCGTGGTCACTACCTGCCCTAAGTAGATGTATTCCCTTACCACTTCCAGTGTTTCGCTACCTATCGTAAACTGCTGTTCTCTTCCGAGACTGTTAAACAGTATTTTAGTTTTCTGCAGATTAATTTTCAGACCCACCCTTCTGCTTTGCCTCTCCAGGTCAGTGAGCATGCATTGCAATTGGTCTCCTGAGTTACTAAGCAAGGCAATATCATCAGCGAATCGCAAGTTGCTAAGGTATTCTCCATCGACTTTTATCCCCAATTCTTCCCACTCCAGGCCTCTGAATACCTCCTGTAAACATGCTGTGAATAGCATTGGAGATATCGTATCTCCCTGTCTGACGCCTTTCTTTATAGGGATTTTGTTGCTTTCTTTGTGGAGGACTACGGTGGCTGTGGAGCCGCTATAGATATCTTCCAGTATTTTTACATATGGCTCATCTACACCCTGATTCCGTAATGCCTCCATGACTGCTGAGGTTTCGACTGAATCAAACGCTTTCTCGTAATCAATGAAAGCTATATATAAGGGTTGGTTATATTCTGCACATTTCTCTATCACTTGATTGATAGTGTGAATATGGTCTATTGTTGAGTAGCCTTTACGGAATCCTGCCTGGTCCTTTGGCTGACAGAAGTCTAAGGTGTTCCTGATTCTATTTGCGATTACCTTAGTAAATACTTTGTAGGCAACGGACAGTAAGCTGATCGGTCTATAATTTTTCAAGTCTTTGGCGTCCCCTTTCTTATGGATTAGGATTATGTTAGCGTTCTTCCAAGATTCCGGTACGCTCGAGGTTATGAGGCATTGCGTATACAGGGTGGCCAGTTTCTCTAGAACAATCTGACCACCATCCTTCAACAAATCTGCTGTTACCTGATCCTCCCCAGCTGCCTTCCCCTTTTGCATAGCTCCTAAGGCTTTCTTTACTTCTTCTGGCGTTACCTGTGGGATTTCGAATTCCTCTAGGCTATTCTCTCTTCCACTATCGTCGTGGGTGCCACTGGTACTGTATAAATCTCTATAGAACTCCTCAGCCACTTGAACTATCTCGTCCATATTAGTAACGATATTGCCGGCTTTGTCTCTTAACGCACACATCTGATTCTTGCCTATTCCTAGTTTCTTCTTCACTGTTTTTAGGCTTCCTCCGTTCCTGAGAGCCTGTTCAATTCTATCCATATTATAGTTCCTGATGTCCGCTGTCTTACGCTTGTTGATTAACTTAGAAAGTTCTGCCAGTTCTATTCTAGCTGTAGGATTAGAGGCTTTCATACATTGGCGTTTCTTGATCAGATCTTTCGTCTCCTGCGATAGCTTACTGGTTTCCTGTCTAACGGCGTTACCACCGACTTCTATTGCGCACTCCTTAATGATGCCCATGAGATTGTCGTTCATTGCTTCAACACTAAGGTCCTCTTCCTGAGTTAAAGCCGAATACCTGTTCTGTAGTTTGATCCGGAATTCCTCTAGTTTCCCTCTTACCGCTAACTCATTGATTGGCTTCTTGTGTACCAGTTTCTTTCGTTCCCTCCTCAAGTCTAGGCTAATTCGAGTTCTTACCATCCTGTGGTCACTGCAGCGTACCTTGCCGAGCACGTCTACATCTTGAATGATGCCAGGGTTCGCGCAGAGTATGAAGTCGATTTCATTTCTAGTCTCACCATTCGGGCTCCTCCACGTCCACTTTCGGCTAACCCGCTTGCGGAAAAAGGTATTCATTATACGCATATTATTCTGTTCTGCAAACTCTACTAATAATTCTCCTCTGCTATTCCTAGAGCCTATGCCACATTCCCCCACTGACTTGTCTCCAGCCTGCTTCTCGCCTACCCTGGCATTGAAGTCGCCCATCAGTATAGTGTATTTTGTTTTGACTTTACCCATCGCCGATTCTACGTCTTCATAAAAGCTTTCGACTTCCTGGTCATCATGACTAGATGTAGGAGCGTAGACTTGAACAACCTTCATTTTGTACCTCTTATTAAGTTTCACAACAAGACATGCCACCCTCTCGTTAATGCTATAGAATTCCTGTATGTTACCAGCTATTTCCTTATTAATCAGGAATCCGACTCCTAGTTCTCGTCTCTCCGCTAAGCCCCGGTAGCACAGTACATGCCCGCTTTTTAGCACTGTATATGCTTCTTTTGTCCTCCTAACCTCACTGAGCCCTATTATATCCCATTTACTACCCTCTAGTTCCTCCAATAACACTGCTAGACTCGCCTCACTAGATAGCGTTCTAACGTTAAACGTTGCCAGGTTCAGATTCCAATGGCGGCCTGTCCGGAGCCAGGTATTCTTAGCACCCTCTGCAGCGTCACAGATCTGACCGCCGCCGTGGTCAGTTGCTTCGCGGCTGCTGGGGACTGAGGGCCGGGGTTTGATTGTTGTATTCATATAGGAGGTTGTGGCCAAGTACTGCACCAGGGTGGCCAATCCTGCTCTGGTGAGAGAGTGCGTTACCGGTTCTGGTCACCGGGATCAGGCCGCACTCCAGGCCTGTTTGTGCAATTTTCTCAACACACGTTTTTTTTTTTGTATTTTTTTGTATTTTTTGTATTTTGTATTTTGTATTTTTTGTATCATGGCTACGCACGCTTATATCGCATTCCGTTTCTCTACCACGGGTGCGCTTTAAAACCACGGCGCTGCAGTTTTTGCTTTTCTCTTCTTTCTTCTTCTCCGCCCTTAAACTGGCTCTCTCAACTACTACACGCAGAGACAAAGCAACAGCGCGCGCATTAGATCCCATAGATGAGATGAATATTTACAATTAGTATTAGGGTTATAATTATATTCGAGTGCTGATTGCCGTGCTATCGTTTGCTAAGGAAGCTTTCCCTGAAGTCTAAATATTTTAAGGCAGTTTGTCGTGTGCGTATCATGGCTACGCACGCTTATATCGCATTCCGTTTCTCTACCACGGGTGCGCTTTAAAACCACGGCGCTGCAGTTTTTGCTTTTCTCTTCTTTCTTCTTCTCCGCCCTTAAACTGGCTCTCTCAACTACTACACGCAGAGACAAAGAAACAGCGCGCGCATGCGATCCCATAGATGAGATGAATATATATATATATATATATATATATATATAGAGAGAGAAAACTATCAGTCATAGCTCTCGTAGTATAGCCCTCTGGGCCGTTTCCTTTTTTTTTTTTTTTTTTTCGAAAGTAGTCCTATTAGGGTTATTATAATTACACGAAGGTATTTCGCCCTCATCAGCAGCAGTCCTTGGTATAGTTATTCTGGCGGCTAGCTTCCCACGCTATGCGTGCCGCCATCGCACCTGGTTAAGCTTTTCCTAGACGCTAGAGTTAGGCTTTGTCCGCGCAACCTTGAGCGATCGGAAAGCGCGTTTCCCCCTCTTGGCCGGCGGAGAAGGGAAGCTTCGTTCCGGCCGCGAAGCTCTCCACATCTCTGTAAGGTGCCTTGGGGATGTCTCGTGCCGAAGATGCCCTCTCGGTGAGCGCATATTTCACCCCTCATCTTTTAAGAGGTTCAATACATACAAGCATTTGCCTAGCAAACCAGATTTTTTTTTCAAGGGAATTTTCCACGTCTCAGTAATTTCTCTCGTCGTATTCGAGTGCTGATTGCCGTGTTATAGTTTGTTAACGAAGCTTTCCCTCAAGTCTAAATATTTTAAGGCAGTTTTCCTAGCCTCTAAAGCCGCTCGAGTTGGCTCTTCTCCTTGAGCGGCCATTTTTCCTAGAAAGTATGCCTTCCAACTACTCCGCCCTTAAACTGGCTCTCTCAACTACTACACGCAGAGACGAAGCAACAGCGCGCGCATTAGATCCCATAGATGAGATAAATATTTACAATTAGTATTAGGGTTATAATTATATTCGAGTGCTGATTGCCGTGCTATCGTTTGCTAACGAAGCTTTCCCTGAAGTCTAAATATTTTAAGGCAGTTTGTCGTGTGCGTATCATGGCTACGCACGCTTATATCGCATTCCGTTTCTCTACCACGGGTGCGCTTTAAAACCACGGCGCTGCAGTTTTTGCTTTTCTCTTCTTTCTTCTTCTCCGCCCTTAAACTGGCTCTCTCAACTACTACACGCAGAGACAAAGCAACAGCGCGCGCATTAGATCCCATAGATGAGATAAATATTTACAATTAGTATTAGGGTTATAATTATATTCGAGTGCTGATTGCCGTGCTATCGTTTGCTAACGAAGCTTTCCCTCAAGTCTAAATATTTTAAGGCAGTTTGTCGTGTGCGTATCATGGCTACGCACGCTTATATCGCATTCCGTTTCTCTACCACGGGTGCGCTTTAAAACCACGGCGCTGCAGTTTTTGCTTTTCTCTTCTTTCTTCTTCTCCGCCCTTAAACTGGCTCTCTCAACTACTACACGCAGAGACAAAGCAACAGCGCGCGCATTAGATCCCATAGATGAGATGAATATTTACAATTAGTATTAGGGTTATAATTATATTCGAGTGCTGATTGCCGTGCTATCGTTTGCTAAGGAAGCTTTCCCTGAAGTCTAAATATTTTAAGGCAGTTTGTCGTGTGCGTATCATGGCTACGCACGCTTATATCGCATTCCGTTTCTCTACCACGGGTGCGCTTTAAAACCACGGCGCTGCAGTTTTTGCTTTTCTCTTCTTTCTTCTTCTCCGCCCTTAAACTGGCTCTCTCAACTACTACACGCAGAGACAAAGAAACAGCGCGCGCATGCGATCCCATAGATGAGATGAATATATATATATATATATATATAGAGAGAGAGAGAGAAAACTATCAGTCATAGCTCTCGTAGTATAGCCCTCTGGGCCGTTTCCTTTTTTTTTTTTTTTTTTTTTTTCGAAAGTAGTCCTATTAGGGTTATTATAATTACACGAAGGTATTTCGCCCTCATCAGCAGCAGTCCTTGGTATAGTTATTCTGGCGGCTAGCTTCCCACGCTATGCGTGCCGCCATCGCACCTGGTTAAGCTTTTCCTAGACGCTAGAGTTAGGCTTTGTCCGCGCAACCTTGAGCGATCGGAAAGCGCGTTTCCCCCTCTTGGCCGGCGGAGAAGGGAAGCTTCGTTCCGGCCGCGAAGCTCTCCACATCTCTGTAAGGTGCCTTGGGGATGTCTCGTGCCGAAGATGCCCTCTCGGTGAGCGCATATTTCACCCCTCATCTTTTAAGAGGTTCAATACATACAAGCATTTGCCTAGCAAACCAGATTTTTTTTTCAAGGGAATTTTCCACGTCTCAGTAATTTCTCTCGTCGTATTCGAGTGCTGATTGCCGTGTTATAGTTTGTTAACGAAGCTTTCCCTCAAGTCTAAATATTTTAAGGCAGTTTTCCTAGCCTCTAAAGCCGCTCGAGTTGGCTCTTCTCCTTGAGCGGCCATTTTTCCTAGAAAGTATGCCTTCCAACTACTCCGCCCTTAAACCGACTATCGCGGACAACATGAGTCTCTTTCCACGTAAGTGTGAGGCTCGGAGCAGGAGCTGTGGCGCTTGAAAGTAGCCTGGGGCCTGACGAACCAACCGACTGAGCTATCTTTCTGGGCAACATCGAAGGGTCACGAGTTCAAATCACCTGTTATGTTCCTTTTTTTTCTGCCCCTTTTTCTTTCTTTTTTTTTCTTTTTTTTTTCTTTCTTTTAATGGCTTTTCCTTTATTTTATCACTGTACGGGAACCCTCCTAAAAAAAAAATATATATATATATATTTATATAGATCTTCAAATATTTATGGCCTCACACTCACATGTGCAGGTCATAAATACCAGGTTCTCTAGCCGAGTGCCATCCATGCGGTATAACCGAGCCCAGATTGGTCCACCTTGACTGACCAAGTAGGGCACCACTGTAGGTTAAATGAGGCGTACAACTCCTGCGGGACCCGCCGTGGTTGCTCAGTGGTTATGGTGTTAGACTGCTGAGCACGAGGTCGCGGGATCGGACCCCGACCACGGCGGCCGCATTTCGATGGGGGCGAAATGCGAAAACACCCGTGTACTTAGAATTAGGTGCACGTTAAAGAACCCCAGGTGGTCGAAATTTTCGGAGTCCTCCACTACGGCGTGCATAATCAGAAAGTGGTTTTGTCACGTAAAACCCCATAAATTAATTTTTAATTTAACTCCTACGGGGACGGTAGAGTATCCGTCTCCAGTGCAAGAGGACCGTGATTCAAATCCCGGTGCCGCGCTATTCTCCACCGGAAAATACAAGAAACAATTTATGCTAGCTCAAAGCTCATTACTTTTCGAAGCGAGATCAGGATGCCTTAGAACACGCACATATAAAGCGAGATATAAGAAGGAAGAAGAAACATATGCTTGCTGCGGGAAAGCTAGGGAAACGATGGAGCATGCTTTATTAGAATATGAAGACATCTGCCCAGCGGTCGATTTAGGCACCACTGGCTTCCTTGAAGCCCTTGGGTTCAGCGAGAGCAGGGAAAAGTAAACATGTCCGCAGTAGAAGTTAGTAAGAGGCGATTGTAAGATTGATGGAAGAAAGGTAGGGAAACGACAAAAAATGGAGACGTACAAAAGCAAAGTTCACAATAGGGGGTCAGAAAATTTGATTGTGGGAGTTCATCGTGTTTTTTTTTTACTTTTTGTTTTTTAACCTAGGTAGGACATTAGGCAGTATAATAGCAAGAGCTTTATGGCGAAACCCACTGACCCGTTCCAAAGGGGACGCTCATAACATCCATTAATCCATCAATCCATCCACTCGAATCTGCTCCTACTATTACATTTCCGCCATTAGCTCTCCGTGATTGGTGAAACTTTTTTCAGACCTCATCCACTTCGCCATGTCTTTCACGCAACGTTACAAGACCGCGAAAATTCACCTTGTCAAAGTGACGTCTATGCACTATATGAACATAATTATGTTCAACAAATCTAAATTTCTTTTTGGAATAGCCGGAGATTGGTCCCGTTGCGAAAATAATAGAACATCCCTGCCCGCCCAGCTATCGCTCTGTCGTTGGGTACTCGGAGCAGCCAGCGAGAACGGATATCTTTGTGAAAAACAAAAATAAAGTTCGAAACGGAACATCAAGCGAGAATTAGACTATATTCTGAGTGAAATACCCTGCACTTTTTTAGCCTATGCCTACGCGCAACGAAGTTGCGTAAAACGGCGTTTGCTACTCGCGTTCTAGTTTCCCCCTTTCACTGCAGCAAATACAATATCCCTCGATTGAAAGTGGTACACCTCGGTAGGGGAGCCCTCAATTCATCTATCCACGCTGTGAGAAAAATATAACGGAAACGCGGCTTGTTCAGCTGTTAAGCTGTTTCCACAGCGGCTACCAACTTGCGGGCATTGAATTACATAGATTGGATGCGGAATCGATGCATATGTAGCTACGGCTTGAAAAATCGGAGTACTTTTATTTCGGAATGTATTCGAACCACTTTTGCGATGAAAGGTTATAAAACAATCTTGCTTGCAGTAGCGCGCAATTGTTAATTTATTTAGCTCTTCTGGCCGAAATAGCTCCTGCGTAAAAGGAAGGAGAATAAGAAAAGAAACATGAGGAAATCATCAAAGGTGATTATATAAGTAAGCGAACAGCGTTCTTAACCTGCTGAATGGTCCGTGGATCACTGAAACGCAACGGATGTACTAGCGAAACTTAGAAGACACCCTGTTTAAGGAATTAATGATTTGTTCATGATGTAAGCATGAATTTGGTATGTAATGTTTTGGACAAGTTAAGGTAAAATATTTTGTGAAGCATTCAATGATGTCAATTTGGTCCTTCCTAAGTCATCGATACTAACTGTCCTACTGGAACCACAGCCAATCGCGCACACCGCATCGAAAGCGTCATTAACGAAGTGCTTCTCGAAGTACTTGTTAGCAACAGCAGTCAGGTGACTTCTCAAGTTCCGTTTCGCGACGCTTCAGAAGTCATCTCCGTGCCAAGCCTGGTGGTTGAGCATTATAGAAAAAAATATATGTGCAGAAACCACGATCTGATTATGAGGCCCACCGTACCTGGGGTTTTCAACGTTCACGCGATGCATGGTACACGGACGTTTTTGCAATTATACCTCATCGAAATGCGGCCGCCGCGTCCAGGATTGGATCCCGCAAACTGCTGCTTAGCAGCGCAACGTCAAAGCCACTAAGCAATCACCGCAGGTCACATTCACAAGTACAGGTCCGTATATGTGCACAGTCCTTTATTAATTTGATATTCCCTCGAAGGGCGAAGCTATGGCAACGATCGCAAGCATGGGAGGCTTGTGCTGCTGCGCAGCGTAAACAGCACCCCGGTGGCTAGCACGCGTCCTACGTATACCCGACGTGACGGTTTCTCTAACACTTTGGTTAGACAAACTACGCCAAGAGCTCCGGCGGCTTCACGTGCGCGGAGCCTATACAGATGTTCAAATGAGAGCAGATGCGCGAACACGATGATGATGATAACAATGAAAAACAAGAAGATGATGATGATACTTTAGAGGCATTCCCTTGGAAACGAGGCGGTAACAAACAGGCCACCTAGCCTGCTTGAAATCGCGGTGCGAGCCACCGCGGCGACCCCTAGCGGTGTCTAGGATCGTCTTCAAAAAAAGCGTCAGGAACGCTGTCGCCCGTAGAGGCCGACTGTGTTGGACCGCCAGACACTTCCCAGTACTATCATCTTTACAACCCTTTCAGGTGTCCAGGCTGCCGGCCATAATAGTCGACGAAATTACGAAGTGATGGAGCAAATAATGCCCATTACAACAAATATACGTCATCAATAGCTTAATTCCTTCAGTATAGCAAACCTTTCTAGCCTTTTTATGCCTACTTTCCTAACCATTAGGTAGGCACAAAATGGCAACGTATCGCCATCTCGCTAATTTGCGTGATAATGATTGCCTGATGTACGTACATGGGACAGATCTTGGGGGAGCCCTGCATGAAACATTTTCGCGTTAAAAGCTGTGTTGAAGCAGCTTGGCTAGCTTCCACCACATGTTACAAAGGCAATAACAGCAAAGTCATCGATTGACGATGAATCTAGACGAAGGAAGACACGCAAGAATAAGGTAGCAGAAAGAGAATATAGAAGTAGTAATATCTACTTAATCACAACCGAAATACATGAGAATAATTATAAGAAATGAGAAAAATGGCCAACAGCGCCGCCTGCCAATCTTGCGAATGTGATAAAGCTAAAGAGCGCATGCTGAGCATGTGCTCCAACCTTCGACCCGCAACGATATGCACTAAGCACTAGTCTTAGACGCTTACACGACAGGCCGTTCTCGGAAGCAAAGGCTAGACTGGACTAGACGAGCGCTTGGGACAATACTTATATCTGAGTGAACATTCTTGCACATGCGGGTGTGCGCATACTCGCCTTCTTTCTTCTTATCTTTCTTTTCGTATACAGCAGCCAACCGGGATTGATCATGATTAACTTTCTCTCTCTGTCTCTCTCTCTCTATCTCTCTATTATATATATATATATATATATATATATATATATATATATATATATATATATATATATATATATATATATATATATATATATATATATATATATAGACACACAAGGCGTCCCAACTATTATGCACCAAGATTTAAATATATGCATATGCCACGTAGCTGGACACAACCAAATTCATATTTGTATACAAAATTAACATGTATATACTATATTGCATGGTACACGGATGTTTGCATTTCTACGTTGTCGAAATGCAGCCGCCGCGTCCGGGATTCGATCCCGTGAACTGTACTTCTAACTTGTAAACGAAGTATAAGCAAACTTCTAATTATATATATATATATATATATTTCTTTATTTCGCTTTAAAAATAGAAAAATTAACAACGGTACATTTAGCGCCACGCAATAAACAAGCAACTGCAACTTAATACACTGCAAGTTACCGTATACAATGAGGTTGTTTTACAAGTAGGTGCGCTTCAGCGCTACAAACCCGACAGATAACGCAAATGAACCCAATAAACAGTAAAATAATGTGTAAGCTGCATTCGCAGGAAAGCCCGTGACCAGACCGAAGAAATAACCACGCGCATCCGATGGTCACCTTACAGGTCAACCAAATAAAATTAGTTTTTCCTGTAGCTATATACCTTAGCGTGGTACTCTGGGCAAAGGCGTTTCAATGACGATGGAGAATGAAAAGAAACAAAGGAAGCCTCAGGTTGGAGCGAACGTTTCGACATGGGGGCTTACAAACCATGATCTGAGGAAGACATGTCTACTCACGAAGTCCTGACGAAGACAAGTCGAAACGTTGGCTTCAGCCTGAGGCTCCATTTGTTGGCCCACTGTAGATCACGTTCAAGAGCAACGATTTTTTTATTGGTATGATATAAGGAGATGTTTACGCACAATTTAAGGCACCGGTTACTCTATCTCTTGAATGGTTCTATCATACAACATATAGTGTTCAAGATTACATATCAAATCACCTTTTCACACAAGCACCAGGACTTATAACGCAACGATTTCACAGGAAGACTATGACGTAAGAAACACATGGTACATACAAAATACAAGGTAAATGTCCCCACAGTTATGTAGATAAGTGTCTCAAAAATACAAACGATACTGTCGCCTAGTTAGCGGTCTCACAGTCTCTAGTCAGCGGGTGTATACATACATCGTGTAAATCCATTATCACATATAGTCACAACAGAGCAGTCAAAATAACATAATTCAGAAACACATGCATATATACAGGGACATTGAAATGAAAGGAACAATAAAAGCGCTAATAACGACCAACAATTCCGCTGTCTTCAAGAAAAGTCTTTAGTGCTTTAAAAGCGCTTTTCTGCAAGGACGTTGTTGGCCAAAGACGCAAAACTTTCTTTAAACTGAAATGTCTGCGGTCTAATTTAATTAGGGTTGACTGAACTCGGCATCTGGGTGTGTCGTGATGTGGGCAATCTTGAAGGAGCTGATATACAGCTTCGTCTACAAATCCACAATTACATTCGGGGTTTCCGCACGGCCAATTCTGTGTAAGAAGTGCTTTGTGTAGGCAGTGCCTAGCCTTAATCGATGAATTAGGGTTTCCGTAGTTCTGTCTAATGACAATGAAAATTTCAATTCAATAAATGAATCAATATGGTATAAGTCCGAGCTCTTAGAGTTCTGGCCAAACCAAATGTTTCTACACATATTGAAAGCCGTTGTTCTTATAATGCAGCGTAATTCATTCTTTGATATTCGGAGCGGAACCGCATCATCTTTGAGGTGTGCTTGTCGTGCTGCTTCATCGGCTGCTGTGTTGCCAGGAATGTTACAATGCCCTGGTATCCACTGGAATGCTATTGTATGCTTCGCTTCGCTTGCCTTTGTGAGGTGTTTAAGTGTTTCGTATATTATACTATCACTGAATGTTTTCCCTTTTGTGCTGCAGAGTGATGTTAGAGCCGCCTGTGAATCGCTGAAAATTACCCATTTTTGCGCATCTCTTACTGACAATATAAATTTTATCGCACATAGGATGGCAAACAGTGCAACCGTTGTGGACGAAGTCGCACGAGATAACTGAACTTATTCGTTTTTGTTGAGGTGCAGTGTAATGAATGAAGAAGTTGAAGAGGTTTTGTACTGGAGCCATCTGTGTAGACGTGTATCCTGAATACCGCATATATATCTGGTAAAGTGCTAGTTGTTGAGCAGCTTGAATGAACATGTCTCTTTTTCTGAATATCCCATCTACTGAAAATTCGATTTTCGGAAGTGTAAGCAGCCATGGAGGTTATTCGACGTCTGAGTTCCAAAATTCATTTCTTTGCAATATATGAAGATGTTGCCGAACTTATTCATGAATATAACTTCTATCTCGTTTCATTATGTCTAGAGCCCATTGGTTGATTTTATGCTGTGCTTGAAGACGGAAATAATGTCGACATGTTTCTGTAGTTCGCATAACTGGAAATGGTGATTGGCGAGCCTCAGCTATTACAAGAAAGCTAGAAGTCGCTCGTGGAACTCCTAGACATATGCGTAATCCTCTAGCAAAAAGACTTTGAAGCCACTCTTCTGACGTGTGTGAAAGTCCGTGTAAGATGGGCTCGGAATACGCAATTTTTTGTCGTATTAATGCATTGTAAACAGTCAGCATGGACGATACTGATCCGCCCCATGATGTGCCTGCAAGTCTGCGAAGTTGAGCCACTATGGCATTGACCTCGTTTTCGAGTTTTTTTATGTGGGGTGCCCACGATAGCTGCCTATCAAGTATTATGCCAAAAAATCGATGCTGTGTGACAATCATTAGCGGGTGTCATTCCAGATTAAGAGTGACATGTTTTAACTGCCTCCGAGTGAAGGGCAATACAGCTGTCTTTGCATGTGATAGAATCATTCCTCTCTCTCTCAAAAATTTTTTAATGATATTTATGCCGTCTTGCAATGCCATCTGAAGTAGTTTAGCATTAGACCCAGATGTCCAAATACACACATGATCTGCATACAGTGAAAACTTTAAGTGTGATGGCAGTCTGCTTGTTAAATCCACCATGACGCAGTTAAAAAGAAAGCGGCTGAGTACGCTTCCCTGTGGTACTCCCTGTTTGACAACATGTTCAGCACTCTTTCCTTCACCTGCCTGAACAAATATTTTGCGACCTGACAAAAATTTAGAAATCCATCGCAAGGACCTGCCAGGCAGTCCAAGTTCTAACAAACTTAGAAGAACATGAACGTGACTAACAGTGTCAAATGCTCTCTTGATGTCTAGGAATACTGCTATCGTCATGTTTCCGCGTGCACGCTCGTGTTCCAGACATTTTATTATATCTAATATTGCATCCATTGTGCATTTATGTTTTCTAAAACCTACTAAGTAGTTGGACAACACATCCGTTTCATTACACCACCATTGAAGTCACGCGTCAATCATTTTCTCCATTACTTTAGATAAACAACTTGTTAAAGTAACGGGGCGGGAGGATTCAAGGCACAAGGGCGTCTTACCTGGTTTTAAAATTGGTGTGATTCGAGCGACTTTCCAAAAGTCAGGTACAGTTTCTTCTATCCATAAATTATTATAGATGTCTAAGAGAGCATTTGTACCTGTCGTTCCGAGGTTTCTTAGCATATTGTTCGTAATGCCGTCCGGCCCAGCAGCGGACTTTTGGCGGCATGATGCAATTGCACATTGAAGCTCGCTTAATGTGAATGTATGATCTAATTGAGGATGTTGGGCCCAGTAGCAAGCAGTAATTTTCTGCTTAGCTGACATTACCGAAATATCAAATTCGGCACATTGCGATGAAAAAAGCAGGTCTGGAAAGAAGCTCACAAAATTCATCTGCAACTATTATCTCACACGTGTCCCGATCGCGAGCTACAGCGAGAGCATGAAATGGGAAGCTCTGTATTACAGGTCCGCTTAAAGAACGAATTACTAGAAAAATTCGTGAGACAGACGTGTGAGGAGACAGCGTGCCACAGAAATCGCGCCAGCGCCGTTTGCCCAAATTTTCCATGCGTCTGCGCATTACATTGTATATTTTCTGAGCGTTTTTATATGCTTCTAAACTTCCGTTCCGTCGGTACGCTCTTTCGGATCGGCGTCTGATGGCTCTTAGGTGTTCATACTCTCCGTCAATCGCAGCATAATCTTTTGGAATTGAGACCTTCTTTGTACATATGTTCATACTATCCTGCAAAAATCCTGTAAATATTTCCACTGTTGCATGTTGATTAATTTGATCCGTTAGGTGGTACCGAAAAGCTTGCCAGTTGGTTAGTCTGCTGTAACGCCTGATATCATAGTGCATGCTAGGGTGATTTACAAGGATGGGAAAATGATCACTTCCGCGCGTTTCCATATCTGTTGTCCATCCAACACCATTCACTAGATCATGTGAACACAGGGTAACATCTATGCAGCCTGAATAATTATATCCACGAAGAAACGTTGGCCACCCATCGTTTAAAACAGTCAAGTTCCATTTATCTATGGCGCACTCAATAACGTTACCACGTGCATCACAATGATCACTTCCCGACATGATGTTGTGTACATTGAAGTCGCCACATATAAATACATTAGAATGAGCTATTTCGAAGCTATCCACTAGCGCTTCTACTGAAATCCGGTTTGAAGGTTGTAGATATAGATTGATCACTGCTATGCAGAGCTTGCCAAAGGATACTTTACATGCGATGAATTCCGGGAAGTATGAATCACTGGGCTGAACTTGATAAGATGGTAGGTCCTTTCTGACGCACAGGAGCACTCTGCTAACAGCACCTTGACAAGAAGTCTTGTATATCACATAACTCGAGAGGCGAAAGTCGTCATTGATTTCCGCCTCGTGAATGGAAAGTATTGGAAAGTTGTATTGCACAAGCAGTTTACGAAAGTCAGCACACTTCCTTCGAAGACTGTTGGCATTTCATTGAAAAATGGAGACATTCTTGTGGCGGTTATTCATGTACTGCTTGCCGCAGTTTCGGCCCAGATTGTTGACACAATAGTGCTTCCAGAGGCCACAAGGCTTTCACTTCAGGTAGGTTGTTTGCTTCCAGCAGAGCAGATAGGATTGCCTCAAGAGCTGCGAAAAGCATTGGCAAAATCAGTTGTGTCACCGATGTGGTGGTATGTTCGCTATTAGCTGGCGTTACTTCTGCAGTAGGTGCGTAAGGTCGCTGAGAAAAATGTTTGCGAATATTGGAGCTTTCTCGTGTATTACTTTCTGCCTGTTGCCGTCTGGGTTTCCGTAGCATGGATGCATAAGACTGGGCGCTTGACTGTGATTGTCTTAATTCGTCTCTTGATTGCACTGTTGGTTGTTCTCTTGAGGAGGAATAGCTTGTTGGTTCTCTTGGCTCTGGTGGTTCCGGTGCCCGCTGAGGTGGGTGATCTTGCACTGGATGAACAATCTCAAGGTTTGGAGCGGGTTCATTGCGTCGCGGTGGTCTTCCATGGATAAGTTCATGTCGACGCATTTGTGCCGCTGCCTTTTTCTGAGGGCATCCTGAGAAAAACGCGGCATGGTTCCCCGCACAGTTCGCACATTTAGGTTGAAGGAGTGACTTGCACTCCTTGTGGTCATGATCTATCTTCTGAGTAGATTTTGCACCGACGTGTTCTGCGGCAGGTTTTCGCCATGTGCCCAAATCTCTGGCAATTATAGCAGCGAAGTGCTGGTCCTAGGTATTCCTCGACAGGGTGACTGGTGAAACCCTAGTAAATTATTCCTGGAATAGGACAATCGTCTTTGAAAGTCAGAATTACCGTGTGAAGTGGATGTGACTTTACTGCTCCATCTTCTTGGCGGGAATACCTTATCAGTCTGCGTGCCGATATGACTCCTGCGTCTTTCAAGAAGTCTAGGAGTTGTTCGTCTGTGTACTGCAGAAGCACATGTCTTACTTTCCCAACGTTTCACGTGTATGACTCTGGGGTGAAAGGCTTGACTTCCAGGCCACCTACACTTGAGAGCATCAAAAGGCGTTTTGCGGATGCTAAGGAAGCAACGCTCACACTGAAACTTCCATCTCTGGTCGTCCTGAAATACTGTACTTTTTCTTTGGCAGCGGAAACTATTTCGGCAGACACTCGGTTTGGATTTACTTGCGAAAAAGTAGTACCTTCACTTGTTGGGCGAAAGACAACCGGAATGTCTTCGGCTCGCTTTTTCTTATATGTGACCAAAGTAAATGGTGCATCTTCACCCATCTCTTCTTCATCACTTAGCTCATAATTCGATGTTGTATCATCATACTTGCTGTCTTCTAGGCGAGGTTTCTTGCTCTCGGCTTCACCGTCAGCCCTTATTCCTGAATTCGCCGATGTTGATTCCGAGTTGTGGAGAACCAAACGTGCCTGCTTTATGAAGCTTTGTGACGTTTGCAAGGCTCCAGGCTTTTCATTACGGCCTGTAGCATCATTCATTTGGCTTGCTACACTTGGACGAGCATACGGCTCGTCACGATGTTCTCGGCTTCCGACCACCGTAGCGGCAGGGTAATAGCCAGGTCCTCAAAAAAGAAATAACGTACCTGTAAGGCGCCTGGCTCGTTGAATCTTCACCCGACGTCTTGTTAATCAATCGTCGTCAATGGTAACGGTAATGTCCAAAAAACCAGAAAACTCAGAGCACCACATAAAAACAGCGACCGAACAGATACACTTCTTCTTTTTCTTCCCCAAGTGCAATGATTCACTATGGCTCAATCTCAGTACGCTATAGCTGATGAGTAAAAGAAAAATTTGATAAATAAGCTAGGCGATTTTAATCGTTCTTCCATTCTCTCCTTATTTTTCTGCGCGCTGCAGGATTGCACCACTTATTCTCGAAGCAGGAATGAGCGACAATGTGTGTCGTGCTGTCATCTACCGTCGCTCTCTTTGGCGACGTGCGACCCTTTCCAAAACATTTCACATCCCGGGAACACTACACGCGAGAAACGCCAGCAAGAGTCAGTCAAGTGCAGCGCGTCCTAAAGATCGCTGTTCCTAAAAGTACAGCACCGCCATCGTTCGAGGCTGAAATTTCCGGTAATTAGCGATGGAGAAATTAATTATTCGACCGCCGACAAAGACCAGCGATCACTGAGGTAATAACGTGGAATACATGCGTAGGCGTTGAGAGAAACCCAACGCAAAAACGTGCTGGACACGATGGGCGAGAAGATGGATCGTTATTTATTAGCGCTTAATTCTAGCAGTCGCCGCCGAGCAAGGCGCGGTCTCTTGACGACAAATTTTCTTGCTACGGCTACATTTTAATTTCCTTTACCTCGGCTACCATGTTATTTAGCATGACTGCCCCCCCCCCTCCCGCAAGTGTATAACAGTGAATAAGTGCTGGTAAATGGAGCAAGGTTTTCTTTGATTTATAACTTCGCTGTCAACCCCATGCAGGACGGAGCGTCAAAACATCTGCGGCAGGATACTTAGTTGGCTGGTCAATCAATTCCAGCCTGCAAAAAACTGACACGATGGCTATAGAGAAGCAGCCACAGGTGCTTCCAGCGGGCGCAAAACACCATGCGAAGACGCACGTGAAAAGACAAAAATCGCAGCGACCTATTGGTAAACGTGTTGTGCTCGTGTTTACATACATATAGTGCGGAATGAGCATCTTGTCGGAACTGTGGGTACCCTGAGTGTGACGCAGACATGCAAGTGACGTTCAGAGGAAATGTGCAGGTACGAACTGTGCCCAACTTGTACATGAGGATGTATGTTATAACTGCAACTACGCCATTGGGCAATGTGTATATTGAGATTATATGATGTCAGAACTGTAAGCGGGGCGTATACGCGCGCCTACTGTTCTCGACAGCCATTGTGTAGACATTATTGTGGGTGCTTCAATCATCTTTTTTTTCTTCTCGTCATTCATCGTGGCACAGCGATACTAAGAGAAAAGGGGTAGCCGGGAAAAAAATAAAACATGCCAACAGCTCCGAAAAATACCTTAAAGAATAATAATCGACGCTTATGAAAGCGTGAGTCTAGGAACAATGTATTGGTCTTATGGTACTGGCACACTTGGAACAATAAGAAAAAACGCATGAGTCGATTGTGATGCTATACACTCAGACTTAGTTAAAAAAAAGCCAACTCACCTGTGCGGTTGAAACCAACAGTATACAGTTAACAACCTCATGAAGAAGCCTCCAGTATATTTTGTGCTTGCATAAATGCAGTAACTACGGTCGCTGACACGCGATAGTGGCGGTCCGTGGCGACATTTTTAGTGATTTCGCGGGCTTTCCTTTAAGCACAAAAAAAAAAGAAGAAAAAAAACCGCTACGCAAATGGTATACGCGTTGCAAAACACAAAAAGTGATGTTTTCAGGTCACCTATAAAAACCCTCCATTGACCTTCCGGCCCTAAACTTAATAATTATAAAGTTCGTTAATAATGAGTACTAATTAGTGTATAAAATACTGGAGACTCCTTTAAGAGGTTGCCAACAAATAAATACGGTAAAACAAATATGGTGCGTGTTAGCTGGGACACCGTATAGACAACGCCAGCTACGACGGCTTAAGTAACACCTTAAAAAATGAATGTGCTGTATAAACTACAGTTGTACCAGATGTGCGAGACAACAGAAATAAATAGCAACTGTGAATATAGCAGTTATTCAATATAACCATTCAAGAAACACGCACCTAGCACGCATCGGCAATTTCAAATTTGTCGTCTCAACAAAAACTTCGCAGTTCATTGTACCGATCGAAGCTGAATACAAGAGGATGGAAATGCAATCTTTGTTGAAATGGCATGTGCTATTCCCCACAACAGATGCATGCTCCAACATGAGTGAGGCTTAAAGAGCTGTATAGCCTAATAAGTACCCACTGCACTCGTGAATTCTCTTCATATGAGACTGGCTGTGCCAAGAGAAGGTATTATCTGCTTCGTCTGAACTGAAAAAATAAGCTTCGAGTAGAAAAGAACTCCGAGGTCAGTCACTTCGTATTCACGTATACGCAGAAGGCCACCGCTTATTTGGTGTGGAAATGAAATGCCATTGGGCTCTGCGCTTGTAAGACATTATTTTTTTCTTTTGACTGAATTGAATTGAATTCTGCAGTTTTACGTGCCAAAACCACGATTTGGTTGCTAGGCACACCCTAGTGGGAGGCTCCGGATTAACCTTGACCACGAAGGGATCTTCAACATGCCCCCAGGGCACGGGACACAGGCGTTTTTGCCTTTCTCCCTCATCGAAATGCGGCTGCCGCGACCGGGATTTGATGTCTCGACCTCGTGCTTAGCAGCGCAACGCCATAGCCGCTAAGCCACTGCGGCGGGTTTTTGACTGTTTAAGCATGCGCTTGTTCGTAGCACACAATTAAGCGAAAGCAGTGAAGTTCGACTGCAGTCGTGACAAGTATGAATTTCGTTGAAGACCTGAAGCGTAGCCACTGGAGGTGGCAATGCTTTACCATTTACTGCTAGACCGTTCCGGTCACGAGGTATCGCTACGTGCATGCGAGCTGTACTGCATGTACCGCGCATGCGCAAATGCTGCATTTCAAAGTGGTGACGATTTACTACAGCTGTCTAATGATGCACAGGCAGTGTTTGCCTCCCCCACCCACCTGCTAAGCAGGTCCGATTCCACCGGCTCCAACGACGAGCTGGCACATATCAATTATCTTCTGGCTGTCACTATGGCGAGTTCATAAATGTTCAGACTTAGTTCATACGTGTGTTCAGAAATGACGCCTAGATAATGGTTCACGGTAAAATGAAAAATAAACTGCTTGCTTGTTTGCTATGGTATTGGAATAGCTGTAAACATTTGACCACGGTCCGTGTGCGGTAGTGCTGGTGATAGCGTTCTTCGGAGTAGAAATGGGCGTGATATGCGTTACATAGCTTTGTGAAACGTATAACGTACAATGGCATGTCGTTTACACATACTCTATTCACCAACAGTCTGAGATTACTACAGCGCCGTACGATCGCTGGAAATATTCGATCCCCTATTCGACCCAGCGTTTCTGCGACAGCGCAGTAAAATCACAATCTTTCTGCAACAGTTTAAAACGCAATACTTAATAATGTTATGCTAATCACTATTCAATTCTGCAGCTTTTCGTCGAGCACTCTAAACCGAAAAGGCTGGTCTGTAGGCTCAGCCGTGTTAACTAGAGGTATCGCACAATGTTTTCTCTAATTAAAAATAAAGTATAGAAGATATTTAATATGGTTGGAGGAAAGTATAATGACCGGTTTTGCTTTCCTTGAAGTACCCGTGCGTTTAGAAGCGCAACGGTCTTGTGAAAGCAGGTGCAGTCTCCTACGAACAACAACAAAAAAATCGCAGTTTCGCCGGAAAGGTGAAGCATCGATTGCCATATCAAATTAATGGACAGCTATGCGTAGTAAGGATAGTATTTTTATCGGCCGTATAAAGCTGTAAGCATTCGCTTACCAACTAAATTAACAAGCAAAGTGTCACGCGAGCACAGGTACACATAACCACAAAGTACTCGATAACCGCGGAAACTCGCCGACAAAACGCTAGAGTGAGGAAACACGGCATCAGCAGCGAGCGAATTGACCTTCGTGTTGTCTCTCGCTTCAATGTGAACGAAACGTCGAAAGCACAGCGCATACGAAGCTACCGACACTCGGCTCATGCACTTTGACCATATCGCGGATCGCTTTGATGATGAGGGCCGCGTGGGCGCGCACTTTGTCCACAGCGCAGATCGCTTTCGAGATATGGCGTCCACGCGTCCGCGCCGTAAGCAGCCGCTGGAGTAGAATGGCCCCCTCTTACTCGTCCCCTCCACCCCGTGCCTCGCGCACGACAGAAGATGGCGCGCTGCTCCGCTTTCCTCCCTTGCGCCCGCGAGATTGAGCCGCGATTGCCGGCTGACCCTCGCAAGCTTTCACTCACACATGCGTACAGCCTACGCCGCGCGGTGACGAAGGTATCGTGTTAGGACGTTATACGGAACATCATGGCGACGGCAGAAATTTGCTTGAAGTGCCCATGTAATTGCTATCGCAATAAAACAACAAAGTCAGTGCGCGGCCTTGAATACAATCAGTGCCCAGCGTTGGTGTGCCTGGAAGGCTGTTCACTCCCGTGATAGTTTAATGGGAGAAGGGCGTTATAATGAGCGCGCTCATTACATATTTTTCGCAAGCTCCCTACTTACGTGGGTTTCACTTAAGAGTCTCGTACTGCATGGGTTTATCGTGCTTCTTCAGTTATTGAACGGCGTGCGTATGTACGTCAGTGCCTGGCAAGTCATATAAACTTAATCAGCAATACATAGTTTTAGTGTGCTGAATGCAGCCGGCTTCATTCGGGAGATGCCGCTCTCCCACTCCCTTCTACACATTAGATTGTGCTCATAAATCTTAAGCGTACTAAGCATGCGAAGGTGAGCTTTTTATGTTTGTTTATGAAAACTTAGCTGATGTAGCCCTTACAGTTCATGAGACTGCAACGACTTTATAAAATCGGCTGAAACGTGCAGTCGTTGGTGACGTTCTCCTCGCACGGAGTGAAGTAATATATATATTTTCACGGCTATGATCCGCGCTATTTGGTGGTTAACTTTCGACATTTGCTGAAAGTCGCCGCGAAGGTCGTCGACCGCGTGACGCGTCTATATCCAGGGACAACCTTGTGTGGCATTGAAGCAGAGGATGCGGCATGGCGAGCAATTTATTTTGCAAACATCAGTTCCCAATACCTCACCGCGTGAGAGATGACCACGTGAAACTTGCGGCCTTGCAATGGCAGCCTCCACTTCACCGCCGCACTGCAGTGGTCTAGAACCCAGTGAGTCGACTGGAGGCAAGTTCTTACGGATTCGTGATTTTAGAACTGTTGACCAGCAGCTCCAGTAAGCGCTGCAATAAGTCCCATGATTCAGCATAGACCAGTTATGTGATTCGAAATGATGGTGCTCCGTCATTGGCCGCAGTTCCGTGCTTTGACTGAAAGCGGTGTAAAAAATTTTCAGCTGCCCTCTTCTTGCACTTGAGATAAAAAAAAAAAGAAGGTCCTGCCCGTGATTAAAAAAATGAGGTTGAGGCCGCAGTGCAGCTATTGTGCGTAAGAACATCCCTCACTCATTGCTAGCGCAAGGCCCAGATAGTGTAACGCAGTGCGCCACTTGAAGAAAGGCCTTCGAGGTTCCGTTTGTTGGAGAAAGTGTACACAACATTTTTTTTTTAATGGCGAAGGCTCGATTACCATTTCGTAGGGAAGAAATGCTCTGATACTTTATTTATCTCCAATTTTAGAAGGCGCACGTAAAGAAAGCAAAGATCGTACAGGCGTACGTTGCATACTTGAGGCGTACTTAAACATCTTCGCTACGCTAAGGGAGTGCGGGAGTCACTGATATAATGAAAGTTTTGTTGTAGCCACGTTGAAATTTTAGCCGGAAACAGCGTTTAAACTTATGGTCGCTAAATTTCGAGATTTTCTTCAAGAAGGCCCCTCAACCAACATGCATTGCACGGCACCTCACAAACCTGCCGCTCAGTTCCAAAGCAGTAAATGAGTGGATTTCCACGCTATTCCAGCCCGTTTAGACGCATGAACGCACGAGAGGTCAGTTAAAGCACGCAATGTGTGTACAGGGTGCGAGTCGCTGTCCAGCAAAGTTGGCCAGGCGGTTTTCGAGACCACTGCAGCGCCACAAAGGTTGTCCCCGAGTGTAATACCTACGGGCGCGGCGGCGAGGCCGTGGGCGGCAGAGGCGTCTCTCCTCCCGGGAGGGCTGCCATCCGGCCTGCACGCACCTGGCTGTGGCGTTGCCCGCGCCGCAGAGCTCCCTGCCGCGACGGCCGCCTTCTGGACGGGCGCTGCGCGTCTCCCCATCATCGCTGCGGCCCCGTTGGCCTGGGCCCGCAAGCGCGTCTGGCGCCAGCCTGCACGGACCTGAAGAATGACACGGAGGGAGAAGCGTTGAGAAAATGCGTTCACTACAGCCTCGCAAGACGGACAAAACCCCAACCCCTCCCGAGCTCACTAAGGGACAAGGACTCACCTGGCGCCCACTCCAGACGCACTCCTTTCCCAACCCACAAATACGCACAAACTTTTACCCTGACTTGATAGACCCAGACTGCTCGCTATGTGGGTCCATAGACTCTTTAAATCATGTTCTCTGAGACTGAAGACGAGACGCTCCCGTACCAGATCTCCTGGCCGCTCCTCGCCTGAAGCGTGGGAAGCAATACTCTGGGACCCAAGCCAGGAGCTTCAACTTCGGGCCGTCGAAAGAGGGGAGGAGGTGATTGTAAGGCATTGCCTGGTAGCCACACCTCACTAATCCATATTGACAAAATAAAGTTGTTTCCTCCTCCTCTCGCCATAATGGCGATGCTCTTGTCCCACCGAAAGACACCATCAGGTACAAGCGATGATAGAACGAACATTTGTGGCTCCTGCGAAATGCACCTCACGCGCTGGTTTAAAGCGAGAACTTCACAGCGAGTTGCAGACTTTGTCTCAAGGTCATACATTTAATCGATGATTTTTTCGAGGATGCCGGATTGAGTGCGCGCCTTTTGGGTGGATCGGTGCAACTTGACGCAACCCAATAAATTTATAAATGTATGGAAAGAAACATTTTCGTCGGCGTTACCTTCACTTCCGTCGACACGGAATGCATTGAGAGGTCGGATAGCTGAAACAATGTGAGGTTAAGAAGTGCTCATCGTTAACAGCGGCATTGCAAGGAATGTCACGTCACACTAATGTCAATGTATTCCTCGGTCAGTATGGAATACGGTCATCGGTCGGTAACTCGACAATCGATATGTCGTACCATATAAACTAATGGTTGTACTATGCCACTCTATACAGCCGACGCAGTGTTTTTTTTATTAGTTGGTCATCTCCCTGAATGTTATTGCCGAATATAAAGCATTAGCAGTACTAAAGTGCTGCTTTCCTAACTGCTGCTTAGGAACTTAGGCACCGAATACAGCAGGAAAGACCGGGACAAACTTTCGCATGAGGTAGTACAGAGCCGCTGATAGATAAGTTGCCACGCTCCCGTCTAGTGCATCTCTTTTATTGTTTCCGTTGCGAGATGGCTATTCTTTCTCTGAATCTATAGACTAAATAACACTGGTGCAAACGCAAGTCATAGTGCATTACATGGACTGAAAATTTTCACTCTGCCATATAATTCCGCGCACGCACGCACACACCCACATACGCACACATACCTATATATATGTGTATATATATATATATATATATATATATATAGGGAGAGAGAGAGGGAGAAACTTTATTTGACAGGGACAGATTTTAAGGAGGGGTAGTCGGAGCCCCTCAGTCCAGGGCCCGACTGGCCTCTGCTGCATGCCTTACCGGGCTAATTAAAGACTTTTGTCAAGATTTCACGATGTGTGAACTCGTAAAGAGAAGCGCCATTCCTTGCAGATGCGCAGAGGGGACGCCGCGAGGCACCCTTTCACAGATATTTTATTGATTTCTTTTTTTTGCGGACCCATAGCTTCTACTATATATGGTTGGGTAATTCGTTGGATTCAACTTTTAAAGTAATGAGTTTTAAACGACGCTTCGCTGGAAAGGTGAATTTCTATCGCTGCTGTGTTCGAAAAGACATTTCTGCGTTTCATTCCCTTCGAAATGCGCCAACCACGTCTGGGAGCCCCAGCGGCGTATTTAATGTTCTCATAGTGTTCTCGCCAAGTTGCGACAAAACAAGACTTTCCTTCCCTTACTTTGATCGATTCTAGCACCAGTTGCCATTTTCTTCTTAAACCTCTCGACTGCAGCAGCGCACCAAATCTCAGTAGATTGTTAACAGTTGCCACCGGATCACGTTTGCCGTCGGTAATTGGTTAACATGGAGGCGACAAATGAACGATCAATCAGTCAGCATCGTTAGGGCTTGTGCGCAGCTCGTTGAAAACAACAAGTCGAATCGTTTTAAGAGGAACAAGGCCGCTGTAAATGGGTTACAAACGGGATTGTATCACAGAGAAATAAGACGGCATCCGCGGCACAGCAAATGTTTTCTCTGCCAAGGCTTAAAATTAATTAGGTCGTGCAGCTCCTCGGCATTGCGAAACCCATTGATGCCACTAGTATTCAAACCCCACCATCCTTCTTTTCCCTCATTCCAGTCAACCTATAACCATCTGAGATTCTCATTTGCATACTGAGTACATTGTAAACAATTTGAGGATGACGCTCCTCCTCCTCGTCACCTATTTCGGATTTGCTTTGCTCTCTTCCTTTTCGTCTTCATCGAGTTTAAGAACTGAACAGGCTAAAGTTCTCGCTTTTTCTTTAGAAACTTACTTGCGACTGAAACAAAGATCAAGTTGACGCACATTCATTTAAACACATGGGGGCCTTGCCGCCTTGTCTTCAGTTCTTCAGTGCCTTCAAATACTATACCGTTCAAAGCACGTAACTGTATGAGTGGTATCTCCATTAAGACAATTGAACTTTGACTGCACTGGCTAGTGCTTTTGTAAGCGATTCTCGTATATTATTCTAAAGCAAAACAAAAAGGAAAAGAATGAGGTGCTTTAGACTAGCGGATGCAATGGATTCGAAAGCAACAAGGCACAAAAACTGCCATATGAATATTACATGCAGTTACGTTTCCGCACACATAGAGTGAACACGTGGGCATATAAACAGAATGGTCCACACCAATGCTATCTACAAGCCTTTCGGATTTATAATGATATCGTACTTTAATGTAAAGAAAGGCTACATTTAAAAGATTTGGCCAGGGGTGGCCGAACTGCTGTTCAATCACCGGCTGCTTCGTTAGGCAGTCCCTTTCTATTCCGATATCAACGTGCGTAATTTTGAGCTAGCTTTTGCCAAACTTGGGTAGTTTTCACGAACGTGTGAATCTGCCTTTATTGAAAACTAGAACAGAGTTTCTTAAGAAGGAGGGCAAGTACTCAAAATGCAGTGCATGACGCAGGTGTCTCAAACTCTGCTGAGCACATTTGTGACTTTTTGAATACGCCTGTTTGGCTACCCCTGGCTGAGACGAACTGGCACGGCATGCGAGCGCCCGCGGCGGGAGTAGCCAGGGCAGCACTCACCCCCCGTGCGGCGCCACCGCCGGCGACGTGTGTGGGCGTCGCGTCGCGTCCTCGCGGCCAGGCGGCGGCGGCGGCGGCGCCTGGCGCTGCGGATCTGGCGCACGTGTGGGTGCGAGCCGCGCACGCAGCGCGGGAGCTCCGACGGACTCCAGCGGCCGTCCACGCAGGTGGCTCCGGGGGGCCCGTGCAGGATGGTGTAGCCCCGGCGGCACTCGAACATGATCTGCCGGTTGTTGCTCACGCGCCGCACGTACGGCCGGTAGTCGTACATTCCCATGTTGCCCACCAGTAGCACGCGGCCGTGCTCGATCGAGCCCGGGAAGGGGCAGTAGACTGACCGGGAGACACGGAAGAGCAAGCGCCGTTAGTCTGCGCCCCTCCTGCTGTACACGACTGTCCGTGAGTGGTACACCTGCGCGCGCCGCACTGCTTCCTCCCACGGCACCCGCGTGTGTCGTACTAACAAGGTCGCGCCATTGCCGACCGGCATGGGCGCACGCGACTGAACCGCGTGCTGTCATGCCGCTTCAGCCGTTACGGTAGGCGATGACGCTCTTCTCAGGCCACCAAGTGGCTTAACGGGAGGCCATTAATGGGAGAGCTTAATGAGAGGCCTAGTTGGCCCAACAGTTTGTTTTGATAAACATCCTGTAACACTGGACGACGGCATTGACAACGAGAACGATGTTGCAGAATGTGACAGCCTCGGCTGCGAACATGATCGACAGCGTTGTCCAACACGGGCGCCGGCGTTCCTTGCTTGACATAAATTTTCCACCACGCTCCTTGCGGCGCGCTACAATGCCTTGCTAAGATTTCTTTGTGTGCTTCCTTTTTTTCGTTGGGGGGGGGGGGGGGGGGGAGGGTAAGCGGGGAATTCTTCGTGGCGCAAGCTGTAAAGACGCAATTGTATTATTTTTAATTTCTTCCACTCTCATACTTGCACTGCGTGTTGTGCAGCCAATAACAGTGATGAGGAGCTTATGCTAAATCGCGTCCCAATCGACGTCTACATGCGCTATATAAGGCGGCGCACTGTACTAACGCTTCACTTGTGGCTGTCCTGAAGACGCCTACTTTTGCACCTGAAAAGGTACGCGTATGATAGCGATGGTAGACCAACACTGCTTGTTCTTGGGCAGGGGGGAGCCCGCGAGGGTCTTGCGCAACATGTTCTTTTGTTGGTCAATGGCTGGCCAACAACTCGCCTGTGCTTATTGAGAATACGATTCCCAACATATATTTTTTTTTCGTACAGTGTGACGGGGCTGTTCGTTGGCAGCGCTGGATAACTAGTTTGCATAATACATTTAATTCGGCCCCATATAATGTTAGTTACTCTCTCTATCTCTTTCGATAAGATTGCTGATAAGTCAAGCAAATCACACCGGCGTCTGGCTGTGACCTTATCTTCAAACGGGGCGAGTATTTAACAAGTCCGCTGGCCCAGTAATTTGATTACGTATTATCTGATATGTCGGGTGTGTCGAACATCGCTTTCAAGGCACGCAACGCTTCCACTAATGCTCCGCAGTTTGTCCACGACAGATGCACCAAGTGTACAGGGTACCAAACGTACCTGTCGCACCTTGTCGGTTTATCACCCACTACCATCCTATGACAAGGAGGTTGAGTCCGCTTGTCGTGAACATCAGAACCAGAAGAAAAGTAAATCAGGCGACGCCGGCGCGTACATGTGGTTCCTGCGCGAGCACCACATGTACGCGCCGGCGTTTTTGTCGGCCCATTATAATACAAAAACATGGTTTAGAGCAATGTAGAAGAGAGGGAGATATATAGATACATTATCGAGCACAAGGAGGCAGCTGGAGATACCCTGAGTCCGGAGTCCCCCTGGTGTGATTCTTCTCAGCGCTGCGGTAATCAACTCCACCAAGTATTTTTGCGTTGGTAAGCTTGTATGGCATAAGTCAGCCACACAAGGTATATGGCTCGAACGCCATTTCTGTTATATTCTCCGAGCACGTCTCGAAGTTTTTCTTACAACTGTTCGAGAAACATTCGTAGCATTTTAATAATCCATCGTGAAAGCAAAAAAAAAAAAAGTGCGCTGGTCGGAAAGTACGCGGCGTAACCAACACCAAATTCTCTGCTGTAATCGCTCTGACAAGCGGTTATAAATAACTTGAGCGCTAGCTCAGTGGCTATGGCACTGCGCTGCTGAGAACGCGACCGTAGGTTCGAGTCCACGGCGGCCGCATTCCGATGGGGTCGGAATGCAGAAACGCTCGTGTACCGTGCAGTGGGTGCAAGTTGAAAGAAACCCAGGAGGTCAAAATCAAATCCTCCAATACGGCGTGCTTCATAATAGGATCATGTTCTTTGCACGTAATACCCAATAAGTTAATTTTTAACTCGGGTAGAAGTATACTAATATCGATTTAGTGGGTGTAAATATATCGATTGTTAATTTACGAGATTTGTTGAGACAGCCTCATCCTAAAAGAGAATAAATAAATTTTAAGAAGGAAGAAAACACAAACGAACAAATGGCTATCGGCACACTATATATACAAAACGCGCATCGGGTCGGCGACGTTCCTCGCACAAGGTGCTAGATCACCCCTTGATCTTATCGTTGGTCGAAAGCTCCCCTATCGAAACTTTCCTCCGCCTAACAATAAATAAACAAACCCTCGCTCTTACGGCTAAGGTGGAGCATCTTGCACCGCAGGGTATATCACTAAAGCCTGAAGTGTATAGTGCGGTTTCTGTAGAGGTTGTTCTGTGGCGCGTCTATGTATTGCGGTTTCTGTATTATGCCCCGTTTATTCGTTTTGTTGTCGCTCTTGCAGGTCCCCGGCTATATAAAGCTAACGAAGTCTGGGGGCCCAAGCTCTCTCTCGGTGGCTTGTTGAGGCCATGGTAGCGAGTTGAAACACTCAAGGGGCCAGGAATGCAGGAGAGGAAAGCATGACTGAGAGGAGTCGGCAACTGTCGCGAAGTTTGCGCTCGACCGATCGGCGCCTCGAGGCATCGTCGCCGTCTTCTTCCCAAACGGTGCTTCGGCGTTCACGGGGCTGTCGCGTGCTGTTGCTCATTAAGGAGGCAGCTCCTCCGGTTTGGAAGAGTGGTGCCTAACTTGACACTTGATACGCGCCTAACGAGAGTCTGCCATCGGAGCGAGGCAAAGGAGGAATACGAAGATGCGCGAAGAGAGGGCGCGCTTACAGCCGAGCGGTGCTGAAACCTTGGGAGGGTGCCGCCGCCACCGAAACCACGGGAACGCACCGCTGTCGCCGCGAAGTCACTCCACGATGTGGCACGCGTCGCCTCGATCATGCTTATATATAACTAAACCGCGGCTCGTAGCGTGGGGTACGTGTTGCAAGTGCAGTCAGGGAGGGGGGGGGGGGGGGGGGGTGCAAAATGAAACTTTGCTCGCGTGCATTTGTCAGAGGCACAGGAGCGCTTGCAGACGATTCGCATTACAAAGAATAATAGATACTGGCACGACACGCAAGCCTCTTGTACTGAAGGCCCGTAGATAGGGAACTACAGATGGATGACGATGTCTCGAGAGGTGAGACGCTAATCCGAATAATATAGCCTCGAGCACATGCAAGAAAATATGGGTGAAAAGAACGTACCTGGCGACGCGACTCCTCTGACGCGCAAAGACGCCACTGGCTATATACCTTTACCTGCGATACTTGGTGGGCCCTCGGGGAAGCAACGAGTTGTTTTGTCATGACACGATGGCTGCCCTGTATAGTATAAGCTAAGAAATACGCATTGCCTTCAAGTTAAACTTTCATTTTAGATCAGGCCGTCAACCGAAGTTGTCTTGATGGCCTTTCAGCCGTACTAAACATCATGAATGTTTTGAAAACGGAGGTGATGATAAGCGGCTGTGAGCAGGCCTTTTGTGCCAGGTTTGTAATAACCACGTCTTATACTGCGGATCGACCTCATCGTCGTCCCTCACAGCCCTCCATTTTAGTCCCATTTCCTTTTTAACTTTCGTCTGCACAGGCTGTAGGTCTCTACCTCAGGTCAACCTCCTGGCTTTTCTAAAATATTTTTTTCTTTATTTCCTTCCCGACGTGCGCTCAATCTACCGTACCGAGGTTTCCTTGACAGTTAGGCCTCCTCTGACGAAGAAAAGGCATCAGATCATTTCAAATTGAATTGATGCTGTATTGATCTTGTTCACCAGCTTCAGATGTCAGAACAACACAGCATCCCTGAAAAAACAGCATTGCGCCATGCAATTTTAAGGGGAGGAAAGGAGGTTGCGCACTTTCGGACTCTTCTGAACTCTACTGTTTGACCAATATCTGCACAAACACTGTCTCTCGGGTGTGATAAAGCTCTACAACAATGCATGCTTGGGTCAGTTGGTGCATGTTTTTGTTTGTTCGGCATTAGCCCTGTCGTTTCGAGTCTTAAAACGCCATCCATGACTAGACGCCCCCGCCCCCCCTTCCTCACGCACTGGGCGGCCACCTCACGAGTACAAAGAAAAAAGCGTACAAAGCGTCGCTAGAGTGCGCCTCTATACTGATCCCTAGAAGAGTATAGAAAACTGGGCGAGTTGGAATTGGTTCGTGGCAAATAAGCAACAGCGCACTGAAAACGACGATGAAGGAAGACACAGACACAACACAAGAGCTGTGTTGAAGTCTGTGGACGCAGACGCAAGACAAGAGCTGTGTTGTGTCTACGTCCACAGACTTCATGGCAAGTTGGGCGTGCATGCTTCGTCAATAAAAGAACTGCTCACTGAAATATTTGCGTCTAAGCTATATACAGGCGTATACACCAACACGATGAATGTCTCTTACATGCAATTTTCTTGCGAGCATTCGCTTAGGCGAACATTGGGCAACACTAAAGGCCGGTTATAGCGTACCGATAAAGGGCGCACCAAGCATGCATGACAGCGTCGACAGCTCCACGAAAGAGGACGTTCCTATTACGTGAAGTGGTTTGGCAAGACGGCATAAAGTGAACGACAGCCACCGCAGTTATATATAACTGAAAGTTAATGTTCGCTTACTCGTTATCAGAGAGCTTGGCGGAGCCCTTTATGCAGCGAAAGGCAACCTGGCTCTCCATAAGCTTTGCTACTTAATTTCCAAGCTCTGCAAAGCACAGCTTGCATGGCAAAGTCATGTACACTGTGTAATTAGGTTGGCTTGGTCACAGGTACCGTCAACTCCTCCAGGGCCGTCGAACGTATCTTCGTGACTGTAGAGAAAGTAAGAAGCCCCGGAGAATAAAGCAGCCAAAAGCAGTCGTGGGGCGCAATTACTGCCGTCTTCGCACCGCTGCACAGCTTCTCCGTGTGGTCATGCGCACCCCGTGGCTCGAAATGAAACGCTTGGCTGGCGACAAACTGAGATTGCGAGCCTAGATTCAAACCGCCACGAAGAAAGGGACGAGCGAACGGAAAGAAAAGAAGGGTGCGCAAGAGAGGAACGCTTCTCGAACCTATAGTGCGCCACCCGGTCTAATTCTCGCGCCGCTAGTTCGATTAAGGCCTGTTTCGCGAGTCCAGTTGTCTGAACGCGTACCTGCTGACTCCGGCACGCATCTTTTCTAGACTTGTTCCTTCTGGGAAGCGCTTGCGTATGCGGCAACGCTTACCTTGGCGCCTCGCGTCACCGCTCTCTTTAAGCCCTCCCCGAATGCCTATAGCTTCGACTTTTCTCAAAGAGGTGTTCTCTCTGTTTATTTGAACTCATATAGCCAACTTGGCATTCCCGTTGTTCGTCCAAGTCGTCTTCTCACTCAGAGTATTTTCTTTCTTTTTTTTTCACCTACTCTGAAGAGTTCGGCTGCGTGTAAGTCTGGCTTACACGACCACTTTCTTTCGCCTGTCGCCAAGCGCGCTGATAAGTTAGCTTATGCATCAGGAGCCACATCAAAGGGCTTTCGAGCAACCTTATCTCTAGTCTGCGTCATACAAGGTCTCTTAATTATGTTTGTTTTCAGTAGCATTTTTTCCCCTCTGCGAATGCATAAGGTGTTAGCACAAATGACATGACCAGTTGTTTGTGAAAAGAAAAAATCGGGCAAGCACTGAAACTGCATCATGTAGTTAATAAAAATTTACCGGCAAGGAAACCCCAAGTGCGTATTTCTCGTTGGCACGAAGTTACAATGTAGGTGCGCGGAACGTTAAATTGAAGGTCAGAACTTTTTCTTTCGATCGAGGTGCAACCTCGCCCGATCATGTTTCTTCGTCTGATAAATAACCCGTGTAGAGCGTCGGCACAATGACTCGCAAAAATTAGTATCACACGTTAATTAACGATTTATTTTGGTCATTTGGATCAGATATATTTGGCCTTAAATTGACAAGTTGCCAGAAACCGGTTATTAAGCAGAACCTAATAACCAGCCAAATTTATCTCAACGAGCGGCTTCTGAGACATAAATAACTTAAAAATTATTCTGTTCTGATATTTTCATGTATGCAGCGTCACGGCTCAGTTCGTCGCGGCAAAGAGGGACTTAACCCTTCCGATTCGAATAAGGCAGAAGGCATTGTTTGTAGCAAGGCGCCGCAATGTAAGCAAGCAAGCAGAGAAACCAGCGAATAGGCGTGTGCACCGGGAAAGATACGGACGGGCGCGCTGGACTTGCGCACGAATGGCCTTCCGCAGAAAAAAAGAGAAGAAAGCAGCGCATGCGCGACACTATTCGGCACAGAACAGAGCAGAGGAAACAGTTCAATGCCACGATGTATGCACTCGCACATCTTCCGCGCCAACCAGCGCTGAAACTTCCCGTACCAACAGCGACGCCGTGACACGCACAGCCTAGCGAGCGCGGAAAACAGTCTTCAGTAGCGCACGCTGCAATTTCACGTCTGCTAATTCACTGCTAATCTTGAGGCGCACGTGTCCAGCTCCTGACCTGTCTGCGCCGACTTGGTAGAACGCAAGAGCGTGTGCACAATTTCCAATGCGGATGACCATAGACCACGGTGTACCGTGGATAGAGCTTGAATGGGCGCACTGGGCTAAAGGCAAGCGCCGACATAGGCACGCGTCTGTTATGGTCCAAGATGTTGCGTCACTTTCGCGGCCTCCCTACTGGACGGCGTGAGCATTTTTCAGTTGCACACTAAAACGGCCGTTGCATCTGCTGTAGCGTTGGTTCCCCGTGACGCTACCGGAGTTTTCTTTTTTTTAATGCGAGGGTTAATGCCTCGGGGCATACAGGGGCATGGGATGCAGCCGAATAAGGATGATTAAATTAATGAAGAAAGATTTGCGGATCTAACAAAGTCCAGGAGGGATCGATAATGTGGTGCCTGCGTCCAAGCAGTGTAGTTGCTAGGATTAAGCGGCGAAAGCCCCGCTGCTGCGAGGTGCCGGAGTTGAAGGACCGAGTGGAGCAACTGCACATTTTACAAACAGAGGTGAATATCCTCCTGTGTCTGATGGTATCAAGTTTCCGTGCTCACTTAATCTGTTGTTAATACAATGCGCCGCCTAACCTTTAAATAATAATAATAATAATAATAATAATAATAATAATAATAATAATAATAATAATAATAATAATAATAATAATAATAATAATAATAATAATAATAGTAATAATAATAATAATAAAACGTTTGCCAGCGGAATCTTGAAGACCGCATCCATGGAATAGTCAGCGCATTCTGTCGCATGCGATGCACTGCCATCTCCTTTTTTTTATTGCGCTTTACGACACAATGGCAAAGTTGATACGTGGAGTTCAACTTCCCAAAGCAATGAACGAGGTCACAGAGTACACGGGCGTTTTCATATACAGCCCCCTTGATGCGGCAGCCACAGCCAGAAATTGAGTCCGCGACCTCGTATTGAGCACCAGGATGCTATACTGTGCCACCGCGGCGCGCGTAACACTAGAAAGTTTCAGCCTTCTTCATCTAGCCTCGTCATGTCTTAAATGTAACGAGCAACTTCAACGAGGCTATTAAAGAAAGACTGTCATTTCGAGTGCGCAATGTATGGAACTCAATGGACTGAATACGCCGTTATGCGCACCTAGGTCGATTACCGCTTCATTTCAAAGCTGCCTTGCAGCACCATTGCTTCGGAGAGAGCGGGTAATGAATCCTGGGGTCTTTCGTTCTCTCTGGCTATTGGTTTTGTTAGAATAGGGAGGTAAGTGAGTTTACTTGCGGAACCGGTGCTTATTGGTGAAAACGAGTTAAAAAAAAAAACGATTGCGATCTACTGATTACCATTCGATAAACACGTCGAAGAAAGAGAGAGAACTCATTTATTTGCAGTTGTTGACTCGTGAATGATAATTCGTCGGTGACAAAGAGGACAAAGCAGCGTGTCAATATTAGTACGTAAATTTTCATCAGCGACATGCACCGATGTGTCCACTCGGACTCGATGTTTCCCTTCACCCCACCACCTCGTACTATCGCTGTCGCTCTGTCCTGTACTGCTCGTTCCGTCCGCGAGCTAAATTTCCCGTTCACCCTGCGCAAACTGTAAAAGCGAAATGACACCCCTGCCTTTTGGATTTGCCTAGCCCTAACCGGGGCTGACTTTCCTAGTTATCTCTTGCCAACGCTAGAAATAGGGGTAGGGGGGGGGGTGCCGATAAACGTACATATTTGAATATGGCGCTAGGTGGCACAGTTCTGTACAGTGATCAGCAGGCTAAGTGACTATTTGTCACCGTCCCGTTTCAAAGGGAATGCCAATAAACGACCACCACCACCACGACCACCACCACCACTACCACAATCATCATCATCATCATCATCATCATCATCATCATCATCATGAACGCGCCGGAGAATGCTTCAGCAATTGCTTCTTGCATGCATAAAGTGTGGCTTCATAAAACTACTAATAAATAGAGGCGTGTCACCTAACCTGAATGGCAACGGATGAAATCATACATGTATTTTGGAAGGGTGGCTGGACGGGCATGTTGGTAATGTTGCATCTTTGGTTAGCAGCGCGACGATCTACAAGGGAATTAAGAGGAGTGCTCTTTCCTGCAACTTCTCTTACTTCCCATGTAGATCGTAGCACTGCTATCCAAAGATGAAATTAGAAACTAAATTGTCTGTGCTAAAGAGCAGGAAAATACAAGGCCCGCATGTCAAAAAGTAACAAGGAGAAAATAAGAAATAAGAAAAACAAATAAGAAAGAAAACATTGCACCTTAGCCATTGGGTTCTCCACACAACAATATAAAAATTGAAGCGCACATTGCGTTTGCACGGTTAAAACGTGTCCTCAACTGGGAGCCTAGCTTAAAAAGACTCGTTCCTCATTTGTGGCTTGGACTAAGCCTAGCTATGAAGTATTACGAACGCAAGAGGCGCGATGCGTGAGTATTGGTGAGCGACTTTTCTACCTCCCCCCCCCCTTTTTTTTTTGGTGGTACCAGTTTTTCTAAATAAGAAATCCAGCATTTCAGTAAACGCGGCGTGCCTTCGTATGTCTGGCTCCTATGTCGACTGAACAAGCTGGGATTGGAGTTTTGCTCGGCCTACGCTGACACTGTTCGAACACACACAGAGAAAAAGAAAAAGTAACGTCAATGATGATGAATATAAACAATACGTTTCGAAGAAAAATACATACCCATCATCATCAGACTAAAATCACAGCTCCACAGTGAAAACAACGCTACACAATAATGCTCGCCGTGTTTCGGAAAGTATCATTTGCAGTAAACATTTGCAGTGACGAGCGCGCAATCTCTGCATCAGTCTAAGTACGAGAGCCCGTGTGCGACATGCTGGTCGTGCTGGGCTATCGTGTCGTCTAGGCTGGCGCAGGGGTGCGCTATATAGGCAAACGAAATGTCGTGCCATGGTTTCTAGACCTTCAGCTCACTCCACTCTGACGCCTATACTGTAATGTGCCCATTGTTATACCAGCCTCATTGGACTACTCGAGGACCTATCAAGCACCGTTCGACTCTCTATCTACGCTGACGACATCTGTATCTGGACGTCGGGGTTACCAAGGCTTCAGCTTCGCGCACGGCTTCAGGAGGCGGCCTCATCGACATCATGCTATACCTTCGTAAACAACGACTGGAGGTCACGTGGGAAAAGTGCGCAGTGGCGGCGTTTACCCGGAAGCCAATCAACGGACAAGTGATATCGCCCAGCAGAAGTCACAGGTTCTTGTGGCTTGTGATTCACAGAGACCTGTCCTGTACTCCTTACGTGAACCAGATGAAAAAGCCTCCGATTGCTATTTGTCATCTGTTTAGGTTACTTGCAAGAAAGAACTGGGGGGTGTCCACACAATCTATGTTACAGCTGTACAGGGTGTTGTTTGTTGGGTTCCACCAGTACAGCCTATCTGTTATATCTAACACCTGCAAAGCCAATTTGCATACAATTCGGAGTATCCAAACCCAAGCTCTGAGAATATGCCTTGGATTACCACGCAGTGCGTCAACAGCTGAAACTATTGTCATTGCTCAAGATTATTCAATCACGACGCACATCGCCGTCGAGACAATGCGTGCACATGTCAGGCACATTGCCGGGATCCCTTGCCATCACCTCGCCGTACTCACCTTGGAAAGACCCCGCACGCAATTTAGCACAACTGTCAGGGCATATTGTGCCTTGCTTAGATCGGGGTACACACCTGCGGCCAGATCGGTGTCTCCTCCATGGTGTTTGTGCCGTCCTGAAGTACACCTCAGAATTCCAGGACTTGAGAAGAAGTCAGCTCTGCCGCCGCTTGCACTAAAACAATTGAGCTCACTCCTGTTGTACGAGACATACAGTAGCCACGTACACATATACACTGACGGATCGACAACATCGACCAGTTCTGGCGGTGCTGTGCTTATACCGACAAGAGAAATGTCACTGCGATTCAAGACGTCACATGCGACGACGTCCACGGCTGCAGATTAACTCACGGCTCTGCGCAGTGCGCTCAATTTACGGACACAGAGAGTCCTAGTACACGGGCCGTGTTTTGCGACTCGAGACCGGCTTTACACAGCATGCAGTCAATTCTCCGACGTGGAGCTCACCAACGGCTAACATACGAAATTGCCAAACTTTAACACGATGTCAAGCAGAAAGGCCACGAAATTATTTTCCGTTGGCTACCTGGCCATTGTAGGATCAGTGGAAATGATGAAGCAGACAAGGTTGCCCGAGAGGCACATCAAGAAAAACACAGCGTTCCCATTCCTCTTTCCAGGACAGGCGCTGCAAGGCAGCTTCGTCACCTGGCCCGCAAGCTCTCTTTAACACAGTGGAACACCCCAAATATAAGGCGGACCAGGTTGTACGAACTGATCAACCCGTCACTCCAACTCAGACCTCCACCCGGGCTTCTCCGACGTGAGGCATCGCTTCTATACCGGCTGTGCTGGGAGTGGCTTTCACGAAGGCGTACCCTACTTTGATTGGAATGACCGACAGTACTGCATGTGACGTTTGTGACGGCGAAGAGAACATCGAACATTCATTGTGCCGCTGTCATCGATTTCAGTCGGAAAGACAAACGTTATCTATCGCATTGCAACGACTGGACGATCGGCCGTTGTCCGTGCAGGTGCTACTTAAAGACCGTCCCCATCGCTCGCCGGCCCTCAGAACTGTTAAGGCACTCCTTGCGTAATTTTCTTGTCGGATATTTCTGTGGGCCTAAGGCTGTCAGAATGATTACATAGTTTTCAGCTACGTCTTTTGTCATCGCACATGTAGTTAGAGCTCCGTTGTCGACCTCTATAAATTTTTGTAAGGCCTAACGGTAAGGGTATTACCAGTGTGACAAGAAAACACCCATAAGGGCGTAAACATTTTTACAGGGATGCGAGTATTCAACTGAAGCAAGTCGAAACGACTTTAAAGGATCAACCGCGCTGCCAATGGAGGCGTGGACAAGGCGACAGAGATATTAAAAGAAAGAGTTTATTGGTAAAATAACCAAAAAGCGATAAACAATAGAGTGTGGACGTGGAAACACACAAGCTAGGAGAGGCTACGCGCAGTTATGTAGGCGATCCAGAGCACCTACAGTATAGCCTGGATAATGGGCCTCTTACCAAAGTAAAGGCCCTGTGAGTCTGACCTGCCAGCTCATCGACCCAGTAAGCCACATGAGTTGCACCGTAGCACTTGAAGGTGACAGACTTGAGTTGCCGGCTGGAACTACTGTCTTGTTTTTCTTTCGAGTTCGTCCATTTCCACGCACACGAGTAAGGTAACAAAGCCTGGACAAAGTCTAGATCCCATGCATTTCCTTTCTTGGGATTTCCTCCCTCTCTCTAGGTTGGATCCAAGCCGGGTGTTGTGTGACATTTTTCACGGTGTACGAGTCGCATTACATATATGCATAAGTATATATGTATGAATAACTTAACCGAGCTTTCAGCCAAACTTAAAATATATTGCAATAAAACTTAAATATGGGCTAGTTGGTAACGATTCACTGTTAGACTGCAGCGCGCACGAGCGACGGAGACTGGCAGAGTTAACAATCAGCGCTTGTATGTTAAATCTGCTAGTGTCCTTCGTCAGTTTTGCGCACTGCAGTTCAAAATTAATCAAAATATATTGTCGGTGGAGAGTTCAGCGAGGTTTGCAAAATTTCACACAGCCCGCATATTATGCTTCCGGAAAGGTAGCCTGCCATTATCGTGAAAGGGTATACGAGCGAATATGGCCCCTGGCCACTTTCAGTAGTTGCGAGCTCGCGCCTAGAACGATTCACCAGACCTCGAATAAATCCAGGTGGCTTGGGCTGAACGGGAGCGCAGCGACTAGCAACTCATGAACGGACTCGCTTTTTAGTCCAAGAAAATCGCTAAAATTTCAGACGTGAATATCTTCAACAGCGACGGGTGACTCAATTGCGTCCTCAAGAGACATCTTGTGCCCTTCCGGTGCGTTGTTGAGCAGGTTCAGAGTAAGTCAGTCAGTCATTCATTGATTCAGAGTCAAATTAGTGCTGGCATCTGTATATCTTTTCCTTCTGAAACGACATCTTTCATTTCTAATTAGTAGCAGCCGTTCGAAGAAGCCAGGCGTGTGTTGCGGGACCAAGCTGTTAAGCCATATACAACTTTTCGTGGTACTCTCGGGTTCGGCTTATCGGGAAGCCTACTATATTTCACGTTAAACGTCATCGTTTTATCGCTTCAAACTATGACTGGCATGTAAGTATAGGTGGCACTAAATCCTCCCCCAGCATGCCTAGTCTAACGCTTCGTAGGAAGATTTTACAACTTTTCCTTTTCCAAAAACTGTATTATAAGTTCCCATACCACAGGAACACTATTCTACTTGCACCCAACTGCATTTCTAACCGTCTGTTCAACAACCTCCGTCTAAAACGCTTGCAGGGTACCTCTAATGCCTTCAACAAATATTTCTTACCTACTGCTATTGCACTATAGAACGCGCTACCCGACGATATAGTGAATGAAAGGGATTAAGATAAATTTAGGCACATATTGTCGTGTTTTTTAAACCCTTAACCTACCACCACTACGCTGTTACTCTAACGTCTACTTTTTGTACGGCTTTGCTATACTGCCGGTCGTGCTGCCAGTTGTACTGCCGGTTGTGCTACCAGATGTAGTTTATTTATTTTTTTGGTCATCATCTTCTAGCATGCATGCTAAGTTTTGTTTACCATTGTATTAGTAAGGTGACCATAATAATAACCATAATGCTTATTGATGCCTCCCCCTCCCCTTATGTAATACCCTGAAAGGGATATTTAAGTGACCATAAATAATGATGATGATGATGATGATGATGACGATGATGATGATAACATTTTCGGCGCACTTGCACTAAACACTTAACGATATATGCTTATTGTTAAAAGCAGCTGGTACATAATATAACTTTGGTCTCGCAGTGCTGCTAACTTAATATTCTGTATGGTCAAGAGTCGAGACTGATACCGTGGATTAAATATATTTTCCAGGCGGCTAGCTGCAGAGCAAGTTCTCCTGCTTTGCGGCCTACAAGGCACAGAAAAAGAAAAGGCATAAAAATCGCTTATTTACACGAAAGAGGTTGCAAAAGCTGCGCGTGCAACTTTTCATATGCACTTGAAGGGCTGCTCGTCATCCACCAAGAAACACTCGACCTACTTTCAGCAGTCCTGGACGAACGGACGCGGAGGCAGCTGCGGAAGCACCCGGCGCCGCTACTCCACAATCACCTCGAATCCAACCGCGTACTTTCGCATAGCCGTCAAGTAGCACAGAAGACTTCATGCTTCGAGCGGAACCGGAAACAGATTGCCATACCATCGGAGAACGCGCCAGCGTTTGCGCCAGCAACACCCTGCAGCACTTTCTCCGAAGACGTTCAATTGCAGCGCGAGATTTACTGCAAATGAACTCTTTCTTCCTCCTTCTTTTGAACATGCACAAAACGCTTTTCAATACGGCGATTCGCTCTTAAACAGATTTCTAGAACGAGAGCAAGTGGCAAAAATTTTCCTCTCAGAGTCCTGTGGGGCTGCGCCTCTGCCGGTCCCCCTTTCACTCCAGAGGAAATGATGAGGCTAATTAGGGCCCAGGATCAGACCTCTCAAATCCTGGCAGTCCAGAGGGCTCGCGAGAGGGCCGTCAGGTTTCACCTGATGGTCCCCGAGTGGGCCTAGCCAGGTGACGTGGAGTTCGCTTACGTCTATAGTGGACCAAATAAAGTTGTTTCGCTCACTCACTCACTCACTCTCAGAGAAAAGAAGTAATATAACGCTGCGTGTCACGTGCGGCGCCTCAAAAGAAACTAAGTCGGTAGCTTGAATGAGAAACTTCTGTCTAAGGGAGCGCTCCGAATAAGTTTGCACGCGTAGCACATTTATGGTCACATGCATCACAGATGAATTACTTGCGCTCGAATCGAAATAACTGCCTTCCTGTCTTCCGTGAGCGGTGCACGAGGTATTCCAATACAAAGGAGACGCTGACGCAATGGTCACTGGCATGTATGTCTTACATTCCATCAGAAACCGTGTAAATATTCGCTTATATGCTATACATGTACAGTATACGTGTGGAAAAGACAACTTGTGCGCGATATTTTAGAACTGGATGAAGAAAGGTAATGAAATTAAAACATTTTTTTCTTCATTTTTTTAAGGAGTAGTAGTATTAATAGAAATCACTCGCTATCTCGCAGCACTTAATGGGAAAAAAGAACCATGCGGGTCCCACGCACTGTGGGAATCGATGTAAGCAAAGCTTTCTGCGCTTTCTCGTTGATTGACGATAATTGGTGGTGATAACGGTGAGTGGTTAATTTCTTCAGCGTTTATTGCCATACTAGAGAGGCGGGTCGTTGAAGGTTGCCTTGTGTGTGCCCGAATGCTGTTTGTTTGCGTAGCACACAGAACCCACAGCGAGACGTGTTTCCTTGAGCCGTTCTTGCGCGCCATTGTTCACAGTGGCCGAGAAGGTTAGCAATGTCATTGCCTCACACGGCACGCCGCATCGTGGCAGAAATTTTAAACTTTATTTGAATTATGGGGCTTCACGCATGAAAACCAGAAATGGATTATGAAGCACGCCATAGGGGGCGACTCCCGGTTAATTTTGCCCACCGTCAATGGCACGAAAAGCGATCCGTGCACTAGTGCAATACTTGAAGTGCACCTGCTTAGGAGACCGTTTATAGTGTCCCTGTGTATAGTGTCCCTCCCGCACGCACTCAGTGCTTACTCTTTCCCTTTTTTCCTCTTTCTATTCCCTTTCCCCCCAGTGTAGGGCAACAAACCGGGTGCTCTTCTGGTTGACCTCCCTGCTTTTCCTGTCCTTGCTTTCTCTCTCTGGGGTTCCTTAACGTGCATTTAAATCTAAGTAAATCAGCGCATTGCTCGAGGTCGAGGTTTCGTCCCCGTCGAAATGCGGCCGCCGCTTGCCGGGATCGCAACTACCACTTTGAGCAATGCCATAACCACTTAGCAATCGTGGCCGGCACAGAATTCTTGACTTGCGGGGCGACCGCTTGCGTAGTATCTTCCTGCTTTAACGCAGATTTACGTCCGTACGCCCTGCGTCAGTTGTCCGCTGGGTAAATTTAGTCGGTGCTTATTTTTCAGAAACAGCAGAAACGTACCGTATGGGATCGCACTGCACACTGAATTTGCATTTATCCAGTTTGTCCGCAACTGTTACCATATCTAGTAGTAGCGTCTCGTTTATTGAAGAGACCCCAAACGAGGCGTGCATTCTGACGTCTCCTTTCCCCTGCCTCGCGCTCCCCCCATGTGTGCGAGCTGCCACAAGTTAAGAGTGGGAACTCATTTCGTGACTTTGTCGGCTCTGTCCATTCTCAGCCTCCTCTTATCACGTCCTCTTTACCATTCTATCTGCCTCCCCTCTGGACTGTTGCGCGTGAGTACAAAGGCAAACTCGGCACCTTGTGCAATGCTATGCCACGCATAATTACGGCGGTCTAGTGGGTAGTGTGGTGACGCCCAGGAAGCTCGAGAGGTCATTGTGCCTATGCGTGGGAAAGGTCTGATAGACCCCAAACGAGTTTTTGACGTCGCCTTGCCCCTCCGCAGCGCTCCTATTATGTATATTGACAAGTGTACTTGTTTAGCTTTCTCGGGTGACTGATTTTCACCGGATAACAAATGTTAAACGTTATCGATCAGCGCAGTATGCGCCTGCATGTATCGCAAGTTTCTCGAATGTTATCGATGGTTCTATCCGTTGTCTGTCGCCACCCAACCTTGTGTAATCTGATTTTATGCGCCACGCGAATGGTGTAGTTCTTTCTGGAAGACACACGGGCACCAGTGATTACGCTGGAACCTTCGACGACTCATGTATAAAAGACGACGCGCTTGACCCATTCACCAGATTTTTGACGATCGCCGACTCTGCTCGCCGCTATCGTAGTGCTTGAATATTGCTTGTTTTGCGTGGCGCAAGTTCGCCATATAAAAAGTTAAATTTGTAACTCACAGTTTTGACATTCTGTCGTTCTTCACCGTGACTACCACGTGACATCTGGTGGAGGTGCTTTTGCGTTAACGAACCGGACCCCTTTCCCCAAAGCCATGACCCAAGCCCAAGCCCCGAAGATAGCATCAACGTCGCCCTGGAGCATTGAGCTAGCTTCAGGCTACAAAACCTGCCCCCGGAGTTCGGACTTCTACGCATGACAACCAGGAAGACGAACACCAAATCGAGAGCCACGATGACGGACTCAGCATAATCCGCAGTCATCGTACTTCGACTGAGCCCAGGGTGCCACGTAATTTCCGTGCATCATCACTTGAAGATCTCGAAACCTGGCTGAAAACATACGAGAGGACCGCGACTTTCAGCAACTGGAGCGCCGAGAACAACTTGCGCCATGTCTATTTTTTTTTTTAGGTGACGCTGCTCGGGCCTGGTTCGAGAACAAGGAGACCGCACTAACGACGTGGAACCCATATTGTGAGAAATTCTTGAAGACCTTCACGAGTGTCGTACGAAAGGAAAGGACCGAAGTTCTCGTGGAAACCCGTGCGCAGCTCCCGAACGGGAACACTGATGTCCACAAGGAAGAGAGGGCCCACCTGTTCGGCCACACCGACCCAGACATGTCTGAGGACAAGAAAGTTCGCTTCGTCAGGCGGGCTGTGAAGCAAGAGTTTCCCGCCGGATTGATTCGCAACCCACCCAAGACCGTCGCAGAATCTTGCGCTGCGTGCCAGACAGTCGCAGTGGCAAAATTGAAGGAAGGGGCGAAGAAAGGTTCACTTTAAGAAAAAAATCAGCGCAGGCGTTCTTAACCACACACGTTTCTGCGTTCTCACGTAGGATCTCGAGTCTGTTGACTGACCCAGTTTGATGCCATAAGCAGGTAATTTCAACCACAATTATTTTGGTGCTGACAACTAATCTCTCAAGAATACCTTACCCCGATTCAAGTTTCTCGTTCCGTTCGTCAGAATGTAGCCAAAGTTTATGTAGATCATGCCGTTCATTTTATTAATTAACATGCTGTGGGTAAAAAATTTCTTCGTAACAATATCGACCAATAAATTACGTTTATCCTAGCTTCTCGTTGCACCCGCCGCGATGATTCAGTGGCTATGGCGTCCAGCTGCTGAGCACGAGGTCGCGGGCTCGACAGCCGTGCGCGACGGGCACATATCGTTGGGAGAGCCACGTCAAAGAATCCCAAGTAATCAAAATCTCGTACATTTCGGAGCCTTATGCTATGGGTTACCTCATTGCCCCAGTGTTGGGTTGGGAAGTTATACGGGTGTCACACGGTACTTTCGATAGCTATCAACTCCGATCGGGCCCGATCGCGATCGAAAATGGTCCGTGCGACATCCGTATAACTGTCCATTTCAGTCACTTCTTGCTGCCAGCAGATTCGCGTGCGCGATATGAACGCTCGTAAGGTTCTAGCTGACCGAACAGCGCGGCATGCGCGTCGCGCAGAAGGCCTTGGAAGGTCAATTCCCTAGAATGGATACGTGCCACTGTGACAAAAGGGCTGCAGAGACCTTATATATAATTAGTTATGTGTCGTACTTCATTGTGCATACACTTTTCATCACCATTCTTCCCTCGACAAGCATCATATACCTGGAGTAAAACAGTGCCAGAGAACACAAGGGACCAGACGAGGAGGAACGACACGTACACAGGGCGCTGTGTCTCTGGCGCTGTTTTACTACGGATATGAACCAACTAGGCCAAAAATACGTCTTAACCATCGTATATCGCTTTCGTACTTTTGATGCAGACAGCTGGCAGCAAGCGACGAGACTTGCTCATGTCATTCGCTAGTGCTGCCACCTCGCGGGCTCAAATAAGCTTCTTGTCATGTTCCGTTCCTGGGTAAACTACACGATCACTGTAATTGCGTGCACTTTATATTCGAAGAAAGTTACTATCGGCGGACAGACCATACTTGTGAAAACTACGTGCTGTCCTGAATGAACGCTCCTGCATGCCAAATTTACGAATAGTATAGGCACATTTCGTTATAGTGAAAAGGAGGTCCGATTATAAGTATAAATGCGCGTGTGTGCGTGTGTGCGTGTGCGTGTGTGCGTGTGCGTGTGTGCGTGTGTGTGTGTGCGTGTGTGCGTGCGTGTGCGTGCGTGCGTGCGTGTGTGCGTGCGTGCTGCCATGATGCACTCACTGTACAGTGGTATAGTATTTCCAGCTGTACACCAGCATGGTTATTTAAGATGTGTATCAATTCTCCGAACTGTACGACATGCGACGAGACAGGAGACATTTGACACTTTCTATGGTCGAGCCCTTTCCGCATACGTGCTGCAGCAGCTTGTGTTCCCCGACGGATCAGTCATAGCCCACAAAGAAGCCTTAAGTCTCCTTATCGCATTCAGAAGACAGACTGGTCTGATCGACATGTGGTAAAACACCACTGATTCTATAAGAGACGCTCGGGCGTCTCCACGCGTTGTTGACAACAAAGAACTTAGCCTTTACTATCGATAAGTTTTCCAGAAGCATTAAAGGGACCCTGAAACGATTTTGACCATTTTGTACAAATGTACTGAGTCGTTAGAGTAGGTCCATCTGATCATTAATTGACGCATCTAAGTGCTCCGGGTAAGGCGTGTAAATTGTTATAAGGTTTTAAAAATGCACATCGCTGCCGATCGCAGCACACTGCTCAGCGGAATATTAATCCGCCCCTACCCATATGATGTAAATCACCCATACGACGTCAGTGGGGCGAGCTATCCGATTGGCTGACCAGGGTGCGTGATCGATAATTTTTCCTTTATGGTGAACAAATGATGTTCGTAATAGTTGGAATGTTAGTTAACTTGTTTTTATAAAAGGAAAGTAACGGAAAGAGAATGCACAAGAACGATTTTTCCGTACACTTAAAAGCACTTCCGGCACACAGCAAGTGTCGTCTGCTTGTGTTACAACTTGCTCCGTCTTTGACAAGAGCTCCGCCGTCAGTGTCGGTCTGCCTTTTCGTGAGCGCTATGATTCGACTTTGTTGCGTTGTGGACTGCAAACATAGCGACTGGCAATATGTCAAGCTGCAACATGTGTCCCTCTGCAAGCCAGTAGACGAGCGGACTGGCTGCAGCGCATCGGACTGCCGCTATCCGATCGGCACCAAGATTTGCGCGATTGCGGCCGTCACTTTACACCGGAAGATTACTAACGCAATAGCGTTTCGCGAGTCCGGTATTAGGGTAAACGCAAGCGCAAGGGGACAGGGCCTGGCCGTGTCCCCTTGCGTGTCGTTTCAGGGCATGAAGAGAAGCGCACATGTGAATGGTCTGCATGGTGCAGCCACCTGGTGGCACAGAGCTCAACCCCACACAGTAGCAGTAACAGAATGTATTCTTCTTGGCTGCTGGTGTAAATTTTTCGCATGAGTGTAATCGTTAACACGTTGTTTTTGTAATAAATGTTTAAAATGCTTTACACTTGGTTAGAACAATATTAGCTCTTTCTTTGGCTGGTTAAGCTCAGCGCCAACGGGTGGCTGGACCATGGAGACCGATCAGGCAGCTCACGTACGTCTACGATAAAGTTCCTTCATTAGCTTGAGTTTATGCCTCCGCCGTTCCATCGAGCTAATGTGTGATTACCGGAATATCAGACACGTTCGGCGCTACGACAGAATGATCGCAACGCACGCTGCTTCGATAGCTCTCGCTTAGGGTCGACGGCCAAGCGGCTAGCAGAAAGGTTCTCGCGGGGGGGGGGGGGGGGGGCTCCAAAGAAACCGGAAGTGGACGATGTGACGTCGCATCGTGACGCAGAACCAGTGAAGGCGAAGCTTAGCCCCGATAGCTCGGCGAACGAGTTGAGGGGGAAAAACATGGCTAGGGAGGAGAGTAACTTGTAATCGCTTGTAGCTCCATTAATACGTAACGCTTCACTTAAATTGTGGTGCGAATGTTCTACTTAAGCTGTACCCTACTCGTCTACAAAATTTGTCCGAACCGTTTCAGGGTCCCTTCAAATGCGGAAAGAGAAACATAACGGGGCTCCATTTCGTCTAGAGAAGAGAAATACTGAAACTGTAACATTTTACTACACGAACGCGTGCGGCAGCATGTGCCACTTACGATGATTTGCAGAGGCCGAAGGGGATCATTCGCAAGCGGATGTGGCTCCTGCCTGTCGCCTACGTGCTATTTGAATGGACTGAGCTGTTCGCATGCCGGCTTGTCGCAGAGATGCTGCATACTGAAAATATAGAATGCACACACTCCACTAGAGACCGGCGCGTGCGTGCCTAAGCGCCCTGAAATCGTTTTAGAACGGTGCGTTCGCGCATCGTCTGTCGCTCCACTTGCCGTTGGAGCAGATGCACATGCCCGTACGGGGCAGCCTCCGATGTTTACGCACGCATAAGCACTCAGGCGAACAAGGATCTCTTGGAGCTCGAGCGCGCTGTTCTCTCTCGTAATGGCTGCTCTCAGGGTAACTCTCGGCAGATTTCTCTCTTCAAAGCGCTGTGCAAGCACATCGCGTACAAGGAAAGACCCAAGTGCCCGACAGTTAAGACCATCTCAGCACGTGCTGCTAAGTCGCTTTCGAGAAGCCGTCGGATCTAGCGACTGCATCACGGTAGTGTGATCGCCCATTAGTGTTACATTCTGCAATACTTATACCATGCTATGATGTGGTGGAGCACTGTAGAGACGAGCAGTGGCACAGACAGACTAATCAAAATATGCGCCAGTCCTCGCAAAGGCACGCAGTTATGTAAGACTTTGCTGTGAAATTGACAGCCACAGGTAATATTAAACGAGGCACTTTTTTGTAGAAAGGGTGCACAGTTGTCTGAGCTCCTGCCATTGCTGTCAACTGCTAGTTTTCGGCTACATACTTTCGCGGTTTATTCAAAAATGGTGGCCTTGATAATAGGGCCATTTATGTGGCAGACCCTGGGCTGACAAATAGATAAGAAATAAACTGCGAAGGAACAGAAACAGACCTGCGTTTGCGTTATCTAGTGCAACTGATACATTTGGGCAAGCTTTGGGAAAATCAAAATCTAGCCTAACTACAAGGGACGTTCATAAAGTTTGTACTATCGGTGCCATAAATTTGGAACAGGCGTACACGATAAACATCAAAATGAGGGATCGCCTTTCTCTTTCACCTGAATATAAAAAAAATGTTTATTATAGCACTGCGGAACACACCTTGGACATCAAAACAAAAATGACAGCGTCTACCAGAAAACTTGATTGAAGAACAAATAGTGATCCGGCTTTCTGCACGTCAAGAGACCCAATGCCAAGGAGATTAATGCGAGACGATGAGAGTGACAATATTCCAGCTTATGACACTGTTATAAAATGGTGCAGGCTATTTCTGTGCAGTCGAAAAACCCTGGACGGCGCAAAATTAAGCGGCCGACATTCGCTCGATGGTGAAACCCAAATTGATGCGCAAGTGGATGCTCATAGAGCTTGCTTACCGGCACATAAGTGTTGAACAAATAGTGAAGCAGTTTAACGCGAGTGCTGGCTCAGACTGAACTCCCAACTGAGTCTTCTCGCTTAATCTTTGTTCCTTCATGAAATACTACGAACGCTCCTCGTACAGCTCATGCTGCGAAGTAGGCTTGTTCTTTCTAATACCGATGAGTTTTGTGTCAAAACAAACAGTGTTTTTCGAGGGATGCCATTTGATACGTTGCACATGAGTACGATAGAGCTGCGTGGTTAGAGTGTACGAGGCGTGAGTGCCCGTATTCTCAACTGAGCTACAGAGAGCGCGAACGCACAATCCGGCGAACGCCATTTGTTGCTACAGCCTAGATGGCGATAGTGACAATGCATTCAGAGCAGCCGACATATGAACTCAAATGAGGCCCTCAGGCATGCCATCCCGTCTTTGTTTTTGATGTCTTCAGTAATCTTTCTGTACATACCCTTAATTAATATTTGAGCCCGTTCATTAATGTAGTTCGTACGCAAGAACGATTGGTATGGACAGGGGCCGACCAATCGTAACGGCGAATATCTTATTTACGAAGGCAGTCGACAAATGAAAAACAGTTCTTACGAGCGAAATATTTCGTGGATCCCTGAGGCTGGAGTCCACGCACGCACGCACGCACGCACGCACGCACGCACGCACGCACGCACGCACGCACGCACGCTCAAATTGTTCGTAAGAACTTTGTCATCAATTTTTATGTCATGACAACTTATACTTTGGGACGGCTTGATGCGCCATATGTATATACACCCGTTTACGTATAAGCGAAATGAGCAACAATCAACTGGATCATCGCTATATATGCAAATATGCATATGCATAGACTACATGTAGGCTATCCGGATCGGTCGGCGCCGGTTATGAACGAACTGCTCTAGCGTAAGAGCTGCTTTGCAAATAACACGGGTCGGTTCGCAAGAACATGCGCAGATCAACCTCGAAAGAGAACAAGCAATCTTACCAGCGAGCAGGCTATGCTTTGAGAAATCAGGAAATCTTGTTCCCTCAGGACCATAAAATTGAATTGAATATCATAAAAGGCGACCGGTCAGCAACAATCTGCTCGTACGAACGAAGGCATGCCTTTACAGAGCAGTTGTCACGCTAATATGGGGCTGGATTTGCAAAGCTCTACGTTCGTAAGTGCGGCTTGGCATTGGCCCTTTCACTAATTTGTCCAGCATCACGATTGACTGGCATCCGCTCTTATTAACAATTCTAGCGTAAGAACATTTTTCGAATACGCGTGCCGTAGCTTGATGGCGGTAAATTGTGGTAGCGAACATAATATTACTGTAGGCTGCCGATCAACGACAAACAGTTGTCACGAATGAAAATATCTGTAAATTCGACCCGAGGGCCCGTTTTCACAAGGCGCCTCGTGCGCTGAAGTGGTTTGCAGGTATCGGTCAATCGGGATAGCGAACATGTCATTAGCAATTCGGCTGGTCAATGAGAAAAATGCCCTGGAAAAGTAAATAAACCTTCATAAATTCAGCCTGTTTACATGCTTTCGTACGCAATCTCGACTCGTGATTGGAAAGACGGATATTTTGGCCTTTGATGCCATGACTGGAAAGTGGAAAGTGTGACGAGCACCAGCCAATGAAGCATATTCGCTTACGAACAGCCTTCTGAATCCACAGACCCGGTTTTAAGGAGACGTTCACATACTCATGACATGTTGGTTAGAACAGGCAGTACATTGTCCTGTTGATGGGGAAGTGATTTCTGCGCACACTTATTTTTCTATGATCTGCCATAAAGAAAAAATAAGCAAATGTAAATTGCAGTCGCCACTGCATACTACGAGTGCGATCGCTGGTCCACTGCCATACTACTCACTCTCTCGGCACAAGGGCACAGCTTCGTGTGTCCAATTCCCGAACTGGCAGACGGTGACGTTGGGCCCCACCAGCTGGTATCCGTCGGTACAGCGGAACAGTGCTCGCATGCCGTGGTCCGTCTTGGGCGCGATCACGAAGCCATGCGCAGGCCGCTCGGGAAGGCTCTTGCATCGGGCTGTCCGCGTAACAATGTAAAAACGCGACATAAATGTAATCGGAACGTTTTATCGGGCAGTTACTGCTCTACATTATGCCAAGCCACCAACACTAAAGCGCGGCAGAGTGAGATTCTCTCCCCAAGGCCTCTATTTTTTCCCTCTCATTTGTTCTTTTGATGTTTCCAAGGCGAAGCCTTCTTTGTGGAGCCGGGAGGGTTTTGTTACTGTAGTGGTTGGTTGGAGTATGATGAGGAGGAATGGGGAGGAGGGGCCATTACATCTTCACTGGGCAGGCGATGACAAGTGACGAATTGTGTCGCTGGGCAGCACGCTCTTCGCAGTGCATCGCGCAGGCTTCGCGCACACAGATAAACTGGTAAATTTTCACGGTGCTGCGTTACTACGGGCCCTAGAATACCGTACCGCCATTTGCAGCGACAGCCGCTGCTCCCGTCTCTATGGCTAGAGTGCCGTTTTCAGTCGGTAAAGCAGCGGCCTTAAAGGCCACAGTGAGGCTTCTGCGGTGAACAGCTATGCCGCTGCGTTGCCATACCGCTAATGGACAGGGAATGGCCAGGTCATTGTCATGACTGAAGTTATTGGGAATAGCACTGCAGCGCCCCTGGCCACTGCTCCCCGTATGAAGTCCCTCGTGCGTGAGACCCACTATAAAGTTGTCCGCGTGTAAGTTTTCGCCTCACTGTCGCCACACCCGGCAAAAAATGCAAAATTTAATAATTCGCTCAATATTCGTTCATCATAAGAAATTTATTCCATTAAAAACGAAAAAACAGACACATTAAGAAAGAAAATGTTTGCTATTTTATTTGTTGTATTTAACGTATTCGACTGAGGGAATGTGTAGGTGCAAGAATGCACCGCATGCGCCCTGTTCGCATTCGACGAAGGATAAGAAGATAATACCCGAAAAAGGAGGCACGCCCTTGAGGCGCCCGAGAAAGGCGTGGCAAGCGGCTCACAGCAAGTGTGCAGATAGACAGCCGGTCAGTCACGGTATTGCTAAATTGCAATAATACGTCGATTGCAATACACGGCGCTGGCGCGTTTCGTTGCGCAGCCTTCTGCGCTTGAAACGCGGAAGCAGTCTGCCGCGCAGGAGGCGCTCATGTTGTCATACGCGGCATTTTCTCGACAATATTTTTTTGCCTGCTGTTTTTGCATGTTACATGTTATCTGGGATAACTGACTGCCATCGAGCAAACTGTGGTAAATCTCGTGAGAACGACAAACTCGGCGCATCCTGCATAGCACCCTTGGCCTTAGTGGTTTTGTTTGATTTGCCAGTGTGCAGCCAACAGTGTCCGCTTTCAAAAGTGTGTGTATGTGGGGTGGGGGGTGGGGGGGTGGAGGGCAAGTACCCTGCCCCCGATAGATACGCCTATGCTTAATTATCACTTTGTCGACAGCGTCGTCCCTCTTTGGCTCTGACAAGTCTCTGCTACGCTAACCTCGCGATACAGGAAGCTTGTAGCTAGGAATTGAGAACGAAAGAGAAATATTTCTGAATACGACCCGAACAGTTACGTGCTTTCGGCTACAAGCATATATATGTGACTTATATTGACTTCTATAGAAGTGTGACCGCTTATGCGCCAGTTTAAAATTATTGAACGAATCACTAGGGTTACAAAACGCTTAAATACGGAAAATTTCTGTCACATCGGCGCCGCGCACACTGGTATCGAACGTTTGAGTCTACTTTGCACTCGCGTCGATAAAGTATATGTGAGTGGCGGAGCCCTTATTTCAATCAACAAACTGCTGCAACGTTGGGCCAACAATATTGTTTAGTTATACGCTTCTTACAGTTGTGAAATATATATTGGTTAAGACGGGTACTGTTAGAATGAAGCCGCCTCGTGATAGATAGAATAAACTTTCTTGTCCAACAGATAAGGTGATCTACCCACCCCCCGACACGCAGGTCAGGGGGTGGGTGCCGCCGCCTCAGATGCAGGCTGGGAAGTCTTGGGTCCCAGCAGCCTCTTCAGCCAGTTGGAAGAGCCGGAGCTGGAGCTCAGAGTCCGATCTGCGCATCAGGGTCTCCCAGGTGTCTCTACTACCTATATTGTGCGTCCCCCAGGCAGAGTACGGGCATTCCCATATTATATGGTCGAAGGTCCCTCTCATTCCACAAAGATTACACCTATCGCTCCGGGCCTCGGGGAACATGTGGTTCGCTATAAGCTTGCAGTCGTCTCCACGCGACTGCTTGTCTGCTGTTTAATTTCAGGTCTGGCGGGGATACCAGTCTACGATCCAATCTATAATGCTGCATGATCTCCCCATACTTTAGCATGCGCTATCCGCTCCCTCAGTCATCGAGGGGCCCCGTAGCGGCTCGGCGGTAGAGATCTCGAGCCAGCTCGTGGGCCGCCTCGTTGCCGGGGACGGCTTCGTGCGCCGGAGTCCAAATTATTTGAACTTTTCTATCTAAATTTCTCTGGCCTAGGATTCTGGCCGCTAAGGGCGAGATGCTTCCCTTGCTAAAATTTTGTATGGCAGTTTTGCTGTCACTGATCACAAATTTCACGTCCGTTCCAGCGCAAGCTAACGGGATCGCAATTTTTTCGGCAACTTCTACGCTCCGCCCTCGCAGAGTGGCAGTTGTGACGGGATCGCCCCGGCCGCTGACGGCCGTTGCCGCCGTAAAACCGCCGCCACCGTAAAACCGCCGCCACCTCCCGCCGCGTCTACATAAGCCACCTCATGTTCCAAAATTTGCCCGAATCTAATTTGTAATGCTTCGGCTCGTTTTTGTCTCCTGTCTTTGTTATGTTCTGGGTGCATGTTTTTTGGCAAGGGGAGGGGGGGGGTTAATAAATTTTTTTTTTTTTACATCCGTATCTACCTCCACCTTTTGGGTGGGGCCTCTATCTGGATTTATTCCAACTTTGGTAAATATGGCTCTTCCTGTCCTCGTGGTGCTAAGTCTCTCAATTAGAGAGTTTCGCACCGCTTCCACCAGTTCTGCCCGTGTGTTGTGCGCCCCTAGAGCCATCGTCTCTCTGTGGATGGGCACATGGACAGTCCCAGCGCTATTATTACGCATTTTCTCATTAGAGAATCTATCTTTTCTCTTTCCACCGCTTTCAAATCGAGATATGGCGTTGCGTAGCTCACCCGGCTGAAAATGTACGCCTGTATTACTTTTATCAAAATTTGCTCATTTAACCCTCGGCCTTTGCTGGCCACCCGCGTAATTAGGCTCAGGGTCTGCATCGCGTAATTCTGCAGCCTCTTGACGGTCTCGCCATTATGGCCGTGCGAATGGAGAATCAGGCCCAAGATTCTGATTTGCTCGACTATTGGTACCTCCTTACCCGCCGCTTTAATTTTGATCGCCGACGGTGCCTTGCACCTTAAGTGCTCCGGATTGTATATAAACAATTCTGGTTTATGCGGTGAGCACGCTACGCCTCTCTCGGCCGCGTAATTGACTATGATGTCGGTGGCGGCCTGCAGCTGCCTCGTGAAAGAAAAGGGGTGAAACCAGCAGGTAGGGACATATGTCAGTGCAGCAATGCGCTACGTGTAGGCTATACTCTCGCCTGCGATATTCGAGCCCCTGCTTTGGCGATGTAACACATAATAAAAGCGACTGACCACACGTCATGTTTTACAGTCCCTTAGAGAGGTAGGGGGAGGTGCGTGCAAGGAAAGACAGGAAGTTAGAGTAATGGCGAAAGCAAGGAACAAGATTCAGCTGCTGCGGCTGCATATGTGCACCTGGGTGACACATATGCAGTGCGCACTGGACCAGCGTTGGCAGCGTTGTGCTTGATCGGCACGTTTTTGCGATACAGGCGGTATTATCGCTAGCCCTTGCTTGGCTCTCGTCAGCTCCCGAATTCCGGACCAGTCTTGCCTCACCGTTGCCGAGCTTCGACTACAACCACGGCTTCTACCCCGATGCTCCATTCCTGTATTCAACTTCCGTCGCACAGCTGCCGCCATTCTACCCAGCGCCATCGTCAACGCCATCACTTCTGGCTGCGAATTTAAACAGCTGGCACTCTGGCACGCTCTTCAGTGAGCACGGGACCAGCGTTGGCAGCTTTGTGCTCGATCGGCACGTTTTTGCGATGCAGGTGTGTACACGATTCTTGGTATACACTAAAAAAAACTGATGAACACTGCCTGATTGTCTTCCCGTGCCCACGGGTGTTGTGCGAGTCGTTGCGCCAGTGCTACGCAATGGCGATTTTATTGTTATGCGCTGGTGACATTGAATCTAACCCTGGACCTAACACACGTACTGTCGCCTTATACGAACTGGATTATTTACCTGATGATCCCACAGACCAAATGAAGATAATGTTTAAACTGCTTAAGGACGTACACTCTCGTTCACTACAGTCTTTGAAGTGTCAAACCGAACTTGTATCGAATGTCAAAGCCATTAAAAAGGGACAGAAAAATATACAAACTGAGCTAGCAGGTATTAGGAAAAGGCTTGACGATTTAGAAGAAAGATTAAAATCCCTTGACCGTTTCGACACTAACCTAACACGCATGCAAGACAACGTAGATAGCCTCGCTGCTCAGAACAGCTCCTTATTATCGCGTCTGGATGATCTGGAAGACAGGTCTCGTGGCGATAATTTAATATATCATGGCCTACCTGACTCGAAAGAAACCTGGCAACAGACAGAAGAAAAACTAACCTCAGTACTTAACGCCGCTCTTGGCTCTTTTCCCAGCAATTCAATTAAGCGAGCCCATCGGCTGGGCACTTACCAAGCTAACCAATGTCGCCCGATAATTGCTAAATTTACTAACTACAAAGCGAAAGAATCAGTACTTTCATCGCGCGCGCAGTTAAGACCTAGCAACATCGCAGTTAATGAGGACTTTTCACCCGTAACTTGACTTGCCCGTAAAAAACTAATTGAGTTTGCTAAATCACAACCAGACTCGCCACAGTTTAAACTCAGCCACAAGAAACTGCTACTAAACAACAAATGCCACATGTACCATTCTAACTCGAATGGTATTCAGGAGATGCCAAGACGCAACGTCGGCCTAAAGCATGTTTCGGCTGCCTCGTAACACGTTCCTACTTAGGGACACGTGAGGGGCAGTGGGCATGTGCAAAATAATGAAGTCAGCATCCATTATACTAACATCAGAAGTGTTCTGAAAAACCGTTACTCATTATCATCCGCAATTGGCACGTGTTCAGCCAATATAATAGCTTTACCTGAAACGTGGCTCTCGAATGACATTCAAGACTAAGAACTGTTTGATGATAGCAAACGATTCACGATATACCGCTGTGACCGAACAGAGCGCCGTGGTGGCGGTGTACTTCTTGCCCTTTCGAAACGCATCCCATCGTCACCCATTCACATCAGCACCAATCTAGAATCAGTGTGGACTACAGCAACTCTGAACCATCAAAAGGTAATTTTAGGCATTTGCTATCGTCCACCTTCCTCGTCACCCGCATTTACCAATGAATTGCACGATGTAATTAGTACCATTACGACAAAGTTTCCTTCTACCCCTCTTTTCTTATTCGGTGACTAATTTTCCTAATATAGTTTGGAACAGCGATATACCTAACTTATTATCTTCTCCTGATTCAAAAGATTTCTTGGTATTTGTACTACATTTTCATTTACTCAATTGGTCACACAAGCCACGACATTAACATCCACTTCCGCAAACATTCTCGATTTGATCCTAACCAATCGTCTCGATTATGCCTCTGCCATCCATTACTTACCGGGTATCAGTGACGACTTATTGCTAAATATTCACTTTAATACTGCGTTTCTGAAACTTCCGAAGAGTAAAAAAAATAATTGGAGACTATAAGAGAGCTAACCTTGAAGAAGAAGAAGAAGAAGAAGAAGAAGAAGAAGAAGAAGAAGAAACTTTAGTAAAGAATAGTCCGGCAGTTCTTGATGTGGTGGCCTCAGGTGGCGGCTCGAAGTCCTTGGACTCGAGCGGCATCTTCGGCTTGCCGGACGGCCCAGAGCTGGTCTGCCAGCTCTGAACTTCTGATAGCCGCCTCCCAGCGGCGGCGACGCCTACGGAGAAGGTCCTCGGCGGCTCCCGCATCCGGGGCGGCGTCGGGAAGAAGCGAGCTCGAGCCTTCTCCTACTCTGGCAACGGCCGCGATTATCGACGCGTCGCCAACGGAGCTGGTTTCATTACCGTTGTTGCCGGCACACTTCCAGAGCATGTGTCGCAGCGTTGCTCTCTGTCCGCATGTTTTACACGCGTCTGTTGGATATAAACGCGGATAGCAGTGGCGTAAGATAGCGGGGCTAGGTTAGGTCTGTGTCTGGAGCAAGCGTAAAGTTACGGCCTCGTTCCTGTTCAATTTATCGTGCGGTGGCGGGAATGTGCGTCTTTCGAGTCTGTAGTGTTGGGTGAGGTCTCTAAACGTGGTTAGGCGATAGCCCCACGCCAAGTGTGTTTCTTGTCGCTGTGTTTCTGTTGTAGTGTCCCGATCCGGCAGATGCGATGCCCCGCTCTCGGGGGCGGAGGCGGCCACATAATCAACGGCGGCTCGGCGTGTGAGACCTCGAGCCGTGGCGTGGGCCGCCTCGTTGCCCGGGAGCGGAACAACGGTGTGTGCCGCGGTCCAGAGGAGGAAGACCGTAGAATTTTGGGGTTGCGATGGCGATGACGAGTCGCCGTCGTCAGAAATTCGGAGTATGCGGGCCGCTTCCCGCGAGACACGACCGCGCGCGAAGCCGCGGATTGCCGCCTGCGAGTCGCTGATCACGATCGCAGCGTTCGGCACCGCGACGAGTGCTAGGGCTATCGCGGCTTCTTCGGCCGCCTCCGTGTGTCCCGTGGTCACCGTGGCGCTTGCGAGGCACGTACCCGAGCGGTCTACAACCGCTATCGCGTGTGCGCTTCTCCCTCCTCCATATCGCGCCGCGTCTACGTACACCGCCTCGTTGCTGTTACCAAACTTCTTCTGAAGGTCGCTTGCTCGTTTGTTGCGTCTCCCGGCGTGGTGCGTCGGGTGCATGTTCTTGGGAAGCGGCGGGATGATCAGGCGGTCGCGAACAGAGGCGGGAACCGCCGTCTTTTCTCCATGCTGAGTGTGGTACGCGATGCTGAGCGACTCGAGGATGCATCGACCTGCCTTTGACCTCGATAATCGTTCGTAATGCGCAATGTCGTGCGCCTTGATTAACTCGTCAAGTGAGTTGTGAACTCCGAGCTCTAGAAACTTGTCGGTGCTCGTGTTGAGTGGAACGCCGACCGCCCTCTTGAAAGCCTTTCGGATCATGCATTCGACTTTGTTTTTTTTCGGACCCGGTCCACCTCAGGTAAGGGGCAACATACGTTATGCGGCTTATCGCGTACGCCTGCACGAGACGGATCGCGCACTCTTCACGCATACCATTGCGTCTATTCGTGATGTGACGCAAGAATCGGATAGTGTCATCTACCGAACGGCGAAGTATTCGCACCGTCTCTCCGTTATGGCCGTTTGCCTGCAGGTGTAACCCTAGGATTCTAATTTTCTCTACGTGCGGTACGGGAGTACCATCTGCCAATGTAATGCGTCTTTTGGAATATTCCCGTTCCTCTTCGCGCAGGGTTTTACGACGTCTCCTTGTGGGTTTGTAGAGTAAGAGTTCGGACTTGGTAGCCGAGCACTCGAGGCCCGTTCCACGGAAGTAATTCTGAACCGCATCTACTCCTGCCTGTAGCGTTCGCTAGACGTGACCGTCACATCCTCCCCCGGGAACCCAGAGGGTGATGTCATCCGCGTAGAGACTGTGATGTAATCCTTCTATTTCTGTTAATTTCTCGGGTAGACCGAGTAGAACTAAATTAAAGAGTAATTGTGACATGACGGATCCTTGCGGCGTGCCGCACGGGCCCGTCTCAAATTCCGGTGATTCCTCGTCGCCTTGAAGCAATACATAATGAACTCAGTCTATTTCTTAACATATTCTTGAGTGATTTTGAAAATCGTAGTGCGCACTCAAACTGGAATATGTTTTCGGCAGAGGTAAATCGCTTAATCAATAAACACATCCCAACCCATACTATAACATGCAACCCGCGGGCGCCTTGGTACAATAATTATTTAAAGCGACTATCCAAAAAAAAAAAAAGACGACTGTATCGTTCCGCGAAGCAATCACCCACTGACTCACGTTGGAAAGCCTACACATTAGCAGCTAACACCTATGTAGCCGCACTCAAATGCGCTAAAGAAACATTCGTATTGTCACAGACAAAGCCACAAGAGACTTCGGTCGACGCTATAGATCTTTCTATATATCGCTGTCCTGGCACCTTCGTCGTTCTCTTCTTCTGGGAGCCACCCAACATGCCTAGCATGTGGCACCGAATCGCACCGAGTGGCTGTCAGCTGTGTCGAGGCCGTGGCATTACCCCCCTCCCTAGAAGCATCGTCTCGATGCGGAACATTGATGCACTGGAGATTGCCACGGGGATGCTGTTAAGAGAGACGTAGATGGTGAGAGAGGTGTGGGACTTTGCGTTCAGCGGGAGTGGTATAACTTCAATCTAGAGACGTGAACGACATCGGACAGGCTTGGGCGTCGGGGACGGTGAGCGGTGCCTTCTCCTTCAGGAATCACTTCGTATGTGACGTCGCCGAGTCGTTGAACGATCCGATAAGGTCCAAAGTAGCGGCGCAAAAGTTTCTCCGACCGACCACGCTGGCGGATCGGTGTCCACACCCATACTTTGTCACCGGGTCGATAAGTGACGTCACGGTGACGAAGATTGTATCGGTCGGCGTCATTGTGTTGTTGGTAGCGGATACGCATTCGTGCGAGCTGGCGTGCCTCTTCGGCGCATCGAGCGAATTCGGCAGCATCATTGACAACATTAGAACAGTAGGTGGGTAAGAGCATTGCGTCCAACGTTGTGACAGCTTCCCGGCCGTGCACCAAGCGAAAAGGGGTGAAGCCGGTAGTTTCTTGAACGGCAGTATTATATGCAAACGTAACATATGGGAGAACGTCGTCCCAGTTTTTGTGGTCGACGTCAACATACATGGAAATCATATCAGCGATCGTTTTGTTTAGTCTTTCTGTGAGCCCATTCGTCTGGGGATGGTAAGCAGTGGCTTTGCGGTGAACGGTACCACTGAGAAGCATGATATCTTCTGTGAGCTGCGCTGTAAATGCTGTGCCCCGGTCGGTTATAACCACTCTTGGAGCACCGTGGTGGAGTACGATACCATGTACAAAGAAGGTCGCAATATCATTTGCAGTGCCTCGTGGGAGAGCTCGGGTTTCAATGTAACGTGTAAGGTAGTCTGTGGCAACAGCAATCCAACGGTTACCAGCCCTCGACGTGGGGAATGGTCCAAGCAAATCTATGCCAACCTGCTGAAAAGGGATCCGTGGAGGATCCACGGGATGGAGAAGACCAGCGGGACGCACGGGTGGTGTCTTGCGTCTCTGGCAGTCGCGGCATGTCTTCACGTATTGCTTTACGTCACGGCGAAGGTTAGGCCAGAAGTACTTTTGGCGTATGCGTGAAAACGTCCGTGCGAATCCCAAGTGGCCCGAAGATGGATCGTCGTGAGAGGCCCGCAGGATGTCGTCACGTAGTGAAGAAGGCACTACAAGGAGGCAGGCGGTTGCGGTCGAGTGAAAACCCAATTTGTAGAGAACGCCATCGCGGAGAAAAAACGAGGATAACTTGCGGATGAACATACGAGGCGGCTCTGGTAGACGGTTCTCAAGGTAGTCGATGAGAGGCCGGAGTTCTGAATCATCGCGCTGTTGCTTGCTGATGTCTGATACTGAGATAATGGACAGAAATGCGTCCTCTTCATCAAACTCGCATGGCGACGGTTGAAGTGGAGCACGTGACAGGCAGTCGGCGTCGGTGTGTTTACGCCCGGACTTGAACACTATCGTCATATGGTATTCTTGCAAGCGAAGACTCCAGCGTGCAAGACGGCCAGATGGATCCTTCAGATTGGCGAGCCAGCACAATGAATGGTGATCTGTCACAACTCGAAACGATCGGCCGTACAAATATGGTCGGAACTTAGCAATTGCCCACACAACGGCCTAGCATTCCTTCTCCGTAGTGGAATAGTTACTTTCAGCTGGAGACAAAGTGCGGCTTGCGTAAGCAATGACGCGTTCGGCTCTATCTTGCCACTGTACGAGGACGGCACCAAGGCCAACGTTGCTGGCATCCGTGTGCAACTCGGTGTCACTGTCTTCGTCAAAGTGTCCTAGAACAGGAGGTGTGCGCAGACGATTCTGGAGTTCACAGAAGGCCTCTTGTTGGTCCTGCTCCCAGACAAACGGAACATTATCCTTAGTCAGCCGCTGCAAGGGTTCGGCTATCCATGAAAAGTTTGCCACGAAGCGTCGATAATATGTGCAAAGCCCTAGAAAACGGCGGAGTTCGTGTTTGTTCGAAGGTGTTGGAAACGAAGCAACAGCAATGGTTTTGTCGGGGTCTGGTCGAATGCCCTCGTAGCTGACGACATGGCCTAAAAATTTGAGTTCATCATACCCGAAATGGCATTTTTCAGGCTTTAAAGACAGGCCAGCAGTACGAATTGCGTCAAGAACTGCTTGTAAGCGCTGGAGGTGCTGCTCAAATGTTCCTGAAAACACAACGATATCATCTAAATAGACAAGGCATGACTGCCACTTGAGACCTGATAGAACCGTGTCCATCATGCGCTGAAAAGTAGCAGGCGCAGAGCACAATCCGAAAGGAAGGACCTTGAATTCGTAAAGTCCGTCAGGCGTAATAATTGCGGTTTTCTCACGGTCACGCTCATCAACCTCTATTTGCCAGTAGCCGCTGCGAAGGTCCATCGACGAGAAGTATCGAGCATGTCGAAGGCGGTCCAAAGAGTCGTCGATGCGGGGAAGGGGATAAACGTCCTTCTTCGTAACGTTGTTAAGCTTGCGATAGTCAACGCAAAAACGCAGTGTGCCGTCTTTCTTTTTCACCAGAACCACAGGCGACGCCCATGGACTGGTGGAGGGCTGTATGATATCGTCGGTAAGCATTTGTTGGACTTGATTTCGGATGGCGTCTTGCTCTTTACGAGAAACACGGTAGGCACGTTGGCGCACGGGTCTTTCATAGGGATTTGTAATAATTCTGTGTTTCGCAATAGGCGTTTGGTTGACCTTCGATGTTGAAGCGAAACAGTCCGCAAAAGACTGTAAAAGGCTTCAAATGCTAGCCTGTTGTTCACCTGATAATCTAGAATTCACATCAATATTGCTGTTGGCTGGTACCTCACAGTTAGAATCTCCATCATTGTGTCCTACAGTTAAACAAGCGGGAAAGTCACTGACTGGCTCCAAATAGGCGATGGCAGTTCGTGGGGCGAAGTGCTGGTATTCACGACTGAAATTAGTCACTAAAATCTGAGCAGTCCGTGACGACAGCTGCAAGATGCCGCGGGCTACGCAAACCTGTCGAGCCAACAAGACTGACAGATTGCCTTCAGCGATTCCGAGATGGGGAGGATCATCGTCTGTTTCTACGGTGATCAACGCACTACTTCGGGGTGGTAAAGTCGAGCATTCACCCGAAACGCGTAACACCGTGGACTGTGGGTGGGAGTCGTTTGAATGAGTTGCGTGTTCGCTGGAAAAAGTGACAAGCAACTTGCGAAGGTTTATGATTGCGCCGTACTCCCGAAGAAAGTCCATGCCGAGTATGACCTGCCTAGAGCACTCTGCCAGTATATTAAATGAACCGACAAATGTGACCTCACAAATTTGTACCCTCGCAGTGCATTTGCCGATCGGCGTGAGAACATGACCGCCGGCTGTACGGAGCTTAGGTCCTGGCCACGGTGTCGTCACCTTGCGAAGTGCAGTAACAAGCTGTCCGCTCATGACAGAATAATCGGCACCAGTATCGACAAGAGCGGTTACCGGGTGGTTATCTACAGAAACGAGTATGTCGGCTGAAACATGTTCACGGTTTTCGAAGGAAGGTGTCGAAGGTACGCAGTCGTCGTTGTTGTCGTCGTTATCGTCGTCGTCGTCGTCGACGCCGTAGTCGGGGTGTCACAGCGGAGGATCTTTCGAAGTGCGTTGGACAGCGGCCCCACCCCCGGAGGTCGCTGTTCTTAGTTTCCCCGACTTGGGCTTGTGGGCCGGTTGCCCACGGAAGCGGAGAACGTAGTGTAGCGGCTAGGTGACGCCAATCGTCGAGGAGGTGGTGATCGTGACTGGCGCCTCTGTGGAGACGGAGATCGGGTCGTTGGCAGGGACTGTTCAACCGGTGGGAACTGCGCGTATGGCGAGGAAGGTTGACTGGCCAGATATTGCTGGATTTCTCGCGGGCGCTCTCCCTCACGTGGGCGACGAGCGCCAGGGTGATAGCCCTGGAGTCCTATTCTCCGGTAGTAGCAGGCACGGTACAAGTGGCCCGCTTCGCCACAGTGGAAGCAGAGTGGCTGATAGTCAGGTGTGCGCCACACGTCTGACTTTCGCGTATTGACTCTGGGGCTCGTGGACCCGTACATATTTGTACGTGAAGCTTGGCCCTGGAGGTGGCACAGTGGTTCTTCAGAAGAAGGCGGGTTACGATGGTTCCCGGGTTGCGCAGGTAGCCTCACTGCTTGCGCATAAGTCAGTACGGGGGTGGCTTCAGGTCTGGTTTGCACGAATGGCTGTGCCGCCTGGCGGACTTCTTCACGGACGATATCTGTGAGGGATGTTACGGTCGGTTGAAATCGCACTCCCTGTAGTCGATCGAGCTCCTCACGCACGACACTACGTACAAGCTCTCGAAGCGCATCGGTGTCATAGGGCAACGAGAGAGAAGATGCTGATCCCAGGCTGATTTAGCGATCGTAGACCGAGGAGCGTTGCTGAAGGGCTCGCTCCATTGTTGTCGCCTCACTGACGAACTCAGCTACTGTAGCTGGAGGCCTTCGCATCAGTCCAGCAAACAGCTGTTCTCTCACTGCACGCATCAGCAGGCGTACTTTCTTCGCTTCTGTCATGCCAGGGTCAGCACACTTAAAAAGCCGCGACATGTCCTCTACGAACATGGCTACGCTTTCGTTCGGCCTTTGAACCCTATTCTGAAGGGCTTGCTCTGCTCGCTCTTTTCTTGCGGGGCTGCTGTACGTATCGCGTATCTGCCGTTGAAATTCTTGCCAGGTGGTGATGGATGGCTCGTGGTTAGCGAACCATGTTCGGGCAGAGTCCTCTAGGGCGAAGTAAACGTTCCTTAACTTTTTCTGCTCGTCCCAATAATTGACGTCTGCCACACGATCGAAGTCATCGAGCCAGTCTTCCACGTCCTCAAAAGGCTCACCATGGAACGGCCGCGGCCAGCGTGAGGTGTGGAGAACCAGCGACGCAGGAGGCTGTCCCATACCATATGTCTCCTGTGTCTGGCTTGCGGTTGTGGTGGACATCCTCGGCAGATCTTGCGGGCCGTATTCCGGAGGCAGTCTTTGAAGCCATCGGCTTTTGCGTAGGTTGTCCGCTTCCAGTTCCTGGGGGTCAGAGTACATAGACGCGTACCCAGCACCTCCACCAGTTTGTCACAGACAAAGCCACAAGAGACTTCGGTCGACGCTATAGATCTTTCTATATATCGCTGTCCTGGCACCTTCGTCGTTCTCTTCTTCTGGGAGCCACCCAACATGCCTAGCATGTGGCACCGAATCGCACCGAGTGGCTGTCAGCTGTGTCGAGGCCGTGGCAGTATTAACCACATTACCATCTATGCTGATAACTAACGTAAAAAAATTTTGGCGCGTCATACATCCAGCTTCCGATGAATCTATCACTCTTAACAATTGCTCTGGTAACCCTGTTCCGAAAAACTTATGCGCAACTCTCCTGAATAATAACATTGTTAAAAATTTCTCATGCACAGTTGAAATTGAACTACCTGTCTTTAATGACTATAACTTCTTAATTATGCCTCCAGTGACTGTTGAAGTTCCCGGAGTTATTCGACTAATAGATTCATTGAAGATGCAATCGTCACCCGGCTTTGGTAACATCAGTGCTAAATTTCTGAAAAACACCTGCTCTTATAGTTCCATCATAATAACCAAAATATTTCAACAATCACTCAACACATCTACTGTTCCATCAGAATGAAAAATAGGAAAAATAATTCCTTTGCATAAATCTGGCAGCAAAACATCACCTACAAATTATCGCCCGATATCATTAACCAGTACCTGCTGCAAACTGCTAGAACATATTATTTTTACGAAAATTGTGGATTTTCCTTAATCAAATTCATTTTTTCGCCATCACAACATGGTTTTCTAAAATCATTCTTGTGTGAATCACAATTATTAACATTTACTCACAAACTACGCCAAATACTTGACTGTTCTTCTCTTGCCGATTGCATCTTTTTAGATTTTTCGAAAGCCTTAATAATGCCGATTGCCGATTGTGGCGAATGGAACTCAATATTAACAAGTGCACATTTCTGAGAGTATCCCGATCTAACGATAATCTGCCTGTGTACTACTTGAATAACGTTGCTTTAGAATCGACTAAGTCATATAAGTACTTAGGCCTGCATGTAACATCTAAATTAACATGGAATCATCACGTCGAATCAAGCCAACCGCTTGCTGGGATACTTACGCCGTAACTTTTCTCATGCTCCCTCTCCTTTAAAATTACTACTTTATACGCTTACACTACTTAGAATACGCTGCAGCTATATGGGGCCCTTTCCACGAAAACCTAATACATTCCCTTGAATTAATCCAAAACAACGCCACTCGTTTTATTCTTTGCAATTACTACCGTGGTGCGAGCGTTTCTTCAATGAAATCGAATCTGAGTGTTGAACCGCTAACAACACGTCGAAGAATTTCCCGCCTTTCATTTTTTCGTAAGCTGTATCACCACCCTACACTTCATCCGAAATTCATGTCGCTACCATATTACTTATCTCACCGTACTGATCATCATCATAAAGTCAGAATTGGTGCATGTAACACGACACACTTTTTACACTCATTTTTGCCACTTACGTCGAAAGATTGGAATGAACTTCCTTCTGACATTGTTTCCATTAATAACAATGATAATTTTCGAAAAGCACAGCTAACAATGTATAATAGCAAATATTTGTACGAACTGCTGTTGGTGTTTTCCTTTTTCTTGTTTAATGTTACTTTTATATGTCATGTTCTATTACTGCATTTATCATACTTTCAGCTAACATTGTATAATTAGCAAATATTGTGTATAAGCTCATGATTTATTTCCTTCTTATTTGTTGTATAACCCACTCTTCTCTCTGATGCCGAAAGGCCCTGAGGGTAAATAAATAAATAAATAAATAAATAAATAAATAAATAAATAAATAAATAAATAAATAAATACCAAGGCCATGGCGACCAACTCGTGCTCCCTTCCAAATTAATATCGAACGCGAAGCTCTGCTGAACTGTTGTGCGGTTCTTTCGTCCCGCCACAGGACACTTGCGTGTGCAGTGGTGGTAACCCACCTGGAGCGCAGATTGGTAGATGCGTCCACGATCCGTTGTTGCACCGTGGCGGCGTGGAATTATAAGCCAGCTCGTAGTGCTCGTGGCAGCTGACGCTGAGCCGGCGCCCGTGCTCCAGCCGGGATTCAGGCGTCGATAGATTCACGTATGCGTGTTCCAGCGTTGGAATCTTGCATGGCGCTGCATCGAAAACATGTTCGTGACGTGTAAGAACCCAGGCAAGTATTCATGAAAAGTTATTATGCTAGAATTGTTCGTAACAGCAGATTGCAGCCAGTCCTGATACTGGACATATTATTAGCGAAGGCTGCCGGCCAGTGACAAAGAGCACTTATCAAAGAGAAGCTTTGTGAATTCGGTCCCATATTCTAGAAGCTTGTTCGCAAGAGCATGTTGACATTGGGCATACGTTGTTAATGCGTTTGCTATCCCAATAGACCGGCGCCCCTGATTCGAAGGCCGCGGGTCCGCCCATTTTCCTTGGATATGGTGATACGGACGCATGTCTTTTATGAACTTCTATGAGAGAAAATAGGTTGGGCACCTAATAAGGGCCCATGCTTAACATCACCTTTTTTATAGGCACTTTCACAGGTACAGAGCAGGTGAAAGTGTCGCAGCTGTGGCACTGCGACACGGTGCCTCTAGCTGTGCGATGGACCCAAGTTATTTCTTCAATTGGCCTGCTCCCTGCAAATATCATTTTAAAGTTGCATTTACGGGCATAAATAATTTGCTGCAGGTGCTTCGGGTGTGTGGTTTGTGTTATTAGACGCGCTAACATGTGCGGTTGCATCTGAGTATGTATGATTTTGAGTTCTACATTGCGGTGTCATGGCCGCGAAAGTGTGGATAATGTTCACTTTGTGAGCAGCTATGCGTGGCTATAATAATAATAATAATAATAATAATAATAATAATAATAATAATAATAATAATAATAATAATAATAATAATAATAATAATAATTATTATTATTATTATTATTATTATTATTGTTATTATTATTGTTGTTGTTGTTATTGTTGTTGTTGCTGTTTAGACGTATCAACAGCAACACAAAATAGAAAGCTAGGTCGACTATGTTCCGCATGGTTTGGTCCCCCGATTTCTGGCGCTGTCCTATTTTCCACGAGGAGAGAGAGAGAGAGAAATGATACATAGAAAGGCAGGGAAGTTAACAAGACGTAGTTCCGACATGCTACCCCGCGCGGGGGGAAGGAGTAGGGGTGATAAAAAAATAGAGAGCGGAAGGGGAGAAGGAAAGAAAGCGAAAAAAGAGAGACGAGCACGAACAAACCACGTGCACCATCGAGCGGCAGTGGTCGGCGTTCTTACAGTCTTACTGCAGGAACCATAGTAGTACAAATAAAGCCTTCTACGCGGAGTTTTTTTTGGCAGCACTGGCCTCGAACATTTAGTCTGATAGCGGACGATTGTCCAGTTGGTCCAGCACTCTGCACAGCACTTGCCTCTCAGGCACTATAGCGCGGGCAGCATGGTCTGTTCACGTCGTGGTAACCTAGGTGGTAGATGTATCTGTATATCCGGAGACAACGAACATAGACGACTCATGGTGAAAATGTTGGGTTCCCACAGGGGCAACGTACTTTCATGGAGCATCAATCGCAGCCCCGCCGCAGCGTCTGTTCGCTAAAGCGGAATCAAAACACATTGACTACTTTCATGGGCAGATCCGGCGGCTTCATCGACGTGGTTGTTCCCGCTGATGTTACAGTGTCCCAGAAGCCATTGAAAGATTATGTCGTGTTCCTTGTCATGGCGGCGATGATATGTCTGTCGAATTTCTGAGGCCAGTACTTCATTGGGTTTGTGGCGCGTTGGGTTTTGTATGCCTTGAAGCACTGCCTTGGAATCACAGAAAACTATCACTTGTTGCGGTGGCCTGGTTAATAAAATCAAGTGCAGCACGGAGTGAACCAAGCTCTGCACCCGTCATTGTTGTGACACGTGATGTTTTCAACTTGATTTCTTCAGATCTTGCCGGGATGGTGACTGCAGCGGCAGAGCTGTTGAGTTTTACTGAACCATCTGTGTAGCCAACCGGACACTTAATCTGCTTAACTCTTCTGCCTTTCTCATCTTGTTTTCCCTCCCTCCCTCCTTTGTAGACATGTTGCCAGATTCTGTGCACATTGTAAAAGTGTTCTAAAGTTCCTTGCTTGAAGCTTCCAGCGGCGCGCTAGCTTTATTTTTGATGCCCGGAATTGTCAATTGTACTTCCGGCCGGTGCAGACACCACAATGGTGCTGACATTCGTGTAGCAGACGTGAATTGTGTTGGCAAGTAGGACTGATATCTTACAATATTTTTGGTAAATGTTGAATGTGGCCCCTTTGGTGGCAGGTGAGGAAGATGGTGTGCGGGAATCAGAGTCAGGTGTCGGATGTGTGCTCTGAGGACATTTGTAGCAATGTAGACTGTTATAGGATAATCTCAGGCACTGGCCACTGACGCGAACGATGACTTGTTGTTTTTTTTTTTTTGGAAGACCAAGACGCGTTCTAAGTGCTTGGGATTGCATACTCTGAAGTCTGCAAATATTTTCTGTGCAATTCTTTGTCACTACAGGTAAGCTGTACCGCAGAAAGCCCATAAACAGTGCGTTATATAATTTCAACATTGGTGGCAATGTAGCGCCCCGGACTTCCCGCCGAGAAACGCGAGAAGGTCCACCGTAGCGGCCGAACGTGTGAGATCTCCAAGAAAATTCTCTATCGGCAATGACACCAAGAAATTGATGCGTTGGTCTGTTTGGTACAATTTGGCCATTGATCGGCAGAGTGTACGGGGCCATCGCTTTGTGAGCAAAAGCAATGGTTGCAAACTTCTCCGGTGAAAGCTCCAAGCCTTGGCATATTAGATATGTTGAACCTGCCGTTGAAGCCTCCTGAAGTCGTGCGTTGGCTAGTACGCGAGTCACTCGTGAAGCTCATAAGCAAATGTCGTCCGCATATATGCATGACTGCACGTTTTGCGGCAACGAATCGGCAATACCAACGAGTACCAGACTGAACAATGTAGGGCTAGGTACTCCGCCTTGTGGTACACCACGACTGGCATAACTAGACTGCGTTGGTCAGTCTTCAGTAAAAATAAAGAAATATCTTTCCTTCAGATGGCTGTATATCTGTGTATCCAGCGAATGATATACCAACCAATTCCAACATCTTATAAGGCGTCCAGAATTGTGTGATGAGCTACATTGTCGTAGGCACCTTTAACATCAAGGAATCAGGCCACAGTGATTCGTTTCAGGTGTTTCTGGTGCTGCACTGACGTTACAAGGCCTATAACGCTATTTATTCACGAGCGTCTGCGTCCAAAGCTAGCCGCTGTCTATGGATACATGAAGTAAAATTCCAAGTACCATTCTAACCATGGCCCTATAACGTAAAACTATTCCAATATGTATTTATTTTAATTTCCCGACGTCAAATTTGCGTAACCGCCGACGCAAACATCGGGCGGTCACCCCCAGGGCTGTCTGAACAGACCAATCAAACCCTCTCCTCAATTATAGGAGGTCACTTTTGTTCGCTTTAAAAACGAATAACATTGCCTACACTGAGCGGCTTGTCTTATCTAGTTGGCTGACAAGAGGCGAGGTGCACGCTCAAGTGTAGAGGAATTCGATGGGGCCGAGCCAGTGCACTGAAAATTGATAACCGGATGAAGAGGGTGGTGCCGGCGTCGGCGATTGGTCCGCTTTCCCTTACTTATAGCTTGCGGTGGCTGGTAGAAAATCGCGGCGGCATGCAACGGAAGGTTAAGAATGCCGCTAAAACGGATTCTCAGCAAAGAAGAGTCGGCAGAGCGAAGTCGTAAACGTGATGAAAGTGCTCGAAAACGTTACACTGCCACGCAAAAAAGTTTCGTTGTACGCAAATAAACCCAAGCTCCCAGGCAGGTGCGAGTAGCCACTGCCTGAGCAATCGGCGGCAGCCATCTTTTATTCCTTTCGGAACGGGGCAGCCTGCGGCTATTCCGAAGAAAATTCAGTTTTGTTCGGCATATTAATGCATCTTTAACGCGTGCGCGTCACTTTGACGCGGTGAGTTTTCGCGGTTTTTCTGACGAAGTCTATTGGCGAAAACGCGTAGAATCAGATATAACTGTTTTCCTTTTGTTCGATCCAGTCATGCATAATCAGTGTGTACAAGTCGTATCAGATGGGGAGTTATCGCGGTTTTTGTGACGTCGCGTGACCGACAGGCAAAGTGGGGGTGGTCCAGAAAAGCTTTTGACCAATCTCCGAGGGCTGATTGCAGAATTGGAACAGAACATTTTGGAATAGCTTAACGTTACAGCGCCCCATGTCAGGATCATTCCTTCCTTTACCTTGCCAACACAGCTCGCAAGTGCTATTGGATGATAAGATGCCAATTCCAAGGGAGGTTTTCCAGACTTGAGGAGTACGACAAGGAGACTAGATTTCCACGTGGTAGGTGCCAAGCCGTCACGCCATGACGCATTGCATAGGCCAAGAGGTGCATATCCGGCCTCTTTATCAAGGTTTTCAAGCGCAGAGTATCTGGTACCGTACGTCGGATCGTGATGACGAAGAACGCCGGCACCCAGCGAGTGCTGCTTCCAGTTCTTCAGTGGAGAAAGGAGCGTCCATACGCAGATCTTAGGAGCCAGTGGTGACGAAAGGAATAGGCGTATAAGGCTGAAACGTTGGGACCGCGATACTTGCGCAGTAATCTTCTGCTACGCCGACTTCTCGACGTCCTTGACAGAGGGTTGGAGATTTAAATGGACAGCGCTGTCCAGGGGCTGTTCAAAGTCCACGGACTGGTCTCCAGACAAACGACAAGGGTTTACGCGAATTGAGAGACTCACAAAAAGATTTCAAGCATTGAATTTGCAGCACAGCAATGCGACACTGAATTCTCTTTTCAATGCATCTGGCCTCTCTAAGGTCGAAAACTGGTTCATCCGTCTGCATCGTCCGTTCGCTCGTCAACGGGTTGCCTCGAGGTGCAGTATCTCTGGCTTCAAAATTCGCGTATTTCGCCAAGGCCAAATTGACCGCATAGCATCCGGCATGGTCTTGGCGATCTGAACTTGGAGTGTGGACGAAAAGCCTTCGTGGCATACGTCTTCCATTAGTGATTTAAAGACGGAGCAATCTATTATTTGTTGAAGATTTGACGAAGTCGATTTGGCTAGGCCCTTTATATTCGAGTAGGTAGGAATGTGGTCGCTTCCATTGGTTTCTATATCTGCGAACCTTTGGATGCTGCCAGTAAGACATCGTGAGACAAAAGCCAAGTCTAAACAGCTGCTGTACGTCTGGCCGCACAGAAACATGGGGGTGCTATCGTTAAGACAGCAAAGTTCATGGTCACAAGCAAAGGAAACTGGGCTTCTTCCTTTGGAATTTACCTTCATCATCATCATCATCATCATCATCATCATCATCATATTCAGGTCCACTGCAGGACGGAGGCCTCTCCCTGCTATCTCCAATTACCCCTGTCCTGTGCCAACCGATTCGAAATAGCACCCGCAAGTTTCCTAATTTCGTTACTCCATCTAGTCTTCTGCCGTCCTCTACTGCGCTTCCCTTCTCTTGGTACCCATTCTATTACCCTAATGGTCCAACAGTTATCTAGTCTGCGCATTACATGACCTGCCCAGCGCCATTTTTTCTCTTAATGTCTATTAGAATATCGTCTATGCCCGTTTGCTCTCCGATCCAAACTGCTCTCTTTCTGTCTCTTTAAGTTATGTCTAGCATTCTTCGTTCCATCGCTCTTTGCGCGGTCCTTAACTTGTTCTCAAGCTTCTTTGTCAGCCTCCAAGTCTCTGCGCCGTATGTCAGCACCGGTAAAATGCACTGATTGTATACTTTCCTTTTCAATGATAACGGTAAGCTCCTATTCAGCAGCTCACGATGTCTGCCCTATGCGATCGAACCCATTTTTATTCTTCTGTGAATTTCCTTCTCATGGTCCGGGTTCCCTGTGATTAGTTGGCCTAGGTAAAAATGCTCGTCCACAGATTCTGGAGGCTGACTAGCGATGTTGAACTCTTGTTCCCTTGCCAGGTTATTTATCATTATCTTTGTCTTCTGCATATTAATCTTCAGTCCCACTCTTACACTCTCCCTGTTAAGGTACTCAATCATTTGTTGTAACTCGTCTGCATTGTTGCTGAATAAAACAATGCCATCGGCAAACCGAAGGTTGTTGAGGTATTCGCCGTTGATCTGTACTCCTAAGCCTTCCCAGTTTAATTGCTTGAATACTTCTGCTAAGCACGCAATGAATAGCATTGTAGAGATTGTGTCTCCTTGTCTGACCCCTTTCTTTAGAGGTATCTTTCTACTTTTCTTGTGTAGAATTAAGGTGGCTGTGGAATCTCTGTAGATATTTTCTAGGGTATTTCTAGGGTATTTACCTTGCTACTTCCCCAAAGCAAATGATGGGCATTAAAGTCCTCAGCAACAACCCACAAACCAGGAGTCGTAGCTAAAATGTCTCTTAGTCTCTGTCTGTCGAAACGACTTCATGAAGAAAGGTAAGCGCCCACAAGAGTAAACGCAAGTTTTTGTTTTTTCACAGTCAGCCATACTGAATACGTGAGGGCGACGCTCTGGATGAAAAACATAAGTCAGTTCGCACCGTATGTAGATAGTAACTTTGCTAATGTCATTGCCAGTTGATGACACATAAGGTTCATAGCCTGATATCCGGACGGGTTTCTCTATGTTCGGTTCAGAGACAACAAGAATGCGAAGTCAATTGGTGAAAACTTATTGGCGAGAATCAGAAATACGGGATTTCAGTCCACGGGCATTCCACTACAAAATGGGCGCTTCCTTGAGTTGTCTGAGGAATGACTGAGGCAGTAAAGCCATTGTGTTTGCTATTCAAGGCTCGCAAGAACCAGATCTAGGCTGTCCAGCAGTTGTAGTGCACCTCGAGCAGATGGTGCTTGAATGTCATTTATCAAACGCGAATGACTTTCATTAGAGACTTGTAATTTAGATTACTTGTTTGTCTTGACCTTGCACGTGATCTGTGCCGTCACTCGCGCGTCGGTAGGCCACCGTGGGTCATTCTGCTGGAGGGCGTACTACCTGAAGTGCAGGCCAGTCGTTTGCAGTAGACGTATTCATTGCGTCACCAGACACCGCTTTGACAGTGCAGGCGGCCGGCTTAAGAGCACCAGCTGCAGAAAGTGGCGTCTTTCTTACGACGCTATCAGTATCCTCAGTAGACGGAGACCGTCTTCGGTGTGAACGACGCCATCGCAATTTGGCGGCGGCCTACTCGTGTGTTGAGCTGGTTCTCACCATTTGTTTGAGGACTTTCATCGCTGTCTTGTCTATCCGGCTGTGTTTCGATGATGCTTCGTGCGGACCAGAGCAATTGGCACACAGACAGTCAGCCACACGGCAAACATCAGCGCTTTGCTGTTCAGAGCTTTTTGGGCATGTGGTCGAATTTTCGCATATACCGCTGACATGGCCGATATTCCAAGAATTACGGCACTGAAGAGGTCTCGGAACGATAGGTCGCACTGAAGACAGTGGTCAGGGAAGCAGTTTTCAAACGCTGCGTCGCTTTTACCAGAATAAAAATTTTCATGACTTGTTGACCTGACTTCTAAATTGTCACGCATAAATTGATCCGTCTTTCTAGATAATGGCTGCTTTCTTTTACTGTCGAGTTCAATTTCCAACAACTACCTGGGTTCAAGAAACATATCATTTGAAGCGTTTTGCTCAGGCGACAGGAACAGACGACGAAACGAATCGTAACAAAATGAGGCTTCAGGGACTGCATTTTGTATTATTATTTTGCAGCTTATACTTTTCATCATTCCTTTTCTTTTTTTCGCCTTTCGTCATTAGCTCTGGCACATAAGGACACACGAAGCAACGCCCACCCCCTATCGCCGGCATTGGCCACTCTGCGAGGCTGATGGTACGAAATTAATAAAATGTGGCTGTCAACGTCCCGGAACTGCGCAGTGGGTTATGAGGAAGGTCGTGGGCGGAGGGCTCATGCTTGACTTTGACCGCCTGTGTTTCTTTTGACGTGCACCCAAAGCACCCAAAGATGAGAGCTTTGCATTCCGCCCCCATCGAAATGCGACGGCTGCGACCGGTAATCAAACCCACGTCCTCAGCTGCACAAGGCCACAGCCACTGAGCCACCATTGCAGGTATACGAAATTGACAAAACAGGAGGGAATAAAAATTCGTACGAAAATTTTGCTTCCAGAGCTGCATAAAGGCCAATCCGCTATGAAAATATTTCACATAGTGAATTCACCGTGAAAATGTTTTGAAATTCGCTTCTGTCTATTTACCTCTGTATCTCGCTATTGAAGAAGGTAACTGTGAATTTCTACATCATCTTCGGCGTTAGCGCCCAAACAAAGAGAACGTTTGACGGCCAGGCCTCATATTGGCAAAAGGCCCGTTTTGAGCTGGCATTGCAGAACTTTTGCCATAACATTGAAGTCAGCGGCTGCTCGCTGGCTGCGACAGAGCACTGGCCCCTAGTTCTGCCACAGTTCAATGTAATCAATTAGAAAACTGTTCACGGCATACAGGGAATGTCTTGATAAAAACAGTGCGGCCCCTCTTTCTTTATTTACTTTAGATTTTTAGATTTATTCCTGTTTCACTTTATTTATTTATTTGCTACGCGGAAGAGAATATACATTCGTCGGGACTGCAATAATTTTATGCTTCTTTCTCCCGAAAAACATAACCACTTTTACCTTTTGGCACCATTTTAAGCAACTAGAGGCTTCGTCAAAAAAAAAAAAAAAACTTCTTTTGCTAGTTCTCCAGTTACTGCAAAAGTATACGCTACTTGTAGTTATATACAAAACTTGCAGCCCCGAAGAATCTGAAGTACAAAAGGGGCTTAATCCTTTTGGACGCTCCAGAAGGCTCCATACCAACCCTGTGTGGCCAAAGCACTTACTCGCAAACAGGCTATCCATTAGAACTGACTCTGCACAGAGATAGGCACGGTTATTTAAGACCGGACCGTCCACTTCCCCACTTTGTGCCTCATATGGTGAGATTGGCGATGTGGAGCACTTCGTCTGGTTCTAGACGCAGTTGGAAGAACAAACAAAGGCGCTACTTTTGCAGCTTACAGAGGAGGGGTTTTCCACACGCGAGCTTTCAACATGTAGCGTTCTCTCAAGTGCTCGGAGAAACCAGGAAAACGTTTTACGCCTGTTAGTTACTTTCCTCCGAGACACCGAATTGATCCACGATTCGTGAAAGGCTCGTACTGATAATAGCGTAAGAGATGCTCAAGCGGAGCAAATGCTGGTCGAGAACGCCAGACTAACACCGCCTGCTGCACTACGTACCACCGCAGGTAGATGATAAAATTATCAAAAAGTCTGGTTGACTTCCCTATATGTACACCCTGCGCCTCCTTGCTTTATCTCTCTCCTTCTCAATTAAAGAGTCGCGGAAAGACTTCAGTTGTGTAAGCAACAAAATGGCACAAATATTTCGCAAATGTATTCCAGGAGCCATGTGATGCATAAATTGTTCATTTTCCGTTCCTTTCGCCTTTCGTCATCGGTTCGCATGAAGCTGCGCCCCCGCAATGGCCAGGATGAGCTGCCAGGCGGGACGGATGCTATGACGTGGAAGGAAGCATTCTTAAAAAAATATGGCCCTAGTAACAGTTCAAACAAGACGAGGGAAACGATATCAGATATCAGAGTAAAATAGTCGATGATACCATCACAGTTAAGGTACACGGGCAAATGCAGAAGAGGATGGTGCTACGTCAGTAAGAAATAAAAGGAGAAAAATGGTTGCCATTAGACCGTGAAACACGGGCCTTGCCGCATTCAATGCCTATAGTTTCGGCCCGGAGCCCAACCAGCACTAGAACATTAGAGTCAATACCGTGTGCACCTTACTGCGCTGCGTCCGCACAAGCGTAGTTTCATAGCGAGCATTTACATGTAAGTTTACGAAGAGACGCGTATGTATAGGAAATGTCCTTTTTTCTTGAGCCGCCCTTCAGTGCCACGAGTTCATAACGGCATGCTATCTTGTAAAAGGACGGGACAGTACCGCTCGGCGCTGCTCTTGAAAAGTACCTTCGGTTAAGGCTCTCGCGAATCGACCGAGGAATATCAAAGACTGAACAAAAGACAGCCAGCTATAACGCCGTATCCCCGTGTTTCTGATCCCACGGTGCGCTTTCTCATCAGATAAAGCATACGCGCTTCTATCGGGAACCCGCGAATGTTCGTCGAGACCAAGTTCAAAGGGGCCGCAACATTCATGCTCGCCAGTGAACTAGTTCAATGCGAAAGGCGATGCACACGTATTCGTAAGAGCCTGGCAACATTCTGAAAGCTGTGTCAGGAATTGCGCGCTTGTCCGTCACATTTGTTTTGCTTCGCTTTTTCAAATTCAAGGTATATTAAAAAAAAGGTAAGAATGCGTTCAGCCAACGAAATTTCCGGCTATCTAAATGTAAACGGCAGCGTGCAACTCTTACTGCGAAGCGTAGGTGAACCCATTACAGAAAGCTGCAAATTTAGCTGCCCCCCCCCTCCCCACAACCTCCACATCCCCCTCACCCCCCAAAAAATGTTGTGGCTTCACTCTTTCTCAAGACGCATGAGTACGAAATCACTTTGTGCTTTCATTGCAGGGTTGCTCAGCGAAGTAAACTAAATGAATCAAAGCTGGCGTAGATCCTTTTTTCCTTCTCATCTGCGTCTTCTCCGTTTATTGTGGGTCCGTTCTGTTCTGTTGTACATGAGTTACTGCGGATATATTCTCGGCTACTTCATTTCTCCATGTTATACACTAAAAAGTAAAGGAAGAAATAGTAATACTGAAATGAGTGAATGGATGAAAAACTAACAATCATACTAACAAAGATAACGCCGCCGCAACGAAGGGTTCGCTTGACGTCTGCCCACAATGCTGAGTAGTACATACACTTCGTAGTCCTCATCCATTAATGGAAGAGTCCTCCACGTACTAAATGGATGGCAGGTCGAAACACACACCTTCGTTCAAGTTCCGTCTGGCACACACAGCATAAGCGCGCCCCTTCATATATTACAGTAACAATGTCTGTTTTAAAGTGAAGTTGCTGCGCAGGTGCAATTGTTTCCTTTCTTCCAACTTGAGCGTTCACCAGTGGGTATGTATCGAAAATTTATTCCCCGTAATAAATTGTCAAAATTAGGACTGACCGCTTTCCGTCACCAACGTCTATAATTTCATACAGGAGCACTAAGTTGCGTGAACGTAGAAGTTTGAAGTCACATTACCGAGGCTGTGCTGCCATGTTCTCGCCCCAAATCGTTATCACCCGGAGCACCTAAATTTCTTATGCCGCCCAGACTTCTATCGGCAAAGGTCCGGGCTCACATTTTCTCCTCTGTTTTCGTTCTGAAATGAATCCAAAAGATGTGCTCTTCTTTATTCTTTTTCCTTTTTTTCCTTACTTTCTTTCTTTCGTTCGTTCGTTCGTTTCGATACTTTGCCGCCGATCCTTGTCTTTAAAGAGGCAGTATACCGATTTTTTAAGGAGCCCCATAGTTGCGACGCAATCGAAAGCTTATCATCAACACTCTTGCGCTGCTAAGCCCGAGGACGCGGGCCGGCCACGGCGGACGCATTCCAATGGGTGTGAAATGCAAGAACGCCCATGTACCGTGCACTGGGTGCACTTTAGAGAAAGCCAGCTGGTCAGAGGTAATCCTAAGCGTCTTTCAACTTTTTTTATTCCATTCTAAATTTGGCACCTCAATTTAAGTTTGGTTGCAAGGTGTACGATGGGTATATGCCAGTTACTGCGGCAATAATAATTATAGTAATCATCATCATCATCATCATCATCATCATCATCAACTCTAGCACGCTCTCGCAGATTTCCCTCAGCACACACGAAAGCTCCGCCCACCCCCGCCCCTTCTTTTATTAAATGGTATGAAATAAAAGAAGAGGCTGGCACCTTCAATGGCGCAGTCTACTTCTCTTCACAAGGCAAGCAAAAAAAAAAAAAAACGCGAAAGAAAAAGCATCGGAAAGCATAGGAGACAGTCAAATAGCATCGCGGAAGGGCAATTGAAAGCACAGAAGAGAGTCTAAGAACGATACTAAAACAGAGAAGCGCATAGTTCCGTAAACAAGTGAAAGTGCACAAGAGAGTCTGAAAACACGCACATATGCTTAGATTTGCGCAGACGAGACGGCTTACGTATCTACACATATCTACATAACAGGACCCAAACAACATATAAGAGCACTAAATGTGAGCTACACATACACGACCTGTACTATTTAAAATTCTAATAGCGGGCTTAGCCACGAACGCGTAGTATGAGCCTAAGATATTTGTATTTTCCTAAAAAAAGATTTTAAAAGCCACAAGTGCTCTTTCCAGCAACCCTATTGGTGGCCATAGAGGCCAATTATTTTTTGTTTCGAAGTGAACGGTCGGCGGCCTAACCCCGTTAAATCAACCTTTAGTATTCGCCTCGCGATATCGCGTCGTAGACACTCGAGAAGGCGGCGTTGTACGTCTTCGTCAGCGTTTTCACAATGACACTGCGGACTATAAGCAAGACATTGAATTACTTGCAAAAAGTAACACCTATATCGTGGGCCAAGCTGCGGACGCTACAGTACAGTTACAAAAATTCTGTCGTCGCTCAACTTCGACTAAGTGGACAATTGAATGTTAAGGTCTCTAAAGAATATCTCTGAGCACTTTGGTTTCATCATTATTTCATGCAAACCAGGTGTTTGTGCTAAGTCGACAGGACAGCTGTTTTAGCAAGAGGCGGATTTCAAAACGGGTAAGAGGGAGATTTATTCTATTTACATTTTCGCGCAGCTGTTCTGCACTAGCGTCTGTGGCAGTTTTTACAGGAATATTGCAGTGTCCTGCTTCCCGCAAAAAAAGTTTCGCGTATAATGTGGTCCGTGATAACTCGAACTTTCTCACTTTATTTACTGGCATAGTTAATGATAGTGAGTATACCAGAAGAATTAGCAAGGTTATCTGAACAACAACAACAACAACAACAACAACAACAACAACAACAACAACAACAACAACAACAACAATAATAATAATAATAATAATAATAATAATAATACAGAAAAGTCCAACGGATCGGTGAGTTGCTGTGGTAAAGTATTCTCGCTTTTCAGCTTGGGTGAGTTGCTTTGGAATTAAACCCCTAAAAGAAACAAGGATTCTACAACGGATGTCACCAGTGAAATGATGCAGTGCCACCTACGGGATTTAGGTGCAAGTTCCCTCTACATTTGCACCGCGGATGTAAAGAGCACTTGGCCTTTGCGAAGGGTGTCAGCTACTACGTAGAAAAAAAAAAAATTTGGTGCAATCGTGGCGACGTCGTTGTTGGCTGCGACACTGTCGATGATTTCGGCGTTATTTTTCGCAAACCACCTGATTCTTGGCGCATCCTCCATCCTGCGTATATGCCATGTGTGAGCCTAATCGTCATCGTTGTAGCATAAGTCTCGTTTCCGCCATCAACGCTGATTTCATTACCATGACGACGAAGTATGTCATACCAGTACGCCGCCATCATCTCGAAAACGTGTTCCATGCGATGAACATAATGTAATCCTCATGCCCTCAGTATTGCTTGCTTTGGAAATGCAAGCAAATGTCTCACCGCTCTTTGCGAGTCGATGGGTGAGTTCTGCGAAAGACCTTGCACAGATTTCAAAGCGCCACGCAGCTATTATGGTGTCCAGCTGCCAAGGGTACATGAAGACATGAATTTGAATCCCAGGTACGACAAAGTTTTGTTTCAAGCGCTTATTTCGCTACCCTCACGGGGTTTGACCATGCTTATGATGAGCTGCGAAACATTAAGTGCTTCAGCTCTATTGTGGATCCATTGAGTGTAACGTACTCCTGTATTAGCAGGTCTGTGTGCCACGAAGACCGACGAAGCGACTGTATATTATACAGTGTTATGTTATTATTTATTGTTTATTTACGTAGAACAGACGTATTCTCACTGGCCCCACTGCGTGGGTCAAAATATCGTCCTATATAAGCCGGTTTGGTGGGCGCGTAATTGTGCGCACCGCGAGCGATGTATTATTTATTTATTTATTTATTTATTTATTCAAGCTGTCAGTACATGCCAAGACAGGAGTTGGGGTTACATTGCTGTTGTGTACAAACTAAAGATATTACATGTTTATAGAATTCAATAAAAAGCAATCAGGATAAACAGGCACAATATATAATCAAGTACGAAAACGATAAATCACATTAGTTACAAGTAACAAGTCACGTCGCTGTATAGGTCCAAAAAAAAAAAGAGGAATATTGAAAAAAAAAGTGATGCGCCAAACAACTGAACCGATAAACAGCTAACAATAACGTGTATTCTCAACCGTTCACAAGTAATTGGTAACAGCCTTCTCAAAAGCTTGTAAATCAGGACATTCAACTATCTATCGTGGAAAGTTGTTCTAATCGCTTATACTTCGAACCAGGAACGAATGTTTCAATGATTCTTTCTTTAATTAAGTGGCTTAATAGGTTTTGAATGCTTCGCTTTGTCGTTACCAAGATTCTGCGATGTGATGTGTTTTTCTAAGTCTACTTTACAGTCCCCGCTTAATACGTGAAAAAAACAATGTCAGCCTCTTAAGCTGCACTTTCTGCTTGACAGTCATGAGGTCAGCTCTGCTTGTAAGTTCGGTTACGGACTGTGCTCTAGCGTATGTGTTAAAGATGAACACCAATACCTTATTTTGTACGCGCTCACATTTTAATGTGCTTTGTTGAGTGTACGGCTCCCCAAATTACTTGCATAAGTCCGTACAGGAAGTACAGTAATGTTGTAAGCCACTATTTTTACCTCTGGGGTAGCGTTGTGAAATTTTCGTCGTAATAACCAAAGTTTACGCATGGCCTTATTACAGATGTGGTCAAGATGTACCGACCAGTTATTATCATGTGTGAGATGAATCCCGAGGTATTACGGATCTTTTTTACGCGCCATACATATACAAACAATTTTTGATGCGCTCAGCTTCATTCAGCACTCGTCACACTACAGATTTACTCTTTTGTAAATGGTTACTAAGTTCCTGTAGGTCATTAATAGTGCATATTTTAGCATAAGACAATAGTGTAATCTGCGTAACTTGTATGGCCATTTGTGGTGAGAGACCTGCACCCATATCACTAATATAAATGGAGAAAAGTAAAGGGCCTATAACAGACCCTTGCGACACGCCAGATCCAACTGATTTATTAGTACTGCAAAGAGAATTTAATTAAGCAAATTGTTCCCTTTCTGACAATTATGCCTCTATCCATTTTAATAGCCGACTATTACTTTGAAAACGAGACAGCTTCATAAGCAGCTTTCTGTGGGATATTCCATCGAATGCTTTGCGGAAATCGATAAAGATAATATCTATTTGACCCTTCGCATCAGTACATTCACAGATTTCATGAGTAGCCTCAGTGAGAATAGTGACTGTCGAGTGCACTCGTCGAAAACCATGCTGATTTTTGCCCAAAATGTTGTTTTCCTTCCACAAATTTCATTAGGTGGGTTGTTAGAATGTGCTCAAGCGTTTTGCAACATGTACTTGTCAAAGAGATTGGCTGGTAATTAGTAACATCATATGTTTGGAGCACTGTTTGTGAATTGGTACTACTACTGCCTCCATTTTCTCGGAACGTCTCCGGATTCTAGAGATTTAGAATAGATATCCAAAACAAAAAATGAGTCCCACTCAGCGTATCGCTTTATAAAGCACTAGGAATTTTATCAAGGCCAGGATATTTTTTCTCACCTAGTTTAAGGAGCAGATTCAGAATACCGTCTTGTCTGATAGTTAGCTCAGATGGACATTGCTTAAGGGAAAAACATGTTTAGGGTGTAGGATCATCGTCTCATGTGAAAACTTGTTCAAAGTATTCATTGAAGAGACAAGCCATGTCAGAGCTGTTCGTGACAGACTTATTTTCACTTGTCAGAAATTGAATGCTAGATTTGGGCCCTGTTAGGAATGGCCTGCCGAGGTGGCAACATGCAAGTTATCTCAGCCCGCTGCAGGTGCTTCGATCGATCCGCGGTGGTGGCGCCCTTCAGAGAACCAGCGAGGACGATAGCGCTAACCGACCATGAACTTCCTTCGGAGAACTGGAGACTACGGCAGCAGGGCGGGCCACGTTTGGCGCCCCGTGTATTATTGGTTGATTTGCCGGGTCGTCATGGTCTCGCTCTGCAGCAAGAAGAGCTTTCCCTAACAAAAGGGGGCTTTGCGGTACGGGGGCCCCAGGATTCGTCACAGTCTGCTGACACTCGTGGCGACTACAGGAGAATGGTATCTCTGGAATTTAGAGGCGCAAGACAATGGGCAACCGGCGGCCGTGCTGCGGGGGTCAGCTCCGAGTTCTGCGAAGGCCGTCTGACGTAGGTTGGGGACGGTGAACCTCGCGCAAAAAGCGTGTGTGTGTAATGCTTGGTGCAGAGAGGCGACTCGTTTACGATGACTGGTCGAACCTTATCTCACCTAGGGAACTAAGAACCAATGGAGTGTTTATAAGCAGCTGTTGTCGGCTTCTAGAGTGTGCTCGTCGGTGCTCGTCGTCGTGCTCTGTGCTTGTGCTCGTCATCGTGCTCGTGAGCTGTGTGCTCGTAAGCTGTGTGCTGTATGATCGTCTTGCGTGCTCCATTTGGGAGTCACGCTAGACTGTGTAAATGTATATCTTGTTGAAAATGTAAATACCGTAAATAAACCCTGTACGCCTAGTTCCTCCCAAGTTCCTCTCTACGACCTTCAACCCTTACAAATGGTGGCAGAGGCGAGATCGTCCGACAACTCCTACAACTGTATGCCAGCGGTGGGATCGTCCTCCAAATCCAACGGCCCTGAAATGTTCCTCCAAAATTTTCCCTGAAAGGTTTAATGAAATTAGTTGGTGTTTGACTGATGTAACAATTGAGTAGAACTTGCTGGTCGAGATACTTGGCAGGAGTGGTGATACGTTAGCAAGAGAACTTTTGCAGGCATATAACATAAAAGAGAGGCACGAGTTGTATTAGTGATACATCTGTTTTTCTGTTTGAAAACGAGTTGCAACTGTTAAAAACGTCACTGTAATCGCTCTAGGCAACACTGATGTAAGCATGCGCATTTGTTCATTCTCCCTGCCCTGCTGTAAGAATAAAATTAATTGAAGTTCCGCGCTCGATCTGTCGTTTCATACTCTCCCTCCGAAGTCCTTACTTTCCTTTTTGGCGCAACAATGTGTTCATTTGATGTAACAATGTCTCGATTTAATAATTTCCATTTTCAGCTCCTGTGAAACGGAATACAATGACGTATTGTTGTAGAGGCTAATTTTTTAGACTTCATTCGTTTCAAAAGACGCTTTTTATGAATTATTGTCCGTGTAATCCAGGGGTATTTTCTGTTAACTTTCTTGGGGCGCTTGAGAACAAATAGTTCGATTGATTTCAAAACCACAATTTAGAACTTTCCCCAAGAATGATTTACTGATGTGGTGTTTAGCTAAATAAAATAGCTAAACTCATAATAACCTGTTTCTAAATAGTCCGATACTGCAACGTCATGTGCTTTAGAGAAATCGGGGACTAACAAAGTTTTATTCTTTTCTGCAAGGTTATATGTTGTAGAGACATGCGTGATCACCACTTTGTGGTCAGAAATCCCTTTTAAGACTTCACACCAGTACTTGGACTGTGTGACAGATCTGCTCAAAAAGACCAAATCGAGTAGTGATTCTACTGATTCGTAGATTCGTGTTGGCGTAGTTACAATTTGTGCTAATTGTCAAGGAGGAAAGGCATATTCAGAAGAAAACGAGACGAGGTCTAATCATTTTGAACTTCCCTATAGTATACCCAGTCAATAGGTGGTAAATTAAAATATCCGGCCATTATAATCTTACAAATGCTGTCGTCAAACTTGAGAAATAAGAAATCATTAAGCAATAGCAGGTACTCTTGGGTAGTTCCAGGGGGGCGATATAGTGCAGCAATTACAAAATACAGACTATCGATCTCTATGGTACACACAATACACTCCAGTTCTGGAGGGGATAAAATTTCAGTGAAGACCATTGAAGTTTTATAGCAGTTTTATTATAAGTTTTATAGCAACACCCACTCCTCAGGATCCACGGTCTTTGCGACAAGCTGTATAGTTCGGAGGAGGATGTATGGCTGGTGGTGGATACAGTTTTATTTTGCTTCGTGCAGTGGTGATTGTGAAGGAGAGGAGGAGGTGGAGGCTGCCTAACAATGACACAATATAATGTAGACGACGGAAACGGTCGTCGTCAGCCTAACGGAATGGACGGACCAGTCTCTTCAGATTGTCATGTGCATTTTTTTCATTGTTGTAATTCCACAGTTAAGACACCACAAAAAGAGGCACTAAACAACATTATAGACCTGACTAAAATGCTTCCCACGAATTACAGTGCAAAAAAAAAAAAATTTCCTTTTCCTCTCGGACCCCTTCTTTTTCCATCAATATGGAAAAATTTCTGCGATTTGGCAACAATAGGATGGACGGTCAAAGCAGTATTACCTGACAATGTATCGAAAATGTTGCTCGTGTTTTCTCCGTTACGCAGAACTTCTATGCATATAAAACGTTGTCTTTCTTTGGCTCGTTCCTCCCACTTTGCGGTTTGTATGCTTCTGGCAATTTATGGCCAACTTGGGGTTAATAGGTGTCACTAGGATATAAATAACTAAAAAGATAAGAGTGTCCAATGGTCGGTTGCTGACGCGGCGCCCTTAGCACAGCAGCCCGATGATCTAATCATTAGAGCACGCACGCATGCCTCAAAAGAGAATAAAACACTCTTAATTTGACTCGTGCAAGCCAACGCATGAGATGCTTGGCGCGTTAGGCGCGTCACATAGCAACAATTATTTATAAAAAGTGATCGGGCGTTTCTTCGAGCTTACGATGAGGAAAGAAGTTACGGGACGCGTTCGTCCCGGAAATTAACTGCCCGTTTCTCATCGTACTGTGGCGCTATGGCGTGTTTCTGCTAGGTCGTGTATTGTAATTTAATATGTTTTAATGCAGAATTACATTTACGCTTTCTCATCAAAGTTGACCATGGTGGCTGAGGGACGCGCTCATGACTGAAATCTGCAGCGCGTGTCTTGTCGTAATGTGCAATATATTGCTTGCAAGTATATCTGCCCAAGGTTGTTATTGGCGGGAATTTCGTAAAATTGGACCGACTACTAACGTTTAAGCTATCCATCCAAACATCTTTTCTGTGCACTTTTCTTGATGTCTTGAACGAAATTAAATAAAAGGCAAACCCGGTTCCGAACACTTAACTTCTGTCGCTTTGAAAGTAGAGTGCAGTGCCAATGTTTTTCATGTGTAGGGAACATCCTCTCGACGCTACCAATCGCTGATTTCATCTTCTTAGTGAGACGGGAGTTTCGTTGGTTGAGGGGCTCTGCGAATACGTTGTATAGGTGCCGTGCACGAAAAGAAGAAGAAAAAAGAAGGAACAAGAGGTTAGGCTGTAGGCAGCGAACGCGGCTCCATGCGTCCTCTCTGCCTTTTACAGCTGTCCTCCTCGACGGCTGCTGCGTGTGACCAACAGCGAAAATTTATCTATGTCGTACAAAAAAGCAACTGTGAGACATTGTATCCTACCAGGCTCACGCTTTTCCTCAAAACCGGCCCGTCGAATTTACAAGTTCGGCTGATGTCACGCAGAAGCGACAAAATATAAAGAAGACACGTCTGAATGAACGGCGCAGGGCCATTTCTGTATTTGCTCGCAGTCAACAGAGCGCGGACCACGACCCTGTGGAAATTGGCCAAGTGATCGACTCCTCGGGCAGCCGACAAAGTCCCGATACGGCATGCAAGCTCCGCGCCCGCGGCATTTGCGGACGTTCGACTGTCTGTTTGCCAATGGAATGTCGCCGGGCGTTCCAGATGACCGCCGAGAGAAAGCCGTGTGCACGGCCCTCGCGACACGACTGTCGAGAATTCCCTCATCTGAACCCAGCGTGGGTCCAACCAGATGAGTTCTGCTTATGGACACTGTGCTCTGCAGCGCTATATTAAAGCGGAGCTGCAGCCCTGTTATCCGAAAAACTTGTCGAGTGCGGTTTTAGATACTTTTTTCCCCTAGCGACCCGGACGTTGCGTAAATTACATGTAGGCTTGGAGAACCGGGCAGAGGCTGACATATGGTACATCAACCACCGGACGGTTGGCTCTTGTTTGCCGAGGCAGCAGTGATGCGAACCCTGGTATATCGCCGAGACACGTGGTAGGACCCAATGCACATGTCCCGCGAGATCACGTCCCCCGTGGCACTTTCCCCCCTTGCTTGTCTGTGTCCCAGCGATCGGAGCGTGTGAGGGACAGAGCGAATGCGCACATTTAATCACTGACTGTATGACTGAATTCGATGCAAAAAATCGAGAACTTGAAGGGCACGGTCTTTAATGCAACAGCCCTCCAATGAGGCCTTTGCTGCCCACTTTTCCACTTCCACAACAATTTCAACTGCCTCTTGAAGTTAGGTTTTTCTGCTGTAGAGCGTCTGAAATTTTGAGCCACTTGACACCAATGGGCTTAGAGGAAACGTCGGCACCTGGTGCTCATGAAAGGGCGCGAACGTATGCCTCAAGAGAACGGAAGACGGTGTCTTTCGTTGCTGAGGAACGCACCCGAAGGTCCACTGCATGGAGGTGAAATGATGTCAGCGAAATTAATTGCGTGGTTACATTAATTGCGTGTAGTTGCATCAGTGCTCACAATTTAGGGCGCTTCGCTGCTCCGCACTGCATGAGACAATTTGTCTCAAATACAAAAGCGGCGCGGGCAGCCTCTCAGCACAAATGTCGGTCCCTGTATTGCCTTCAAAGAAAGCTAAACACGTGCTGTGAGGCAAAGCATGCTTTATATCAAGCGGTAAATTCTGGATATTTGGTTACTTTGCCCGGTCTGCTACCGTGCAATGCAACCTCTTGCTATTGTTAAAACCTAAGGCTCCTAAATGCGACATTTCAACGGTGTTACAAACACCTATTTAGATAATTGATGTAGATTATGACGTAGATTAGGACGTAGATTACATGGTCCGAACTGAGCAGGAGAGCCATTCAGTACGACGCTGTTAGTTGCGTACCGTTGTCTCGGTGACCATGCCGTTGCGTTGATGAGCACAAGGCCGCGGGTTCAACCCCGATCGCGGCGGCCGCATTTTTATGAGAACGGAATGCGAAAAACCTCCTGTACCCTGCTTTGGGGGCACGTCAAAGAGACCCACGTGGTCGAAATTTATCCGGAGCACTCAACTACGGCGTCCCTCAAAATATACAGGGTCCTTCATTTTCGGATAAACATACGATCTTCCCACTTTTTGCACCCCAAAAAAGTTGTATGAAAATTGGATAAACCCGATTTCACCCCGAAGTTTGCACCTTCGTAAAAGATAATATTAAATGCAGGTGCTACAAAATTAATGAATGCTGTCCAGCTTGTGCGAGCAAGCGGTGGTGGTGAAAACTTTATTTTTGTCCGGCAAGTTAGTAAGGTGGGCATCACCCTGCCTAGGCGTCTGCCAGGAGCCTTTGGGCTCTGGCGACGTCGTCTGCCTACTGGACTGCCCACACTTGATCTTCTGGGGCTTAGCTAAGCAGCACAGCCCACGAACACGCGCGGAGGGTTTCACTGGAGGCTATCTTCCCGTTGCTACTCGTGAGCCCATTGCATTCCCAGAGCATATGCTCTAGAGTTGCTCCTGAGCCACATAACTTACGTTCGTCTGTCTTGTATATATCCCGATAAATTATATTCCGCATTACTGGATTACAGGATGTCCTTGATTGTAACTGCCGCCACTGGACAGACTGTGATTTATTTAGTTTTTTTTAATGAGCTGGTGGTAAATGCACCTCTGCGTTTTGTAATGTGTTGTTATATCTGTATTTGGTCAATCTGTCTCCCCGCTCCCAATCTCCGTCCTCACCTTCTTTGGCGACCCCTGAGTTGATGGCGCCAATGTTTGTCGCAACTCGATGCCCTCGAGCTGTGTTGTGTGCCGCCTCGTTGTTTCCGCCGTCCCCTGGCGAGGTCGGAGTATGGGCAGGTGTCAATAGTAATTGAACGTTCTTGTCTTTAGTTTGTTTTTCGTTTTGCTCTTATTAATAATATGTGTAGTGCTTCCGGGAAGATTCGGCCATTTGCATAGTTGCGAACTGCTGCCTGTGAGTCACTGATTATTATGTATGCCTCAATTTGTGTTACTGCTAGTGCTGTCGCCATTCCTTCTGCTGCTTCTGTATATTGTCTTAATTGCGACGCTTGTTACACATTCTCTTTTTTTTTGTGATTGACTACGACTGCAGTGAATCCTTTCCTGCGTTTGAGTCTAGCTGAGCATACAAAAACTGCTGCTTTAGCTCTTCCAAATCTTTTCTGTGTCTCCTTTGCACCTGCTTTGTATTCGTCCTTCATGTTGTGTGGGGTGCATGTTTTTTGGCAGGTGGGGAACCATTATCATATTTCTGATCTCTCTCGAGAGACGACGACGAAGTGTTTCTATCATAGAACGCTTGTACCTTTGTCTCGCTTTGTTTCTTTCCAAACTGTGGGAGCTGCAGCTCCCGTGTTGCGGCAATGGACGAAGAAGCCCTCGAAGACCTTCCTGTAGCCAAGCCATCACGTGGGGTCGCGTCCAGGAAACGTGGCAATGCGTCAAGTGACACGGACAGCGAGGCAACCGAGTTGTACTCGGACGGCGTCGACTCGTCGGACGACAATTTCACGCTTGTCATGAGCCGAACCACAAAAAGAAGACTGCTACGGAGGTCATCGTCACCAAGTGTCTCCACCGTGAAGACAACACCACAGCGCTGGCCGTACACTATGCTCTTCATGCCTGTGGACCCAGTGTCAAATCTGCGACTCCTAAACAGGCAAGTCCTTTCTGCGTTTCTTGAGGGAATCGCGCCAAACGAGATAAAGGACGTGAGAATAAACGCACGGAAGAATGTCCTTGCAGTAGATGTTCTACACCGTAGTGCACTGCAAAACCTGCGGCACGTAACGGAGATCGACAAAGTGCAAGTGCGATCCATGATTCCTACTGGCTGCCGTGGCACTATCGGCGTCATTTATGATGTCGATATTTCTATACCAACCGACGACTTACTGATATTAATAAAGCCAACTACAGAAGGCACTCTTATCACGCACATCGCAAGACTTGGCAACACCCGTTGCCTGAAGCTGTGGTTTGATGGAGACAGCCTTCCCTCACACGTCAAAGTTGGCCACGTCCGCCATGCAGTCCGCCCATACGTACCGAAGCCCCTGCAATGCTACAAATGCTGCAAGATGGGGCACGTAAAAGGTGTCTGTAGGAATAACCTCGTGTGCCCACGTTGCGCCGAATCTCATTCAGCAGATGCCTGTCGCGCAACTGTGTTAAAGTGCCCTAACTGCCATGGTACTCATGAGGCCTCATCGAATGATTGCCCGCGGGTGAGGAACGAGCGAGCAATACTTAAACGTATGGTACGGGACCATTCAACACACAGAGAGGCTGCCGCTACTCTCAGGCGACGACGACATCGGCACCGAAGAGCAGCACGAAGAGTCACGTCTACTGAAAGATATACACCATCTTCCGGCAATGCGGCTACCGTATCAACGCCAACTTCCACAAAGAGCGACAGTGCGGAAACGAAGACTGGGGCAACACTCTCGCCTCCTGAAGAGTGGCCTACACTTCCACGAACACAAACTGCCTCGGAGTCACATCAAAATGCGCCGCCCTCAATGACCCCACGAAGCGCGGATGGGCCGACGACTGAGGATCGCCAAGTCATAGTGATGCTGAAGTCACTTATGGACGCCATGCGCATTCTACTGAGCAGCATGAAAACCCCGTCGGCACAGAGCGCACTGCAGGTGCTGGACACCTTGAGTCCGGTGCTTGCGGCTCTAGGGTAAAACCACGGCCCGAGAGATGCCGTCGTTTCAAGAGGAAGTCAAGAATGCATCTGTCCTTCAGTGGAACGCCAGAGGGCTTAAGTCACGCATGCCCGACTTTAGACAATTTGTCTTTACGCACCAGTTCCCCATTATCGTGATTTGCGAGCCCAACCTGTCAGCTCCTATCAGACTGTCCGGGTATGGGTATGAGCAAGGTTGTTGTGTTTATACGCCGTGACTTGACTTATGTACATCACCCAGTGCCTCCTGACGAAGCAAATCAATACGTTTGCTTAACAGTGAAAAAGAAAAAGCTCACGTTCACAATACTTGGAGCCTATTTATCTCCAGCAAGCCGTCTAGATTGTGAGCGCCTACGGGGAATTTTAACATCGACTCCACAGCCGTGGGTGCTCACTGGTGACTTTAACGCCCACTGTTACCTATGGGGAAGCTCCAAAGTTAATTCTAGAGGCAGAGCGTTGGTGTCCTTTGCCTCTGAACGCGAATTTTGCTTGTCAAATGATCGAAGCCCTACTTATCTGCGTGGATCAGCGTATAGCAGCTGCTTGGACTTAACCTTCGTTTCACGTTCGCTTTCGAGAAGAGTGCACTGGTTTTCGGATTTAGAAACACGGGGCAGCGACCACATCCCAACCTACTTGAAGATCGAAGGTTTGACTAGCTCCAAGACCTCCAGAACCATCCAGTGCACCGATTGGCCTAAATACAATATAATAATGGAAGACTGTTGTCCTGACGGCACCTCGTGTAACCTACAGGGCGCGATAAAGGATGCCATACAAACGACCACGCATTTGCTTTCGAGGAGTTCTTCCCGCACCGATTTCGACATCGAACTAGCAAAACTTGGAGCAATTCGCCGTCGTGCGGAGCGAAGATACAGACGCACGAAGTCTGATCATGACTTGAGATTGGCTAGACGAACACAAAAGAAAATACAGCGTCAAATGAACAAGCTGGCTTCGCGACAATGGGTATCCTTTTGCGAGTCCCTGGATCCGCGAAAGCCATTGTCGCTTATATGAAGGACTGTTCGTGGACTTCGCACAACCTCTGGTCAGCGCCACCCGTTTAAATCCCTGGCACTTTATCTACAATGTAGTGATATTGACGTCGCTGAATCTTTCTGCAGAAAGATTGCTGGCGAGGCAAATTCCGATGGAACGGGTACGGGAACGCTCGACCACCCACTGTTTTCACGCGATCCCCGCATGGAATGCCCTTTTTCTATGGAAGAACTAGAAGCTGCGCTGGCTTTGTGCAGGCGTTCTTCAGCGCCAGGACCTGACGGCATTACATACCGTGCCCTGTGTAACCTAGGAGACCAAGCTCGGAAGGCACTCTTGCTCCTGTACAACGACTCCTGGCAGACGGGTACAGTTCCGCAAGAGTGGAAGTCAACTCGCCTTATTCCACTTCTCAAAGCTGGCAAGTCGCCTTTGGACATTTCCTCATACCGTCCGATCGCACTAGCCAGCTGTGTCGGAAAAACAATGGAAAGAATGATTTTAACATGTCTGGAATGGTACTTAGAATACTATGAAATTTATCCAGATGCTATGGCCGGATTCAGACGGGGCCATTCGTCAACAGACAGTGTTGTTGACTTGATAACCTATGTGCAACACCAAAAGGCCTGTAAGCGACTATCTGCTGCTCTGTTTCTAGACGTTAAAGGAGCTTATGATAATGTCACCCATGAAGCCATCCTTAGCACGTTAGAAGCCGTCGGACTTGGTGGTAAGATGTATATGTGGGTGTGCAACTACTTACAGAGGAGACCATTCTACGTGCACACAGAAAATGGCCCGACATCCGAGCATTACGGTAGCCGAGGAGTCCCTCAAGGAGGAGTGCTTAGCCCGACTCTTTTCAATCTCACCCTCAGTGGATTAGTTTACAACCTGCCAAGCACGGTAGGACTTTCCATCTATGTGGACGACATCTGCATTTGGGCATCAGGTGTGACACGACTTCAGCTTCGCGCTAGGCTTCAGAAGGCAGCCACAATGACATCTTGCTACCTTCGTGAACAAGGAATTGAAATTGCGTGCGGAAAGTGCGCAATGGTGGCATTCACGAGGAAGCCAATGTCTGGTTACGGCGTATCTATTAACGGACAACTTATACCATACAGCAGAAGTCACAGATTCTTGGGAGTCATAATTGACAGAGACCTGTCTTGGACTCCGCACGTCAATTACGTGAAAAAGCGGCTGACTGCTATCTGTCACCTGTTCAGGTTCCTTGCAGGAAAAAGTTGGGGAGTATCTATACAGGCTATGTTACAGCTTTATATGGCGTTGTTCGTTGGATTCCTGCGATACAGCCTGCCTGCAATATCCAACACCTGCAAGACTAACCTGCGTACGATTCAGAGTATTCAAGCCCAAGCCCTTAAGATATGTCTTGGCTTACCACGCAGTGCATCAACGGCTGAAACCATTGCCCTTGCGCAGGATTACCCAATCACGACGCACATTACCGTTGAGACAATGCGTATGCATCTCAGGCATTATGCTAGGACCCCTTCCCACCACTTGGCGAGCCTCACTGCTGCAAGGCCCTGCTCGACATTTAGCAGTATTGTCAGTGCACATCGTGCGTCGTTTACTTCAGGGTACGCACCTGCGGCCAAGCCAGCGTTTCCTCCGTGGTGTTTGAGCCGTCCACAAGTACATCTAATGATTCCGGGACTACAGAAGAAGACAGATATACCGGCCCCTGCTCTAAAACAGCTGAGCTTACTTCTTTTGCATGAGAAGTACAGCAACCACGTGCAAGTCTATACCGATGGATCGACTACGTCGTGCAGTTCTTCTGGTGCCGTGGTTATACCAACGCGAGGAATGACACTGCGGTTCAAGACATCGCATGTCACGACCTCAACGGCGGCAGAACTAACGGCCCTGCTTCGAGCACTGGAATTCATTGATTCTGAAAGACCTAGAAAATGGGCTGTGTTCTGCGATTCAAAACCAGCACTACAGGGCACGCAGTCAGTTCTCCGACACGGATGTCATGACCAATTGACATACGAAGTTGTGAAACTTTACCATGATGTCCAACAAAAAGGTCACGAGGTCGTTTTTCAATGGATACCTGGTCACTGTGAAATCAGTGGCAATGATTCCGCCGATAACGCTGCTCGCACAGCACATCAAGGAGAGCACAGCGTTTCAATTCCGCTTTCGAGGACTGACGCTGCAAAGCAGCTTCGACACCTGGCGCGCAGTCTCACAGTGACCGAGTGGAACTCACCAAACTTACGACTCACGCGACTGCATCGACTAAACCCCTCCCTGCAACTCCGACCTCCACTCAGACTTCCTCGACGTGAAGCTGCGCTTCTCTGCCGGATTTGGTTAGGAGTGGCCTTCACAAAGGCATACTCTACATTAATTGGAATGACTGACAGTGCAGCTTGCGAGGTCTGTGGCACCGAAGAAAACATCGACCACCTGCTGTGCCACTGTCCAAGATATGCCTCAGAGAGACAAGAACTTGCCAAAGCTTTCCAAAAACTGGACAATCGACCGCTTTCTGTGCAGGTGCTGCTGGAACACCGCCCCCATCGCCCGTCGGCCCAGAAAGCGGTGAAGGCGCTTTTGTGTTTCTTAAGGACGACGGGTTTGTGCGACCATCTGTGACTATTAACGCGATTTCTGTAAGACCACACGCGTCAGCGAACTCGCCGCAATTTCCTTCTTTCCTTCCCTCCTCTCTCTCCCTGTGATCTTTGTTTTCCCCTTTTCCATCCCCCGGTGTAGGGTAGCCAACCGGACATTATTCTGGTTAACCTCCCTGCCTTCTACTTTTCTCTTTCCTCCTCCTCCCTGATCTCTCTCGGCATTTTCTTCTTTTTCCCATGTTGTGTGCGGTAGTTAATACACAATCTTTCTAATATACTTATTCCTGTCTTTATCTTAGAGAGTCTGTCTTACTGTGATATGCGTAGAGCTTCTATTAGTTGATAGAATGTGTCATGTAGTCCTAATGCTAGTAGCCTTACTGTACTAGTGCTAATTGGAAGTCCTAATATCTGCTTGTGTACTCACCTTATTAGGCATTCTAGTTTGTTCTTTTCAGCGGCATACCATCTGAGGTATGGTGCCACGTATACTATTCTGCCTAGGACAAATGCCTGTACCAGACTTGTGTCTTTTTGTCTCATTCCGTTGTTTTTGTTGGTTATCCTCTTGATTAATCTTATTATTTGAGAGACCGTTCCCTCTAATTTACTGATTGTTTCCCCGTTGTTGCCTTTGGCCTCTATTATTAGTGCTAGGATTCTGATTTTGTCCACTTTAAGTATAAGTGTTCCATCCGCAGTTCTTAGTTGTATTTCTGCTTCTTCTGCCTCATTCCCCTCTGTGCTATTATTTAGTTTACATCCTCTTCCTGTGGACCTGTATGGCAATAATTCCGACTTTTCTGCCGAGCAGGCCAGTCCTGTCCCTTTTCAGTATGGTTCTACTATCTCTATCCCGTTCTGCTTGTTCTATTTCCCCATCACTGCCCATATGGTGGTGTCATCGGCGTATTTATTTTGTTTAGTTTGGTTGGCAATCCGGTTAGTGCTAGATTAAAGAGAATTGGCGATATCATTGATCATTGTGGTGTGCCTGCGCTGCCTATATTTATTTCTTACGATTCCAAATCTCCTATATTAATTTTTTGTATCCTGCCAGTTAGGAAGTCGCCAACATAGTTGTATGTTCTTTCTCCTAATTCTAGCTCATCCAGTCTGTTGAGTATTGTTGTGTGCGTCACGTTGTCAAATGCCGTTTTTAAATCAAAACAAGAATGGCTCTGATTGATCTGCTTGGGACGTCTATGATTTGATGCTAAAGCTGGAGCATTGCATCTTGAGGAGAGGCTCGTTCTAAATCCAAGCACTGTGGTGGGGAGTGGAACTCTGTCTTCCATGTAATTAGCAATTCTCGTTAAGATTGCATGTACGATTAGCTTTCCTACACAAGATGTGAGGGATTTAGGTCTTGGATTCTCCAATTGTAGGCGTTTGCCTGGCTTAGGTATTAATATGGCATGCGCTGTCTTCCATTGTGTCGGAATTTGGCCCGCTTTCCAACATTCATTAATATAATCCGTTAGTTTTGCTATACAATCATCGTCTAGGTTTCTTAACGTTTTGTTTGTTATGCCGTTTGGCCCGGGTGCCGATTTGGTGTTCAGTTTATCCAGTGCTGCTCTTATTTCTCATTCAATAAACTCTTCGTCTAGATTTTCGTTGGTTCTTCCGGTGTAATTTGGATTTGCGATCGGCTTGGCTTGCGAACTGTAATTTTCTGCGACTTCCTTTAGTAGGTCCTGTTTCGTTCCTTTATAGGCATGGATGATTTTATTAATATTTTGCCTTTATGCTGTTTTGGTTTCTTCCGGGTCGAGCAGATATCTGAGTAAATTCCATGTTTTTGCTAATCCTAACTGACTGTCCATGTCATTACATGTTTCTTCCCATTTCTGTCTACATAACTGTTGTGCACGTTCTTCTATCTTTCTATTTAGCTGTGTAATTTCCTTTTTGGTAGCCCTTGGTAGCCCTTTCGTCTTTCTTTAGCTGTTCGGTTCATTCGACATTTCTTATTTCCTCGCAGGCATTCCCCCTGATACTTCTGAATTTGTCCCAGTCAACAAATTTGAGCTTTCTGCCTTTATTCTTGCGCAGGCCTGCTGCGACTGCTATTTCCACTGCATTGTGATTGTTACCCAGGTCGTGTGGTGTGTTTTTCCATTGTGCTTCTCTTATATTCTTGGTAAATGTTAGGTCTGGCGTGGTGTCCGCGCACACGCTAGTACCTCCTTTTGTTCGGGTTGTCGGATCTGTTACTAGAGTGAGACCTTTCTGTTCCGCATCTAGTCAGAGGTTTCGACCTTTGGGATTCTCAACTTTGTATCCCCATGCCGCGTGTTGAGCATTGAAATATCCTCCTATTAACACCACCCGAGTTCCAGCTAGTGGAAGTGTTTCTCGAAATAATGTTCGGAATTTGTGTTTTTTGCACTTTGGGTTGCTGTGCACGTTGAGAATAAACAGGCTATCTGCCGTTTTTCAAGTGGGTATTATTTCTATTAGGATCTTGTCTATGTCTTTGATTTCAGCATCGTGTTTTACGACTGTGAGGTTTCCTTTCACTAATGTGGTTATGGCCTTTGTGTCCGCTAGCCCGTGTGTCTCTTGTAGTATGATAATATCTGGATTATTTTCTTTAATCAGATGTCGTTGCACAATGAATATTTTTTCTATTGTGCAAGCAAGTAGTGAAGGGATATTGTAATCTTAATATTATGCGTATATGAACGTACTAGCACTATCGAACTCAATAGGATCGGCAACACGCGACCGACTTGCCACGTGCTTTCGCCCTGTAGCTCATACTGAGCACGATATTACATGCCTCCTTTTCGCTCAACACTAAATCAATAAGGGGCACATGTAGTACATTCAGTGGCTGCTAGCCTTGCGTGAACGAAAACTTGTTTCTATTTAGTAGCTGCGTTTACGTGAATACACGAATGGCCCATCGCATCCCATTTCCCATACGTCGCACATATGTAGCCGGTAGCAATGCACGCGCTAGCAAGCAAACGCAGTGCTGACGTTGCTCTCCATTGCCAACAGTAATAACTCACGTTGAGAGAACGTTTACCCAACTAACTTGCGTTTAAAGAAAGGTAGCTCATTCGGCTAGTTGGTATTCCCTTAACCTTGTTGCAAGGACGTATGGCGGGAACCAGCAAAACATGATGGCATAACGGCAACGGGCAAGGACCAAAGACCTGATCGGTCTGTGATGTACACATAAATGTTCGAACTGCATTTGATGATGTACGCAATCAAGGGCTTGTACATACGGAAAAGCATCACACCTCTTTCGAAGCGTGCGTGAGCACTACTATTGCTACTTTCCGTTTCGTTATAAAAAGCGCCAAGGAGAAATAGAGAAGGAATCGCCAAACGTCTCTATTTGTTGTTTTGGTCCATGAGGATTCTTTTAAAAGTATTCCGGATGCATGAATATCAGCGAAGATTTGTATAAAATCATGGGTTTGTAACATGATTTGCGAGCAACTCTTTTTTCTTTTTCATGACATGGTCTTATGAGTGATTTCTCGTGTTTAAGTATAACGTTTCTATTCCACAGAAAACCATAGCCTGTGTTAATAGTTTGTGAAAGTTACCACAAAAAATCCATAGCTTAGGGCTGCTAGACAAAAACAAACCAATTTGCTCCCGGGTAATCTTCTTTAAATAATGACACCCAATATTTATCCCCTGAATTTCAAAAATTACGTATAAAAAAGAAACGATGAGAAGGACGTTACTGATAATTAGTCCAGATGGTTAGGTACTAAAAAAATCTGTTTTAAGTGCTTATAAGAGAGACTAAAGCTGTCATTTACGGCGATTACAGTCACCAAATACTGTCCTTTAGGCCCATGTATAGGTTGAATTAATACGCGTAAAATGCTTCCGCTGAACACACGAGGATAAATTATTGTTTTCTAAGAAGCACAGCCCGCTAAAACCTTCTTTTGTGAAATTCACTTCATTTTCTCGGTAAAACAGAATGAGGGAAGTTGCGTATGTTTCAAGATATATCTGAAATTTGGCGTGGTTACACACCGGGAGGAAAATTGCGAAATCAGCGAGAAACAAGCCAGATCTCAAGATCTTCGAGTTTCGTGTTGCGTCTTTTTCCACTCAGTATCAGCTTGTATAGGCAGAAAAGGAACGGTCAACATTTACCTAAATTACGGGCACGCGTACCTTTACTTCGGAACGCGTGATGATCCGAAGCACTCTAAATATTCCAGAATGTTCACTCGTGAGCAGTTTTGACAGCCACTCTAAGTGCCGAAAAGCGGGAATTTTTTTATTGTCCCAGGTGTATTGAAATTAACTCTATCAGCAACATGTCGGTGGGGGATAGTGGCGTGCAAAATGAACGTCCAAAACGAGCCCCACATTCCGGTTCATAGCGGTGCCTGAACATTTAAGTTTCTCGACGATGTCGGCTCAAAACGTGTAGTGAGCACACAGCTACGACAAATCACCTTCACGTGCATGGTTGCGCAGCTCGGTTTGAGCCCTTCTCACAGCGATGCTCTCGTCTGCGGCAAAGATCTCAATAACAGCCTTTAAAGCGGCAAAGTGTGCGTGGTAACAATCGGCTTCCTTCAGCCAAATTCCCTAGCGAGTCTTGAGACTAGGAATAAACATGCAACATGCAACTTGAGACTAGGAATAAACATGCAAAAAATGCATCTTTAAGCCTTGGATTCTATAGGCGCCAGCACGATATATAGGTGCCACTAAATAATTGGCTGCCTTCGGCCAATTTCGCCAGCGGGTTATAACATTATAAAAAAAAGGAGGCTAGGAATAAACATGAAAAAGATGCATTTTTAAGCCCTGGAAACATTATATAGGCTCCAACAGCGAAATAGGAATTTATAAGGACGATATAGGTGCCACTAAAATGTTTGTAAACTCATAATTCGTGCTTATGTTTTAAATAGGCACGATAAGGACGAAAAATAAATCGACATCATGCCTAAATAGCCTATATCTACTCATAACCCAGTGTGCAGTTTCGGGAACGTTATACCGCATAATTTAATTTTATTGAGTCGCAAATTTTCTGAACAGGTCACGATCGCTTTCTATGTCTAGAGAAAATGCTGGAAATAACGAAGGTTGGTATGTGAGCATTTATTTCAGCACGGTCATATTTTCTTTTCTTCATATCTATTTTTTTATTCGGTGGATTTGCTGGAAGGCATATATAGTAAAATATATTAAAAAACGTGAATTAGGTGCACGCAGCCCTATGTGATACCGGTAAAGCAACCGTGACATCGTGGACACTTCGAAATTTGTTGTGCGTTAAGCAATTGCTTGCTATTTTACGACATGATTTGCTGGGCTCGTATCGTGCTGCTTCAGTGGATACTATTACTCGCTGATACTTCAGGAAACGAGAGAACTGATGCACTGGCAGCGTCAGCGCAGAACCTTGATATCACAGATGATAATTTATATAAATTCGACGACGTTAGACTATAGACTATTTATACGTCGCCATCTAGAACGCTCACAACCAGATGAACATGTAGCCAAGGCGTCGTACCTCCATCGCCTTTGCTGGCAAGGACGTGCGCTGAGCCCTTCGTGCCTGGCTTGCACACACTCCAGCGAAACGCTTGAACACTTGCAGTTAGGATGTCCCACAGTTGTCGCTGTGTGCTGCTGAACAAGTTTCAACAACTTAATCTTGCCCGAACTGCGCTCAATGATATCTTCTTTCTGAAAGGTCATGTTTCAACGGATCAAAAGTTTCTGCCCTTTTTGGAGCAATTATGTTCCAGTGGCGGATCGACAGCGGATCTCGATTCGAGATCGACCCGCGGAGCAGTCCAGACCGCTACGCCGCAATCATCGTATTCAAAGAGAAGTCTGCGTGACATAGTTTATCTAGAAGCCGTTGAGTGGATAGTCTGTCTATAGCATACGGCGAAAAGAAGACAGAGCAGACGATACTAGACAGCATGCTCCGCTTAGATGGAAAGGTACAGAGATACATAGCTTTTAGTTAACGCAAGCGTTCTCAAACTTTATGCGCCAAAATAACAGTAGTTGCGCACGCAAACATGCCACAGAAGTGCGACAGAAACCTTTGTCGTTCGCAAAAAAAAAAAAAAAAGGTAACTGTCACTTTGGCGTGAATAATACCGGTACTCCCGCATGTGGTTGACTGTGCCCACGCTCGCTCTGGTACGAGCGCGAGTATTCCACACGCGGATCCAGAGCGGGTGCTCTCCGCCGGAGGACTGTAGCAGAGCTTGCGGACTGCTTTGGATCTGGCGCTGGAATTCACCATGTGTGATGCTTTGAGGGGCACCTGCGTTTGCCTTTTCCTTTCTTTTTCTCCTCTTCAAACGGGTTGGCGTAGTGTCCCTTTCAAGAAACAATTGCTAGCCCTATTTCCGTTCTCTTGGTGCTGTTTGCATGTCTATATGATTAATAATAATAATAATAATAATAATAATAATAATAATAATAATAATAATAATAATAATAATAATAATAATAATTATTATTATTATTATTATTATTATTATTATTATTATTATTATTATTATTATTATTATATAAAGGGGGTTTATTAGACGACGGACCGATGACGGGTAGGGCGCTTCCTCGAGCACAGTCTCTAAGCTCGAGCATCTGCTACACGCAATGCTGTTGGCAATCCTGCTGCCTACGTGCATGCGTTCTTCTTCATTAGAATGGCCCCATTGGAAAAAATGAGCCATCCTGGTGACTTAGTGTAAAGATGAGGCTGCAGAATCATGATAGGGCTTGAGCCGCTGGACGTGGACGACTTCGCGGCTACTACGACGCATGTAAAACGGCGGTGTGAGTGGCTCTATGAGGTAGTTGACGGGAGAAGTTCGCTGCAGAACGCGATATGGGCCATCGTATTTAGGAAGAAGTTTTGAAGCGAGTCCTCGTGTGCGGGTCGATACGCACAACCAAACGAGGCTTCCCGGTAGAAAAGTTGGAGTCGAGTTGCGAGTATCGTGTTTGTATTTTTGGTGATTTTGATCATCCGAAGTGAAGCGGTGGGCCAACTGGCGACATTCTTCAGCTGGTCTTGCGGCGTCCAAGACTGGCAGGCATTCTGATGGGTCTGGGTGGTAGGGCAGTATGGTATCGATTGTATGAGAAGGATGACGGCCATAGAGAAGACAGAAGGGAAAGAAAGGCAGTGGCTTGCATTGCAGTATTGTATGCGTAGCTGACGAACGGAAGAACTAGGTCCCAGTTGGAGTGGCCGGATGCGATGTAGATAGCGAGCATGCCACCAAGGGTGCGATTAAAGCGTTCCGTGGCATTATTGGTTTGTGGGTGATAGGGTGCGCATGTGCGATGAACAACACCGCAGTCAGCCAGAAATTTTGGCCTTCATCACGAAGCACAAAAGGGCGCAGGATGAAAGTGGTGATTTCCTGCGCTCTAGCAGCTGGGAGGGCAGCATTTCCTGCATAGCGTGTTAAGTGGTCCACGGCAACTATAATCCACCGGTTGCCGGACGTACACAAAGGAAGTGGACCATATAAATCGACACCGACACGATCAAAAGGTTGAGGACATGGCAGGATTCGTAGTTCACCGGCTGGGAGGTGCGGCGGAGATTTTCGTTGCTGACATTCCCGGCAAGAGCGGACGAAGTTCCGAACGAAGGTGTACATCCCCCGCCAGTAGTAGCGGTGCCGAAGTCGCTCATACGTCTTGAAAACGCCGGCGTGGCCACACTGGGGATCCGAGTGGAAAGAGGAACAGATCTCTGATCTCAAGGCTCTCGGGATGACGAGCAACCACGTACGTCCCTCTGGTGCATAGTTGCGTCGGTACAGAAGCTGACCACGGATCGCGAAATGAGGAACTTGGCGCCGAAGTGTTCGAGAGGCTGGAACTGTTGAGGTATCCGAGAGAAGGTCGAAAAAAAGGGATGCAATTCAGGGGCAATTGTGTTGTTTGGCACCAATAGTGTCAAAGTCATGAGACGACAACGTGCGCTTACAGAGGGACTCACGAGTGGTCTCTAGCGAGAGTGGTGAGCGGGAAAGAGTGTCAGCGTCGGAATGCTTCCGCCCGCAACGATACACTACACGTATGTCGAAATCCTGGATTCGCAGAGCCCAGCGAGCGAGCCGGCCATATGGGTCTTTTAAATTCGAAAGCCACCCCCGCGCTTGGTGGTCGGTCAAGATGTCAAAAGAGCGTCCATATAAATAAGGGGGAAATTTGCCAAGCGCCCAGACGATGGCCAATCACTCCCAGACGATGGCCAAGTACCACAGACGAAGCCCATTGGCTTTGTGAAGGTTTAATCACGCCTCCACTGAGCATGTCGTCGACCTGGTCGGCAATGACGCGGCGTTCCGCAGCGGATACGCGATACGGATGTTGGCGCAGCGGTGAGTGGGAGCCAGTCTCGATGTGGTGCTCGACTGTTGATGTGCGGGCTAAGAATGTTTGTGCGACGTCGAAAGAAGTTCGGAGGAGCTGCTGAATGGTCAGAGGCTGGGGTCGCTGCGAGGGTGTCAGATTCTCGGCGATAAATGGGCTGAAAACGTCCGTAGATGTTGAATCAGGAGCAGGGAGGGCGCTCAGGTCAAGGATGGCCGTAGGGGACGCCTCGTCGGGGACGGATACAATCTGCATAGAATCGATGGTCTCGACGTGGCCAAGGCATTCGTGACGAAGCAATGTGAGCGGGGATGAAAGCGTGATATAAATGGGCATTGTGCTGAGACCGGCGGCGAGGTCAAGAGTAGAACAAGGCAGAAGAAGGGCTTTTCGGGCAACGAAGAGGCCGGACGGTAGCACCATATGAGACTGGTACAAGTGCTCACGAGCATGGCTGTATATTGGTGTCTTCCTCGACGACAAGTTTCTTGACGACAAGTGCCTTGACGACAATAACATAAGGGGGTTTATTAGGCGACGGACCGATGACGGGTAGGGCGCTTCACCGAGCCCAGTCTCTAAGCTCGAGCATATGCGGCACGCGATACTGTTGGCAATCCTGTTGCCTACGTCCATGTATTCTTCTTCAAGCTTTTGCATGAACTAAATAGCATTTTAAATAATCCTAGCCTGGTTACCTGGATCTCTAGGTTTCTGTCAGATAGATCGCCATACGTTTGTTTCGATTCTGCAAGATCGCCTATGGTGGCCGTTACCTCTGGTGTTCCGCACGGTTCAGTTTTAGGCCCGCTTCTCTTCCCCTTGTATATAAATGACCTACCTAAGGATGTGCTACCAACTAAAATCCGTCTTTACGCCGATGACTGCGTTATCTATCACGCAATTGCCAATCATGAAGATCACGCCATTCTGAATAATGGTTTTTCCAGCTTTTCTACCTGGTGTAACGAGTGGCAGATGAACATTAATTTTCACAAAACTGTCTCTGTGTCCTTTTCGACACGCACTACGCAATTGCGTCTTCCTTATTGCTTCAATGGTATTCCTCTAGCAAACGTTCCTCAATATAAGTACCTTGACATCCTATTCACACAAGATTTATTCTGGTCCAAACAAATTGAAGCAACCTGTTCTAAAGCTCTGGCACGTCTAGGTTACCTAAATCGTTCTCTGCAGTGGAGAACGCTTCCTTGACCGCGGCAAAGTTCTCGAAGTTGTGGGATGTGTGGATGGAAGTATCATCGGAATCGTCCACCCTAAGAAGCTCAGCCCCGGCGAAACGAAATCCTATTAGAGCCGCGGCCTAAAACTAGAGAACCACTTTGATTGATTAACGTATGCCGCACCACCTAGATACCAAAAATAAAAGAACGCAGATAAAATTAAACCACCTGCTGTCCGCGGCGGAAGTTCAGTTATTACTGGAAACTAAATGTACAACTGTTGTATACAAACCAATATTTTCACAAAACTGGCAACATCCTTTAATTACTATTTCGCCCCCAAAGTACAAATAAAAATGATGACGTAACCTTGCGGCAGAACGCCACTGGTTCATTGGTCTCCCTCGCGCCGCGACGTCCCCCTTTTTCTCGAGTGACGTAACCCAGACTTAACAGCCACAGCGAACCGGTTCCAAAGCGAACTGTTACAGAATACGGACCCAGATTGAGGAGATGGGCCAAGTTTCTAAATTTTATGTGTCGTTCATAGTATCCCATCCCACTGCAACACACTTGACTTATTCAGCCTTGTAGGTTACTTCCAAATGGCGTCGCCGAGCTCAGACGGAGAACGAAAACCCTTAGGACACCTTGTTCAACACTTAAATTTTTATACCACGGGACATCTAAGCTCCGTCACATTACAAACAAAACAGTGCATGACAAGAATTTTATAATCTGGCTTGGAAGGCGCGGAGGTCCTCGGTCCTATTGGTCCTTGCGCTGAATTTCCACAGTTTGTAGCACGAAGAATATACGGACAAGGCTGAAGCGTTCGCAGATTACAAATCAATTTTAAACGTCCATAGCGAGTGATTTATGCAGTTCAACGTCACAAAGCAACATATGGACTATGAAAGACGCCGTAGTGGATGGCTCAGGATCATTCCTTACCACCTGGGGCTCTATAATGCGTCCCCAGTGCTCGGAAAACGAGGATTCTTGTATCCCATGTCCATCAGAATGTGGGAGTCTAGGGCGGGAATCGAACCGGTGACTAACTAGCACCGTAACGCCACGTCCGCTGAGCCACTGCGGCGGGTGCACAGAACTACTCATCTACAGATTTTTGTCGTTTTGAGATAAGTGTGCAGACTTTAGCATGGAGTTTAACGTCCCAATGCGTCAGAGGCACTATGGGCGACGCCATAGCGGAGGGCTCCGGATAAATTTTTACCACTGGCGGTTTTGTAACGTTCACCTGAAGCTAAGTGCGTGAACGTTTCTGCGTTCCGTCTTCATCAAAATGCGCCCGCCGCCGATTGGAGTCTAACCCACGACCTCGTGCTCAGCAGCCGAACGTCATATAGCCACTGCGCCACCCCGTCGGGTAAATCCCTGAAAACAGATCAGGCTATAATGAGAAGCAGATCGATTAAAAAGGCCAACTTTCGGTGTACTGTCAAAATAGTTATGGAAATCACCGCACCCAGACCGACATATATCGTTAAATCGGTGCAAATTCCTTTTCTGGCAATAGTTCACTAGATGACATATCTAGGCAAGAAATTCGGCTTACTAGTTGAATTGACTTGCGGTGGTCAGATCTCGAATTAAGACATAAGGAGCACTATGGACTGGAATAGTATGCGGCGCATATGCAGAGATCCAACTCCCATTTGTCGTCCATCTATCTTCAATCTTACGGTGGGTCGTCAAAACCTGGACTCAAATTCACAAAGTTTTTCGTTCGGAAGAGCTGTCTAACATTGGCTGGCCGCCCTCGTGAGTAATATGCCTAATATATAGGTCGGCTGGCATTTGTTCTTAGCAATATAGTTCTACCGCATGGAACTTTGTGAATAGGAGCGCTATTTCGCCCCATAGCGTTTCTTAAAAAAAAAAAAAGATACGAGCCACGCATTGTTCGATTTTCATCGTGCTTCTTCATGAGGGCAGCCGCACTGCTTCTACTGTTTTGTCTGCGGCTGGGTCATCTATCACTCATTTTCGAATTATTCTTGTACACAAATAACAAATCATGTCAATAAGTAGGATGGTTTGCTCAGCGTGGATCACCTGTCGGGATTACTTTTCCCGACACACACACACACACACACACACACACACACACGCACACGCACACACACACACACACACACACACACACACACACACACACACACACACACACACACACACACACACACACACACACACACACACACACGCACACACACACACATATATTGCCACGAGCATAACAGATGGCTGTGTAGTGGGTTTGCCACTTGTCTTGTCTTCTGTCCCAGACAGTGGCGCATACCCACTATGGGGGATTGGCCATGAAGCACGCGGTTTTTTGTATGCTTTTGCAGAAGCTGAGATAGACGACGACGAAGATGCACTTAGTGAAGGTGCTGGGTAAATTGTTCTATGCACTGCGACCAGCAGGAAGCTCCCAACTTCGATCGCGACACCTTCGACGCTGACCTTCGGCGCAGCCGGCGACAACTAGGACTACTACCAGAACTGGACCCTCTCTCAGTAAAATGTACAACCATGACAACCAGTTCAACAAGTAATCAGATGGAGAGACCACCACTTCGTTTGCTCCGTGGATTTTCAACACGCTGCGAACCCCAAGGTTGTTTCACGGTGACATGTTCGAGGATGTTGAGGACTGGCTGGACCCCTACGATCGAGTTGCCAGCGTCAATGAATGGGACGACCACCGGAAGATCTGGTATGTCTACTTCGCCCTCGAGGACTCGGGGCGCATCTGGTTCGAAAACCATGAAGCTAGCTTGGCGACCTGGCAAGAACTTTGTGGCCAGCTGCGCAATATTTACGGAAATTCAGACCGGAAGGAGCTAGCAGAACGTACTCTCAATTCCAGAAATCAAAGACCAAATGAGAGTGTCGCCAGGTTCACTGTGGACATGTCGCGGCTGTTCCGGCGCGCTGATCCCGGAACGACAGAAGAAAAAAAAAAGTACGCTTGTTGATGCGGGGCGCAAAGAGCAGTTTCTGGCAGGTCTAGTCCGCAAACCACCAGGTACCGTAGCGGAATTCCTCAACGACGCAACAACGATGGAGCGTATGCTACTGCAGCGGTCGTCGCCGTACGAGCACCCAAGCAAATTTCCATCTCTCTCGCCTTCCATGGCCACCCCTGATTTCACGACCCTCAGTGAGCTTGTGCGCAGTATTGTGCGCCAGTAGCTGGCAACAAGTTCATGCAATGCCTCCTCCATCCCACGTGACTGCTTTAAGTGATGTGGTTCGCGAAGCTGGTACAACCCCTGGTCGCGCCGCCAGTCGCAGCCCCCCTCCTAACCTGCGGCGAATGACCGAGCTTTTAGTGACGAACTTCAGCGGCGAGTACCAACACCTGGCAAAGCAAATGGTCACTGCTCACTTTGAAGGTATTAGGGTTGCAATAGGCCCTACGCTTGCTGAGCTTCTTGCAACCGTCAAGACTGACACCGTGGTTGTCAGTATACAGTCGATGTAAATCCTGAGCTCTCAACCACACAGAAAGAGCGAATACGAAGTATATATATATATATATATATATATATATATATATATATATATTATAATACCGAGACCGATCAAGGTGTCCAGCGCTGTTTTTTCCACCAAAGGCAACGCCCCCAGCTCACGCGCGAAGAAGTCGAAGAACAGTGAAGATGATGATGGCTATGTACAAATGAAAACGACGAAGTACGTTAATAGTGCTTACACTAACTTCCCCCCGTCATGGAAGCGGCCAGCCTGGCCGCAGATTAGAGATTATCTAAACGGGGAGTGAAGGGCTTCATCCGCGAGGCGTGAACAATTTCAGCATGCCGGCGGCGCCGGTCAGTGACGGAGTGTACTGGGCGAACGAGATAGTTCACTGCAGATGTTTGCTGCACAACGGTGTATGGGCCAATGTAGCGTGGAAGGAACTTCTCACAGAGGCCTGGGGTGCGGACTGGAGTCCAAAGCAGGACTTGGTCTCCAGGGTGAAAACGTAGGTCACGGCGTTTGTTGTCGCAGTAACGCTTGCGCTCAGCTTGGGTAGCTTCTGTGCTTTGCCGGGCGATTTGACGGCAATGTGCAACTCGGGCAGCGAAATCTTCCGGAAGCGACGCGTTAGGCGAAGAAGGTGCGAAAAATAGTTCTCTGTCGAATATGGTGGAAGGAGATCGTCCATACACAAGGAAGAAAGGGCTGTAGCCGGTAGTTCGTTGAATAGCAGTGTTATATGCGAATGTCACAAAAGGAAGAATTTTATCCCAGTCAGTGTGGTCAGGACGGATGTACATGGAAATCATGTCAGACAGCGTACGGTGGAAGCGCTCAGTAAGGCCATTGGTTTGCGGATGATAAGTGGACGTAGATTTGTGGACGGTATTAGTGGCTCGAAGAACTTCCTCGAGGACTTGTGAAATGAACGCCTTGCCACGGTCACTGAGAAGAACGCGAGGAGCCCCATGGCGCAAGACGATGGCGCGCAAGAAAAAGTCGGCGACCTCAGAAGCGGTGCCGGATCGCAGAGGGGCAGTCTCGGCATATCTTGTTAAATGGTCGACCGAAGTGACAATCCAACGGTGACCGGAGGGTGTCAACGGCAAGGGACCATATAAATCAATGCCAACAAATTCAAAAGGTGCGTCCGGGCAAGGGAGAGGTTGTAGTAAACCGGCAGGAGGGGATGTCGAGCGTTTGCGGTGCTGACATGACGCACAAGAGGCAATGTATTTGGCCACCGTTGAGGATAGGCCAGGCCAGAAGCAGCGGGTCTTTATGCGGTCGTAAGTCTTGTGGAAGCCTAAGTGGCCAGCCGATACATCGTCGTGAAGTGCCTCTAATACCCGCAAACGAAGGCAGCGAGGTAGAACTGGGACCCACCGGTGACCTGTTGGGTGGTAAATGTAGCGGTGTAGCACGCCACCTTGAAGGCGGAATTGTCGAAGTTGGCGTCGCAAGCGGCTGTTGGGCGGTTCGGCGAACCCACTAAGGCGATCCATGAGAGCTCGACAGTAGGAGTCGGCCCGCTGAAGCGAGACGAAATCAGAGCGTGATGAAAGCGTAACTTGGTCCAGGGATGTTATCGAGAGTTGGTGAGAGGCAGGCGTAGCATCGGAACGACGTGGTTGGGAAGACGACGGCGCGTTACCTGGAGAGAGTGAGAGTGGGCAGCGAGACAATGCGTCTGCATCATGATGGTGTTTTCCAGACTTGTACGTTATAGTGAAGTCATATTCCTGCAAGCGGAGTATCCAGCGTCCTAAGCGTCCTGACATGTTTTTCATTGATGACAGCCAACACAGAGCATGATGGTCGGTGACGATGGTGAAGTGGCGGCCGTAAAGGTATGGGCGAAATTTCTGAATCGACCAAACGATAGCCAGGCACTCTTGCTCTGTAATGGTGTAGTTCCGCTCAGCTGGAGAAAGTGTTCGGCTGGCATATGCTATGACTTGCTCTTTAGATGCTGTATTACGTTGCAGAAGTACTGCGCCAATACCTTGTGCGCTTGCGTCAGTATGGAGTATGGTGGGGGCACGATTATCGAAGTGGCGAAGCACTGGTCCGGAAGTAAGATGCCGCTTAAGAGCTTGAAAAGCCGACTCGCAGTCGCTAGTCCACGTGAAAGAGGCACCGGTAACCAGTAGCTTGTGTAGAGGAGCTGCTATTGCTGCGAAGTTGCGTATAAACCTACGAAAATATGACGCCAAGCCGAGGAAACTACGTAGATCTTTCTGTTGCTGGGGGCGAGGAAACTGAAGAACGGCACTAATCTTGTCGGGGTCAGGCTGGATGCCATCTTTTGAGACGACGTGACCCAATACTTTTATTGTTTTGGTTGCAAATTTGCATTTTTTTGTATTGATCTGGAGACCAGCATTCGCAAGGCACTTGAGAACTTCGTCTAATCGTTGAAGATGTTGGCTGAAGTCAGACGAAAAGATGACAATATCGTCCAGATAACAGAGGCATGTCTTCCATTTTAGACCACGAAGTACGTTGTCTATCATGCGCTCAAATGTGGCAGGAGCATTGCAAAGGCCAAAAGGCATCACGTTAAATTCATAAAGGCCATCCGGTGTAGCGAATGCGGTCTTTTCTTTGTCAGTCTCGTTCATCGGAATTTGCCAATATCCTGATCGAAGATCAATGCTGGAGAAATACTCCGCCCCTTGTAGTGTGTCCAAAGCGTCGTCAATTCGAGGTATCGGATATACGTCCTTGCGTGTGATCTTATTGAGCGCTCGATAATCCACGCAAAAGCGAACTGAGCCATCTTTCTTCTTTACCAGGACCACGGGAGACGCCCATGGGCTAGATGAAGGTCGTATTATCTTCCGCGCAAGCATGTCAGCGACCTGTTGTTCAATGACCTTTCGTTCGGACGGCGATACACGATAGGGGCGTCGTCGTATTATAGCGGAACCTTCGGTTTCGATACGGTGTGTAGCCGCAGGAGTTTGGCTCAACACAGAGGAACAGCTATCGAAACAGGCTTTGTGTTTTGCCAAGACCACCATTAAGGCTTCGGACTGCGCGGCTGTTAGGTCAGAACCAAGAACGGCTGGAGGAGGGAAAGAATCATCCAAACCTGAGGTTGGTGCTGGCGATGAAGAAGGGCAAAGCGTGACTAGAGAGATTGGTTGAGTGTCGGCGAGGGTTGCCACAGTCATCCCTTTGGGCAGCATCACAGGATCTGGGGTCGTGTTGCAAGCAGACAGAAGGGCGCGGCCGCGTGAAAACCGGACGAGACAGGTGGCAATGAGAATTCCGCGAGAAGTACAGCGGGAAGAAGGGGCGACTAGGGCGTCTCCGTCGGCGATCTGACTGGACGTTACGGCTACAACGTCTTCGTGACCAGGACGCAGGACGTAGTCTGAAGCGAGGACCAAGTTCACGCATGAAAGTGAAGAGTCCGCAACAGGTTCAAGCTCTGTATCTGTGATGTGGACAACTTCTTCTCTACATGAAATGACGGCTGAAGCAGAATGTAGGAAGTCCCAACCAAGTATAAGTTCATGGATATACGTTGGAAGGATGATAAACTCGATGTGGTGGCGTATGCCGTCGATGAGAACACGAGCAGTACATTGTCCGTCAGGGTGAATGAATGCATTATTAGCGCCACGCAAAATAGGTCCAAGATAAGGCGTTTTTACTTTACGGAGCCGGGAACACAGATCACTCCGAAGAACAGAAACGGCGGCACCGGTATCGATGAGAGCTGATGCGGGAACACCTTCGACAGTCACAGAAAGCATGTTGGCCGGGCGAACAGGAGGAATTTTTGAAGACCGATAAGAAGCAGTTTCCCCTCCAAAAACTGCAACAGTTAGTTTTCCGAGTGCTGGTCGACAAAATGGGAAGTGGGACGAAGTGGTGATGTAGAGCGCCGGTAAGGGGATGGAGAACGACGTCTGGCCGAACGGGAACTATGAGGCAGATTGGGAGCAGCTGGTGGAGACGGAGAACGCTGTTGAGGGAATGAGTGCGGTCCGGGATAGTAGTCGTCTGATCGGCGAGTGCGGTCTCTTTCGTGCTCAGCATAGCCTCGCCTTTCATCCTGCTGGCGCCGGCGGCAGAAGCGAGATATATGGCCGCGTATGCCACAGTAAAAACAAACCGGACGAGGTGGACGCCACTGAGGGTACGATGGCGCAGCAAGTGCTCTGGTTCCCATCGAAGCCAAATGGTCATAGGAAACGCCAGTAGGCACGGAAGTCACGGTAGGGGTGGGTAGCGAAACAACATCCGCGTAGGTAGGGGTGGAGCGCGCTACCGGAGCAAGATGCGTCGTGGGTGTAGTCATCGCTGTCAACTCCTGCTTTACGACCTCGCGCAAGTCGAAGGTGGGGGTTGGTGCGCAGGCAGCAGGGGGACGCTTTAGGTCTTGTAGTTGAAGCTCCTCTCGGATGATGGTGCGGATAAGAGCACGTAGATCTGGAGAATGAGCAACCTGAGGATCGCTGCTGTCATGTGGAAGACGAATAGACTGCAGCTCGTCGAGGCGTTGACACGTTGAAGTGATGTCTTGGACAGAAGCCGGATTTTGCACGATTAAGGCGTTGAACGCGACAGGCCCAATGCCTTTTAAGATGTGGCGAACGCGTTCGGCTTCCGTCATGCTAGGATTCGCACGGCGGCACAGAGCCAAGACATCCTCTATGTATGAGGTGTAAGACTCTTGGGGAAGTTGGCGGTGCGTTCCCAGCTTCTGTTTGGCGACTTCTGCACGGCCAGACGAGGAAGCGAAGATTTGCCGCAGCTTCGAGGTAAACGTGGACCAATCCGCGATGTCGGATTCGTGGTTGAAATACCACGTCTTTGCAACACCGGTCAAGTAGAAGGCGACGTGCCTCAATTTCTGGGTGTCGTTCCACTTGTTAAAAGAACTCACGCGGTCGTAGTGGTCGATCCAATCGTCTACGTCATCACCGCGGAGTCCCGCAAAGACAGGGGGATCGCGCTGAGGGCTCGTCACAGTCCAAGAGGGCGCCGCAGGTGGGGTCGTCTGTGTGGTAGGGTTTGAGGCGCCGGAAGGGCCGGGGTTGGAAGTGTCCATTCTTGTAGGGGTAGTTGGGTGCAGGCGGCGACCGGAACGGAGCTCCAGGGAGGACGGGAACGCGAGAGGACGTCGGGATCTTGACGTACCTCCACCACTTTATAATACCGAGACCGATCAAGGTGTCCAGCGCTGTTTTTTCCACCAAAGGCAACGCCCCCAGCTCACGCGCGAAGATGTCGAAGAACAGTGAAGATGATGATGGCTATGTACAAATGAAAACGACGAAGTACGTTAATAGTGCTTACAATATATATATTGTACTGTAAAATAGGGAGCAGTGGGGCTGTGGCTAGGGGAGAGACAACGACGACGAGAAAAAACAACCTTGTTTCGGTGCTCGGTCGGCTACACTACCTCTCGCTGCTCCAACGTTCTAGTCGCGAACGCTTTAGTTCAAAGTGCTTCGCGACATTTGGTGGAAGGTGCTGGGCTTTTTGCAAACCTGGAACTCCGAAGCCTGACGATCCCTGTCACATCTCCCATGCCTGAGGAGACTAGTCCTACCGCGCCACCCATGGCACCGCCTCCAGTCGTCTGTCCTGGTGCGCCACGCCAACGGGATCCTCCCATATTCAATGGCACTGACGATCATGACGTAGAGGACTGGCTGTCATCATACAACCGAGTGAGTGCCCACAACAAATGGTCTGAAGCTGACAAGCTTGGTTACGTGCCATTCTACCTTTCCGGGGTCGCCCATCTTTGGTTCCGCAACCATGAGGCTGACTTTTCTACCTGGACAGCATTCCGAACGGCACTTCAAGAAGTATTCGGTCGCCCTGCTGTGCGCAAACTTCGGGTGGAACAACAGCTTCGCTGTCGTGCCCAACAAAAGGGCGAAACTTTTACGAGCTACATTGAAGATGTAGTTGACATCTGCCGGCGTATCGAACCAGATATGACCGAAGATGACAAGGTCAAGAACATCTTGAAAGGCATAGAAGATGACGCCTTCCAAATGCTCTTGGCAAGGAATCCTCAGACGGTCAACGACCTCATAACGCTTTGCCAGAGCTATGAGGAGCAGCGCAAACACGGCTTTCTACGCGCCAAGCACTCGCTCCGGACGTCGCGCTTTCAGTTCTGAGTGATGGTGTCACTTCTACTCCTTGCAGTTCAGAAATTTTCGACAGGATCAAGCAATTTGTACGACAAGAAGTGGCGCGCCAGCTCTCTCTTCTGCCAGTCGCTCCAGCCTCAGATCCGCGCTTGTCTCCAGATCTCCGTCACATGATACAAGAACAAGTCGCTAACGCAGTACCACTTGCTCATCAACCGCCTCCTACGCCTGTGCCACTTACGTACGCTGCCGTTGTCGCTAATCCAAGGCCTCCTTCTGCAGGTAATCAATCCAGACTTACCAACGCCTTTTCCTCACCTCCGCAAGCAGCTGCAACATATTCTCCTGCCCCCCCCCCCCCCCCATGCAGCTACTGGCCGCCACAGCAGCCCGTGCGCCCACGTCGCCAATATTTCCAACAGTCTCCGCCCGCTGTTCTCAATCCATGGCACACCCATGACAATCGCCCTATCTGTTATTCGTGCGGCCTACCTAGGCATGTAGCACGGCTTTGCCGCCGGCGTGGATGGTATCCTTCGGGTTCTCCGAGGGCACAAAGTAACGGTTTCGACTCTCCGTCCCGTTCTGCTACTGCCGCTCAGCCCTTCGAAGCCTCGTCTCCTCTTTCCCGACCCTTCAATACCCGTCGGTCTCCGTCTCCCCGTCGGCGTTCTCTGTCGCCGCTTATCCGTCGTCCTGAAGCTATCCGAGAGGAAAACTAAGGACCGCAGTTCCGGAGGCAAGAACTGCGATCTCAGCGAACTCTTCAAGACCTCATTTATTTCCTGCGAACGTCCTTGAAGTTTATGCAGAAGACATTGCCGCTCATGCGCTTGTAGACACGGGAGCAGCAATATGAGTGATTTAGGACCGGCTTCGTCTTACCCTTAGAAAAGTCGCGACGACTTATTCAGCCATTTCATTACGTACAGCAAGCGCTGCGCCGATTGAACTCTTAGGGAAGTGTACCGTGCGTGTTGTTATAAGCGGCGCTTTATACCATAGTGAGTTCGTTGTTCTGCCTCGCTGCTCCCATGCCATGATTTTAGGATGGGACTTTCTGTCCTCTCATCATGCCGTTATAGATTGTGCCCGTGCTGAACTCGCGCTGTCGCCATTCGGCACCAACGTTTTTGAAGATACTGATGACACTTCCAGTCGTGTGTTCGTCACCGCCGACACCGAGATTCCTCCATACTCTGCCGCACTTGTACCCGTTTCCTGCGTTGGGTTTTCCGACTCCACAGTTCTTTTCACGCCGTCTAAGCTTGTTGCTCGCCGCCATCCTTTCTTGCTTCCTTTTGCCCTTCTTGCCATTCGACAAGGTTCAAGCGCACTTTATGTATCGAACCTGTTTCCTTGCCCTGCTAGGCTGCTCCACAATGAGTGTCTTGGTTATGCCGACGAAATCGAACCAAGCTTCCTTTACGATGTGCCTGACGACCCGGCTTCTCCTCCGGTTGACGCTCTGGCCCTTCAAGTTTCTCCTCCCACGCCGCCGTGTGACCCAACATTTTACCAGTGTATTGATCCCAACCTCACTCCAGCGCAGCACGCCCAGATCGTCCATCTTTTAGACCGCTTTCGCACGTCATTCGACCTACAACAATCTCGCTTAGGCCGTACTTCCACTGTTGTGCATCACATCGACACCGGCAACCATGCGCCTTTACGCCACAGGCCGTATCGTGTATCCGCCACGGAGCGTAGCGTGATCGCTGAGCAAGTTGCAGACATGCTCCAACGCGGTGTCATACAACCTTCGCACAGTCCCTGGGCTTCTCCTGTAGTGCTGGTAAAAAAGAAAGATGGCACAATTCGCTTTTGCGTGGACTACCGGCGACTTAATCAGATCACACGCAAGGACGTTTATCCGCTACCCCGTATTGACGACGCGCTAGACTGCCTCTAAGGCGCCGAATTCTACTCATCCTTAGACTTACGATCCGGGTACTGGCAAGTGCCAGTGGCTGAGTCAGACCGTCCGAAAACGGCCTTCATCACACCTGACGGTTTGTTTGAATTCACCGTGATGCCATTTGGCCTGTGTAATGCGCCTGCCACATTTGAAAGAATGATGGACAACATCTTGCGCGGCCTCAAATGGCAGATATGCCTGTGTTATCTGGACGACATCGTTATCTTTTCACCGGACTTTCCTTCCCACTTACTTCGACTTGAATGCGTCCTAAAGTGCATCGCCGATGCTGGCCTCCAGCTTAACTTGAAGAAGTGTCACTTCGCTGCCCGGCAGCTGGTCATCCTCGTCCATGTCATGTCGAAAGATGGTGTACTCCCTGATCCGGCGAAACTACAAGCTGTTGCCCAGTTTCCCCGACCAACGACTTTGAAAGAACTGCGCAGCTTCATTGGATTTGCGTCAGACTTTCGCCGTTTCATCCGCAATTTTGCCACTATAATGGCACCTTTAACGCAGCTTCTTCATGGTGGCCACAACCTTTCAACCTGGTCGCCGGATTGCGATGCCGCCTTCACAAAGCTGCGTCGTCTCTTGACGTCACCACCAATCCTGCGCCATTTCGACCCAAGTGCTCCAACTGAAATACACACGGATGCCAGTGGCGTTGGCCTTGGGGCCGTGCTCGCTCAGAGAAAGGCTGGCTTCGATGAATACGTCGTTGCCTTCGCCAGTCGTGCACTCACTAAACCTGAATCGAACTATTCTGTCACAGAAAAGGAATTCCTGGCTATAATTTGGGCCATAACCAAATTCCGTCCGTATCTTTATGGCCGCCCGTTTGACGTCATAACTGATCACCATTCGCTGTGCTGGCTGTCGTCCTTAAAAGAACCGCCCGGTCGTCTTGCTCGATGGGCCCTTCGACTGCAGGAGTACGACATTCGCGTGCTGTATCGTTCTGGCTGAAAACATTAGGATGCGGATGCCTTGTTTCGTTTGCCACTAACAGACGAGGCTGGCTTCCCGAAGGCCTCATTGTCCGAGTCTTCCCTCGCTGCCACGGACATTCTTCTGGAGCAGAAGAAAGACCCATGGATTGTGTCCATGCTGCGTTTTTTGTCCAGCCCATCGACACCCACTACCAATCGCGCATTACGTCGCCAAGCACATCACTTCTCCATTCGCGACGGGCTCTTGTACCGTCACAACTACCTCCCGGACGGCCGCAAATGGTTGCTTGTCATCCCGCGACGCCTGCGTTCGGATATTTGCGCAGCGTTCCACGACGATCCCCAGTGCGCGCATGCAGGGGTACTGAAGACATACGCGCGTCTACGCCTTCGTTACTACTGGCGGGGGATGCATCGATTCATAAACCATTATGTCCGCTCCTGTCTGGTTTGCCAACGCCGTAAAGATCCCCCTCGTCGTTCAACTGCCCCATTGCAGCCTTTGCCTTGCCCAGCACGTGCTTTTGTTCGAGTAGGCATCGACATTTATGGACCTCTGCCAACCACATCAGACGGCAATCGCTGGGTAATCGTGGTCATCGACCATCTTACGCGCTATGCGGAAACTTCCCCTTTGTTCAGCGCCTCTGCACGTGACTTCGCCTGGTTTCTCCTACGCCACATCATCCTTCGCCACGGAGCTCCCAGGGAATTACTCAGTGACAGAGGCCGCGTCTTCCTCTCCGACGTCTTCGAGGCTCTCCTCAAAGAATGCCGCATCATTCATCGCACCACTACTGCGTATCCTCCGCAGACTAATGGCATGACCGAGCGCTTTAATCGCACTCTTGGTGACATGTTGGCCATGTACGTTGCATCCGACCAAACCAAATGGGACCATGTTCTACCTTTTCTGACTTACGCTTACAACACCGCCACGCAGACTACCACGGGATTTTCGCCCTTCTTTCTCCTGTACGGACGCGAACCTTTTTCCACAATGGATACTATCCTTCCGTACCGCCCAGACTCCACGGAAACAACTACCCTATCCGAAGCTGCTGCACACGCAGAAGAGTGTCGCAAGCTTTCCCGTATATTTACGTCAGAAGACCAGCAACGCCAGAAGCACCATCGAGAAAGTCGACAACGACGACGAGAAAGAACAACCTTGTTTCGGTGCTCGGTCGGCTACACTACCTCTCGCTGCTCCAACGTTCTAGTCGCGAACGCTTACTGCTCAAAGTGCTTCGCGACAATATATATATATATATATATATATATATATATATATATATATATATATATATTGAAGTACACGTGGGTATGCAGCGATTTATTGACGTTTTGGCCGGGGTCGGGCCTTCATCAGAATACAATCCATGAGTAAGTACAGTTCATATAAATGCGCATATCAACCAGATGAAGATATGTTTACATAAAAACCGAAGAAAATGCGCGAACAGAATGCGTGTCAATCGTTCTGACGAACAATTGCTAAATGTCTAAACAGATGGTGTTTTCAAACACACCATTGCAAGATACGCACAAAATATGCAGTTCGAAAGAATTATCAGGTGACAGCAAAAAACGTGACCGAATAGGTGCTATGTCACCAATCAAGATCAACAAATGAAAACAAAAGCGAAAAATAGTGACGTGCTAGTAAATGGGCAAAATTGTGCCGTGCTGGTAAAAAAGGAGGGGAACGAGAGAAGCTGTGACGGGCTATGTGGCCAGGCAACTCAATTTTTGAACATTTTCATTCAACTCAGACGCGACGGCATCAAACTTATAGATAAGAAAGGATTCACGGGCTTCTCTACCCCAATTTGAACGAAATCTCGATTCAAGCAACGTGACTTTCATCTCATCAAATGAGTGGTCAGGGAGATGTACGTGTGTTGAAATGGGTAGGTTGGGCAACGCGTTAGCGTGGGATTTGTGATTGTTAAAGCGCAATCTAAAAGGCCGTTCTGTTTGTCTAATATACACTTTCTTGCACAGTGTATATTCAAGCAGATATATTACGTTCTTAATATCGCAGTTACAAATTATGGGGTTTTACGTGCCAAAACCACTTTCTGATTATGAGGCACGCCGTAGTGGAGGACTCCGGAAATTTTGACCACCTGGGGTTCTTTAACGTGCACTTAAATCTAAGTACACGGGTGTTTTCGCATTTCGCCCAGAACTAAATGCGGCCGCCGTGGCCGGGATTCCATCCCGCGACCTCGTGCTCAGCAGCCTAACACCATAGCCACTGAGCAACCACAGCGGGTGTGTATCGCAGTTGAAGTCGCCTTTGATCTTTAAATGAAAGTTTGAAGCCGTACTAGTGACCTGCTGCGATGTACACATGTAGGGGCATCCTTTGCATTTTCGGCACGGATGACTTCCGATGGCGTCAGGGCAGTCATTCTTGGATGATGATGATAGTATATCTTGAATATAGTCTAGCTCTACGGTAGACTATTTTAGGTGGTTCAGCGAAGATGTCTTTGAGGCGTTCACTTTGCATTAGAATATTTTGGCGCTTCTTTAGTACATCTGAAATACGCGGGACTGACGCAGAATGAGTTAGGACAAGATTTGTCTGGGGTGAGGGAGTCGTTTTCTTCGCAGTAGAAAGAAGCGTCCTACGGTCATGCACATCTGCACGTTTTATTGAGTCGTCAATTAGTTGTGGTGGATAATTTTGTTTGACTAAAGCGTTCTTTAGGGCTGCGCAATTTTTTTGCAACTCGGATTGTTCAGAGCAGATTCTTTTGAAACGTAAGGCCTGACTATAAGGAATGCTAGTCTTGCAATGTTTAACGTGGTTACTGTCGAAGTGCAAATATTGATATCGGTTTTAAGCAGGAACGACCGCAACAATGGACTGTGTTTAATGACTCGAAGACAGCCCTTCAGTGCATACAAAGCCCAATGCGCCACGGACCCAATGAACAACTGGCCTCAGAAATTCGACACATATATCATCGCAGCCATGACAAGGGACACAACATAATCTTTCAATGGCTTCCAGGACATTGTAACATCAGTGGGAACGACCACGCCGACGAAGCCGCCCAATCTGCACATGAAAGTGGTCAACGAGTCGTTATTCCGCTTTCTCGAACACACGCTGCGGCTGGGCTGCGATTGATGTCCCGTGATTGTACTTTGCCCCTGTGGGACTCGAACGTTTTCACCATGTGTCGTTTACGTTCGTTACCTCCGGACATACGGGTGTACCTCCCACATGGATTACCACGACGTGAACAGACTATGCTGTACCGTATGTGGCTAGGCGTTGCCTTTACGAACTCATATGCTTTCCTTATTGGAATGGCCAACAGCCCCATGTGCGACACATGCAACAGCGAAGAGACGTTCACACACATTATCTGTGTCTGCCCGCGATATAGCGCCCAGAGACAAGTGATGTGCAGCGTACTGGACCAGTTGGACAGTCGTCCACTATCAGAACTGAAAGCTTTAGGTCAGTGCTCTGAAAGAACATCCGCGTTGAAGGCCTTACTCGCGTTATTAAGGTTCCTGCGGTCTACGGGGCTTCACGATAGACTTTAAGAACGCCGCCCCTTACCGCTCTATAGTGTACGCGCTTTGTTAGTGCTCGTCTCGCTTTCTATCTCCCCCTTCCACTCTCTTTCTCTTTTTATCCTCCTTAACCCTTCCCCCGTGCAGGGTAGCCAACCGGAACTACCTCTGGTTAACCTCCCTGCCTTTCCCTGTATTCTCTCTCTCTCTCTTGATGTCGATCTGTCGGTTTTTCGTACAGGGCAGTACATAGGTTATCATTTAGCACTGAAACGCTGAAATCGAGGAGGTTCATAGCAGATGCAGAATACGTGTGAGAAAACGATATGGATGGATGGGCATTGTTAAAGTCGTAAATGAAGGAAAGCAGCTCCTGTTCATCATGTGACCATATCATAAAAACATCGTTGATGTAACGCTTGTAACAAAAAGATTTTAGCGCCCGTGTTAGCAAAAAATTTATGTTTTAGCTCACCCATAAATATATTGGCGTAGTTGGGGCCGATCCACGTACCCATTGACGTTCCACTAACTTGGACATAGTGTTGACCTTGAAATTCGAAGTTGTTTAGTTCTAAAATAAGTGTCAGCAAAGTGGCCAACGTATTGCTGTCGATTAGTTTCTCGGGTAATGCTGCTTCGTAAGAATTGACGACTGGATTGATGCCATCAGCATGCGGAATGTTGGTGTACAAGGATGCTACATCAAGTGTAACCAAAAGAGAGCCTTGAGGAATATTGAAATCGATAATGTCTGACAGAACGTCGGTAGTATCACTTACGTAAGACGGAAATGTAGCTGGGATATTACTAATGAGGGAATCTACGTAGCTGGACAATTTTTCTGTGATTGTACCTATACCGGAAATGATGGGACGACCGGGGTTGTTTATCTTATGTATTTTAGGTGAAAGCGACCGGCAACAGGACTTAGTGGAATGAGAGAATGGATTGCGTTGTCAGGCACTTTTTTATTTTCGACGAGATCATGCACCGTGCTTTTGACCAGAGATTTGTATTGTTCAGTGGGGTCATGAGCAAGGCGTTTAAAAAGCGTCGTATCTGCTAGTTGTCTGTGCGCCTCTGCGGTATAATCGGACTTGTTCGTTATGACAACGGCACCACCTTTGTCAGCAGGCTTAATGACGATGTCTTTGCGAGAGGACAGGGTATCCAGTGCTTTAATTTTGCTGGCGGACAAATTACGGCGGAAGGGTGCTTGTTCCTGATACAATTGCAGAACGTCGGCGCTGTACTGCTTTGATATACATATCCAAGCATCTATCACGTTGTGAAGGAGGAACCCAGAGCTTGCCAGAAGGTAACGCGTTTTTCGAATGGCTCGAATTGGGCCTGTCATGGAAGTATTCGCGCAGGTGCAGGTTAAGGGTGAAATTATCCAAATCTTTCAGCAGTTGAAATTCACGGTGCCCGCCTGTAGCTGGACAAATGTTGGAAAATTGAGTTGCCTGGCCACATATCCCCTCACATCTTCCCTCGTTTCCCTTCTTTTTCACGAGTACGGCATTATTTTGCCCTCTTACTAGCACGCCACTATTTTTCACTTTTCTTTTCATTTGTTGTTCTAGATTCCTATTCGGTTTTTTTTGCTGTCACCTGATAATTCGTCCGAACTTCATATTTTGTGCGTATATTCAAATGAGGTGTAGCAAACGCCGTCTGTTTAGACAAGTATCAACTGTTCGTCAGAACGATTGACACGCATACTGTTCGCGCATTTTCTTCGGTTTTATGTAAACATATCTTCATCCGGTTGATATGCGCATGTATATAAACTGTACCCACGCCATGCATTGCGTTCTGATGAAGGCATGACCCCTGCCGAAACATCAATAAATCGCTTCATACGCGCGTCTACTTCACTGTATATATATATATATATATATATATATATATATATATATATATATATATATATATATATCGACAGACTCGGAAGCCCTGTGTGCAGAATGCGTAGGAGTATATCCGTCTTCGTGTGTCTGTACACTGATGTTGTAATCATCGAACATACCTTAACAAATCCCTTTGTTTTGTTTTATTCTTGAGAATAATGAATTGCGAAATAACGCCGCGTTACCATTTATTTGCATTTTTTTTTGTTCCAGGGTAAGCAGTAACTTAATCGTTGGCACACACTTAGAGCGCCTGCCATTCAGCTACGGTTAAACTTCTTCGCTTTAAAACTGAAGAGAAGATACGCATCACAACAGCGTACACTTCAAAAGAAGCGTGTATCATCGATTTCTAGCGTTCATAAAGAAAGAAAATGGCGCTTTCGGAGTTGGCTGCTTTATCCTGTGTTAACGATCGACTTAATCTTTGTTGTAATAATCCTAAGAGCCCCGGGAAAAGCGCAATTAAGAATGTTCCGTTAATTAATTGCACCTTTGTGACGCTCGCGCCCGCGACTTGTGTCCGCCAAGAAGTATAGTACAGCTCGGCACAAATGCAGTTTTGCGTAGCTTGGGAACACTTTTCTGTTTTACTTTTTGAACTTCAGAAAGGCTAACTTTTAATGCACTGTATAGGCATCATGTCTGGCGCCCGCACAGTTAAGCCCTTTCAAAGATGTGAAAGTGGGAAACGTTACCGAGTCATTGCTGCTGAACAACAAAGTATTTTCATATTTATACTGTCACCCTCTTCGCAAATCGGCGTCGTATTGTAAAGCTTTGTGGTTACGTTCACGTCCCTCACAGCCTCTCGCGGTCGCCTCCAGTTCCTTTTCGGCATCTATTCTGCGTTTCAGGTCTGCCTTGCGCACCGACGACCAAGCGCGAGTATATGGCGAGCTGCCCTCAGAATCTCGTCTATAGAGTGTACGTATTTAAACAAGCTTGGATTGTAAGCGAATTCCGACACACAGTGCCTTCAAGGTTGTGGTGCCCTGGAATAAAAATGTTGGCATGGCTGCATCGTGCTTTTAGCGCGTCTCATGCGTAATTTCTTTTATTACTTTAGCTTTCCGGAAAACAATTACGTCTATATACTCATCCTTTAAGTTTCGTCATCGACAGTATCATTTAGGCACGTACTGAAGAATACTCGTGTTTGCAAGTGCGCGATAACACATGCATTGCATTTAAGCACACGGGGCGAGGTGTACACTTGCACGATATCAAAGAAACGGCGACTCCGTGGATTTAACTTCTTTTTCTCTCGCTTTCATACGTTAAGTCCAACACAGGCGCGCTTGTGTCGGACTTAATGACAATGGACCGGTGAATTGACCCGAAAGCGGGCGTTGGGCTTCTGTTTCAAGCGCGCTCCCAAACATCCCGTGCGAGGGAGTCCTTTGTCTGCGACCGCGCTTGGAAGGGTTCGGCTTAATGCCTGGACGGATTCGCCCGCGATTAAGTTAAACACTACGCGCGGAGGGGCTTTGTCACCGCCGCTTTCGAAACATCGATTGCGCGTGGACAGACTAAAGGAGAGCGCGCTTCTGAGAGCGGACCAGGTTTCGGTACCTCTAAACCCGCCAAGTGGTAAGCGAAGCGGAAGAAACTCCGAAGTCGGGTTCTATTTCATAGCCTGCAGCGGCGGATGACACGCAACCGTGAGGGTTCTGACTTTGCATGGCTGTGTCGCAAAGTGTGCGCCCCGACTGTGTCCGAATGCAAGCGGCAAAACGATGATGGAGATGTAACGTTCAGCCCTTTCTCTCGCGCAGGGAAAGAGGGTGCAGGGAACGGAGGGCCGAATGCTCGAAGCACCATATAGTGTAAGAAAGTTCGTGGCCCGCCATCATCTTTTACCGTGAGTGCGAGCGTATAGCATGCCGTGCACATCATCCAACGCAAGTTGCGCAAGAGTGACTCACTCCTCTGCGACACAAACTATGAAGTATAGGCGCCTGATTTCGAGACATTACCGGACAGAAGGCGTTGACACTCGCAGCGATGTTGTGAAGGAAATGGGAGGAGACGGACTAGCCTCGCAAAAAAATATACCAGCAATTTGGCCGCCCGAGCTGGCAGAAGCCGTGAAGTAACAGAATTCAAAAAGCGAGACGAACGGAGTGGACGAGTTCAAACGCAGCGCAAGAGAAGCCGACAAGCCATTCAGCCCATTTTGCAACACCATGCAGTCTGCTAACATGACTCACCATTCGCAATCTTATTCTGAGTAAAGCGCAATAAATGTCGATTCAACATTGTAGTTGATTGGCTTCGGGGACAGAGTTTCACACCTTTGCAGATTACTTCTCTTGTCACGTAACATTAATTTGACATAATTTCCACCAGTTATAATAATACTGTTATATTGCGCAATATGTTATTATTAAGCGAGCAGGTGGAACAGTGCATAGTCCGGAAATCTGAAGTAACTTCTTAAACTAATAGTGGGATTTTAAAACCATTCAAGCTGACTACAAATAGATAACTAGTACATTTGCGATTGACAGGGTGGAAAGCGATGCGCCCAGCTTCAGCGGCGAAATGCTCCTTAGCAAATTGCCAGCACTGGCCCTGTGTTCTGATGGTGCAGTCCTTTCAGCGCCTGTCTCACAATCGAGAGAGCTCATATTCGATCGCGGCTGACGAGAGCTAGCTTCCATTGCGAGCAGCACCACTTAAGATAAGGACCGGACGAGAAGAACCACCGGAGACATGCTAGCTTATATTGATCGCAGCGTGCGTCTGCAGTGGTTGAGCGTCTTCCCTGGCTCTGGGCAGATGTGCAAAGCCTACTGTGCGATCAGATATTAACCGACAAAGAAGCTGCAATAAGCCAGTCGGTATATCATCAGAAAGTCTTGCTGAACAAAAAAAGAAAAAAAAAAGAAAATCCAGATTTCACATACTGTGAAAATCGATGTTATGCGAGGCATTTTGCTGGCAGCTGGCTATCCAGTGTCGTTTGGTCTGCCTCAATGTGCCAGATGGACGAACTTTTTTGTGCAAAAGAAACAGTTGTGTGTGTTACGTGAGCCTCTGTGTGACAACATGAGCAAGACGATGGCGACGGCGGTAATGTGACGGCGACGGCCTGATGACAGTTTTCTCTTTATTCCGGCGAACAAACATTACAACCTATTGCGTTACGTCAGGGCCGATTCCGAATGTGTTACAATGTCCCACAGCATCTTCGTACCGTTATCTGCTACGAGGACAAGGTTGGAGAATGCGGCCGATACCGAAGAAGGTGCGGTCTGCCCGCTCTCCCGCTTATGACGCACAGGAAAATTGGTAAGTGACGCGCGCACACGTGCTCTCGCTCGTGCTATGTTACTTGAAAGGCGTGAAAGTCGTCTCAAAGAGCTAGTTGTCGTTGGCAAGAAGGGATGATGTGTGCGATCGTGGCCTTACGGTTACAGCGTCGGGCTGATGCGCTGGAAGTCGGAGGTTCGATCGTACCGTTGGACTCTTGAATTCTCTTTTTATTGAAGAAGTCCTAAATGACGCTAGACAGGATCTTGTCTAACTAACTACCTACATCCTACCTACCATGAAGTATCTGGGATGAGCCAAAGAATGCCTCGCATCAAAAATTAATTAGCCGAACAGGCATTGAACCCATGGATTTACGTATGCAGGCCAGGTGTGCTAGCCATTGCAGCGCGGCAATTCCATTGAAGTGAGGGCACAGTATCAGAGAATTCGTTCAGCTCGACGCAAGTGCGCCGAGACAATTAGACGCACCCCTTTGCCCGTGCCTCGCGGAGGACTATATATGGTGGCGATGGGGGTGGGTTGTAGCAACAGGCGGGTTTGCGTGACGATCAAGGCCGGTGATTGCTCCGCCCGAGCGTCTCTCACAATATCACTGCGGAGTTTCGCCACATGTCCATCAAACCAGTTTTTCTTAAAAATATAACGAAAATACGTGAACCTTCTTTTCGAGCTATAACTGATCCTTCTGGGCACACAAGGTGTTGCAGGCACGCATGCGGAAGGTCCTTCTTGCACATTCTCCAGACAGCGTCCCTTTCATCTCTGAATTTTCGGCACGACCGCAAAAAGTGTTCAATGTCTCCTGTTTCGTCGCATGCCGTACAATTCGGAGAATTCATACGCCCAGTCTTAAATAACCATGCTGGTGTACTAGCAGATCATGTCCTTATTCGATACAGAAGCGAGGCTTCCTCTAGACGAAATCTCTTGGTTACGCATGGCATACGTGGTGGAATCCAAAGCAACGGAAATGAATTACAAATATCAGGTTTTTTTGGTTTGATTGCTCTTTGGAGCCTTGACTTTAGGAGGATGACAGAGTGCTACGTATGCAATAGGCATCAGCTTTTTCATTGCCACCAATGCCAATGTGGGAGTGAATTCACTGAAGCTTTACTGAGAAGCCTTTGCTGCCGAATTTGATGAATGGTAGACAACGACATAGTTTATAATGCAGCATTTGAGCCCGTAAGAACAACGTTCTGTGAAGGCAAAGTATTTAGTTTGCCTAAAGCAGCAGCTATTTCCATGCATTTCGCAACTGTCGATGAGTCTATGCAGTCCAGACGGCTAGACCACATATATCTCAGAGATCGACTATAGAATGCAGCTAAGCAGCGGTCTTCGTCTACTTTGACAGACCCACCTGTGTTTACTTCTAGGCGATTCAGGTAAGTCATGGTCAAGTGAAGATCCTGACATGCAGGAAAGTAAAAAGATTTATTTGTTGTGCAGTCAGATAACTCACCTGTGATGAACAATAAACCTGAAACACTTCTCAGAGGGAAAGTAAGTACAGATTAGACATCGTAATACAGCGTCAACATATTGTAAATGACACATGTAGATGCGTAGTGAAGTGCTTGCATAAGCGCGTTTGTCAAAGGAAACGTGGGTTCACCGAGGCTGTAGCCATTACATCGCGCTCACTCCCAAAAGCAAGGTCTCTCGTAGAATTTACTCTCTTTGTTTGCTTGTTCGCTATTCCTCCGCCATTGGGCTGCAGAAGGCTGCAGACAGGTGTTAAATATGCAGTGAATACAGCTTACCGAGGCACTTGGGCAGCGGGTTGGACCAGTTGCCGGTGTCGAGACAGATGCTGGTGTTGGACTCGCCCTGGAACTTCATGCCGTCGAAGCAGTTGTACGTAGCCTTGGCATTGAGCGTCGACGAGCGAAACTCCACGTAACCGTTGTGCAGATGACCAGGGTGGCCACAGTCGATCTCTGCATGGACCCGTGGGGCGGTTGCTTTCATTCTGCGAAAAGTCTAGACGCTCAGCGAGCTAGAGCTCAAAAGCAGCGACACTGCTCGGGCGTTCCATGCTTTTCGCCTAGCACTCGCCTCTCGTGCAACTAAGCTGGAATCCGGCTAGATGCAGGTGTCTGGTATTCAGGTAATGTACGTTCTGTTTTCTTAACTTTTTATTGCTCCAAAATTTCGGATGGAAATCTACTAGAAAGCATACGCAAGCATCCTGATGTTGCGCGTGTCTCTCCACGTGGTATACATATTTACTTCCTTGTTGCGAAGTAGATTTCATTAATGTTTGCTTAACAGGGCCTAACAACTCAGTCTTTATTCGTAGCTATGTGCTAATGACAGCACGCACACAATAACTAGGAAGTGGTACAGACAAACTCGATTTTGTCTCACTGCTATAGCTCAGTGGTTATGGCCTTGTGAATATGAGGTTGCGAGATCGAATCTCAATCGCAGCTGCCTCGTTCGAGTGCCGGCGAAATTCAAAAGCTTTCGCGTGCATAGATTTTGGCGAAATTTAGAGAAGCATAAGTAGTCAACACTAATCTGTAGCTCTCCAGTACAGCGCCTATGCCTAAAACGACGAAACACTGTTAGACGGGTAGCGGCGCCAGTCATGGTGAATTTGCTGTGACATGAGAGACAACGAAAAAGACCGTTCAGTAGAGACAACAGCTAATAGTTAATGTTCAGTCTGGTAATTCTTGTTTGTTCTTCAAGCAATAGAAATGAAATTTAGGTGAGTTAATAATTGTTCTTCGTTAAACTGCAGCACGTACAAAACACGGGCAAGGTAAGTTCGCTAGTTGTACACCGAGCCTGTTTGCTAACTTGCTTATGAGCTTCGTCGTTTATGCGCTCTGCAGTTTAACAACGTTTAGGCAAAAGAGTAGGCAAGAGTTTCTAAAAAAAATTGCTAAATCTGTGGCGCCATACAATGACGGGATTATAGAGAGTGCGTAAGGGAGTTACAAACTGGGGAGTTAGCCTTTAGTAGCAGTGCACTTCAGTGGCAACTGTCATTTCCATGATAACGAAGCAAAAGGACAAGGAGTGTAAGAACAGCAATCAACAAGTCTAGCGTAATGTAACGTTGGCTTTTAGTGCCCCTAAAGAACTCGAAGCACACGCTCCGGAGGGAGGAATATTCTAGGACTACAGCAGGCAAACAGGAGGAAACAAAGTGGTGTGACTTAGTACTGAAGTATGGAAGTTTCCTTTTTCTTCGAGAGAGAGAAAACTGGAGTGATCTTCCTGGCGGCACACCTAGCATGCTACTGCGGATGAAGGCGGTGATAAATGAAATTATACACACAGGACGTAACATTTGACAGTTAACACCACAAAAATGCACACACTGAACGAATTTTTCGGAAAAGTAAAAATAGCTCGTTATTTAATTCTAAACTAGTTTGTAAGTTGGGAGGTGAGATCGTGGTGGACGCAAAGTCACAGGTGGTATCGGCCAGCCTGCCCCGTCCTCTACCACACAACTTAGTATCCATCCTGTTGTACTGGACGTCCTCGCTCCTCCCCACTCTTCTTGTACCCAGTTATGTTTAAGCGTCATCCTCTTAAGAAAATCACTTACTCACTCATTTCCTCGACGTCAACAATAGACTGTCCACACCGAGACCACATATTGGTCAGCAGCGTAAGATTACTTGAAATTGACGGGTCATATGGCTTGATTGATTACGCACGTTGTGTTGTTGTGAAGCTGCGAATGCTAAACATAAAGAAGGCCGTAAGAAGAGTGATTATGCTTCAAAAATTGCCAATGCGTCTGCATTCTTACTAGAAAAAGAGGCGCAGGAAAAATAAAGTTGCTATTTCTATAATCAAATCATCATCATCATCATCAGCCTGGTTACGCCCACTGCAGGGCAAAGGCCTCTCCGATACTTCTCCAACTACCCCGGTCCCTTAATTGTGGTCATCATGTGTGCAAAGTAAGTGAGCTTACATGTGTCCCCCTCATCACATTCAAACATAACATTTTACTTAATCCCGAAGTAACACCTCGCGTCATGTAGTAATAGATATGATGCTATGTCGGCTCGGTTAATATGGCTGCGAACAAAAAGTAAATACGCTGTTCTTGCTCTAACGCAACATTTCAAGCAGATTGCATTTCGGAGGCCTCTCTAGAGCAGTCCCGAGATTATGCTTAGCGTACGCTGCCCTAATGAAAGTGATCTACAATTCTGCATGCTTCCGAAAGTTTTGAAGTCATGTCATCACATTTGCTGTTGCTACTTTTGAGTTTATCGCGACACTGCCACGGTTGCGTCAGTGTCTTCGTGCGTCGTGAGACGTGCGCGAAATAAGCAAAACGTGTAGAACGTCCAGAAAGAGCGGGATATAAACGCTCATATGGTAACGACCGTGCAATTCAGACAGGCTTATACCTAATAACGGTCGCGTAATTGCGTACTACTGCTCCGCCCGTTACAGCGAGAGCGACGAAACGGAACCAGCCTGGGCAAGAAAAAAAACCAATAAGAATACTCAAATAAGAAAATACAAGAAAAAAATGACGTCTAAACCAATATTCACGGCGATGCCGAAAAAACAGGCCAGAAGAAAAGTGGGGGGAGGGGCGTACACAGCGCAAAGGACTGTAAGCTCATCACCGAAGGACGAGACTTGAGAAAAGGACAATAAAGACCTTTATGTTTTATTCGTTTAATCGTAGGCTATGGTATTTTCGTCTTAGAAGCCCTCTTGTTTCTGTAACAGTTCTCGCTGATATAGCCACGCTACAATGGCCGCCGCAGTCGGAAGAAGACAGACACCATTTCTGCGCTCCGCCCACGCCGGGCTCCCGCGTATTTAGCGGACAGCAGCATTAGCGGCGGCGACGACGGCGGCATCCGCAAGAAAAAGGTCGTTACTGGAAACAGGCTCTCCCCCTCTTCATTCCTCGTTTTTGTCGTCCCGTCGTAGTTTTTTTTTTTACCACGAAGCGGGGACACTGCAGGGGCATTATCATAATTAAACTTCATTCCGCGCCCAACGAGGACTAAATTGAGACAACGATAAACGGGGAAAAGAAACTCGGAGAGTCAGCAAGTTACAAAAATAAAAGAAAAGAAAAAGGGGGGGGGGGGGGGGGGCTGAGGAGGGTCATGTAAAGAGGACACGAAGAAGAAACAATAAATGACAAATACTTCCAACGAGGCCGCAATAAGGCTCGACAGCTGGCAGAAAGTCAAGCGGTCCGCGCGGCCGCGCCGCTGAGAGTGTGCTGCTAACGAAGCGCGAAATCTGCTGGATTTGGGCAAACAGGTTATTCTTGTTCCTCCTCTTTTAGAGCGCACAGGCACCAAGGAAGGAGAAGAATGTAATAAAAGCGGAAACGAGAGAAAAAGAAGAAGAGTAAGTGACAACCAGGCGCAAAGAGCCGCGTCTAGGACAGTCGTCCGATAGCGACAAAGTGAGGAGGAAAGAAAAAAAAAAGAGAACGAAGAAGAAGAGCCAGCGGGCATGGATATCGACACGATGTGTCAGCTGAATATAGAGTGTGAAACAATGAGCCGACAATGGGCGCTCTTTAGTGAGCGCTGTGCACGCGCTCTGTTAGTGCGGAAATAGCGAACAGCGAAAAGGACAAAAGCGGGAGCGCGAAAACCATCGGAAATGGCGGAAGTGAGAGAATGACGGATCGGAAGCGTTTCGCAATCTTTGCACTTCTTGAACACAGTGTGCAGACACCCGCGCGTTATCGGGGGAGCGTAAGCGAAACCGTGGTCTTAATAATGACGGGCGCATTTGTCGGGCGTTCCCTGACTTGTGACCTCCATTTTCTCACAAGTGTTGTCTCGCTGCTCGCGCTCCGCTGGCCAATTAACCATCGTTTGCCGCAAAACTGAAACGAGTGTTCGTCAGCATCCTCTGTACACTTTGTTACTTCATCGCACTTACTTTTCATTCAAACTTGGATTGAATGCACAAGCCTTCGAATATGACTAAGCTGAATATGACCAGCGGCTGACATAGCGGTTTTCGCTTCCTCACTTTCCTTTCGTTGCACTAACATCGTTGTTCTTGTAAGCTTATGTTTATGTGCAAATCGTCAATAATTCACATCTCTTATGGAAGGGTTGTGACCGGGGCATTCATTCAGGGTTGGCTCCTACTGTGCTCAGATGTCAGAGAAAATAACAGAAATATATTGCACAGTAGACCTTGGTGCAGCCTAAAAAACTGACTTTGTTACCCGCCGCGGTTGCTCAGTGGCTATGGTGTTGGGCTGCTGAGCACGAGGTCGTGGGATCGAATACCGGCCACGGCGGCCGCATTTCGATGGGGGCGAAAAGACCCGTGTGCTTAGATTTAGGTGCACATTAAAGAACCGCAGGTGGTCGGAATTTCCGGAGTCCTCCACTACGGCGTGCCTCATAATCAGAAAGTGGTTTCGGCGCATAAAACCCCATAATTTCTTTTTTTACTTTGTAAGGGCCAAAATTGTTGCCCTTCACTGCGAGCGTTATTTATTAGTTATTTAACCGGCACAATTAAATAAAAGCCTCAGTGCTGACCACCTGGTCAAATCATGTATAATATCATGGCGGCCCGCCGCGGGTGCTTAGCGGCTATGGTGTTGGGCTGCTAAGCACGAGGTGTCGGGATCAAATTTCGGCCACGGCGGTGGCATCTCGATGGGGGTGAAATGCGAAAACACCCGTGTACTTTGAATTAGGTGCACGTTAAATAACTCCAGGTGGTCCAAATTTCAGGAGCCCCCTACTATGGCATGCCTCATTATGAGATTGTGGTTTCGGCACGTAAAACCCCATAACTTCACTTTTTTTTTTTTTTAGTGCCTTGGCTCGCACCACCGCTCTCCTCGCGGAATGCCGGCGTTCGCGTCGAAGTTGTACTAAGTGGAATGTCGTAGTGGACGGGTTAGCTTTCATTTCGGCCTCCTACAATTCTCTAATGCGCACCTATATCAGTACACGGGGAATTGTGAACTCCATCACCAAGGGAACGCAGCCGCTGTAGGCGGGAATTGAACCCACAACATCGTGTACGATAGCAGAACGCTGTAGACGCCGAGCCACCGCGACGGGCTCACGTGCGTGTAATACTGACCAACGCAGTGCGTGGGTGCGCCCTCCCATTGCCGCTGCGAGTTGCAGCGCGCCGTGGAAGGTCCCTTCAAGCGAAATCCGTGGTGGCACTCGTAGCGCACCACCGAGTTGAACAGCAGCTGGTCGTAGATGGCCCGGCCGTTCAGCGGGTCCTCGGGCTTGTCGCATTGCACCGCTGCGCCCGGAAAGAAGCGCGGCAAAACTCGATGCAGTTCTTTGGATTCTTGTTGCGACGCGCACACTGCAAGGCTCCAAACGCAATTGGCGAGTGCTGTCGGCATCTGCTCGCCTCTGCCTACGTGCCTTGACAAATGTACACTTTTTAGTCGATATACATGCAGCATGCAGACACTTCTGCCCACAATTGCGTGCACATAATTAGCAGACTCTGGCGACACGAGTATGCACCTGAATGGACCTGAATTAACTCGGTTCCTTGCAATAATGCATGACAATATGCAGGCTTAGGATTTCAGTAAACTTGTACTGCGGATTTTAAATTGTCTACTTTACTGAGCCCATAATCGCTTATTCAGCTTGCAACAACCTGACGAGGTTAGAAAATTACCATGCAGCTCGCAGTTTTATGACGAGTATGCAAGTGCTTAAGTAAGCCTAGTGAAGTTCTTAAGGGGCTCTTGAAATAACTCGTGGCTGCAATGACAGCAGCGACGGAACCAAAGAGTTCTGTCGCTGCAAATTCCTGTCACAGCGGAGACAAGGAAGCACACCTGAGTTCCCGTAATAAATGTACCTTAGACCTCGTTCCGCAGATGCTCCGCCAACCTTTTATGGCACGGTGTTAAAATATGCTGACGTTGCGTCGCTAACAATATAACTTAAAAAAAGAAAGAACACTGAAGGCGAAAGCGCCCACGTGACAATGAGTCTAGCGACGAGCGTCCACATGGATACTCGCTCCGTGGAGCTTTATTTACCATCCTTGCAATATGTATAATATATAAAGAACTTTGCCTGAATTATCTTGCCGCTTAAAAGTTTGCATCACAGCAACAATGATAATCCGATTATCACGTCCCAAAGCTGAGTTTCCCCAGTCATGCATAATGCTGCGCAAGTAACGCTTAAGACGTTCTGCGCGAGAAGGATTGTATATGTACGCCACTTGAGAACTGCTGAAAGAACCGATTAACAAAGGTAGCCTCAAAGATGAGCGGTATTAGCACGCACTAGCAGCATTCACACGTAACGTCAGCATGTACTGGGAAGAGCAGTTTGTTAAGGTGTTGCAATTCATACGTACGCCTGCATTCGGGCAGTGTGCCGCTCCACTGGCCGGAGGACTGGCAGTAGCGGTGCGCCCGGCCAAACAGCTCGTATCCCTCGTGGCACTCGTACTTGACCGAACTGGTGAAGCGCGTCATGGCGCCCATGCGGCGCCCATGCTCCACCTCACCTGGAGGGCCGCAGCTCTTGGCTGCAGACAGGGAGGCAGGGAACGGCCTGACGGTCATTGTTTTCGCCATCACTATAATAACACACGTGCAGAAGAGCGCCTCCGAATGCATTGGCCATGGAACACTATATCGCACGTCGACAAGCGTCTCTTTATTCTAGTGGCAATGTTTCTATCAGTGCGGTACTGTTACGGAGCGTATATTCTTGTAAATGCCTTTGCACCTAACGGATCATCCTGCCCATCTTGAAGCAACGGACCACTGGCTTCGCGTTCGTCACTGCACAAGGGCGGGCAAGCGCTAGTGTTTGTGTGTGTGTCCTTTAAAGCGACTCGTTTATTTCTTCATGCCCTCCTCTTTTTCTCTACTGTGTTTTAAGCTGTAGCCAACAAGATGACCTTCCGGTCAACCTCCTTTCCTTTTCCCTTTTTGTATACTCCCTTTCTGCGTCTGTCTCGGAAGTATTTTTATCCCGAAAAATGCAGGATGTCGAACGAGATTTGTGTTAAACGCGTGGAATATCTCCACCCACTTCTGAAAAAAAAAAAGAAAGCAAAAAAGAAGGAGCAATATGGTAGGTTGTGCACAGACGCAGCCGCAGTGGGGTACGTGAAATGTCTTATGCGCGCTGCAAACGGTGTACGGGCACTATAGGAACAGAAATTGCGTGACCAAATACACAAGTTACATTCGCGCATTAGAAAGCGTGCATTTCTAACTTAAGTTACTGTTATAGTGGGGTTCCTCAGGGTCTGAATCTTCATCGTGCTTGCTCCCTATTTGTAGTGGGCGCGTTTATTTTGCAGAGGGTGTTTGGGCCCTGGGGTAAAGAAAATGACCTCCCTGATGTTGACGCCATAGACTGCCCTGCACCGCTCGAACCGGCCGCCCTCGTAAATAGTTGAGCCTCTTGCGTTTCCCTCAAGCTTCTGTGCTTGCGCTCCCTATGGAGACGGACACATTCCGTCGTGGTCAAAGGGGTTGGAAATCCCTCCGCCTTGCTGCCCGAGCCACTCCACGCTGTTTCTGGACCTCAGGCGTGCCGTAACCGAACACGCGTGAAAGTCCTGCGTAAAATTTCACACTTGTCGGCCTTAGCTCCTGATGAGAACCGGTTTCAGTTTGGCGGATTATACCTGCTATGGCTGAGTGAGCTCTTTTAAACGCGACTACTCCCGCTCGGATCGACAAACGTACTGCCGAGCTACACCTCTCTGAACGCCGAGCGAGAGGCTAAATTAAGCTCCGATTGCGTCGTGCATGGAGTGACAATGGCGCCATCTGTGCACCCGATACATACATAATCAGGTAATGCCTTCTTCCTCTACGCAACGATACAAAGGTAAGGCGCCTAGGTAATTTGGTCGCAAAGATATAAAACGAGAAAGCTATATCATGTTTTTGTTACATGCGGTTTTAGCAAGGAATTCTCTCTGACCGATTTTAAAGACGTTTCAAGTAGAAAGAAATATGCAGATCCGATGCGCATGTTGGAATCCATGTAAAGCAAAGCTTTAGTGAGGCGGTTAAATAGCTAAATGCAATGCGTACTATTGTGTTTATGTTCATTCTATGCGGTGTGTAATCTCACACAATGTTTGTATTTATCTGTCACAATGGTCACAGACTTAATATCATGCAACCTTTATGTTCCTTCACTTAACCGTCCACAAGTTACGGCGAAATGCGACCACTGGATCAGGTAGATGCGCTCCTGAGACATCGACGCAGTGGTGCCACGAAGACCATGTATAATACTTGTTGAGAGGAGGATGGTGATGAGAGATGTATGCACAGAAAAGTACGACACATATTTAAATACATTTCAGCATCACCCTATATCTATTGTGTCATAGTGATACATATCCATTCTAGAAGTTTCGCACAGAAGATCGCATACCCTACGCCTCAAGAATGGGTGGCCCAAATACAATATTTCAGGAAATCGAAGAAGTGGTCGAATATATTTGAGTGTTCCATCAAGAGGTGTGGAGGCTTTAAAGACACCCAGCTATGAGCCGACATTTGATGTAATGGCTTTACGTAGAGTGTAGCAAAGAAGACAGGCGCATCGTCAACGCCTCGCTCGAGGTTAGAGCTCGCACGCTTGGTGCCTGACCCTCGAGCAACAGACTTTCCTGTTTATCCTTCTTGCTTTGTGGCTAAACCGCATTACAACAGATGTATTATATTATTAGACAGAACAGAGGTGCGCCCACGGGCACATGAGCTTCCTCGATCACGATTGGATGCTATTACACAACTTACTCGAAACGACACACTAACAAAGCAAACCCGAGGGAAGAGGCAAAATGGCTTTAAAAGTAGTTTTTTCGGTCTGAAAACTTTTTTCTTTTTAGCATCTTACCTGTAGGTATTTTGCTTGTAGCCACCAGGAGGCGCCCATAGTAACATGCGAACGCACATTTATTCACATACTTTTCAACGGCTTTACAAGGTCTGCGTGAATTACCAGTATGTTCGAAGTCAGTCTCCCGGCTGCTCACTGGCAGTTGTAATCGATTTAATGGCCAGTGGTGTTACGCACTCTGGGATGCCCGGATGTCTCCAGTTGACCGATAGTTCAATGACGCCTTAATTAGAACCGCTACTCACAGGGACCTAATTTACACAGTTTAAGCCACGGTGTGTTGTATGCGTCGTAAATGCACTGATACAACCCGAAACGCTTGATAAAAGGCAATGTTTGCAGTATTATGTCGACCACCGATTGCGTGTGGCCGTCCGTATTTACAGTGAAACGACGCGTGATCAAAGTGCACATAACACTCCTGCAAAATGAGAGAAGAGCAGGACATGCTCACACTCCAGGATTCTCTTCAGCTGCCCGTTACTTCGCCATGAAGGAAATAGCCGACTGACAACAACCCTCGTCGTTACATTTCCCTGCTCAGAAGTTCTACTGCGTATTAAATTTATATTGTGAAAACTGTAAGAAGTAAGTGAAGAAAAAGAAGTAATTGAATCAGCATCCACATTATCCTTCCAGAAATGTGACTGATCAATCAGAAAATAGTTTAAATTTACTATAGCTCAATTCTTTATTCCTTTTAAAGCATTAAAGTACCAGTCAAGTGGGTAAAAAGCTCTACTTCAACGCTAGATGTGCCTTGACTGCGAGTGAAATTGGTAGCAATGATGATAATTCAAGTTTTTGTTGTCTTTCGATCGTTGCTGCTTTAGGAAAAATCACCACTGCAGCTTCGCGGCATGTCAGGGCGGAAAGGAACTCGCCATGCAGCTTCTCATTAAGTTATCCCAGGAGAAAGTAAAGTGTTCTCCAGCTAACGTTTTATGTCTGGTATTTAATAGACTTGCCTGATGAAAGCTGCTGTGTTTAGCACTTCCTACTCTGTCTCTTTGTGTATATACTGAGAGGCACTCAAAAGTGCTTACATTTCTTCCGGCGAAGTAAATTTTTATGCATCATGTTAAAACTTAAACTGATCATTTCGCCTTGTGGTTAAAAATACTCGCGGCGTTTTCTTTTCTTCATTGTTCTTTCTTTCTTTCATTTTTTTTTCTTTTTGTTTCGTGTTCTAACGACAACAGCCTGGCCCGGTACGATGAGTGAACAAAAAGGAAGGATCTGGTTGCAGATCATATAAGTCTGCTTGCTTAGAGAACGCCGACGCCGTACATTCGCCCAGTGGGTACTGTGGCCATGCTTCTTAGCCGGCGGTTTGCACTGCGGCTAACCTGTTGAAATAAAATTAAAAAAATCACAGAGGGCGATTTGGAAGTCTAAGCTGACCTAGTTTTTCTGTATCTCGTTTCAATTTAATCAGTCATCCTATACTGGATACCATTGATCTTGCGATGAAGAGTAAACAGTAAAGGGCAGCGCGTGGTCAGAAGAAGTTAAATACCAATGGAAAGATGACACAACCTTCGAACAGCGTGTTGTCAACTTTGACAATCAAAGGAAACGGCTTGCGTAACAGCTGCTGTCAAGAGTTCACTTCTTCCCAGAAATGCTTGTTACTGTAGCCATAAATCTTTTGTCTAGGCTTCTGACAGCGAAATGAAGGAAAGATTAGGACTCTTCCCGAAAGCTACCCGTGCGTAGCTATACAGCACAAGACGTGAGCTATAATTTGGGAAATGCAATCATTAATCTTTTTCACCAGATAGCGCGCCCCGTTAGAATCTGTCAGGATTGTATCTTCGTAGCTGTACGGTATATTTGTCCAAGTGATAGCGGTTAGCCACAGCTCCATTGCTTGCGCAAGGTTACGGCATTTTTATTTATAAGATTCTTCACGGCGGCGGCCTTCTGCCGTAGCAACCTCTTATATTTGCGGACATTACGTGCGAAATAGTCATTTTCTCTGTGGTTGGTTCTTGGAAGACGAACGCACGCGTTTTTGTGCCCATAAATAGTTGCTGTGTAGCATTCTCGTTTATCCACGTCGGTGTATAGCAGGTAGGACACACTCACACACCCATGGGACCTCACTAAGCATATATTTTTCTTTCGTGTCTGTTTCCTGTATGTGACAACGATCCTGGGGTAAGAATGTGGCAAGTTCGAAGCTTTTTTCTACTCACTTGTTTTTTGTATCTCAAATAAAGCAGTACAAAAAATACTTTAGAACGCCTCTGTAGACAACGTTCAATGGTCTAAGTTTTGAAAAACGTCATGAGAAATATAAGAAAAGCACTACCGACTTCCACTAACAGAATTTAGCCAAAAAGTATAGAAGATAGGAACTCATTGGATAAACGATTAAGCAAGGTGAAAGAAACAAACAAAGAAAAGAAACTAATCTGATACAGAAATGCAACGCAGCTGACAGAAGAGGAAGAAGAACAGAGATAAATTAAATACAGTGCACTGACTTTCAACTAAGAGAGAGAGAGAGAGAAAACATTTGTTTCTGCTTTTAAAGTGGTTCGACAGCGCGTGCGAGTGACATATGTAACTGCAAATATTTGGTCTAAGGTAGAGTGTCGAACCGAACCCGAAATCAGACCGAAAAGCACACCCGAAGCGCAGTTTTGGGCAGTCTTGAACCCGAACGCAAGTGATGGAAGTTGCCTGAACCCGAAGCAAACCTGAACCGAAATACATATTAATGGTTACCAGATCGGTCCGAAAAGGTTCAAGCATATAAAGCGAAACCGGGTGCTCAATAGTTTACACGATTGTTAGAATAATTACTTCTTCAATATGCACACCCTACTGCCAGATTGTTACGACTGACGAGTAGCGTTGTGTGAGAGAATCGAGATAGATGATGGGTATGTGCTTGTAACCAAGACTACCTCGACAGAGACGCTTGCACTTCTGAAGTTGGCCATGCCAGCTGTGTTATGCAGCCGAAAAATTGTTTCAGGGACTCTGCAGAATGAACGTTTTTGGGGACGCTCCCAATTCAGCCGCTAGGTCAGCTTGTTACTAAAACTAGATAAAGTAGATAAACGCGCCGGGCGGAAAATACGATGTCATCGAGGAGGGATATCAATGAGTTCAGCTGCATGACTTGATGCAACCATAACACTGCGGTTGCTAATAAATGCCGTCACATTCTCAGTGAGTAGTAACCACAGCTGTAGGCGGCACGCGAAATGTGCTTTTGTTATGTGCCATGGTTCAATGCAAGTTTGGTGCTTAGCTAAGCAAAGCACAATGCTTTTAGAGTTGTAGAGATTATTCATTGGGCACAATGTGAGTGCTTCTGACTTATTTGTCTGTCGTTAGCCAGAGCAGGACTATGCGCCACATGCAGATTCGCAGGAAAGATAGACGTATGATTCAGGACAAAGGTCCTTGTTCACCGTTCAGAAGCATAAACTTCCTCGGCGGCTTAACGAAAGCATAAACTGAGAAAAATGGCAAATGGCTTGTTTCTTCGCTGCAGGCTAGAAGTTTCAAGTTGTAATTTATGTAATCAAATGTGAACTCGCGGTGTCTTGTGCACCATAGATCACAGGCCCCAGTTCGCTCACCACCAGTCCTGTAGTAAAACCTGAAGCAAAACGATAATAACCTGACTCTGCTGTTGTCAAAGTAACGAGTGCAGAAGCTACGCAGACCTTACGCTGACGCAGGGATTCTCACTAATTATCTCTTTCGTTTATTGTACATAGAAAGTTACCCGTATCTGTGCAATTAATTCGTAAATTCCTGCCTCCCGTTAATGAAACTTGCGCGTAGCTCCAGCGGACAAGTTGGTAGCACTATGTAACATATCGGCACGGGGCAGGTCAAAATGAACTGCGCCGAACCAGTTCGCGAAGCGGTTGAGGGTTGCAAACGGGTTCACGAACCGTTGTAAATTTTTATTTATCTAAACCGGAATTGAACCGCAACAGAATCGAAGCGCATTGAACCATTACCCGAACCAAACCGGTATTTTTTTCGATTCGACATCCTGGTTCAAGGTAAATACGTTGGCCAACACACCTTTCCGGATCATTTGACATGCTTAGTTCATGCGACTATAGTCAAGGCCTTTTTTTCTTCAATCTTCCTCGGCGGCTTATAGAAAAGCATAAACTGAGAAAAATGGCAAATGATCGCTTGTTTCTTCAACTCTTCAACGAACCCCTTTGACACCGATAGGTCACTGGGGATGCGTGACTTGGTATGTGGCGCTGGGGATAACCCATTCTCCAATGCGTCTCTTTGACGCCAACTTGGAGCACCGGGTATGTGCCACTCGGCCTGGGCTGCTCTTCAATGAACTTCTCCAATGCCAACTTGGGTCACTGGGTATGTGGCAACTGGTGTGTGCCGCTCTTCGGTGAACGGCTTTGACGCCAACGTGGGTAGGTATGCGCCATCGCGAATGAGCCGCTCCACAACGACAAAAAAAAAAAAAGCACGTTATTTTTTACCGATGCTCGGCGGAATCGAACCTGCTCCGGGATCGTGCTTTAGGGCGGCGCCGCTAAGTGGCGCATCGTGTGCAGTGACATGCGCGGGAGAGGAGGCCGGCTGCAACTCAACCAGCCGAATGTGCCGTTAGAAAACGTTTAAAATTTATCCCGTGGTGGGAGGAATCGAAGCCACGTCACACGGTTTTCTCAAGGACAGCAGCCCAACGCTCAAGAGAGCTGCGCCACAAGTACACTGGGTACGCGCCTCTATTCAATGAATGTCTTTCACTCGAACGAGCATCCCGCCGGTTGCATAGCCGCCTTACACGTACGGCGGCTGTAATACGGTGTGGCGATAGATTGCTTCATTGCTAATCGCAGTTATGTCGACATTCATGGTGAGATGAATGTTGACGTTACTTGAAAAATATTTCCTCTATTCTTTCTATTTTCTCAAGGACACCCCCAGACTTTTTCAGGCGTAGACGCTCACAATACACATGTAAATTGAAAGCATTATAAGAGGTGAAATTTTATACAGTAGCTCTTAGTGTGCAAGCCAAATTCAGTCGTTGCATATTGTCGGTTCCGCAGCCTTGCACCATTTTGGGTGGTTTACAATGGCAAATTAAGTAAATAAAGCAAGCAGAGAATTTATAGATGACCATGGGCCATATAACGTAAAACTATACCAATATGTTTTTATTCCAATCTCCTGACGTAAATTTACGTAACCGCTGACGTAAGCATCGGGCAGTGACCCGCAGCGTTGCCTGAACAGCCCAATCAAACGCTCTCCTCGTTTATAAGAGGTACTTTTTGTTTGCTTTCAAAACGAATAACATTGGCTACATTGAGCGGTTTTCCTTATCTAATTGGCTGAAAAGAGGCGAGGAGCACGCTCAAGTGGAGAGCGTTTCGATGGGGCCGGGCCAGCGCACTGAAAATAGATACCCGGATGAAGAGGGTGGTGCCGGCGTCTGCAATTGGTCCGCTTCCCCTTACTTAGCTTGCGGTAGCTTGTCTAAAATTACGGCGGCGTACAACGGAAGCTTAAGAATGACGCTGAAACGGATCCTTAGCAAAGAAGAGTTGGCAGAGCGATGTCGTATACGTGCCGAAAAAGCTCGATAAGGTTATACGACCACGCAAAAAGTTTTGTTATACGCAGATAAACCTATGCGCTCCGACAGGTGCGAGTAGCCAGTGCCTGAGCGATCGGCGGCAGCCATCTTCTATTCCTTTGAAACGGGGCAGTCTCCAATATTCAGAAAAAAATCCAGTTTTTTTCGGCATATTAATGCGTTTTTAACGCTCATACCTCACTTTGACGCAATGAGTTTTCGTGGTTTCATGATGTCGACTGACAGACAGATGAAGTGGGTGCAGCCCGAAAAATTTTAACCAATAGCCGAAGTCTAATGGCGAAAACGCGTCGAATCAGAAATAACTATTTTTCTTTTGTTCGGTCCGATGATGCATAATCAGTGTGTACGTGTTATATCAGATGGGAAGCTATCGCGGTTTTCGTGAAGTCGAATGACAGACAGGCGAAGTGGGGGTGGTCCAAAAAAGTTTTTGACAAATCGTGGAGAGCTGATTGCAGAATTGCAATAGAAAAGTTTGGAATAGTTTTACGTTATTGCGCCTCATATTCCTTTTACCTCAGTTTTTTGTCGATGGAAACAAATGCCTACTAATGCTAGCAAAAAAAAAAAAAATACCATGGAAATGTGCTCTAACTTATTTTAAGGAAGATGCAATGGTATTGCCATTATCAACAATTTTCGTAAAAATAATTCTTTCAAGATAAAATAATTATTCGACTCCCTGATAATGAACCCAGGGTTCACTTAGTAAAAAATATAAAAAAATGAATTTGGTTAAATTATGTGTGTTCTTTGCCCATGGGTTTCAAGTAACTTTGACAGTAGGATTAGGGGGTTACATAGGTGCATGGTGAGGCATCCCAATTTTGTGACACTTTTTAATAGAAAAGTCCCGAAGAGATTAACGGTAACAATTAAAGTGTTTTTATTGAATCGAGTGCATTAATACGAATGGACATATCAGTGAATAAGTAAATAATTAAAGCTATCAGGGAAGCACGCGATAATTGTAAGTATGGAAAACATCCCACCCTTTCATACTTTGAAAAGATGCACTTCTCCCGTGGATAGTATGAACTCGTGTACCTTTTGTCTTAAAAACAAAGGCTACGGCGCTAAGCAGGCGAGGACGAAGTGAGACACGAAGGACATATACGGGCGCCTCGTCTGCTTAGCGCTGTAACCTTTTTTAAGTCATGAACAAACTAGCTCAGCAACAAGTTTTGTTAAACATATTGCCTCTTTCAGTTCGTTCATAAACCTCTCCCTAAGTATGGCAGTCAAACTGACATTTGCTTGCATTTCGTTTCGCAATAATGCTATACTATAGTCGAAGGTAAGGCGCATGGGCTGGCAGCCAGAACATAGCAGACGACGCTCCGACAGGGGGGAGGACGCTGTGCAGTGACAGGAGTGTCCACATCGATCCCGCTCTGTGAATGGGTGACGCAATCTGCAGTCTGCGTTCCTTTACAGATTCTTGGCAAGCGGAGCATAGTAAGCCTCGCAACGCTCCCCTTATACTCATCTCCCTCTCTCATGATGCCTACAAATATTCCCTGAAACTTGATTTTATTCCTAGAAAACGAAACACTTGCAGTGGGAAGTCTTCAACCCGTTGACATCTATGGCGACTATTACCCGCCCCTTATAAAAGGGTTTGATCTGCACATACAGTTTTCTTCAAAAATTACTAGACTAAACCCTGGCGCTGAGATCTTTTATCTAGGATGAGAACAATGGTTAGTACATGGATTTGTCTAATCTTCGTGCCTGAGCTTTCAGATGTTCTTGCGGCGTTATTTCTTGCGCTTTCTATTTCTTAGTAGTTTTCTAAACACCAGCGGCCAATAAGTCTCCGTGCACATGCATAATCGTTCTTGAATTGTTGCCCTTATAGCGCAATATCTTTTTTTCAATTATGGGGCTTTACGTGCCAAAGTCACAATCTGATTATGAGGCACGCCGTAGTGGGGGATTCCGGAATGATATGGAGCACCTGGCGATCTTGAACGTGCATCTAAATCTAAGTACACGGGTGTTTTTGCCATTTCGCCACCATTGAAATGCGGCCGCCGCGGCCGGGATTTGATACCGCAAACTCGTGCCTAGCAACCCAACACCATAGCCACTAAGCAACCGCGGTGGGTGCAATATTTTGCTGAAAACGAACCAGCTGCAAATTCGCAAAGCCGTTTCGAGCCAGAAGGACGAAGTTAGGCAAATCTTTGTACTGCCAATCATTAGCACGCTGGATGAACTGCCATGCTTGCAGCTCCCGTAGACACTAGCGCCAGTGTTCCCTCTAGTGAGTTTCGTAGGGAACCTTATGCGGTGTGCCAGTTTTTTCGACTTGGTGAGAGCGCTTTTTGACAGTTGCGACGCGCTCCAAAAGCTGTTAGCGTGCAACTCACTGAAAGTTATTTCTCAAAGCGGGTTTACTTCTCCACAATAAGAGGCTTTGTGCAGAAGAACCCGCTTCATTTTAGAGGGAACACCGTGCATATTGGAATCTTAATGCGCGTGTCTGTGTAATAGAGAAAGTTGCAGCAATAATAAAAAGTGCAGTACACAAATTAGTATTGATAGATTAGCGGGAGTTGAACGTCGGCCCTCTTGATTCTGCGATCGGTTGTTGATCGGCTTCACCTTGAGGGCACTTGGAATTTTCATGCCCTACGTAAGCAAGTACGGTGCGCGAACCGCACACCATGCCGCACAAATTATGTTAGAGCTCATTGGCCAGGAAGTCCTACCATATAAGAAATCGGGCCCGACAGCGATGGTTGGAGACAGCGCACATGTGAAAACACGCTACGCTAACGCCTGTAGTTCTCTACATGCCGACTACGGCAATTAAATACGCAGTATCCTTAGCAGCGCTAAATAACAAAACGAACGACTCTTCAACAGCACGATTTTCTAAGTAGTGCACAGGATTAAGTTTGCAGGTAGGCTGGACACTGGCCTGAAGCCGCCGGAGTGTCTAACGGTTTCTCTTGAGGTAACTATGCATCACTTACCAGCTTTGATACGCTGTGCTGGCTGTTGCACCTCGAAGTACTTTACCTGTTTCTATTAGAATCACAATTTCCATTCGCACACATACTTTTTTCACAGGTTTTTGATCGGAAACGCTTCGAACACGCGCGAATAAGTTCTTAATCCTGAGAATATGGCCCTTCTGAAGACAAAAGAGCAAATATAAGTGTTCCATGTATTCGGTTCTCGCGTTGTATCTGTCATCTAAAATTGAATTGTTCCTAACTATGGACTCCCCCTTTATTACGCGTGGAGACAAATGCCAGTAAAATCGAGGAATAGATGTACACGTCAACACAAACAAGCTGGTGAACTCTTGTTTTATTGAGCAAGCCTATAGAGCATTTTTGTCCCGCATTTTCTTCCTGGCCGAGTTCTCGTTCTCTCACCTTGTAAACACAAGAATTGCTCTGAGGATGAGCGACGAGCTTTTGAAGAGTTAGGTTGAGTACACAACAACAACAAAAAAAAACGCACACATTCATTCCGAAATTGCAATGATAATGAGACAACCAGCACGAAAACATGTATAGACTCCGGCGCCGCTTAACGAAGGAAAGAAACGAAAAAAACAAATAGATCGAAAAAAAAAAACCGAGAGATTACAGTGAGCATTTGGAAGTCCGAAAATTGCATGCACAGCGTTAATCCTCTTCCTCGTGTCGTATTCGCGCCTTGACTTCGTGCGCGCTCAGCGACGCACGTTTTGCTAGCTCCGCCCACGTGCGGTGCTGTTGAAGTTTGCGAACGCGCGGCTTTCGGAAAACCATTCACGCGAACTGGCAGTTGCACGTAGCTATAGGCTGCCGCTCAATAACGGCTTGGTTGTAGGAGCGAAAATCTGTCGCGGTTTCGACACGCGGAAACGCTCATTATAGACGAGACGGGATTCGACTGTTCGATCTAGGTGTCCTCGTATCAGCTCTGAACTGGAAACCACGTTAAGTGGGGGATGTTGCAGACGTCAATATTCAGTTAAGTAAAATTAATTAAGTGCATTGTAAAGTACCAGACCATGGGCCATATTGAACTTGCGAATGCCCTCTATACATAAGATAAAAATAATCTCAATGTGAAATCACCTGCGCTACTTTCACCTAACGAACACGTTAGGAAACCACTGTAAAAAAACTAAAGGCATAAATTATCGTGGCAGGGCTTGACAGACAAGCACCACAGTATATTTTTCTATTCTTTTCATTCCGAATAACATGCACAGGGCGTAGAAGTCTGAATGAGTACATTAGGACAGGTTTTTAGGAAAACGAATGCATTCCCATTTTATTCGCCTCAATTGCGATTGATGCAATACTCATGTCGTCGTCTTTCATGGGTCGTTTGACAATATACGAGTTTTTTTATTAGCGATCACTTACAACTTAAACAAAACTATATGAAAGCATTTTCTGGCGTTATTGAAGTTGAGCTTATGTAGGAAACTTCGAGTATGAAGCCCTGCCCATCACAAGTAGCGTCGATATACCCAAGAATAAGACTAGAACTTGTGCTGGCAACGACATTGATGAAGCCGTGCTATATGCGGATAATGTATAAAGATGCGTTGAGTGGATCAACACAGGTCTCGCGTCCATAACTTTGCGAAGCCGCCCTGAAGCCAATGTCTGGAAGACTTAACTCGGGAAAATAGAAAAAAAAAAACCTCATGTGCCTAGATTTCCTCCCAAGAATTGTTTGTGACTGGCCGGCGAGCACGCTACCATCTCGTTCGCCATCACAACCAACCGGCGTCCGCTGGTGAAAACCATTGTTAAACATAGGTACGACTTCGTCAAATTGTGGGATAGTTATATCTGAAAAGGAGAATGCAAAACAGCACCTATCCTTAGTAAATTGCTCGCAATAATGCCACAGTGATAAAAAGTGTATAATTTTCTCAAAAGTGTATAAAAATCTCAAAAGTTAATATCAAAATCTGAAAAGTGACTAAGTTTCTCAGACCTGTGCTCCATTCTATGGCCCACCGGTGAGGCTTTCGTATCAATCAGCTCGAGTCGAGTCTCAGTGAACTAGAGCCGCAAACCTGAATTTGACTTGCGGCACTAGCGAACCAGCCGATTCGAATGCTATCGCCGTAAGTGTGCTGCAAGTGAACATAATTCTTAAACGACGATATTGCTTATATATATATATATATATATATATATATATATATATATATATATATATATATAGTCGCAATCATGTGAAGCCAACAGATATTGAAGCCAAGGATCGCATAGGCGAACTGTGTTTTGTTTGATAGCGATATATATATATATATATATATATAGTCGCAATCATGTGAAGCCAACAGATATTGAAGCCAAGGATCGCATAGGCGAACTGTGTTTTGTTTGATAGCGACAGCAATGACATGGACACTCCAGGCGCATTTCAGCCGTCGCCGTTAGCGTGATGTTCCGCTTACAGTCCATGGGCGATAACATCGTCGCCGCGTGACGTATGTGGCATGAGCAAGTGAAAGCATGTGAGGGTGAGCCGACGATAGCGGCTAAATCTCGCGCGCGAAGGAGGAAAGCGGGGAGGCAGCGCACCGTCTTCCGTCGCGCGCCAGGTACCGGGGGGAAGGGAGGGAGGGGGAATTCTACTCCGGTGGATGCTGCGTAGGGCGTGGCCGCACGGGGCCGCGCGGCTTGAAACGCGGGTTGAAAACGACGTGCTATGTGTAAAGAGCCTAGGTGCGCCGGGGGTTCATAGCTTCGTGTGCGCGATGTCCTCGCCGCTTAGTTCGCGTTGAAGCAGGAGGCAGCACGGAGATCAATTCGCTTGCTGCTGCTATTGCTCCTCTTTCTCGTGCCAGCGTTTCGGCAGCGAGTATCCGCGCTCATTGAGTAAGCTGTGTTTATGTGTGCCTGTGCGCGCGTGACGCCATGCTTGTTAATTTAGTTAGTAAGCGAATGTTTACGAGTTTGTACAGCGGATAAAGCTACTATCTTTACTTCGTACAACTGTCTCCTAATTTGCTATCAAACTCTATGCTTCGCCTTTCGCGAAACTGGGACTTCTTTTATTACGCTGTATAATATAAATGACAAGGTAAATAGAAATAAAAGTAGACGAGCAACTTGGCGCTTGTGAGGAGCACAAAAACGACAGCCCCCCCCCCCCCACCACACAAAGAGATATATATATATATATATATATATATATATATAATGTATATATATCCTTCTTTAGCTTTATTTTCACGACAAATCCCAATGCCCAGGTCGGAGTTGCGGAGTGGAATGGTTCCGCAATCGTGCCACATTTTAAACAAATGCAGTGGAATGGCAATAGAATGGGAGCCTGAGATTCCGGAATAAACTTATTTATCTATTTACCCTAAGGGCCTACGAGGTGTCGGGGTAAACACAGTATAGATAGATAGATAGATAGATAGATAGATAGATAGATAGATAGATAGATAGATAGATAGATAGATAGATAGATAGATAGATAGATAGATAGATAGATAGATAGATAAACTTTATTAAAAGAATAATAAGAAGAATCGCTAATGGTCGGGGATTCTAGTCCAGGGCTCCATGGTTCTTGCCATCTTCTCAGCTCTCTTTATTAGCTTGAGCTGGTCGTCGAGGGCCGAGCTGGACAGCAGTGCCTCCCATTGCTCCCTCGTGGTGTTCGTGTCTGGGTGTTCTATGTTGTGTAGTGCGCACTCCCACGTAATGTGGTATAGGGTTGGTGTGGCCCCATACCACGGGCATTCGTCCCTGTAGGCTGTGGGGTGTATCCGATGTAATATGTGTAGGTTCGTGTAAGTGCCTGTCTGGAGCCTACGCCAGGCCGCGGCAGCCTCTGTCTTTAGATTTCGATGGGTGGTGGATATCGCAAGCGACGCCCTCTGTGGTAGTTCACGATGGCTGAATACTCGAGGTCGACAGGGTCCGGGTCTTCTGCAGCCGGCGGGATGAGTGCTCGGTTATGTACGAATCCTCGAGCTGCTGTGTCGGCCTGCAGGTTGCCCGTGATGCTAGTGTGGCCCGGTATCCAGATGATGGCTTGGGTGGTGAAGTCCTCAGGGTCCTCCGTGAGTATTCGGGCTAGGACTTGTGCAGCATGTCTTCCAATTATTCCCTGTAGGAAGCTGCGGCAGGCCTGCTGGGAATCCGTGAGGATCGTCAGTGGTTGGTTTGCGTGTAGGCCCTGGCTAACGCGATGGCCAGCTCTTCGGCTTTCGTAATCATGCAGGGGCGGGTCGATGCAGCGGAGGTAACGTGGCCTCGGTGGTCGCATGCCACTGCCACTGCGCCCTTGTTGTTCGTTCCATACATGGCGGTGTCCGTAAAACGGGCCGTGGTATTGAACCTGAACGCTTTCTCCATGTACTGGGCCCTTGCTCTCCTCCTGCCGGAGTGTAGGTTAGGGTCCATGTTGCGTGGTATCGGGGCAACGTGAAACCTGTCCTGGACGGGACGAGGTATCAAGCAGGCTTCTTGGGTTCGTGCTGTTATAGCTGGGAACCCCAACGTTTGTAGGACCTGCCGGCCCGTGCGAGTCCGCGCAAGTCTCTGTTGTTGCGAGACGTAAAGGGCTTCTGTCAGTTCGCTGAGGGTGTTTTAATAACATTCCAGTAAGCAAACATCAAGGCAATGTATATGTAGGACCTAATAATGAACTAGTATTAAACAATTCCACTCAAGTTAAATAGAACGGAATGAATGGGCCCATAGTCCTGGAGCACTAAATGCTGACTTTCGCCGAGACAATAAAACTTGAATTTGACCATTAGAATAAATTTCATATATCTATATATATATATATATATATATATATATATATATATATATATATATATATATATATATGTATATATATATGTATACAGAAAGGCAGAGAGGTCGGCCTGAGCTATAACTTGCTGTGGCCTGCTACTCTACACTATGATATATTATACTTAGGCAATTTATGACCTTTCTCAATTGTTTACTCATACTAGCTATTTCAGTATCTATATCTGCCATAGTAATTAAGAACAGCACATTCTACACATTCTATACTTCTGAAGACCGGGAATCGTTTTCGCGTTGCAAGGTTGCAGTGTGTTTAAATGCAGCTGGTTTTAGTTGTCAAAAGTGATTCGATTTCGTGAGAACATGCTTGATCACGAAATGATAATACAGCGCGCATGAAGCCACAAGCCATCTCGGCTCGCCCCTCAAACTTTGCACCCGCTGTAGGTTACCTCCAAGACACAGTTCGCGGAAATCCTTGAGCAGCCACGTCCATGCTAGAGAAGATCAGTGCTCTCCTATCCTCGCGTGTGCTTGATCACGTGACCTCCAACATTGGGGCCGTGGGGAAGACAGCGCGCATCAAGCCACCATCCTTCTCTGCTCATCCTCGCACGCCTTTCCTCGACCTTGCAGCATACGGCGCGCCGGCCGGTCATTCTTATCGCACTCGGACTTTATATAGAATATCCCGGCGACAGCGATGGTGAAAGTTCACGTGGATTGTCCCTATAAATTCTATCGCCATAATACTAATGTACACGTCTTTTATAAGTGCTAGTGAAATAAAATTCCTAAAATATAGGTTCTGAATGTGCTCTGCCTTCCGCGTGTTTGCACAACGGTTCTACTAAGGGCTAATGCTATAATTTTCACCGCGCATGGGCAGAGAGGTTCTTCCCGAAACCAAAAATCGCGAAAGGGCCTCTCTTAAAAACAGAATATATTAGGGAGATTACGGACAACAACGCGACGCAAAGACAGCAGGCCACGAAGTGTGGATTGTTCTTGTGCGATAAAAGAGTACGTGACATTATTTCTAATGCTGCTAACACTTCAAAAATATTTTAGTTAGTAGGCGCGCACGGCCGCTTGTAAAACAATTGCAGAGGAAGCGTTTGAGTTATCGGAATTGGAGGAATGGAGTGGATCAGCTAAGCCACAGCTCAGCCACTCTAGATGTGGGAATATTCCAAATGCCGTCATTCCGAGTAGCTAAACGGAGTGGAATTACGGGGCTCTCCACTCTGCAGAATGAAGTGGAAATGGAGTGGAGGGCCCCACTCCGCTGCTCTGGTCTAGGTAGCTAAATTAGGAAATTCACTAATGAACTGTTTATTTACTTTGCTTACGACAGATGTTGAAATTATGAAATTCAAGCCAAGTATTAATGACGAAGTCATGATGTCTGCTTAGAAGAAATCCTAAGGCTAGGGACATTTTCGAGATCGACATCATTATTATCATAATCATGATCATCAGCCTACTTATGTTCACTGCAAACGAAGGCCTCTCCCAGAAATATTCAATTGCCCACGTCTTGTGTCAGCTGACACCGTATCATGCCTGCAAATTTTCTAATTTCCTCACACTACCTGGTTATCTACCGACCCCTACTACGTCTCCCTTTTCGTGGCACCCATTTTCTAATTCGTCTAAACCATCGGTTATCTGCCCGACGCATTACGGACAAGTCCATTATCCGCTACTCCCATTTGCTCTCTAATCCACACCGTTGTCTTCCTGCATCTTAACATTATACCTAACATTATTCGTGCCATCGATTGTTGCGCGGTCCTTAACTTCTCAAGTTTCTATCGGAGGGACCTCTTACGTGGGATAAGAGCCGGCTTGGCCCTTCGGCTCGGTGCTCAAACCTGCGGTGGGTCTCTCTCCATACGCCGTTGTGTCGCGTTGTGAAATTCACCTTTGGCCGATTTACCGACACCACGCGGGAATACGTGAAGTGAACCTATATACAAACTCTAAAAAATATTTCGCTTGTCACATTGCAATGGCTGATAGTACTGCCTGTGACGATTGTGGAATCGAGGAAACCATCGAACACGTCCTCGCTAGATCACACAGAAGCAGTCGCGCGTGACCGTTCTAGTACGTGTCGACCTGAAGTGCGAGCCTATATACGGTCGTCACACCAGATGCAGACGAAGGCGCTAATGAGCTGCCTATATTAAAGTGACTTGTGGCACATTAGACAGGTCCACATCGAGCGTTCGGCACATATTAGCCTGGTTCATTTTGAGCACCAAGCTGCAGCTCCGAGCAATCGGCGACATTCTCACCTTCGAGATTGGCCGATTTTCACGCGCTTTTTCGAGCTTGGCCGAGATTTCACAGAATTTCAATAGCATGGCTCCTCCGATTGCTAGGAGAGCAGCTGAACGTTCGGCTCTGGCGCATGCTCCAATATCGAGAGGCCTGCGTACCGGTCCAAACTGTATCGTAGCACGGTATGAACTCTCAGACTGCCGTGCATTTCTTTTTGTGTGTGCGTGTTTCCTTTTCTCCGTTTTCCTCTACATCCTTCTTTCTCTCCTTACCTCCCCGCCGCGTAAGGGTGCGAAGCGAATGTTTCTCTTCCGGTTAACTTCTGTACGTTTCTAATCTCATTTCTCTCTCTCTAAATCTGCCCTCGATGGGTATGTATACCCATGGTGGTTCTTGCATTGCTCTTTGCGACACTACTCCTCTTACTCTTCGTAATGGTCGACATATGCATGAATATCATCTTTGGTATAGCTAAATAATCTGAAATGTTGCAGCCTAAGTCACTATTGTTGAATGGAGTGAGATTACGAAGGCATATAACAAGACTTCCTTCCTCCCAACCTTTTTATTTGTATGTAGCGAAATTGACTGTCCCCGCAAGTGCAATAACTGGATGATAATGGTGACCTAGTGACTGCATGTGCCTTCTATATTTCCTTCCTTCCCCACTCCCTCCGCCAACACAAACACGTTCCTGCTGCTAAGACTATTCTAGTTGGAAAGATATATATGCAAGAATATTCAGTGTCATGTTTGGGGCACGTGCGTTGACACGTTTACACCAATAACGATACGCATATGTTTCTTTTTCTAAGTTGGTATTTACGCATGCCTACACGATTTGAGCAGTCTTATGCCTAAAATATCCGGCTGTATGGCTCAAGTACTCGTTGAAATTGATGATGCTGACCTTCAGTGAGAAACTGTAGATGTTAGTCTGGCCGATTGCCTAGCATGATATGCCAGGTGCTCGGGGAAAATTATGGTATGTACACAACGTTCCCGCAAGCACATAAGTGGTACGTAAAACCTAAAACACCCACGTACATAGTGAAACTAATCCCAAAACTTCGTTAACGACTGTAGGACTTTAATAAGCCAGCAGCGCTTTCGTAGTACGCAACGCGCGGTATGTGCTTCGCCACGGGCCTATAATGTCTCGCGTCTTTGAGCTCGAGTGCCGCTGCAAGTGTAGTGCAAGCGTGACTGCTGCGAATAGTTGAGTCAGAAAGGATCTGAGACTAAGCTGTGTACTCACGCTCGCACTTGAGGTCCGGGCCGAACCACTGGGCGGAGCCATTGTAGAAGATGCACTTGGCCACGTCGAAGCCCTTGGCGTCGTAGCCCGGAAAGCAGGTGTAGCGCACGGTCGAGTTGATCACGAAATCTCGGGCGCCGTCGCTCGCGTTGGTGCGCGAGTGTGGCACGCCCGGCGGGCTGCTGCACGATGCTGCGTACACGTAGGCAAATCAAGGATTAGTGACGAGACCGTAGGCTTTGGCGGCACCGCACTCCGAGTGGCTAACCTCCTTACCTACGGATCAGTGTTACTGATATCAAGCGGTATACGCGACGTGGAGAATTACGCCGCACCAGGGCGACAGGTTCTTTCACATCAGCTTTAACAAGTCTCAGTTTCGTCACAGCATTGCGTTCTTCTGCAGACGCTTGCGCCTGTGGCTGACGGTGTTAGACTCATGTGTTATGTGCTGCAGTTGAGGAAAGGATTAGGGGAGGGATCTTTTTTTATTCATTTCGACATTCTTCATCGAACAAATTCGAAGAAACAAGAAGCTCATCTCACGTGGCGCAGCTGTGGAGATGACACCGGTACGTACACACGCTCGGAGCACATTACAGGGTGTTTCAGCGAACACTTTCGAAAATTCTTAAAGGTTGCTTGTGGCAGATAGAACAATTGTAGTTCATGAGGTGGTCTACTTGAAGCGGCGGAAACTACTTGCACGAGAAATTGAAATGCATAATCAGCTAATTAACAAACATTTCATAATTAACATTTTAACTAATTATCCTAATACCCATATTGCAACTTACAAATTCTAGCCGTGAAGTTGGCAAGGTGGATTCATTTGGAACGAATTCTCAGGATGACACCAGTTTTGAGATAATAATTCTCGAACATTCGAAATGCATTGGCGTTCCAGTTACTTGTGTGCTTGAATGCATACAACAACGCTTTGTTAAGAAAGTAACTGCAGATGGCTTAAATAACTGTGCCTGAATTAACTTCGCTTTCATTAACAAAAAAGGTTGTAGGTTCGACTCCCTCCAAAGGTCTACGGTTCGTAGCCTTTTTGTACCTTTCTTGTCGTCAACGCGTTTTCGCTCAAGGACTGCTGAGACATATAAGGCTTTCACCTTAATAAAAAGCTGCGATAATATATCTCCCTCCCTCAGCGCCGTCACGGGAAGCTCTCAAGCTTCTCCAGTTACCGGTGTGCTCGACGTCATATTCAGAAATTCAAGGCAAACTCGTAGACTACTTATGATCAAGAGGTCATACTTGTGTCCTGAACGTGATACTGCATGGGCTATCGGTAGTAAATATACTGGACCTGGATCTGATCTCACTAAACAGATATTAAGCTTCAGCAGGCTATCCAAAGAGCTTCCCCGGTGCAATCCAGCTATCTGCATCAGAATCTGGACAACACCGTTCACTTTCGTTTTAAAATGTTGGGTCCGTTCTATGTGCCTATCCGTTGAATACCGAGCGCGCACAATCGCGCTGCACGGGAAGACAGATTATTTCGTTAGTGTGCGCCTCTACATATGCATAGATGTGGATAATTAAAGGCAGAAACGGGGCCCCCATTATCACATAGCTGGATCTGAGTATATGACGCTGTCTTTCTAGCGGCGCAACGACTAGGCATCATAGAGGACATTTTAATTGAACCCAACCGAAATTTAATTACGCAGGCTAACTCAATAAGAAAGGTTGCAGGCTTTTCAAGGTGCACACAGAAGCATGATATTTTTTTTTAAAAGCAATTACTTCATTAAAGGACAGAATTAGAAGGCAAATACCCGCTTCTTGTGTATACAAACATTGTGTAAATAAAAGGAGCACGCTTGAGCTCTTCGATAATTGAGCCCCCGTCGGTCAAACAGGACTGCTTTGGGCCCTTGGTTTGGGCAAACATTTGGCACGAAGGAAATTTAAGTCTTCAAACAAACGCAAAGCTGACTTTTTCTTTTAAGTTTCTCATCGACCAACACGCCTTAGTGCCGTGTGACCGTTCTTTCTTTCTGCGCCTAAGTCCCGGAGAGTCCATAATCCATAATAAAAAATGAAGACGGGTAAATCAGAGAGGCACGGAAGGCCGCCGCAATTCACAGCATTTAAAAGAGAGCCTGCCATTGTCCAGATATTACGGCGACAAGTTGTCGCCTTTATCCGGTTCCATTCCGAATCTTGGTGCTGAAAGAGCACTGGGCGCCTTGCCCACATGATGATCGACGCTGTTAATAAGCACATCGGGTCACTGCACTGGGAAACGCTTCCGACGTTTTTTGCGCGCCCAGTTTTCGAATCGAACCGAATTAAAGCGAAATAATGTCTCGTAATATCTGAACAATGGCAGGCTCTCTCTTAATATCACATAACTTGCTACGGTTTCCCGCACCCACATCTTTGCAATATCGCCAAACGCAACGTTGGTCATAAAGCCAGTAATTAATAAGTTACTTACCCAATTTATTTAATCAATGAGCAAACTGTGATCGCTACTCGCTGTTCTGATTAATTTCCACAGTACGTAGAGGACGAGTAGCCAAGAATAAATCCTCTTAGCGGTTATTTTTCTTTAGAAAAGTTTGTAGCCAATAAACATATCAGCAAGCTTATGTTCAGAATGACAGATTAGCGCTGCAACAACTATTGGGCACGTTGCAGTCTAGTAAGGCAGGAATAAACCAACTCTACGATAAACAATATGATAAACGTCTTGAATGTTTTCAACAATTGGCGGAAGAATCTTGACAAAGAGAGGTCTAATGCACTTGAGAACAAATCAACACTAACTGCGTGGCATATATCGTGGCTCTTCATTTGTTGTTTTAATAAAGGCCTGTCTTTCTGGGAAATATTTATTTATCTATTCCTTTATTCAAGTACCCTAAGAGCTCGAAAGGGATTACATAGGGGGGACACGACCATGAATAAAACAGGCTTGTACAACTTCTGAACATACACAACTAAGCATAAAAACAAACCAAATCAATACAGCGAAAATTGAATTGCAAGAAAACTGTAATGCGGCATATGATCGATAAATGTTCAACTAATAATTATAACAGCAGTTATTTTTTGCCGAAGCACTTCAGGCATGATGTACAAGTGCGTCGCAACCAGAAACACATGCGATGCCGTATACAGCAATACAGCTATGCATACACCATTTTACAGTCTCAATGGCCGACGGCTTGACCATGAATAGGCCGTTAAAGGCACGCACTAGAACAACTGAAGGCAGCTTAGGCACGGTGTATACATACACAAGCTGTAAAGGCCAGGCCACAACAACAAATTTCCAACAAATTTTCGGCGTAGTCGAAGGTCGGCATGAGCGCGGCGAGTTATTTGGCATCTATAAATCACAAGATTCACTCAACTCTGGCGAGTTTCCAGCGTGGCGCTTATTCTCCACACTCCGGCTGCTATAAAACCGCCGTGCAGGTCGGCGCCGTAATGCAGCCGCTTATCACAGCTCTTTCACATACTGTAAATGTTTTTTTCTTCGCGCCTGTGCTGCTTACGCAGAAGCAGCCCACATCTTATCTGCGCCTTTTTGTGAAATTTCGCTTGAAATAGCACGTGACCCCAGCTAAGGTATGGAACCCGGTGGCACCTTGCTTACATATCTGAATGACATTCTTGGACTTTGAGGATCATCATCAGAATTCATAACTTGCCTTCACTGCCATTGGGCATTTCTCTGCCGTGTCATCCTCGGCCTTCACCACACCTCTGCGTTCCCGTTACCCCTCCCCCTGTGCATAGCAGTAGCACGCTAGAGCGCGCTAGCTCAGCCCGACCTCTCTGCCTTCCTTTAAGTAATCTCTCTCTCTCTCTTTCTCTCTCTCTCTCTCGGAAATTCTGGATGCTGGCGAGATACAGCTCACACTTTTACGTAAATATTGCAAAAAGTAAACACCCGTTTTCGCTTTTAGAAGCTGCCCCGCAGATTTATAGTTTTGTTTCGGTCTACACACGATATCTAGACATCATGTGCGCCGTGCCCGAGACTATGGAATGACCTTTTTTTAAAATTTATTTTGGCTTTGCTGCGCGGGCTATCTCCACCGTCGGCGTTGATATTTGGCATTTACGAACTACGGCGCCGAAAGAGCTTGACCCGGCGTCTGTCACGTCGTTCTTTAGAGTGCCCCAAGTACACCTGCCGACGCCAGGTGGCGCCCGCGCAGGAAATGTTAAATTAAATTATGGGGTTTTACGTGCCAAAACCACTTTCTCATTATGAGGCACGCCGTAGTGGAGGACTCCAGAAATTTCGACCACCTGGGGTTCTTTAACGTGCACCTAAATCTAAGTACACGGGTGTTTTCGCATTTCGCCCCCACCGAAATGCGGCCGCCGCGACCTCGTGCTTAGCAGCCCAACACCATAGCCGGAAATGTGTAAGAGGCGATTGGAATATTGGTGGAAGAAAAGTAGGGAAACGACAAAAAACCGAGGCGTACAGAAACAAAGTTCACAATAGGGGGTCAGAAAATTTGGTTATGGGAATTCATCGTGCGGTCTTTTTTTTTTCTTTTTTAACCTAAGGAGGTCATTAGGCTGTATAATAACAAGAGTTTAGTGGCACAATCCACCGCCCCGTTCCAAAGGGGACGCTCATAACATCCATCCATCCATCCGCTCGAAATACATTATTGGTGCTTCTGGCTCAAAAATCTAACAAGAGGGCTCCTTCGTCTTTTGTTTATCTGTTGTGCAAAAGGACTATAGATAGGTTTTGTCATTTCCAACAAGAAGCCGAAAAAAACTTCTGGTTTCGCAAAGGAGTGAGTGAAAGCAAAAGCAGGAGAGGTAGGGAGGTCAACCAGACGAGTCTCCGGTTTGCTACCTTACACCGGGCCTAAAGAAAAGGGAAAATAGAAAAAGGGAGAGAGGGAGCACCGCTCCTTTCACACGCAGTATAATGCTATGGAAACAATAATCGGTCAATGAAGCCGCTGCACTTCACGAAATGCAGTAGCGCACTAATAGCTTTCTGCGCCGGTGACGGATGTGTCCTTATCAGCTTTGAAATAATCCGCAAGACATAGAAGGAGAAAAAGAGAATGACCGAGTGTTGTAAGACACTAATACTGCTTTCCGCACTGCAGAAAAGACTTTTCACATACAAGTAATCACACTTTTATAATAAAATCAGCACGTGGATGACACTGCAGACCATATGTGTGACGTTCACGCATGCGGAGCTATACTTGTTTTTGAACGACTCAATGAACTTACAGTACGCATTCAAGCTGAGTGGCGCAGAAAGCGCACTTATTTTCACAGTAGTGTTGAATGTAAACACCTGCGACCGGAAGTTCTCGGGAGCCTCAGACGAACGGCTACCACATCACCTGCGGCAATGCTTCGCTGCATAGCTCATCAAGCTGGTGCGATAACACTGAAAGAACTGCACATCCCGCTCAAAAGAAATGGCAACAGGCAGCTGGGCTAAAACCTAACGTGCTACAGCTGCACGTGTTCATGCATCGTGGGTAAAAGGCGCAGCACTCACGTTGCTTCTTGCACTCGGGCGCTCGGCCGCTCCAGCGACCGTCTCCCTGGCACATGCGCTCCTTGGGGCCGGACATCCAGAAATTCTCGGCGCACTCGTAGTAGACGCGCGCCCCGAAGTAGTCGCCGCTCACCCGGAACTGGCCGTTCTCCAGGGGCTCTAGCTCGTCGCAGTTTAAATCTGCAAATTGTAAGAACGGGGGAAGAGCGCTCGAGTCAAGTCAGCTGCTCGTCAGCTGCCAGCACGGTTTTCGCTGCCGCTCAGAGTAACGTCCCGGGAGAGGGTTAATTACGGCCACCTGTCAATGCCCACGAAGTCGTGGGAGAAATAAAAAAGAAATGTCTGGAAAAGATTAAGCATTCAGTGTTCTCTGATCGCTTCATTTGCTCTTCCGCTCTCTCTCCCCCCCCCCCCCCCCCTCCCCGGGTGCTGATGAATACATCATTGCTCGTCGTTCGCTTCTATAGAAGAAATAAATGACGCTATTGAACCAGGCTTCGTGATAGCAGTGCGATACTGTATATAAGAGGAAGAAGCGGCCATACTCACGAAAATAGCAACTTTATTTTATAGCAAAGTTCGTTCTTTCGTGCTGGTGGCCTCTTTTCTCCTTATACCTTGTATCCCAGCTAATGGTAGCGAAGCTGTGGGACGAAAAAGAAGATAGTAAGAAATCACGATGCAGGATATAATTATATGATGTACTGTGTTCAGTCATCACATGTCTGACAATGGAATACAGTATGTCTTAAAATCGTGACTTGCACTGTGTTTTTTTTTTAATCTCTCCTTTTTTTGTTGTTGTTGTTGAACAGCTTGGCTAACGCTAGCTGGGACATCCTATACTAAATATATGTAAGCATTTAGAAGGAACGGACGAACGTGTGAAATCTCTACTTTCTCCCAGTGTTTCGGTTGGAGTCCGGACTTTGATACAAACGCACATACACGCGCACAATATATATACATACATATATATATATATATATATATATATATATATATATATGGTGTCCCAACTATCATGCACCAAGATTTAAAAATATGCAGATGCCACGTAGCTGTACAGAACAAATGTAATGTTGTTTGCCGTCGCTTGGAGGAACTCAGATTATTTTTTGTATGCCGCCCAATTACCTAATTAGTCTTAACTAATTAATCAAATTCTCAAATAGTATAATTAGATTAAAGGTATCAGTGAGAAACTCGTAGAGCAACATGAGAACTCCCGATACAATTTTCTCCTGCTCAATACGTTCGGCATAAAAGTGCTTTTCCGAGCGTGAAAGAAGCCCGCGAACACACGCAACACCTTATCGGGCTTATTCCGACCCTTATAAGCCCTTATCGGTGCTTATTAACCTTATCATAATTGTCCCGACCAATATAAGCCCTTATCTCTCTTAATCGGATCATGTGTAATGTAATGTAATGTAATGTAATGCCTTATGTAATGCCTCCTAGCCTTTAAGGTGAAAATAAATGGAAGAAATGAAATGAAATGTCCGATAAGGTGGATAAGGACAGACAAGGGTTCATAAGAAGCAGCTCGATTCCGATAAGGTTGATAGCGACTGATAGGGGTTGATAAGGCTTGGATCGAGTCCGACAAGGTTGATAATAACCGTAATAACCGATAAGATTTCATAAGGGTCAGATCTAGCCAGATAACGTTGACATAACGACCCACAAGGGTTGATAAGGGTTTATACTGGTCGGCTCAAGTCTCATTACATTGATAATGACACCGGGCTGCGTAGAGATGAGCAAACGGCAAAATGCTTACGCATACTTAACTCCCAAAGGAGTTTCTTTGTGAATTCTTTTTGTGAATGTTATGACATCGAACACGACGTTCTTCGGAATGTGGTAAACCGAATAGATAACAGACCATTTTCAGAAACAAATATTCTTGGTCCATGGCCCCATGTGCAGCAGGCTTACAAAGCAACGCGGACATTGCTGCGGTTCATGAAATCGACTGGCCTCAGTGATCGATTGTAGGCATGAAGTGATGTACAACCGCACGTGTTCGCATTGATAGTACCTCTTTTCCTCTCTTTACTTTCTTTATTTTCATTAACTAACCCCCCTCCACTTCAATTTCCATTAATTTATAGACTCTTTATTTCATTCATTAAGCACACGTAATTTCCCCTATGTTGTCCTTGGTGTCACTGTTTGTTGGCTTCTTATGATATGACTAATAAAAATCAGGCGCTTGGTTAGCCCCGTTTCTTCTGGTTTATTACATAACGAGGGTCTCGAATCCGGCAAAATTGATGCCTTCAGGTATCATGTGGGGGTTTATTGACCAGTTGCCTTGACCCAAAAAGATCACGTTCTCGTGACGCCTGCGGCAAAAAGGACGTTCCACGTCCGCCGCCAAGGTCTGTGAGTGGTGGCGCTGGCTAACACTGCCGGGGTTCTACTAGGACACATAAATACCCAAGAAAGAGGATGGGGAAACGGCGCCGCGGTAGCTCAATTGGCAGAGCATCGCACGTGAAATGCGAAGATTATGGGTTCGGTTCCCACCTGCGGCAAGTTGTTTTTTCATCCACTTTAATTTCCATTAATTTATCGATTCTTTATTTCATTTATTAAGCCCAAGTAATTTCCCCTATGTTGTCCTTGGTGTCAGTGTTTGTTGGCTTCTTATGATATGAACCCGCCGTGGTTGCTCAGTGGCTATGGTGTTGGGCTGCTGAGCACGAGGTCGCGGGATCGAATCCCGGCCACGGCGGCCGCGTTTCGATGGGGGCGAATCGCGAAAACACCCGTGTACTTAGATTTAGGTGCACGTTAAAGAACCCCAGGTGGTCGAAATTTCCGGAATCCTCCACTACGGCGTGCCTCATAATCAGAAAGTGGTTGTGGCACGTAAAACCCCATAATATAATTTTTTTTCTTATGATATGAATGTGCGAACTAGACATTTGAACATCGCAGGACGCTCTCCATTTGTAACTCCCTCCCCCAACCCCTATCGCTATATGACGAACGAAAAAAGAAGAAAGAACAACCAGCCTTTCCTTCACTTTTTTAAAGGAATTCCGCTTGCACTATCACGATAGGAAACTCAGAAATCCGCCCAAGAGAATAGTTTAGGAATAATACCTAAAATAGTCTTACTTCTTAAAGAATGTCATACCTCGCACAGTACAATCAAACCCTCGCTGAAAGAAAAAAAAATATCACATTGGAGGTGGCGAAGAGGTGCCCAAAGACCCATGCGGTCTATTACAGGAAAAAACAGAACAAATGATCGCAGCTGCTAAATTGTGCTTTATTTTCTGTGTTCTACCTTTTTCTTGTACTGCCTCCTTCTGGCACAGTTTTGGAGCGACGCTTTTCATTACCACTTTCCCTTCTTCCACACAGAGTGAGCGATGGAACGTGATGCGAAAAAGTGAGAAAAATATCGGAAAAGCAAATAGCCCACGAGGTGCACACGTGCGCACAAACCCTCTCAATGGCCATGCATACACGCACACATTGAAGAAAAGGAACGCTTTCCCGAGCAAGCAATACGAGAACATGGACAACGATTGAACGAAGCCCGAATAAGCAAGCAGAATGGAACGCAAGCAATAACTTGTTTTCCAGAATTCTTACTCTGCCGAACCTACGAGAAATGCCTTTTGTATAGATCTAGAAAACGACTTCAGAAGTTAGGGGCTGTTCTTCTAACACCCGGCGGATGGAAAATTAGAAACCATACGGCCATTCGAATAAGACCCCTCCACCTACGGTTTCCTCGCCTTTCATTTCTACTAGGTAGTTTTGCAATCATTTCAGACAGACCATGGGCACCATACATTCTATAGACGCGGCAGACTTCGAACTAAGGAATAAAGAAGGAAGCCCTTAGTAACCATAAAACAAAGAAGAAGAAAGAAATGCTCTGGGGAAGGTGCACAAGAAGCGAGCGGAGCAACACCACAAATCAAGAAGCGCGAAGTGTAGACACATACAGCTGCACTCATTTCCCAGTAGAAGTGGTATGTTCCTGCATTATCGTACCTGCTTTTTTTTCTCTCTAAGCCATGCTCCTATCCTTTCGTTCTAGCCCTAGTTTTGAGCGGGAACACCATTACCAGCGCCAGAGCTGCTTATACTGCTCCTTGCTTTTGCTCAACAGATAGCAAGCACGCAGAAAGTTAAGAGAAATGAATGCACAAAAAACGAGTGTTTTTATTCTTTTTTATTATCCGGAGGGAGAGGGACAAAATGTACTACACGGAAATCATGGACAGCGGCAGAAGAATTTTGTCCATGTCGAGGAATGCGTAAAGTATGGGATATTCCCCAGAGGTGCGGGCGGGAGGGCGACGGCATGGTAGGAAGAGACATGGCGAGCTAGGAATGCCTTTTTTCTGTTCCCCGCTCTTCACCTATATGTCCCCGATGGTCGTACATGCCGCGTATGTGCACGCAGCGTCTGCTTCGTTTTATGCTTTTGGCGCTTGTTGATGTGCTCCCAAATGACGATGCGAGCCGCTGCGAGTGCTGTTCCGAGCGGCGCTGACCAGAGTCAAAATTCCCATTTTTTAATCAACTCATCAAACGCTGAATGAGCAGTTGTCGCTGGTTAAAAGCGAAAGTACGCAGGTGACCAAGCAACTTCATTTGCAGACAAACGAGATAGAGAAAAGAATGAACGAAAGGCAGGGAGGTTGACCAAGATTGAGCGCCGTTGGCTACCCTGCACTTGTGAGAGCAAGGAGAGGAAAAGATTAGGAGAAAAAGAGAAACTCAAGAGTTTATGTATGTTGGAGTCAACAACGTAAAGGAATTCTCACCGCTCTGTCGCAGAGGGTCGCTCAGTCAGATTGCCTTCAGGAATTGCAGCAGCGCTCTTGTGGCCTTCTGCAGCTGGTATATGCGTAGACTATGGTCCCAAGGTTTTATTCAACGAGAAATTTCTTCCGTCTAGCTGGTTTAGAGCGGTACTGAGGGCAAGCCTTTCGTCTTCAAAGGACGGGGAGTAACGTATAGAATGTGTCATACAGTTTCTTCACAACCAAAGATTGCAATCGGCGCTTTCAGTCATTCCTAGTAGGAATTAGTGTGTGCAGGGTAACGCCCACCCGCGAGCGACAAGGTATTGCTTTCACTTCGGTAACAGGGTCGAGTAAATGCGAACAATGGCAAATAAAATTAGGTGAGCGCCTTTTTAATGTCATGTCTATCTTGCTTATGTGCTGGGCTGCATCAATTCTTGAGAAATGTATAAAAACTAACCGTATTCTTTCCTGTGCTGTTAGAGCTGCTTCGTCGGCGAGTTCGTTGGTGGAGACACAGCAATGACTTAGCAGCCACTGAAAGACAACGCTGTGCCCTTTCGCCATCACATCGTTGCACGCTTCTCGTATCTCCGACACAGGTTGTCCACAGGTCGCGCGATGAGCAGCTGACAAAATATACTGTAGTGTGATTGAGTCGCATAATATTGCCCCTAGCTCTATATAGGCAGTTGTTAAAATATAATCAATGGCACCTTCTAGGGCAACAAACTCCGAACCAGTCGATGTCGTGAGGTGAGAAATTCTGTATTTGTTCTTTATCGGTCTTTACAGTGTAGTCACTGCACCGGTAGAGCTGGTCTTAGTGGAAGAACCATCAGTGCATTGATCCCAGCAGAAAGCGTGCAAGAATAAGGCAGAACCCATCTCATGATGAATCTCAATGTTATTACGATGAGCACTGAAGAAATGTAGCGACATACAGTATTTCCAACACCGAAAAGTGAATGCACTCAGGCTCCTCTCTAGCCCTTCACACTGTGCATGCTGCGTCATCTAGCGGCGCCGCCACGAAGTCTGCGCGTAGCGCAAGTTCAATTCCAGCGAGCTGCGGGGAAATTTTAAAGGATCTCTTTTGTCATTGAAGAGTGGCACATAAGCAATGGTGCATAACCATTTGTCCAAGTTGGCTTCAAAGTAGTTTGTTGAAGAGTGGCACTGACCATGTAGCACATACGCAGTGCTTCAAGTTGGCATCAAAGATGTTCATTGAAAAGGGGCACATGCCCAGTGCTACATACCCAGTGCACCATACCGAGGGACCCAAGTGGGCGTGAAAGAGATTCATTTAAGAGCGGCACAAACCCTGTGCCATCTACCCAGTGATCCAAGTTCGTCCGACGGTAGGTTTCTGACCCTATTCCCTCATAACTGCAGCCCATTAAACCACGGACTAGCCAGTGACCAAAGTTGGCGGGAATATGGTTAGACAGACAGACAGACAGACAGACAGACAGACAGACAGACAGACAGACAGACAGACAGACAGACAGACAGACAGACAGACAGACAGACAGACAGACAGACAGACAGACAGACAGACAGACAGACAGACAGACAGACAGACAGACAGACAGACCCCCGAAAGTACGTCAAGTACCCTAAGAATGCTAATCGCATTAATAATGAAAATAGCATGCTTCAAGTTAAAATAGGCCGGTAAGTCTTGTTTCGTATCCCTGGGACAGAGAGGCGCAAATCTGATGGCATAGAGGGTGTCACGAGTGTTGAAGATGCGGGAAAATGACGCCTGTGGGCTTTGTTCTGGCAAACAAGCAAGATGGTTCGACTTCATCCATGGAAAATGTAACGAACATGTCCCTTCAGAGTGTCAATGCCGATGTACGTCATGATGAATGGCCTCGAGCTACGATAACTGTTCCAGCTGTACAAGCACGTCGCAGAAAGCCGTGGGAAACGCGGAGTGTCTGTGCGTTCACGCCCTGAAATGCTGGGAGATTTGAATGGTCGGTGTTGAACAGCAGAGGAGAGCTATATCGCATAAATTCAATAAAAAGTACTCTGTACAGCTGAAGCATGGAGTCTACTGATGATGCCCGTGTTTTACGAGTGATGAATTTGAAAACGTGAACAATAGGTGTAAGTTTGCTCTTCATGAGGTGAGAAACATCAGTCCCCCAAGAGAGGTTGCAAATAACAATGACACCTAAAAAGACTTTTCTTGTAATAAAAAGGTTGGCCGCTGATGAATACTGGGCACCAAGTGTTCTTGCGTAAAAGCGACTAATGCGCATTTTGCATCGATTTCTTTAGGCCTTGCGTGCGACGATGCCTGTTTCGCTACCTTCTGTAGCCTTGCACAAACCTCAAACACAAAGAAGGTGCCCTTGCTCGATTGGCGAAATGCTATAGTATGAATGTGAAACTGTTTGTAGCTACCAACACGGCCAACGCCATTATTCCCATTATATAATGTACCCTAATCGCCTTTAGCACGATTTCTTTCAATTACCTACTTCTCCTACTTTGACCACACCAGAAATTCAGCGATGTAGTTGCTTGCTTATCAAGGGACTCAACACGTTAGCTGTCGGTAGCACTTTCCAGCCAGACTAAGAGGCTGCATTTTTTTTAGAAAGTTTGATGAGAAAAACTTGATTTGTTTCTTCCATAGGTTGAAGCCGTCACCGCGACAACTAGCACTAGTTTAGAGGTGCGCTGATTGGGATACCTCATATTTTCTTTCCTCTAATTCGTCCCTCGAAAGGTGCTCTGGAAACAATGTTTACAACGGCGTATCTACGATCTACGATACTACGATGTGGCCACAAAACAGCTCCATATGCAGCCCACCGTAACCACTAGAAGGCGCATGATAGCAACTCTAATAACACCCTCATCCCTCCCTCCAGCAAGAAAACTAAATTTCTAGCGAAGAGCGCGCAAATTTACGACCAAAATACCATCTCGTCGAAGGAAATTACAAACATTTTGTCAGGCAATCAAGGAACACAGCCTCCACTACATAATGAGCCATGTTCTGGACATATAGGCTTCTACGGAAGCTTCGCTACCACGTGCACATATACCCTGGCTACAATTCAAAAGAAGGGAACGTTGTTCTTATGAAGGCTGCTAGCGCAAAGGGATAGCAAATCTTCCTAGTTTGCCGTCAGAAATGAAGTGCGTTACGCATCATCACCCGTTCATGGTATGTGAGAAGTAAACCAATCGTTCACGGTAAAAACTTAAATCTCGACATTCACGGCACGATATGAGCAGAAGTACCAGTGCCAGTACCATACAGTACCAGTGGCACCCATGACGATAATGGAAGAGCGAATAGTCTAGAGGAATTCGAAATCCCACAGGTAACACCGGAAGAAGTGAAGAAAGCCTTGGGAGCTGTGCAAAGGGGGAAGGCAGCTGGGGAGGATCAGGTAACAGCAGATTTGTTGAAGGATGGTGGGCAGATTGTTCTAGAGAAACTGGCCACCCTGTATACGCAATGCCTCAGGACTTCGAGCGTACTGGAATCTTGGAAAAACGCTAATATAATCCTAATCCATAAGAAAGGGGACACCAAAGACTTGAAAAATTATAGACCGATCAGTTTACTGTCCGTTGCCTTCAAAGTATTTACTAAGGTAATTGCAAATAGAATCAGGAACACCTTAGACTTCCGTCAACCAAAGGACCAGGCAGGATTCCGTAAAGGCTACTCAACAATAGACCATATTCACACTATCAATCAGGTGATAGAAAAATGTGCGGAATATAACCAACCTTTATATATAGCTTTCATTGATTACGAGAAAGCGTTTGATTCAGTCGAAACCGCAGCAGTCATGGAGGCATTGCGGAATCAGGGTGTAGACGAGCCGTATGTAAAAATACTGAAAGATATCTATAGCGGCTCCACAGCCACCGTAGTCCTCCATAAAGAAAGCAACAAAATCCCAATAAACAAAGGCGTCAGGCAAGGAGATACGATCTCTCCGATGCTATTCACAGCGTGTTTACAGGAGGTATTCAGAGACCTGGATTGGGAAGAATTGGGGATAAGAGTTAATGGAGAATACCTTAGTAACTTGCGATTCGCTGATGATATTGCCTTGCTTAGTAACTCAGGGGACCAACTGCAATGCATGCTCACTGACCTGGAGAGGCAAAGCCGAAGGGTGGGTCTAAAAATTAATCTGCAAAAAACTAAAGTAATGTTTAACAGTCTCGGAAGGGAACATCAGTTTACAATAGGTGGTGAGGCACTGGAAGTGGTAAGAGAATACATCTACTTAGGACAGGTAGTGACTACGGATCCGGATCATGAGACTGAAATAATCAGAAGAATAAGAATGGGCTGGCATGCGTTTGGCAGGCATTCTCAGATCATGAACAGCAGGTTGCCATTATCCCTCAAGAGAAAAGTTTATAACAGCTGCGTCTTACCAGTACTCACGCACGGCGCAGAAACCTGGAGGATTACGAAAAGAGTTCTACTTAAATTGAGGACGACACAACGAGCTATGGAAAGAAGAATGATAGGTGTAACGTTAAGGGATAAGAAAAGAGCAGATTGGGTGAGGGAACAAACGCGTGTTAATGAAATCGAGAAAAAGAAATGGGCATGGGCAGGACACGTAATGAGGAGGGAAGATAACCGATGGTCATTAAGAGTTACGGAATGGATTCCAAGGGAAGGAAAGCGTAGCAGAGGTCGGCAGAAAGTTAGGTGGGCGGATGAGATTAAGAAGTTTGCAGGGACAACATGGCCACAATTAGTACATGACCGGGGTAGTTGGAGAAGTATGGGAGAGGCCTTTGCCCTCCTACAGTGGGCATAACCAGGCTGATGATGATGATGATGATGATGATGATGATGATGATGATGATGATGAGCAGAAGGTAACATCGATTGCAATCATATAGGAGTATGCTTGGTATGCTACAGGGACAGGTATCAGAGTAGCGACTTCATTCGATTGAAGTTTTGCGGAATAAACTGATCAAAGGGAATCTTTACATATCGAGGTTGGCATATTTCCTCCATGAAATTGCTGCCCTCACAGATATCACCTCGCTCGGAACTGCTTCGCCTAATTCATTGGAAGCGGTTAACCTGAGCGATCGCATTCAGATTAGCTCCGGCTTATCGGAAAGACAGAAACAGCAACTACTCGACCTTGTCAATGACTTCTCTGCCTGCTTCTCTACCGAGTCTAAAGTACGGCGCACCTCCGTTGCGAAACATCGTATTCCTACGGACGAGTCAGCACGCCCCGTTCTTCAACATCCGTATCGCGTTTCGCCTATGGAAAGGGAGGTGATAAAGCGCCTGGTTCAAGAGATGATCAATGATGACGTGATTCAGCCGTCCATAAGTCCACGGGCGTCCCCCGTCGTGTTGGTTAAAAAGAAGGACAATACACTGCGCTTCTGTCTAGACTATCGACGTCCTAACCATGTCACCAAAAGCGACGTTTATCCCCGGCCACGGATCAATGACGCTCTGGACCATCTACGCCACGCCCAATTTTTCACCTCTTTGGATCTTAAGTCAGGGTACTGGCAGATCGAAGTAGATGAGCGCGACCGCGAAAAAACAGCATTTGTGACGTCTGATGGATTATAATAATTTAAAGTCCTCCCATTCTTCCTGTGTTCCGCACCTGCCAAGTTTCAGCGGATGATGGACACTGTTCTCTCTGGAATGAAATGGCAGACGTGCTTAGCCTACTTAGCCAACGTTGCGGTGTTTTCGAGGATGTTTGATGAACATCTAGAACGACTCAAGCACGTACTCAACGCCATCGGCAAAGCAAATCTGACTATCAAGCCTGAGAAATGTCATTTTGGCTTTCAGGAGCTCAAGTTTCTCGGACACGTAGTCAGCCTTCGCGGTGTTCGGCCAGACCCCGAGAAGCTAGCTGCCGTCGCAGAGTTTCCGCGTCCAACTGACAAGAAGGCAGTTCAACGCTTCTTAGGTCTCTGCGCTTACTATCTTCGTTTTGTCGAATGATTTTCAAGGATCGCTGAACCATTAACGAGTTTAACACGCCAAGATGTACCCTTCGAGTGGACGGGCGAGCAACAATCAGCATTTACAGAATTGCGGAAGCGACTACAAACAGCCCCTGTACTCGCGCATTTCAACGATAAGGCTGACACAGAAATACACACAGACGCCAGCAACGTGGGGATCGGTGCCATACTCGTCCAGTGGCAAGATGGCGCCGAACGAGGCCTACGCCAGCCGCAGTCTGACAAAGGCGGAGGTCAACTATTCCACGACTGAAAAGGAGTGTCTCGTCGTCGTTTGGGCCATCGGCAAGTTCCGACCCTACCTGTACGGCCGAGCTTTTCGAGTAGTAAGTGACCACCACTCACTGTACTGGCTTGTGATTCTTAGGGACCCTGCAGGGTGCCTCGCTCGTTGGAGCCTCCGCCTTCAGGAGTACGACGTCACAGTGGTTTATAGATCCGGACAGAAGCACCGTGACGCCGACAGCCTCTGACGTGCACCTATACTTTTGAAGCCAAGTGATTTAGAGCAAGACTTCCCGTTTCTTGGTGTGGTAGACACTGTCGAAATGGCTGACCTCCAACGTGTGGACAGTACATTGCTTCCCCTCATCCTGTACCTCCAGAAAGCCGACGTTGTTGTCCCACGACCAATGTCACGAGGGCAGACTTCTTACTGCCTCCGCAACAATGTTATCTACAAAAAGAACTCCGAAAAGAGCCAAGAAACGTTCCTTTTCGTCGTCCCAGTTTCACTGCGCGAAGAAGTGTTCCAAGCGTGTCATGACGACCCATGTGCCGGACACTTAGGCTTCGCCAGGACGTTAGCGCGCATACGCCACAAGTATTACTGGCCGCGGCTGTTCTCGTCCATTCAGCGCTACGTGAGGAGCTGCCGTGATTGTCAGCGGCGCAAGGTTCCACCTTTGAAACCTGCTGGTCTTCTGCAACCCCTGCACCCTCCTCCCGCACCGTTTCAACAGGTTGGAAAGGACGTTCTCGGTCCATTCCCTACGTCGTCCGCAGGCAACAAATGGATAGTCGTCGCAACGGACTACCTAACGCGGTACGGGACCACCGGGACCACCGCCCCGGAAAGGTGGTGGTCCCGGGTTTGAGTCCCGGACCAGGACGAACTTTTCTTCAACTGTGAGGCCTTTCTTTCGAGGAACCCGTATGGGTTTCCTTTGTAGCAATTGCTACGAACGGGTGGATGTCTGATTTTCCCTTTATAAATTACTTCTCTCCACCTTGCGGGTTTCCGCAGAACTACTACGTCAAACACTTGCTTTGCTTCGTGTTGTCGACAAATTCGACTTCGCCCTGCCATCTGCTAGCCGCCTGGTTAGCTCAGATGGTAGACCGGCTGCCCCGGAAAGGCGGTGGTCCCGGGTCCGATTCCCGGACCAGGACGAATTTTTCTTCAACTGTGAGGCTTTTTTTTCGAAGAAGCCGTATGGGTTTCCTTTGTAGCAATTGCTACGAACGGGTGGATGTCTGATTTTCCCTTTATTAAGAAAGAAACTTTATTTGTGGACAGCAGGATTGAGACCTAGGCCTCTCTACCTAGATGACGGCCTCGAGCCTTTGGGCCCTGGCGGCGTCTTCGGCCTGCTGGATAGCCTTGAGCTGGTCTTCCGGTGCACAGCTGAGCAACGCGGTCTCCCACTGCTCCCTGGTCTTGTTTATTTTATTTTGTGTGGGTGTCCGAGGACAAGCCCAAACGATATGTTGTAGGTCAACCCTTTCTTGACAGAATCTACATCTATCCGTGTAAAGGTCCGGGTAGTACCGGTGGTAGGCCACCGGGTTCGGATATGTATCGGTTTGTAAGAGGCATATCTTATTTTGTTATAGCGCAAGCTTGACAAGGATAACAGAAGGCACATCTGACACACACAGCGCTAACTTTCAACAACAGATTTATTTCTCGCTGTGTGTGTCAGACGTGCCTTCTGTTGTCCTTGTCAAGCTTGCGCTATAACAAAATAAGATATACCGTACCAACAAGCCCCTATTGCTATCCTCATCGACTTGTAAGAGGCGCCATGCCGTCGCTTGCTCTCTACTCAGCGAGGAGTGTGCTGGAGGGAAATGGGCCCTTCCCAATTTATAGTGTTTGGTGTTCTCGTTAAAGCTGGTCATCAGGTCTCTCTCTGTTCCCAGTATTTGTAGCGTGTCACCTGCTCGGCCCGTCAGTTCTCAAGCCAGGTTGTGCGCCATTTCGATCCCGGGAAGGGAGGAGTGTGCGGGTGGCCATATAATGTGAATGTCTCGATCTTCAGGAAAGTTGTTTAAAATTCCCAGCGCTTCTGGCGAGATTCTTCCTTTTGCATACTTCTTGACAGCTCTCTTGCAGTCGCTTACTACGATATTAGCCTCCGTGGAGGCTACTGCCAGAGCTAAGGCAGCCTGCTCCGCCTCCTCGGCCTTCCCTATTTTTACCGTGCCACTAACTCTACGGTCACCCTCTAGACTCGTACCAACTATCAACATACTCTGCCTATTCGCGTACTCCACCGCGTCCACAAAGACCACGTCCCTGGTACTACGGAATCTTTTGTGGAGAGCTCTCACTCTCCACAAAAGATTGAAAGTCCGGGTGCATGTTTCTAGGGATTGGGGGTATTGATAGATGTTCCCTTATTTTCCTTGCATGTCTCTCCGCACTCCGGGCTGTGCGTCATAGGTTATTCCGATGTCATCTAAGATGTGTTTTCCCGTCAAACTCGGTGTGGGTCTTTCATACTGCGCTACTCTCTGGGCCTCAGTAAGTTCGTCTAGTGTGTTGTGCACGCCGAGCGCCAAGGATTTCTCGTTTGACGTATTTGCCGGAAGTCCCAAGGCTTACTTATTCGCCCTTCTAATAATGCATTCTATCTTGGCTTTCTCCGCACCGTATAGCTTTAGGTAAGGGAGCACATATACAATACGACCGATTACGAATGTTTCTATTAATCGGATGAGATTGTGCTCTTTCATGCCATAGTGCCTGTTAGATGTCCGCTTTATTAGTCTGATTGTTTGTTGAACACTATTGTCTAGTAGTCTAATGGTTTCTCCATTATGACCGTTTTCAGATATGCGGAGTCCCAGTATTCTCAGGCTCTCCACTATCGGTATCGTGGTGCCTTCTACTGTGACCACAATGCCCTAATGCTTTTTCGACCCCTTCATGTGGGTCTATAGAGCAGAAGTTCTGTTTTTTGCGAGGAGCATATCAGTCCCTTGTCTCTGATGTAGTCTTCGACCATGTGTACTGCTATTTGAAGGATCTCTTCCACAGGACCATCGCTTCCAGCCGCCACTCAAAGGGCGATGTCATCCGCGTATAGGCTGTGTCCGAGTCCTTCTATCTTTTCGAGTCTCGCAGGAAGACCGATCATTGCCACGTTGAATAGAAAGGGAGATAGGACTGAACCCTGCGGAGTCCCCCATTACCTAGTTTGAGCGCCTCCGATTTGGATTCTCCGATTGAAATCTTTGCGGTACGATCCGTCAAGAAGTCTTTGATGTACGCGTATGTTTTACGTCCTACATTTACCGTACGTGACATTCGCATACAATACGGCTGTTCAGGAAACCACCCGATTCACACCATTTCAACTGGTTTATGGGTGCTGCGTAACAACACCTTTAGACGCCATGCTCCCGGTCGATAACACAAAAAGAAGCAACAATGCTGACGACATCGTCCAGAAGGCCCAAGAAGCCCGACAGCTTGCTCGCAACCGCATCCGCCTCCAGCAGAGTACTGACGCCCACCATTACAACAGTGGCCGAAGGAACATCCAGTACAATCCCGGCGACTACGTTTGGGCCTGGACACCCATCCGTCATCAGGGGCCGTCGGAAAAAACTGCGTAGATACTTTGGCTCGTACAAGATCGCCAGGCGACTCAGAGACGTGAACTACGAGTTAGTCCCTCAGAGTACTACTATGAGCTGAAGTCGACGACGGCCACGAGCCTGGATTGTCCACGTAGTACGAATCAAACCGTACTATACGCCCGCGAAGACGTGTCCGTCTCATAGACTTTCTCCCGCGCCCTCTGTCGCCCTCCGATCAGCGACCGGGACTGTCGCTTTTCACGCGCGGAGTAATGACGCGAAGTAAGCTGCCCACTACGAGTCCCAATCGCTAGAAGTCAGCTCTGCCCACTACAGGCACCGATCGTCAGAGAGAAGACGACGAAGGGCGCAGTTGTGCCCCGGTGTTTTTTGGGTGTCAGCCATCATTAAAAGAAGGCTGTTCTGTTTCGGCGAGCCCGTCTTAGTTATCTTCGTGACAATATATCGTAAATCGTGCTTTGGATTTGGCCTGTTAAAAGCCTAGGAGGTTTCTATCGGCCGGGTATCTTTGGAAGATTAGCCGGGCCCTATTTGGTCGTTTTTTAGCTTCTGTGCACTCAGGTATCCACCAAGGAGTTTTTTGCGCACAAGGCTGGATACTTGAGGTGTTGTCTTTTCAGCCGCTGAAATTAAAACCGCAGTGAACTTTTCATTAATTTGGTTAACGCTTAGCTCACTTAAAAAGACTTGCTCGAGTTTTGCATGTACCATAAAAAGCGGCCAGTCAGCAAGGTGTATTTTCCAGCGACGTGGTTTAAAACTTATAAAGCGTAGTGATGATGCGAGTTTGATGTTATCAGGTAAATAGCGCTGCTATATGAGGTATTCAGAACTTCCAATTTAAAATCAGTAAAAACACATGGTGAACAAAAAGCTAAACACATATGCAATTAAAGGTGTGTGAAGTAGGCGAGAACACTCTTAAAACGGCTGCAACTTCTGGGATGTATATTTGTCCACAACAATAATTGTCAGCTGCATTGCTTGCGTTTCCTTTCTTGAAAACTCGGCGCTCGCTACTTTCCTGTCGAGAATGCTGTGTTACGCTGATAATGTGCAAGATGTTCGTGACATGGAAGCTCCGGGCTCGCAGCATTAAGGGAAGGAAGTGCGGGCAAGACACATGATTATCGTTGTGGGACAAGATAAGCCCCAAAGGGTGAACATTTTTTAAATTCTGAAATAGGATGGCGCATCTGAGCTTAAAAGACAAATGTTATTATATTGAATAACATCTTCAACAAGCTGTTCTCTTTGGTCAGTTCTGTCGCTTCCCCATAGGGTACGATAGGCATTAAAATCTCCTACTGAAACAAAAGGCTCCGCCAACTGGTGTGCTAGATTTTCCAGGCGTCTAGCAGTAAAATGAGTATGGGATGGAATGTACAGTGAACAAATCGTGATGGTTTTATGCGATAGGACGGTGATGGCTGCAGCCTCGAAAGAGGTATTGAACATTTCGGGAGGAGCCTGCACGACTACGGCGACTCCTCCTAACAAATAGGTAGAGTGTTCACGGTCCCTTCGCCCCCACAATGGTAAAACCTTTAATAATTCGACTATTGTTGGGCCCTAGGTTTGTTTCTTGCAGACAGAATGTCACTGGCGAGAAGTTATCTATCATATCTTTGATGTAACCTAAATTATGCATCAGACCTCAACAATTCCAATGTATGATGAAAGCCATTGTCAAACAATTAAAACTGTTTGTTTATGAGTGTGTGAGCTAAAAAGTAATAGGTAACATGTAATGAAAGTATCACTACTCTAATCAAGGGTGGTAACCGTCTAGGTTAATTGTCCCTTTTTCGGCTAAATTATAAGAAGTTTGTCCTTAGCGCGCTCCAGGGAGCGGTGTACTATTGGCGTCGACGAGGCCGTGGTTTTTGGATCTACCACCATACCCTTGTCCGAGGCGCTGGAGGATCAAGGACTAGGTGCTGAGAAGCGTGTCTCAGGCCTCGGAGTTCGGTTAAGTTTTGGACCCTGCGAAACAGCTGTCTGTGGACCCACCTTGGATGATGATGGAGCAGCACTGGCCGCTGATGGGGTTACTACTGTGACCCCTGTAGAGCCCTGAAACAAATGTGGCGCTGCCCTCTGCCGCACCACATTGGCATAGCTCGTTTGAGGCAAGTCAGAGAGCGTTGCTTCATAGAAAGAGATCTTCTTTTTCACCGTGAATGCGATTATTTCTTTCTTCCGTCCCGAAAGGACAAGATTTCGAATAAGCTGCATGATCTCCTTTGTAGTTTGCGCAATGTGCAGCAGCTTTGTAGTTGTCCGAGAGGTGATCATTGGCACTAGACCTTGCGCATGCTGCTTTGCCTCTACATGATTTTGACGCATAGCCGAACCGCTAGCAATTGAAGCACCACCTTGAATTCAGCATGTATGGCCTGAAGTTTCTTTCTTTCTTTCTTTCTTTATTGTTTCCTCAGACACAATGTAAGAGGGGGCCGAGGCTAAAGGCGACAGATCACCTGGCAAGGGCCCCGGCCCCCTTGCACAATATACACAGACAAAATACAACAACAAAGTTCAGTCAAACAGACGTCATAGGTTCAGACAGCGGGCAATATTAAAAGGGGACTAGTCACTTCTGGAATATGAAGACATCGCAGCAAATAATTGGTACAAAATAGTTACATATGCAACATAATGTCTGCAACATACATACAGAGCACAGCAATTCAGTTACCAGTCAGCACGTTTAACATTATCATTCATAGCCATGGCACTCATCACAAAAACCAAGACACAAAAACCAAACACAATTTCACAGCCATGTATCAAAATTGCAGTGGCTGAGAAGAGCATTGCAAGGGAGAAGAAAGAGCACTTTTTGAGGTAATTTACAGTAATGAAAACATAATGTAGCTGTTCACAAGAAACTTCCTACAGTATTTCTTAAATGTATGTGCACCTTTATTAAAGTCTGCCTCCATATCTTTTCTGTTTAGAGCATTGGTTATTTGAAAAGATAATGCTTGCCTTCCATAGTTGGTTCTAACTTGCGGCATTTTTCTTTTTGGGTTTCGGGTACTGTATCAACTTGAGCTGGGCACTGTGGAAATATGTAACTTACATTTATAGATCCATTGCAATAGCTTAATCTTAATAGCTTAAGTTGATCTTTACATACCCTGCATCAAGTGAACTGCGGCGAATATTCATGCCAAAAGTAAGTATAACATGTTTGGTTGGGATTTGTTGGTTGTTTCGCCTAATTGTTATTCTTTCGACTGTGAATACACCTTGTTCTAGGAACCCTTCCAAGAGTTCTTCGTCGCACGAGTTTTGGAAGCCTTCTGTAGAGATCACGCTCCTGCTTGTGTTTAGCGATCGGTGTGGAGAGATGGTGACTTTGATGTCACCAATGCTGGTGAGATCGTATAGCATTTGCAATTGTTCTTTCTTACTTCAAGCAGAATATCTCGACTTGTCATCTTAGAGGCTTTGTAGTCTTCTCCTATATTTTGTTTCAGGCATTTCGCTACCAAGAAATGGGACAGATTTGGCATTGGGGTCGTTCCCTTGCAATGTAAGATATGATAACGTATGAATGTGCCTGGGTTTACTCGGAATGTGAATTCAGAAGATACTTCGGTGCGGCCCCTTTTCAGAGGCCGATCTGGAAAGGGGAGATGCTTCTGCCATAATATCCTTCCAATATCCGAACGGCAGTCGCAGCCACCCACTACCGATCCCAAGAAGGGGACGTTACAAGGTTTGGAAGGTACCTGCAGATGCCAGCTATGCATCGCCGCTATAGCTTTATATACCCAATATTGGATATACTACAGAAGGTTAACCCTTGCCACCTGAAAATTCAGAAACGATGAAAAGCCAACAGGAGATAGGAAAGATGTCAAAGTAAGAGAGGGAGAAAAAGGTTGGAGAGGAGGTCACAAAAAGGCGACTGCCGATTTCCCCCGGGTTGGTAAGACCGGGAGTGCCGACTACGTGAAGAGAAGGCCAAAGATATGTGTTGCTTCTGCCGAGAAGCCATAATGGTCCAAACATCCTGCATTGGATCAACCCCCAGAATCTTCTCTTCTCCGGGCACGGCAAAGCCACAGACGGCTAGGCGCGGGAGGGCCCAATCCTCGTGTGCTCGGGTCCATGGTATCGCAACACACCAAACGTCTGCTTACGCAAGCCCTTGCGGGGGGTTGATAGCAGTCCGACGTGGATGAATAAGGTGCTAAAGAGCGATAAGGACTTATAAAGGTCGGATAAATTCTAATAAGGTTGATAAAGGTCGGATCGAGTCCGCTGAGGTTGATAACGACTGATAAGAGCTTACAAGAATCGATAAGAATTGAGACGTATTGAATGAGTTTGATAAGGGCAGACAAGGGTTGATAAGGGTTTGTATTGGTGGGATCAAGAGCCAAAACAGATTGCAAGGCCAATAAAACATATATTTAATGAACCATCTACTGCTACGTCAATCGCGGTAAACAACACGTCGCGTCTTATGCGTGCAGATGGGCAAGTGGCACAATGCTGACACATACCTAACTCCAATAGTGCTTATGCATAATTTTTCCGTAAAGCATAATCGAAAGCATCCCCATTATAAAGACAGCGGTGGGATACATCTTAAACGATAAGGAAAAAAGAATGGAGACATGCAGTAGCTATAGCCCATGGGGAATAAAAAAGACGATGCCCCAGATTTAACAAGTGCTGAACAAGTGAGATTAGATTTATGTGCGGATACACTGAATGCAGGGAAACAACAGTGGACGGAGAAAAGCGCCACAAGAAGTATGATAATGCAAAAGCGGTTACATGGTTGTCGACTCGGTTGTTTCTGTACATGACGCACGCATTTCGTGATTATATAAAACAGGCCTAATAGGTGCGGAAAACATGGCGCTATTTATCAGCGCTGGTGGAATCGGAGACGAAACAAAAGAGAAGGAAAACGACAGAGCGTCGTTTCCTTCGTGACAGCTCATATTTCTCTCTCTCTGCAGGCGACACGCGAGACATCGCTAGCACGTGCTACGCATGGAGGAAGGTGTTGCGGAACTGGCAGCAAGTGAGCCGGTGCAGCGTGCTAGTGGCCGGGTACCATGGCCGTCGGTGCCGCTTGGGAAATCGCGGCGATTGCACAGGTCGCCGAAGTAGCCACGACGGCAGCCGACCGGCCAACGCCTTCTGGGATGCACTGGCAGTCAAGATGCGTCTGGGCGTGCATTTGTTGTTCGGTGTCCCGCCGCCACCACTGCTGCTTTGCGGTGACCATTCTTCTCTTTCTACGATTCTCACTAGCGGCCCACGGGCGCAAGAAAAACTTCGGCTCTAGCTTTATGAGGAGAGGTGTGCTACTGCGTGTTGCACAAGCGCTAAGGAGCCCGGCACTAATGTAAACGCATTAAGCGCCTATTCACTGAGCATCGTGCGAGTGGAAGAATGGCCAGACGAAACATATACTGCGCAGTTTTCTATACATTTTTCGGAGAGCATTATTGACAGCAGAAATGTAGATACTTCATGTCGTCCTTGACACGACAGCGCGCGCGAGCTCGCTCGCTCGCACGCACGCACGCGCACACACACACACACACACACACACACACACACACACACACACACACACACACACACACACACACACACACACACACACACACACACACACACACACACACACACACACACACACACACACACACAAACACGCGCGCGCGCGCGCGCACAGAGTAAGAGAGATAATCATAGAAGAACTTATATAGAATTATAGAAGATAGATGACTAAGAAATTCTGAGGACCCGTAAGGCATGCACTGATATATTGCAAAATTTTCCTCAATTGCGGAATAGCTCTCCAAATGCAGTTTTGTTCTGCGTAAAAGTTTGTTCGGCGTAATCATAAAAACCGCGGAATATAACAGAAAAACATATATATATATATTACATGGGGGTCATTCCACGCCAACTGTCCCAACCTTGGCGGTCGACCATCAGCAATTTCTTTGAAAAAAATTGAGGACTATCTATTTAAAGCAAGAAGTCTTTCTGTAAAACATTCTTACGAAAAAAAAATTGCAGCACTGCTAGGTCCATGTGTAAGTGTTTTAGAAAGCTCGAAAGTATGAGTCGTAAAACGCATTGTCAAAAAATTTCTCTTCTTAAATTAGGCGAGCACACGATTTTCCCTTGAGAATAAAGATGGGCTTTTCACTTAGAAAAGGTGTTTTCGATCTTTACATTTCTGAGAAACTTTTATCAAATTACGTTTTGTTTTAAGCAAGAAAAAAAATTTTTGAATTTGTGTTATACCGGTCTCTGTGCTTGCACGTGTTTCCCCTTCGTAGGAAAGCGTCCTAGCGGTAAGTAGAACTTGCGCGGACGCAAAACTTCCCGAGTCGATGGAAAGACATCTAGACAAGATAATCAGCTCCTCAAGGTTTTACTTGAGTGCTTTATTAGAAATTATTAGCCTAGCCAATAAACAAACGCGAGCCCCAATAGAGCGCATTTAACCGGATGTCGCCGTACACCGACGCCGGTGAGTACAGACTGCAGTTAGGTACACTAAGATTTAGAAATGGGCGAAAATTTTGTGAATAAGAGAACAATCTGTTGCTTTATTACGGCAAATATGTAGCAAATATTGCAGCCAACATAATCGTGTTTTAGCGACCATGTTGGCAATGATGTTAGAGGAGTGATGTCGACTCGTCATCAAATGTTTTGGCATGCTTAAGTCTAAACTACTGAATTTAAAAAAAGATGATGGAAAGAAATAAATACGTTTAGTTGCTCGCCCTCTCTGTCTTTCTTGTATTTAAATGTTAAATTCAGACCGAATGAGGCAGTCCGCTGACCTTTGTGAAGCGCAGGATTTAACATCCAGTCTGCGATAACTGAATAAAAAAATGGGAAGGCCCGTTAGAGCTATCGACTGTAACAGGGTTTCGCCTCGAATCAGCGGTTCTGCAGCTCGCTGGAGCAAATGGGCGCGAAGTTTGAACTTGCATTGTTACGAACCGCCGGAAGTGTGTACTGCCGACGCGCGTCAGAACAAAGCCTACGAAACTTCTCTAGCAGTTTTAAGGCACGTTCATAGTCCGACGTTATCGGCGCGCGGGCGAGCGTCGTTCGCGGTCAGTCACGCTACGTCGGTTGCGCTGCGCCCATAGAGTTTCTCACTATATTACCTAGAGGGAAATCTGGCGCTGCTGCGCTGTGGTATGCATGGGAATGCCGGTATATTGTGGATTCGGATTGGCATCGTTCTCGTAGAGACAGGACACCTTGAAGACGCGCTTGGCAAGTACCGTTCCGTCTGTCACAATGATTCATTTTCTACTAGAACAGCACGTGAAAAGCTGTTTTAGCTTTATTATTACGCGAAAACATGTTTTGTTTAACTATGAGAACTTGTTATTGTGTGTACGACTACATGTTACGTAAAAAGTATCAGCGGGCCGATAAAGTTGGAGGACAGACGACAAGGTTCGCGCTCGCTTTGAAACAGTTGGTCGTCTGTTCTTGCTTTTCTTCGCTTGGTCATGCATAGTGGGTGAGTAAAGATGTAATATGCGTCAATGGAAACATTTTATGAAGATTTTACTTTGAGAACGCGTTATTTGCGTAGCCATATCCACATTTTAGACGAAGCCTCTTACAACACCAGCCAACACGAGCCTCGCAGACACATATACCATCATTTCCATGACGGCACGGTGCCCCCTTAAGAAACTCCCATAGACGGTGGCGCCAGACTACCCTCTAGGTGTTATAGTGAGAAACTCTATGGCTGCGCCAGCCGGGATGCCATGCCCTCTATACTTCAACGCGCGTGCCGTCGGCTACTATCTTCGGAGCATGCGCAGAACGTTCGCCAAGTCGCGCGCTGTCCGCAAAAGCCGTCTGCGGAGTTGTGTTGGCGCCTTTTTCTTCGCGCGCAATGCATTGTGGTGCGAGAGTTCCGCCGACTCCGACGCGCGAATGGCTCAGGAGCCATATCAGCGCCGGGCCCGTCGGGGCGCGCTGGAAGCCGCCGGTTACGTTGGCAGGCGTCGTTTTCGCCGACGGGACGCAGCGTGCGCGCGCGCGAGCGTTACGTCGGACTATAAACGGCCCTTTAGTGAAGCAGACGCGCTCCTTTTTTTTTTTTTTTTCCGTGGCACGTTGAAGAAGATGACGAAGACCCGCGCCGTGATTGCTTGAGTGTATATGTTGCTGGCTAACACTCACCCTTACAGACCCAAACAGAACTTTCAAGCTTACACACCACAATCCAAAGCCAGCTTTTTTCGCGAACAAGATGTGCTGCGAAAAAGACACCGGCGGAAAAATCTTATCTCACTTTTCAGAGACCGAGAGCAGCAGCGAAAGCTTCGTGAGCGCGGTTGCTATGGCAATGTTGACATTTGGGGTACCCGTCCCAGTGCTCCTTTGCGAAAACCAGCACGTGACTTCCGCCACACTCTCTCCAATACGTTCGTGCTGGTCGGGGCCTGTCCTGGGTTTCCTTCCTCCATGTCGGATGCAATAAACGTGTGCGAAATCAATAGCATGCGTTTTTTATTCCTGCGTTCCGACATATGAAAGAATCGGCGCGACCACTCTAAACACGCATATACAAAAAGACTATTAAGCACAACCGCGAAGAAAAGTATCTGATGCCCTTCTTATTCTATAACGTAAAAGTGGTGCAGTCAAAACTGTAATCCTCTAGGCGGATCTGGACGAGTCTTTCTACGCTTCAGCATATATATAGTCTGACTTCTGTGGCAGATGTCACCAATAAAAGTTCAGATGTCTGATTATCTTTGTCTTCTGCATATTAATCTTCAACCCCACTCTTATACTCTCTCTCTTTGTTAAGGTCTTCAGTCATTTGTTCGTCTCTCAATCACTCGTCTTCCCAGTTTATTAGCTTGAATACTTCTTCCAAGCACGCAGTGAATAGCATTGGAGAGAGTGTGTCTCCTTGTCTGACCCCTTTCTTTATAGGTATCTTCCTACTTTTCTCATGTAGAATTAAGGTAGCTGTAGATTCTCTGTAAATATTTTCCAAGATATTTACGCAAGCGGCCTGTACTCCTTGATTACGTAATGCGTCTATGACTGCTGGTATCTCTACTGAATCAAATGCCTTTTCGTAATCTGTAAAAGCCATATAGAGAGGCCGATTGTACTCTGCGGATTTCTCGATTACCTGACTGATGACATGGATGTGATCCAGTGTGGAGTATACCTTCCTGAAGCCAGCCTCTTCCCTTGGTTGACTCAAGCTCAGTGTTTCCCTTATTCTACTGGAAATTATCTTGGTCAATATTTTAGATAGTACTAGGAGTAAGCTAATAGGCCTATAATTTTTGAATTCCTTAACGTCTCCCTTTTTGCGGATTAGTATAATGTTTGCATTCTTCCAGTTTTCTGGGACCCTTGAAGTCGACAGACACTTCGTATCAAGGGCCGCCAGTTTTTTAAGGATTATGTCTCCTCCATATTTGATTAAATCTACTGTTATTCCATTTTCTCCTGCCGCTTTTCCCCGTTTCATGTCTTACAAGGCCCTCCTATCCTCATCGCTAGTTATAGAAGGAGTCTTTGCAACCTGTTCATTACTGCTTCAAATGGAGGTATCGTGTCCCTTCTGGGAACTGCGCAGGTCAGTATCAAACTCTTTCGCTGCTTTTACTATACCTTCGAGATTGCTGATGATATTACCCTGCTTATCTTTCAGTGCATACATCTTTGTTTGTCCTATGCCAAGTTTCCTTCTCACTGATTTTATGATGCATCCATTTTTTACGGCTTCCTCTGTCTTTCTCATGTTATAATTTCGAATATCCCTTATTTTCTGATTGTTGATCAGTTCTGACAATGCCGCAAATTCTATCTTATCTCTTGAGTTGGACACTTTCATTCTTTGTCGTTTCTTTATTATGTCCTTTGTTACTTCGGAGGGCTGGCCTACTGGTTGCCTTGGTGCCTTGCCTTCCACTTCAATTGCTGTTTTTGAAGCCAGCCTATAGCTACGATTTCATTCATTATCTCTATGTCATCTTCATCTCGCTGTTCTAAGGCTGAATATTTGTTTGCAAGTACCAGCCTGAATTTGTCTGCTTTTACCCTTACAACATCTAGGTTGGCCTTTTTCTTCTAGACCAATTTTACTTGTTCTCTCTTCAAACTGACGTGAATCCTAGCCCAATCTTGGTGCATGATAGTTGGGACACCCTGTATAGGATGGCCGGATTTGAAGCCTTCTAACTGACGACGCCTTAAAATTACGTGATAAAACTAGCATGAACTTCTAAAATCTAATGAATCAACTGAAAAAAAAAAAACATTGTATTCTAGATTCGTAACAGCATTTCCGCTTATTTATTTGTTTTGCTCAATGGCATACTCAGGAAACACCACGCGCGCGCTGCAAACAGGCCGTCCGCAGGTGGAAATGAGTGGAGCCCCGAATATCTAGGCTTGCACGCAGATGCAAGAATGCGCTATTTTTCTACAGGTGGTGCTAATTTCAGGCTGTGATAATTTAAGTTATTTAAATTGCCATCAAAGAATTGTCCTGGGTATTGGAAACTTGGCATATGCATGGGTTAATAACCCTGCGAACAAGAGAAAAGACCGGCGTTCTTAAATTAGGCACGAATACAGCTCAGGAGCAGAAGGCGTGGTCACGTACTTTTGTAGCCACGCATAGTTCGCGGTCGCTGCTGTTTATTACGCTAGCCCGACTGCACCTAGCGCTGACTCGCCTATAATGATACGCAAATGACGTGCTGTACCAATAAACACGACTCAATGACATAACGCCGCGACGCCCACCGTTCTATAATGTTCTCTTCAGTTCCCATTCTCTCTTGCCCATTTACAAGACGCTTTCTTCCCTTGCTCTGTTCACAGGTGTTAGCTATTAATTTTCGCGCTGTCGTGCGGATAAGCACAAAATTGATGAGTGCGCAAATATAAAAGGTACCCATGAGTAGCTTTCCTACCTGGTAGGAAGGAAATAGCGTCTCGTGGAAGAAGACGAGCACTAGAAAAATGAAATAAGAACAACCAAGTTGTGTGACATTTGCTGGCTGTTTCACTGTTATTTTAGTGTTTTGTTGCGGTAGTTGAATAAATGATCAGCCCTTGGGAAAATAGGCCCCCGAAGGGCTGGCTATATTCAATTTGTGAACATTTGCGCGTGCTTTGGCTTCTTAACAATATTAATACGTCTTCGGGAGCGCCGATACTACGAACGGGCTTTTTAAAGAATTATTTCAGCTCATGCTCTTCGAAAAAGAAAGAAAGAAAAAAAGGAAACATGCCAGTAAATGAGCGTAATTCTGAATTCAATATTTAGAAATAAACTAAACGAAGTATAAAATCGTCTTTAGCGTCTTTTTGCCTTCATTTCTAAGAGTTCCCGTCTAGCCCACGGAACTCGCTAACTGGCTCTGCCTCGTGTACAGGCAGAGTGAATGTACTCCGTCGTAGAGCACGATAACACTAGAAAATCCAGTTAAATATGGGAAAAGGAGCGTGACTTGTGCAAAAGGAGTACCCAGCACGTTGTTTTTAGAGCGTGCACCAATCAGGTAGGGAAGATGTGCATTCGGAGGCGCATGAAAGTTGGACGCTCCGCAAGAATTGGTTTCGTGTACTTTTGTGCTCCTGCTCAAGTCTCTAGAAAATGGCTGTCGTGAGAAAAATTACGCGGATACGCAAATACGTCGTCCGATGTTTCGCGCACAAGGTATCTGAGAGCCCGCCCGATACTTGGATGGCGTTTACAAGATCGCAGATATCGCGTTTTCAACCTTATCGCTTGAACAACGAGTCACACGCGCACGTGCACCGACGCTCTTGCTATGTGCATTTGTTGTCTTCCATGCCATGACACGTCATCTTCACCACAAATTTCTTCTGTAACAAGTATAAGGAGATCTGAAAAGAATAATTTTGGTGAGAAAAGCGCGATTTCCCGTAACTGATAAGACACATACGCACACTTAATTTTCGTAGCATTTTTCCGGCAACAGCAACCGCCCATTCCGATTGCTGGAAGAACGTTAAGAACGCCAGGTGGCAGAAATGATCCAGAGCTGTCTACTATAGCGTCTCTCAAAGCGCAGGTGTCGTCGCACTGACTGGCCGAAGGCTACGTAGAGCATAGTAAAATATAGCTAATCTGCCCTAACGACAATCCGTAAATCCTCACAATAGAACATTTACGAAACGCAAGCATTGGTTGGTGTAGCTGCAAACGCAGCGAACACTTAGAGGCGCTAGTTTTTGAGAGAATGTGTATATTATGCAAGCACTAAATGAAAAAATAAAGAAAGAAAAAAAGATGTCGATCTTATTGTTCAGCCAACGGCGGAAAAATCTCCAGGAGAAAAACAAAACAGGAAATACGAGCACTCACGTTCAAACTATTTCAGCTGTGAATACTGTGGAACAATTATTCTCCACAGTTCAAGGGAACGCGAAAAAGTCATCCCGACCGTCGAAAGACTGTGACACGTGAGACGATGTTTTCAAAATCTCTCCCTGTCCCCACTTCCATGTAACGATAAAAACGGCGTTGGACGATCGGAGCACCGAGCAGTTACCGAAACACACCGGAACACAAGGAAAAAAGGGCATTACTGCAGCACTGTGCTCGCTTGCGCAAGCCGGCCTTTCGCACAGATAAAGGGGACAATATTGCAAGCACGGAAGCCTTTTCGGTGCTCACTTTGGAGTCAGTGTTGCCGTTGTGCTGCAAATTAATGTGTATTGCTTTTTTTGTTTCTTTTTTTTTTCGGTGGTGAACAAATTTACCATTAGCTTTAGCCTGAAAACATGCTATCAGAGTAGCTTACTTTTCAAGCAGCCTGCATTTTACCACTATTAGTTTTATTCCGCAGTATCAAATAACGCACATTATTTGCAGAAGCGACAGTCTTAGAACAAGAAAAGAAAACTGAAAAAGAAGAAAAGATAATGAGCAACGGAATTTATTACGAAACGTGATTTCGCTGCCCCTGATTTTCATATTTAGTTATTATTTCCGGTTTCGCGCCACTGTAAAAGCGAAAAGGCGTAGCGATACTGTTTTTTCGAGGAAACATATCCGAACAGATGCTGAGGTCGGTAAATAAAACTCAAGTTTGAGCTTTAATGAAAGGGCATCGTCATGATTACCTTTAACAAGTATGTAAGCTTATAGCTTATAAAACATTTCGAGCTGTTTCCGTTCAATAGTTCCGGTCTAACATAAATAGAAATAGAGTGAAGTTCAATTCCTATAATTGTGACCTCCGAGACTGAAACCAAAAACAGCGGTTACGTTTGATTTATGATTGCCCTGTGTTCTTATAAAAGTAATGGCTGAATAAACGTGTTGTAATAGCCATAAACACTCCGTCTGTCAGCAGTAGAGCCACGTGTTTAGGAGTATGGACGGGAACAATTTTTATCGATATCTTTGCGCCACGATGCGGCTGCCGTTACTGCCTCGAAAGGCCGAACGTCCCGCGTTTAACGGTAACGTCGTCTGTAAATCTTGGGCGCCCTCTGCGGGCCAAATCTACCACGGAAATTGTCATAAAAAGGGGAAGCGGGGTGGAGGCTAGAGGGGCACACTTTTATGACTAGGCATAACAGCTCGGCACTGAACGCTGCTGATAAAACGGCCTCTTTGTGGGAGGAAGGGGGTTCTTCAGCCAACGGTCTAGCAATAATGCCAGATCGTTAAGCAGTGGGAGGCCATCATTTAAACTTTAGTTTTGTCGCTAGTGGGTGCGCTTAAGCCATGCCTACCCCCGTTTTTTTTCTTCTTCTTTTGCATTGCTCTTTCGCTTGTCGTAGGTAATTATTGTTATGTTGAAATCCGAGCAAAAGGTTACCTGCAGGCCAAGCGCATCTAGATACCCGAGCTATAATGGATAAAACTCGGGGAAAAGGAGGAACCCGGGCGAAATCTACAGTTAATAGGAGAATGGGCGGTCGTAAATAAAGTTATCTGCTCCTGGTGTCACGGCTTGGCTTAGTTTAAGGCAAGAAGTGACTATAAGTAATGAAAGTGACTTTATCATGTGAAGTGCACGTGCGGGCCCGCGTCAACGAGTTCAAATTACTTAGGAAGATGACCGGCCAAATCTACATTTTCGGTTCAAGCGAACCTCGCTCGAAAGTTCCATAGAGACTGTTCTCGCTACTGCCTCACGGACTGAATGCCTTGAAGTGCTTCGTTGCTCAAGTGGGCCGATTTTATAGACCGTCAAACGATCGCTTCCGGCCGTCAGACCACGCCTGTATTTCTCCGCGTCCCACACTCTCTGCGATCTTCTTCGAGGCGCCACCGCTTCGGTGCACGCCGTTCCATCACAGCGGGTGTGAAAGCCGCCGTGCGGCCATCGGCCTTATCCAGACGCGCCGCTAAGTCGCACACTGCCGGCACCAAGCGCGCACGGACAAGGCTTCATCCGCACTCGGCTTGGTGAGCCTAAATGGCGGCTCGTGAACCTACAGGTCTTTCCGGCTACCTGTAACGGGCGCCGCAAGCAGCCCCACTTTTAACTACGCGCCGCACGACCACTCTCAAAGATTAACCCTGTCATTCCCGACGTACCATAGATGCGACGCCGAATTTGCTGCCTCAAAATGCAAACTGACGCTAGAGACGCGTAACGCAAACCCCACGGTTGTGTATTTCCTATGCTGGAGCGAAGTTTCAGCTGTGGATATTTCAACGAATAAAGTGCTACTTATTTATTAGTACACTAATTAACTTATAACTCCCGTAACGTATCAGTGTTTCTTGTACAAATATACTCTTCCACGTGACCACAAAAGAATGTAAACAATCTGTTAAAACGTTTCTTGACGCGGAACTGTGTTTGGGCATTACAGGGTTGGTGCCTGCAATTCCTTTTTTTTTACCTGTGCTCATGCATTCGTCAAAGAGAGAGAGAGAGAGAGAGAGAAAAGAAAAAAAAAGAAAATCACTTAAACGACCTTTTAAAGTACACACGCACACGGTATACGCTAGTGTGGCTGGAAAAAAAGTGAAGCCTTGTTAACTTTGTAAAGTATGCCATACCACTGTGAGAGGTACAAAAACGGCGATAGCGTATACCTGTACCTACTAAGCCACAATTTGTTGTGACGATAATGCTGATAATGATATCGTGAATAACAGTGGCTCGTACTCCACGTTAGGGCTCAGTCGAGAACTGGGGACTATTGTGCAAATAGGTGTTAAAGTGATTGCTTCGTTTTCAGGCCATCCTACCTTTCACCTCTGTGCCGTCTACTTCTATCTAGTTTAGTCTATGATGCCGGTATGAGAAACCGGACCTCTGCCTCGTTTTCTTGGGTTTTCTTATGTCCTACTTTATTTATTTATTTCCTTCCTTCCTTTTCTTTTGGCACATATAATAATAGGGCAATGAAACAGCGTCTCCATGGAAGCCTGTTGGTTTGAAGAACCAGAAAAGCGCAAGCGTGACGTTCTTCCGCGGTATGCTCATGTTTTATGCAGGCCATGGCACACTCTGGCGACAAAAAAAAAAAAAAAAAAAAGTCCGCCTAGCAAATGGGCAATACTTTGTGATTCTAAATCAGCCCCCCAAAGCTTGTGGCGTTTACGACGTGGTGATTACGACCGGCTTGTGTCACAAGTTAACTAAATTTCTCATTGCGCTTCTGAACGAGGACATGATATAACCTTTCAGTGGCTGCCGAGACATTGTGGCATCACTGGTAGTCACCTCGCCGATGACGCTGCCCGACGTGCCCAGGCTGGTGCACCAACACTCCTTGTACCTTTATCGAGAGGAGACGCTGCCAGAGAGCTTCGCAGTCTCGCGCGTACCATCACGTTGAGTTAATAGCATACACCGCAGAACTCTAACTGTCGATTATAGAGCCTCGATTCATCACTGAAACTGAAATTAGCAGCAAACCTTTCAGGATGCGACGCAACACTGCTGTGTCGGCTGTGGGTAGGAGTATCATTCACTAACTCCTACAACTATCGCATTGGAACGACGGACTCACCGATGTGCGCTAAGTGCAAGTGTGAAGAGACCATCAGTCAACTTCTGTGCCACTGTTCCCGCTTCGATAATCAACGTCAGACTCTCCAGCGCGTCTTGAATAGAATGGACGATAGGCCATTTACAGAAGCAGAGGTCTTCGGAGCCTGGCCTCAGAGCTCATGAGCCCATTCGAGCGCTTCTTCAGTACTTCAGTACTTACAGGCAACATATTTGAGTGCACGACTGGAGACACGCTGCACTTAGCTTAGTGCATATATACTTTTCAGATACTTTTCAGTGCATGTGAAAGTGCGATATAGACTTATGTCTTCTCTCTCTTTCTTTCACTCCCCCTCCCCACGAGTAGGATAGCAAACTGAACTCAGTCTGGTTAACCTTCCTGCCTTTCCTTCCTCCCTTCTCTTTTTCTCTCTCTTCCAGTTTAGAATATAGTGCGTCATGGAGAGGGAAAGCTTTCAAGTTGAAAACAAAAGGTGGTGGCAAACGAGCCCATGGACGACTGAGACGGTTGATACGGACGGTTGAGACGACGGATGTCGAGCGTTTGTTCCGTTCCATTTAAAATGTAGCTGCTCCTAAATGGACGACGCTTAATTGAATTTTCCGAATCACACTATATGGAGAATAATGGGGTGCATTTGGGGCACGTTAAAGGTCCCCTGGTGATCAGAATTCATCCGGAGCCCCCCCACTACGGCGTCCCTCACAATCAAATCGTGGTTTTGGCACGTAAAACCCCATAATTCAATTCAGAGACAATAAAGGGTTTCACAAAAATATGATGTATTCATAGCGAGCGTAAAGGAGAATACCTGTATTTTTATTTTTAACAAGATTCCTCGTCACATAATCACGCGCATTAACCCACACAAAACATAACTATCACACCTTCCCGTCAAGGCCAATAAAAGAAGAAAGCACCAATTCAGTTGCCTGAGTCACTGCAGCGCAACACGAAACGACAGGCCTGTTCCGAAATAAACACCAAATGACCCGAATTAAAACACCACACATCGTGTTCGAAAACAAACTTCTGTGATTTTAGGCAAGCAGAGCAGATCATTACCTTTCACGCGCGAGCTGTACCACACAAGGTAGATTTTGAAACTCGCTCACGCCGTAGCTGTTCATTTTTCATAAGTGATGGAACATATTCCTTCTTGCTACCTGCCCCTCCCCGTTGATCCACAACGTGACTTTAGTATACAATAAAGTGTTATGATAGGTAATATGTTCTGCTCATCATTGCACCGAAAAAAAGATGGAATGCTCGCGTTATACCCCGGACACGGTACTCGTAGCTGAATGCATGCTGCTGCTGAATACAGCAGCGAATCCGTCAGCACGTTAGGACGCGTGGTTGCCTGCTGATACGCATTTGATGCCCTTTCAAGGGTAAAGGAACGCGGGCTGCTTATCGTCCAGGCTACGAGGCCGGGTCGTCACAATAGTACTCGCCGCAACGTGCGTGCAGGGCGGTTGGAGCAACGCACGAGCGTTGCCAACATCTGCGACGAAACCTGAATGACTACAGTTTCCTAGCGCGTCATATTTCACCATCTCCCTTATGTCTATGTATAGCATTGGCGTAAACGAAGGAGTCCTATTTGAGGCACTCGTACACCGCTTTGCATGCAAAATCCTCGCCAGCACTGTTGTACTGCTGGCAGACGTTTGAGAATTCCAGGGTTTTGTCGGCACAGTTATTTTGGCACGGTTTGACAAAGCGTGCACCTCCGATGCATGAAGCCATCCCCGCTTCATGCTTAACTGTTGACGAACCACAACCTGTTTCACACAGTTCCGTTGCCGGTGATGCGGCTTCCACTCTCACGGTGACTAATGCGTCGCTACGAATTATTGTTGAGGAGTGCAATTCTTCAAACCCAAGCAGTTCCTGAGCATCGCCAAGTCTGCGAGCGCCTCTACTCCACACCGCGCCCAGTTCACCTCTACCAAGGAGGAGGAGGCGATCGAAACCCAATCAGAGCGAAAGCATACACAGAGTTCAAAGGAAGCACCCCTCTCATCTAAATTTCATCGGGTATCCCCTCCCCTCCTGGCGACTTCCGTCTCGACATTCAGACAGTGCGCACCAGCGTTCTCGCGAGAGAGGCCGCCGGACGACGACGCCATCACAATGCGCTCCCTGCAGCGCCCCAGAACGACGCTCTACGTCCAGGGCAAACGTTTGTCTCGTCAGCCGCTTCCCAGGCTCGACGACAGGATGCAGAAGCATGGCAGGGAAAGAGAGGGAAACGATTTCTTATACGACGCAGGCCGTGCTGCCTTTGTGAGGTCGGTAATTGCGTTCTCCAACTGTTGTCGCAAGCAGTCGTTGCCTCGACAGCGCCTTTCTTGAACCCAATTCGAGCCAGGGTACTGCGTATAAATGCCTTCACGCCAAGCTATCAAACAACGTGCTGTTTCTGGCCAGGCTTATACGTCGCGAAACCATTTCTCGCTGATTGTCCGGGATGGTCGATCGACGGCTGCGCGCGCGTATTCACCGAACGATTCGTTAGCGAGCTCCTATTAGAGCGTGGTTTGTTTGACAAAGGTTGCCGGCAGGAGCGTGTTTAATACGTATCTGTCACTATATTTCAGTGGATGGCTGAAATTTTCTGTGGCCTGCATGAAACTTTCTTTATGGCAATTGCATCAAGGTTGGATACCTTTCAGTTTACTTGAAGTAGGTAGGGGGGGAACAACCATATGAAGAAAACAGACGATGGAGCCAAGCAAAGAACAGGAGTGAGAGAGAGAGAGAGAGAGAGGCCATAAAGGAAACGCAGGGCAGTTAACCACCAGGCTGAGCTCGGTTGGCTACCTTGCACTGGCGAAGGGGAAAAGGGGAGTGAAAAATGAGAACGAGAGAAGTTCACAGAATGCACGGACACACGCGCAATGGGGCGAATCGTGCATAGTTCAGTTCATTACAAGTGGTCGTACAGGCTGGTGCACTTGAAGACAAGCAGTAGCGCTTTTGTGGCTTTGCACATCGCAGACCCTCGAGGCCACGCTCCCAGGACCTTCTTTTCTGTAAATGGCCAGTCACCTAAGCAACCTAAAGCTGTCCCAAGGGCAGGCCTCTTACATTCAAATGATGGGCAGTTAGACAGTAGATATTCTAAGGTTTCACCTACGCCAGATATGTTGCAATTGGCTCGGTCCGCCATTATAGTTAGGAATGAGTAGGAGTTCGTAAAATAAACTCCTACTCGCAGGCGACATGGTAACGTTTCCTGTCCCCGACATCCTAACATGACGTCTCACAACATAGTAAAAAAAATTATAATTTGGAGAATCTCACCAATTCGTATCGGTTTAAATCGATGTGCTGTGCGGTATTAGTACACGTAGCTCCAACAAAAACAACACTCTACTAACATCTGGTCACGAGTTGGGTTTTTTTTTCTTGCATTACTTAATTTGTCACGGTGCACTAGATACAACCATTCCTCAGTCAGTCATCTTTCATTTACAAGCTCCTCAGTTGGCCAGACGTCCTCTTTTGAAATGCATCAAACGCAGACAAGCAATATCATCAATAATTTTTTAATATGTACACCACGTAACCTTTATGTTTCGTTTTTTGTTCAGAAATGATAAACTATTCGGTATTCGATTCAATATTAGAGGGTCATACTTCTTCAATATTCGTATTGGATTGAGTTCGCAAATATTGCTCATAAAACACCATATAAGTTTTATTTTTTGCTAATTTAAATGAAGAAATAATACGGAAAATCAAACTTAGTGGAAGAAAAGAGAAGTTGTCGCTGTTGGCGATGCTCACACAAGCGCGATGCTGCATATCATATTGACCGCAAATAAAGACGGGGACAGCGGCAGAGAACACATAAACAACACGGGCGGTAACTTTGAACTGGTTTATTCACGGCAGCCCGTGGGCATATATAGACAAATAGAACATGCGCAGAACGCAGCAAGCAAAAACATTCAACAGCCTAGCGGGGCAACCAATTATCGAAAAAAATCTATTTCCGATTGAAACAACCAAATGGAAGTCACCAAACCCTTGGTGCTGTTGGCAGTACTTCCCTCGGGCACAGAAGGGTTTAGTGCCATATGACTCCTCCCAGTCAAAGATTGTTAAACGAGGAGTAGCGATGCTCTGCTTAGAATCGACTCCCGGCAAGTCATGTGTGCACAAGATGCAGCTTGCCTTTGACAATCAGATTTCCCGTCTTAAGACGGCAGGGTTCCCTGACTCGATGGTAACGCCAGTGGTGGAAACCCTCCTGCAGAAGGTAAACGGATCTAGGAGCAAAGCAAGGGTGAGGACGACTACTATGGCCGTAAGAACTGAAGTGGTACCGTAAATTCACCGGGTCACCCACAACCTAAGGAAGGTGGCAGGCAGGTTTGGAGCCCCCCTTGTCTTTTCAGCCCCTTTTAAGCTGGCGCGGCTCTGCCCCCGCACCTCCCGTGATCCTAAAGGAAGGCAAGACTGTGGCAAGAACCATACCAAGCCGTATGCAAAATGCAATGTAGGACTTGTGTACGAAATCCCCCTAGCGTGTGGCAAGTCTTACATAGGGCAGACAGGACGGTGCCTGAATGATCGGGCCAGGGAACATGAACAAAAGTTAACGAAAGATGAATTGGCGCACTTGCCTGCGCACTGCAATGCCTGTCATTGTGCACCTCTTCTTAAGGAGATAAAGATTCTGGGGAGAAGCCAGGGCCAGACTGCATGCGAACTGATGGAGGCTTATCACATAAAAAAGAAAGGCCAAGACTGTGTTATAGTGACACTTCCAATAGGTAGTTTCAATCGGAAATAGATTTTTTTTTTATAATTGGTTGCCCCGCTAGGCTGATGAGTGTTCTTGTTTGCTGCGTTCTGCGCATGTTCTATTTGTCTATATATGCCCATGGGCTGCCGTGAATAAACCAGTTGAAAGTTACCGCCCGTGTTGTTTATGTGTTCTCTTCCGCTGTCCCCGTATTTATTTGCGGTCAATATGATATGCGGTAAACACCAACTAGGGCAAACTGAAGTTCTTCTGAAGCGCGATGCTGTATATAAGATGTAAGCAACGGCGTAGTGCTGTCGGCTACGGCGCGAGTGCACACTTAATCGCATACGCGAAGCGGCGCAGCATCGATTCGGGTAGTGTAGTGATGCGACAGCAGCTGAACCGGACCGTGTCGTTTACAGCTGCGAACAAGTGCTTTGAAAAACGCTTCTTGCAGGTGGAGTTCGTTGTGCGTGTCGCAGACTTTGGCTTCGGTCGGCCTCTGTTAGGTGTTGGAAGCGCCATAAGTTTACGTTGAGCGAGATGTCTCCTGGGGAAAACGTGTCCAACTTCGTCGCGTGTACTACTTGAAAATTGTCTCTAAACAAGAACAGTGGTCATCGCGCAAACACCATACGAAAGCTAAGTGATTCCCAGAGTGTGCGGTTTCGGTATTTTCAAAAGCTGCAGCACAAACGGTGATTCCTCAGAGACTCTCACAAAACGTCTTTTGCACAGCCCACCTAGCGTGGCCGAGTTCGGAACTGGAAGCGCCTATAGGCCCAAGTTCCCATAGTTCTTGGCACAGTCTCTGTCTTGATTCGCGCGTGTAAGCCGCGTGTTACAAGTCATATAGCAGACTGCAAGTAGGACGCGAGGGCTGCATTTTATCACAGTCCCTTCCTACGTCAACTATCCTTCCCCCTATGTCGTTGGCTCGCGCGTCGCCACCGCACTGTTAGCACGAGCAACGGTCACTCATCGAGACGGATGACGAAGAATGAACCAAAACGGACGAACATAAAATCCTTAGATATATTCTAAAGCCGACCGACATTCGACCGTCCGCCAGAACGCCCGTTTACTTCTGCCTCTTTGCTTCTCGCGGCCGCAGTGCGAGCGCCCAAGTGCGAATCTTTGTCTTCACACTCGACCACGCTGCGAACCTGAAAAGAAAGAATCGGCAGTTCATTTTAAAACCAACAGTTCACTTCAGCCGCCGAAACCGTTTCTTGAGGAATGACACGGGCACGGTAAAGTTACTTCTTTCACGCCTGTCGAGGCTGGCGCCTGGAATTGAGGTGCTCACGCACCAGTAATGTTCCCTCCTATGCCCTCAGCAACTGCGAAGGGCCCTTCAAACCTCGGTAGTAACTTCTGGCCTGGTGAGCTGACTCCCCTTTGTACCCACACCTCGTCACCGACGTTATACACCAGAGCAGGTCGATGTGGGTGGTCGTAGTGGCGCTTATGCGTTTCTTGCATTTGTGAAGCTCTTCGGATCGCTGCTTTTGTGATCTTTTCAAGGACGGACTCTCAGTCGGCGGAGCTGGAAATGGTAACGGGAGTGTCCAGGTTGAGGACCGTTTTCAGCTGGGGCATCTTCCCGTAAATGGTTAAATATAGCGTTGTCCCGGTAGACGACGGCAGCGCCGTGTTAACGGAGTAAGCAGCTGACTGCAGGTGAGCGTCCTGAGCGTCCCAGTCGGCTTTTCCTTTTTTCTCTATTTCTTATGCGGAGCGAGTCGGGCCTGGATGCTTTGGCTAGTTCGTTCCGTAAGGCCGTTTGCCAGGGGATGAAATGCGGATGTGTAATGGTGCTGCACCCCTGCCGTACTAAGGTAATTCCTTAGTTTGCGACAGCGGAAGTGCACATTGATGCCAGCCAGATGGGCATCGGGGTAGTGCTAGTGCAACGTGACCCTGATGGCATCGAAAGTATAGTCGTATATGCAAGCCGCAAGCTTTCAGATACCGAGCGCCACTACCACTCCAATGAGCTGGAATGGCTTGCGGTGGTATGGAGTGTGGATGACAAATTCCGCCACTATTTCTTTGGGGGCAAGTTCATGGTTGCGACCGATAATGCTGCATTAACATGGATGTTTTCCAAGCAGCAGCTAACGCACAAGTTTGCCCGATGGATTATTACGCTGCAAGAGTACGATTTGGACGTGCGCCACCGTGCTTGGGGTCTAAACAACATCACCGATGCTCTCTCACGGAAAGCCCTTGACTACTTGTCCCAAAACGAGGAAAGTTGCATTTTCTTCTCTCAACAAGACTTCTCCAAAGCCCAACAGGAGGCCAAAGACTTATCCTCAATTGCTGCCTTAATCGCTGTCACAGGAATGAATTCCACATTTGTAATACACGAAGACACACTGTATCAGCGTCAGTGGCACAAGGACTAGTCAGAAGAACATCACCACGTAGTGAGTCCTAATTTCTTTAGATAGGAAATATTGCGAGCCATTTATGACATACCGGAAGGAGGGCACATCGGCCAGCAAGCTACGCTCCGCAAAATACAAGAACACTTCTGGTGGCTGAAGATGGAAAACAATGCCCACTCCTACGCCAATTGCGAAGTGTGTCAGCAACATAAGCGACTGGCGACGTAGGATCCTGTCGGCTGCACCATTGTAAAGCGGACAGACAATCGACCGTCCGCCAGAACACCTGTTTACTACTGCTTCATCTTCTTTTCTCGCGCACGCCGTGAGTGAGAGCACTGGCGCCCAAGTGCACATCTCCCTCTTCACAATATCTATACATATATATATATATATATATATATAAATATATATATATATATATATATATATATATATATATATAAAGCTCTACGGGATTTTCTTGTAGACAGCGCCCTGATTACTTTCTTGTGATTAGTGCCATGCAGTTGGTGTGGTTTTCATACATTTCAAATTTTTTTTGTTTTTTTGTTCTTACCATATTACTATTGCTCTTAACGAATGATCATTTTCATCTAGTGCGAAACGTTCTTGTCGTGTACCTCCCTTCCTATAAAGTTCTCGTTTAGAGGTTTGGTTTTTGCTGCGATTTCGGAATAGCATGCTCCTTGTGGTCGGTACAGACCCTTTTTTATTTTTTCATTCGACGGCAACTATACTCGTGGACAACTTTCTGTGATTATGAAAGGAAAGCTACGGTGGCAAAGCACGCACAAGTGACAGCGCCTGTGAAAAAACGTCGCGCGTTTTAATCCCCGTTAGGTTAGGCTGGGGAAGAGAAAACATAACACCAGTTAAATAGGACAGAACTCACCACTCAGCGTAAAAGTTTACTTATTTTGCGGTTTTTTCCATTCGCGTCTGGGTAAACGCTAAACCATCGCACGTGAATATTCTGTCGGTTCAGCGCCTGTTCCGAGCCACCAAAATCACTCTCAAGCGCTGCCGGACTACTCGGAGCGGTAACACATGTGCAGCAGCCACGTGCCCGTAGCTTTGCCTTCATAGCCACAGGAAGTTGTACGCGAGTATAGCCTAGCGTTTTGATGCCGGTAGTAGCGAACGCTGACAGCCTAAAGCCTTGCCGCGACACAAAAGCACTGCACCACGGATCGATGGCGTAAACTCGCTGCGGCCCCGGCATCAAGATGTTTACACTACCGCCGAAAGCACAATGGTACGAACGAAAACGAGTCGCAAGCATGAAGGAAGGGAAAAGACTAGGAGGGAGCGTCACGAGAGAATGTTGAAGCCTATAGTTTCAATATATATATATATATATACAAAGGAAATGCTTATTATAGAAAATCACTGAGCTGTAATTTATATGCGACCAGCTCGCAGAGGGCATGGGGAAGAATAGAGCGGAGCGGGCTTGGTGAGGGATGATCGTGGCATCATTAAGCACTACTTTAAACCAAACAATGCCTTGTAAGGTCCGGCCCAATTAAGGAGTCCCTATCAACCAAGAGTCAACGCGCAGGTGGGCCCCGAAGGAAAGGAGAAGGTTGGTCTGTTCATTTAAAATTCCAATTTCGCCCGTCTTCGAAGCAGTGATGCTATATAACTGGCGCAATTTTATGCGCAGTAAGCCTTGCCGCGTTTCATATGTGATCGGTTGGAAAAAAAAAATTAAATTATGGGGTTTTACGTGCCAAAACCACTTTCTGATTATGAGGCACGCCGTAGTGGAGGGCTCCGGAAATTTCGACCACCTGGGGTTCTTTAACGTGCACCTAAATCTAAGTACACGGGTGTTTTCGCATTTCGCCCCCATCGAAATGCGGCCGCCGTGGCCGGGATTCGATCCCGCGACCTCGTGCTCAGCAGCCTAACACCATAGCCACTGAGCAACCACGGCGGGTGATCGGTTGGAAGAAACATTCGCAGATGCATGCGAGCGATCTGCTTTCGAGAAGCAAAAGCTTTCTTGAATATCGGCTCTAATGCATGTAGTCTTCGTTTGTAAAGGTGGTCGAGCAGTGGTGAGAGGCGGTTACTACTTCCTTCTCTTTCCTAACGCGCCTTTCGCTGCTTACCGCTAGCTTTAAGTTCTTGCAGCTTAGTGCTTGTTGACAAATCAGACGCAGAGCACGACGCCAGCCAATAATAGCTATCAAGGCGCATTAATTTTCCTGTCGTAACATAAGTAGAAGCGCCATATCATGCACAGTAGGTCTTGGACAGTTTCGTGCGGCATCGGTTCAGATAAAGATTCGCAGAGGGGTGCGGAGCAATCTTCTGTCGAGAAGAAGAAGACTAAAACTCAGTTCATTGTGGAGGTCAGCAAATGGAGAGACATGGCCATATTAGCCACTTTCACATTTTGTCACTGGCTTCATTTAATTTCTTTCACCTCAGAGCTGGTTGATTGGTAAGTTGCAGAGCATGTCTTCAGCCAACAATAGGTGCTTGTGGCGTGACTGTGGTGTGCAGGCGCAGTATTTTTCTGTGCTGTGGCTGAGAAGTCAAATCTGTTCTGACAAGCCGCAGTATGTGCTAGCTCGTGTACGTGTCATGATTATGTTTGCGTCTACAAAAACGTTCGGTTATACATTGCAGTCTAAAAATTCGTCTGTCAGCACTTGACTACGTTCAAGGGACACTTTCGCATCATCCATTAATTGTTGCCTGTGTCATGCGCCCGAATTCATTGAGCTTTGTTTCATAAATAGCATAATTACAACTAGTTGTAACTATGGGCCATTTGATGTGTTCTCATTTATAGGAATGCACAGCATGTGGAAAACATTCATGTTGCAGCGCAACACCACACCTATAGTTTCCTCAGCAACTAATTTCTGTCAAATAATCGCTGAACGGAAAGATCTATATGAAGAAATTGACTTTCGTCGCGAGTGGTGTTCTATATTTGTAACACTTTTCTCCTTACCACCATTTTAGTGTTTTCCTGTAAAGCTGAACCATTGCCTGAGCAGCATGTTTTAAGGGTGAATAAGAACTTTATGGAGCTCTTTGTATGGTTTCTACGTCGCTGTGCAAGTGAACAAGACACGTTAGCTCGTTTGTCTGTTTATGTTTCCCGCAAGAGTCATTTGTGACCAGAAATAAATGCCACATGAAAGAAAAGAAGAAAAAGAGGGAGAAGTAAAACTTGTGACTGCCGCTCAGTCGGACAGAAGGTCGGATCCACTCGGGTCACCACGCGCTTTTGTTTTTTTGCGTTGCGTTTTTTCTCCCGCAAAGCACATTTGTCAAGCTCCTCGCAAAACACTTTGGGATTTCTGCGAGGGACACCATCGGACGTAAAAACAACTACGCAAGTGAGCCCATAACAGCTACCGCTGTAATAAAATGCGTCTCAAAACTCAATTCTGGAAAATTTCAAAACTCAGGCGGCAATGGGAAGTCACAGAACAACGAGCATTTGATGGTAACGCAGATGGCAAAGTTCACAGTGTACTCAATGCCCACAATACAATAGTTCCTCTTAGTATGGTCCACAAAATTAATCACAAGGTGTATTTTTCTCCCCAACTCCCCAACCTCGACTTTTTTCTTTCTTTTCACTTTGAATGAAGACAAGAGACCTCGACCCAATCCGAGGACCGAAAATCGTCTTACACTTGAACGGTCCCAAACTCTCGCGAAAGCTGTTCCTCGAGCCCACGCAGAAAAGAAACCAGTGCTTCGAGTAAAACATGGGCGAGGTCAAGAAGGACAACAAAGTATGAGCTCAGTCGTCCGCGTCGGCATAATGTTGCTTCCGATGTCGTCATTTCCACTCTGGAGTTAAAAGGAGGACTCAACCCTCCAGAAGAAGCGACGCAGCAAAACAAGCGGGAGAGCTGAAGCGAGCGGGCCCGCCGAGCTTGAGCTCTCTGAAAGCGAGAAATCAGCGACGCGACGGCAAGAACTGTGTGGCCACGAAGAAGAAACAATAACACCGGGAAGACGAGCAGAAGGCGGCGATGAGGCGCGAAGTTATTTCGCCGTTTTCCTCGCTGTAAACGCCGCGGCCGTCCCCGCCGCGTTCTTCCTCGCCGAGCAGAATTTAAAAACAATGGCCCCGACGAGGCACACAGAGCAGGGGGAGGAAACTTGGTGGAAAGAGGACGAAAAGACGAAGAAAAAGGGTATACGCGGGCCAAGAGCGGTGGGAGGACTTCGCGGGGGCCAAACCGCGCAGCTTTCTGCGCCTCTTTTCCCCCGTCTCTTTCCTCTATTTTGGTTCGAGGGGGATAGAAGTTGGAAATCGAGCGAGTTCTCTCCGAGGATCAATTTCCGGTGAACTGGGCTGTGCAAGCCATCCGGGTGGCATGCGGGTGTGCGCGCGTGTTTGTACGCGTGTGCAAGCGTGACTGCGCAGCACGCGCGGCGGCATTGCGCGGCGCGGAAGTGTGGCGCATGCTGCTGGTGCAGCTGAGGCAACCCACTTATTACAAGTGGCAGATGGACCAGACGACACTCCATGCGTCGGGTTCGTGCTCCTTTTCAGTGCAGAGGGCGTCCACCTCGTTCGGTGGATTCACTGGCTCTTTCTCTTGTATTGGTGTCTGCTTTCAACACATAGTCTTCCGTTAGGAGAGAAAAAGGCACCGTTTTGGATATCTTCAGTAGTTTCGAACTCGCTCTTTTGAGCGGCGTGAAAGGACGTCGCGAGCGCAACCGGAGAACAGCATATATATTGAATATATACTGCTACTAGGAATCTGTGCAGCAGAATGAATAGCAGTATAAAAGAGGACATTGTCTGTTCTATTGAGTAGAAATGTTTTAACGCAGACACTTAGCAAATATAATTTAGAGTAAATTAACAACAAATCCGCCACCTATATCGCTCCTCTTCGTTCATTCACTGCTTCCTATACACCGCTACGACTGTTCCCCCTCTTGTCTCCCCTTTATGACCCGCCTCCGCTGACACTTCGCTCTCAGTCACGCCTAGCGGTCTTGTACTTTTCCTATTACCATTCTTCAGCGACACCAAGATTCGAACTCGAAGATAAGCATGCCTGACCGTAGATTGACATGACATGTCATTTTCGCGGCCATATCTCAATTCCTTGCTGTCACAAATCACACAACGTGGACTAAATTGTGATGGTAATACCTGACCACTTTACGCCCATATTTCCTAGGTAATGTGTTAAGCAGGCTGTCGACAGTTTCTTAAAGACTTCCTATCTTGTAGCGCAACAGAAAGCCTACGATTCGGAGTTACTGCAGGTGCAGTCGTTTTTCTGAAAAGCGAGTAGGAAGCTTAAAACACAATTTTTCAATTTCCGCAGTCTCTTAAAGCTGTGTACGGACGCCCACAACACATATTACTGCATACGCAATGGCAATATCATACCGGCACAAGTGAGCAACTGGAAGCGGATCGGGTTTCTGCAGGAATGGTTACTTTGTGTTGAACACTGACATTATGAGATTTATAGCCATGCTCAGCACGAATCGCTTGCAGAAGCCATTAGTTTTTCGTGTGTGTTTTTTATTCTTGTCATCTGTAAACTGACGTGTTTCCTACAAGCGCAGTCTGGGTAGTCAATTCAAGCTATTTGTGCGACAGTCAAACAGGCACATTATGGTAAGGAATGCCTACACTGGTGTTGTGAAAGTACCGGCACGTAGGGCTACGCATTTTCGACATCCTGAAAAAGGCAAGTCTCGCACCCCTCTTGCAACGCTATATACTCGCAGTGCTGCGTGTTACCATGCCTATGCGTAAGCAATGCTTGTGGACTGTGATTACTTATCATTTACAATACCTCGAAGACCTTGTAGGCAGGGTCTTACATGACGGGTGGGTTTAGGGGGGCGGGGGGGGGGGGGGGGCTTGCACAAGTGAAGTGGCGTTATCAGAAAAGTGACTCAACTGCAGCTTTGAAGCGTTGACATAGCATCGCTTGTTCCAGTCGATGGCTGTCTTCATAACAAAATAACAGAAGCAGCATGATGGTGCGGGCACTCTGAGGGTAAAAAGCTTTTACATGGCTACCGCGTTGATAGGAGCGATGAGCTGGATTGATGGGAGAAAAGCAAAGTGAGGCATGAAAAGGTTTATCACACAAAGGAAGCCTTGCGGTTCTGTGGCGTATTTTAAGCCTAGGCAAACGTATTTCTTTAGAACGATAGGTGCGTGGGTACTCTAAGAGCAATCAAAATAAATGGGGGCAACGGCGCAGAGAGAGAGAGAGAAGGGAAGACAGAAAGGCAGGGAGGTTAACTAGACTGAGTCCAGTTTGCTACCCTACACGGGGGAGGGGAATGGGAAGTGAAAGAGGGAGAGAGAGAACTTAGGTGTAGGATGTCTACAGTCTGGCACTCAAGTCTGTTGCCCTCAGGTAGCGAAAAAGCGCTCGAACTGCTTTCTGGGCCAATGAACTATGAGGCCAGGCCCCCAAGATCTTCGCTTCCGTAAATGGCCTGTCATCCAGTCTATTTAAGGCACACTGGAGAGTCTCGCGTTGATTATCGAAGCGAGAACAGTGGCACAGAAGGTGACTGATGGTCTCTTCACACTTGCACTTAGCGCACATTGGTGAATCCGCCATTCCAATACGATAGCTGTAGGAGTTGGTGAATGCTATTCCTACCCACAGCCAACACAGCAGTGTTGCGTCACGTCGTGGAAGGTTCGCTGGTAATGTAAGTTTCAGTAATGGGTCGAGGCTGTGTAAACGACACTTAGAGTTCTGAGGTGTATGCCAGCAACCTAACGTGATTGTACGAGCGAGACTGCGAAGCTCTCTTGCAGCGTCGACTCTGGATAAAGGTATAAGGAGTGTCGGTGAGCCAGCCTGGGCACGTCGGGAAGCGTCATCGGCGAGGTGATTACCAACGATGCCACAATGTCCCGGCAGCCACTGAAATATGATATCATGTCCTCTTTCAGAAGCGCAATGGCAGGTTTCGTGGATTTGTGACACCAGCTGTTCATAATTGCCACGTCGTAAACTTCTCAAGCTCTGGAGGGCTGCTTTCGAGTCACAAAATATTGCCCATTTGTTGGGCGGTTCTTTTTCAATGTATTCGACAGCAGCAGGAAGAGCGGCCACTTCGGAACCTGTAGATGTCTTTACGTGTGATGTCTTAAACTTGATGACGACCGATTGAGATGGTAGAACAACGGCGCCCGTAGAATTTTCCGAGACGGAACCATCCGTGTAAACATGAATTCGGTTAGAGTATGAACAATGCAGAAGTTCCAATGTGATCTGCTTGAGAGCCGCGGTGGTCAGGCTAGCTTTCTTCACTATTCCTGGAACAGCAAGGTACACAGGAGGCTTCTTCAAGCACCACATAGGGGATGGCGTTCTTGTTGCGGGTGAGTGCCTCAAAGACAAAGAGTGCCGGTTAGCCGCAATTGATCTGGAGAACGCTGCCTTGGGTCTTTTCTCAGGCAATCGAGCGAGATGGTGGTCAGGGACTGTGGATATATGGCGAACATGCACCCGGAGCGCGTCGATATCTATATAGGTCCTTATTGGGTGGTCTCTCGCGGTGGCAATTGTTGCCACGGTTGAAGCATTTCGAGGTAGCCCCAGACATGTTCGAAGGGCTTGGCCTTGAATGCTCTGTAGGACATGGATGTTAGTTTTGTTAGCATTGGACAGCACTGGTGTGCTGTATCGCAAGTATCCTAGGAAGAGCGTCCTGTATAATTGAAGCATAGATGCCACGGATGTGCCCCACGTTTTACCGGCGAGAAACCTTAGTATATGGGAGATAGAAGTAAGCCTCTTCTTCAAATATGTGATGTGGGGGCTCCATGAAAGGTCTCTGTCTATAATAACGCCTAGGAATCGGTGAGTTTTTGCGTAGGAAATTGGTTGGTGGTCAATAGAAATGGGGTACCAGGTCATGGGCTTGTGGGTAAAGGCGACTAAGGCGCACTTCTCGGTCGAAATGCTGAGGCCTTGCGCACGCAGGTACGATGATGTTAGGGTCACTGCTTTTTGGAGCCGTGCACGCACCTGGAGACGTGTAACTGCCGAGGCCCATATGCATATGTCGTCAGCATATATGGAAAGGTTTACTGTATGTGGTAGAACGTCGGCAAGGCCAAGGATTGCAAGGTTGAACAAAGTGGGGCTAAGAACCCCACCCTGAGGGACGCCACGGTAAGTGTAATGGTCAGCAGTTCGGCCATCTGCACTGTGCACAAAGAAGGATCTTTTGAATAGATAGCTCCGAATCCACCGAAACATGCGTCCACCTATTCCATTATTTTCCAGGGCATCAAGGATGGCTTCCTGCGTTACATTATCATAGGCGCTTTTCACGTCGAGGAATAGTGCAACCGATATACGCTTGTGGTGTTTTTCCTGTTGTACAGACGAGACTAGGTCGATGACGTTGTCAATAGAGGAACGGCTTCTTCTAAAACCAGCCATGGCATCGGGGTATACGTTGTGGCGCTCAAGATACCATTCTAGGCGGGTGAGAATCATTCTTTCCATGACCTTCCCAACACAGCTGGACAGCGCTATGGGTCGGTAGGACGCTAGGTCAAGTGGCGACTTTCCAGGCTTCCGGAGTGGTATCAAGCGGCTGGACTTCCACCGCTCAGGAACGACGCCATCATTCCATGACTGGTTATAACATTCCAGCAGTCTGCTTCGGCCATCTTCACCTAGGTGGCATAAAGCAGCGTAGGTGATGCCATCTGGTCCTGGCGACGATGAGCGCCTGCATGAGACCAGAGCAGCGTCCAATTCCTCAAGTGAGAAGGACACATTCAATTCTGGGAAGCGTGTCGCAGGAACCTCACCCAGAATTTCACTATTGATGGTGACCACACTGCCCGCAATCTTCACACAGAAATCTTCGGCTATATCGACCTGTGAGCGGCCTTGATGGAGGGCTAGGGCTGAGAATGGGTGTCGTTGCTGCGGAGACGAGCCAAGGCCGCGCACCGTCCTCCATATGATAGACAGAGGCTTGCGGGGGTCAAGTGATTCGCAGAACGTCTTCCACCGTTGTTCCTCCAACCTGTCCATACGACGTTGGATTTTCTTCTGTATACGTCGAGCGACTCTAAGGTCATGAATTGACTTCGTGCGCCTGTATCGCCTCTCGGCTCTTCTGCGAATCGTTCGAAGTCGCTCAAGTTCCATGTCAAAATCCGTACGTTTTTTAGCAGATGTAAATGTGTACTTAGACGATTCCAGTACACTTGTAATAAGGTTTTCAATGGTGCCGGTAAATCCTTCTTTGCATGCCTCTTCCACCTTTGTCTTATACGTTGACCACCTTATGTATGCTTGTCGGGAAGTACAAGAGGAGAAGCTTCCAAATCCAGTGATACTTAAGTAGGTGGGAATATGGTCACTACCATGAGTCTCGATGTCAGAGAACCATCGAACATTTTGACCAAGTTGCCGTGACACCAAGGTCAAGTCTAAGCAACTGCTATAGTTCGCACCACGCAAGTACGTCGGACTGCCATCGTTCGTAATGCTAAGTTCATGGTCGGAAGCGAATTCCACAAGTTTCCGGCCCCTGGAATCTATTCTGGAGCTTCCCCAAGCCAAGTGATGAGCATTAAAATCTCCTGTGATAATCCAGGGTCCAGTAGTCGCCGCCAGGATGTCTCGCAATCGGTCGCCTTCGAACCGACTATATGGGGATATGTAGGCACCGATAAGGGTGAAGGCCACTTTATTCTTTGTAATGCGGAGACACACGTATTGGTTTCCATCATGAGGCTGCACTGAGTGGGGGATGTAAGTCAGTTCTGTACGGATGTAAACATTTACTTTGCTGTATTGCCCGCACGTTGACGCCATAAAGGCTTCGTATCCAGAGAGTCTTAGCGCTTTCGACACGTTCGGTTCACATATTACCACTACAGGAAATCGGTTCGTGAAAACGTATTGGCGGAAACATGAAATCCGTGATTTAAGTCCTCTGGCATTCCACTGGAAAATTGTCGCGCTACGCACTTCATCACGGAGTGAAGGCAGTGGAAGAGCCATTGTGCTTATGCAAGATTTGCAAGCACTGGGCTCAGGGCATCCAACACTTGAACTGCGCTTCGAGCTGTTGGCGTATTCAAGTTGCCCACAAGCGTGCGAATCGCATTTATCAAAGACTTGGGCATTGTTACAATTCGGCGGTCATGCTCTGTCAGCTCATCTGGGTGAGGGGTGGAGCATTGTGGTGCCTTTCCTTGTTGGGGTTTTTCCACAGGGCTTATCCTTGGCAGTGGTGGCCATTCCTCATTCACGGCAGTCTTTTCAGATGCTCCGTTATCTATACACAGTTTGGAAACATTCTGCACTGAGGTTGGAGCAGATTCAACAGCAAGAGGCTGTGCGGCACGCGTATTCTTTGTGCGGAGAGCAGAATTCCTTGATGAGCGTCTGCGACGAGAACGACGTCGCCTGACGTCAGCAGCTGCTTCACGATGGGTCGACCGGTCCCTCACCATTTTCTTCAAGATGGAGAGTTCTCGCCTAACTCTAGGACAATCCTTTGATGAGGCGTCGTGGGGCCCTTGACAGTTCGGACACTTATAAGTTTTTGCCTGGCAGTTGCCTGCAGAGTGTTGTGCTGCACAGCGGGAACATATAGCAGACTTTCCACAGACGGCGCTCACGTGGCCGAATTTCTGAAAGTTTCTGCACTGAAGCGGCTTGGGAACATAGGGCCGGACAGCATGTCGAAAATGACCTACCTTCACATGCGATGGAAGGCAGTCACCTTTAAAGACAATTTTCACGCATCTGGAAGTTCCGAGACGGGCCACCTGTAGTATGTGGGTCCCATGATTGGCAGGCTTTATCAAAAGTGGTAAATCCTCGCCTGAAATGGCCGCATCAATGTCATATATGACGCCTGTAGTAGTCTCTTTTCCCATCGGGATGATGGTACGGACGTTCATGCCACCGAGAACAGTGACAGCTCGCAGAGAATCTAACGCCGACGCTTGGGCGACGTCTACCGCGACAATATTCTTCCGAGGGTTGACTCGTACGTCCTCAATGCCATTTGGCAACAGTCTCTCGAGTTCAACCGATGCAACTTGCCTGTTGAGGAACCTCATGTTGTCGGAGGGTAGCACAGGTAAGAAAAGGATGGTGTACTTTGGCGAACCCTGCGGAGTCCTCATAGTAGATGTGTCCACAGAGGCCCCAAGCATCCAACGGCAGGATGAATCCAAGCATCCACGGCAACGGCGCAGTTTTGTATTGCTTCAATAACTTTGGTCTGAACAAGTTCAGCAGGATCCCTAACAGAGCAAGGATATCCTAATTTGGGTCGGATGAGTGTTTTGTAAGCTCGTAGTTTTACAGAAGGGCAAGCCTGCGCTATATATTACGCCTAAGGCAACCAAGAGTTCAGGTAGCGTTGTTAGTCATCTTTGTTAGGTGCGTTATCAAGTTATGTCATGAGAGGTATTAATGCCGAGGTACTTTGTGCAGGAGTGGGAAATGATGCCGTTTTAATTAAGCGAGTATATATATGTTGGATATAGTCATGCCGTATATGAAAAAAACCAAAGATATTTGTTAATATTCGCAAGCTATAAACAGTCGCGAAACCAATAAACTAACTTTAGTAAATCATTTCAGAGAGCTAGAATATTGGTGACGTCATCTATTGGGCGATAAATAACCTAGTCATCTGCAAATATGTCTAGTTTTTAAGGAAACATTAGTGGGTAGATTATTAATGTTAATTAGAAAAATAAGTGGACCCGACACAGTGACTTTTGATGAAGCTAAAGACATGACGCGCTGGAATTTTGTACGCACCGCGACACAATTTCGTGACGAGTGAAGAAGTTGGTTTTCTAGTACAGTTAGCCCAGCTTGTTAACACAACTCCTTGAATTGCTGTGCTGTCGACTTAAGGCGTCATTTTTACCTTTATTCGCATGTTCAACTAATGGAAAAAGTATACTAGTATGCTCTCGCTATAGGAGAAACTTTTCACCTTGTTAGTCGTAAGGCCGCCCCGTTGTTGCCCCCACAATGCGGAAAGCTATACCATACATGACAGTCAAGTGTCTCAATGCGTCGTCGGTGTTGCTTTTTTATTATTGAAAACTTCCACACAGATATTTTACAGCTCGTCAAGTAAATTTGAAGTTGAGCTTGGAAAAGATGAAATTTCGTAGAACGAGATTGGCCGCCTGTACCACAATAAGCCGAATAGATTACGCAGGTCTTATATATGTATATATATATATATATATATATTGCCTTGCCAGTGCATCAAATTTATGGTTTTTAATAGATTATGAAACTTGTGCGTTTTCGACAAGTATAGATGAATTTAGTGCTCTATGCGGTTGCTGGGTTTTGACGTTCGAAATCAACACAGGGGCTATGAAATACGGTGCAGTGGTGGGCTCTGGATTAATTTTGGCGTGTTTGTGTGTGTGCGTTTAAACATTTAAAATACGCGGTATTGAGAGTTAATTCTTCATGCTGACACGATTTCTTATGCCTCTAGAAACTACTCAAGCGAGAAATTTAGTATTTTATTATTCGGCCAGTGTTGTTGCGTTAAAGACCTCCCTTCTGCCGACACGTTGCTCAGATTTCAAGGAAGGGGACTGAACTATTAGGATTGAACCTTGGCTTCGCGTCACCAAATGCGACCCTCGCACGTAACTCGCCTCTCTGTCTTCACACAGTCAGGAACGAGACACGAAGCGCCACTTTAGCTGGAGTTGAGGCGCCTATGTAGGTGCCGGAAGGAAAATAGAAGCCGAACAGCATCGACAAAATGTTTGCGCACCGCCCTACAGCGCCAAAAAAAGCCAGACAAACAACACAAGACTCGTGTGGCCCGGCACGAATGGGAGGAAGGTGGGAAAGTTACAAGGTTCCAATAATCCGCTCCCGGCTGTCATTTTGTCTTCTGCCGCCGGCGTCAAGCGCTTTCTACGTATATACTCTGCTCGACTTCGCGGCTGCCGCGGTGGCAACAACGAAGGCAGTGCGGCTAGCGGCCTGCTCGCTCTACACCTCTTAGTTCATGGCAATCCTATAGGCTCATTTAGAAAAAAACACAGCGACCGCCCTTTACCGCCGTTCAGGGGTGAAGCAAAACGTACACTTGTCCAGGGCGCGCGTCCGCTATTCTTTGTGTCTGCTTGCTGCCACTGTACTGCATCGGCCCCGCGTGCGTGCCAAGTTATCGTATCGAAAAAGCGTGGCTTGCCTCCTCGGCCGAGTGGGCGTTCGCGATGCCCCGTTGCTCTGCGGCGAGCGTGCGCGAGAGGCGAATCTCCGGCCGCATCCGCGCCCCATCACGCAACAGCTACAGGCCGACGCTGGCGATAAGATTGCTTTCGGCGCCAACCCCTTTACGCGAGCATGTCTACGCCATTACCTTGATTTAAGCAGTGCCATTACTGAGGTCAGGGAAAGAGCAACTTATTACACGAGAAAACAGCGCGTAAGAGGACGGAAAGAGTTAAGCTTGTGCCCAATTACCTCAGGCTGTTAGAACATCACGTATGCTAGGGTAAGGTCGAAAATGCGTTTTTCATTTAGTGTGACCAGCACGAAAAAAAGAAGGAATAAAAAACAAAAAACGTACGGAACGTGCCACAACCCAGTTGAGAGCAAATAGGCGTTCGTGAGAGTTGCAGGTTAGTTTTAACGCAGGAATGCTTTGCTAACGAAGGCACACAAAATGAGGCCAAACCAATTTCTCTAAACGAGATTGCGAAGCCCGGAACTTATTGCGCGCGATACAATATATAAAGCCTTATAAATTCACATCTCAAGTTTAAGACGAGAATTCAGCCTTCAGCTCAACGCAGCTCTCGCTTGTAGGCACAAGTAATTCGGCACGCGTTAACGTGATATAAAAATGTGAGAAAGATAGATAATGCCATCGAGCTCCTTGGGTAGGCTCGAAATGATTTTGTAAATTTTCATGATTGCTTCGTTTCGGCACCCGTGGCCTTAATTATTTCTCATGTCTGCAGTGTTTGTCCAATATGTCTTTATATCACATAGAGATGAAGTTGTCCGGCTCATTGTTGAGGGCGCTGGATTACCATTTTGTGCTACAGATGGCTGCAGCAGCTTTGGCGCTGCTATGGAAAAGCACTGCAATAATTGAGTGGAATGTATGCAACCCGACCGATCCTATTGTTATGTTATTCATACGGACAACATCGAAAATCAAAGCGCCGCTCGAAACACCACGTAACACAAGGAGAAATAAAACGAAAAAAGCAGGAGGCTTCAGCGGGCTGTTCGTGGTTTTCTACTTCTTCATCGCTTATATTCGTTTGCCAAGATTTAGTTGGAACTCCGAGTACTCTCGCAGGGTTCCAGAATCTTTTATCTTTTATATAGTAGGTGTTTGTGATCCTGGCAGCAGTGGAAAGCACTCCGAAAGGTGGCATGAATCCCACTGTTATAATACCAATGCGGCGAGCAGATACGTGATCGCCAGAGTAAAGCTATACATAGTCATGAAGTGCAGGGATTTCCTTCCGTGGAAGGCCTATAAAAGTAATCGGAAGCAATTTCTCGAATCAAATTGGCGAAGCCTGGTAGTTATTGCACGCGAAACAAGATTCGAAGCTATAAATTGCTTTCTGAAGTTCGAGACAAGAATTTATATTCCAACCAAAGCCGTCCAAGTTGCCGTGCTGCGTGATACGGGCGATAGAGAAAGACAGGATTGCCGACTAGCTTATGGCTGCCTTCAGACTACGTACACAATGCGCAGATATTTTGCAATAAAGTAAAGAGTTAACGCAAAGAACAGAATTATGGGGTTTTACGTGCCAAAACCACGATTTGGTTATGACGCACGCCGTGGTGCGGGACTCGATATTAATTTTGACGACCAGGGGATCTTCAACGAGCCCGCAATGCCTGGGACACGGGCGTTTTTAAATTTCGCCCCCATTGAAATGCGCCCGCCGCAGCCGGGATTTGATGCCGTGACCTCGTGCTTAGCAGCGCAACACCATAGTCGCTAAGCCACCGCGGCGGGTAGAGCTAACGCAAGGAGCATACCTATTTTGTTCAAACTGCCACCAGATGGGTTGTAAATAGAGAAAGGTAGATGAAGAAGAATGAAAGGCAGGGTGTTTAATCAATGCCGTGCCCGGTTGGCTACCCTACAATTGGGGAAATGGGGGGAAGGCACATGATAAAAAGCAAACTAAGAAAAATAATGATGAAGTAGTCAAGGTGAACATACTCGCTGACAGACACAAGCGTTCGTAAAGTCCAGTAATACCCAAGTAGGGCTTTTGTGATCTAGCATGCAAGAGTCCTTAGGCTGAAGTCTCAGGACCTTTTCCTCCGAGAGTGGTCTGTCATATAAGAGACTGAGACTCGCTCTCAGGGCACATCGTTGAGCGTCGAAGGATGGGCAGTGACACAGACAGTGCTTTATTGTCTCGTCACACCAGCAAAATGTCAAGAGGCACAATTAGCAATTACGATGAGTAATGAATATGCATTCGTAAATGCGAAGTCCAACATCAGGCGGATCAATAAAGTCGCTTCGGGTTGGAGGCGAAACCGCAAGTAAGGGTCGTGAATGCAGGCGGGAGTTGGTGTAAAGAGCTCAACAGCCTCAATACATGCAAACGTAGTTGTTGGGATGACCGCTAACTTTACGTCTGATTCAGATAAAGCCGTTACGAGAAATTACATGAGAGCCGCAAACTTGGTTTTACTTTTCCGGTTACGGAAGTACTGACATTTCTTTCTATTGCAACGGTTGGCTGACAGAAGTGGTATGGACGTTTGAGAGCAGCAGCTTTGCGTGCACTGGCTGTGCTTTTGGTAGTGTTAATTCTCCCTTTCGTGGATGCGCTGCCTCGGCGCTCATATTTGTTCCTGCGTGGCGTCGGCCAATAACAGATGACTTCTTACCCCGCTCGTATTTTGAATGGCCGGGCATAATTTATGTAAGGTGCGCAATTGGCATGTGAACAGCCAGCAGCATCGACGACCGTGCCGCTACTAAAAGCCCAGTGTGGCCAATATTAGAAATACGTGCTCTGCGAATGTCACGATCGCAGCCTGAACATAGCGTATACTACAACGCTTTTCGCGCGTCAAACTATTGTAACTGCCTGAGCGACGCTTGCTGTCTCCCATTTACTTCATCGCTACCGGTTAGCGCTAAATTAGGGCGCCTCACAACGGACAGGGAATGCAGCAGAAAGGAACGATAAGGAGCGACTTCCGTCCGGTTAAGACAGCACTGCAAAACGCGGAGGCCTTTGCGTCAAACGTGCGCAATTGAAATGCATTTATCTCTCCATAACTGCAGCTAGAAGAAGGCGCGAAGACCCATTGTCGCGCTTGAGAGCCTACTGTGTTGCCAGTGTTCTGTGAGGGCACGCGACTGTTGATATTGAGAGTGCTAAATTCCAATGCCACCTATACATTGCTCCACGAAGCTAGTATAGACAGGACATAAGTTGTACCACCAATTAGGCGGCACTCCTCCCTGGGAGGGGGTGGTACGGACAAATGCTGGACATGTTGGTCGGTGGTTCAGCAAGCGGCTTCGTCAAACGACGAACGTTTTCAGAGAACGCTTTTCCTTATTACAAGTGTTTTACTCATTACTCATTTGCCTTTGACACTGCATCAAATTTAAGGTTTTCTTGTGTATAATGGAACTTCTGCGTTGTATACAAATAAACGTGCATTAATTACTTGATACGGTTTCTCAGGCTTAACGTTCCAAATGAACACAGGGGCTACGGAAGATGCCGTAGTGGTGGGCTCTGAATGTAAATTTAAATTGAATTTAAAGGTATTTGACTGCTTTTGTGTTCTGTCACCAGTAGCATGTGACCACAGCGGTCGGAAATCGAGCCCGTAGAATCTTGTTGAGCAACAGAACGCTGAATTGAGCCAGCGGGGGGGGGGGGGGGGAGGGGGGGGGGGGCGGTGGTGCGTGTTCAGTTCACGAGACTCACTGCAAACTTTTGTTATTGGATACAATTTAAACTTTTCGCTTTCCACATTTCATGAGCATATGTCAACCGATTGCATCTCATCCCACATGCATATCAGAAGAGAATAATATAGCACGTCACGTCCCAAAGTAAATGTTCGTGAATGTGAAATTCATATATAGGCCCCGACTAAGCGGCCGCTGGGGGTCTGAGCCTACCCAACTCCTGAGAAAACTCCTTCCTGACGGTGCCGACGACGCTGTTTGCTGAAAGTCTTTACTGGCAGTTTCACCTCCTGACATACACCTCCGAGTGTCCGGCGTCAGTTAGTGACGTCAGGCCGACGTCATTCTTCCAGGGGCACCGAAATTTATTGTTCTTAGCGATGCTGAGGAAGCGTTGACTTCGTGCTTTGGTGCGGTTTAGGTGGAAGGGAGATTTCCCATATCACGGACCACGTCACTTTGATGCTCAAGGCGGAAACCTAAACTATACTGCGGCAGGAGGAGCCATCATCACTCGGCGTACGTGGTGGTATCCCTCCCTATGGTACTGGCCAAATGCTGCAACCCAACTGTTTAGCTTTGACGAACTCATGAGGGCTGGCCTATTCATTCAGCATTTGCAGACGATGGGCATTTTCCGGAATGGGTCGCACATGCTCCTTGCGTGTAGATTCTCTGCCTGTAGCTGGTGTCCGGTTCATAGTTTGGCATGCGTGCCAATTTTATAGTGGAGTCAATGCTGCTTTCCCTAAGCGACGCAAGAATGGACAAGTTTTCGACTGGCCTCTTTCCCTTTTACTTCTGTCGCCCTGATGGAGCCACTTCCTGGGACTGGACGCTTTATTAATATCATTGTACTTAAATAAACGCTTCAACAACTTAGTAATTACGTGTTTTAGCTGTCAGCAGAAAGTACGCATTCCTTAGTAAGCCGCCTATATATATTTACAGCATAGCTTTGGAAGGCACTGAACGCTTTGACCCAAGTGAAGCTTTATAAGTTTCTTCGGCTTCTTTGGTTACCAGCACTGTGATTTTAACTCCACACACGCCTCTGCCTTCTTACCTTAACCAGAGTCACTTTATATTTTTCAAGGACTATGCCTTAACATTGTTGGAAACCTGGAGGCTGTCACCACCACACAATCAAGTGGTGTCTTGTGGGATTGTGGTCTCCCCGTCACAGTGGTCGCGACATGATGGTTTCGACATACTCGCATGAAGTGAAATATTTTATTCTGTATCTTATCCATACAGCTAAAGGATCCGTCATTGCAAAGTCATATTTATGCGGAAGAAGAGCATTGAACACTTATCCAGCTATTCAAATTCACTAGAACTAGAGCTCGTAAAGTCGTCCAAGCTATTGGGAAATCGTTGAACATACAGCACTGAGAAGAGTTGCTGAGATTCCACCTTTTTCTTGCGCATGGAAATATCAAGGTGCAATGGAGCCCCTTTGCAGGCGTGTGTGTCAAGTGTGGTGTATGTATGAAAGGTGTTTTAGAAAATGCGTTCGAAATACCCTAACTATAGGGAATCTGAGACAATTATGCGATTCTCTCAAGATTTATCTTACCAACATCTACATATGTTTGAACGTCACTCCAGTTTATAATTAGACAAGTAATTATAAAACTAATGTCGCAGTTTCGCCCGAAAGTCGAAACATCGATTGCGATAGCAAATTAGTAAACATCTATAGGAAGTAAGGATAGTAGTTTTATCGGCCGTATAGACTTGTAAACATTCGCTTACTAACTAAATTAACAAGCATGGTGTCACGCGCGCACAACCAATCATGAACACATCTGACTCGATGACTGCGGAAACTCGCTGTCAAAACGCTGGAGTGAGGAAGCGCGGTAGCAGCAGGGAGCGAATTGACCTTCATACTGCCTCTCGCTTCAACACGAACTAAGCGGCGAAAAACACCGGGCACACGAAGCTATCAGCCTTCAGTACAAATCGCAGATCTCTAACAAAATATAGGCAGCGCGCGGCCGTGCCATACGCAGCTTCCGCCGCAGCAGAACGCCCCCCCCCCCACCCGTTCCCCCTCTTTACCCTGTGTCTTGAGCGCCACGGAAGACGGCGCACTTCCTCCCGCTTTCCTCCCATGCGCGCGCGAGATTGAGCCGCCATAATCGGCTCACCCTCGCACGCTTTCACTCGCACATACAGCATATGGTACGCGGAGACGATGTTATCGCCATTGGACTTTATGCGGAATATCACCGCGACGACGACGGCAGAATCGCACCTGGAGTGCCCATATAATACTAAATCACATTTTACTGCAGCGCGGAAGATCGCGTCTTCATAAAGACGCTTAGTGATGCTCGCGAGACTGTGAGACGAAAGTAATTACATTATTCATGACCGTCAGCGGGAGGCGTGACACTTGCGCCTTTCGACAAATTGAACAGATATTATCAAACCAGCCTAAATTAGCAGCGTAAGCATTTTGCAAGTTCAGAAGAGTGGTTATGAACTTTTTGGACGACAGGAATGCAGGTATATCGCATTGGGATTTATCGTATGACTCTACGGGTTCAAAAGTCAGCCTACTAACACTTGTTTGTCTAAATGCTACCTCGAGTCAGCTTAAAGCGTATGCCAGTGTGTGAAACGCAATCTCTGGGAAATCCCTTAATGAACTCCTCTTCCCCCTTTTAAAGAAATATCGAATGAGTTTTTGAATGGACGGTACCCCATACTCTACCCCACAAAGCTGTACCCAACATTGGACCACGCAGTTTCGATATTTTCGGTATTTCCTAACGTCGGAAGTCATGGCGATTCAGCTCACGGAGAACGCGATTCAACAGGTGACGTCAACCAAACAAGAACATCCATCAAGGAGTTGGGACACTCCTAGATTCCTGGTGTCGTGCGCCGCGCCTCTCGACACAGGCGAAACCGAACAGGTGGGGGTGGCTTGAATTCTGCTGTTGATATAGGATAATCTCGCCGTTTGAAGATAGGACACAGTCGGCTAAAAGCCTCTGCAAATTATAGACATCTTGCCAACGGGCCATTGCCGGCAGGCAACCCTTGCCACTTCATTGGATTAATGTAAATGAGAAACTTCAAGCCGATAGATTCACTTCGACCTTCACAATCGAAGCGATTTTCTTTAATAAGTAAGCCAGTCAACAAATACTTTATAGACAACATTTCTCGGAGTTTGTCAATAAAAAAAAACCACAATTATCTAGTTTTCAGCCTCCAACTAAAAAGTATACCACATTCAGCTCGGATATGTCAACCACTTTGCCGCTTTTCGAAAATTCAACGGATTAATGAAATTCGCTTAAAAAGTTCAACCAGAGTTACGAAACATGTCACGAGTACCTATTATTAAACTGTCATCAACCGAATGAGAGTACCCACAAGAGGGAACTGATCGTGTTGCTTCGGATTAGGACAAATTTAGAAGGAACGGACCAGGGAGCCATGTAGTGGTTTAAGAATCTTTCCAGATCGAGCATGAGGATCGCGCCAGTTGAGTGTCAGCAAAACTTAGTGATGATTTGTATAGAGAGGCAAGGGAAGAGAGAGGGCCTAGTGAGATTTGGAGCCACGCCAGCAGCGTGGAGAAGCAGCGACTGGATCCGTGCAAATCCCAAGACTTGAAAGATTGCCTATCTGTTCTGCGAGCAAATGCGTAACTTAGCCAAGTTTTCGTCTTAGCTTCTTATTTCTTTCCTTTTGCTCCATAGTCCTGTGTTCCCCAATCGCAGTTCCTCAATAATCGGCGCATGAGCCAATCTGCTGTGCTGCGGCTCGCGTGGTATAATGCTTGCCCAACAAAGGCGCATGCACCTATAGAAAAACGACAATAGAAAGGCCAAAAAGGTATTGAAGGAATGGCATGCCACCACCGCGGCGAACGCAAATGACAGCGGCATGAAAACCAGCGGTGCAACGAGAGCCCATGAATAGCACGCGCACTGCCTCCCGTTGCGGCAAAAAACGGCAGACTTCCATTGGGACAAAAAAAGAAAAGAAAAGAAAAAATTTGCTATCGGCCCGAGCTGCTGCCTAAGACTGGCGCGTTCACTGGCTTCCAGAGGAGGCGGACGCAGCCAAGAAGAAAATGTCACCGGAGGGTGAGAGAGAGAGAGAGAGAGAGAGCGAGCTTGTGAGCCAACCACACCGACGGTAGCGTCGGAATGCGATAAGGGAACACAGAAATGTGGCTGCGTCGGCTGTGGATGGTAGAGCCGAAGTGACATACTGAGCGGCTGGTTGCGCAAATTTTCGGCACGGCGTCTCCATATCGCTGTATGGGCTCAGTGAGCGTGCGTTGGATAGTTGCGTCGATTGGTGAACGATGGAAGCAGCGAGACGGAATACGCAAGAAGGAGCCGACACCAAGACGTATTCGTTTTATATTCGTCGGGAACGCTGCTTCTGACCATTTGACTTCTGTGAGGTACTTTTCCTAGGTTTTGCGCTAATGCGTTAACTGTTCCCTTAACAGCGGGCTTCAACATAGGCACATTTTCTACCATGGCGAATTAAATTTGCATTAACTTACGCAACACCCCACCTGTTTGATTACTTGCTTGCTTACTTGATTGATTAATTGGTTGATTGCTTACTAGATTGATGGATTGATTGCTTAATTATTGATTGATTGATTGATTGATTGATTGATTGATTGATTGATTGATTGATTGCTTGATTGATTGATTACTTGCTTAATTATTGATTGATTGAGTGATTGATTAAAAGATATGAGACACCAACAAAGTGGGTAATTTGCACGGACTCTTTATCGGCTTTAGCATGTCTTGAAAATATTGGTGACAGCCAACCACACGCACGAATAACATACGCAGCACTGAACAGTTTAACTTAGGCTAATGAAAGGAAACATGAAGTGATATTACAGTGGGTCCCGGGCCATGCTGGGTATAGCAGGCAACGAACTAGCGGACTCATTGGCAAAAGCGGCCCATAAAGATGCAGAAATTCAACTCATCCCTTTATCACCAAGAGAGAGAGAGAGAGAATAAAGAGAAAAGGCAAGGAGGTTAACCAGATATGAGTCTCCGGTTTGCTACCCTACACTGGGGATGGGGGATAGGGGTTAGAAAGATGACAGAGAGGAAAACGCTAAAAAAAAGGAAAAAAAAAAGAATACGCACACATGGAGACACACACACAAAAGGCGTTCCAGTTAAAGTCGTTCACACAGGCCGGTAGATCGCAAAAGAGAGAGAGATAGCATAGAGAGGAAAGGTAGGGAGGTCAACCAGACGAGCGTCTGGTTTGCTACCCTACACTGGGGGAAGGGAAAGGGGGAACAGAAAGAAAGAAAGCGGGATAGAGCAAAAGCGCAATAGCGCTTGCACGGCCTTCTTCTGTGACGGTAGGTCCTTTCGATGTTGTAGAATTCTTTTTTTGGATAGCGGTTGGTCGTCCAGTTGGTCAAGTTCGTAGCGAAGGCATGCCCTCAGTGGACTGTACTGCGGGCAGGTGCACAAAATATGGCCAATTGATTCTTCATGGCCGCAGTGGTCACAGGTTGGGCTGTCGGTCATCCCTATGCGGAATGCATAGGCTTTGGTAAAGGCAACGCCCAACCAAAGTCTATATAAAAGCGTGGCGTCTACACGGCGAAGCTGTGATGGCGCTCGAAGACTTAGTGTGGGATCAAGTGAATACAGTCGCGTATTTCTTAAATGTGGCTCATTCCATTGCGACGCGGTGCACTGCCGAGCAAGTAGGCGGAGCTTCCGTGCTGCGTCAGTTCTAGAAAGAGGAATTTGCACGTGGCGCTCCTCAGTATGGGCTGAGCGGGCAGCGTGATCCGCCCGTTCATTGCCGATAATCCCGCAATGACTTGGAAGCCACTGAAAGGTTATTTCATGGCCTACATCACTTATATGTTGTAACGTCTCTATAATATCGAATATTAGGTGTTCGTGCGGTCCGCGTCGTAACCGTGAAAGTAGAGACTGCAGTGCCGCCTTCGAATCGCAGAATATTGTCCACTTGTGTGGTGGTTCATCACCAATTTGATGAAGGGCAGTAAAGAGCGCTGCGAGCTCTGCTGCTGTCGATGTTGTCGCGTGGGTCGTCTTAAATTTGATTGTTGTAGCTTTCGCTGGCATGACGATTGCCGCCGCGGAGCTGCTTGGAAGGACAGATCCATCAGTGTAAATATGCGTAGAGTCACGGTAGTTCTCGTACAAATATACTAGCGTGAGCTGTCTAATGGCTGGCGATGATAGATCAGCTTTTTTCGAGATACCATGTATTGTGAGGTTGATTTTTGGCTGAGCGAGGCACCATGGAAGAATCGAAGGTCTCGCAGCCGGAGTGAAACAAGCTGGCAATGATTCATCATATGCGGTTATCGTTTGGCTGAAAGATGTGTGTGGTCTGTCCGCTGTTAGGGAGGCCAAGTGGTGACGAGGCGTCCTGGCCAGATGCCTTATAAGGGTTCTGAGTACTTCAATTTCAATGTGGGTCCTGACAAGGTGGTCTCCAGCGATTGCTATCGTAGCCACTGTTGAAGCACTCTGAGGCAGGCCTAGACAGACCCGGAGCACTTGACCCTGAAGACTTTGTATTGTGCGTAGATTTGTTTTACCTGTGTTTTTTATTGCTGGCAAGCTGTATCGCAGAAATCCTAGAAAAAGCACCCTGTACAGTTGCAACATGGCACTTGGCGACATTCCCCAGGTCTTGCCAGCGAAAAACTTGAACAGGTGACAGATGCCTGTCAACCGTTTTTTCACGTATGATACGTGTAAGCTCCATGACAAGTCCCTGTCGATTATGACACCTAGAAACTTGTACGATCGGAGCCGCCGTATTATTTGGCCATTTATCATTACACTGTAGTTTGCCATGGGTTTGCGCGTAAATGGCACTAGTGCGCATTTCTCGGAGGAAATTTCCAGGCCTCGATTACGGAGGTAGATAACAGTTTGTGTGGCGGCTCTCTGAATTCTTGCTCGCAATTGTAGGCGTGTTACTGCAGACGTCCATATGCAGATGTCATCTGCGTACATTGATAGCCTGACTGTAGTTGGCACGTGCTCAAGGAGAGCAATCAGTGTTAGATTAAATAACACAGGGCTTAGTACACCGCCCTGGGGGACGCCGAGGTAGCTATAATGTAGACAAGTATGGCCTTCCTCGGTGCTTACAAAAAAGGATCGCATGGATAGATAGCTCCGTATCCATTGAAACATCCGACCACCTACTCCTACCTCTGCGAGAGCAGAGAGGATGGCTTCATGCGTAACGTTGTCATACGCCCCTTTAACGTCGAGGAATAAAGAAGCGCAGAGACGCTTACGGCATTTCTCATGTTGAATGTAGGTGACAAGTCGACGACGTTATCGATCGATGATCGACCTCGACGGAAGCCCGCCATGGCATCTGGGTAGGTGTTGTGGTACTCCAAGCACCACTCCAGGCGTCCTAGGACCATCCTCTCCATTACTTTGCCCACAAAGCTCGCCAAAGGGATCGGGCGATATGATGAGAGTTCCAACGGCGACTTGCCAGGCTTCAGCAGTGGAACAAGGCGACTTGTCTTCCAGGTTGTTGGTAGTGTGCCATCTCTCCAAGATTCATTGTACACCTCAAGGAGAACTCCTCTCGCTCCCCCAGGTGACACAGAGCTCGGTAGGAAATTCCGTCAGGTCCTGGCGCTGATGTGCGGCTACACAAAGCTAATGCTCCCTTAAGTTCGTGGATTGAGAATGGTAGATCCATCCGGTGATCACGTGGTGGCGGACAGCTACTCGAAGGCGATGGAATGTTGGTAGCTGTGATTTGGCCAGATAATCTGGCGCAGAAATCCTCTGCCACGTCAATCTCCGATCTCTTTTGAGAGAGGGCAAGCGCCTTGAATGGGAATCGCTGTACGGGGAGTGTCCGGAGAACACGCACCGTTCTCCATAGTTGCGATAAAGGCTTGCGTGGATCTAGCGACTCAAAGAAGGCAGTCCAACGTTGCGATTCGAGCTTGTCTAACCGGCGCTGTATATTCTTTTGCGTGCGCCTGGCGGTCCGTAAATCGTCCATTGTCTTCGTACGTCGGTATCTTCGTTCAGCACGTCGTCGGATTGCTCGAAGTCGTTCTAGTTTCACATCAATTTCATTCAGTTTCGAAGAGCATGTGAGAGTACGCATAGTGTCTTGCACCGCGCTCTTGATTGCCTCTTCCAAGTCGAAAGATGGATTGGCGTCGCAGTGTTCTTCCATAATAGACTGAAATTTAGGCCAGTCCACTCTTTGGATCGTATCCCGTATTTTGGAAGGGGACAATCCTCTGATCTTGATGTACGTGGGGATATGGTCGCTTCCATGCGTCTCTATGTCCGCAAACCACCCTGCACGTCTGACGAGGCTTCGTGAGACGAAAGCCAAGTCAAGACAGCTGCTGTACGTGGAGCCACGTAAGAAGGTAGGACTTCCATCATTCAGCAGCCAAAGTTCATTACTGGAGGCGAAAGATACCAGATCTCTGCCTCTTGCGTTGATCATCGGACTTCCCCAGAGTGTATGATGGGCGTTGAAATCTCCAATGATAACCCAGGGATTGGAAGTTGAGGAAAGGATGTCTTGTAGTCTTTTGTAATCAAATCGACTTGACGGAGATAGGTAGGCGCCCACAAAAGTAAAGGCCAAATTCTTTTTCTTTACGTTTAGGCATATATATTGATATATTGAAAGACTGAATTGAATTGAATTGAATTGATTATTGTCATTAGGTGGTACAGGCTGATGAGTGTAGGTGAGTTCACGGCGAATAAACACCAGAACCTTACTGTTTTCGTAAACAGTTGACGACATAAATGATTCACATCCAGAAAGCCTGATTGTGTTCGATAAGTTCGGCTCGCAAATGACGATAATGGGAAACATATTGGCGTACACGAAGCGACGGAAATCCGAAAGGCGCGCTCTGAGTCCGCGCGCATACCACTGAAAAATAGCTGCTTGTCGGACCTCTTCCCTAAAAGACCGTGGCAATCACCAATGGACACAAAACGGATATTGAGAGTACTAAAGAAAGACTTGTGTTTGTCAACATGGTTTAATGAAAACACTAAGGAATTAATCCTTTACGAAGTACAACCAGAAACACTCAGCTATTCAAGTGATATTGTTTCGAGTGAAGAGTAGTTTCCACAAATAGACTCGTAGCTGATAGACCCGTCAGGTCTGTTCAGGTTCTCAAATAGAACCAACTTGCATAAGAGAAGTAACAGCATGCGAGAAAGTATAACGTAGTAAAGGGCGTATTATTTTGAGAAGAAAGAAAATCGAAAAAAAACATTGAGCCAATCGATAAACCAAAATACGGAAAGAGAAAAATTTTATTCGAAGATGCTATTATCGCAGTAACAGACACTAAAACTGATTTTATGACAAAACACAAGTTGTAAACATTTTGAAGGGAAATGTGTGCGTGTGCGTGCGTGTGTGCTGCAAAATGGAGAGTAGCGATATAGAATACAAGACGAAGGTAAAATATTTACATTTTTAATCTTACCGTTTGTTATGGCCCTGGCATATATCTTGGTCTGTTCAATGTCAGAGCATTAACCTGATCGGTAAATGCAAAAAATAAAGACCTTTTATTCGGTACAGATAGAGCAAAAAATTATAGCTCACGTACTCCGCCACACGCCAGCTGGTTTGAATGGCACACAAAAACGTCGAGCACTCGCACGCACGCACGCACCCTCCTACAAACCAGCCAACAGGAAAAAATATATCGCAGAGATAGTTGAAAGCAAAGCGTGCATCGTAGATATCAGCAAGCAGCTAGAAAACGACAAAGCCATTTTGACATTGGGCAGGCGATAGCTGAGAGAAAGGCGGAGAAAAAAAAAAAAGGCTTGCAAAAATAGGAATCGGCACATTTTCATAGCTTGCCAGAGAATGTGAATCTAAGAACAGTTGTCACACAAGTGCATCGAACAAGATACGCTGCGCAGAGACGTTCAGAACCCTTGTCGAGTGAGCAATGAATTCCGGTGCGCTAGGAAACCGTCCTATCCAGCGTTGGGAGATAATGCAGATTCAAAATCAATAACACATCTGACTCCCAGAGTCGTATGAAGGCGCTACTACATGTTACGGAAAGCGGATTTGAAAAAAAGAATAGGATATAACTGTAGCGAAAAAAAGAATAGAAAGAAAGAAAGAAAGAAAAGAAAACGAGCGGTGTTACAGACAGTGGCGATGTCATCGTTCCGTTTTGCCCACCGAACCACAAAGAATCACGGCGGAGAGGGGCAGATTTGATTTTTCGTTTTGTTTGGTTTTCGCTTCCAGACTGCTACAGACCGTCGGCATGAATTTATGAATGCGACCGGCAGCAGATGGCGTCCGTAAGATTCTTCCGTTACAGAGCTGGCACAAGGTGCCACGCGGGCAGCTGAGCGGGCAGGAGCCGAGGGGCGGTTAGAGCAGCAAATCCCACGGATGGAGGGAAACGCTTCGTGCCTGTCGCGAACAAGTATTGCGCGCGCGCCGGGACCTCCCCTCTGAAATATGGGTGCCGGCACGAAGCAAAGAGTATCGCGCGCTGCCCGGTCGCGTAGCTCCTCTCCGCTGCGGTGTGACGCCTGCACGAGTGTATAGACTGGCCGCTGCGTCACGGGTTTCCATTTTTCATAGCTGCATTCTTATTTTTCCTTCGGGCGATCATACATGCAGGCGCGCCTGCGTATGGGACTCAAGCGTGTAGTTGAGGCAATCGCAAGCGGCCGAGATTCGAGTAACACATGTCATTGTTTGACTTGCGTCGTTTTCGACCGTTATTATTACTTTTTTTCTTTCGCTATTATAGCGTTTGATAGGCCTCTATCTTCTGTTTTTTATGCTGGGGTTGAGGGAGGGGCGTCTCAAGTTTCAAATAAAGAGGGGTTCCTGTTTCAATACGATCGCTGCCGACTGGCTGAGCCGAAAGAAATTGCAGTCCTGAGCATCACGATGCGAGCTACAGCGCGATTTCAGAAGCTAAAGATAACTTTCATATAGCGCTTTAAGCATTCCTGAAAGTTCTACGCCCCGAATGACGAATGCGCACTTCCTCAGCTTTCCACTATTCGCAAGGTATTCTGTAACGCAATTGCTTTATGTCAGCGCGGGAAAATCCCCGCCGGAAGCGCGGAAAATGGCGGTGCAGCTTTCAGCTCGGGGTTATTTGCTTGCGTGATATAATAGCACGCGCAGAACCACTGCGTGTATTCCGTTGACGCTGCACGCTTTCGTACTGACTGGGGCAGGCTATGCTCTAAGCTGAACTCCTGCGATCAAGAGACTAAGATGACGGAAGCCTACACGTCGTCATGCCAAGAGCGAGAGGAATTCGTGAGGTGAGCAAATGAGTTGTGTTTAGTGGCCATTTGTCAGTGTACGCATCTTTGTCTAATAAAGGATACTTGCAGGCGACAAAATATAGCGTCCAACACCACCAGTTAACCGCGAGATCAAGAGGCTTTCTAAATTAGTGATGTTTCTCTTCGTTAGACATGAGATCCTAATTGTAAACCCTTTGTGGCCACGTATGTCCAAGTATGCCCACAAATTTCTTGCATACTTAAACAGCTCCTTCGTTGACATTTCACGGGAGTCAGCGCTTGTACAGGCCACACTCTGGACGTCTGCACGCGAGAGCTTTTAGAATTTACCAAATATTTGTGTAAAGCGCGGGTTTGTTAGCTCGCACGTTTTGCACAAAGATGCCATTTTATTCCCATTTTTTAACAATAACAACATTTGAAAGAACATCTCCCTCCAAAAATAATATGAGTGCTATGCTATACTACATTTGCGCTTCCAGTTTGCAATGCACCAAGAAGATATAAAGACATACGGAAACCGTTAATTGATTGCCGATTGCATAACAAGATATAAAGAAAGCGTCAAGCACCTGCGATGGATGTTCGGAAGTAGATATACCTAAGTGCAATGCGAGAAGACAATTCCGCTTGCATGCAGGAAATAACGCTTTGTATTCAACCGTAGAGACGGACAAAACGAACAAACGGAATAGCAAACTGATGTTATCGCACGTTGATAACTCCTAACCTAAATTTTAGTTCACGCATTCTCCAAAGAATATTACGCGTGAACTAAGGCTGCACAGGATAATGCAAATCCCTCAGAGTGAGCATGTGTCACTGATACAGGGGAGTACTACACGATAGATAAGTCACCACCTGCGTACAGGGCGACGGCTGGCGATAGGCTGAGATGCAGTGCTGACCAAGCGGCAATGAAAGCTCACCGAGTGTCTCCTGGACAGCCCACGTGAATGGCAGGTGTCAGACACACCAGTCCCAACGAAGGTACCGGCGAGAAAGGCATGTTTCTATGGAGCCAATGGTTCGATAATGAGGCTTAAATTCGTCAGCGCCCCGACAAAAAAAAAAAGAGAAAGAGAAAAAAAAAAGAAAAAAAATCAGCATCGACACGCTAGCTTCGGGGACATCACTGTAGGCCACTTCAAGTATCCATGTTCCTGTGATCCTTTCCCTTTTTTGACATGTTGCAGGCACGTACAACATGGTGCAGGGCGCTAAGGCTAAATGCACATTGACCCTGTCAATTTTAGTAATAGAAGGTCGTGTTTCCGAAGGAGGGTTTCCTTGAATCAGTTGGAGTCACGATTATTGTGTGTGTGCGATTATTGTCTCCGCATGCGCACTGTCGCCCGCCTGCGGAGAAGCTCGAGCACCGTACGTCTTGCCAGGCATGTTCGTTTCAGTCGCACGTTCGGCATGAGTAGCGTTCGTAGGCGTTGCTAGAGCGTTGCTAGGTGTTGCACGACGCCGGCGGTTCCAGCGTTGTTGGAGCCTATCAAGTTCTGCGCTATAATGTAGTACTTTTTTTACGTTTATTAAACAAAAGTGGAAGAAAGCGTGCACGCGTCTCTACATCAGCACTTCAATTTAAAAATTATGCGACGATACAACATCTTCTTATTGAATAATGGTGTTCGCGTAAAGCCCTTAAGATATCATCTCGAACCCAGGCATGCGGCAACCATTTCTTACGTCAGGACGGGCGAAGGGAGCTGTCAGAGTACGCTTGCTTCCTCCATCGGTCCTTTGCTGTAAGGAGGCCTCACGTAAGGTTAGGAAGCGGTCGAAGGAAAGAAACATTTCATTGTTTGGGCCATAGTTTCGTTCTCTGCGCGCGCGACTGAACGATATAGGAACAAGCAGACGAAACGGAAGTACGTCTGTCTTGCTACGGTACCAAGTAAAACAAGAACACACAGACATTCGGTTTTTATGTTTTATTATTTTTGTAAAGTTTAATTCGTCTGTTGAAGGACCAGATTAAACAAAGATGTGATGTTGCCTTGAATATTTCTCGAAGTCACGTGTCACTGCGAGTGACGTCACAGCACTGCCATGTACGTACGTGCACTTCTGCGATTGACGTCAACTCTCCGGCTGGAAGCGCGGCACCCGCGAAGAGAAGGGCAAACGGCGTTTGGTTTGAAATTTAAGTTCTTTCTGCGGCGCGTAGGGATCCAATACTTAGCAGACACGATCGTTGGCGCGCATCGTGTGCAATGCGCTTTCCAGCTCAATATGGCGAGGCCTGGTGAGGGGCCCTTTAAAGGCCTAGTAAATACGGAACGGCAATTGTGTGCTGGCGGTGACTTCAGCGCGTATGAAATTGCTGAATTAGAAATTTGCAAATGGAAAAGGCTGGGCGAGAGTCATGGCAAGTGTAAAACAGTCGCAGTTTCGCACGAAATGCGGATAATCGACTGCGATATCAAATTAGCGTACAGCTATACAAAGTAAGGATAGCAGTTTAATCGGCCGTATAAACCTGTAAATATTCGCTTACTAGCTTGACAAGCATGGTGTCACGCGCGCACAAGCAAACATAAACACATCTCACTCGATGACCGCGGACACTTGCTGTCAAAACGTGGCGTCAGTACGAGCGGCAGCAGCAGCGAGCGCAATGACGTTCGTACTGCTTCTCGCTTCAACGCAAACTAATGCCATCTTCGGCTGGTCGCCTCTGAGCGCTCTGGAGCGCTCTCGCGAGCGGCGTTGTCTTCGGCTGGTTGAAAGAGGGCGCGCGCCCTGCGTTCGGCTGGTTCTTCTCGATTGCTCTCCTCCATCTTCGAGCGCTCTGAGGCGCTCCGAGCCCTGTCGTCGGAGCAGTCGTCGAGATTGAAACGTCATCGCAGCGCCGCGTCACTGCTGTTGGCGACGGCCCACCGTAACCTAGGCAACCTAGGCCACTGCATGCTGGCGTCTCGACGAACGCTCGCGCCGCCGGCGCGTCCGCCGGTTTTCTCGGCAGCGCCGGGAGCTTTTGATAGGCGAAACATTGGACGTTGGCAGTAGTCACGTGGTTTCACATCTGCCATTTCCTCCTCCGAGAGCGAGTCACACGTTCGGCTTGCGCGCTTGTCCTCTACCTCTGAGCTCGGGGAACGCCGGATCTGCCCAACTCTGCTTCGGGGGATGGAGGCGACCAGTCGAAGATACCATAAGCGTCGAGCCCACAGCGCACACGAAGCTACCGGCCATCGGCGTATCTAGACTCTGTACCCCTCGCAGGTTGGTTTGAATAATGGCCTGCACGGGCGCGCTCAGTCGCGCCATACGTACACCGCCGCCGCCGAAACAGTAGAATAGCCGACGCGAGCTAGTTATGCCTTCGAACAATTGTTGGACGTCTCCAGCCCAGCGTGATAAGAAGAAAGGAAAGCTATCACGTCATTGGCTAAACGCAGTTATACTGTCATAAAGCCCTCGACAAAGGTACGACGTAATCATATACTATAAATGAGCTACTATAATGAGCTAATATACTATGAGCGCCTAAATTATGACCCTACTGTGTATTTAAAGCTATTGTTGAATATACTGTAAGTGGTCTAGTAAATGCTAAGCATTTAAGCGATAATTATGTAGGTCACCCGCCATTATACCATCGGCTATTTATATTACGCGTCGTCGGTTTATAATTGACTCATGGAAGAAGAACTCATGGAAGAATGAATTATTTCAGTGACTCACAAGTAGCACTTCCTTCTATTAGCAACCTAAATGCACTATGTACGAAGAAACCTCTAATTTACGAAAGGCTAAAAGAAATCACTTGGGAAATTAGGTGTATCACACGGTTCTCTTTCAGTGGATACCGGGATACACGTTTTAACGTACGTTGTAACATACCTTGTTTTTATTTTGTCTATTCTTCATATAGATATTTTCTTATATTTTACTTAGCTTGGGACTCTTTGCTGTCTTTTTATATTGTATTTTGTGTGTTCCTATATTTTCTGACGATCGGTATGCTCTTTGTTGCTCCTTCTGAGCTATCGCGGCTCCCTGCCTCCCACTTTCATTTTGCTTGCTTCTTTCTAGCTTTTTCCTTCATATATGCGCCATGATGATGATGATGATGACGGTTATTTTTATGCGTCCCCTTTGCAACGAGGAGGGGGTGGGGGGTCTCACATATGGTGACCTAGCCTGCTTTATTTAATCAGGTATGCTATACATGTTTTTTATCTTGATGGAGTTGACGATATTCCCTTGTTCGAGCACTCATTTATGTCCTCTATGTCCAGTGCATTGCCATGTTTTTCCACTGTTGTATGTATTATATTTTTTCAATTATGTCAAGTAATTAGTTTAAATTTACTTCTCTTGTTTGTATTCTAATTATCCACTCCCGCATGGTCCCGAGAAGGGCCTGCAGTATGTGTAAATGAAAAAAAATCTTGCGATTTTGTATAAGTCTATTTAATATTTTTCTTTTTCCCTCAAAATCTACCCATTATCGCTAGCTATGACTCTAAGAGATCCGGACTTATCAATTTCATCTCTGCTTATTTTCCACCAATACTCTAAACGTCTATTGCTTATCTCGACTGCTGGCCGGTTCCACTTTAAACCCAAGCGCTTCTGGAAGGTGTACGTTACCTACAGTTCTCACTGGGTGAATTGCTTCGAATGCCATTAGGATGTGCAGATTGGTCTCCGAATTTTCGCTGCAGCCTACGCATGCCTCATCTAGTTCCGAACATTTGCTCCGGTATGTTTTTGTCATTAGGCAACTGGCTCGAGCCTCAAAAAGCAAGGCACTGCCCTTTCTGTTATCGTACAAATTTTTCCTTCTAATTTCTTTCTTGTCTTCTAAATCTCCGTGGTCCTTTTTGTTTCCATTTCTTTTTTTTTCATCCAATTAACTGTCTCTCTTTCTCTCACTTTCTTTCTGATGACACCTGGTTGTCTATATACAGTTTTATTTGCCCTTTACTTGGTTGTCAACTTTCTTGACCTCTTCCTCCATTTTGTGTCCACGCTTTTCGGGTACAGATACTTGTGCACTTTAGCTGCTGATTCATTTTCATCAATGTTCCTGAGTCTTTCCTCAAAACTAGTTTTGCTCTGTGCTTCTCTGGCTTCAAAACAGGCCCAACTCTGCACCCTACAGTGCCTCACTTGTGGTTTTACCGTGGGCTCCCAAAGCCAACCGGCCTACCGATCTTTGGTAAATTTCCAACCCCAACAAGATATCCGATTTTAAGCATACAGTGGCATTTGCAAGCGTTAGCGCTGGCACCACTGCTCCTTTCCGAATTCAACGCACTACCTCATCCTTATTGTGACCCCACAGTGCTATGTGTTTCGAAATTGCTGTATTCCGTTTCCCCTTTTATTTTCAGATTCTCTTGGTGAGGGTGCTTGACAACGTCTTTCCTTCGTTGATGTATACTAGGAGGTATTTATATTGCTTGACTATTGGCATGACTTGCTGTTCAATTGACACCGCTTACTTACTCCTCTCTTCAATTAAAGGTTATAATTGCCGATTTCTCTGTGCTAAACTTCAGGCCTGGATATGTCGCTGCGTTGCCACAGATATTCACAAGTGTCTCTAAATCTCTTTTATTTTCCGCTAGCTGCACTATGCCGTCCGCATGCATCAGTCCAGGGAGCTTCTGTTGCACCATTTGTCCATTACGCATCTATGATAAATCAAACCCCAATTCACTGTTTTCAGTCGCCGTTCTATGTATTTAACATGAAGCGTGAACAACAATGGAGACTGAGGTCATCCTTGCTTGAGTCCTTGGTGAATTCCCACCACTTCATTACCCTTTAGACCTTCTCATACAGCTTGTACTCGGTTGTCTCTATATATCTCCCTCAGCAGCTCGAAGAAATCGTCCTCGATGCCTTCGTGCTTAAGTATATTCCATACCAATTCGCTGTCTACGTTGTCATAGGCTCCTTTAATATCTGGAAACGCTACCAATAACGGTCTATTCTGAGCTACCGAAACCTCTGTGCACTGAGTTAGTACGAACATATTATCCTCAGAGCGTATGCCTGGCCTGAACCCATTCTGCAGTTCCCCCAGTATATCATTCTTTTCCACCCACTTCCACAGTTCTAATTTTATGGCTTGCATTACGAGTCTATAATAACCGACGTTACTTTAACTGTCCTGTACGGGCTCGTCTTATCCGTATCACTTTTGCCGTTGTAGATGCGGTTCATCTTGCTCTCACGCCATCAAACCGGAATTTTCTTCATTATAATCACTTGCTCTATGGCATTAGTCAGCAGTGCCTTGCTCTTTGCACCGAGGTTTTTGATTAGCTGTATTGAGATTTCATCGGGTACTGCTGCCGTGTTGTTAGCGACATTTTCTTCTGATTCTCTTCCCGAAAAAAGCTTTCACTCCTAAATTTTGATCTCCAAGGCTTCTCTGTTAGTGCTGGATCTGCTTGAGCCTGAACGACGCTTTCTTTCGTGCCGAAGTTATCCTTAATAACGTCAGTGATGTACCGCAGCGCATCGTCTCCTTTGTAGATGTTACCGTCTCTATCCCGTATAGCCGTTTGCGAATTTTTAGTTGGAGCTCCGACTGCTCTTATATAGTTCCGGAATCTTTTTGGTGCGCATTTGTCTCTTTTGCGAATGTTAGGCACCCAGCGTTGACATGCGCGTTTAGTTTTCTCTTGCCGGAGCTCACTCGCCACTCTTTTCTCGGTATTTGTTCCATCCGAGGAGCACTCCGTGTACGGTAGCGCCGCGCAGCGATCAAGGAGAGAAATGCCTCGAGAAGCATGACCGGGCGACAACGCGGTATGGCCAGGTCTCACGTGGCTAGTTTGGGTTGTGCGAACACCTACCGTGCAGGCACAGGCTTGTGTTTACCTCCTTCACGCATACTATGGTCAATAACTACAAGAGTAAGCGCATGTGCTACGTGCCCCAGTGCACAAACACATCTTTATACATCAGGATAATTCTGTTTCTTTCGACCAAAATCCCCAGAGAAAGAATGGGTGGTGAGGCTATGGATAGGCAAGCTTGTGACCCCACCGATGAAGCGGATTATGTGCCATTCCACGAAGTGCAGGCGGGCACTTCTTAAGAAGAATAAAAAAGCGCGAACTAGACAGACAACACAAAAATACACACACGCGCGCACACTGTGTACACTTCATTTAGTTTGTTTTCTTCCTTCTTTCTTTCTCTATTGTGGGCACATCCATTGCACGATTTTCGATATTCATATTTAGCCCATAGAGTTTTGTGGAATGCTTCTCAGCAAGAACGATTGCATTCCCTCGACCCCTCTATGCAACTGCGGCTGTTACCAGGGCTTCTGCGAAATGAAGAAACAATGCTGTGCCGCTTACGCTTGGGCGTCGCATTCACCAATGCATATACGTTTTTGATTGGAATGACTGATAGCGCCGACTGTAATGTCTGTGGTGCCGAAGAAACTATAGAACATCTGCTGTGCTACTGCCCATCTTTTTAAAACGAAAGACATGACCTCTGCACAGCTCTCAATCAGCAAGATAGAACACCGTTCACCTTGAAGAAGATCTTGGGACCATGGTCTCGCATATCGCAGCTACAAAAGGCCACAAAGCTCTGCTGCGATATTTGAAGGCTACTGGATTGAGTCAGCGTCTGTGATCCGGACTGAGTGACCGAACGATATACCCAGTAGACTTTCTCTTCTTCTTTTAATCTTTCCCTCCCCTTTTCCCTTTCCCCAGTGTAGGGTAGCCAACCGGGCTCAGTCCTGGTTAACCTCCCTACCTTTCCTTTATCATTTGCTCTCTCTCTCTCTCTTCTCAGCTTATACATGCTGCCATATGCTCAACGCGTTCTACTTTATGAGGCACATGAAAAGCTGCATTTTTCTAATAACCTTAGAAGAACTCGAAGTAATATGTCCAGAAATTCAAACTTTACTCACGTCGCGCGTGCATTGCAATACATTTGCCCGGAGTGGAAGTGGGCGAAAAATGAAAGATGTGAAACATCGCTTGTTTCGGTAATGAAGATAACTACAAACAACCGATGCATAATGTTTGTAAAGCCTAACATATTTAAGTGTTTTAAAGGACTGCTTAACGCTGCAAAAGACGCCACAAATAGCTGAGAGCTAAAATGGTATCAGTTGTCGCACATCACAGCTTACAGCCTTAATTTTCTCTCTCTTTGAATGACGCAACGTCAGGTTGGGCATAGGCAGAGGAGCCCCTTCGAAATCCTACAATGGCACCATCATGCAGCAAATGCGTTAGAAGGTATTTAATTTGCACCTACTACCATTTTATTAGGTATATTAGCGCAGTTCCGTTTCCGTGTACCTGGTAAGGTCACGTAATAAAGGCGACATGGTGCCGAAAATTTGGCACAACGTTATAGGCCCCGTGCGCTCGCACGGTGGCGCCAGCGCTCCCGAACGTGGCAGTGCCAATGCAGCCATCTCGAGCATACTCGCTGTGTTCCCTTCCCAGCGCGTAACCCATGGTTGTATGCGGCGGTGGTCGCTGTGGCGTCGCGAAATGAGCCCCACTTGCTGTTTTGCCGCTACAAAAGGATACGTAACGTTGGCGAGTACTTCTAATGAAACAGTTTGGTTTGCAGTGCTGACTTATTGTGCGCCGCTGATCATGCATTCTGTGAGAGAACAAATCAGCAGTGCCGTTGGAAATCTTGGGAAAGTGCGTGGCACAAATAAAGAGCGCGGAGCACGACGTGCGCTTGTGCGCGAGCACACTCTGTTCTTGCTACGCATTCCTGTTATCACCGTAACTCATTCATTCATTAATACATCTATTAATAGTGCCGTTGCAGGGTGGAAGGTAAAAAAAATTAATCAGGCAAAAATATGTTACGAGATTGTAGCGATGCTGCTCGGAGTTGTTGCGAAGAGGAGTTCAAAATATACAAGAATAATGACACACGTATACTAAAAGCTACATACATAAGGTGCAGTGCAAAATGCATCGTATACAAGAGAAAGGGACAAGTATGGGCAGCATCATAGGACTGTGGAAAGCATACACGCCGAATAACAACGATATGCAGTCTCAATGTTATACACAAAAAAGCCGTTTCATATTTTCTTCAAATGAGGTAAGCGAAGAACATCTGATTGTAGATTCAGGTAGCATGTTCCATTCTTCGATAACACGAGGGAAGTAACGGAACCAAAAACAGTCATTCCGGGCGGCGAGCGGTGGTATATACATGCTTTGGCCATGTCTGGAATGTTCTTGTGTATTAACTTGAAAATAAACGGCTGTATGGTTTAGCTTGAACTGTTTATGAATTAACTGAAAAATAAATTTTAGACACTCAATCTTCGTCTTAATTACAAACTTTCAAAGTCCGCATTGCTCAATAGGAGAACAATGCCGTCGATATTCATTAAAGATAAAGCTAGCACTAAGTCGGTGTACCTTTCTTTTTTGTTGCAGTTCGATACTGTGTGTAAGAGTCCCATACTATTTTAGAATATTCAATAATTGGCCCGACTAAGGTCTCGTAAGGTAGGCAATTTATACCAGGAGGGCCACCATAACGATTACGCCTGAGACTGTACAATGCCTTAGTAGCCTTAGAGCAGACGTAATCAATATGCAGATTCCATCGCAGATCAGGAGCAAATAATACCCCGAGATATTTGTATGTTCATACACACTTGAGTCTAGTGTCGTAAATCCGGTAGTCTTAATTCAGCGTTTTTTTTTTTTAGATATAGAGATAAACATTGTTTTCGCTGGGTTTAAGATCATTTGCCAAGCTTCACACCAATTCCCACTTTTACAGTGGGAATTTTATATTCAATAATTGGCACGACCTCAGTCGGGCCAATTATTGAATATTCTAAAATAGTATGGGACTCTTACTCTAAGTTAACTTGATCCTGTTGAGCCTAAATTGTGCTGTAAGCAACACAGTCATCGGTCGGTGAAAAACCTAATCGGGACACTGACATGATTCGGAAGATTGTTTATGAATAACAAATCTAAAAGAGGACCCAGTACACTCCCTTGAGGAACTCCAGAATTTCCAGAAACCAACAGAACAAACTGCTACCGAGAAGTATAGATAAGATTTAAACCATGTTGTGAGCAAATTATATTGATAAGTGTTATCAATTTTAAATAATAATTTTACATGGGACACTTTGTCGAATGTTTTCACGAAATCCATAAATACCACGTCAGTTTGACTACACGAATTTATTGCCTTCGAAAGATCATGGACAAATTCAATGAATTGAGTTGACGTTCATAAGCCTTGGCGGAATCCATGCTGATTCGGAAACATTATGCTTATCGAAATAGCTAAACAGATGTTCGTTAATAATATGTACGAGTAACTTTGAGCTTGTGCTGATGAGCGAGATAGGATTGTAATTGGACACATCAGAAGGAGAACCACTTTTGCCGACAGCTGCGATTTTAGCCCGTTTCCATGCGGTTGGAAATGAGTCTTTGCGTAGGGACGACTGGAATATTTTAGTAAGGAAACGGGATGTCCATTCTGCGTATCTGTCAACACAAATTTGTTAGGTAAACCATCACGACCGCGGATATTTCTTATGTTTAAATTAGGCGAAAGATTAAGAACGCCTTATTCAGTAATTTATACTTTTCCAATTGGCTGTCGAAGTGATGAAGTAGGAAAATCTGGCAAAATGCCATTATTATTTGTGAAAGCAGAAGCAAAAAAGGTATTGAGATCATCAACACGTTGTTGAGTAAATTCCTCAGATATTTGGGGGATCTTGCCGGAGGGATATATATATATATACAAATTTATATATATAATGTCTTCAACGCCACATTGCAAAAATTATCCTTGGATTCCTTGATCACTCATTTTAGTTTTTGTATACTTGATGTAATACAGATCTTGTTTTCAGAAGCACAGTTTTTAGAACAAGACTTGTTTTCTTTTTAGTCTTCTTTTTGTATGGTTATCTAAGGATTGGTTTTACGAGTGCATTTCACAATCTTGGGTACATAACTGTCAACACACCTTTCAACAACACTTGAAAAGAAATGCCACGATCTATCAGTGCTACAGTCAGTATTGTGAAGCACCAGAAAATCATCGATGGATTTTCTCAAAGCAGTCCAGAATGGATAGATCATCTGCGGTGGCAAAGTTGAATACGATGCTAAACGTGTGTCTGCTAGAAGTGCCTGGGCACATCGCTAGGTGCGTTGGTACCATATTAACACTGGTTTTGTAGTGCTTGCGTTTTAGGAAGCTACGTTTCAACGCGAGCTTGGCGCGTCCGCCTGAACCGCGCTCGGCGCGCTTTGGCTAGCAAGCGTTGGCCGGGGCTACGGGTACCGCAGCTTGGCGGCCCAGCCTGTGCTTGACGCTGTAGCAGAAAGCAGGCCAGCACGGCTCGACGACGAATCAAGAACAGGCCGCCCGGGCCCGGTCCGAATTTACAAATCTTCTCGTTCGTAAGTGCTCTTCGCCATCGGCTCGGCTGCAATTGGACCGGCTGCAAATTTCTCCTACTAGCCACTCTAGCGTAAGAAGCTTTTGTGAATATGCCTCTGGGCCAGCTTAAAAGCGTGCTCGCGCCGTCAGGTCAGGCTGCCGACGAAGGCAGATGCCACAAACTGAGCTCTGCGCTTTTTTTCTCGGTGCACCTGCATATGTGGCTCGCGTTCCGATACGTAACAGGTTCACTAACAACGGTAAATAGAGGGGAGTGGGGGCGGGGGGGGGGGCGAATAGTCCATTTCTCACATACGAATCGAATACGAATAGAAAGCATCGAATATTGGATAGCGACCACCGACGCAGATATGTATGTACAGCAAGAATATTTATTTCTGCATGCATAATTAGGTATCCCGCCAGTACTGACTAGTCAAGAAAAGAAAAAAGAGGAGCTCGTTAGCGTTACCAATTATCATTTGTCATTAAAAACTGAATAAATAGTATCTCAACATTTTTAGTGCCTGGTTGCAGGAAAGCTTTAAACGAATGACTGGTGCCAGTATGTAATATAGCTTTGCAAACACGTGAATAAATGGTTGCTGAAAAAAAAGTTGGAAGTTGTAGTAACAAAAAAAAAAAAAAAAAAAAACTGGTGACGAACTTGTGTGCCGCAAGGACAACTAGAAGGACGACTTACAGGAAAAACATCTCTGGTCGTAGCGTAAAAGATCAATATGCTACATGTTTTGACTGCCAAAAAAAATGATAAACTACAAGCAATACTCGAAGGTTGTCCTTAATACGCAACTCTACCATAGAGCACTAGACCCATCCAAATCGACGACACAAGCGTGCGCACAAATGGGACCCAGCAATTAAACTCCGTATGCCTCACACGCTCAAAAGAAGCCAAGCACCGGATTCGCCTTGGTGTCGCATTCACTAAGAATTTTAGACATCTCATAGGTTGCAGTGATACTATCCCTAATTGTGAACACTCTCAGATGCCAGAAACACTTGATCAGATATATTGTGTTCGCCCCGCGTACACGCAAGAACGACGGCAACTGGTCTCATCTTTTGCAAACGTCGATAAGAGGCCGCTGACAGACGAGTTTCTTTTGGGTCCTTGGCCTAATCGAAACAACGCACCCTTGATTACAAGTGCCGCTATAGCCTTTCTACATATTGTAGTTACATATTTATAAACCTCAAGCAAATCATTGGTCCAAAGAACGTCCCGCCACCAAGCAATTCTGCGCAGAACCACGCTATTTACTGTAAAGACATCGCAATGCAACTGGACTAGTTTTTTTCACAATAAGCAGATCACTTCTGCAGCTAATTGCAGCATACCATTAAGTCTATGAACTAGACAGCCTTTTTTATTATATTTTCTTTCTTGTCGCAAGAATTGTGTTGCACTCGTATTACTTGCACAACTTTTTGTCGGATGGTTAAACACACGTCTGCCTGCCATATAAATGAAACGCCCTTGAATGGAGCAGCTTCTTCAAACGCTGTTAGTAAAGAGCGGTAAAGAGCCTCCGAAAATGCAATGAAAGCCACAACAAAGAAAATAAATTCCCAGGTGTCCTTAGCTATCGCCTAAGAGATGTGAAGGCGAAAGCCTTTTAAAGCGTACTGTAAATCACCTTAATCTTCTATCATCCGCCTCAATCAACCCTAATCCACCTGCATCCACCTTAACCTACCATACTTCACCTTAATACACCTTAATCCCATCTAATCAATTATTAATTTGCTAACCATTGATCATCTCTTGTAAACGGCTTGACGTGCTTTGGTTCACTTCTGACCTCCCTTGGGTGATTTGATATTTTTTGAATCTCACGACGTGACATTGAAACATATAGATCTAAGGCTTTCGCCTTGAAATCAGGACACGGTGGCAAAACAAGCAACGCGATCGCAGTTCACGTGACACAGTAGAAAAACCATGTCTGTCAATACCCGTTAACACCTAGCCACCTGTAATGTTTTGAGCACGTTTGTGCGAATACCTTTGTTTAAACTTTTCTTTAAGCTCCCGTAAATTACGAACAACAATTCTTAGTTGGCTTCCCCACATTACTACTAAAGGCCAAGAGTAGCACGCCTTACAGGCATATTTTTTTAAATAAAAACAAAAAAAAAAACGCTTTGCAATTAAGTTTAAGCTTCACCACTTTAACACTAAAACAAAGGTGAAGCGGAATTTACAGGGAAGACATTTCGCGAAAAAGGCACATAATGAATATGCGTGATCATTAATTGCTTGCTTTCTTTTTCTTCTTCTAGCTCAGGTGTGTGATCTGCTCGAATTAAAATGTTTCAAACTGAGCCGTTAAGGGGTGTTCCGCAGCGGTTCTCATGCGGCCGCGTTATTTTTTGTTGGTGAAGCAGTTTCCCGCACCGGTTCTGGAGATAGATATGTATTGTAATGGGAATGCCAGAAGAAGTTGTATTCGCCAGAGATCTCTACTCATGCCGCTAAAAATGTGATTGCTGAAACCTGAGCACGAAAACAAAATGGCACAAGAGAGACAACTGGACAGGTGCTCAGCACCTGATGAGCACCTGTGTTGTCTTCTCGTCCCGTCTTGTATTTGTGCTGAAGTTTTACCTATGAAAATATATACACAATTAGTCCAGCAGTCTGTTTTACTAAAGATGTCACACGATGTTTACTGAGTCCTGTTCATTGTCCGCATGACATACTTATCTGCTTTATATATAGCGAAGCTGTTAGTGTTGCTTTAGAAGCACTCAAAAACGCTATGTGGGTTCTTTCACGGTGTCCTGAAAGAACTACATCATTCACCAAGTTTATATTCAGAAGAAATTTGTAGGGCACGTTAGGGCTACATGAAAATTTATAAGTCCTCATTTTCTGCCTGTTTAGAGGCGTTATACGAAACGCTTACAAAGCTTCCCCGCTGCCCTATATTCTATATCTAGAGAAATGAATGAATGAATGAATGAATGAATGAATATTGTTTAGTGGCACAAGGACCAGGTATGGCCACAGAGTGTCATGCCATTGTTAGTGACTTCGCAGTGGAGTGATGAGTTCTATGAAGTTGATGTGACGTGGCTGTAAATGGGCCTAAAATAGTCGCTGTAGAGTGCGTAAAATCTACGTGTAATAAAATAATGGCGATGACTAATGACGCGTACTATGAGCCTTAAAGTGCATTGCGAAAGAATGATATCGATACACAATATATGTCAGATGAAAATAATTGGCTAGAACCATTGAAACACAAGGGCCTGGAGGCACATGCTACACAATACTATTATCGCAGTGGCATCATCTGAAGAGAGGAAGCGCTACGAATGTATGGGGCTAATAACATGTAAGAGAAATAGGAGCGTTTCAATGTTCAGAGAAAATGGGAGCCAAGTTGTGGATGACAATTACAGAGATCTTGAAATGTGTATTTTATTTGCATCCTTTGCATTGCAATAAGTTACTTAGACACGCAAGCGAGAGATCTCCAAGCGTGTTTAATGAAGCGCGTGGAAAGTCTGCCCGAGCTCATGGTCGAAGCTGACGGGCAACAAAAATCACATTTCAATAGAGGACCTCCAATGGGTTATCTGTGTGCAAAATTTCAAGAGCATCGGTTGATTGCAGGTCTTGGAAAAATGTCTTAAACAAGTGCTCGAAGGCGTTATACGGCCGTTAAACTCTGTTTCCCTGTCTCCAGAAAGAACTGTGTGTGACGTCGAGTTCATATTTAGCGAAAGTAGGGGCCGTGTTAGCGGCACCGGTGGGGAAAATTTAGCGTTTATGGCTTAATTATGAGTTTGGGAAATAATTACTCAACCCTCGTGTCGCTTTTTTATCCAGCGGCCGTGCTCGTGTTCTCCCTATTTTGATGGGTTAAATACGAGGTTTATAGTGAGAGCTTGTCTAGCGCTTGTCCCCGTATGTTTCCTTCTCCGCGCATATGTTTTAGTTTGTGCTGCTATAAGCTCATGATGCAAAAGCAGCTGGCCCAGTCTTTCACCTTACTTTACAGTAAGCTTTCCCGGTGTCATTGGTGTACTAGAAGAGCGATCTTGTTTATTGTATTTAGTGAAATTAAGGGCATGGCATGCGTGATGTGTAGGCGAATTTTATATTGTGTGAGTTAATTACAACATTTGCAGTACTCTGCGTGTGAAAGCGCTACGGAAAGTTATCAATGTGTTTTGCAAATGGTGCACAATTTAGCCTACTTTGCCGTCAAAACTATAAGAGCCACTGATATAAAGTATAGTGAAAATGGGGAGAAAACGTATGGGGCTATGGGCATACAGCTTTCGTAAAACATTTTGTAACATATATATATTATGCTATTAATGCTGAGAAGTGGGCCTGAATTAAAGCTCTGGCCTGCTACTCAGTATTGGGGAAGAGAGATGGGAGTAAAAAGAGAGAGAGAGGGAGGTAGGTGTTGATGATAAGTGTGAAAATGGTGGTGAGTGAACTTGAACAGCAAAGACTCTTCAAAGTCTCAAATTTAGACCAGTCCCGTGCAAGAATTCGATGAGAGCCTTTATAACATGACGCCGACAAGAATACGGCCAAGGTCCCAATAGGACCATTTCAGACAAAGGTTGATTGGGAAACTTGAGCAAATGTTGCACCAATGACTGCCCTTGAGCAGCATATCGTGGGCAAATGCACAAGAGGTGCTCTGCTTCGCAGGGTACCGAGGTAACTCTACGTCATACCAAGATACATTTAGTTGAAAATGGGGGGTATGTTAAAGAGCCGCTGAAACGGTTAGGACAAATTTTGTAGACGCGCAGGGTACAGCTTAAGTAGAACATTCGCACCACAATTTAAGTGAAGCGTTACGTATTAATGGAGCTACGAATGATTACAAGTTACCCTCCTCCCTAGCCATGCTTTTCCTCCTCAACTCGTTCGTCACGATGCGACGTCACATCGTCCACTTCCGGTTGTTTTGGAGCCCGCCCCCGCCCGCGCGAAACGTCTCCGCTAGTGGCTTGGCCGTCAACTCCAAGCGAGAGCTATCGAAGCAGCGTGCGTTGCGAGCATTCTGTCGTAGCGCCGATCGTGTCCGGTATTCCGGTAATCACACACTAGCAGAACGTTTCGACGGAACGGTGAAGGCATAAACTCAAGCTGATGAAGGAACATTAGCGTAGACGTAGGTGAGCTGCCTGATCGGTCTCCATGGTCCAGCGTTGGCGCAGAGCTTGACCAGCCAAAGAAAGAGGTAATATTGCTCTAAGCAAGTGTAAAACATTTAAAAAACAATGTGTTAACGATTACACTCCTGCGAAAAATTTACACCAGCAGCAAAGAAGAATACATTTTGTTACTGCTACTGTGTGTGGTTGAGCTCTATGCCACCAGGTGGCTGCACCGTGCAGACCATTCACATTTGCGCTTCTGTTCATCCCCTGAAACGACACGCAAGGGGACACGGCCAGGCCCTGTCCCCTTGCGCTTGCGTTTACCCTAATACGGGACTCGCGAAACGCTATTCCGTTAGTAATCTTCCGGTGTAAAGTGACGGCCGCAACGCGCAAATCCTGGTGCCCATCGTGTAGCGGCATTCCAATGCGCTGCAGCCAGTTCGCTGGTCTACTGGCTTGCAGAGGGACATGATGTCGCAGCTTGACATATTGCCAGTCGCTACGTTTGAAGTCCACAACGCAACAAAGTCGAATCATAGCGCTCGCGAAAAGACAGACCGACACTGACGGCGGAGCTCTCGTCAAAGACGGAGCACGTTGTAACACAAGCAGACGACACTTGCTGTGTGCCGGAAGTGCTTAAATGTACTGAGAAATTGTTCTTGTGCATTCTCTTTATGTTATTTTCTTTTTCTAAAAATAACTTATCTAACATTCCAACTATTACAAACATCATTTGTTTACCATAAAGTTGGAAACATTATCGATCACGTGCCCTGGTCAGCCAATCGGATAGCTCGCCCCACTGACGTCATATGGGTGATTTCCGTCATATGGGTAGGGGCGGCTTAAAATTCCGCCGAGCAGTGTGCTGCGATGGGCAGCCATGTGCATGTTTAAAACCTTATAATAAATTACACGCTGTACGCGGAGCACTTAGATGTGTCAATTAATGATCAGAAGGACCTACTCTAACGACCTAGTACGTTTGTAGAAAATCGTCAAAATCGTTTCAGGGTCCCTTTAAGTGTAATCTGTGACGAATCGTTAACTTTTCTGGCCTAATTATGAGTTCTGCAACATAATTACTGGACCCTCGCTTTCTCCCCGTTTTCACGTCTTATACAAGTTTATACGAGTTATCTGCTATGCGAATGTTCTCGGTCAACTAAACTAGTCACCTTGTTTGTATTTCGCGTATATAGAGGGAAGGTTATGGGCGATGTGTAAGCGAAATTCAACGTGCGCGGGTTAATTACAGCGTATGCAGTAAATTACGTGTAAGCGCACTCGATCATTACAATTGCGTTTTACGAAAAGCGCAGAATGCATCCAGCTGTCCTGGAAGAACTACAGCTACCGATGAGATCAAATTGAGTGAAAATGGGGGAAATGTGAAGTACGATAGGCATGGTGTTAACAACGGCCCGCTGAGGTGCAAGTTTTGCCAGCCAGTTGCGACAGCGGCGTCGACTTTTCCTTGAAAGCCACCGTCATCCTCTAGCCAAACGGCGTCACTAAGTCTACTGTGTGCGGAGGACAATGCCGCGTCCTGGACTCTCTGTCGCAGGAGCCGAGATGAGTTCGACGAACCAGGCTTTGTGACGGAACACGCCACCGCCGACCCGGTCTGCTGTGAGCAAGGGAGTCCGCGAGGGAACGTAGTTGTAGGCCCCTTCCCACGCACCGTTCCTGACGTAAGCCCCGAGTTCTGTGAAGACCGTCTGTCCTCGGTGGGGTCCGTGAACCCGGTGCGGAAGCGTGTTCCGGACCGTGAAACCGGTGGGAAAGCCCTCCCGCTGAAAGGCGGCTCGTCTCCGGGTCGAACGTTTCCCTCACCTTGGGATCGAGGGAGGACCGAGTGTTTATAAACCGCTGTTGTGCGGCTGCTCAATGCCCTTTCACTCGCGGTCATGCTAGACTGATGAACTGCAACATCCTTATGTAGATACTGTAAATAAACCCATATTCCTCGTTCTCGATGAGAAGCAGTCCTTCCCTTCAACAACGTCCTCAGCGTGGATAAGTTGGACGACGGCATGGGCCAGCTACCATCTAATTCATACCCGACTCCAATCTTGACAACGGGTTACGAGCGGTGGGATTGACCTCCCAATCCTCACAACTGGCTGACAGCGGTGAGACAGACTTTGCGACGTCGTGCTGTGTCTGCGGTGAGTGCTTGGTTCTTGCTTTGACTCTCTAGGCTTCATTTTGTGGTTGTTCTGTTTAGAACAGTAGGGAAGCTAGATTGTTGATTGTTAGCGAGGTTGTGTTTTCCTAGGTAGGTTTAGCGAGCAGGACCAAGGCAGTAAAGCAGCAATCATGGAGTTAAGGACACTGCTGAGAGAAGAATTGTTGATTGTTCGTGAGGAACTGGGCCTAGATGTACGCAAGGAAATGCTAAAATCGGAATTATTGCAGCTAATTTCCGAACAGGCCAGTGAGGAAGAAATTGAAATGGGGTTGGAACTTTTGAAAAAAAAAAGAGAGAAACGGGACAGAGAGAGAGAGAAGATCGCGAGTTAAGAAAAATGCAACTTCAACATGAAAGCACACGTTTGGAGTTGTCTCAAGGAAATGAAGGGGCTCTGGGACGATCAAGTGAGGCAGAATCATACCGCATGGACAGGCTATTAAAGCCATTTGAGGTCGGGACCGACATAGGCTTGCTCCTATGCAATTTTGAAAGGACTTGCGAGAAGATGAACTTCGGTGCGAGTACATGACCACAGCGGTTGCTGTCTATGTTGCCGTGTGAGGCGGCGGAAGTAATCGCCAGACTCAGTGCACAGGATGCATATGATTATGCGAAAGTTAAGGCTAGTCTCCTGAAGAAATACCGCCTTTCAGCCGAAGCTTTTCGGCAAAGGTTTAGGAGCACAGGCAAGAAAGATAGCGAGGGGTATCCGGAGTTTGCATATAGCTTAAAGGCAAACCTAGTCGAGTGGCTGAAAAGCGCGGAAGCGTACGAGAGCAGAGACAGGATCATTGAATGCATGTGTCTAGAGCAGTTTTACAAAAGCATCCCACCATCTGTGAAGCTGTGGGTGCAAGACAGAGGAAATGTAAACACTGTGGAAAGGGCGGCGGAATTAGCCGAAGAGTACACAACGCGTAGAAAGCCGAACGCCGTGGACGGTAATTGGGACGGTCGAAATGGACCGCAGAAACCATTTCCGTTCAAAAGGGGTTCGCAGACTAGACGATCCGAGCCTGTAGACATGGAGGAAAAGCCATCAGAAAAGAGCGAGGAGAAATCAAACGGGGAAACTATACCAAAAGAGCAGAAAAGAAAATTCGAATCTTTCAGACCAATCCGCTGCTATAAATGCCACAAACTGGGACATATAACTGTAAACTGCGGAAAGCCTAGCGTAGTTTTTTCCTACGTAGATGAAAAAGACGAGAATATGGAACTTTTAAGCCCATATCTTCACGACCTGCAAGTCAATGGCAAACCATGCCGGGTGCTAAGAGACAGTGCCGCCACGATGGACATTGTCCATCCGTCTTACGTGACGGTAGATGATTTCACCGCAGAAGTAGCATGGATCAAACAGGTTGTAGAAGAACACAGCGTGTGTCTGCCCATGGCCAAAGTCAAAATCAGTGGACCATTCGGGGAGATAGAGACAGGCTGCAGTTTCCAAATTTTTGTCACTGCAGTACCCTTACATCTTTTCGAATCGTTCAAATCAATTACTGCGTGACCAAGGGCTTAAACTGGGAGAGGGTATAGTACAGGCATTGACCCGAGGCCAAGCTCGTAAAATCGCGTCGCTGTCGGCTGAAAATGCACAAGCTGCTCCAGCGGAAGCAGAAAAGGGGATAACTTCAATACCCGAGTCCGAGCTAGGCTTGAGGGATGAAAAATCAGACGAGGAGAGCCTGCCAGCTGACCAGCTCAATGAGAGCGTATCACTAGAGTGTCAAAGTTCAAGCGTGCAGGAAGAGCAAGCTGACGCAAACGCAAGCAAGATAGGGTCGTTGTTATCACCGGTCTCAAAGAACTTTGATCACCTCTTACGTGTGGATAGAGAGTCACTGGCAGCCGAGCAAAAGAATGATGAGAGCTTAGCTAAATTACATCACACAGCTAAAGAAGGCATTGCTAGGCGCAACGTGACGATACATGAGAGAGGAGGATTGTTGTATCGGCACTACAAAGATCGAAAGGGTAGGATTCTAGATCAGTTGGTCGTACCTACTAAGTACCGGGAGGACCTTTTGAGTCTGTGTCATGGAAATGGGAGGTCCGGCCACCTAGGCTTAAACAAATCAAAGGAAAGATTGCTTATGGAATACTACTGGCCTGGCTGTTTCAAAGACGTAGAAAACTTTGTAAGATCGTGCGACGCCTGCAAGCGCTCGGGTAAACCGGGAAAGACACGGAAAGCTCCACTAAAGGTAGTGTCCCTTAATAACAGAACCCTTCAGACGACTTGTGATAGACACGGTAGGGCCTCTAACAAAAACAATAACGGGGTACAGGTACTTGTTTACCATGCTGTGTCCGGCTACAAAGTTTCCAGAACTAACCCCTCTGAAAGAGCTCAGCTCCACCGAAGTAGTAGACGCGCTTTTGAAAGTATTTGCACGAGTTGGGTTTCCAGCCGAAATTCAGGCGGATCAAGCGTCAGTATTCACCAGCGCACTGACTTCCACATTCTTGCAAAAGTGCGGGGTAAAGTTGATACAGAGTTCCGTCTATCACCCTCAGTCAAATAGTGTAGAGAGGTGGCATTCGGGCCCTAAGCGAGTTTTGCGGGCGCTCTGTTATGAGCACAAGGAGGACTGGGAGAACTCATCATCATCATCATCAGCCTGGTTACGCCCACTGCAGGGCAAAGGCCTCTCCCATAGTTCTCCAACAACCCCGGTCATGTACTAATTGTGGCCATGCCTTCCCTGCAAACTTCTTAATCTCATCCGCCCACCTAACTTTCTGCCGCCCCCTGCTACGCTTCCCTTCCCTTGGGATCCAGTCCGTAACCCTTAATGACCATCGGTTATCTTCCCTCCTCATTACATGTCCTGCCCATGCCCATTTCTTTTTCTTGATTTCAACTAAGATGTCATTAACTCGCGTTTGTTCCCTCACCCAATCTGCTCTTTTCTTATCGCTTAACGTTACACCTATCATTCTTCTTTCCATAGCTCGTTGCGTCGTCCTCAATTTAAGTAGAACCCTTTTCGTAAGCCTCCAGGTTTCTGCCCCGTAGGTGAGTACTGGTAAGACACAGCTATTATATACTTTCCTCTTGAGGGATAATGGCAACCTGCTGTTCATGATCTGAGAATGCCTGCCAAACGCACCCCAGCCCATTCTTATTCTTCTGATTATTTCTGTCTCATGATCCGGATCCGCCGTCACTACCTGCCCTAAGTAGATGTATTCCCTTACGACTTCCAGTGCCTCACTGCCTATTGTAAATTGCTGTTCTACGGGAGAACTGTCTGCCGGTAACTTTGCTTGCTTTGCGAACGGTTCCACAGGAGGCTACAGGGTTCTCGCCAGCAGAACTAGTGTATGGGAGGACACTCCGTTCTCTACAAAGAATGTTAAGAGAGATGTGGGACCAAAGAGGAGATAGCTAGTCCAACAGTGTTTGAATACGTGCTAAATCGTTGTTGGCCCTCCCAGGAGCACCTTCTGCGAGCCCCAGCAACAACGAAATGCTGCGCTTGCTGGAGGACCCAGACGCGTGCGCCACGGCACTCAAGAGCAAGAATCTTGTACGCAGGGTGGTCATACGTTACAACACTGCTCTTCCCTCCAGCGCACACGAGCGAATTTCCGGGTCCCGCTGCTCGTGTGTTATCTGAAAACGAGGAAAGCTGACCAACAAAAATTTTCAAAAGCAATTATTAGTGAAGGCAACCAACGTATGAAGGGCTACAGATGACGCCCTGGAAGAGCCATGCCAGCTCAATCTATTTGCTGTATTTGTGCGGTGTTATCAAAAGTAAGGTTGGGAGCACAATAACGCAAATGCAATCGATTGCATTTCAGCAATTGCTCAATTACTTTCATGGGGTAGTAATTGGTAAATGTAATTAACCACATTTTTCAATGAGGTAATTGCAAATGAAATTGGTTACTTCTTTTTCCGTAACGTGTGCAAGACTGAAAATGGGGAGTATTGTAAGTGTAATCTGTGACAAATATTTAACATTTCTAGTTTAATTATGAGCTCTGCAAATAATGACTGGGCGCTCGTTTTCTTCCTATTTTGATGTCGTACATGAGACGCCCACGGTTTCCTCGATGAACTAAAGGAGTCACCTTGGGCGCCATAGCGTACAGCTATTCCATGCTTTTCTATTCCACTTCTGCGACCAGTTCTCCACGAGTGGTCAAAAACTTTTTTGCACCACACCCACATCCCTTGTCTCTCACGCGACGTCAGGAAAATCTTGAAAACTCCTGATCTGATATGACGTGTGCGTACTGATTATGCATGATTAGTCCGAACAAAAGCAAAATAATGATTTCGCATTCTACACCTTTTTCGCCATCAGCCCTCCTCCATTGGTCAAAAGTTTTCGGGTAGTGCCCAATTCGCCTGTCCGTCACGCGACGTAACATAACCGCGAGAACTCTTCACGTCAAAGTGACGTGTACGCATTAAAGATGCATTAATATATCGAACAAAACTTATCTTTTTTTTTCGGAATAGCCGAATACTGACCCGTTCCGAAATTAATAGAAGATGGCTGCCCACCGATCGCTCTGGCACTGGCTACTCGGAGCTGCCGAGGAGAATATATTTAGTTGCGTATAATAAAAAAATTTGTGTGGCAGCATAACGATGTCGAGCCCTCTCGGCACGTACGACATGACTTTGCCAACTTTTCTTCGCTGAGGATCGGTTTTAGAAGCATTTTTACCCTTCCGTTGCACGCCGCCGCGATTTTCGACCAGCCACCGAAAGCCAAGCAAGGAGAAGCGGGCCAATTTAGTGCTATTTCCTTTGAAAGCCAACAGAAGTAACTTCCTATTGTTCCTACTGTAACTTTCTAGTGTTTCATTGGCATGTTCATTGATTGATGGATGTTTTTTGGCGCAAGGGCCAGAAATGGCCAAAGAGCGCCATGACAATTGGTGATGAATGGCAATGAGGATAGTTGAATATGGTGGAAATCGAATGGCTGTATATTGGCCTAAAATATTAGCTGTAAATGGTGTAAAATACGTATCTATTAAAATAATGTCAATGAAAAGTGAGTGCTATGGTTATAAATGTACGTTGTGAAGGATTAGATACTAAAACGTGTTAATTTATGGCAGCACTAGTGCCTCTGCAGAGCCCTTCAGCGCAAGAGCTGCGAGGCATGTGCTCTGTAAATGGCTGCATTGTAGCTACAGCTCTAAGCAGAGGCTGTGCTACAAATAGCCTGGCCAAATGATTTCTATGGTTTTCATTTCTTCTAAGAATTTCAGTACTGATTTAAAATTAACTAGAGGGTCATAGTCTAAAAAAGAGACAGGGTACACAGGTATATTACGACGGTATAAGAAAGGGAAGAACGTTTTCTGTCCTCTTCTAATAATGGGCACTGAACAAGAACTTGAAGGACTGTAAGTCTACTGCAACACCTAGTGCATTTCCGAGGGTTAGTTCCAGTTAGAATATACAAGTGAGTGCTATAGGTGTGCCCAATTCTTAATCTACAGCGCAGTACTTCCTGGTGTCTTGTTGTTTTGTCAGAGACCCAGTTCCCTATTTCTGGTTTGATTAGGTGCAGTTTGTTGGATACCTGAGTGTCCCATTGCCTCGGCCAATATTTCCGTAGTTTATATAGTAAAAATGGCTTAAGGTCTGTGTACTGTACATGTATATTAATGTTTGCAACATAAAAAGCTACAGATGTAGCCCTTTCATCAGCAGCTACGTTGCCCACTAGGCCTCTATGGCCAGGCACCCAACAAAGAACAATTATTTGGTTCGACATGTATGCTGAGCATAGAAGGTTGTAGACTTCATTAAGGATAGAGTTTTTGTGTTTTCGTAGACTTGATATGCCACTAACAACGCTTAATGAATCTGTGAATTTGACATCCTTTATTATGCCTGTTTGTTTTATATGTTTCACAGCAGAGAGGATCGCGTATGCCTCCGCTGTGAAAATGCTGGTGTTTGGATTTAATGCACCGGACGTTGAAAATGACGGTCCGAGAGCTGCATAAGCTACACCAAAGGTAGAATTTGAAGCGTCTGTATAAAACTCCGCGTAAGAGTACTTCGCCTGGAGTTCGAGAAAGTGTGAATGTATGTGCACCTCAGGCACATGTTTTGTTATTGCGAGGAAAGACATATCACACTGGATAGTCTGCCATTCCCCAAGGTGGTGCAAGCTTAGTGGGCGTCACTAGGACTGTTTCTCGATGTTGAATACCGGTTTCATTAGCCAGTTGTTCTAAGCGCACAGACTGAGGAGGTCGAACAGAATGGCGGTTACGGTGAAGTCTTGCAGAAGACAAGTACAGTTGAGTAACATGGATGTTCGTTATTCGATTTACATTTAAAAAAGTAGGAGAAGCTTAGATGTGTTCTGCGTAGGTGTAAGGACCATTCGTTCGCCTCGACATACAGACTATCCACAGGACTTGTCCTAAGTGCGCCTGTTTCCAGATACCTAGATTGTGGACTGGGTCGATAATTTTGAAAGCACTATCCGATGCGGATTGGTACACCACGGCTCCGTAGTCGAGGCGTGATCGTACAAGGCTTTTATACAGCCCAAGCAAACACCTCCTGTCACTGCCCCAGTTTGTTCGAGAAAGTAGCTTAAGCAGGCTCATAGTCTTCAGGCACTTCGCTTTGAGATATTTCAAGTGGGGAATAAAATTAAGTTTTGTGTCCAAAATAATACCTAAAAATTGTGTTCAAGGCTGACCGATAGTCGTTCTCCGTTAAGGTCAATAGCGGGTTCTGGTGATATGCCTCTCTTGTTTGAGAAAAGAACACATGTGCTTTTTTGAGGGTTAAATTTAAAACAATTTTCTTCTGACCGCTTTGAGAGTTTGTTTAGGCCAAGCTGTAGCTGTCTCGCGCAGATGCTAGGATTGCGCGACCTAAAAGCTATCTGTACATCGTCTACATAAACCGAGAAAAAGAGTGTGCTAGGTATGATGGTATGTAAGGAGTTCTTTTTCACAATACAGAGCGTACAGCTATTAGGATTTGAGCGGTCGTAGTTGTCGGGAGGACCTTGGGACGACAGGACTAGGCGAGCAGGGATTATTTACAGGATTTACATTTAAAACATGAGGTACATCGGCAGTCTAGCGTGACTCCCATATGGAGCCCGCAAGACTAACCTACAGCAAACAGCTTACGAGCACACAGCTCACTAGTACATTTTTAGCATGACAACGAGCACTCAGCTCCCGACGACGAGCACACCCTAGCAGCCGGCAATCGCTGCTTATAAGCCCTTGGTCCCCCCTTTATTCCCAGTGGACGGATTCCCAGTGGACGAATTCCCAGTGGACGGATTCCCAGTGGACGGATTCCCAGCGGACGGAAACATTCGTCCAGTCATCGTTCGACGTCACCGTTCGACGTCACCGTAGATGACCCGCCCTTTAGGAGGATGAGGGCTGTCATACACGTGCCGCACATACACACAGGTGAAAAGGGCCGGAGCCGACGTCAGAGGGCTTCGTAGAACTCTGCTTTGTCCCGGGTGGCGCGGCCGAGTACCACATTCTTGAGCTGACCGCGCGCCACGTGACTGCCGGCCATTCGCAGTTCTCCGAAGTGCGCCCCGTCCGGCCGGATTGGAACACGTGCAACGGGCTGAAAGCTGGCACGTTGCCACCCCGTCCGGCAATTCCTAACACAGCTCAGCACTCCACCCTGCGGTACACCTGTCTCCTGTATGAATGATCGCGACTGCACATTGCCAACTCTAACGTCAGACAGGTAGCTCTCAATAATGGTCAGCAAGTTGCCACGTACACCCATTACAGAAAGATCCCGAAAGATCCCAAAGCGCCACGTGGTATCATACGCCTTTTTCATATCAAGGAATACATTGGCATGTTCAAAAAATGTTGCTGGTCACCGCCCGATGCTTGCGTCTATGGTCACGTAGTTTTACGTCAGGGGATTGGAATAAAAACAGATTCGAATACTTTTGCGATATAGGGCCACTTGCTTACATTTAGTAAAAATAGGCGTCAGGTTATGGGTGACGTGCAGGCAGAGTTCAAGTTGTGCGTGTTAATTACTGCCTTTCTAGTAAGTTATTTGTGCAAGGATTCAAAACGTTAAAACGCGTTTTAACAATCATAATAGAAATAAGTGAGGTTGGAAGAATAGGAACCACCAAGATCAAATTTGGTAATAATGGGCGAACATTATGGCTGATGCACATGCGAAGTTAAAGGCGTGAATGTGAAGTAAGACATTAGCTAAAAATTCTTTAGGAAAGTGCTCGCAAGAGTCATATATGGGCAACGATTTAAAGTATGTGGTTGAATTACAAAGGGTATTGAGACCTGATCCAAATAAAGAGCTTCGCTGACAATTGAGCAGTGATTCTGCAAAGTCGCACAAGCTTGCTGTTTTATTGCGATAGCAATTATATGGACACTCCAGGCGCATTTATGCCGTCGGCGTCGCTGTCGCCATGATGTTCCGCATAAAGTCCAAGGGCCATAGCACTGTCGCCGCACGTCATATGCTGTATGTGCGAGTGAAAGCACCCGAAGGGAGCTGAAAACCGCGGCTTAATCTGGCACCCGGAAGGGAAGGAAGCAAAAAGCAAACGCGCCGTTTTCCGCCGCGCAGAAGGCCGTGGAGGGATGGGAGGGAAGCAGTGAGGGAGGGCGGCAGCGTTGTGCTCCGGCAGCAACTGCTTATTTCATGACCGGGCGCAAGGGGAACTGATGATTGATTGCGGCTCAATTTCGCGAACGAAAGGGAGGAAAGCGCGGAGGCAGCGCGGGAGAGACGTGGGGGGACGGCTTCTACTCCGCCAGCAACTGCGTACCTTTAGTGGCCTCGCGCCCTCACGCGCCCGGCATATTGAAAGTGATCTGCAGACGGCTCATACCTTTGTGCGTGCTGTGTTCTCGTCGCTCAATTTGTGTTGAAGCGATAGACAGCACACAGGTCAGCTCGCTCGCTGCTGCTGCCGTCCTTGTTCAGGCCAGCGTTTTGACAACGAGTGACAACGACACGGGTGTGATGGGTTTATGTTTGCCTGTGCGCGCTGACACCATGCCAGTTAATTCAGTCCGTAAGCGAATGTTTCCAAGTTAATGAGGCCGATTAAACTACAATCCTTACTTCGTATAGCTGTCTACTGATTTGCTATCGCAATCGATGCTTCGGCTTTCGGGCGAAACTGCGACTTTTTTCTTTTCTTTTTTAGATCAAGAATTTTAAATAATATTTATATAAATTACCTTTTTATTATTTGTTTTCTTGCGATGGCTACGCTCCTTAATTAAAATATTATACATTTGTTGAATGATTTCATTACGTTGATTATATGGCTTCTTTAAATATTTTAGCCTACCGGGCTCAGTTATGGTTAAGCTCCCTGCCTTTCATTTATCCTTTTTTTTTTCTCTCTTAGCTATACATTTATGGATTCAGGAAGTAGTTGTAAAGCTGTGTTAATTGCGACTGCTCACTTTTGCGAAATGATATTACGTGTCCTTCTGGAACTAAACGCCTTCTTTCATTGTTAGAAAAATGAACAGGTAATGGATGGTCAAGCAAGCCTTCGATGAGGTATATTCATTATTTACAAGAAATGCGGACAACAAGCGTGAGCAACTTTATCCGAGTACTGACATAAACTTTGGCGTCTCGCTTATTTTGTTTCTCCTTTAGGTAGCTGCCGACCCTGTAACTGCACTATGGTGCCAGAATTCCCTCGAACGCGCAAGAAATAACTAATTTCATAAATGACGTTTTAAAGTGACCTGCTCAAAACGTGCAACAAATGCAGCGTGGCTTCTTGAAGTAGGTTTGTTTACAAGGGCTTCTCGACAACTTACGAAATTCGCCTTTGAAAAACGCATTTTATAGCCTCAGAGAGCGCCACGAAGAGCTCTAAATCTACAGATCCGGCAGGCTTACATAAAACAGTACATGGTGCCTCATATTTTGTCATATTTTGTTAAGTTAATATCCGTGCAAAAGAAAACAGTACGTACAGTAGGTCTAACCCAAGCGAACTTATCTCTCAAACGTGCCGCTCGTTTTTGCGGAAACGGGAGGCATGCTAATGTATTTCTTTCTTTGAACCCGTTTGAATCCAAATGAACCGGTTCACAAAGTTTCGAACCGATTCGAACCATTATAATTTTCTCTCCAGAGCTGAATCGCAGCCGAGCAGAAAAGCGTGAACCCTAACCCGATCCGAGTCCGAAAAAGTTTCGTTACGACACTCTGAAGAAGTGCTTGCAGGAAGTCATAAAAGACACAGTCACTTACGCCAACTCATCACAATCGGAAGAGGGATCTTTCGCGAGTGAAAAACAAATAAATACAACAAATAAAAGGACAAAAAAAGAACGCCGCGTTCCGGCGTAAACGCTAACGTCGGCTAGAAACCCTAGATCACCTTCCCTGGCGGTGTTCAGGCGTGTTCGGTAATGAATTTTGTAAAGCGTGCGGTTCGGTAAATACATCGCATTCGGTATAATTTTTTTCTCCTGTAGCATCTAGAGTAAAAGAACATTATTTCTTGCGACAACCAAGACACGAATAAGCGGAATCGTGCATATAGTAAGTTAACGACGAGGCCTAAATTTTGGTTCAACTGCCTAGTATCAATAAATGAAGAAGGACGATGAAAGTGGAATAAACGAGAGCGTCGTCGTCGGCGCAGCCGAATCCAGAAACTCCGCATAATGCGTGCGATGCTTTAGAGGTTCAACTACAGCGAAAGATATACCTTCGCCCTCTTTCTAAATGTTCCCTTTTGTGGCACTCTCATTTTTTAAAAAAGAAAAAGAAATTCTGGTGTTTTACATGCCAAAGCAACGATCTCATTATGAGGCACGTCGCAGTGGGGGGGCACCGGATTCATTTCTGGAATTCTTTAACGTGACCCCAATGCACGAGACACGGGCGTCTTTGCATCTCGGCCCCATCAAAAGACGGCCGCCGTGGCCGGGCTTTGGTCCCACGACCTCGTGCTTATAGCAGAAAAACGCCACAAGAAGGCGACGCTGTTGCACTTCAGGGGCGATCCCACTGCTAGCAACCTGTTTGTTGCGCACTCCAGGGTAGCGTACCGTACTGCTGCCGAGAAGTAGCGACGCCTGCCTTTCGAAGCTCGACCGACATTACTTATTGGGTAGCGTAGCGTTGTCGGCGGGCTGCAGGCATCCGGTAGACCATGGCGACCGAGCAAGGGCGAGCCGATTCGCTAGTGCGAAACTTGCACGGTTTATTCAAAGGTAGTTGAAGGAAAATAAGAATAGCATGAAGTATGAAGTATATCAAAAGTACATTTCGGAGCCCCTTAAATAGGCTCTCTACAAGTGTGGGCGGGATCTTGCTTCCGTCGATGACACGTGACAGGCACAGAGAGAGGGCCCCTCCTCCTGCATTACCGAGCACGGGAAGGAGAAGTCGATCCTTTTTTCGACGAATCCTGGTAGAAGATCGGGTGAATGACCTCTTCGGCGCCGTGGGGACCGGCCAAGTAGAAGGTAAGGGGATGACGTATCACCCGCGGTGCCCGACCAAGTAGAAGGTAAGGGGATAACGTATCACCCGCGGTGCCCGACCAAGTAGAAGGTAAGGGGATGACGTATCACCCGCGGTGCCCGACCAAGTAGAAGGTAAGGGGATGACGTATCGCCCTTGGCGTCCGGCCATACCTAACAACGCCGATTCCGACGGTTCGTCGACTTTGAGCCGCATTACCCACCCGTTGACGGCGGTGTCGCTCACGATACCACCGTCACGATCCTCTACCGGCCCATCGAGCGCAGAGCCACGTTCCTGGCTCTCTCGCGGGACAGCCGCATCTCTTTCACCCCTCTTTCAATTCCCTCTCCCACTTGTGCAGCGCGGTTGAGATGTCCTCAACTGAGAGACAGTTACTGCGCTGCACTTAACCCCAATTTTTCTCCTTCCGCAAGCAAGAGTCTCTCTTCTCTCTCTTATAGCAGCGCAACACCATAGCCGCTAAGCCAGCGACTTTCATTTCTATTAAGCTTTATGTCGTACGTGTACGAAGTGGATCGTAAATTTGAACCTCAATTTTTAATAATTTTACAATCACAGAACAGTTGTATATATATATATATATATAATTACTGGATTTAAGCCAAGGGTATGTTTAAAGATGAGAAGCACAACTTTGCGGTTATCTTTGGTTTACATAACGAACAGTTTCGGTCGGTGGACCGACCTTCTTCAAGAGATGAAAAAAGTCCGAGCGACCGAAACTGTTCGGTAAATAAACCAAAAATAACCGCGAAGTTGTGCTTCTCATCTTTCTATATACACATATAATCTTCCACCGTGGCTTTCATTTTTGTAACTTCTCCCATAAATGGCGAACGTTCCGCCCGCTGGTTTAGCTGACCGCTGAAAACGATATACCCGAAAGAAAGCGTCCGAGAAAATCGCTCGAGCTATACTGTGTAAGCGTATTGTAATGGGCTCGCATCGAATCCCTTACCGAGACTTAATTTAAAAGCATCTCACAGCGGGAACGGCCGCCTTCTAAAGAACGATTTCGTCTTCTGCAGTACTGCCTAGTGTGCCTTGCGAAATTACACGCACAGATGCAAGCCACTCTTGTAGCCTGCGTCGTCCAGGAAACGCGTACAAACTGCCAAACCCGAAATTTGCGCGATAGCGCACTGGCAAGCGCGCCTCGCTCCCAACTGCGCATTGGCGCAGGGGCACGAGTGATAGCCACTAGCGGTGGGGGGCACACGTTTTGTTCGTCCTCGCTATACGGTGAGTATGAAACTGAGGACGAGAAAGTGGCAAGGTGAGCAGGTGGCCTCAGGACAACACCATGACGTCGGCGGTGGAATGCAGACGAAGCGTAAACAGAAATTACCGATGAACGGTCACAGCTAACCAATTTTCGAACTGCTGTAGCAGCAAAAGCTAGCTCTAAAAAATAATAAAGGAAAAAACGCCTGTCAAGACGTGAATGCTGCCCGACCATACATCTCAACAAAAACGCCTTCTCGAAGAAAAGCCTGAAAGACATAAGTGCGGAGATGTGATTTGTGCCAGCCCATGACGGTCGTACTGGTGCACAAGGAAAGAGGAAAAACGGACCACGCGTTAGGTTGGCAGCCAGTGATGAACTCTTAACCCCGTGCGTGCCGGAGTGCAGGCGACTGCACTATGGCTGGACAGGCGCACCACCATGGGTGAGGTTTCGGAATCTGACCTTGCCATGAATTAACTGCCACGCAGGTGAACAGATTTGCATCCGCCGGCTGCCCGCGAGTGGCTCCGTAGTCCGCGCGACTGTGACATTCCCTATTGTCACGATTGATGTCCTGGTGTGAGCCGTGAACCTCGTCGCTTTCCATAATAAACATAATATTTCGGCTATCTATTGTAAGATTGTCTCCAGTAACACATTCCATGAATGATCGCTTCCGGCCTAAACTTTTACCCGCAACCAATTTGCTGACGATGTAATTGATACCGGATAAAAAGAAAATTCACATAGAAAGTTAAATCTGCTTTTCTGTATGGCGATAATATAAATGCACTTATAATTGCTATACGTCGTGAGCTAAACTGTGCAGTTTTCTCATTCTTTCAGACAGACTAAAACAAGATAGAGCCTACGGGTACTGCGGACTGCACTGCTTAGCTACAGTTCTTCACCTCAACGTCTTCCAGCTGGAGCAGTTATACGGCTTCCAGAAAACCAAGCCTTACTACTCTTCTAGTTATGTCTGAGCTTCACCAAAGCAATAAACTTGCTCGACAGCTTTGTATCATGAAGATTCCATACCCCCCACACCGCAGTAGCACTTATCTACAAGGCCATTCTTATTTTTCTAACATACAATAGTACAAGAAGCTATATGTATCGCCTACTAGATTGTGTATTTCTTGTGAACCTCTGATACCCCAATACATGTGAGAAGCAACGTTCATCCAAGCTAGCTCTACCATTGCCAATGTTCTGCTGAGAAATTGTAAGGTTATTCCAAGCGCCTCCCAGCAAGACAACCCGCGCCAAAAAAAGAAAAGAAAAAGCGTCAAATGAGGACCTATGGGAATGAATACTGGTGCAACGAAACTGGCCCTCGGCATTTCAAGGAACCATCCGTGCACCGACCGGCCCCCGTGTTTTTTTACCATTTGTCCTTAGGACTTCTGATACGATGCGTATTTTTGTCTCTGTGCACAGCCGACAAGTAAGTAAAAGTGAAGAAGAAAAAAATGCTGTTTCCTCGTGAGTCTTTCTTGCTTAGTAATTCCCGAACAAAATGCTGCCTGGACCTCATCTTTGTTTCACGCTCCTTCACTAGAAAGGTCAGGTGGTTTCCGGATATTGAAAGGCGGGGAAGTGAGCACCTACCCACTTATCTTAGGATTGAAGGGTTGACGGACTCCAAGTTAGCCGGCGCCCCACAATGTATCGATTGGCCGATGTTCAAATCAATTGTCGAAGACCGCTGTCGCAATGACTTCTCCTCCAGCCTAGAGGACATCATAAAGAGTGCCCTGGAGGCTGCCAATCATTCGCTTCCGAGAACCTATACACGCACCGATTACGACATTGAGCTAGAGAAGCTTCGTGCAATTCATCGCCGAGCAGAGCGGAGATACAGGCGCACGAAGTCGGTACATGACTTGAGGTTGGCCAGAAGAACCCAAAAGAAAATTCAGCGTCGCATGGACAAACTCGCATCGCAAAGATGGAAGTCATTCTGCGAATCTTTGGATCCACGAAAACCTTTGTCTCACACATGGAGAACTCCGCGGAACCCCTCAGCAGGGCCATCCTTTTAAGTCTTTGACCCTTCACCAACAATGCAGCGATATTGACGTCGCGGAAGCTTTCTGCAGGAGGATTGCTGGCGAAACTAGTTCCGCTGGAACATCGACGCTCCACCACTCACCGATTTCACGCGACCCCCGCATGGACCGTCCTTTCTCCGTGGAGGAACTCGAAGTTGCACTGGCCTTGTGCAAGCGTTCATCTTCACCAGGACCCCACGGTATAACCTACCGTGCCCTATGTAATCTTGGCGAAGAGGCTCGGGAAGTGCTCCTGCTCTTGTTCAACAGCTCCTGGTAGACAGGTACGGTTCCCCAGGAATGGAAGACCAGTCGCCTAATTCCACTGCTCAAGCCTGGCAAGTCACCTGTAGACATTGCGTCGTGCCGACCAATTGCGCTTGCCAGTTGCATCGAAAAACTAATGAAGAGGATGGTTCTAGCACGGCTAGAATGGTACCTCGAACTTTACCATGTATATCCAGATGCAGTGGCCGGTTTCAGACGTAGCCGTTCTTCCATAGACAACGTTATCGACTTGGTGACGTACGTCGAGCACCAGAAGTCCTGGAAAAGATTGTCTGCTGCCCTGTTTCCGAATGTTAAAGGAGCGTACGACAACGTAACGCACGAAGCGATTTTCAACGCCTTAGAGGCAGTAGGACTTGACGGCAAAGTCTATTTTTGGATAAGTAGCTATCTACATAAGAGATCCTTTTTCCCACTTACCGAGGATGGCCAGACCTCCCCGCATTACAGTAACCGTGGGGTGCCTCAGGGCGGAGTACTGAGCCCAACGCTCTTCAGTCTTACACTCATTGGCCCTGCCGACATCCTGCCATGCACTATTAGGCTCTCCATCTATGCCGACGACATTTGCATTTGGATGTCGGGTGTGACGCGACTGCAACTTCGCGCGCAGCTTCAGAAGGCAGCCACTTTAACATCGTCCTACATTAGAGAACAAGGACTTCATATATCATACGAAAAGTGTGCAGTGGTGGCGTTTACCAGGAAATTAATGTCTCCATACGTGATATCCGTCGACAGACAACTGATCTCGTACAGCACGAGTCACAGATTTTTGGGGGTGGTCATTGACAAAAATCTCTCCTGGACCCCTCATGTGAATTATGTGAGAAAACGCATAGCAAGAATATGCCATATGTACAAGTTCCTTGCAGGAAAGACCTGGGGAGTGCCAATACAATCCATGCTGCAACTGTACAGGGTCCTCTTTATTGGATTCCTGCGGTACAGCTTACCGGTCATGTCCAACACCTGCAGAACTATCCTGAATATAATCCAAAGCATCCAAGCCCAAGCCCTCAAGATATGCCTTGGTCTACCGCGGAGTGCGTCAACGACTGAAGTTATTGCAGTCGCTCAAGATTACACTATTAGAACGCACATTAGCATTGAAACAATGCGTGTGCACATAAGACACTACGCCCGGACCCCTACCCACCACCTCGCAAGTCTCCCAGTAGATAGGCCCCACACGACATTCAGTGCGACTGTCTTCGCGCACCGTGCCTCTCTCAGGTAAGGTTACACACCTGCGGCAAGGCCTTCCATTCCTCCATGGTGTATGCGCCGTACTCAAGTAAACCTTACACTCCGAGGACTTCAGAAAAAGTCGGACTTGCCATCATCAGCGCTCAAGCAACTAACTTTACTTCTCTTGTACGAGAAATACAGCGACTGCACACACGTCTACACTGATGGATCAACTACATCAACCAGTTCCGGTGGCGCTGTAGTTATACCAACAATGAGAATAACCAAGCGGATCAAGAGTTCCCATGTCAGTACGTCTACAGCTGCAGAGCTCGCGGCTCTCCGCGACGCGCTTCATGTGATAAAGGCTGAAAGTCCTAGAAAATGGGCAGTCTTCCGCGATTGAAGGCCGGCCTTGCAATGTGTGCAGTCATTTCTCCGACATGCAGCTCACGATCAGCTCACGTGCGAAATCGTGGAACTTGTCCATCACTTAAGAGAAAAAGGCCATGATATCTCTTTTCAGTGGATACCAGGTCATTGCGGTATCATAGGAAATAATGACGCCGATAAGGCAGCTCGGACATCAAATCAAGAAGACTGCTGCGTCCCCATTCCTCTTTCAAGGACCGACGCCGCGAGGCAACTTGGCATTTTAGCGCGCACGATCTCCTTAGCAGAGTGGAACACCGCACATATAAGGCACACAAGACTGCACAGACTAAGCCCGTCACTTCAACTCAGACTACCAGCCGGCCTACACCGACGTGCAGCGTCTCTTCTGTGTCGGTTATGGCTTGGAGTTGCTTTCACGAATGCCTACTCAGCACTAATTGGAATGGCTGATAGTACTGCATGTGATGTTTGCGGATGCGAGGAGAACATTGAACACTTATTGTGCCATTGTCCTAAATTTCAAGCACAAGGACAATCTTTGTCCAACACACTGAGGAAATTAGATGATCGTCTTCTGAGCGAACAGACATTACTAGAGCACCGTCCCGACCGATCATCGGCTCAGAAGGCAGTGAAGGCACTTTTATGCTTTCTCAGAACTTCTGGTTTGCGCGAGCGTCTTTAACTCAAGTGCTGTTCGTACACGTATCTACACCTTCTCTCTCCCTTCTCTCACTTCCCCTTCTCCCTTCCCCCAGCGTAGGGTAGCCAACCAAACTACTGACTGGTTAACATCCCTGCCTTCCTATATTACTCTCTCTCTCTCTCCCAACAAAATAACGATAAGCATTAGCTGGCGCAGTTGCATTACTACTACCAGCGGCTGCTAGCTTTCATTTAAAGGATAATTCAGTCAGATTATAGTTTTGTCAAGCCACATCGCGTTGTCTTTCATGCGTTAGCATCAGGAGGGTCAAAGTGGAAAAAAGCGTGTGCGTGTATGTGTGTACGTGCCTATCTCTATAAACACACACACACACACACACACACACACACACATATATATATATATATATATATATATATATATATATATATATATATATATATATATATATATATATATATATATATATACATATATATATAGTCTGCGCTGAACAACCGTCAGTTGCACTTCGTTCCTCAAAGGGGGGAGACATGTGTCGCCTGAGCTCCTGAACCACACTCTGCAGTGTGGTGAACGCTGTTTAAGTAATGGATAGTGGGACCTCAAAGTGATGCGACGTAATGCGAACACATTTCTCTGGAATTTAACGATAAATCGTCAATGATTTTTTTTCTTACTCTCCTTCATTTCTTGAGGCAAATGTTGGAGCACGAAAACAATTTAACGCCATTTAATACCGCAGATTCTCACACAAGAAAGCTCGAAAACCTCCTTCTGGGGTGTGGCCTCAACGTTCCAACGGTATAGCTGAGATAAACGTTCCCGTGAAGCCCATTAGAAAAGTTTTCTCTTACTACACAAAAAAGCCTGCTTGCGCTGTCTGTTGTTAGGAATGGCCTGCCAGGGTGGCAAAGTGCAAGTTACTTCGGCCCGCTGCACGTGTTTCGATCCAAACGGGCCGGTGGCGCACTTCAGAGAACTGCGGATAACCGGCAGCCACGCGGCGAGGGGTCAGCTCAGGGGGGTTTTCGAGGGGAGGTAATTGGCGGAACCTCCCCATGCGCTTTTCGAGACATCAGACAATGTGCTACCCGAGCGCGCTACCCGCGTAGGCTCCGAGTTCGACGAAGCAGGCTTTGTGCGCAACACGACAACGCCGCCCTGTTCTGCTATGAGTGGGGGAGTTGCCGCGGGAACGCCGACGAAGGCTCCTTCCCACGCGCCGACCAAGACGCAAGACAATGTGCTACCCGGACACGCTACCCGGACGGCTCCGATTTCTACGAAGACCCTCTGACGTCGGCTTGAGAGAGCACTGAAACCCGTGCGGCACGTGTATGTGAGCCCTCCTCCTCCAAAAGGGCGGGTCATCTTCAATGACATCGAACTATGACGTCGAGCGGAGTGCTTATAAGCAGCGATTGTCGGCTGCTAGTGTGTGCTCGTTGTCGTGCTCGAAATGTACTCGTGTGCTGTATGCGTCGTCTTGCGTGCCCCATTTGGGAGCCACGCTAGACTGTGTAATGTATCTCATGCTCCAATGTTAAAATGTAAATAAACCCTGCTCGCCTAAGTCCCGACGAAGAGTCAAGTTCATCCCAACGACTACGACTGCAAAATCTAATAACTGAATGGCAGCGGTGAGATCAGCCTACGGATAGCAACTCGGCCTACGACTCGGAGACAGCAACGGCAGCTGACGGACGTTGGCACATGGTGACCGACCGGTATCCTGATCAAGTTGGAGGCGACTTGGGATTGGCCACCTCTTGCAACTGACTGTGTACGGCAGAGAAGGACTGGTGATATGGTGCTGCTTCAGTGGGTAAGCGTTTGGTTTTGGCTGTAAGATTTACCAGGCTTCAATTTCTCTGTGTTTTTGGATTTGATTCGCTGTGGATCTTTTACTTGTATTTTGATTTGCGTGGGTATCGCAGCAAGTATTGTGTGACAGCAGAGCGAAAGCTTAAAGTAGCGACCATGGTCCTAGTGTGTTTGACGGGAGCTGACCTGTTGTGGTTGTGTGAAGAGCTCTTGGTAGACGTAGAGAAGGACTTGACGGAATAAGAAATTCGTAAGACCATTTTGCAAAGTGGCAATGATTTGAAACTCATCGAAAAACTAGGTAAACGAATTCTAAGTAAAAGACAGGAACGGGAATCAATCAGGCAAGAACGCCAAGAGCGCGAGCGAAAACGCCAAGAGCGCGAGCGAAAACGCCAAGAGCGTGAGCAAAAACGGCAAGAGGTTGAAAAAGAAATTACAGCAGTGAAGAAACAGATACAAAATTTACAGCAGTTAAACGCACGAGGTCCACAGCGGCTTGAGGAATCTGTAGGCTGGACGCAGCGAAAGTGGAAGGAAGTCGACAGCAGATTTCAGTCGAAAGCCGAGGAAAGTAGTAGTACCTGTAAGAGTAGCAGCACGTTCATAGGTGAACTCGAAGTGCTAGCAGCTAACGATGCCTTAGTGGCAACAGACGCCGTTAAAGGCCAGAGTGAGAGCGACGAGGTGCTGTGCCAACAGAGGAATGTAGAGACAGCTAGGCCAGCTGCGAACAAATTGGCACAGTTACCGCGCGTGTGCGTCGCATCTCATGATATCGAGGTCGTTAGCGAGGTACAGGGGACTGTTGACCCGACAGACACGGGCACCCATGTCGAGTCAGATCTGCGTGTCGAAGTGCGAGCTGGACGATGCAGTTGAGGGTAACTCTCAGGATTGCGAGCTGCGTAGCTCAAGAGAAAACAACTGCATTGTTCAGGGATCGGTGCAGCTCTCCGCCAGTCTAGGTAGCCAAGATAGGGATGATTTAGTTAAGAATCATTCAAACTGTGCGCGTGAGACAGCGATCGAGACCGACGGGCTGTGTGCCGAGGCACAGCGTGAGCTGGGCGATGCAGTAGAGGGCAATTCGCAAGAGTGCGAGTTGCATAGCTCGAGTAAAGCCTGCTGCATTGTGCCAGAGTCGGTTGAGCTGTCCGCCAGTCGAGGCAGAGAGAGAGTAGATTTAAATGAAAATCACTCAGACTGTGCGGGTAAGAGACCGATCCGGGCCGACGAAATGTGTACCGGCCAGCACGAGGCACGAGAAGGCGGCATGAAAGGGAGTAGAAAGAGAAAGCGCCGCAGAAAGAAGCGCCGTAAAGATCGGAGTACGGTGGCTAATGTAGCGCAGCCAAAGACGGCGAGAGACCCAAAAGGACAGGGCGCGAGGAGAAGAAAGGTGCGGTCGTCGTTGACGACGTGTACGCATCAAGCATGTTCGAGCCACCGGTCGAAAAGAGACCGAGAAGCATGTTCTGCACGGATGCGGACAAAGGGCACGGGGCAGTTAAATTCCTCATCGTTCCGTCGTTCTTTTCGAAGCTCAGCGTGTAGGGCGAGGGAGCGCAAGGTGGCAAAACGAGACCAGGTGGTAGGGAGTCGCGACGCGGTTAATCGAGTTCGTGTTGAAAGCGGGGCGCCAGGACGCAAATTGGCAGGAGACTGTAACGTCTTGGGGGAGCTGATAGTGAGTCAGCCCTTTTTTTGTTTCTCGATAGCCAGAGTAGCTTTTGAACCGCGACCACCTCGAGTACGGCTCAAAAGTATGAGTCAGCCGTAAACACTTGGAACGGGAGGCCAAGAGATCTTCGGTAGAAGTGAAAGGTGTCTTGTTTTATTTTTGAGCACTTGGAAATTTTCGTGATTTCAGACTAAGAATTTCTTTCAATATGTAAGGTATGAGCTTTGTTTGTGTTTTCGTTTGAGAAGCTCCGAGGTTTGAAAGAGCTGTTTTATGTAAACATTTAGCCTCGCGAGGTGTTAGATAATGAGTAGATAGGCTTTCTTTTTTTTGTGTGTGAGTAACCTGAGTGACAAGGTCATCGTTGAGAGGCCTATCGTAACGCGCGTGTGTATTAGTTAACCTTCTTCTTTTTATGTGTTTTTTTATTTTCTAAGGTTAAGCGCGTAGGTTTTCAGTAAATGCGTGATTTGCACTAAGAGCTCTTAGGTCCATTAGCGCGTGTCCTGTGCGGACGGAAGGAAGCAGAAGGTTTATGACTGGGTTGTTCGTGTGTGTTGAGGACAGCCGTATTCTGACTTCTCTAGCACGCGTGCGTAGAGCTAGTTAATAGAAGACACATTTGTTTAAAGGTTCCTCTGTGTTGCGTAAGTTACGCAAGTTTGGTTGTTCGGTTAAGGAACGTGTCCTGTGTGGACTAAAGGAACATATGTGAGTAAGCGTGATGAAACGTTTGCGTAAGATGCAAGTACGCGTTCCGAATAGAGACCACAAGGCTAGCGCGCTTGCGATTATGTACTTGTAGAATTGACCAGACTGTTCAGTGGCCCCAGTACGTGAGATAAGTACGCCACTGCGATAGGGTAAGAACATACTGTTCGTGAAGCTAGGCTGCTTAAGTTATGTTCGGGTATTGGTGGTTAAGAGCCTTCAGTTTAATTCTGCGTAAACCTTTACTCTTGTGCAGCGCGACGGTCGGGTTTGGTCGAACTCAAGAGGAACGTGAACGCTCGCTTTGACGGCACGAAATTTTGGGGCAAAATTTGGGATTCCCAGTTGAGTGGCTTGCATGGAAATTTTGATAGGAAGCCTGGTGGGTTAACAGCTAATTCCGGGCGTTTGCACGCGGAGTGGTATTGTGTTGCCGGGATCGACTCTTCTGTGCCAGTTGTTGTGATATGGTTGAAGGCATTCCAAGTGCGCAGGGGTTGCAGGGAGCAAAGCCATCGTCTTGCTCGCCAGCCATTCTCTTCCTGCCCAGCGGTTGCCAGCACTGGCCAGGCGAGATTTTCCGGGCCATGGAGGAGCTGTTAGGAATGGCCTGCCAGGGTGGCAAAGTGCAAGTTACTTCAGCCCGCTGCACGTGTTTCGATCGAAACGGGACGGTGGCGCACTTCAGAGAACTGCGGATAACCGGCAGCCACGCGGCGAGGGGTCAGCTCAGGAGAGTTCTCGAGGGGAGGTAATTGGCGGAACCTCCCCATGTGCTTTTCGAGACACCAGACAATGTGCTACTCGGACGCGATACCCGGTACGGCTCCGATTTCTACGAAGCCCCTCTGACGTCGGCTTCAGAGAGCACTGAAACCTGTGCGGCACGTGTATGTGAGCCCTCCTCCTCCAAAAGGGCGGGTCATCTTCAATGACGTCGAACTATGACGTTGAGCGGAGTGCTTATAAGCAGCGATTGTCGGCTGCTAGTGTGTGCTCGTTGTCGTGCTCGAAATGTACTCGTGAGCTGTGTGCTCGTTTGCTGTATGCGTCGTCTTGCGTGCCCCATTTGGGAGCCACGCTAGACTGTGTAAATGTATCTCATGCTCAAATATTAAAATGTAAATAAACCCTGCTCGCCTAAGTCCCGACGAAGAGTCAAGTTCATCCCTACATCTACGACTGCAAAATCTTATACTGTTGAGTAGCCACGCGACGCAACCCTCTATACTCTTCCTTCTTCCGTCCCACCCGACAACAAAAAAGTGTAAAATTAAACGAACACTCTATGACTTGATGTGGCGCATATCCAATGTAGCTGTTTCCCCACAAGTTCTCGATACCGATGTTACGCACGCCGCCATGGCTGGTTGTTGCGGCTCGAGCACGTTAGGCAGCCTTCTCGCTCTCCCATGTCACACCCTTCGATCACGGCCATATCCCACCACATTAGCCGATCGCGACAAGAATGGAGCGCTGGGCGGTGATCACCGCACGACAACCCAGGGAATGAGATCAGTCTGCTCAGAAGGCCCTTTTTTCAGCATTTCGGGTTTTTGTTCTTTTTTTTTTCGCAGCGCCTCGTTGATCCACCCACAGGAAGCCGCAACCATTGAGCGACAAGAAGAAAATTAGTATTGCGGCGCATCAAGTCTCGTGCACCGACACTCTGTCTTAATAAAGCCGTGCAGTGTTCTGGAAGTGAGAGGCGACGTCAGCCAACCAGGGGCCGAATTCACAGAGGTGCCGGTACGACGTAAGACCTCATTGCGGTTTTCCGGTGCCTTGGCCGGCTCACCTTAGGCTATCGTGTCTAATTAGCGCATGGGTGTCGTCCAGTGACAAACCGTCATTTTGCTGGTGCTCATCCCAGCTCCCCATTAGCCGACGCTATCCCCAGCTTCAGAAGGCTGCACGGTTTTATTGACACACGGCCCAGACATGCGCATAAGGACTCGAGAGAAACATCAAAGAAGCGAGCGCGGTTGCGCTATGCAGTCGTCGTGTATGTATGCATGTATATGCGTGACACAAAGCGCCGCAGAGTAGCAGGAGAGCGCAGGCGTTCCGATGCCGTGGCTTGCCGCGATGAAATAATGCGAGCGCCAGGGTGTCGGGTCCCGGGCGAAGATACCGCTGTTGCTGCTCGCGGCAGTTGCCTGCACCTCCTCGCCCACAGAGCCAACGCTGGTTTCCCGTATCTGGCTTCCGCCGCTCACGTCGGCGAGCCTGTCGATGGAGCGTCAGCAGCGGATGCACTCGTCAAAGCGGCGAATGTGGCTCTGCGCCCGAATTGCTGGCAGCCTTTGTTCCCGTTGGAGAACGATGGTGCCCAACACCGGGGCCGGAAACTGCGGGCTCTCTAAGAAAGCCTGCGGCTGAATGCGCTGACGGTGGAGGCGTAAGGATAACGAAAAGTGCGATGTCATCTACAACAAGAAAAATGAAAGCAAAGAGGACAAATTTGAAGTGCAGTGAGTTTCCATGCGCACTGCGTACAGCGCCGTGAAAAATAATTGCTTCAATGTTACGTATCTTGCTGCCACTTCATCTCGTATCGTCTTTGTTCGATTACCTACCATACCAGTAAAACGGTGTCAACACATATCAGAAAATCAGATTCAATTGCAGGAAGAGATCACATTTTATTGGTGTACTACACTTGCATATTTCAATCCCCCAGCGTGCTGTTTATGCTAGATGAGAATTCTGTGTTTGTAAGGCTGTGTTCCACCGTGATATAGGTCCGATTTCCTTTGTACGTGGTAAAAGGTAATAGCTGGAATCAAATTCACGCCTGTGGCTCATAGTTAACCAGCACACATCACAAGGTCCAGTACTGTTATGGTCATGAAAGCTCCCACAACTTCTGAATCAATCTTGTGTTTTTTTTCTGTTACTCTTTATTGCTCTGTTACAAATGCATTCTTTTTACTTTGGTCACTTAGAAAAAAAAAGAGGTCTGCAAAATTTACTTGAGTTTCGTCAGCACAGATAAAGCAGCTGCCCAGGCAGAGATAATGAAAAAGAAGTAATGGAAATATTATTTTAATTTAAATAATTACATTAATTAACTTATTATTAAAAACTTAGGGCACTTGTTTACGTTAGAAAGCTGCAGTGAATAGTTATAGAAGTATACTTCCCCGTTTGTGCATTTCAAAATGTCCATGTAAACCGATGTAACTGGCGCCAAATTATTCATTCAATTTACCTGACTGCGCGCGCGGCACCACGAAGCGCATGGCTCGCGGTCCAACCCCTCTGGTTAGGGAAGGGTAACATCAACCTTCGCCATACTCTGCGTTCCATAGGATGTTGCTGCGCACAGTGCCAATCGGGAGGTCGTGAAAAGAGGGAAGTGTGACGGCCGTATCATTCTATCGGGACACCTTTATGCGTCACACAGGGGCCGGTCCGCGAGCCGCGTTTCACGGTGCCCCGCGTGCAATCAGGCAAATTGAACGAATAATTTGACGCCAGTCATTTTGTCCAAATGGCCATTTTAAATGCGGAAACACGAAACTAGACCTTTATTACGGTTCCCTTCAACTTTTCAATGTAAGCATGTGCCGTAAAGTTTATGATCACGCAGATAATTAATGCATTTAGCTTAATTAGTCAATATATCTATTTGGTTCTTCTGGCAAATGATGTGCGCTTTGGCAGATAATTCATCTGTAGGGACGTAATTCAAGTAGATTTTGTACGCTCTTCGAAAAATAACAACCATTCCGCTCTGTGAAGACGAAATGGCAGCGAAAGCTGACGACAGTCAAAGCCCTCAAACGAAAAGCAAAGTGCTTTCCCTGCCATTCCACCTTCACAGAGTGGAATGGTTGCCCGGACTCGTGATTGTCGTTTTCGTTCAGCATCGCGGGAACGTTTTCGTCAGTGGTCGTTTCGCGCAGGCGCCGTTTGCATTCTCGTCGCTGTTCGCTCCGGCGCACATCGTACGCATGTTGTTCTTCGGGTGTACGAAACATACGTGTCCACCCCATCGATAACGCAGCTGTTTTAGCGCCGATACCTCTCCTGCTTATATACTGCGATAACCTTGGCGTCATGCTATTTTTCACGGCGAAGGTTCTCTTGCGGAACACATCTGGCCCATGTCTGTGCTTTTCAGGACTTCTCACTGCACCTGTTCTCACTACATTCATCCATCACCGTCCCCTCCATCACGGTGATGGATGTACAACACCCGAGGACCCTCCCGGTTCCCGTTCACCCACGGACATCGATTCGAGGAAGCGAGGAAATACGTCGCGTGATAACGAGGACACAGAGCTGTACTCTGCACCAGGTGACGAGTCCTCGGAAGACAGCTTTCGACTTGTCCAGTACCGCAAGGCCAAACGAATAATTCTCAACTCATCTTCGGCGTCCAGCTCGAACACCGTGAAAACAACGCTTCAACAATGGCCTCACTGCATCCTGTTTGTGCCACAGAACGCTACTGACAACCTGTACGTCCTCAACAGGCAAGCACTCTCCGTGTATCTAGAAAACACCGTACCGAACGAGATCAAGGATGTCAGGATAAACACTAGGTGAAACATCCTGGCAATCGATGTGATGAACCCGAGCGCGCTGAACGTACTACAACATGTAATGCAGCTGGGAAACATCAAGGTCCGCTCCATCGTGCCATCGAATGGTGCCACAATAACAGGAGTCATCTATGACATTGACAAAGAAGTACCTAATGCAGACCTCCCAGTTATCATAAAACCAGCAAGTGAAAACAACGTCATTGTGCATGTTGGTCGCCTCGGAAACTCACGTTGTGTGAGGATAACGTTCAAAGGCGACTGCCTTCCATCCTACGTGAAGGTCGGCCACTTTCGCTACCAGGTTCGACCATTTATTTCAAGATAAATGCAATGCTTCAAGTGTCAGAAGATTGGCCATGTGAAGGGTGTTTGCAGAAATTCGGCCGTGTGCCCTCGTTACGCCGAACCCCGCTCAGAAGACAACTGCAGCGCAACCACGTTGAAGTGTCCTAACTGTCAGGGGGACCACTGCACCTCTTCCAAAGACTGTCCCCAGATCAAGAAAGGGATTACCATTCTTAAACAAATGGTGATAGACAACTCTACCCACAAAGAGGCCGCTGTGAAAGTGCGGCGAAGACGACGTCACCGTCGAAGGTCTTCACGACGGCAAACATCAAATTTCCAGGAAAAGTAAACTCGTCAAGCAGCATCATCAGCGGAAGTTTACAGCACTCCAAACACTGATGTTGGAAGGGAGAAAACTGCCAGATCTTTCTCTACAAAGCCACCACTTCCGCGTGCACGACCGCCAGAAGAGCCGCAGAAGAAGCCGCCCCCAGTACAGCAAGGTGCTGTATCCGAGGAGTTGCGGAAAACAGATGAGCAAGTGATAGCTCTTATTAGGCCTTTAATGAATGCCACTCGCGTGTTGCTAAGCAACATGCACACACCGTCTGCCAGAAGTGCGCTTCAAGTACTGGACGCTCTGAGTCCGGTGCTGGCAACCCTTGAGTAGATCATGGCTCCACAGCCACTGTATTTTAGGGGTGAGGTCCGACAAGCAGCTATTTTTCAGTGGAATTCACAGCGTGCCTTTCGGATTTCCGTCGCTTTGTGTATGCCAATATGTTTCCCATTATCATCATTTTCGAGCCGAACTTATCGAACACGATCGATCGTTCTGGATATGAATCGTTTATGTCGTCAACTGTTAGTGAAAACAGAAAGGTTTTGGTGTATATTAGCCGTGACCTCACCTACATTCATCAGCCTGTACCACCTAATGACGATAATCAATATATACGCCTCAACGTAAGGAAAAAGAATTTGGGGTTTACTTTTATGGGCACCTACCTATCTCCGTCAAGTCGATTTGATCACAAAAGACTACGAGACATCCTTTCTTCAACTCCCAATCCCTGGGTCATTATTGGAGATTTCAACGCCCATAATAATCTCTGGGGAAGTCCGAAGATCAACGCAAGAGGCAGAACTCTGGTATCTTTCGCCTCCAGTAATGAACCTTGGCTGATGAATGATGGAAGTCCTACGTTCTTACGTGTCTCCACGTACAGCAGCTGTCTTGACTTGGCTTTCGTCTCACGAAGCCTTCTCAGACGTGCAGGGTGGTTTGCGGACATAGAGGCGCACGGAAGCGACCATATCCCCACGTACATCAAGATCAGAGGATTGTCCCCTTCCAAAATACGGGATACGACCAAAAGAGTGGACTGGTCTACATTTCAGTCTATCATGGAAGAACACTGCGACGCCAATCCATATTTCGACTTGGAAGAGGTAATCAAGAGCGCGGTGCAAGACACTATGCGCACTCTCTCATGCTCGTCGACACTGACGGAATTTGATGTGGAACTAGAACGACTTCGAGCAATCCGACGACGTGCTAAACGAAGGTACCGACGTACGAAGACAATGGACGATTTACGGACCGCCAGGCGCACGCAAAAGAAGATACAGCGCCGGTTAGACAAGCTCGAATCGCAACGTTGGACTGCCTTCTGTGAGTCGCTAGATCCAGGCAAGCCTTTGTCGCAACTCTGGAGAACGGTGCGCGGTCTCCGGACACTCCTCGTACAGCGATTCCCATTAAAGGCTCTTGCCCTTTCTCAAGTGAGATCTGAGATGACGTGGCAGAAGATTTCTGCGCCAGATTATCCGGCAAACTCACAGCTACCAACATTCCATCGCCTTCGAGTAGTTGTCCACCACCACGTGCTCACCGCATGGATCTACCATTCTCAATCCACGAACTTAAGGCAGCATTAGCTTTGTGTAGCCGCACATCAGCGCCAGGACCTGACGGAATTTCCTACCGAGCTCTGTGTCACATGGGGGAGCGAGCGAGAGGTGTTCTCCTTGAGTTGTACAATGAATATTGGAGAGATGGCACGCTACCAACAATCTGGAAGTAAAGTCGCCTTGTTCCACTGCTGAAGCCTGGCAAGTCGCCGTTGGAACTCTCATCATATCGCCCGATCGCTTTGGCGAGCTGTGCGGGCAAAGTAATGGAGAGGATGTTCCTAGGACGCCTGGAGTGGTACTTGGAGTACCACAACACCTACCCGGATACCATGGCGTGCTTTCGACGTGGTCGACCATCGATCGATAACGTCGTCAACCTGGTCACCTACATTCAGCATGAGAAATGCCGTAAGCGTCTCTGCGCTTCTTTATTCCTCGACGTTAAAGAGGCGTATAACAACGTTACGCATGAAGCCATCCTCTCTGCTCTCGCAGAGGTAGGAATGGGTGGTCAGATGTTTCAATGGATACGGAGCTATCTCTCCATGCGATCCTTTTTTGTAAGCATCGAGGATGGCCACACTTGCCTACATTATAGCTACCGCGGCGTCGCCCAGGGCGGTGTACTTAGCCCTGTGTTATTTAATCTAACACTAACTCTCCTTAAGCACGTGCAAACCACAGTCCGGCTATCAATGTACGCGGATGACATCTGCATATGGGCGTCTGCAGAACACCCCTACAGTTGCGAGCGAGTATTCAGAGAGCCGCCACCTAAACTGCTATCTACTTCCGTAATCAAGGCCTGGAAATTTCCTCCGAGAAATGCGCACTAGTGCAATTTATGCGCGAACCCATGGCTAACTACAGCGTAATGATAAATGGCCAAATAATACGACGGGTCCGACGGTACAAGTTCCTAGGTGTCATAATCGACAGGGACTTGTCATGGAGCCCTCACGTATCATACGTTAAAAAACGGTTGACAGGCATCTGCCATCTGTTCAAGTTTTTCGCTGGCAAGGCCTGGGGAATGTCGACAAGTTCCATGTTACAACTGTACAGGATGCTTTACCTAGGATTTCTGCGATACAGCTGGCCAGCAATAACCAAAACAGGTAAAACGAATCTACGCACAATAGAAAGTCTTCAGGCTCAAGCGCTCCGGATCTGTCGAGGCCTGCCTCAGAGTGCTTCTACGGTGGCTACGACAGCAATCGCTAGAGACCACCTTGTCAAGACCCACATTGAAATTGAAGTGCTCAGGAACCATATAAGGCATATAGCCAGGACTCCTTGTCACCACTTAGCCTCTCTGCCAGCGGACAGACCACACACACCTTTCAGCCAAAGGATAACCGCATATGATAAATTATTGCCAGCTTGTTTCACTCCGACTGCGAGACCTTCGATTCCGCCATGGTGCCTCGCTCAGCCAAAAATCAACCTCACAATACCTGGCATCTCGAAAAAAGCTGATCTATCATCACCAGCCCTTAAACAGCTCACGCTACTATGTTTGTACGAGAAGTACCGTGAGTAAGTGAGTGAAGAAACATTATTGCAGGTCCGGCTAGGACGCGGACTTGTCGCGCACCCGGCTAGTCCCACGTCGGGACCGGCAGGTTTAGCCCACCGGCCCGGTAGCGGGCACGCCGGACGGCCAGGATTTGCTTTTCTAGAGCGGGGCTACGCAGAAGCGAGTCCCAATCTTCCTTGATGAACTTTGGGTATGCCGACCCGCACTCCCAGAGCATGTGAGCTAGAGTGGAGGTCTGCCCGCAGGAAGGGCAGGCGTCGTCGCGATACACGTCGGGGTAAGCCTCGTGGAGAGAGGACAGACACGGATATGTGCTGGTCTGTAGAAGCCTAAGCGAAACGGCTTGCGCCCTATTCAACTTGGGGTGAGGGGGTGGAAAGACCCTTCTGGACATGTAGAAATATTTAGTAATCTCTTTGTGAGTAGCGGGAGCGTCCCTGTGACCGTAGAGGGGAGGGGAGTCAGTGTTCCTTATTGAGGAAGCGCGGTCGGTGAGGTCACGCGCAGCCTCGTGAGCAGACTCATTGAGGTTCGAGGGAGCACCCTGGACCGACCCTACGTGAGCGGGAAACTAGTGAATTGAATGGTTTGTGAGAGTGTATGGACTCGAGCCGCTAAGAAGACGAACAGCTTCCTGGGCGATGCAACCCTTCTGAAAAGCGCTAACCGCCGTTTTGGAATCACAATAGATTTCGGACCCACGACCGTCTAGCAGGGCGAGGGCGATGGCGACTTGCTCGGCGACTCCGCGGTTTGAAGTGCGAATCGAGGCGCTATTGGAAATCTTGCCCTTCGAGTCGACCACAACGACGGCAAAGGTCTTCCCGTCGCTGTACTCCACAGCGTCGACAAAGCTTGCTCTATTGTGTTGCTTGATCTGTTTGAGGATGGCTGCTGCTCTGGCCTTGCGTCTGCCCTCGTTGTGTACGCGATGGACGTTTCGGGGCACAGGGGCCACTACGAACTTGTCACGAATGCACCTAGGGATCGGGGTACTGATCATCGGGAATCCCGTATGGTGGTAACCCAGCTCTTCGAGGATGCGTTAACCTGCCGCTGTGGTGGTCAGGCGAGTGAGTTGCGCGCGTTCTTGGGCTTCGGCAATCCCCTCGGCGGTGTTATGTACCCCCAGCTTCAAGAGATCCTCAGTATGGGTCCTGATGGGTAGCCCAAGAGCCCTCTTGACTACTTTGCGGATGAGAACGTTGAGCTTGTCTCGCTCCGCTCTGAGCCAGCTGTGCATAGAAATCGTGTACGTGAGGTGGCAGAGTACGAAGGCATTGATCAGCCTGAGAAGATTGTTTTCTTTCATGCCTCGATGCCGGTTTGCGATTCTGCAAACGAGGCGGAAAGCGTTGTCCGTCGTTGCGATGATCTTGCGGAGAGCAGTTCCGTACCCGCCGTTGAATTCGACAAACATACCCAGGACCCGAATAACGTCGACCCTGTGTATCACCCCCACGTCACAAGTGCGAAGTCTGATGCTGCTTTCGGAGACTGGCTTCCAATCTTTGGGTCTGCCTCCCTTCTCTTTTCTGTAAAGCAGGAGCTCCGACTTGGCGGGGGAGCATCGACGTCCGGTGGGGCGGAGATACTCCTCAATCACGTCGATCGCCTCCTGCATGGCTTCTTCGACTCTGCCCTCGCAGCCGTCGGAGCACCATATGGTGATGTCGTCGGTGTAGATGGTGTGCTTGACGTCCTCGACGCGCGCCAACCTCTCGGAAAGACCAATCATACAGATGTTAAGCAGTGTTGGGGAGATGATGGCGCCCTGAGGAGTACCCCGCCCTACCGTGACACTACGCATATTTACACTGATGGATCTGTCCTTCCAAGCAGCTCCGCGGCGGTAATCGTCATACCAGCGAAAGCTACCACAATCATATTTAAGACGACCCACGTGACAACATCGACGGCAGCAGAGCTCGCAGCGCTCTTTACTGCCCTTCATCACATTGGGATGAAGCGGCACACAAGTGGACGGTATTCTGCGATTCGAAGGCGGCACTGCAGTCTCTGCTGTCACCTTTACGACGCGGACCGCACGAACAACTAATATTTCATATTACAGAGACGTTACACCATATAAGTGATGCAGGCCATGAAATAACCTTCCAGTGGCTTCCAAATCAATGCGGGATAATCGGCAATGAACGGGCGGATCAAGCTGCCCGCTCAGCCCATACTGAGGAGCACCACGTCCCAATTCCACTGTCTAGAAGTGACGCAGCACAGAAGCTCCGCCTACTTGCTCGGCAGTGCACCGCGTCGCAATGGAATGAGCCACATTTAAGAAATACGCGACTGTATTCACTTGATCCCACATTAAGTCTTCGAGCGCCATCACAGCTTCGCCGTAGACACGCCGCACTTTTATATCGACTATGGTTGGGCGTTGCCTTTACCAAAGCCTATGCATTCCGCATGGGGATGACCGACACCGCAACCTGTGACCACTGCGGCGATGAAGAATCGATTGAGCATATCTTGTGCGCCTGCCCGCAGTACAGTCCACAGAGGGAATGCCGTCGCCTCGAACTTGTCCAGCTGGACGACCAATCGCTATCGGAAAAAAGAATTTTACACCATCGAAAGGACCTACCGTCACAGAAGAAGGCCGTGCAAGCACTATTGCGCTTTTTGCGATCTACCGACCTTTGTGAACGTCTTTAACTGGAACGCCTCTTGTGTGTGTGTGTGTGTGTGTCTGTGTGTGTGCGCGTGTGTGCGCGCGACGCGCGCGCGTGTGCGTGCGTGTGTGCGTGTGTGTGTGTGTGTGTGTCAGTGTGTGTGCGCGTGCGTGTTTTAACGTTTTCCTCTCTGTCGTCTTTCTGGCCCTTATCTCCTATCCCCAGTGTAGGGTAGCAAACCGGAGACTGATATCTGGTTAACCTCCCTGCCTTTCCTCTTTATCTCTCTCTATATCTGCGCCACCGCACTGCACCCGAACGCGATCACACACAAAGCAAACAATGAAACCCATTGTGTATGGGTTTGTTAGAAATCGATAAGTCCGTTTCTGTTGCCGGACGCCGAAAAAGCTACGGAAGATTAGTCATAGGAGTATACAGCTTTCGCTGTGAAAACAGCGTTCGAAGCAGAAAAAAAAAGAAAGAAAACCCAGATATCTTATGCTCAGTGCGTATCGTTTTATGATTGCGCGTCGAACACTATCGTGTCGTATTTTGATTTAACCTACTAACTTGCGAGCACAGTAACCGTGCGCGCGGGTCCAAACTCTTTTATGATAGACGATAAGCCAAAATAAATGAAATAACTTATAGCTTAAGTTTTGTTTCAAATATGTTTCGTTACTGCATATGGCGGAAAAAATAATAAAGATAACGCGATGAACTTCATAAAATGTTGTTATTGCAGAAATGGACGTTTCGGTTGCAGAAAGCTTCACAGCTGCAAAGACAGTGACGTGTGCTTGACAGTTGCAGTTTATGAAAGATTGCGGCGATATTAACAACAACAGCAACAACAACAGCAACAACAACAACAACAACTACAAATTTGGCCAGCACTATCTAAAGAAAAAAAATGCAATGACGGCCAGATGAGCCAAGGCAATAAAAACAAAACGTAGAAGCCTGACTGGCACTGGCGCACACGCGAGCGTTTCACGAGAATGCGGTAGAGGAACCGCAGAATACGATGGGCCGCCGACAGGGACGGGAATAAATAAGAGCGCTATAGAAGGAAGAGAGCGCGGACCGTGGGGAATAGCATGGTGAGCGAAGGGTGTGAGAAGGATAGGACACGTATGCAGTTCCTGTGTTTACGAAACCTCACCGCGTGCGTGAGGAATGAGTTACTGGCGGTCGCCTGATAGGGGAGACAAGAAACCCCTGGCCACAAGTTGCGGTTTCCTGCGCGCCAATTGCGTCCCTTGCGCTTCCATCTCGGAAACACGAGGCCTCGGACAACCTAGCCTGGGCGACAGAGCAGTGGCGCGGGCGAAGTTGCCACCGACAGCGCCCTCTCTTTGATCTGCGAGCGAAGGGAGCGAGAGGGAAACGCGTGATTGAAAACGTGACTTGCTTAGCGACTCGAATCGCGTCCGCGAAAGGCAAGAACGGCAAGTAAAGCAGAGAGCACGCGGTTACTGTCGGCCGGAATGGGCGCTGCGCAACAAGCGCCAAAGAAACAGCGCGGAACGGGCAAGGTATACATGCAGGCTATGCGTGAGCAACTGCTCCGGTCTGTGTATAAAAGCAATAGTAATGAAAGCAGAAGAAAGTACGTTACGACCCTGTCCTTATTTTAACCTTTGATATTTATTATTATTATTATTATTATTATTATTATTATTATTATTATTATTATTATTATTATTATTAGTGTTTCGCTTGGCCGTTAGTTTCACGCTAAAACAATACACACGCGATGGGATAAGTACACGTCCAGAGTGGAACAGTGAAAAGCCAGCGCACTTCGCGAGTCGGGTGTTCTCTTGACTTCTGCCGGTGACGTTAAAGGCGAACCCAAACACTAGATTTCTGCCTTCTTTCCGGAGCGCTCGGACGAAATTCCGTTAGCTTGCTTAAGTGCGTACTCACACGCAAGGGGGTAACTCTTCACCGGTAGAAGATGCAGGACGATGAAAAAAGAAGGGGTGGGAGGGGGCAGGAAGTCTTGGCTTTCCGAGATGCCTAATGCATTGTTAACTCGAAGGGGAGATCCCTGCAGACCAGTGACCCCCACGAAGCAATAATGTAGAGAGCAATCGGGGAAAAGAAGTGCTTCGCTCAAAGTCATTCCGTCGCTTTGAAGTCGTCGGCAAAGTATCAGGAGCCATTAGGGACAGCCAACTCTACCGCAATCAAAAGCGCTACAAAAACCGCACACGGTACGAATTCGTATTTAAGACGAAGAGCCAAATTCATCGTGATGCGCTCTCTCTCTCTCTCTCACTCACTCTCTCTCTCTCGCTCTCTCTTTTTCTGTTTCTTCTTTTTTTAAAGAAATGCGTTAATAAAACACGTCACCCACTAATACGGCTGAAAAGACACGGAATAAAGGCTATTAGCTGATAAAGAAACGGCTTATATGGTGGATGTATTGACAGCGTGAGTTGCCCTTGTGTCCTTTCATATATGTTCACTTCCTTTCATTTATTTTTCGCCCTTTTATCGTCCCTAAAGAGCAGCGAGCGCAGAGAGCTTGACTTCCTACGCGGTTCACGAAACACTGACTCCTATCCAAGACGACAGAAGCGAGGCAAGATCTACCGGGGGGGCCGTCGCAGTAACGACACTCTTCCTTCATACACTGCCTTCGAAGCGCAATCAGTTGGGTAGGGCAACTTGCTCAATGCAGTCGCTGTCTTTATTTCGCCTTGTGTTGCCTGTCGCGCGATTACGGTAAGTGACCCGGAAGCCGCCTTTGGGTCCCGCAGCAGTGATACCAGTTTTGGTTGCGCCAGAATAAAGGATCGTTACGGGTTCAGATCTGTTCCAATCGGTTAACCTGAGCAGGTCTGGGGGAGCTGCAGCAAAGCCCGCAGTACAGAAACGCGAGTTGATCTGCCGAAAACGGGTCGCGAGCAATGTTCTATGGCCGTGGCGAATTGGCCCCCCACGTCGCAAAGGAGTCCTCAACTGGCATCGATCGAGTGGCCCGGCTGTGCAAGACGTCTGACGACGCTGTTTACGCAATAACAACAACGTCGGTCACGGGCCTTCCCCTCCTCTAGGCGACTGTAGAGGTAGCTGCTGACGTGATAAAGAAGGGGAAATTGGCCTGCTTTCTAGCACAATTAAATGGCATCTGAAAGGAAGGAAGGAAAAAAAGAAAGTAAAAAAGACGATGCTAACAGGGAAGACGACACCACGAGGCGACGCTATGCTGCTAAAACAGTAGCCTCAGTCAAAAGTGTTTTACGTTGACCAGCAAATGCGAAGCACAAGGTTGAAAACTGCGGAGACATTTGACAGCATGAGCCGTCGACCAAAGCTTATTCGCGCTTCACGAGTACAAATGCGTTTCTCAATTACCTAGACAGCACTGGCCACTACACGAAACGCAACAGAAGGCCTCGGAAGTTATTTTAACATTACTACATACAAATGTGTTCCTCGCTGCTGATTTTATGACAAGATTCCGTAGAGTGAAGCAAGTAAGCGAAATTTTCGTGCAGACAAGTACAGTACGTGCGCGTGCTTTATTTCTTGCCCAATGCGTGCTCACAGCGATCAGCTGTATGCTGTCCTGCGTCGCCCTATAGCGCCCTTCCTTTCGAACTACCGCGCGGTGAATAGTTCCAGTGGCCAACACAACCTTTAGACGAGACAAGGCTGGTGGCCTTATGTCGACTAGAGGTTAGTCTCGGAACAGTGCGTCTGTCGACTCGCAAAAGTGCACCGACCTGGCCTGACGCAACTCCAGCCGCAGCGTCCGTCGCAGAGGCACTTCTTCTTGGAGCTGATGCAGTCCTCGTCGGTCTTGCACTTGCGCAGGCAGCGGCGGCCCAGCGCGGCCGCTTCCTCCCGGTTCTGCGGGCAGCCCTCGCGCACGTCCTCCTCGTCGCCCTCGGCTGCCCATGAAAAAGAAGAAAGCACGTTGGTGCACAGGTTGCGGCGATACGCGCCGTACGGTGTCTCAATACAACTACGCGGCAATCTGTGCTCGACCAGGTGTCAGCTAATCAGAGTACATAGAGGGCACAAAGCTGTTTGCACCGCTATTGGCCAGATGCCGTGTATCTGGCTACCTTTGTTCGACAGCGCGAAAACGGCGACCAATCGTGAGTAATCCCCAAGTGCAGTAGGGAGACGGGCTCATTATTAGCTGACGCAAGCATCCACAGCGCTGCACACACACGTCGCTTAAGATAGACGCAGTATCAGCCCCATATTTATATCCATCTGACTCTTATTCCAAGTTACGAAGAAAATTGACACGCTTATAATAGTACAATTCAGCAAAATTGAGAAGGAGTTATTGGCTATTTCTTAGCGGTCAGCTCCAAGCGCCCTAAGCTACAACTGTCAGACTGTTGCCGCTGAGCCTTATGAAAGATTACGCAGCAATGAAATCCGCTCATGTCATCTTTTTGTGGTATACTTTCGCTTTGATGTTTTTTATCAGCAACTACTGAGCCCAGGCTGCACTTGCTCGGCAGCAATTAAGACATCGTAAGTTTGTACGTGACAGCACTAGTGTAGTTTATAGGCTGGCGCCGACAGCGAAATTCCTCATTATTATTGATCATCGCGTAGGCATTTCGGCTGCCATAAATAGTTTTCATTAGATGATGACTAATGAAGAATATTGTTATTGGCAGCACAAAGACGAAAGTCACAAATCTACAGCGGTTGCGCTTTCATTCCGTATACTGGCGCACTTGCGCAATGCGCCACACAACAGGTGCAACTAGTATTGTAGCCATGAAATATTGCGCACGTATTTCTTGCAATGCATGGTCATCACGAAAAGCACTTAGAGGTGACGCGCTATAGTGGTATTCGTGACGGCTAATACAACACGGAAATAACCAGCAGAATCGCTGACGTATCGCTTACACGCACTCCATTGTCAAATTCTCCAAGCATGCATATGAGACGCAAGAACTCCGCCAATAACCAAACCGACAGACACAAAATAGAGTGTTTCTTTGGAACGGGTCAGCTAAGAGGTTGGCGCAAGGCTTCATCTTCAACGGTGGTGTTAAGGAAAGCATGACTGATAGCCGTTCTACCTTGCGTCTGCAACGTTTAAGCCATCTGAGCAATATTCTTGACGACGGCGTTTTTGCTTTTTATTTATCATAAAAATAAAGCACCACCGTGGCCTTAGCGCTTCATAGAAGGAGGAACGACTGGCGGTCGACAGCTGGTTCGTGTGAGCCCGCAACTAACCTGAAAGATAGGAGCCGATGCAAACGGGTGCGCGGACATTGCATACACGCAACAGGAGGCGAAATGCGGGTGGTCTTTTAGAGCACGTTTTAACTTGATAGGATTTTAGCACGGGGGTAATTCATAACGTCATGGTCGGAGAGGGAAAAAATAAAGCCAACGAAAGGGGAATTCGGGCGAACGAACGAAATAGTCCCCATCAGGGTGGAAGAAAGGGGGGGGGGGGGGGGGGTTCGGCTACAGCCAGAAGGGCTGCGTCTTGCAAACGGCGCATGAACGAGCGAGGCATATTAATAATCGGGCCGATGTGCGAGCAAGAAATGTGGGATAAAGAAAGGCAGAACGTAGAAAGAAAAACTCGCAATACGGAAGCGCTCTGGCTGAACGCCAAGCTCGTCTCCTAAGCTGGGCGCATGTCGTCGTGTTTCGACCTAACAGGCGAAAGCGTCCGCTCTGAAGCGTGGGGAGTGATTTCTTTTCACGAAGCCCTCTAGGAGGTCCGAAGAGTCTCGAAAGCGGCTTTAACAGCGAAGACGTATCGCGGTGTATGTTCATTAATATGGATAAGAGCTCGAGCCCACCTTTCTTCCAGGCAGCTATAGGGGAAGACACCGTGCGCATAGGTGCAAAAAGTGGTGCAATTTGAAGATAAAGCGAGGCCGCAAAGGACGTATGGCGCTTTAAAACAGAGCTCTTCTCTGAACGTTATTCTCCTCTGTAGAAACTTTTAAGAAGAGCGCGTCTCCTTGTTCATCCACGTTAAATATTTAAGATGACCAGCAGGGAAGCTTTTACAGCGCTCTCTGGCTAGGATGGAAGGCAAAACTATACAGTGAAACCGTGAACGCCTAGCAAAAGAAAATAAAACATACAAAAGAAGGAAAAAAATAGAGAGAAAAAGAAAAAACAAAACACGAAACGCTAAATAATTTCACGCGCTCTCGAGTGAAAACTACAGCGAGACCATGTTTTTGGCTTGTATATTTATTGGTTATACAGGGTGTTTCTTTTAGCTGCACCAAATTTTAAAAAATTGCCTGTTGCACAGTTGCAGAGTTCTGATCCTTGATCTATATTACTCGATAAGGCGGCGACGACTTCTACGAGAAATCAAAATACTTAAATAATCACCATAGTTACGTTAATTGACTTTTAATTATTAACATTACGGCCATTATTTCAATCTAAAAATTATAGCCGGTGAGTTCGCAAGGCGTATGCACTTGGAACGAATTCTCAGGACTGCACCAGCTTCGAGATATTAATTTTCAATCTGTCAGACGAAATACATTGGTGTTTCAGTTACTTTTGTGCTTCAATGAATAAAACAACATTTTCTTTTAAAATAAGTAACTGGAACGCTAATGCATTCCCACGACCGGATCCGTTAGATGTATAGGTAGCGGTACAAGGTAGACAGAGATGTTTTCAGGATGAGAAAAATGATTAAAGAAATGTACATGAAAATTCTAGAATGAAAAGCACGTATAGCGTACCTGATTAACTCAAGCAAGCTGGGTGACTATTTGTCACCGCCCGTTTCAAAGGAGATGCCAATAAATAATAATCATCATCATCATGGCGCAGTGCGAGAGAGGAGCCCGGCTGTAGTGTTCCCGTATATACTCCCGCAGGGAGCACACACAGGGAGTTGCGCATAACTTTTCCGGCGCCGCTCACACCAATATTCGCCGAGAGCTATCACGTGGCGCAATATGACGTGAAATGTTCAACTGCGCCTCTGCGAAGCGCCAACTTTACGGGCGCGATGCCGACTCGTCGTTTCCGTCAGTGCCATCGACATTGCAATCGGCGGACTGTCGAGCGCGCGTCGCATTCATCGGCTCCGTGCTGTAGGTACGTTATTCGACGATATTAAACCAATGACCTTGGTGAAGCGATACGAAACACATCATATCGACACTTGTATTCCAGAACCGCGTGGCGCGCAGCGCACTAAACTGCTTCAAAGCGCACGGAAGGTGGCAAAGCTCTATACGCGGTGCCGCGCGGACGGGCAGGCGCGCGCCAGCGACTGGTGTGGCTCTGGCGTACGAGCCGAGGCCAACCGGCTCCGAAAGAGACCAGGATACGCTAGATGCCGTTCGCCTTGTTTACAGAGATCAGTTTGCCTTGTTCACACTATATAAAGCAACATTTATCTCGAGTAACACCCCTGTTAACGCTGAGATGCGCACGGGTGGCATGAAAGGTTGTTCACTAGTACGATCTTTGGCGTGTATGTGAAGCGCGACACAGAAGCGCGGACAAAGAATAAATGACACGTCTGTGTCGCGCTGCGCATATGCGCCAAGAATGTTAACCTACCAACTCGCCCAATTCGCGGTGTTGCTTGTGCGACTGTTCTGACTATGCGGCTCTAGAACAGTGTTTTCAAAACAGAGTAATTACTAACGGATACAATTTTCCCGCTGCATCCTGGTTTTTCCCTCCTGTCTTTTTTTTAAATTTTTTGTTGGCATTCTGATTTTTCATGTAACGTTGATTGATGTGCTAGTGTTCATAGTTTTGTAATAAGAGAAAAACCTCGCGCGCTCTCGCTTACGAGACAGCTGTGATAGCTTCAGCATTTATCGCCCGCAATATTTTGCTTGTCCGATCGGCCTTAGTCGACGTCAGCAATGTAAAATTATGCCTGTATGTTTAATAAGCGCTGTGTTATAGCAAATTGACCCGAGTAGTATGAAAAGATCAAGAAAAATATGTCATACTACAGCCTGCAATGTGGGAATAATTACTTTGCAAGTTTGACATCTTGACGTGATTAGTGCAATAAAAAATAACCTGTCGTTACTCTTAATAGCTTGTTGCCTTTACAGTTGCTTTGAATTCTGCTCCCGAAGGCTCCAAGAACCAGCACTCTTGCCCTTCTGCTAGCAGCCATTGGTCAACCATTCCCTTCATTCGTTCAAATAACTTTATTCAGTGCCCTGCGATTTGGTGGGATGGGCCTGGACCCCGCCTAGGTTTCGGCCAAGGGTTGTTGGCCGTTGGCGGCTTCCTCGGCTCGCTGGACGGCCCAGAGTTGGTGCTGCAGGTCCAAGCTGAGCGACGGAGACTCCCAGCGCGCGCGGAGGGTGTCGCTGTTTGAGGCTGCATCACCGTTATCCTGTATTACAGCCATACATTCCCATAGGATATGCTCCAGGATGGCTCTAGAGTTGCAATGTCTGCACTTGTCCGTCGTGTTTAAATCTGGGTGTATTAGGTGCATACTAGCTGGACTCGGATAGGATCTGGTCTGTAACTGTCGCCATTCTACAGACTGGCTTTTGCTTAATTTGGGGTGCGGCGGCGGGAATGTACGCCTCTGCAATCTATGGTGTTGGGTAATTTCGTGAAATCTGATCATTAGACGGACCGAGCCTCGGTTAGCCCCACCTCAACGACTACCGATGAGTGGGAGTGGGAAGATCCATTCCCATGTACGAAATAAATTTGATCTAGACGCTCGTCCATCTTTAATATTTTTCCACTTGGAGATTTGCTGCTACGAAGCAGCTGGTAAGTCTGTGGTGTGAATGAATCGTAAAATAGGCTTTGCATAAAATGTGCACACGTGAACATTTGAAATGGTTTTAAATCTACGTCTCGGCACCGCATATATCGAAAACGTGTAGCTGCCGTGAACGACGGCTAATGATAAATGACGCTCTGTTAACGGTCTCTGACATAACGAAAGGCACGATATTTCTCTTGGCAACGATCATTAATCAGCTGGTTTCAGCAGCTAAAATGCTCTCACATAATTTTCTACCTTACATTTGTGAAGTTTTCTTTAAACACCCTTTAAAACATTTCTTGCCTTCCGGCCCCAGTGAGAAAACTTCATATGCATGCCGAAAAACATTGCACCGCTTTTTGTTGCAAGGCACAGCGCGTTTGCACGCAAACTTTTGAGCTGTTCAAGCCACGGGCATAGTCAGGATGTTATTTCGGGGGATCGAGGGAGACCCTACCCCCTATGTATATGTACGTTCGTGCATGTGTTTGTATATGTGCGTATTCATGTAGATACAAACAAAATTTCGCGGGGTTAGAACCCTGCCCAATTCCAGTAACGCGAATGGTTCGAGGATAGCCTACAGTAAAAAGTGCCACCTTGCTAAGCGCTTGCGAACAATTGGCACATGTAGCTCGCGACCCGCAGGCAAAAATGCAAATGGAACACCGCGCGGCATTTGCCTCCTGCACGCGCAAGGAGTGACTTCACTGCATAGCTGCAACATACTGGAGGACCTATGCTCAACTCTGCTCCCGAGGGGAGCATATTGGGGGTGAGCTCGACCACTCGAAAAGCTGGCGCCGCAGTCGGCGTGAAGTGGCATGAGGGATCACGTGGACACAGCGGGTGCTTCGGAAGGGCCGAAGCGAGCTGAAAACGAAAGTTTAAAGTCCCAGCTGCGCTGCGGTTCTGATGAAGTGGTCAGGCTTTGGCGCCTTAGGTGTCTGCCTTACAACATATGAAAGTACTGTAATAGGTAGCGGCTGCCTTTAGAGGCGTGCAGCATGGTAGGCTACTGCTTGGTGCTGCAGTCCCGGACGTACGCAACGGAGCCCGGTGTCAGCCTCATTCACACGTAGCCACAGGAGAAGAAACGGCGTGAAGCTTGGCTAGGTGAAACTTATAACTGGCAGGCAGCCATCGGCTACAGCTCGGGTATGCAGAAAGCACATATGCGCGGAATATTTCTGCTACGGCGCCGGGACTGCGACGTTCGGTGAGTATTAGAAAACGCGCACTGAGACGCTCGCCCCCGCGCGCCACCCGGCTAATGTCATGACGCTTTGGTCTATGAACTTGTTGATGCTAGGTACTGGCAAGTTCACTGGAATGGAAAGGGAGCAGTAAGAAGCACATTAAAAAAAATGGCAAGGCATATGGTCATGTTTGTGTTATGAATTAATGGACTGGATTACGAAAAAGAAACAGCGGCAAATCACAGGTTGAGAAGACCGATAAACATACAGTGCGACTCAACTTGAGCAATAATATTGAAACGACCAAGAATTCAGAAAAAGAAGAAAAAGAGATTGAATCGCCACGACGGCACATCATAGTCGCCGTAGGCGTCGAAGTCTCTATAACGAAATTATTTTTGAACAACTGTGATAGCGTCCACGCAACAATCTTTGCTTGTGTACTGTCAAATGCTCATATTCTGCTGGCTAAACCTCACGGCACGGTGAGCTTTAGGCTGCAGCGAAAGCGAAACATTGTGCAGCGCCAACATGCATGCAGACGCGCATTCGGTTGTTGCGAACTCGTGCGATCGCTGCAGTGAGGCTTCCTTCTGTTATGCTCCATCTCGTTATAAACAGCCCACAATTAGAACATATTTCACATAGCTTCCTCTCAGCGTTTGCCTACCTTTCATGCAAGAAGCCGATTCGGGAGACCCCATCGCGGCAGCCGCAGGCAGTGGCGTTCACTTTACGTACTCGGGAAAGCGATGGCGTCTGTAAACGATTCTATGCTTTCAGTTTGTCCAAGATTATTATTTCGGCAGTAAAGAACTTCCATCGTTTTGATAGTGCTTACAGAAATATGCAGGAAGGCTGCCGCGTGGTGTTTTTATTGAGCGCCGTAAGCAAAACCTACGAGGAGTGCGCCGCCTAATCCCTCATACTACGCAAGGGAGGCGCTTCCGACAGATGGCGACTCCGTAAGTCCCCGCCCCCAATACAGGGACACTACCCAGCTGCAATACACCGCGCCACCTGCCAGATCTCAGAGGCCACGCCAATGACTGTGCGGATTTGGCGGCGGCGCCGCTAGGTGGCGCAGCGTATGCAAAGAGAAGCTTGAGAGACGAGTCCCCGCTGAAGTACACGCTCCATTCAAAACGCGTTTCGGCGATAGCAATACGTTGTGTCGCTGCATTGGTTCAAGGCTAATCGCATTACAGTCGACAGTCCTCAGGTCGTCCTGGCGGATCTTTCTTTAAACTTTCACCTGTGTTTTTTTCTTGTTTTATGCTTATAGTGCAAACTATTTCTACCTCTCATTCGTACGCCTAATTGCGCCGTGCACAAACTTTCGCTGAAGTTAACTTTTTAATGCTTCAACAATACTAGGGAACTTCACGCCCATTTCGTGGTCTATCTATCTATCTATCTATCTATCTATCTATCTATCTATCTATCTATCTATCTATCTATCTATCTATCTCTCTATCTATCTATCTATCTATCTATCTATCTATCTATCTATCTATGTTCTTACGTAACCGGTTTCCCACGTACCTGGAGTCACTGGCTAGTCCGTGGTCGAATGGTTAGCGCATCGAACTGCTCTGCTGAGGTAACAGGATTCAAAGCCAAGCATTGAACCAACTTGTGCCACTGAGTATATGCCATACGAGCCGCTCTTCAAAAAACCTCTTCCCCGCCAACATGGGTCAATGTAGATGGGGGACGGACCGCTGTTCGAAGAAACACTTTGACGCCGACTTTGAGCACTGCGTATGTGACTCGGTCTCTGCTGGTGTTCAATGAACCTGCTTGATGCCAACTTGGGTGTCTAGGTATGTGCCACTGGGAATGCGGCGCTTTAAGATGGCGAAAAATACTCCTTAAATTTCTTCGATGCTGGGCGGAATCGAATCGACGTCACAAGGGTTCCTCCAGGACAGCAAGCCGACGAATTAGCAGGATATGCCACAAATGCACTGGGTATGTGCTGCTTTTCAATGAACGCCTTTCACGCCAACGCTATAGCAAGCTGTGACATGAGTGAGTGAGTGAAGAAATTTATTGCAGGTCCGGCGAGGACGCGACCTCGTCGCGCACCCGGCTAGTCCCACGTCGGGACCAGCAGGTCTAGCCCACCGGCCCGGTCGCGGGCACGCCGGACGGCCAGGATTTGCTTTTCTAGAGCGGGGCTACGCAGAAGCAAGTCCCACTCCTCCTTGATGAACTTGGGGTACGTCGACCCGCACTCCCAGAGCATGCGAGCTAGAGTGGAGGTCTGCCCGCAGGACGGGCAGGCGTCGTCGCGATACACATCGGGAGAGAGGAGAGACACGTATATGTGCTGGTTTGTAGCAGCCTAAGCGAAACGGCTTGCGGCCTATTCAACTTGGGGTGAGGGGGTGGAAAGACCCTTCCGTACATGTAGAAATATTTAATAATCTCGTTGTGAGTAGCGGGAGCGTTCCTGTGACCGTAGAGAGGAGGGGAGTCAGTGCTCCTTATAGAGGAAGCGCGATCGGTGAGGTCACGCGCAGCCTCGTGAGCAGACTCATTGAGGTTCGAGAGAGCACCCTGGACCGACTCTACGTGAGCGGGAAACTAGTGAATTGAATGGTTTGTGAGAGCATGTGGACTCGAGCCGCTCAGAAGACGAACAGCTTGCTTGGCGATGCAACTCTTCTGAAAAGCCCTAACTGCTGTTTTGGAATAACTGTAGATTTCGGACCCACGACCGTCTAGCAGGGCGAGGGCGATGGCGACTTGCTCGGCGACTCCGGGGTCTGAAGTGCGAATCGAGGCGCCATTGGAAATCTTTCCGCTCGAGTCGACCACAACAACGGCAAAGGTCTTCCCGTCACTGTACTCCACAGCGTCGACGAAGCTTGCTCTAATGTGTTGCTTGATCTGTTTGAGGATGGCTGCTGCTCTGGCCTTGCGTCTGCCCTCGTTGTGGACGCGATGGACGTTTCGGGACACAGCGGCCACTACGAACTTGTCTAGAATGCACCTAGGGATCGGGGTACTGATCATCGGGAATTCCGCAGGGTGGTAACCCAGCTCTTTGAGGATGCGTTTACCTGCCACTGTGGTGGTCAGGCGACTGAGTTGCGCGCGTTCTTGGGCTTCGGCAATCTCCTCGGCGGTGTTATGTACCCCCAGCTTCAAGAGATCCTCGGTATGGGTCCTGATGGGTAACCCAAGGGCCCTCTTGACTACTTTGCGGATGAGAAAGTTGAGCTTGTGTCGCTGCGCTCTGAGCCAGTTGTGCATAGAACTCGTGTACGTGAGGTGGCAGAGTACGAAGGCATTGATCAGCCTGAGAAGATTGTTCTCCTTCATGCCTCGATGCCGGTTTGCGATTCTACGAACGAGGCGGAAAGCGTTGTCCGTCTTTGCGATAATCTTGCGGAGAGCAGTTCCGTTCCCGCCGTTGAATTCGACAAACATGCCCAGAACCCGAATAACGTCGACCCTGGGTATCACCCCCCCCCCCCCCCCCCCCGTCACAAGTGCGAAGTCTGGTGCTGCTTTCGGAGACTGGCTTACAATCTTTGAGTCTGCCTCCATTCTCTTTTCTGTAAAGCAGGAGCTCCGACTTGGCGGGGGAGCATCGAAGTGCGGTGGGGCGGAGATACTCCTCGATCACGTCGATCGCCTCCTGCATGGCTTCTTCGACTCTCCCCTCGCAGCCGCCGGAGCACCATATGGTGATGTCGTCGGCGCAGATGGTGTGCTTGACGTCCTAGACGAGCGCCAACCTCTCGGAAAGACCAATCATACAGATGTTAAACAGTGTTGGGGAGATGACGGCGCCCTGAGGAGTGCCTCGCCCTCCGAGGGGCACATCTTCGGAGCGGAAGTCTCCAATGCGAAGCTTGGCCTTCCTGTCAGTTAGAAAAGAGCTGACGTAGCTGTATAATCTGGAACCGAGACCCAGGTCTGAAATGGTCTTGACGATGAAGGTGTGGAGCACGTTGTCGAAAGCATTCTAGAGGTCGAGACCGAGCAGAGCCTTGACGTCTCTGGAACGGCCATCCACAATCTGATGCTTGATTTGTTTCACGGCATCCTGCGTCGAGAATCCGGCGCGGAAGCCGATCATGTTGTACGTGTAAACCTCGTTGTCTTCGAGGTACCCGTTAAGCCTGTTGAGGACGACGCGCTCCATGACCTTGCCGACGCAGGAGGTCAGAGAAATAGGCCTCAAGTTCTCGATGTTTGGGGCCTTGCAGGGCTTGGGAATGAGCACCATGCAGGCCATCTTCCATTCTGCAGGTACAATGCCGCTCTTCCAGGACTCGTTTATCTTGTCGGTCAGAAAGACAATCGACGTGTCGTCAAGGTTGCTCAACATTCTGTTGGTGACTCTGTCCGGACCCGGCGCAGACTCGCGGTTGAGCGCGGAGATGGCCTGTCTGACCTCGTCAATGGAGAAGTCTTTGTCCAGCTCGGAGCGTGGAGGGCCTCGGTAGTCCGGGAGTTGGGTCGACGGATCCCCGTCGCAACGGACAGGCAGGTACTTTTGTATTAGTTTTGCGACGAGTTCATCGACCGTGTGAGACCTGGTGGCTTCGTGAAGAGCCCGGGCCAACGTATGCCTTTGATTTGACTTCGAGCCGCTTTCGTCAAGAAGGTGCTTCAGCATACCCCAGGATTTGCCGTTGCGCATCTGTCCGTCGATGGATTCGCAGAGCTCGTCCCACTGCTGCTGGCATAGCGCCTTGCAGTGGTCATCGATGACCTTGTTGAGCTCCGAAATCTTCTTTCGAAGTCTGTAATTGAGCCTTTGACCCTTCCATCGGCGGAGCAGGGCGTTTTTGGCCATGAACGAACTGGGTATGTGCCGCTCTTGAATGAACCTTTCGCCAACGTGGGTCACTGGGATCACTGAGTATGCGCCTCTGAGTGTGTGGCAAGCAAGGGAAGAATTCTCGGCGTTTGCAGACACCGGCGCGCCGCGCCTGTCGTCTCGGAGGACACGCGCGGACTTCTCTGCAGTGCCGCTAGATGACGCAGCGCGCCCAGAAAGAACCGCAACAGAGGAGTCCGGTTTCCGAATGATACATTCCTCAGCGTTCGCACGCACCGGCGTGCCATGCATATCGGAGGCCACACGCAGGCTTCGCAGTGGCGGTGCTAGATCGCAGCAAGTGTTCTTATGGAAGTGCGAAATAGGAATACCGCTGCAGAACACGCCTCCTACATAACTCGTTTCGACGGTGGCAATACGATGTGTCTCTATATTGTCTTTGTACGTGTCGTCGCAATTTTCGTCTTCTAATTCTTTCAGTTTATTTCCCTACTTATAAAAGAAGTTAAGTACAGATAGCATCAATATTGAAAAGATTATAGCAATTTAGAATAAGTTTGTTTTTCGCGCACTACTTCTGGGCTACCATCTCGAAGCCACAGAGCGAGTAGCACCTCCTAACAAGACATCAAGTAGGGCACTGTGGCACATCAGGTTAAAGCAAGTGGTGGTCCCTGTATACCAGCAGATATGAGCGTAGAGGGTGGGCAAATAACAAATCTAAATCCATTCGCAGTCGTATGGGTAGAGTGATGCAGGGAATATTTCGCGACTCGCTCACATATGACGCCGTACCGCCGAAGAGAACGATGCAATCGCACCGATTAGCAACATGAAAACCTTGCCGTACGTTGTTGTGACCTGTGGTGTGACGATAGTCTTACCCTGCTGTGCTCGAGCAGGTCCAGACACGTTGTATTGTACCAAAATGTGCCGAATTTACTTTCGCATCGTTATTAGCATGGCAGAAGGCATATTGAGGCGGCATAATTTACCATTCACGTTATTCTTGAATGCACACCTGACATGGGTATCAGTTACCGAAACGTATCTGTCATGCTCACAGGAAACAAACCTGAACGTTTTATTCTGAGCCCTTTTCAGGGGCCATCTCAATCGATTAAATATTCCGGGGTTTTACGTGCCAAAATCACGATCTGATTATGAGCCACGCCGTATTGCTGCGGTCTCCTGATTAATTTTGACCACCTGGTGTTCTTTAACGTGCGCCCAGAGGACGGTACACGAGCGTTTTTTGCACACCGCGACCATCGAAATGCAGTCGGCGTAGCCGGGGTTGAGCCCGCAACCTCGAGCTTAGTATCACAGTGCAATAGCCAATGAGCTACCGCGGCAGGTACCTGTATCAATTATTGTTTGCGGATCGACACCGTCAGCCCATTTCTGTAAAGGACGCATTTGGAATTTCAATGCCGCTCATCCGATTTCATTGTGCAGGGCTTAAAACGACGTCAAAGCAAGCACTTCTTTCGAGGAACTCACATACTGCTCGAGAGACAAGGTACTGGACCACGTTTTTGTTCATGTTCCCTGAATTTCAGACGGAAATCAGGAAAGACGAAAAGAAGAGACAGTGATAAAATAATATTAATTTCTTTTTCTTTCTCTCCTAATGTTGTAACCGTTGGTATCTTCCCTTTACACAGTTATAGCGGCTTTAACATACACAGGCATAAAATGGCAAGAAATACGTACGGGATTACTGCCTTGGAGGAATATTCCATTCAAGAAGCACTGCGAAAGGTTTACCTACGCCTAAAGCATTTCGCTTGGGCATGTATGGTCAAACTCATTACATGGCGGCTCTGTTTCTCGTCAATCACTTGACACAGGGCAGGTGGCCTGATTAAGTAGCTGCGCCGGCCGCCAGCTTCCTCGTCACCTCACTCAGCTTCTAGCAGTGGCGATGCCATACTGCCTGTCGCTCGCGGCGTGCGCCGAACCGAGACGTCGTCTCGATTGAAAGTGGGCCTTCGTCGAGGCGGCTGAAACAGCGTGTACCGCCGCTGAGTCGCGCCACCACTCGATTCCCGAAGAGCCCGCCGCGCTACGCGGTGGAACCGAGCTATGATTGAGAGGAGCACCCGGACGGTCCCGGGTGAACCTGGGGAGCTTCTCGCTTCGGCGCTGTGGGGACGGAAAAGCATTCGCCAAGAGTGTCGTCCCGTATACTGCCGTAATCGGGGAACAGGGATTCTCCATCATTGATCACACCGTCGCCGACCTGCAGTACTGACGTATTACATCGCTGGCCTCCTTTTTCTTTTTTTTCTTTCTTGCCTAATGCCAGGGCAGACAGAATCTTGCGTGCAGTTTGTCAAGAACTCTGCTTAACTTAGCACTTAATTTTGATGTTCTTTAACCCCCCATAAGCTTCAGTAGTCTTTGAAAAAGTGAGTATGACCAGAATGGCTTGAAGACAGCGTGAGGGACCGCATTCCGGCAACGTTCTGATAGCTAAATAGCTGCAGTGCCCAGTGCACCATTTTCGCATCGCTTATTAATGCATCCCATACTGAAGTAGCCCTTCCCATGTGTCACGCGGAAGACTTTTGACGGATAATGTTTGACAGAGAAGAAAGAACATTTATTTTTGTGAATAGAGACACATCTTAAAAGGAGCCAACGTGAGACACGTTCTGGAACAGCATTGTTGTGTGTATTTGTCTACTGATACTTTTATTGTCCCCCACCTTTAGACTTAGAAACACGGACCCTAGTAATGCGATTAGCATTCTTGAGGAACTTCACCCAGTTTGCGGCTCGTGTGCCTGTAGCTGACCTCTTTCACGCCAACTTTGGTCACTCGGTATGTGCCACTGGGTATGTCACGCTCTTCACACACGCACTGCGCCGACTGGACCCCTGTCTTCAACATCGCCCTCCACCTGGACTCTACCGACCCGAGAGTACGGTTCTTTACCGACTGTGGCTTAGTGTCGCTTTTACAAAATCCCTTGCTTTCCGCATCAAAAGGGAAGATAGTGCTGCGTCTGACCACATCAGCAACGAGGAAACTATCGAACACGTCATTTGCCATTGTCCCCGATACAGCGGGGAATTGTACCGGATACAGCTGGGGAACGATCCCAGAACCTTCCCATGCGAAGGTTGTAGGATCGTTCTCTACCTGCGGCAAGTTGTTTTTTCATCCACTTTGATTTACAATAATTTATCGTTTCTTTATTTCGTTTATTAAGCACAGGTAGTTTCCCCTATGTTGTCCTTGATGTCAATGTTTGTTGGCTTCTTCTGATATGACTAATAAAAATCGGGCCCCTCGGTTAGCCCCCTTTCTTCTCGTTCTATTAGAGAGACTCTAGTTCTTACGGATCTGCCCAACCTCCTCTACTTATTTTTCCTGCCGTTGCTTTTTCTCTCCCCTATTCTTTCCGTCTTTTATTTCTCCTTACCCTTCCCCCAATGCCGGGTAGAAAACCAGAATCTTCTCTGGTTAAGCTCCCTGCCTTTCCCACCCGTTTATATATATATATATATATATAACCAGAGAAGATTCTGGTTTTGCGTGCGTGTGTGTGTGTGCGTGCGTGCGAGAGAGAAAGATATATATATATATATATCTTTCTCTCTCTCTCGCATGCACGGACGCACAACATCCTTTAAATTTCCCTGGTGATGGGCGGAATAGAACTCACGTCATATGCACGTCATATATTTAAACAGTTTTGTCGGAATATATATTTAGACACGCGCTCCCCACGCTGACATTTCCATAGAGGAGCAAGAGAGAGGAGCTCGGCTCCTCCGAAAGTCATCCAGAGCCCGACACACACCTCGAGACGGGTTCCGCCGGAATTTGCCAGAAAAGGGGAGACGTGCGTGCGCGTTTGTTGAGCGTGCGTGTTTGAGCGCGTGCGTTTGCATGCGCGTGTGTCATTCTTCACGTTCTATTTAAGCCCTCACATCTCCAAATTTATGTCAACATTCTTAAATCTGATAACGTTCAAAACTTTTAAAATACCCTTTTCATTCAAGGGCACCTCCGACATGAATCGGCTCTCGCGAGTTTTTGCTCGAGGCATTGTGTATCAGCGACGCGACAAAGAGACAAAACCTAATGCATGCGTCAGCATAGCGCTGAACCACGCCCATCATCTCTTGCACGGCGCGTAAAGAAAACGTGGATTTACATCGCCGACTAGTCCAAACGTTACTCAGGCGAAAGTTAGTTTTTTATCACATTTGAGGATTTTGAATAAATCTGGAATATGGGCAGCGATAAACGACACGCTGCTGCTTCAGTGTCACGCGCCTGATCCGGCTATGTGGTTGGCTGCAAAAAGAGCTTTGAAAGGTGGTAGGGAAGAAATCCAATCATAGGAGTCGTTAACGTGATTAGGCTTTTTGAATTGAATTCTGGAGTTTTACGTGCGAAAACCACGATTTGATTATGAGGCACGCCGTAGCGGGGGACTGCGGATTAATTTTGCCCACCAGTGGATTTTTAACGCGCCCCAATGCACGGGACACGCGCGTTTTTGCATTTCGCCCTTAACGAAATGTGGCTGCCGCGGCCGGGATTTGTTCCCGCGACCTCGTGCTTAGCAGCGCAACACGACAGCCACTATGCCACCACGGCGGGTGATTGGGCTTCTTAAGTTGTTCATATGATGTCACTTACAGTTGAGGTTGTCTAGAAATCACAGTATTTTTGAGAAACCTTAGAACATTTTTATTATTTTTTTCCTTAAAAGTATCATCTTCGTCATAACTATTAGTCGCAGGCCTTTCCACATCTGCACATGGGTGTATGCTACACAAGTGGTACTATCGCACCATAGTACTCCTAGGTATGTCCATCCCCGAAAAAAAACCCACCCCTGCTTTGTGGCACTATTAGCTATTTCTTTTTATAAACACACAAAGATAGCCCACTGCTTTCAATTTCGTGTCAGTCATCGCGTTCTCCCCATCAGCAACACCAGAAAAGGCATGCACTAGGTCCTTCACTGACGCGACGTACGCGATCTCTGAAGAGCGTGCGCCAGCATAAACAAAAGAACGAGAAGCGCGAGAGAGCCACGGAGACAACCCCAGTGACTGTAAGACGCACTACACAGAAAGTAACGAAACCAACAGCAAACGTTGTGTTCTACTCAAGTTGTTTTAATGAGAGATTTCACAACGGGGCATGCCCACTTAGGGTCGACGCGACAACTGAAATAAAATAAGTATTCTAGAAGTCGCCCACAGCCAAGTGGTCTCCCTGCGCAGGGTAGCCAACCGGAACTACCTCTGGTTAATCTCCCGGCCTTTCTCTGCATTATTTTCTCTCTCTCTTTTTAAAAGCTAAAGACGTGGCGCTATCGAATGAACGCAAGGTTAGAAAATTGATATTTTAGGCCATACAAAGGGTCGCCCCACCTTCAAACACAGTAGTGAAGAAGGAGTAAACTTTCGAGCCATATTGTAAGCTTCGTGCTCTGCTTATCACTGTAATACCTAGAGGCTGGGAAGGTTAAATCAGCACGCTCATACGAGTTACAGGGCTTTTCTTAAATACACTTACAATGTTAAAAATTACCTATAATTAATTATAAACTTTTCATGTTATGTCATTGATAAAATACTTATTTCATTCATTTTAATTGTCGCGTCGACCCTCAGTGGGCATGCCCCGTTGTGGAGTCTCACATAAAAAACAACTTGTGCACAACGTAATATATAGAGGCTGGGAAGGTTAAATCACCACGCTCATACGAGTTACAGGGCTTTTGCTAAATACACTTACAATATTACTTTAATATTGTATCAATAGGTAATTGTTGTTGTATTAGTACGATAATACAATTCTAGTAATTAATGTTGTATAAATAATCAATTATTGTAATAATTACACGTAAATATTAATATCAGCAGTACGTTTTCATACCTTTTGAGAGAGGAAAGTTTAGTGCGAGAAACGCGGAGGGGTCAGCGGGAGGAACTTATTGACACGTTAATGTAGCCTCGTGCATTATCACAATAGCAGGCCTAGGTGTAGCTCCTCACAAAGGAGTCATGTCTCAATTTCGAAAGGTTGCACCCAAGTTCCCAGAGGCCGCTCAAATGTGAAGCAAGCGCTGCGATTGAGATTTAAAAATGGAGCGTGTTCTGTAACTCGATTTTCAATTTGTACATTTATTACGGCATAATGCCATTACCAATAAACGTAGCAAATAGGATTTGTCCGCCAGATAAAATTGTAGCTGTTCTCTGGAGCAACAGTAGATTTGTCCATCTGTTGAGAAAATGATAAGTCAAGAGGAAACAACATATTTTCGGTGTAATAATTGTGCCATCTGCGCGCCTCTGTATCTGTAAACGTCAAGCATCGTAGGCGCTTTTGTTCGAGCCGACTGGATCCATAATGCGCGGAAATAGCATCACCTGCTAGACGGTAAACAATCGCGATCGTTTCGCCTCGGAAAAGAGCGAAGAAGCCTCGTTTTCGAAAGGTTACGTCCCACTTTCGAGATGGCGCTTAAATGCGAAGCGTGTGCTCGGTACGCAGAGCAACTTCGGCCTCTTGCATGCCCACCCCAATTTAGCGAGCAGAGCTCTGCGAAGGCAAGAGCAGCATGAGAGAGCTCGAGAAAATGGATGTTCGAAAGGAAGCGAGCATGAGAAGAGACAAATACTGCGAGTCCCCAGCGAAGCGCTTCCCGGCGTCATCTATGGTTTCGGCCATCGTTGCTGACGTCCCTTCTCGGCACACTGTGTGCTGTGGACGTCGCAGCGTGTATCCCCGGCCCACTGACGCTGTGCACTATAGTCATACTTCCTCTGGACCTTCTCACGGCATTCTTATTGCCCTTTTTTGGTGGGGAGGGGAACTTCTTTTTATCACTTTCTCCTTCATACGATTAGCTTAGCATTCCTTGCACGTTGTTAGCCACTGGAGATGCTTACCACTCGCTTTTATAGATATCTGCCTGCACCACGCTGAGCTCCGGACTGGGGGCGTGCGTAATGCATGTAGGTGCGTGCAAAAGCGAGCGAGGCTTGCGTGCACAAAGTAACGAGTGCACGAGGTGCCCCTATGCTTGTTGTGCTTCTACCCAAGAAGCTCAAATGTTCTGACAGCGCACCGGTACACTTGAGATAGCTTGGCCAATTAGTGTGTCTGCCACCGCAAGAGTGGCGGGTCTACGTGTGTGTGTCCACTCTTCCTACTGGTGCCTTTATGTACGTATCTGCAGCACTGCGTCATTCAATACTTCACTTTGGTGGAAGAGCTTATGAAGGAAATGTGTTTTTAACCGCCACTGTATTCTTTCTTTCGTTGAATTGTTTAACGCTACGAGCTCAGCTATACTTCGAGGGGACACCGTCTGTTCAATAGGCTTGCCATTGCATACATGCGGTCGGCAACGCATCCTAACCTGTTCTGTTTGTGCAAATGAGGGGAGCGTTTGCTTGCTTCTAACCTGAGCATGAATTTTGCGTTGTTTTGGTTAAAATGAGATGCAATTTTTGTAAACAGTGCCGAACTTGTCTTTCTATAATAAATTGGTCAATATCTCAGCGTTTACCACCTTTGGCGTCTTGCCTTTACTGTCAGCATAAACGAGGGCTTGCTAACTCAGGGAGCATATCCGTTTATTTTCCAGGGGGAGGAAAATGTATTTTCCTCCCCCTGCCTCTCTTTTTCAAAAATATATCATAATAATAATAAAAGTTATCTAAATTTTACCTGACTATGGGCACGGTGAAATCACCAGGAACTAGCTTTGCTCCTTTTTTCTGGCTTCTTCCAGGAACAGAGGTTTTTAACGAGCTAAAAAAAAACAAACATAGTGGCACTAGTCGATAAAACTGCTGATTTGTTAATTCGCATATTTTAAACAAATGACGGGGATAAGCTGAAGTGATGGCAGTTGGCCCCACCATAACTGTCCTTCTTCTAACTGTCGCAGTAAGATTTTATATATCGCTGCCATGTATTCACCACTGAGTGAGTTCATCCAGTCCAGTTAAATTTATGTGCGGTTTTAAAGTGATTCACTTCTGATCTCCATAAGTATTTCGGTGAATTCACACACACTCACACAAAATAAAATCCTCAAATATCGAACGCAACTAGCGCGAGAGTAGCTTGCAGAATACCGCAGAAAGAATATGTGCCTTGGACCGCTCGGCCATCCTGACAGGACGACAATATGTGCGAACTATATATACTGTCAAAACGATCCGATATTACCTGGCGGCTTCACAGCTGATATATTAGCGAGCTGCATAATTAGCCTGGATACGACCGCATACCGAATCACCTTGGCAAATTCAGCGCAGAATACTTACGGAAACCTGATGTAGCGCATAATAAATCAATAATGACGCTGGTGTCGACGCCCAGCATTACACTGTCGTGATGAAAAATTGCGCATTTGATCGTCTGCGTCTCGTCACACAGCCGGATAAAAAGGTATACGCGAGTGATTCGAAAGCTGGTAACTTAATTAGGGTTAAATCATCCATACAGTGTCGCAACGACCCAATTTTGTAGCTCCAGGTACAAAATCCAGCAATGAGCTGGAACAGACCGCTCAGTATGCTCCAGAACGCAGCAGCCACTTTTGAATACACTGATACGTAGCAACTAGCTCGCTATGCTTACCAAAAAGCGCTGCCTCCTGCTACAGCTTTATGTAGCTTGACAACTAAGAAAGCAACTGCTGGCGGTGACACCACACTTGTCAATTCAAGCACGAATTCACGCGTCAATATCAGCCTCATTCGGTCGGCATTATTGACACAACGCCAGCGAAAAGAGTCGATCGAGCGTCGACCGCTTCAAGGACACGCGCACCGTTTCTTGCGTCATCGTCGGGCAAAGCGCCCAGCGCTCATAACAATTGTGTCGCACTGTTTGCAGAGAACGTCGACTAAAGACGCGCATTAGCAGTCGGTTGTTTAAATTAGCGTTCGGCTCAGAGAACACCACAGCTCACTAGAGGGAGCCGCTTCTTCTCATCTTGGGTAGGATACCTAGGTAGGATATTAGGCAGTATAGTAGCAAGAGCTTGGTGGCGCAACCCACCGCCCCGTTCCAACGGGGACGCTCATAATATCCATCCATATCCATCCATCCATCCATTGGGTTGCACTGCCGTAAATGCGGGTGCGAACCAGTTTCATCAAACGCCTCGGTTGTATTTAAGCATGGTGACCAACTAACATTCGAGATAGTGGTAGTTCTCCTAATCAAGAGAAACGGCGACATGTGCGTTAGGCAACCGTCGCTGGCTCAGCTCCGGAGTGAAGTAAACACGCTTTAAAAAATCCGCGGCCGAATTCACAAAGCTTTCCCTTCGTAAGTGTTCCTTGCCATTGGGTGGCCGCCTTCGTTTTAACGAAATGTTCAGCATCGGGATTGACTCAAACTTTCTTTTGCGAACCATTCTAGCGTGAGAAATTTTCATGAATACTGGCCCCACTGTTTAACTCCCCCCTGAATCCTTCGTACGCGCAATGCACGTGCTTGCGTCATGTTACTCTTCTGTTTTCATTTCGCCCTCCTGTGCATAAGTGCGTCTGTTAATTCCGTGTGCGTAAATGCCCTGTGTGAAAAGAATCAACTAGTACCCTGCACAATGTTTTTTTTTTCGTTGTTTGTTTTTGTAAAGTAGCTACGTTTTACGTGAAAGTTGCGATTGCTTTATGACACTTCTTGAACGTTGCATATTATTACAATGATAAGCTCTGTAAATATATGAAAAACGATGTTCGTCCAAAGTGAACATGGCAAAGCAATCGCTCACCGACCTTTAGTGAGCGATTCCCTTGCAATTTCGCTATTAATAGCCCAATCTGGCGACCCTGGTAAGAACGTACGTCACAAAATTAAACGCCTTAGATTTCTTGTACATCAACATTTCTATTTTTAAATAAATAAAGAAACATCATACTGTTTTACTTTACTTATAGTACGCGCCATTTTGCCATAAAGGGTCTTGCCAAGATGATTACATTGTCATTTTCGTCTGTTTATTTTGATGTCAATTATGTATTCATAGACAAACTTAGAGAAGGAGTCAACAACCCGCCGTGGTTGCTCAGTGGTTATGGTGTTGGGCTGCTGAACACGAAGTGGCGAGATTGAATTCCGGCCACGGCGGCCGCATTCCGATGGGGGGCGAAATGCGAAAACATCCGTGTACTTAAATTTAGGTGCCCGTTAAAGAACCCCAGGCAGTCGAAATTTCCGGAGTCCTCTACTACGGCGTGGCTCATAATCAGAAAGGGGTTTTGGCACCTAAAACCCCATCATTAAAGAGTCAACACATCAGTCATTACAGATCATGCAGTGTAATTATTTTGATCATTCCTAGTGTTTGCTTCCGGAAGCTGACTTACATGCGTCAGTTTTAGGAAAGAACGTCGTATATTATGAAAAAACGACATTACATAATTACCGTAGCTTTTATAGGCTTGCAAGAAAATAAATGCAAGCGTACTTAATAAAGTACTCTGGGATTTTGTGTAGCCAAAACGTCTTGCTTGTTGACAAAGTCCATATAAGGGTTTATTTGCTTCTATTACGGTAGAACATTTTTCGTATTGGCTAAAAAACTTAAGGCATGGTTGCAGGTATAAATAGGAAATGAGGATCACATTAGTACTGGTATGATTCCTGTTGCTCCCTTTCTTCCCGTCGATAAAGATGACGATGTTTTATTCAGATTCAATAAAACAGCGAACAATATTAGAGCAAATGTAGACCAATAAAAAATAACTTATATCTCTTATGAAGCTTTTTTGATAAAGAGAGGTCATTTATGCATATGTTTATTTACAAATTAGAAAGTCAGTCGGAGGAACAAAGAAACGACGAAAGCCAAGACAGACAGAAAGGATGGATGCAAATGCAGGGAGGGTAAGCAGAGGTAGTTCCGGTTGGCTGCACTGCACGGGGCCACATAGTACGGGGATGAAAAGATGAACAGATCAGAAGGAAAGAGAAAGAAAGATGAGCACAAATAAAGTAACCACGCAGGCTCTAGAGCGGTAGCAGGCGACGCTCTTACAGTCTATCATAAAGGCCTGTAGACCGCCCAAACCTGAGTTGTGAGAATAAAGCCTTCTACGTGGAGTTTCACTATGAGCACCGGCAAAGGAATTTCGGCACTGATAGTGGACGCTTATCCACTTCTCACAGTACACGCGACTTGCCTCTGAGCACTACAGTGCGGGCAGACACCTATAATATGTGTGAGTGTCGCATCACAGCTGCCTGGGTCCCACGTGGGGCTGTTGGCCATTTCAATGAGAAAGCCATAGGAGTAAGTAAATGTGACGACGAGCCACAAATGGCGCAACATGGTCTGCTCGCGTAGCCAGGTAATCCAGGCGGTAAATGTAGCTGTATATTCAGGGACAAAGAACCTAAACGATACATCGTGAAAATGTCCAAGATTCGCCAGGGAAATATTTACATTCACGGGACATCGAGCGCAGCCCAGCCACAGCGTCAGTTCGCGAAAGCGGAATCAAAACACATCGAGCACTGTCGTGTGCAGATCGGGTGTTTTCACCGGCGTAATCATTCCCACTAATATTACAGTGTCCCTGAAAGTCACTGAAAAATTATGTCATGTCCTTTGTCATGGCTGTGATGATAGGTCTGTCGAATTTCCGACACCAGTTGTTCATTGGTTTCGTCGTTCAATGCGTTTTGTGTGCAATTTAAAGCTACCTTGAATTCGATGAAAACTGTACATTGTTGCGGTCGTTCCTGACTAATCAATCCCATAAAGTAGATGAGGTGTATAAAGAGTGGGTAACACTCAGTCGGAATCAATGGAAGTTTCATCTTATGATAGCCCTCCCTCCCCCTCCCGTACACACACACACACACGCAACGAAGCGTTCATAGTCCAGTTCATCACAAGCGGTTATACAGGGTGTCCCAGCTAACTTTAGCCAGAGTTTAAAAATATGAAAATGCCACGTAGCTGGAGAGAACAAAAGTAAAGTTGTTTGCCGTAGCTTGGAAATCATCATCATCATCATCATAATCATAATCATCATCAGCCTCTTTTATGTACGCTGCAGGCCGAAGGCCTCTCCCTGCGATCTCCAATTACCCCTGTCCTTCGCCAACCAATTCCAACTAGTGCCCGCGAATTTCCTACTTTCCTCGCTCCACCCATCCTTCTGCTGTCCTCGACTGCGTTTCCCTTCTCTTGGTATCCATTCTGTAACCCTAATGGTCCAACGGTTATCTAAACGGGGCATTAAATGACCTGCCCAGCTCCATTTTTTTCTCTTGATGTGAACGCTTGGAGATACTCAAACTATTTTTTGCATTTGCCTAATTAGATCATTAGTCATTACTAATCAACTTCTCAAATAGTATAACTAGATGAAAAGTGTCAATTAGAAAATTGTAGAGCGACATGAAAAACTCCCGATAGAGCTTTCTGTTGCTCAATACGTGCTACATAAAAGTGTTTTTCCGAGCATGAAAGAAGCTCGCAAATGCACGCAAAATTGCCGCGCGACTAGCCACTCGAGGTACTTTGCGCGTATTCGACAGTTTCTCATATCGCTCTACAATTTTCGCATTGGCACTTTTCATCTAATTATAATATTTGAGAAGTTCATTAATTAAGAATAATGATCTCATTAGGAAGAATGCAAAAGACAGTTTATATATAAGCGACGGCAAACATTACCTCTGTTCTGTCCAGCTACGTTGCATTTGCATATTTGTAAATTCTGGCTAAAGTTGACAAAACTCTGATGTCTATGACAAAACTGCATTTCAGGCTGCGCCACATCCAAAAGACAGCTCATATAACAGAGGGATTCGAACAGCTCATGTGGCAGCTTGCACATACGAGAAATACTAGCCATTGAGCTGTCGCCAAATTAAACTGACGTTATTGTTTCCTTTATATAAATTTAAACGACAATGACGTTTTTTCTATGCCCCTTACTGAGAGCCCGGAAACAGTATCCGAAGTTATATAGCTGTGGCAAAGCTACGACGAGCTGTGCAAGCCCCATGCTTTGAACCAGGCGCATATTTACAAGTGACTACATGCAAGTGAATATATATGCCGACTGTATATCCACGCTCTCCGGTCTAGCTCTCATCCCCGATCAGTGGCCGCTTCTTACTGAGATCAAAGCATTCGTGGGTGAGGAAGTTACTCCTCAAAGTATATGTCTGCCGACTCGTCACAAGACCTCTGCATCTACGACGTCTGTCTTCCTTTCTCCGCCATTCGCGCGTCGTCACTCATGGTCGCCAACGCTATGGTCGTCCTGCGTCCGCGGTATCGGAAAACTGAGTGCCGCAGTTCCTGAGGAAGGACAGCATTTCTGCGGGAATTCCAATGTCCTCACATGCTACCTGCACACATTATTGAAACTATTGTCGCTCACTCGTGCTACGCTCACGCTTGTGAAGAACTGTGCTGCCGTTTCTGTCATCCACAAGATCTAGGTACCTCCAGCTTGCATTAAAGATTGCATCTTTATCACCCTATTCATTGTTGACGTGCCATGTAATGCGCATGTCGTAGAGCTTACAATGTGCTCCTGGTACCATCAGCAGCAGCAAAGGCGCTCTCTACGCGAACATCTGAAGCCTTTCTACTGCTCATAGCCGCACACCAGTCACACGCTTCACATACTTGAATAGTTTCGTTTGAACGTCGCGCAGCCTTCTTTTAGGTGCGTTTCCTTCGCGGACGATAGATTCCACGCAGCCTTTACGCGAAGAGCCATGCCGTGTTTCTGCCACCATGAACCCAAACAATAGCAAAAAGGTCGACAATGGGTTTCGCCTCGCCGTCATTCGACATTCGCACAGCGCCTGGGCGTCATCCGTTGTCTTTAGCAAAAGTAAACGCGGTTCCATACGCTTCTGTAGTGACTACAGCTGCCTCGTTAAGATCACCGGTAAAGATGTCAACCCTCCTCCCCGATTGACCTCGCTCTCGACAGCTTCTAATGGAAGCAATTATTTTTATTAGACTTACGATCCGGCTAATGACATATACTAATGAAGGAAAGTGATAGTCCAGAGACCGCATTCCTTGTTCTATTCGCCACCTCAGTAGTTCACCACAGCACTGCACAGGCTGCGAAAGATTCCGATGTTTTGTTGCGTGGCGCAGTTAGTACTCGCAACAAACATTTTTTGTTGAGATGCGTGCTTGCATTGAAGTGCATAGTGATGCAGCAATAAGCTTTTACAAGCTACAGAGAGAATGTTTTGATCGATTTGTGTTCAATGTTCATTTCTTTTGCGTGCACCATGAAAATAGTTCCGTGTTCATTCATAATGCCAGAGAAATGCGCCAGAAAGCCGTCCCCTACCTAGCATATCTAGACATATGGCCTGATAAAATGACCAAGGCATGACTCTGGCAACAGAAAGTCAGTATTATTTATTTGCAAAGTCTATATTGTAATATGGAGAAAAACAAGGCTTGGCAATGCATCGTATTGTGCAAATTGGCGTCAGTCACAGTAGACCGCCATAGGCAAGAGCAGACTAAGACGCGGATTAACACATATCTATGGCGTTCGCCCTCGCTATCGGCGAGCAACGTTCTTACCCTCCATAGTACTGTGGGAAACTACTGAGATGGAGTTAGATTGCTCGTAAGTACTCAGCGTAATGACCTCCGGATTTTGTAATGCGTACGCTACATTAGAAACGATAATGGATAACAACATGCGCGGCTTCAAGTGAAACACTTGTCTTTGTTACTTCAACGACATCGTCGGCTTCGTACCACGCACATTCTATTGTCTTCAACACGAGTTGACAAGCCTAATTGGCGGTGACTTGTAACTCAACATGAAGCAGTGTCATTTTGCGCCGCGCATAGCTGAGAAGGTGACATCGTGCTGAAGGATGGGATTCATCCTAGCCTAGAAAAAAGCTGTTCCCTTCAACGAGTTCGCTAAGCCAACGACTCTGAGGGCACTTTTAAGTTATGTCGGACTTCGCTCATATTTCCCCAGTCAGTCATGTTGCGCCAGTTAAGATTGCATCAGTCAGATTGCCTCTAGCACAAGTTCTCGGCACCTCCTGCGAGCTGTCGTTGTGGCGTCATATGCGATGCTGCTTTTACTACCCTGCGCTCTCTCTTAAACTTCCTCCTATTTGCCATCACTTGGGCGCGCATTGTACGAAGTGCTCCCTTGAGCATAAGCACACGAACCAAGGATTCTGTGATGAAGTCGATTGGCTTCTCCAGAATAAGAATAGAAAAGTTTGGAATAGCTTTACGTTATTGCACCCTAGATGTGCAGTAGACCAGGCCCGTTACATATCCAGCTACTTTACGGACCACAAAACGCTGGCGCACATGGCCGTACTAGGTCTGACTTGGAGACCGACTGCGGAACGGGTCAAAGATAGATTCTGCTCGTCGGACGACGTCAAAGAAACGCATGGAAATTAGGTGGATGACGAGTCGATGAATGGAGGAAGAGGAAGGTCCGGGTTATCGGAAATAGAAGTGGAGGAGGCGTGCGAGTCACCAGGTGGGATGAATAGTGGGTCAGTATAAGAAGATGAAGAAGAGGTGTTGATAGACGGAGAAAGATCGGGATCGGGAGAAGAGGAAGAAGTGTAGGGGGAGGTGTGTGGGCCGGAAGACGAAGAAGAAACAACAACAGCAGCGGATCATAGTGAAATGAGATGTGGACGAAAGTAGTCATTTGTGAAATGCGAAAACGCCCGTGTACTTAGATTTAGGTGCACCTTAAAGAACCCCAGGTGGTCGAAATTTCCGGAGTCCTCCACTACGGCGTGCCTCATAATCAGAAAGTGGTTTTGGCACGTAAAACCCCATAATTTAATTTTTAAAGTAGTCATTTAGTAACGTACGTAATTGTGCTGTCTTGAAGTGGGCTAAAATGAGAGGAATAATTAGAGAAATAATAAGATAAAAAATTAGACAAACAACAAGAGAGTAATTACATAAACAATGAGGACGGAAATGAGAGAAAGTACGCTCACGCCAAATACGGGTTCGCTTCGTGGAACGATGGTCAATTTCTTTTTTTTTTATTTCACCTTTCTTTTGCCCTTTATTGCTTTCAGTCTTGTGATAACATCAATAGCCTTATACTTGATGTCTCAGGGCGAGTCTGCGAAGTTCCAAGACGGGCTCATGAATCTCGTCAGCTATCGCGCACCTTAACGTCTTGTGCCCAGAAAAACCACAAAGACGCTCTTGACGGCGACTACCCACGTCTGCATGCCCTAACGACTCCCTTGTGTGACGCGGGGTGCCTTCCCGGACTCTTGACACCTCTTCTACGCTGTTTTCAAGGTATGGCGGCCATAATCGAACGCTGAAGCCCACATCCTCCGTCGACTGTATGACTGAGCAGTTGACATCTGCATCGCAGCAGCACCCCCCCCCCACCCCCCCCACCCTCCAACCCTATGGATTTGACGCTGTGCGTGAATGGTTGTCATCTACCCAACTGTAGCACGAAGCTGCGAAAACTCATGCGGAATGTGCATAAAGGAAGCTTCGCAGCTGAAATTTTAAAAAATTCGTCCTGGTCCGGCGCCTGAACCCGGGACCAACGCTTTTACAGTACGGTCGCTCTACCGTCTGAGCTAACCAGGGCAGACGCAGAGCAAGGCCGAATTGGTCAACAACTCGAAGCACAAGGACACTGAATATGGTGAATCAGTTCTGCGAAAGCTCGCAAGGTGGAGGGAGGTTCGTGAAAGGGAAAATTGAAAATTGTCATCATCCTAGTGGATTGTACATGCAACTGCAGGGAGCCTCGGTGCAGGGAGTGTAGCTAGCCCCGCTGCGTTACTGCTGTACGACATTTCTTTGCTCCTACCGCGGCTACTGCAAAACCCATCTTTGGAATGTTTTATGGTACAAAGCTTCCTGCACGTCCCTTAACAACTACCCAGTGTATAACCAAAATTTCCGACGGCGCCTAATCTTTCAGACTCCTCTGCCCCGTCCCCATTGCAGAGTAGCCAACCGTGCTCAGCCTGGTTAACTTCCCTGCCTTTCCCTTACACTCCTCTCTCCTTCTCCCTTGGCGCCTGGTTAGGGGTCCTTAAGCCCCCCCCCCCCCCCAAAAAAAAAAAAAAAAAAGAAAACGGTTAAGGGAGCGAATACTGACAAGGCGAAGTGTCAAACCTAATCAAAAAGTTCTTATGTAAGGTTGAGAGTCGGACGACCGAAGAACACGAAGATTCGAGCATAGCTTGCAACGAAGGGCTTAATCCGGCGATTTGCAAAGTGCTGCCTCCTGGGGCAATATCTTTAATTGAGCTTGTTGGTCACACATATCGAAAACGGTTTACGGTGCTGGTGCTAGAGACCTAACTTTTAACAGATAATAAATGTTAAGAATGGATAGGGCAATTTAATGGCAACGCACTGCAAGTAGGGTGGCTTTTTCCCGTTTTTTTTTTGTATGCCTGAGTTCCCCGTGAGAGGACTAAAGAAAACTAGACAAAACGGAGAGCGACGAAGATAGATAGATAGATAGATAGATAGATAGATAGATAGATAGATAGATAGATAGATAGATAGATAGATAGATAGATAGATAGATAGATAGATAGATAGATAGATAGATAGATAGATAGATAGATAGATAGATAGATAGATAACAGGGAGGTTAACCAAAGATTATCTCCGGTTGGTTACCCTGTACCGGGAGGGGCAAATGGATGCGATAGGTGAGAGAGAAAAATTTTTTTAAAAAAACCTTAAACACACAAACAGACACACACACACACAAACGATACAGAACTGTTTCTGTGGGCACTATCACACAGTCTGCGAAGGCATTCCTAGTGTTACTCAGTGTCACCGTCCAATCCTACGTCGCACAGTGTGTAGTCACAATTTGTCACAAGGTCCCGTGTCATTTAAGTAATGCAGCAGCGCCTTCATAGCGGATCGCGCTGATGTTCACGTAGGCCAATTTCCAAGGATGTTGTTTTCCGTTAGTGGGCGCTTGTCCAGTTTGTCTAGGGTGGCTGAGAGGGCTGCTCTTTGCGAGTTGAAACGAGGGCACTCACAAAGAAGGTGTGCTATCGTTTCGTTGCATCCACAAAAGTCTCAAAGTGGCCTGTTGGCCATTCCGATAAGAAAGGATAGGAATTTGAATATGCTACTGCAAGCCCTAGACGGACTAGAAGGGTGTAGTTACGTCGTGGAAGGTCGGGCGGAATACGGAGCTGTAAATTAAGGTCCAGGGTATGAAATCGTGCACTTGTGAATTCGGGTGAATTCCATTGAGCTAATGTTAAATCACGCGCAAGTGCGAAAAGCTTCTTTCACTGCGTCGGCTCTTAAAAGAGGAACGGCAGCGCAGTTGACGCCGTCATGGGCAGATCGGGCAGCTGCATCCACTCGATCATTGCCATATGTATGCCACAGTGACTAGGCACCCACTGATATAATATATCGTGTTCTTCGTCAACTATGCGATGGTGGACTTCGCTGATCTCTGCGACGAGCTGCTCATGTGATCCGTGGCGCATTGCTGATAGTACACTCTGTAGGGCTGCCTTGGAATCACAGAAGATTGACCACGCATGGGGTAGTCCGACTGGCCGAAACCGCCGCTAGGGTCCAAGGACTCCAAGCCGTCGTCTAGGTGGGAAGGCTTAAAGCCTTCCCTACATCTGTTGGACAAATAAAGTTTTACAATCCAATCCACGCATGGGGTGGTTCCTCCTGAATGAAATGAAGAGCCGCACGCAGGGCTACCAGTTAAGCAGCTGTCGTTCATGACACATGTGACGTTTTTAGCTGTATTTTGACGGATCTTGCCGGTATCATCACAGCGGCAGCTGAACTTGCAGGTGTGACTGAGCCATCGATGTAGACATGTACGCGGCCACTGTGCACCTTATGTAAAAGTCCTAATGGGGCCTGCTTCAGGGCAAACGACGGCATGTTAGCTTTCTTCGTGATTCCTGGGATAGTGAGGCGTATTTCAAGTTTGTGCAAGCACCATAAGGGTGAGGATGGTCTTGCTGCAGGCATGTAGTTCGATGACAGCGAGGTACGATTAGCAACAATTATAAGACTGAAAGTTGTGTGAGGCCTTTCTGCAGGTATAGCACCAAGATGGTGAGAAGGTAGTCGGGCAACGTGCCGAATATGTGCCTTGAGAGTATCGGTGGCTAAGTATGTTGATTTTGGGTGATCTCGAGCTCTAACAATCGTTGCCGCTGTAGGCGCGCATTCGGAAGACCGAGACACGTCCTTAGGGCTTGAGCTTGCAGTCCCTGGAGTACACGCAGGTTTGTTTTGCAGGTGTTACCAAGCACAGGGAGGCTGTATCTTGCGAAACCGAGGAACAAGGCGTTATAAAGCTGAAGCATTGACCGCACCAATGTGCCCCATGACTTTCCGCCGAGAAATTGGAGGAGATATGTTATTGTCACTAACCTCCTATTTAGGTATGAAACGTGCGGGCTCCATGATAGGTCGCGGTCGATAATTACCCTATATAAAAAGCGGTGTTTCCGTGCGTTTGCAATTCCTTGCCCACTGGCACTTACAGAGTAAGGTTTGATTGCCTTCCGAGTGAATGTAACAAGGCAGCATTTCTCCGAAGACAGCTCTAAGTTCTGTTTTCTCAAGTACAGTGATGTTAACGTAGCTGCCTTTTGTAGCCTTGCTCGTACCCACAGTCACGTTACAGCAGGCTCCCAGATGCAGATATCGTCAGCATAGATTAATAATTGAACTGTGTTGGGCAAGCATCTGACTAGGGTAACGAGCACTAGGTTGAATAGCGTCGGGCTCAACACTCCGCCTTGCGGTACTCCACGAAACATTTGCTGTTGAGTCGTGGCGCCATCCTCGGTTATCACGACCGAGCCACGACCAGCTTGTCGGTCAAATAACTGCACAGCCACTGAAAAGTGCGGCCACCGATTCCTGCATCAATCAGGGCCTTTATAATGGCATAATGTGCTACATTAGCATAGGCGCCTTTTATGTCAAGGAATAATGCCGCAGTGAGTCGTCTCAGACGTTTTTGATGTTGAACAAACGTGACCAAATCGATGACTTTATCTATGGATGAGCGCCCACGCCGGAAGCCAGCCATAGCATCTAGGTAGACGTTGTAATGTTTCAGATACCATTCCAGGCTCGTCAAAATCATTCTTTCCATTATTTGCCCGATGCAACTGATCAGAGCGGCGGGGAATGATGAGAAATCTAACGGTGATTTACCAGGTTTGGGAAGAGGAACCAAGCGGCTGCATTTCCATTCACGTGGAACCAAACCATTGCGCCAACACTCGTTGTAATTGTTTGGCAGCATGAGTCGTGCTTTCTGCCCAAGATTTCCGAGGTAACGCCGTTCGGCCCAGATGACGAAAAGCGCCTGAAAGTCCGAGGCACAGGAGTGGCACATGGTGTACGTGCGCTTTGGGGCTGCACGCTGGCAAGTCTTGAGCAGAATTCTTCAGCAATGTCAATTTCTCTTCGACCTTGGTGCAAAGCGAGAGATTTGAAAGGTGAAGTCTTTCCATACGCGAAGTCCACGCATGGTTCTCCATATCTGAGATAAGCGCTGACGTGGATCCAACGACACCACATAAAACCCCCAAAAACATAAAACGTAAAAGTGAAAAGTGCGTCATCATGGCATCTTTGTCTTTTCAAGAAAAATAATTGGTGTTCTTTGGCGGCTCTCTCAGTTCAAGATGATAACGTGCGCCAGTCCTCAGTTTCTTATGCTTTTCTGTGTCATGATGGTTACGCTCACCAGGCAAGCAGAATGCGCATGCACCGGGCGTCTCAACTATCATGCACCAAGATTTAAAAATATGCAAATGCCGCGTAGCTGGACAGTGCAAGGTAATGTTGTTTGCCGTTCCTTGGAGATATTCAGATTTTTTTGCATCCCGCCTAATCAGATAATTAGTATTTATTAATTAATCAACTTCTCAAATATTATAATCAGATGAAAATTGTGAGCGAGAATATTGTAGAGCAACATGAAAAACTCCCGATACAGCTTTCGGTTGCTACATACGTGCTACATAAAAGTGTTTTTCCGAGCGTGAAAGTAGCCCGCGAATGCGCGGAAAATTTTCGGGCAACTGGCCGCTCGAGGCACTATGCGTGTGTTCGCGGGCCTCTTTCACGCTCGGAAAAGCACTTTTATGTCCCACGTATTAAGCAACAGAAAGCTGTATCGGGAGTTTTTCATGTCGCTCTGCAATTTTCTCGCTGGCACTTTTAATCGAATGATAATATTTGAGAAGGTGATTAATTAATGAAGAGTTACTATTCGATTAGGTGGAATGCAAAAAAAAAAATCTGAATATCTCCAAGCGATGGCAAAGAACAACTCCTTGGTTGTGCCCAGCTACGCGGCATTTGCATATGTTTAAATCTTGGTGCATGATAGCCGAGACGCCCGGTATAGATCTAGTGTCCCAGCTAACGTTAGCCAAGCTGTTCTTAGAGAAAAAAAAAAGATTTGAAAAAGAACATGGCGCAAGAACCAATTTTATTACCTACGGTGTCTGACGGCTGAACACCGTAGGTCATAAAATTGTATCATGTACTGTTCTTTTTTCCTTCTTTTTTTCCTTCAACAGCTTGGATAACATTAGCTGGGACGCACAGATGCACGTGTATTACACTCGAATAAAGATCGATCGGTAGTGGACACCCGTGCGGCACGTGTTTCGTCTACAGCGCCGCTCAGTGTTTGCGATCTCCTGGGGCCTCTTCGTCAGGGTGTCGGTTGGAGGCACGGATGCCGGTCGAACGCAGGGGGGCAAAAAAATTGAGATTCCTATAACGAGCACTGCTCTGCTTCGAGACGACGCTCTCCCTTTTTCTCTTCTTCTTTTTTGACAAACGGCAGAGTGAGTCGCGGGCTAAAGTAAATCTTAGTTATGAGTGCACGCACCGCACTTTGAACGCAAGAAACTGCGTTTATCTATTTTGCAGCAATGCTACTTCTTGCGAGTCCGCTTTGCGATTTTCCGGCTCTTAATTGTAAGCCTATAGAACCCTGGAGAGTACTTATGCATAAATATTTCTGCAGTGTTTCTCTTTTACAAGTATAGGGTTGGCCAGTGCACAGTTAAGTTCATTACTGCTCCTTCATGTAGTCAAGTGTGATCACCTCCTGAAAGCTTCGTCCTGTGGGTCATACGCATAGAGAATAAATGTGCTGCAGTGCTTCGCTCGCCCTTCGTCGTCGGCGCGTCTTTCTCGTTGCAGGCAAGTTTACCGATTGCTAATGTGAACTAAAGCTCGTTATTGGACCCTGTGCGTTTATTTTTTTCGCGTATCTTTGAGGTTCCGTCATTTAAAAATTCTTCCTAGGGAAAAATGAAGCTCCTGTGCTGTAGTGCCTTCCAAAAAACAGCATTTATACTGATTTGCAAATATTGTTCTCCCATATTTCAGTGTTGTCGAAGCTATAAATTTAGAATCCGGTAAAATAGGAATATATGAGGATCCTCATATATATATACTATTGTTCTCTTTATGGTCCACGTAACCATTATTAAACGAGGCCCCGGAAAGAGGCAGTGGCCAAGTTATGTTGAGTCATTCACTTTGCTAATCGAAACTATAAGATGAATGATAGTACTCTCTGGACCTTGCATTGAGCAAATATTTACCCATACAAGTTCACCGTAGTGGCAAGTCTCATGGAGACTGTCGTGTTTTCAACCGCGGTTCCCGTCCGATTGAAAAATTATTTCAACAGCCACTTCGGTTACATCCCCGCGCAATTTCTTTCGCTATGTTGGGGCATAGAGCAGCTGGAAAACCAGGGAAAAAAATGAAAGCACCCTGCTCATAACGGCCCCTTCTGGGGCCATTTATGATTGTTTATCTCCCCTGAACAGACTTGAAATAATTGCACACCACCATACCGCATGTTAGCTTTTTGTGGGGAAGCGCTCGAAGTTACCGGAATTGCGACAGCCGTGAGCGGTAATAATAACTCATATTGCAAAAAAATATTCTTTTTTGCTCTAAGCAACCATTATTATGTGTGATAATGAGAAAGCAAGAAATGTTTAACAGCACTATTCAATTCAGTTTATGTTTAAACCCTGGAATTCACTTCATGCACCTTTAGAATTCTGGTGCCGAGCACGATATCGCGTGTTGCGTTCCTGGCGGCCGCATTCTGAGGGGAGCGGAATGCAAACGCGCTCGTGCACCGGATTTTCAGGGCACATTAGAGAACCTCCGGCGGTAAATATTTTCCGGAGCCCTCCACATCAGCGCCTGTCATAGCCCCTGTGCTGCTTTGGGACGTGACACTCGATCAGTCATCATCAAATCTACTTCAGTCCCTAAAGGCGATAGATAAAAGCGACCGTGTACACCTCGATAGGCATGAGGGCCTGCCGAGGCGGAGCTGTGGAAACGCCAGCGAACAGAGCCTCCATGCTGCACTGATTCATTTCGGGTAGTACAAAACGCGAAGCACTGCTGCTCCTGTTTATTTTATTCAATGTTTCTTTCTCTCTCTCTGTGCTGAATGCAAGGCGCCGCGGCAGATCTGCTCGTCTGACCTGCGCTGAGGCGGCAATTTAGCAAAATTTCGTGCGTGGGACGTTTTGTATAGCATACGCCTTGCGTCGCCAAGGAAGCAACGCGCTGTGCGGAATGCGCGCACTGCGCACGAGAAATGGCAGATGCAGTCTCGCTGCGCTGCCGCTTTCGAGTATGTATACTGCTCAAGACACAGGCTGTCAAGCTGCAACGAAAGACTGTTTAATGTGCGTCTATTCGCTCAACGCGCATGGTCTCAGAACCGTGACCCCTGAACAATGAAGCAATCAACTAATCAAACAAATATAAGAATTAATAAGCTGCTGGCGTTAGGACAGTGACTGAGCTCGACCAGTTCTAGTACGTGTTGAGGCTGAGACTGCTGGCCACATACATGCTTATGCCGAAAGTGCCGCGATTTAGTGTCGTTGGCCTATAGCGCACACGCGCAGTACTTTTGTTTGGAGAAGAACAGTGATGCAGCAGCAACAGTCTCGTTTGTTGTCCTTAATTTGTTTACACCGACACATATTTTTTTCAGCGGATGTTTAAAGGCCACTTTTTATGTATAGTCCCCTAACTTCATGCTGTGTAACTGACTGTCTGTACCACGTCAGAGTATTGGCCTTTTAATTGGAATAACAATAATATAAACACTCCCGGCGCATTTTTGCCGTCGCCGTCGCCATGATGTTCCGCATAAAGTCCAAGGGCGGTAACACCGTTACCGCGCGTCGTATGCTGTATGTGCGAGTGAAAGCACGCGAGGTAAGTCGACGATCGCGGATCAATCTGGCGCGCGCGAAGGAAGAAAGCGGAGAGCAAACGCGCCGTCTTCCGTCGCGCGAAAGGCCGCGGGTGGATGGGAGGGAGGGGGGGGCGGCGTTGTGTTCCTGCTACAGCTGCGTATTTCTCGACTGGTCTCAAAGGAGAGCAACGATCGCGGCCCAACCTCACGCCCTAGAGAGAAAAGCGTGAGGTAGCGCGGGAGGCAAGGGGAGGGGGCGGCTTTGACTCCGCAAACAAGTGCGTACTTCGCACGGCCAGGTGGGGTCGCGCGCACCGTATCTTGAAAGGATTCTGCAGAGGGCTCATACCTTTGTGCACGCTGTTTTCTCGCCGCTTCTGCATTGAAGCGACAGACCGTACGAAGGTCATTTCCCTCGCTGTTGCTGCCGCGATTGCTCACACCAGCGTTTTGACAGCGAGTGTCCGCGCTCGTCGAGTGTGATGTGCTCATGTTTGCTAGTGCAAGTTGACATCATGCTTGTTAATTCCATTAGTAAACGAATGTTTCCAAGTTTAAACGGCGGACAAAACTCCTATCCTTACTTCGTATAGCTATCTACTAATTTGCAATCGCAATCGATGATTCGCCTTCCGGGTGAAACTCCAACTTTTTTTCTTTTGTTTTCTCAGTATGTGTTCTGAAACACTTTCAGTCACTCTATCAACTGTCACTTAATTACACAGAACCTGAACACACAAACAAAGCGAGCGAGACTTCTGTACAGCCCGGTGACAGCGCCACTCAATGCGGAGTGCTGCGACATAATTGTACCAACCAACCAATTTCGTCGCTCGCCAACAAGTCGCAGAGCACGATGCGTTCAAAACTCCAGCATGTCAGGCCCATGACCCTCATGACAAAGGACCATGCAACGAAAATCGCAGCCATTCCACTCTGTGAATATTGACTACCAGCGGAGCTGTAAAAAAGGAAAAGCACACCACTGAGTATAAAAGTTTACTTCTTTTGGCGCTTTTCCCTTCCGCGCCTGTAGAATACTCTGCGAACACGCACAATCGTTACTAATAGCGCCTCCACCTGTGGAGGTGTCCAAATTGAAACGCGCCAATCGTCTCAAGACGCTGGCTTGCCCGCAAGAAATTAATAAGGGCGTTCTATGCCACTTGTCGATGCATGCGTGCGGGGCGCAATCGTTTCAATGTCGGGCTTCTGAACTACAGGTCCTGCCTGTGTTCGAATCCTGCCGGCGGATGATTTTAATAATGTTTATTTGATTATTTATTACACATAACTTTATTGAAACTGACGGATTTACAAAGTCGAAGAGACGTTTAAAGCGAGAAGGACGAAGTTTAGGCAAATCCATGTTTTTCCCATAATTCCCATGCTGGCTGAACCGCCCCTACGGCAGCTCCTATTGGAGGAAGGAAAAAGTTAGTAGAGAGCATTGTGGCACGCAGCCAAGCTTGGCAAGTGAACGCGCTGTGAAGCCACAGTGGGGGTCCAACACGTGACCTCTTGTGCCGAGATCACAGAGCAAGAATCGAGATTTGCTGAGGCGTCTGCTTCCCACTAGCTATGCCAACAGTTTTTATTCGGTCTGTGCTTGTTCGGCTGCCCTGCCGTGGCTCTGACTGCAGCGGGGGAATACTAAAACCAACCTCGCACCTTGACATGCGATCACGTGTTGGGCCGACAGGTTTGGCTTCAATCCACCTTTTCATGCTCCTGTGCTGCACTCTGCCGCACGCCGCTGGAAACCTTTTGGAAGGGTCCCGGGGCTTTCGCTGGTTGATTTGTGTACCTGCGCCCTTGTTGAGTGTGCGTCGGTTGTGTGTTTTGTGGATCACGATAAATTATTATTGGCTTTTCTGGGGCAGCATATCGTTCCTGGCAGTGATGTAGCCCTCACTAGCTACTGTGTGAGCAGGCCTTAGTGCTCTGTTGTGCTAACAGTATACGGCCGATAAAGACACTCTGAGTTCCATCTGCCGACGCCGTTGCCTTGCAGTTTTGTTGTCGCTGTTTTCTGCTCTTGCACCTCATTCTTTGTATTCTTTTTATACATTCATTAGACATTTCGCATATTCAAGACAGTGTTCGAGCTCAGCATTCTGCGTCGGATTTGCCAAAGCGGTGCGCTTGTTTACATGGAGATTTATAGCCGCAATCGTTGTTAGCCTGATATTGTGGAAACTACGCGTCGCTCATAAAAAATAATGTCAAAACGTAGCAAAACCACGGCCGCAGGCAAAACATACATGTCTACGCATATCAGCGGCGTTACTCCACCCTGAGACGAGTCAATATGAGCTGCCGAGCCACTTAAACAACGGCAGCATGTGATCTAGACACATATATTACGGGCTGTTATCACTGATTGTCACTTTTTTTTAACTTCATCATACTTACAGCTCGCGCTTGCCATAAAGTATTATTAGAGAAAACAGTGCTTACAAATAAGCGCTCACTTATAGGACGTGTAGTTTTCTCGCGAGTTTGCGGATGCCATCGCTGACACCGCTGGTCACGGAGCGAGGTGATTCTTTAGGCTGCTTTACCGAATTCACTGTCTCTTGCTTCCAGTTTGGCACATAGACAAACAGTTCTTCTCTGGAATTAAGAAATGTGTCAGCATAACAACACGTAAAGACCCACCCATCTAAGTAGCGGATGCGACCGGCAGCCTTCACGAACGGTGACGTACAGGTGTTGGCACAGCGCTTTGTCACCGCTTGTCACTTATTGTTCACGCGCTGTGCGAAGTGAACCGTAGTTGATATCAAATCGCTATAGGGCCAGAACTTAACTATAAGAGCAGTTTCCTTCGTCGTAACTGCTTATGCTAAAGTACATGCCCACTGGTAGTGGGTGCACGAACTCCATGGGTCAGGCCTAACCCAAGCTTCGCTAAACAGGATCAACATTGGCTCGAATTTCATGTGCACGGCTTGAGAGGACGGAAGCTTGTGCATTTCAACTTCGAAGGCAGATTTCGACCCATGTTGAGCGCGATTCATTATATATACAAGCGAAGGCGCTGCGGCTATCGCGTTGTCGCTTCGACAGCCGATCGCGTGGGGTTCGGTCGATCCTTCATGGTCGGCACGCTGATTTTATCGGTGCCGTCGACAAGAAAGCCTGTCGCGCTACAACTCGCGCACGTCAGCTGCGTTGTTGTCCGCCTGTTATAATAAAATGCTCTCAGCGACGCACTCTGCTGAGTAGGCCAATCGTTGGCGTCAGCGTTTTGTTCGTTTCGTATCGGCCCGGTGTTACCGCGCCTGAAACGAGCACGCGCTGTCACCACCATCCAGAGAGGGCCGACGCTGCAAGAAGACTTCGTCAGCAGCGTGGTGTTTTTGAAGTGTCGCCCAAGTGTAACGCAGGGGTTTATCGATGAATTTGCTAGCCATCAATGGAAGACGACGTGGTTCTCGGGGCAGTCTGGACGAAGGTCTGGCCGCTTTCTGTTTAAAGTGAAGTTGCAGTTTTACGCTATCACGTTTTCGGCAACGCACCGACGTAGAGCTACATACTAGTGAAGTTCCCACTCTGTACACGGTACGATTGTTTGCTGCCGTGCGCGTCCGTGCACTCTTTTTTTTTTTTTCGTTTTTCGAGAGACTTTCTCTCGATGTCAGGCCGGCGGGGCCGCACGTGCATTCCCTCCAAAACGTTTTGCGCCTAATCCGCTAGGGCAGGGCACATGCGCCGTTGCGCCGTGAAAAAAAGGCGGATTGCGTTGCGCGATGCTCGCTCCTAACACTCCCGCAAACACTTAAAGCCCCTTAAACTTTGTAAAGTAGCGAAACTCTCCTCCTCCGCCTTCACTCCTCCTCGTTTCTCCTCACTTTCACGCTCCCTCCTCGACCATGGCGCCCCTACACTGCTCGAGCGTAGCAATGGCACCAACGTACGCTCCTCACCACTCCGTAGACGCTTCTCGAGCAAAAATGGCGCTGAAGCAAGGCGCGAGGGCCCACGTGATGCTATTAGGCCAACAGCTACACGGCGTCGGCCTCGGCCAGAGCGCGCGAGGAGGAGGCGGCATGCTTCAAAGCGTGGCACTACTTTACGAAGTTTAAGGGGCTTTACAAACACTATCGCTAGATTCCCCTCTAGTAGTTATTGTACGAAACGGTGTATTGGGAGGTTTCTTAGCTTTCCTCTTGCTACGCCAGGTGTAAGCACATGCCTTACTGGTTTGCTTTACCTCCTCGTAAAGGGCAGGGGTGTTTTGAGGATCGGACATTGAAAGATGTATGGGAGAGTGGACATATAGAGCTCCGCTGTAATAAAAGCGGTGACGACGCTTGGCGACCACGCGCTGCTCGGTATAGCCGATGGGTTCCTCCGCTTTCGGCAAGGTTCGCAGGACAAAAAGAGCCCGCTTTCCATGACCTGTGTTACAAACGGCAGTGCTCTACGTTGAACGTACGTTTCAAGCACTTTTGAATGCAAGAACTACGCACAGAACAAGCGAGACCCGTTTTACTCGGTGGCATCTTTTCTTTGCTACCCAGCCAACTTCGTTGTTCGCTACCAAGTCACGCCACAGTACGTTCAGAGAGGCTGAAATAATCTCATGGGTGGCGGCAATGGAAAAGAAACCTGCCATGAGTAACTACTTAGGAGGAAAAAACGAAATCAGGAAAGAAACAATTTATAATAACTCAAAGAGAAGCTCATTACTATTCGAAGCGAGATCGGGATGCCTTAGAACACGCACCTATAAAGCGAGATATATGAAGGAAGAAGAGGCACGTGCTTGCTGCGGTAAAGCTAGGGAAACTATGGAGCATGTTTTATTACAATGTGAAGACGTCTGCCCAGCAGTCAATTTAGGCACCACTGGCCTCCTTGAAGCCCTTGGGTTCAGCGAGAGCAGTGGAAAAGTAAACATGTCCGCAAGAGGGATTAGTAAGAAGCGATCGGAGGATTGGTGGAAGAAAAGTAGGGAAACGACAAAAAATGGAGACGTACAAAAGCAAAGTTCGCAATAGGGGATCAGAAAATTTGGTTGTGGGAGTTTATAGTGTTTCTTTTTTTCTTGTTTAACCTAGGATGGACATTATTAGGCAGTATAATAGCAAGAGCTTGGTGGCGCAACCCACCGCTACGTTCCAAAGGGGGCGCTCATAACATCCATCCATCCAACTAAATTCAGAACTAAAACCTCTCAATTTTCCAAAAGTAGCGCCATTCTTAGATCTTTCCGCCTCCCTGCTCTCCCCGGTGTTTCCGCCTCCACGACGCCTGTCACCCCAGCCTCCCCCGCTCCTCCATTGGACAATCTGTGTCACGTGGAAGCGCGCGCGACGCGCTTTGTATATTTTTTTCTTTCCAGCGCACTCCAACCGCCATTGCCGGCCCAATGCGACAAAAGTACGCGCAGACGGATTGACCGCGGGAGATCGCCGGATCAAATCACGGCCGCGTCGGCCGCATTTCGATGGGGACGATATGCAAGGACGCCCGTGTACCGTGCATTGGGGGCACGTTAAAGAACCCCAGCTTATCGAAATTAAGCCGGAGTCCCCCATTACGGCGTGCTTTATAATCAGATCGTGGTCTTTGCATTTAAACCTAAGAATCAATCTTTTTCTCAGCCTTGCGTTCCTTAAGTGTTACAGATAAAGCAACACTACTTCTCTGCGAAAACTTACAACGCAAAAGAATACAGACGCGCGTAGTAAACAGATATAAAATTAGCACTTCAACAAAATGTTACTGTTGCTAATGAGGGGGTGGGGGATAATTATTTTCGGAGCCTCTGTCCAGTTGTCCCATCAAGTTCGTTCTTGCTATCAAATTTCAACCACTTGCACGGTTATAAATAAATAAACACTATTTAATGCGCTGGTATGTTGTTCAAATTATCAATACTGTCTACGTGTGATAACGTTGCTCGTGGCTGCCACAACCCATGTATGAGCTACCCACATCTCTAAAAGGCACGGATGAAAAGCGACCCTGTTGCTAGGCGTTGCTGGCCCCAGACAGTTGGAATCTCTCACGCACCGGCCGAACAAAAGTATCCTGCAGGCACGTAAATGAACCTATGAAACCACGTACATACTTTCACGCAGTCAAAACCTGAAACTGAGGTAATTACGCGCGTGTTTGAGCACACCGTGTGCATGCGTCGTGTTTCAGCAACACGAAATCTCAACGTGCGGGCGCCTTACGCCTTAAATAATGGTCCTTTATTTGTTTGCGCGATTCTAACGCGACATTATTAAGGCTAGTTACTAATTGACGCAGCGAAATGTCGCCTCTAAAACTGCTCCGCAGGGCTCGAACAAACTTTTCAGCGCGTTTCCTCCGGTGGCGCGTTAGCCGTCGTCTGCTACGGCAGGGCCAGCGTAGGCGGCGCCACTGTCGGGGCCGCGCCGAGCTAGGGAGTGGGGCGGAGGAGGAGGGAAGTTGTTGACGCTACTTTAAGAGATAGAGGGGTTTTATTCAGAACTCCAGCCCGATAGCTCCATGAACGTTTTTAGAGCTCATTTTCAGCGTTACGCACTGATTGTTTGACAACTAAGACGAGGTCAAACCCATAATGCCTCTGCAAGGTTTGCCTTATATATTTCTCATGTTAGTAATTTCCTTTTGCATTTCCGTATACCTTTTCTGCCTGCTTCTCCTTCTCCCAGTGTAAGGTAGAAAACCAGGTGCAACTTGTTTAACCTCCCGGGATTTCCTTTTCTTCCTTTCTCTCTCTCTCTTGACACTGCGTTCATCATCTCATGGACCTCGTAATCAAGCACTAAATGCTCTCCAAGCACGATGTTGTAGAACGAAAAATAGAAAAGAAACAAAATGGCGTGTCGCGCTGGTCGGTATGGCGCTAGCTGCTGCAACATTTCTTTCCCTAGTGCTGGATATGAACTGCACAAGAAAATGCAGCTGTTACGGCTTGCCCGAGCTGAACTGCCATTAGGAACAGTGTTACACGCAGTCTATACGTTTCGACAATGCATGGTTCTCAGATCAACGAAAAACAACAACATAGCAAGTATGATACGCAACCTCTATGAAACTGGAAGCAGATAACTGCGTCAGTGCGGTCTTCTATGGTAAGAGAAAACAGGTCCAGCACTTATTTTACAAGCGCTACTTAAATGTTGTAGTCATATTTTTCAGTTAGACCTACATCTAAATCAGAGAATCATTTCTACAACATTGTCAAAGTGTCATCAACAACAATTATAAGTAACACTCGAGCGCAAGTTGACCCTAAAAATTGTTGTGGCGTTTCTATAGGTTTCTCAACTCGTTTATTCTTTCGTTTATTTCGTTTTCGTTCCTTGCTTCTCTGTCGTTGACGCACGTCAAGTGCACCGAGTGATTTCCCCCAAGACTCCCCTAGCAAAGTTTTCCGCAGCATACGTAGCTTGTGTTTGACACTCGTCACCTCGGATATATTTTTTCTTCCATCGCTCTCTGTCTCCTCCTCAATTTTTTTTTCCCCCGCTTGCGCACTTTTCTCGGGAGATTGTGTCGCCGCCTGTCACTTACGGTTCCACTTCGGCTTTGACAGAAGCACCGACTGGAAACGTCAAGCTAGCTCTTTTCAGCATTTCAATGGGCGTTTCTACGCGGAAAGAAAACACCCCTCGCTGTGAGATCTGCGTCGAGATCTACGAAAACGAACTTTTTTTTAATTGAAAAAAAGAAACAGAAACAAGAGGACTCCGGCGCAGGTGACAAAATCACAGGGGGCTGGGATAAAAGAACGTTGTTGCTGATGGTGTTGCTGCCTTTCTTTTATTTAAAAAGAAAGCAGAAAAAAAAAGGGAAAGGGGTAATCGTTGAGTGCTGACGTGCTTATGAGGGGTTGATATGCGAGATGCACGACGAATACTTCCACTGACACGTCTCGCTTCCTTTGAATATGTTTTTACTGCCGATCGACGCGAGTGACGCACACCGCAATGCCTTACAAATCCGCGTAAAGTGCACGCGCGCATTTCCGACGCATAAATATCCTTCACGTCAGCGACAGGCGCGGAGCGGCACTTTGATGGACAAAGCCCCGCCTTCCTGCCGCGCTTGTATAGCCTCCTACAATCTGGAACGGCGAGAGGAGAGGCTGTCGTACGGAACGGGATAAAAGTCGCCAAAGAAAATACGCTTACAGGCTCGACGAGAAATTTCTACAGCATAAGTTCAGGAAAGGAGGAAGCGGAGACGTGCGCTTCAGTGCTAACAAAGGGAAGCTGTAATGGGAGCATTCGCACTGGGGGTCACAATTGCAGAGAGAGCTGACGCTATAGGCTTGACTTTTTCCCATTCAAAAAAAAAAAAGAAGAAAAAATTATTTCACCGTGCCGCGGCTGCAGTTGGTAGGGGCGCTTCTGCAAGAACTCTGAGTTCTCTACCTTATGGTTGTGAATCCTCCAATCTTACGTCTTCTTCCGCATGGAGAACAGCTTTTCTCATGTGCGCAGAAAGAACTCGCGATAAAAGAATAACGAAACCGCATCACGGAGGGCAGATGGGGGGGGGGGGGGGGGGGGGGGGGAGCAGTGGAGTTACCGGAATAATTGCCCCTACAGAAGTGTGACTAAATATTGCCAAGAGTTTGTGCAAGCTGTATTTTCTTTATTCGGTAGGCGCTGTGAAAGCAAATAAAAAAAGTATCGGTCCTTTCGACCATTTATCTCTTTTGAGTTTTCTTATAACACGGAAAAATGAACTTGCCGAAGCAGAGTTGGGCACCCAAACGTCTCTCTCTCTTATTTTGTATTCTAGCGCGGAGGCCACGCAACAGGCGAATTTTTCACATCCCCATACTGTGGCCATAATTAGAGGACGGAATGAAGCGGGCGGGTGAAGCGTTTGGGCTCTGCACTTGTGAGCGCCAATAAATGCTGCCCAATTAACTCGCCGTCCCTAGCCACAGAACAACTTAAAACAGAGTACACGCAGAGTGTATGAGAGAACTTCAATTGGCTCACGGCGTGTGAACCGAGGTGATGGTACAGAATAAGACGAATTCGGGTTCGCACGGATGACAGCAACCCCGTCTTGTCTCTTTCCGACCATGCTAGCCGGTACACGCATGCTTTCCGCTTCGCGGTAGTAAAAAAATAGCAAGTACAAATCACTTCCAACAATATTTCACGCATAATGTATGAGTGTCTATTTTTTTTTCAGAATTCCACACGTGAGCGATTACTTAAAGTATGCGTCTTAACGTGCCAAGACCACGATATCATTATGAGTGGGGGACTCCAGAATGATTTTGACCACTTGGGTTTCTTTAACGTGCACCAAGTCCCAAGTACGCGAGCGCTTTTTCACATAAATTTCGCTCTCATCGAAATTCAGCCGCCACGGCCGGCAATTGAGCCCACCACCTCAGCAGCGCAACGCCTATAGCCACTAGGATACTGCGGCAGGTATTACATATGCCATTGGTTGCACAACGGGAGCCTGCCGGGCATCACTCGCGCTCCTTAAGCAGCATATTACAGGTGGGTAAACTTATGAGCTTTAGAATAGACGCTCCAAAGCTGGTCGGTGCCAATGAGCTTTGTACGCGCGGGAATTATTCTGCGCAGAAGCGGCCAGTATTAGAGGAGGGCTTGTGGTCGCGCGATGCGGCCAAAGGAATTACGGTAGAACCGATCTCGCGATTACACTCCACGTTATAATGCGATTAGCGTTGAAGCAATGTAGCGGGACCCCGTGTTGCCACACCACAGAAACGCGTCACTGTATCATGAGGCGTGTATGCAGCCGAGCTGCTCTGTGGCGCATTGCTCTGGGCACGCTGCGCCAGCTGGCCGCCAAGTCCGCACGTGGTGCGCGCTTAATTGTATATTCACACAAGGGCTGTATGAATGTACATGACGCGCGTTCGTTTCCGCCCAGCACCGGAGAAATTGAAATGATTTCCTTTTTCTTTTCCATTTTGCGTGTGATTGGTGAGTGGCACGTACCCACTGGCACATACCGAGTGACCAAAATTGGCGTGAAATCGATTCATTGAAGAGCGACACATAGCCAGTCTCACGACATACCCATTGATCCAAGCTGGTGCAACGGGTGGTTTCGAGCACGGTTCCCTCCGCATAGCAGCCCCGATGCTCTGCCCATTAGACCGCGACTGCTCAGTGATCCAAGCATTTATTATTCATTATTTGTTTTGAAAACATACATACATTTAACAGGAAAGGGAAAGCGAGGAGCAGGCTGGCAACTGCCACCGGAAGGGGCACAACGACTGCCTACTCTTCAGAAAGGAAGAGGCGCAAACATAGGAATAGAAGACAGGAAGGGGGGGGAGGGCGAGAAAACAGTTAGAGCGCTGAAACGAACAAACCGGATAGTACGTCAAGTATCGTAAGAATGTTAATCGCATTAAATTAAAGAGAAACTCGAACACGTTGCAAAACTTAGATAGTATTGAAACGCTGTGCTTATTTATATGCCTTCTGTTTACCGAATACCAGTAATGAATATGGATATAAATAAATAAATATGCCGGTCTCTTCGTAATGTTTGGCTTCACATGTAGATTCATTTCAATCCGCTTAACTAGCAACGGCGAAAAGATCTTGCCGTGTGAGGCGTGCAAATAATGAATATAGCGTTACACACGCGAACAAGGGAACACGCATCAATAGAACGAACGCGTGGTACCGGCCGATTTTAGTTCTTGAAGGACAGTCATTTATCACTGCATTCCTCGCGTGATACGAAACACTGCACGAACAACAGTTCAAGAACAACTTTTACAAGACCGACAACAACGTAAATTTTGGTAACCGAAAACGCTTCCTTTCGCGAACTTCAAAAAAAAAAAAAAAAAGAATTTCTTTATTGAAGACAGGCAGCGATGCTTCACTGGCACATGTTGATTCGCTACACATTCGTCACGATATGGAAAGCCTCAAGCACTTCCCTTTAAGTCTTCATTTTGCGTTGAACTTCACGTCCATCCAATTAATTTGCGTTTCTTTGTCAGCATTTTTTTTGTGCAAGCTATATTCCTTAATGTATTATATCTTACCGACTGGCTTATGCTATAGCTATACAACGTCTACAAGCTTCAGAATCGGCAAGCGATCAACCAAGGAGGAGCTATTTATCGAGGAAGTCACTTGAGTAACTAACTAGCGCGCGTCCTGTGCCTATTTCGCTTTCCTGTGTAAAGTAAGCGCTTTTGTTAAGCCTGCAACTAACTAACTAATTAACTAACTAACTAACTAACTAACTAACTAACTAACTAACTAACTAACTAACTAACTAACTAACTAACTAACTAACTGAACACTAATGTCGTGGTTTCAGCAAAGGCTTTTGGCCCCTAAGGAGCAGAGAACCTGAAGTATGATTTTTTTTTTTTTTTTTTTTTACGAATGTCACCTAAGCAAAATGCTAGCCACGCATTGAGAAGTAGCAGTTGGAGCAGCCGCCCATGCGCCACGCTTTCGAATGCTCGTTGAAGTCACCACGGTGGGCGCAGGCTTTGTATCAAACTCTGTGAGTGTCGTCTCAGAGTCGCTGCGTAAGAAGTGAACGTCTCACACCAGCAATGCCTGAAGAGAGGTGTGCCGCTCTCTGATTGCAGGCTCTAACAAGGGATGAACAACAGTGTCCAAGCCACACAAAGTTGCTCTTCGGTGCCTTTGTCACTCGGTATCGTCAAGTGGCATGGTTTTAGAGTCCGAACTTTAGTACCACATATATAGCTACAGTCTTGAGCAATATGAAACGGAACAGCATTTTTTTATAAACGCCCGCAAGGGCCATACAGACATGCCCTTTATAAAAGTGTTCGATGAGACTAAATGCTCAACAGGAAAACTAACTGCTTTATATACCAAGTTCCAAGATTTGAACCCACGCATCACTAGTTATCGTCGTTAAAAAATAAAACACTGTTCCCTCTCATATTGCTTACGACTGCACGTTGCCGACCACTAGATGTTTTTGATAGCCGCCGGGTGTAGTCTTTCGGCGAGCTATATTAAAAGCCTTAACGTGTGACAAGGCCGTTAATAAGCGATTTAGTCAATTTCGGCGATGCTAGAGGCTATAGGGTTACTGCTCATTGCGCTAGCACAGGGCAAGAAATGTGAATATTGAAACTGATGGAGACAATGTTGTGAATTTCCTTGTGCAGAAAATTTCGAAAAACGCAAGCAGTCAATGCGAAAATGTTAAATCAGCTATAAACAAGCGCTTCGGTATTTTTTTTTTATTTAGACGCTTCATCAGGTGCAGTTGGTAGAATTGCCTTATTTACTTTTGTTACCGAGTTGCAAACATCATGCTTCAAATAATTCGAAATTTTGCGATGCTTGACATTGTGAAAACACAGAACATAAAAAAAAATATTGCTGCCTGCTATAGCTTCAAGAGAGAAATCTAGTTAGGATAAATCGAGCCTTTGCCCATACACGAAAAAACATACACGAAGAAAGACATAATGATCCTTGAAAAAGTCAATAGGAAAGCGGTTAGGTTTATATACGGAAAATACAAAAGGGAAGACTCTCCCTCGCAGTTAATGATCTCAAATAACATTCGTACACTAGAAAACCGCAGAAAGATTAATAGATTGATATTCTTGTTTAATAGTTTAACAGGAAAAAATAAACTCAAGCTTCCAGAGTGCATTAAGCGTCCTCTAGTGAGAAGAACTCGGAGCGTTCATGAGCATTTTACTTGCTTCCATTTTTGCCAAAACTAACAGTTTTAAATCGTTTTTCCCTAGAACAGTGCAAGATTGGAATTCGTTACCGGCATCTGTTTTTTCTTCACAAAATTTTTCTGATGCGTTACATCGTCTGCTTACCCGCTAATATGTATGTTTTGTATCCGTGTGCTGCTAATATTGTATAATTTAATTCTTTTGGTTTATTCTTTTAGTATCTGTGTGCTGCTAATATTGTATAAATTTTATTCTCTTGGTTATGTAATAATGTAAATTCTTTCCTGCTTGGGCGAAGCAATGGCCTAAATTCTGGAATAAAAAATAAATAAATTTGCCTTATAAGAGCATTTCCGCATTTGGCAAGTATTTCATTAGAAGGATACTGAACGAATTCTTTTCCTAAGGTAGGCGATTATGTCAAGGAATGGTTTCCGATGAGGAGTGGCCAGACATTTGCAACCTACCCTTCTTCGCCGCTCTTTGGTCATACCTGGCCCTTGCGCCATTAAACATCAAACATTCATTCATTCGCTGATGCGCCCACACGCTTCCGCGTTTCCTTCAGCTCATGGCCTTCGGTGTTCGGATGTTTAGAGATGTCCTGAAGGATTTGGTGTATGGAAGGGCTCTTGTATGCCCACCGTCGAAAGAAAACGAAGCTAACCAAAGGAAGCTGAATACGTGATACTCACACGGCCTCATTATCGACGCCCTTACTGCCAGCAGCCTATCCCCTTAGAGTAAAGTGTACCGCGCGCCAACTCGTGCGAAACGGTGAGCGCGTAGTCGTAAAGTCTCAAGCCGCCGAGTTCGATGTTTTCTGCTATGCAATCGATGCAACGCAGCCGTTGCCTCATACCCGCCGGTGTACACCCGCATCTGTGTATAACTACCCGCACGGCATTTTCGTCATAAGCTGGCCTTCCTTTCGCCCATCATAATATATGGTGCGTCTTAAAATTGAGCCTGCCGTCGTTTGCAACGCATGACGATGCGGTCGTTTCAGCTTCGTACGACGGACTTGCCACTAGAAGTACACCTCTGATTTAACACTCAGGAGTTCGAGAATGAATGCCAAATGGGCTACCGAGCAGCGCACGCTCGTCCGTGAGAAAAAGAAAAAGGAATAAAGAAAAGGAACATTTAAGACCTCTGCGCAGAAGCGACAGAGTAGAGGAAATAGGTGTCAGTAGAGAGACGCAGTGCTGGGATCTGTGCACCTAGATGCGGCTGGTGTTACACATACGCAGGCCACTTCGATTAGAGATTATGGGGTTTTACGTGCCAAAACCACTATTTCATTACGAGACACGTCGTTGTGGGGGGCTCCGGAATAATTTGGACCACGAAGGTTCTAACGTGCACCTAAATCTAAGTACACAGGTGTTTTCGCATTTCGCCTCCATCGAAATGCGGCCGCCGTGGCCGCAGGATTCAATCCCGCGACCTCGTGCGCAGCAGCCCAACACCATAGCCGCTAAGCAACAACGGCGGGTAGCTGGCTCTTCATAGCTACGCTCAATGAAGCCGGTAGACCTACTATGCTAGCGCCCGCATTAACAGTTGCTTTATTTATTTATTTCTTTTTCTTACTCTCTCTTTTAGATTTAGCGTCTTTTTATTTTTTCGACCTTCCAACTTTGTTGGTTGACCCCTAGAAATAGTATTTACATGTGACCTCATCAAGATACATTTAGAGCGCTTGTTTTATTTTTCTAATTATTATATATTATTTTGTGAACAGATGTTTAGGGTCCTAACATGCGTTACAAGTGATGAAGGATTGTCGCTAATTTCGCAATATGACATCAAGCCTCCGGTACATAGATCACAAATAACGTCGGCGACGTAGTCGAGTATCCAGGACGTTCCGGTCTGCATGACCGAAATGCAGTTGCCATGGAACTTATTTTGTATCTTTCTTTAAGATACACCACATGACGATAGCCTTTACGCTATGTGACGCGCAAAGTGTACTTGACACAGGCGACCGCAGCATACCACACATTGTTATTGCCAGAAAAGAGCCCGAAAAAAGATTATGCAGATCCAACGCACGTGCTGGAATCTATGTGAAGCGAAGTTTTCGCGGAGCGGTTAATTAAATGCTATAAAAATTAATGCGATGCGTACGAGTGTATTTATTGTCATCCCGCGCAACGTGCAATCTGGTGCAATGTTTACGTTTGTGCACCACACCTGTCACAGTTTTATCCTCATTCAATGTTTTGTATACCACATCACGTGGGGGTGCACGCTACACAACATAGAACACCCCGACACGAACACCACGAGGGAGCAATGGGAGGCACTGCTGTCCAGCTCGGCCCTCGGTGACCAGCTCAAGCTGATCCAGATAGCCGAGAAGATGGCAAGAGCCAGCGGGCCCGGCCATTAGCTATTATTCTCATTGTTCTTTCAATAAAGTTTATCTGTCCTATCCTCTTTCATGGGCTATACACCGTTCACAAGCTGCGTCGAGTCGCTGACAGCCTGTCCCGCGAACGCACACGGTGAGACGTCGACGGAGTGATGTGACGAGGACGAAGGCGATGTTTCTCGAGGCAGAATGGGTGAGGAGAGGCGTATGCAGAGGCACGAAAGACAGATGGTAAAGTTGGCTATTATTCGCCCGCTTCGTTCCAGCGTCTGTAGCCAAATGGAAGCGGGCACGTGCTGCGCGACTTGGCGCACACGGGCAACCGTGTGGAAGAGCTGTACTTGGCATTGGCACGAGAGAGGGGCGCGTGCTGCTATGGCCTAATGCTGAGAGTCACAGTGGTTCAAACAGAACGATGTGTGGCGACGCCAGGTTCAGAGATCACCGCAATGAGTGCCAACAAATAACTGCCACCGTAATAACTGTCACCTTCAGACAAGAGAAAACCGTGAAACTGCACGTGCGTATAAGCAATTTCAGTGTACAGTGAAAAAAAAGAAAGAAAGTTTAGCGGAACAACTTTATTCTCGATTATCTCTCTTTTGTTGTTGTTTTCTTTATTCAGACAGGTACTCCAAACTGAATACACAAAATGAACGAAACGGAGACTGTGGCGGCCGAGGAAAGTGTTTACTTGTTCTTTTTTAAGATTCAGTTTCACACGATCATCTGTGTTCAAAAAACAAGAAAACCCGGCAGTGGGCTACTTTCTTCGCATCCTTTAACCACGCTTTCACTGACGAAAAAATAAATCAGGGAACGATGTTCGTGCGGAAGAACGGTCTGACTCGGTCGAAAAAGCGCGAAAGCCTTGCACCACCACTTCAACGTCAGCGCAGACGCAAGAAAGATGGATTGCGCAGGGTGCGTAAGTCTGCCCCCTATTCCATTGTGAAAATGCGCGCCGAGTGAGCGAAGGAAGTTTATGGACAAGAGAGCAAACGGCGGTACGTCCGCGAGAGTTCATCGCAGAAGGTGTCGGCAGCCGCTTGGCGGTCGGCTGTACTATTCTTGCGGAGCACCCAAAACTTTCGATGAGCTCTAAAGCGAGGAAAAAACTTTTTGGGCTGAATGAGATATTTTTGATAGCAAAAAAAAAAAAAATGACTGGTGCGCCAATACACAACTAATACTTCACAGTCATAGTACACAAGACAGGCCTGAAGGGTTGAGAAGACCTATGAAAAAGGCGCAGAAGCAAGCGATGTTACAAGAAATGGAGTAAAAATACCAACGCAACAATTTTAATAAATGGCAGTTCTTTCCTAGAATTGCTACGGACTGGACCAGTAACCCAAAAGGGAAAGACCCCTAATAGAAGATGAAAAAACGCAGGTACACGTGTGCGAAGAAGAATTGAAGGAGGTTCACGATCTCCGTGCTTCGAAGCTACGCATGCATGGGCGCCTTTACGCTCTTGCTGCTGGAGTGTCACTCGCATATTAAATCAGAAAACACCACTACCGATGTGTAAAAGAAATGCCATATAGCTCTTGTCCAGAAGTAGGTACAATGATGAACTACTCTGTGTTTCCAACGAAGGCATTTTTGTTTACCTCTGATTTCCAAAGTATTTCTGCTCGCGCAGAGATGGGAAGCAAAGGTGCAGTTGCATGCTCAGAGCAGCTCGGCACTGCTTTTTACGTACAGGTATTTCACAGGTGTGTCGAGTTGCAGCGTAACCATAACTTTACAGCCCTCGTCGACACGAGGTGTGTCGCACTCACAATCGAAAGACAGCGTCACGGAACGGGCATAGAAGCCCATGTTACGTGACGAGCTCTGAGTGAGCTTAGGACAGCGATGGATGTGACTGTCCCTGTAGCATCGGCATGTGCCATTATTAGCTTCCAGGATGCAGTGCGCGTGAAAAGAAGCTGAATTCCGCGCTGTTTGTTCCTAGAGCAGGTAAAATTATACAAGGCAATGTTCGTCGCGCATACTAATGCAGGCTGGCCAAATGAGCCGGTATTTACGAAAAGCTCCTACGCTAGAGTTGTTCGCAAGAGCAAATTCCAGGCCATCCCGATACTGGGCGTTGTACAGTGCCTCGAGCGGCCAGTCGCGCGGCAATTTTGCGTGTATTCGCGGGCTTCTTTCACGCTCGGAAAAAGCACCTTTGCGTAGCACGTGTAGAGCGACAGAAAGCTGTATCGGGGAGCTTTTCATGTTGCTCCATAATTTTCTCAGTGACACTTTTCATCTCATTATAATATTTGAGAAGTCGATTTACTGATTAAGACTAACTATTTAATAAGGCGGAATACAAAAATAATTTGACTATCTCCAAGCGACGGCAAACAACATTACCTTGGTTCTTTCGAGCTCCGTGGCACTTGTACATTTTTAAATCTTGGTGCGTGATAGTTGGGACACCCTGTATATTGCTGTAGAAATGGCTATACGAGGTTAATTAATGTGAAAGGATCCGCTATGTGGTTATTCATTTTCATGTGGGAATAGCACGAAAGACATGAACACAAGCGAAGGCCCATGGAAAACGTCGTGCTGGTGCGCTGTCTATCAACTGATTTGTAATTTTGACAGACAATCATTTAAACACACTAGAGCGAGGCTCGTCAAGGGCATACAAAAAACATTAAGAGACGCAGTGCTTGGTCATCCTTAGAACATGGTTCAAGCTCGCGGTGAATGCTTTTGGTCATAGGTTGGCAGATCAATATGCAATTTATTTGCGGATAGCAATACAGATGGCGCACTGACACATTTCTCGTTCAATGCTGATATTCTATGGACTTCGATAATTTCCCACCTCAGTTTCTTTATTTATTCATTTCAAATACTCTCAAGGCAAGGTGGCGTTACAAAGAGACGTGGGAGGAAAAAATACATATGCACTTTGTTCAAGAAAAGGCATTGTAAACAGCAGATTTGAATTTGGCAGGGTCCGGGATAAGAGCGATGGTGGCAAGAATGTGGTTCCATTGGGCGCTAATACTAAGGTTGAAGGACTCACTAAACGTATTCGTAAGGGAGGCCGGGGGAGGGGGTGACACATTGAAAAATCTGGCAGGTTTCAATTTGTCTTTGTTGGCGTGACGCTGGTATGATGTGAATAATTAGAAGAAACGAGCGGCTCTATATTGAATACATTCAAGTGTGTTAACAAGTGTCATCTGACGGGGGTCCCAAATCGTGGAAGCCTATTCCAATTTCGGTCTAACAAGTGTTCTGTGAAGAGAGAGTTGAAGAGAAGATGGTGCAGAGTTGAAATTCCGACGCAGATAGCCAAGCGTGCGGTTAGCGTTATTAGTAATCCAGTCTACGTCGACGCGCCATGACAGATTGTTAGCGATGTGAGCTCCACGGTATTTTTGCATGTGACGGGTGACAAAGGATTATGGTTAACAATATAGTTGCACGCAGGAATGATCTTAGAATAACGAGTCACATGCATGAATTTACATTTTTTGGTGTTTAAAGTCATGCACCATTTAGAACACTACTGTGGCATATTATTATTATCGTTTTGAAGTCTGCTAATGTCTAGTCAGTAACTTTATGATAGAGAACGCAGTCATCAGCAAACCTTTCAATAGACGAAAAACTGACGCAGCTAGAAAGATCGTTCATAGATGAGAAAAATGAGTGGTCCAAGAAGTGAACCTTGCGGAATGCCTGAAGTTGCAAAGGACTTGAAGAGAAGCTATATATTGTTACGTTGGTTGCTGAAGTTGGTTGTTGTTGTTTGTCCACACTTCACATATATAGAATTCAGGCCGGCAACCGCACTTCTTACAATGTATAGGCCCAGTTTGCCGTTGACTGCTTTTGTCACATTGTAATGCCCCTGGGATTGTCAACGGGAGAGAGAGAGAGAGAGAAACAAGCTTTAATGATAGCCTGGCTGTTCGTCTGACATGCTACTCCAGGTTCTGGGTGATAATTATGATGTATACAGTGATAAACACTTAACAACATGAACACACACACACACACACACAGACATATATATACATATATATATATATATATATATATATATACTAGAGGGATATTTATAAGGTATCGGTCAGGCTCGTTGCCCGCAAGAAAGTCGTTGCCCGCGATGGGCCGAGAATGTGCCGCAGTTCCAAGCTCGAGTCCCGTTGAAGGTGCAGCGCCGCCTTGAAAGACTGTCTCTCGCACGCGTAGCAGCAGCAGTCAAACAGAACGTGCTGCAGGTCTTCAGGGGCGTTGCATTCACATCACATTGGCGAGTCCGTCAGTTGAATCTTGCACTTGAAATAGTTCGTGTAGGCCACGTTCAGTCTGATGCAGTGTAGGCATGTTTTGTCTGGTCTATTGAAGCCTCGCGGCATGTAGAAGTCACACGATCGGTCAAATTTGTATAGGGGTCCGTACTGATTGCTTGCATGTGTCCAGAGGGGTCGCTGGAATCACCAGGCGTATGCAGATACTATTGTCGTCGCGTCTTTTCTCGAGACGGGTATCTGGGCCATTTCCCTCGACGTGTCGTGTCCAGCTTTCGCAGCATGGTCAGCCTGGACGTTGCCTTGTATTGTTAACGGGTCATTAATAGGCCGGGTCATTAATAATAATAATAATAGGTCATTAATAGGTTAACGGGCCCAATAGGCCATTGGGCATGTGCCCCTGGAGCCACTGGTTATGTGCCAATGGGTTTTAGTTTGCTTTCCATTTTATGTCTTGCGGTAAAAACATTCTATCCCATTTATTATAGATTTAAACGTTAAAGCATATAATCTCTACACAACCGTTCGCTTCACAACGGTTGCGGTATCCCATGCTTCACATTACGTAGACATCCACTGCAGTACAGCGTGCAATATTTTTTTATCTATCTTTGTGTCTGTTACCGTGCATCTGGCATATAGCAATACCTTATGCGCAGGAGAAATAATAAGAAACGGGGCGGGAGGGCTTCTTCGGAAAATTTTGTGGGGGTGTCTGGCTCTTCCTGGGGGAGGGAGGGAGGGGTTTGTATAAACCACTGCTGCTGGAGTCACTCGTTCAGTCACACCCGCTGTGGCTTCTCAGTGGCGCTGGGGTTTTGTTCGTGCGCATTGGCCGGGAATTCCCTTCGCGGCGGCCTCTTTGCTGTTGGGGCGGTGCGATAAAACGTTCATGTACTCTGATTTACACGTCTGTAAAGATCCCGATGTGGTCAACGGCCAACTCAAAACCGCTTTCCGATACGAACATCCTTGGGCTACGGCGTGCGCGTCGCTTGTGCGCAAAGCGACGAGAGCAACTGCAGTGCCTCAAGTCGAGAGGTATGTGCGACCGTTTGTAGTCTTGCTGCACATCTTTATGTATGCGTGCAACTGTTGCTCTTTCACTCCCCTTCATTCTCACTCTTTTCGTCTCAATATCAACTTGCCCCTGTGCAGGATAGCAACCTGGACGCACATCTGGTTAACCTTCCTGCCTTTCCTCTTCTCTCTCTCTCTTGAAGCAATTATTATTCGTTCGGCCATTTGATCGCACCACTGTATGCTTCATGGAAGCAGCGCAGTATGCTAGCTTTTTCCACCATTACGAGCCTTTTGGCGCTCTCAACACACAAACCAGCTAACGCCTACAGAAAATGGTGCGCCTGACTCTCGAGATGTTTGTTTTCCTTCGTACGGCATTGTGAGACGTAAGCACTTGCCAAAATTTTATTTTTTTCTTGTTATTTTTTTGCTACTATACCTTATGCGGCACGACAGATCTCTATCCACAGCTTTGCTTCATGAAGGTATTAATGCCAGCGGCACGAGGTTCGATCGCACGTCAGTTTATGACTCAGCGAGCGATGACAGGTCCGATGCGAGGTAAGCACCTCTCGAGGGGATTAAAGCTTAACTCGGTTTCCAGGAAACAATAAACGATCTGTAAGCCACGCGCGCGAAGCCTAATTATCGCCAGCCCACAAAATCAATAGCCTCAATTCCCACCTTAATAAACAACCAGTAAGAAACACACACATTTGGGAAACGAGGACGAGAAAAAAGAGCCACAATAAATTTCAGCCAAACAAGTAAACCTCGGCCAGTTTTCTGGCAATTCCTGCCACCGCATTCACAGCAACAAGAAGATAAAAAAAATACAAGCTAGAACCTAGGTAGCAGCACCATACCAGCATCAGTTGTTGATTTCTTTGCCTTCTATCTACGTCGGTCTTGCAGAAAAGCAAAACAGTACGCAAAATACCCACGCGCGCTCACGCAGCAATACGTCGAGCCCACTCAACCTCACCTCCCGCGGAGAAGAAACGGCGCAATGAAGCCGAGCTAAATGCGATCCGCACAATTCCCGCCGAGGGGGAATTAAGAATCGACACGTATGCCCAGCGGAGGGAGCGCGGGAGAAACAGCAGCAGCAGTGGGTCTGCTGTGAAGGCAATAGACAAAAAGAAACAGAATTAAAAAAAACAGCAAGAAACCTGCACCGCAGGCGCCTGGTCGTACGCGGTTACCGGGCCCACACACATGCACGAAAAAGGGGAAATTGAAAGAAGGAGCAAGAAAAAAAAGAGGGGGCAACCGCTGAAGACAGCTGCCGAAACCGAGGAAGGAGGCCACAAATGTCCGCGAAGTCCCGTCCGGGGGCTCCCATAACGAGCGGCAATTAGGAGACTCGGCTTAACAAAACGTGGGTGGAGTGTGCTCGACTGCCGCGGGCTAAAGAGACACGCAGCCCCCTTCCCGCCGCAGTACGTGTACGTTGTGTGTTATGGTGTCTTGTCTTTTGTTCGCACATGGCAGTCACTTTGTTTCCAGGGATCTCTGGCTGCTAGCACCCCGTCCCGATATAGCAGGGAGAGCCGGCTTGAAGTCTGAATGCAGCGGCTGCATCGGCGCGCCCAGCTTGATGCTGCAGTCAGGTCACTGGGCTGCGACAATGTCTCGCTGACCAGCCTGGCGACTGCGTGAGCACTGCACGTTACCGAAATTCGCATTCGTAAATTTTCTGTAAACACTCCGCGCAGAGTAACCGCGCCAGCACTCGAGCCGTTACACGCCGTCATCCCAGAGGCCAAGTTCGCTTACGCGCTGGTCACATTACACGCAGCACATATGCCAGGGTAGACCCTGCGCTACAGAACACGCAGTCGCGGGTTCGACTCCTGGCCTATTTTGTGTGGCCATTTAGGTTCACGTTAACCAGACTGTTCAGCTATTTGAAGTCTGGAGAAAAAAAAAGTGACGTTATATGAAAATAAATTTTTGGGTGCTACACACCAAATTCACGATCTGATTACGAGGCACGCCATAGTGGAGCTGCGGATTAATTTTGATTACCTGAGGTTCTTTCAAGGTGTGCCTAATGTCTGGTACACGAGTGATTTTCACCACCATCGGAATGTGGCTGCCACTGAGCTGCCGCAGCGCCTTTGTATGGAAGGTGGCTGTCAGTAAAGCTATAGGCAGATAAACTCCATTGCCGCTATCGACATCTCCATTCCCAAATGAAGAAGAAGAACGTAAACTTTATTTTCAAATAAATGAGATTCGAGTCCGGCATCCTTTTAGTGGGTCTGGGCACCCGCCGCGGACGCGGTTCCGAGACCTTGTCCCGAAGCGGCTTCCTCGGCTCGCTGGACAGCCCATAGTTGTGCTGTCAGGTTCGAGCTGAGCAGTGCGGTCTTCCAGCGCGAGCGGAGGCTGGCGGTGGAAGAGACGGAGAGGTCGGCACTGCCCGATTTGTTTGTTACGTCCTGACACTCCCATAACATGTGATTAAGTGTGGCAACCTCGCCACACGATGTGCACCTGTTTGTAGTGTACATGTCTGGATACATGGCGTGCATGACTCTGGAGTTTCTGTAAGAATCCGTTTGTAATTGTCTGAAGTGTACTGCTTGCGCGCCGTCTAACCTAACGTGAGGGAATGGGTATACGCGTCTTTGTAACTGGTAGTGTGTCGTGATGTCGTGGAACCTGGTCATACGATCCTCCCACGCCCACACGCTTCTAAACGAGAGTTTAGAAGCGTGTCGCACCGCGTGATAAATGGCCCTGGATATATTTGTCATGGTTCTTCCTGCGAGAATCTCAGCGCCGTAACTTAAGGCAGTCTTCCACGTTAAGCTTTATTTTACTGTGGCAAAGATTTTTTTTTTATCGTAATCGTCAGTGAACTTTCTTCCCCCCTGTATTTCTTGTTTTTTGTTTGGCATTTCAATTGCTTTCTGCTCTTTGGCCGTTCGTGTTTTTCTTTGTTTGAAGGTTGGTTCGAAAAAGGACGCGCAGGAGGATGTGCCAGCGTCTTGTCCATGACGGGGGAAAATTACGGGAGGGAGCAGTATACTTTCGGCGAGTGCACATGTCGTTCGTTGGCTACGGAAACTCCCTGTGCAAGAAGGCGGGCGTATACTATACATATTTTCAGCGAACAATTTCATCTGATCCCTTCTCTGTCCACTGTTGGCATGTCTGGAAGCTATTTGATAGTGGCGGCCCCATCAAACTTCAGTCGCGTCCAAAAGGTAAAAAGAGTCTGCTTACAGAAAAATAATACCCCTGCAGCAGACAAACACCTCTCAACGTCCCCCCCCTCCCCCTCCCCCTGGTGCTTGCTATGACAGCTTGAACCGAAGGTAATATCTGGAGATTGAAGGGTATAATTAGTCGCCGATGTGACATATAACGACGCGCAAGCATGAAGTTCAGCATGTTAAGGTCCTTTGCCCACACAGCCCGCCCCTACGGCGGCGAAGTAGCCGGATAAATTACTCAGGCTGAATTGCCCCCTCGATTCTGTATGCAACGAAACTTCGTCCTATGATCAGTCTTCATAATGTTCCCTGCCTTCTCGATTTTGGGCGAATTTCTCTTATTCTATACCTTCTTCCTCTCGGAGCATTTAGATTCCCTTTGAAAAGGTCATTTACTTTTCCCCTCCTAACATCTCGCTCTGCAGCACAAAACGATTGTATTTGCTGGGGTGATCTGCAGTTTTCCGTCTTTAGATGACCGGAACGAGGACAGATTTTCGCCCTCCATCGTCTTATATGTGCGTGTTCATCTACCAGTGCTTCTTTGGCACTTGTACCCTGTTCCTTCTCTTCCTGCTGCATATACGGACCATGGGTACACTCCTCGACCCTGTCTTTCTGCCTACCCTTCAGCAGGCAAGAGTGGGGAAACATAGAAAATACTTTCTTTTTACTATATTTTCTGTTGATATTTGCCGATTCTCGCGCGCAGACCTGTCGCGCAGTCTTCTTCCCCTTCTTCATTTTCTTCACCTTTGGGTGGCATTAACCCGCTGCCGAAAACAGCAATGCCAGTTGGAATTGTCTATATTTAGCTGTGTGTGTGTGTGTGTGTGTGTGTGTGTGTGTGTGTGTGTGTGTGTGTGTGTGTGTGTGTGTGTGTGTGTGTGTGTGTGTGTGTGTGTGTGTGTGTGTGTGTGTGTGTGTGTGTGTGTGTGTGTGTGTGTGTGTGTGTGTGTGTGTGTGTGTGCGTGTGCGTGTGTGTGTGCGTGTGCGTGTTTTTTGTTTATTTGCGTTATTCTCTCCCGCCCCACCACTTTTGTTAAACTTCGCTCACGTAACGGGTTAGACATCCCCGAGTACAGTGGTTCCCTCGGAGTTTGTGAGAGCATCTCTGCCAGAAGCTGCGATAACAGGACTCGCGACGAGTGACAAGGAAACAAAGAAGACAGCTTAAAGAAAAGAGAACTCGCCAAAACAAGCTGTCGTCGTGGAATCGAAGTGCGCGGCTGAACAAAAGGGAGGCAGCTGGGTCGCTCGAGCCGTACATCGGTCGGGTACGCACTTCGACGAACCACGGAAAACACGCGGGGATATTTGATGGATGACCCGCAGCCACCGTGGCCATCAATGCTCCCCTGCTGCAAAGGGGGACCACTCCTAAGAGCAAAGACGTGTTTCCGGCTCGACGCATCACCGGCAGTACGGGATTTCTGTCCCGGTGGCTACGCAGGCGGGCCATTCGAAATGTATGAGCAACAACCACCACCGCCGTCGCCGCACTAGCTACAATGGCTCTCTGGTTTCACCGCTGGTAGCGGAGCAAAGAGTGGAGCAAGGCAGAAAAAGGCGTCTAGAGGGAACGGAGAATTCGAGCTCTTGCGTTCTTCCCTGAGCCAGCGAAACGCCGGACTAGATAACTGTAGCCAGCCAAATCTGTTCCTTGCGCGCTCGGTCTCGACGTAAAAGGTGGAACGAAAAAAAAAAATTTTGGAGAAGGCTTGAAAGCAGCAAGTTGGAACACAGTTTTCAGGAAGCTTTCTGCAACTTGATCGCGTGACAGATACCAGACGAGGATCGCATGTTTTCTTGTGCCCGAGAAAACAGCCCGTCTCTGGCTCAAGATAAAGTACTGCCACAAAGTTGTGCTTCGCGCCTTGCTGCGCCTGACGCCTTTGCGTTCACTCGATTACCATTCCTCTAGTCCCCGCATTCATCATGGGTGTTCGGACTTGTCTCGTCGCTTTTGTTGTTTTCTGGTCTTCATCAGAAAAGGCTGCTCTCGCTCAACCGCCGCAACAAATAGACAGTGGCTACGTGTGTAAGTAGAACGTAGAAGTCAGAGACGAATCAGATAGTTAAATGTGCCTGCACGCTTGCGTTTGCCGTATACAGCCGGCGCGGATACCAGTACCAGCCTACAGGCGTACGCATACACAGCACACTCACGCATATGTGGATGAATAATAGCTATAGAGGACGGGAGATGGGAAACAGCATGATGGTTAGCAGCACTAACAGGTATGCCTCAACCACAGCTCGGTGCAACGTCAGCGGTCCACAACCTGTTCCTCCGCGCAGTCCGCGGGTCAAGCGATACGGTGCGTCTGCTATTATTAAACAGGATGGAACTACTCTAAAGGCCCACCGCCACCAGTGGCTGCGGGCAAGAATGCGACGCGGTTGAGAACGCAGCGCTGCTGCTTCAGCAAGCGTCGATTCCATGCAGTAAGGGGCATTTTCTTGAGATCTAGTTACTTGATATTTGAAGTGAGCAACATCTTCCAGAAGCATGGACGCAAGAAAGAACGAAAACACAAATGCGGATCTATCACTAATACGATCAAATAACCCTGAAATCAACCATCTGCAGTTGCATTGCGAGCCTATATGTCCGTGTGTCCCAGAGTCTCTTTGGAGCGTTGTTAGATTGACGCACGCCATTGACGTGCGGCAAGGTAAGTGCAGGACGAATTTTCTCCACCCCGTAAGGCTGGGAAAATATGTTTTAGCGTTATCGAGTTTTCATATTCAAGAAAGCATAAAATAAATTAAGTGCACTCTTCATAACGCTTGGTTTCTCCCATGGCATCGTGCAGCCGCCATCTGCCGTGCAACACAACATGCATGTGCGCCGGCCGATACCTGTAACAGGCATCATTCGGATCGGTGCTTAAAACCAAACTAGAAGAATCTTAAGGGGACGTCGATGACCCTGGGGCCGAATTCACAAAGCTTTTCGTCCATAAGTGCTCTTATATATATATATATATATATATATATATATATATATATATATATATATATATATATATATATATATATATAGCCAAAATATAATGAAGCTTAGCTACATTATCTGTTAGCATTATTTAGTCATGACTGACCGAAATCGAGCCCCTCGGTTTCCCTTCTTCTCTTGTTTATATATAGCATCATTATAATTTATTAGCTTCTAAAAGCCCCTTGAGGAGCATTGTAGCGGTAACGAAGAAAGCCGCAACTGAAAGAAGAGGAGGAGAAGGGAAAGGGCAGAAGGGATAGAGTAGTAGTTGGTCAGGGGAATAGTTGGCTTTTGGAACAGCTGATATTTGGGTGTGTCATGTACCGCTTTGGAACCTGTTTATGGTGCCGGACTCCCGTCACTTTTTGGTGACAGCGGTCATGTTAACCCGCGGCAAGACGTCCCCTAGTAAGACGCCAATGACGCGCCGAACTCCCGTTACTATATACAGGGTGTCCCAGCTAACTTCAGCCAGAGTTTACAAATATGCAAATGCCACGTAGCTGGACAGAACAAAAGTAATGTTGTTTGCCGTCATTTGGAGATACTCAAACTGTTCTTTTCATTACGCCTTATAAGATAATTAGCGTTAAATTACTAATCAACTTCTCACATATTATCATTAGATGAAAAGTGTCAATGAGTAAATTGTAGAGCGGCACGAAAAACTCCCGATACAGCTTTCTGTTGCTAAATACGTGCTACATAAAAGTGTTTTTCGGAGCGTGAAAGAAGCCCGCAAATGTACGCAAAATTGCCGCGCGGCTGACCATTCGACGCACATTAGGCGGAATGAAATGAATTAGGAGGAATGAAAAGAATAATTTGAGCATCTCCAAGCGACGGCAAAGAACATTACCTTGGTTCTGTCCAGCTACGGTGCATTCGCATATATTTAAACTCTGGCTAAACTTAGCTGGGACACCCTGTACATTTAACATGAGGTATACGGGGTTCGATATGCTGCATCTTCACCAAATGTTACGCGCGAAGCGTTTATTTAAAAATACAAGACCGATCAATTGGGACGGTTGGTGTTTTCCGGGACCGGTACAGAAGCACCCAGCCGAACGTTGTTCTCCTTCACTACTCTCTGTATCCATGGCCACTCCCACTCTTTCTGCACTGTGTTGCGGTAGCTCGTGACATAATAGTGAAAATAAGCATGTGCATAATAACGATGCACAATACCTTATAACCAGCTTACAACGAATGACAGCAGCAATTTCTTTAGCTTTCAAGCAGGGAGAGAAATACTATCTTTTTTTTTGATGGCTATTAATTATTTCCCAGACGTCTTAACTTCGAAGAAATGCGAAGAGGTCGTATATAATTTCTTTCTTTCTTTCTTTCTTTCTTTCTTTCTTTCTTTCTTTCTTTCTTACTTGTACAATGTGAAATTACCATCAGACATCATGTAGCCCCGCTTTCATTGTCTTACGCGAGCGCCTCCGTATCTTTATTTCTCTTTTTTAAAAAGCTTTCTTACATATGTGTATTCTCTTGTTCTACTTTATTCTGCATATAAAATAAATAAAAAATCTACGTGAACGTGAGATCTCCAGCACAGTCGAGGATCTTTCGAGTAGCGACTTAGTGGCCACGAAGGCCCGACACTAAAGAGCACTCGAAAGTTCTGAAGCGGCTTTCTTTCTTCAATTCTTCGTTTCTCTCCCACGTCTTGCTTGAAACTCGATACACACGGCACTGCTTTCTCGTTGCCGGGCCTTTCGGAGTACTTCGACGACTGGCGTCATTAGGCCGTAGGGTGCGCCGGCGCGGACAATGAAGGCAGACCGGTGCGCCAAATACACCATACTATGCGGAAGCGATGAGGGGAGTAGAATTTCAATGGCGTCTAATTGTGCCAGCGGCGATATATGCGGAACAAGATTGTCGACAGGACAAAAGGTCCGCGTAGAAGGGGAACAATGGCCGCCAGCACATCTAGTGCACGTCAGCCATAGACCTAAAGAAAAACCAAGTGCGACTAAAGTCGGACGTTTCAATTGTTGTAAAGAATTGACAGTGTGTCAGCGGGCACGGCATGAAGATAAAAAAAAAAGTTTAGGCGTGTTTCAATGCGGTCTTTTTCGTCGAATTTTCTTCACTAGTGTACACTGCAATGCACGAAATTATGCTCATTTTACAAGCGACAATCGCAATCTTTTAGCAGGATAAACACTGAGGTTTGTCGCGTTATCACTTGTATACGTGCTAGCGTAAGTGCCGCACTTGAAGTCATTTAAGTCGACTTGATATGCACGGTGCCACACCTACAAAGCCCGTCAACTGTTAAACTAAACATATACTGCACCCCAATCACCGAATAGACCCCAGGTGCACAATGCCACAACATGCTGAAAATCGAGATAAGCTTCTGAATGGAAAAGTAATGGCTGGGCTTGGCCCTATGAACGGTGCAAAGTTAGCTTATTTCTACAGTAAAAGCCCTTGCAATCGCAGATCGCCGGAGCGTCGATATATCACTCACAAATATTAATTTTGAAATGATTCTAAAAAATTAAGATGTTCTGAAACTTAGCTGATGAGTGGCGTATGGCACGGAACTTTCTCAAGACAGGGCAAAATCAGTGAGCGTTAAACATATCAAGCCTGTATTCACAAAGCTCTTACGCTAAAATTGTTCGTAAGAGCAAATTTTTTGCCAATCCTGGTGCTGGGCATATGACTAGCGGTGGCGGCCGGCCAATGCTAAAGAGGACTTAGGTACGAGGGCCCGTATACAAAAAATGCTCTTACGCTAGAATTGTTCGTAAGAGCAAGTGTGAGCCCATCCTGATGTTGCACATGTTAGCGAAGGCGGCTGACGAATGGCAAAGAGCACTTAGGAACTGAAAGCTTCGTGAATTCACTCCGAGAAAATATCTGAATTCGGTCGCAGGGTATTAAAAGAGCCCGCAAGCTCCAATATAAAATGTTCAGTTTGGCGCAACCTTTGCCCCAATGCTTACTTCTGCGTCTTTAGCATTCTCTGCCTACTTCAGGCATTTTGAGCCTATCTATCTATCTATCTATCTATCTATCTATCTATCTATCTATCTATCTATCTATCTATCTATCTATCTATCTATCTATCTATCTATCTATCTATCTATCTATCTATCTATCTATCTATCTAATCTTACGGCGACCGAGTGGTCCAAGTTGTCTACTAGCTTGCACAACTATGGATGAGCTGTTGGTCGTGATGCCGTCATGCTTGTTCTAGCGTCGTCGTTCGAGCTTCGTGATCCGACTCTCATCACACCGTTGTCGTCACACCTCGTACGCTAAGCCAGTGGCTCAAGTTGTCTTGTACCTGGGTGGCTAGGTATGTTGTGCTTTTAGTCGTGATCTCATCGTGGTCGGTACACCGTAGTCGTTCAAGCATTGCCATCCAACTCTTGCATCCATCATCCCGCCATTCTCATCATACAGTCGACATGCATTCGTTGTCGTACCGTCGACGTGATGCCGTCGTGGTCGTTTGGCCGTCGTCTTTCCAGCTTCATTATCCAACTCTCGTCATGCTGTCGTCGCCATTCCGTCATCGTCATCTAGTCGTCGTCACGCATTTGTTGCCATACAGTCGTCGTGATGCTGTCGCGGTCGTTCTATCACCGTCATTCTAACTTCATCATGTCATCGTGATCACGCCATCGTTGCAACACGGTCGCGATCCTACCATTATCGTCATGCCATCGTCATCACGCCTCCTACGCCGGCTCAGTGGCCTAAGTTGTATATGATAGTTTGAGCCACTAGGTATGTGCTCGTGGTCGTGATGCTATGGTGCTCATTGCGTCATCCTTACACATTCGTAGTCATGCATTCGTTGTCATACAGTCGTGATATCGTCGTGGTCGTTCTATCATCGTCATTCTAACTTTGTCATCCCACTTCGTCTTGCCGTATAGTGGTCACGCAATCGTCGTCACGCAGTCGCCATGATGTCTTCGTCACGTTGTCGTTCTACCATCGTCATCGCTTCAATAGCGTCATCCCATTGTCGTCGTGCCGCCTTTTTCGTTCCATCGACATCATTCCTTCTTCGTCATTCATCGTAACCATGACGCAGTCATTCAATCGCAATTTTGCCGCTGTTAAAAAAGAATAATGGGGTTTTACGTGCCAAAACCACTTTCTGATTATGAGGCACGCCGTAGTGGAGGACTCCGGAAATTTTGACCCCCTGGGGTTCGTTAACGTGCGCCTAAATCTAAGTACACAGGTGTTTTCGCATTTCGCCCCCATAGAAATGCGGCCGCCGCGGCCGGGATTCGATCCCGCGACCTCATGCTCAGCCGCCCAACACCATGGCCACTGAGCAACCATGGCGGGTTATGCCGTTGTTGGCATGTCATCGTGGTATCGCGTTGTCGTCAGACAGTCATTGTCATGCATCCGTTGTCACACCGTTGTCGTCATGCTGACGTCATGGTCATGCCATCATCGTCATTCCACCTTCTTCGTGCGGTTCTCATCATACCGTCTTCGTCATAAACCCGTCGTAATTTTATTGTTCTCATGTCGTTGAATTGAACTCTGGGGTATTACGCGCCAAAACTACCATTTGATCGTGAGGCACACCGTAATTTTGACCACCAGGGGGCCAGTTGGCGCATACCCAGAGTCGATTCAATCAAGGTCTTGGGCATGATCGTTGAGTCAGGGGGTACAAATGGCAAGACTATACGCAAGCTAATTGCTAAAACTGAAAGTGCTGTTCGTTTAGTTCGGAGGGTATCAAATTGGCAACATGGACTAAAGGAGGATAATCTCATTCGACTAATGCGTGCCTTCGTTCTGTGCCACTTTACATACGTGACAGCCATGCATCGATGGAAACGGCCAGAGCGGGATAAATTGAATGCACAGCTTAGGAAGATTACTAAGCGGGTTCTCGGTTTACCCGTATACACTTGTACAGAGTGCTTAATGCAGCTTGGCATTCATAGTAATATCGAAGAGATTGGAGAGGCCCAGGAGTGCGACCAGCTAACTCGCCTCACTACAACGAAGGCAGGGAGATCCATTTTGCAGGAACTCGGATATCACCACGATAGAGTAGCGGAGGAGTTCTCTGACGTTCCTCCGTCGATTCGTGAGAACGTTACGGCCGCACCCATACCTAGGAACATGCACCCCGATCATAATCGCTGTAGGGGGGCAAGGGCGGCCAACCTCCTTACGCAAATACACAGTGATCAGCGACAGGTTAGCTTTGTAGATGCCGCTTCTTGTAAGGGACGTCGGGTGTTCACCATCGTCACTGTCGATCGTCGGCAAGGAATCACCAATGCTGCCTCGGTTCGGACGAGGGACTCCGAAATAGCTGAACAAATGGCTATTGCACTAGCCCTGCTGGATAGCTCACGGGATGTCATCTATAGTGATTCAAGATCAGCAGTCAGAGCATTTGGAAAAGGCGCCATTTACAAACAGGCCCTCAGATTCTTGAGGGCAAGGCAATCCCGCATCACTTCATTTATTGGTTTCCCGCACATCAGGGTCAGATAAAGGGTGTTCCTTCCAACCTCAACGAGTCGGCTCACGGGGCTGCGCGTGAACTTGCCCACCGCGCTACCATCTACCAATCGAAAGCCGACTCCCCAGAGAACAGGGACACGCCGTCCACCTACAACGAGATTACTTAACACTACTATCTTAGCCGTAGAACCTACTTTGTTTCTCATCCGCGGCTCAAGAGAGCTCAAGCATTAACGCTCCGTCTACTACAAACGAATACGTATCCCAATCCGTCGGTCTTACATAAAATCTATCCGTATATTTACACAAATACTAGCTGCGGGGATTGTGGAGAAATAGCCACGTTAGACCACATGCTCTGGCGATGTGCCCGGTCACGCTCTATCATCGATAACAGCTCGGCCAGATGGGAGGCGGTTCTCCGTAGCCCTCTTCTGGCTGACCAATTCTGGGCTGTCCAGCAGGCCCACGATGCGGCCGGTAGGCTCGGCCTTCCGGTTCCCACGTGGGAGCGGCCCGCTTCGTGAAGACTCACAATTTGCAGGACTTCATTAAAGTTTTACCATACCATACCAGGAGGATCTTTAACGTGCCCCCAATGCCCGGGACACGGGGGTTTTCTGCATTTCGCCCCCATTGATATGCGGCCGCCGCGGCCGGGATTTGACCCCGCGACTTCGTGCTTAGCAGCGCTACACCACAGCCGCTAAGTCACCGTCGCGGATTGTCCTCATGTCGTCGTCGTGACGCTGTCTTCGTTGCACCATCGTTATCATTTAAGAATCATCTCTTTATTGTAATTCCGGCTTTGTTGTTACAACTGCGTCATTCCTTCTTCGTCAATCCATTGTCATCACAGCGTCGTTGTCATAAAGTCCCCGCCATGCCGCCATGCTCACGGGCCACCTTTGCAAACGTGTGCCATAGTAAAGCAGGCCGATACCTGTGACAGTATATGCCGCATATAGCCGAAACAACGGGGGGAAGTCTGAGAATGACCACTACATATTTTATATAAAAATGACTTGAGTAATATGATCTATCACTACATTGCATGAATGCTAATCACATTACCGTCGACAGTCATCATGAGGTAAGTTCTGCGATAATTTTTTTTTTTCGTTTACCGCAATAAGTGAGCCTTCTCGCGTGTTTAACTTGACGCTGGCGAGCAACAAATAACGACAGGAACCATGAGCACTTCGCAGACTATTTATTGCTCGTGCCCCCTTTTGCGTACTTTTCTTACGTTTCTGCACGATGCTCCCGTCAACATGTCTCACGCCATCGCGCCGATATAACGCCCAAAATTAGTGGACAGTTTCACATGCGCAGTTAAGCGGCGCTCCTTATATCCACAGAGAGAAAATGCAACCGCCTGACAGGAGAACCTCGAACGAAGACTTTAAAACGCGAGCTTATGCCATGCAAGGGGCAGAAGCCCTCGTGGGAAGCCGCACAGCTGCGGGCGCCTGTCGCTTCGGAGCCATGTTTACACTAGCCCTGAACTACCAGAAAGATGTGCGAAGAAAAAAACGCCGCGAATGCCGACGCGTTCGAGTGCGGTGAACCTGCCCACGGCCGGCAAACCACCGGAGAGCACTCTTTTCTCACTTCGGTGACTGCTGGGAGGAGACGGGGATGCCGAATATTCTACCTCACAGGGGGCACTAACCATTTTTCGAGCCACAGTGTAGTCTATTTAAACACCATTATAAAAGTAAGCCACAAATGTGAAATTTTCTGTCACGAGAGTTCTTTATTCTTATACATAATTTCTTCGCAATGACGGTGCAACTTTTGTATCTAAGATCTTCAAGAACCCGTTCAAAAGCAACTAAGCGCAGACTTGTCAAGGCGATCATTAAAACGAAAAGTGAGAAAAAAGACTGGGCTGATATTCGCAGAAACCTCTTACGTTAGAATTCTTCGTCAGAGAAAATTCGAACCAATCTTTATGCTGGACTCATTATTAGCGTAGGTGGTCGGCCAATGGCAAAGCGCACTTAGAACGAGAAGCTTTGTGAATTGGGGCCCTAGAGCCCATTTGTTGCCCATGAACCAAAAAAAAGAAAGATGAAATAGAAGCTAAAGATAGGGGACTGTAAACATCCGTATAGTTAACTGGGGAGAGAGAGGCAGAACTAAGAGTGTTGTGAAGAGGATTGAATTCGATCGATCGAGCTTAACCCGCCAAAGTAACTCAAAGACCATGAAAGCACGCTGGAGTAGCTACAAATCGTTTACAGACAGCCTCCAAGATCGCTTGAGGAAGTGTCCTGGGCATGCAGAGTGTGCGCAGGCTGCGAAAAAAGCCTGAGCGTCTGATACACGTAGAGTCGGCATTGGCTTTACAATGGACCACCAGAGATCTTAACGAACCTTCCTCCATAGCATAAGGAAATCCGGAGTATTGATGTCAGTTCAGCGTGATACTTATCTCCGACTTTATGCAGGGGGATGAAGACTGAAGGGCAAGTTAAAGCATTAAAAAGCACTTCAAAATAGTGCTGACACACACGGTCACATGCAAGAACACACGCAAGTACACAAACATACTTACACATTATCACGCCGAACCACAGACACGCGCATGTTACGCATTTACAAGAGATCACGAGACCTTGAGAGGCGGCTGGCTGCAAGCTGAACGCGAAGAACACCCGTTAATTTCTGGCACCAGTGTCAATGAAACCCATATAGGTTTCTTTTTTTATTTCGATAGTGATTATATACGAACATTCATGGCGCATTTCTATCGTCGCCGTCACCATGATATTCCGTACAGAGTCCAAGGGCGATAACCCAGTCGCCGTGCAACCTACACTGTATGTGCGAGTGAACGCGTGCGAGGTTAGCCGACGATCGCGGCTTATTCTCGTCCGCGCGAAAGAGGGGAAAAAGGGGAGGAAGTGTGCTGTCGTCCGTGGCGTGCGAAGCACCCAACGTTGCGAGGCATAGGGGGGAGGGGAGGGAGGGGGTAGCATTTTACTCCAGCTGCAACTGCGTATAGGGCGGCTGAGCGTGGTCACGGTACCGTATCTTGAGAACTATCTGCGTTGGGGGCAGAGTCTAGGTGCGTCGGCGGCTCGTAGCTTTGCGCGTGCTGTGTGTTCTAGGCGCGTCGAAGCGATAGACAGCACGAAGGTCGATTCGCTCGCTGCGGCTGCTACGCTTCCTCACGCTAGCATTTTCGCAGCGAGTGCCCGCGGTCATCGAGTGGGATGTGTTCATGTTTGCTGTGCGCGCTGACACCATGCTTGTTAATTTAGTTAGTAAGCGAATGTTTACAAGTTGATATCGCCGATAAAAGTACTACCCTTCCTTCGTTAACTGTCTGCTAATTTGCTTTCGCAGTCGATGCTTCGCCTGTCGGGCGAAACGGCGACTTTTTGATTTCTGCAGCTGCAGCTGAAACACGCTCACTGAGAAAATATTCGGAGTGTGCAGAACGTACGGGATGCCTCTTAGAAATATAGTAGATATGTAAACTGTACAAAAATAGAATGTAACAATATATTTGTGCACATGCTTTGTCTATACTCTGAAAGAAGAATTCCTTTTCGAGCGGATGCAGCAAAATAAAGGGCATAATTATAATATAGTTGTGTGAAAGGGTTTTCATCATGGACGCTGAGGCAGGACAACATGTGAGTAATTATTGGTAGTTCACAATAAGAGGAGATTTGTTTTTCCTTTTTGACTCGATGAAACGTCTAGGCTCATCCAGCGTCTTGTGGACGACAGGATCAGAATGAATGCGGGATAATCGTTGTACACGTTAGATTTCGAATAAACGAAGAGAGGTTATTCTTTTTTCGAATTAACCACAATTGCAGACATGAACTGAGCTTTATAAGTACGTGTAAATCTGAATGCTAAAACATAACGTTGCCAGGTTGGCAGTTTTTTGCTAATGGAAATGAAGAACAGAAAGGAGTTAACAATACCTCTAAATGACCACGGCTACAATTACGCCCTTTGAGCGCACTGACCTGTGAACACACAAGGAATACTAATGCTGTTAAGGATACCATTGGTAACGCTTCACTTGTAAAAATGTAAATGCGTGGGTGCGAATGACACATGGAAACCTTGTTTACACACCAAGGAACTGGTAACATTCTGCAATTCCATGCATTCGTTTCCCAGTGACTATTATTTTTAACTGTTGTACGTATACTGAAAGTGTCTTCTTTTTTGCTGCAGGCATATTTATGTAGAGAGGAACTCTATAGATAGAAGGAAACATTTCTATATGCTAAAGTTTTCAGTAAAGAAAGGACAACTTATTGTTGATACTTCCTGAGCTCAATTTCTACGAGTTAGAGTATATTCACTTACATACGTCAGTGCAGGCAAGTTTAGATGTGTTCTTTTTGAAACAAGCACTGCGCCTGCCTTCAGTTGAAAGAGTGCTGCGCCTTTTAGTACCGGCTGTCAGTTCTTTTTAGATAATGATAAGAGAAAAAGGGATCAAGTCAACAAGCAGAATGAAGGCAAGAAGGTCAACGAGACGTACCTGTACAGTTTACGAAGAAAGACGACTGTTGTACACTGGAGAAACAGAGGCAGGAAAGAAATAGGGAAAGATGACAAGAAATGCGTGCAGTGTTGTCTAAAGTACGAAGCAGACAGCGCTATGCGTAATTCTGAAGAACCAGTTCTTGTCCCCGACTCTTCGTCTTCCTTTCAATCAATTTCACGTCGTGCCTTGAGATGTACTGTTCATAAAGCGTAGCGCTACTTCTTCCTCTTCTTCCGACTTGTCTTTTTCACCAGGGCGGTGTCTAGCTCCGTCTTTTAGTCTTTATCTTTATGCCCGAAGGCGTTACAGCAGGGGGTTACAAGATTGAAAAAATACATCCTCAATCGCACTGAACACTTGCTCAATTTTTATACGAGTTCTTCCTGGCCTGATAGTTCCTAATTTTGAGCACGTGACGTGCAGATATATAATTTGGTAATCTTAAGTAACTCTCCCTAGCAATTCTCGATTTCTTTTTCTTCTTTTTGTTGAATATTTCTTACAACTTTAACCGCAATTCAACTTTAACCGAAGATGGTTCTCCATTAAACTTTTTTTTCATGTCAGTACAACCCTAGTTCGTGCCAAACCTACCCAAGACGAACATGGTGGCTCTCTTTTGAACTTTTTCAATATTGTTAGGTAGGAAGACACCGACGAAAAGCTATTTACAAGTATATTTACAAGGCAATACGCCGCAGTTGGCCAAGAGGCAACAGCCCGCGCTAGCTTCCAATCGTCGTCGTCGTCTTCTTACTGCTCGGCTCTTCGTAATAGGAAATACTATCCCGTAGCACTACCCCCGGCGGCAAAAGCGCCGTCTCGGAGCGACTAAAGGCCAGACTCTGAACCAGTGTAGTAGGTCTTGAGCCTACTGACGTGTACGACATCACTAGATGCCAGAGTAGATGACGAGGTTAAGCTCACAGGAGCAATTTCGTACGTCACAGGCGTCACCTGGCGCAGCACGCGGTAGGGCCCTGTGTATCGCGAAAGGAGCTTTTCTGAAAGTTCGACGTGACGAGAGGGCGACCACAGGAGCACGAGTGCACCAGGCGAAAACTGTACGTCACGGTGGCGGGCGTTGTACTGACGCTGCAGCGTGGTTTGCGAGTCCGTCAGTCGAGCACGGGCAAGCTGGCGTGCATGGTCGGCGAGGGCGATGGCGTCGCGCGCATACTCGGCTGTTGAGATGGCAGCAGGATCAAGTACCGTGTCAAGGGGCAAGGCCGATTCCCGACCGTAGAGTAGATAACATGGAGAAAATCCGGCAGTATCGTGCCGGGAAGAATTATAAGCAACTGTGACGTAAGGAAGGGCAACGTCCCAGTCGTGGTGGTCCTTCGAAACGTACTTGGACAGCATGTCGGTAAGAGTACGGTTTAACCGCTCTGTCAGGCCATTGGTTTGAGGATGGTATGAGGTAGTCAGCTTGTGTTGAATAGAGCAGGAACGCACAATGTCGGCGATAACTTTCGAGAGGAAGTTACGACCACGGTCAGTAAGCAGCTGTGGCAGGGCGCCATGCACTAAGATAATGTCACGCAAGAGGAAGTCCGCGACGTCAGTGGCGCAACAGGTAGGGAGAGCCCGCGTGATAGCGTATCGGTAGGCGTAATCAGTTGCGACGGCTACCCATTTGTTCCCAGAGGATGACGTGGGAAAGGGACAGAGGAGGTCTAATCCAACACGAAAGAACGGTTCCACAGGGACGGTGATCGGCTGGAGATGACCGGAAGGTAGCACCTGAGGTGTTTTCCGACGCTGGCAGGGATCACAGGCAGCAACATAGCGTCGGACGGAGCGAGCGAGACCAGGCCAATAGAAGCGGCGGCGGACGCGGTCGTACGTGCGGGTTACCTCAAGATGTCCTGCAGTGGGTGCGTCATGCATCTCAAAGAGTACAGTCTGTCGTAGATGTTTTGGCACGACAAGAAGAAGATCAGGGCCATCAGGGAGGAAGTTCCTTCGGTACAGAATGCCGCCCTGGAGGACATATCGGCGAACCGATGCGTCGGTAGGTGTAGAGCGCAGACGCTCGATGAGTACTCGCCGCGATAGGTCTCGGTACTGCTCATCGGCGATGTTAGCGAAGGCAGACACAGAGAAAATGCCGTCGGCGGTACTACTGTCGGCGTCGTCAGGTTTGTCTACCGGGTAGCGAGACAGGCAGTCAACGTCCTTGTGTAGTCGGCCAGATTTCTAGGTGGCAGAGAACGAATATTCTTGGAGGCGTAAGGCCCAGCGACCAAGTCTTCCTGTAGGGTCTTTCAATGAGCATAACCAGCAAAGCGCGTGATGGTCTGTGACAACGGAAAATGGTCGGTCATATAAGTATGCGCGGAACTTCGCAACCGCCCAAACTAGGGCCAGACACTCACGCTCAGTGATGGAATAGTTGCGCTCCGCGGGCGAGAGGAGCCTGCTGGCGTAAGCGATAACACGGTCGTGGCCATGCTGGCGTTGTGCCAGTACTGCGCCAATTCCGTGACCGCTGGCATCAGTACGGACTTCGGTAGGCCCTGAAGGATCGTTACCCCGCACCTCCACCAGATATGTTACGTAGGAAGACACTGACGAAAAGCTATTTACAAGTATATTTACAAGGCAATACGCCGCAGTTGGCCAAGAGGCAACAGCCCGCGCTAGCTTCCAATCGTCGTCGTCGTCTTATTGCTCGGCTCTTCGTCAATGGAAATACTATCCCGTAGCAATATTATTGATTAGGTATATCTGAGACTGATTCCAAAGAGTGCGAGCTTACTCCAATATAGGTCTAATACATGTGAAATACGCCGTGTTCCTAAGGTTGGAATTTGCCGATTTAAAATTTCTTCGAATGCAATTCGATGCTACAGCAACTTTAGCAACCACATTGTCTACATGTGTATTCCAAGAACAATCACCCGACAAGAGCACACCAAAATATTTATGCGTTAACTTCTTCACTTAAAATGTTAGTCCCTACGAAAATGTAAAGCGAGCAAACGACAGGACACGAGAGCAGCAGGCAGCGTTGGCAGCGTTTTCAACCAGAGCAACCCCGGCAATCTCGAGCTCACGCCTCCCCGGAGAACTGGCGATGTGGCTGCAGCGCCGAGCATTCCTCTTCATTGCAGACCCTATAATATTGTGGCGGGGATAACGTATATTTATGAATTATTACTATATACAAGGTTACAGCGGCCACAAGCAGCGGCGACAGGTGCGAGGCTTTCGCGCGTGCCTCTGGCCACTCCATCGCCGTCGCCTTCGTCCGACCGACAGTAACAGCCCGTTCCCTGTCTCGTAGCACTACCCCTCCCCCCCCCCCCCCCCCCCCCTCCGGGGTAAGAGCGCCGACCCGGTGCGTGTTATGACGGACCAGAGGGGCCAGTTACGTACGGCTTAAGTCTCACTACATGCCCAATAGCAGAGGGTGGTGGTGTAGACGGCGGTGGCTCGACGACAGCAGGTTCGATTTCGTAAGTAACGTCGGTGACTTGACGTAGCACCCTGTAAGGACCGTCCTAGAGGGACAATAGGCTTTCGGAGAAACCGATGCGGCGGGACTGATACCACAGTAGCACGAGGGCACCTGGAGAGTAACAACAATCGTCTCTGTGACGACTGTAATACAGGGATTTTTGGAAAGGCTGAGACACCGTGAGCCATTCGCGAGTGATCTGGCGAGCTGTGTCGGCACGCACGATGGCATCGCGAACATACGTGGTGGACGATCTTAGAGAAGCGGGAAGTATCGAGATGCATAGAAGGTTCGCGTCCACAAAGAAGATAAAACGACTTGTAACCACTGGTGTCATGCTTGGACGAGTTGTAGGCGAAAGTAACATACGGCAAAGTAGTGTCCAAATCGCGGTGGTCGGCGGAGACGTACACTGAAAGAATATCTGTCAAAGTTTGGATCAGGCACTATGTGAGCCCATTCGATTGTGGGTGATAAGCACTTGTGAGCTTGTGGCGGGTAGAGCATGAACGAAGGATGTCTTCGATGACGCGGGACAAAAAGTACTGACCTTGATCAGTCAGAAGTTGTCGAAGAGCACAATGATGCAAGATGATGTCATGAAGAAGAAAGTCGGCGACGTCCATAGCGCAGCTGGTTGGGATGGCGCGGGTAATGGTGTATTGCGTCGCGTAGTCGTTTGCGATGGCGACCCATTTGTTGCCTGATGCCGAGGTTGGAAAGGGAGCAAGAAGGTCGAGCCCAACAGGAAGGAACGGTTCAGCGGGAATGTCGATAGGATGAAGCGGACTGGCAGGTACCATAGCTGATCGCTTGCAGCACTGGCACTGGTCGCTAGCGACATATCGTTGGACGGAGCGGTAGAGACCAGGCCAGAAGAAACAGCGCCTCACGCGATCATAAGTGTGGGTGACAACAAGGTGACCAACAGTGGGCCCATCGTGAAGGTGGTGGAGTACAGCTGACTGCAAATGCGCAGGCACGACGAGGAGTCGTTGAGTACCGTCATAACGCATATTGTGGCGGTATAAGGTGCCGTCGTGAAGGCAGAACAAGTGGAGTGGAGAGTCGGGTCATCATCATCATGATCAGCCTGGTTACGCCCACTGCAGGGCAAAGGCCTCTCCCATACTTCTCCAACTACCCCGGTCATGTACTAATTGTGGCCATGTTGTCCCTGCAAACTTCTTAATCTCATCCGCCCACCTAACTTTCTGCAGCCCCCTGCTACGCTTCCCTTCCCTTGGAATCCAGTCCGTAACCCTTAATGACTATCGGTTATCTTCCCTCCTCATTACATGTCCTGCCAATGCCCATTTCTTTTTCTTGATTTCAACTAAGATATCATTAACTCGCGTTTGTTCCCTCACCCAATCTGCTCTTTTCTTATCCCTTAACGTTACACCCATCATTCTTCTTTCCATAGCTCGTTGCGCGTCCTCAATTTAAGTAGAACACTTTTCGTAAGCCTCCAAGTTTTTGCCCCGTACGTGAGTACTGGTAAGACACAGCTGTTATACATGTTTCTCTTCAGGGATAATGGCAACCTGCTGTTCATGATCTGAGAATTCCTGCCAAACGCACCCCAGCCCATTCTTGTTCTTCTGATTATTTCACACTCATGATCCGGATCCGAAGTCACTACCTGTTCTAAGTAGTAGATGTATTCCCTTACCACTTCCAGTGCCTCGCTACCTATCGTAAACTGCTGTTCTCCTTCGAGACTGTTAAACATTACTTTAGTTTTCTGCAGATTAATTTTTAGACCCACCCTTCGGCTTTGCCTCTCCAGGTCAGTGAGCATGCATTGCAGTTGGTCCCCTGGGTGACTAAGCAAGGCAATATCATCAGCGAACCGCAAGTTACTAAGGTATTCTCCATTAACTCTTATCCCCAATTCTTCCCAATCCAGATCTCTGAATACCTCCTGTAAACACGCTGTGAATAGCATTGGAGAGATCGTATCTCCCTGCCTGACGCCTTTCTTTACTGGGATTTTGTTGCTTTCTTTATGGAGGACTACGGTGGCTGTGGAGCCGCTATAGATATTTTTCAGTATTTTTACATACGGCTCGTCTACACCCTGATTCCTCAATGCCTCCATGACTGCTGAGGTTTCGACTGAATCAAACGCTTTCTCGTAATCAATGAAAGCTATATATAAGGGTTGGTTATATTCCGCACATTTCTCTATCCCCTGATTGATAGTATGAATATGGTCTATTGTTGAGTAGCCTTTGCGGAATCCTGCCTGGTCCTTTGGTTGACCGAAGTCTAAGGTGTTCCTGATTCTATTTGCAATTACCTTAATAAATACTTTGTAGACAACGGTCAGTAAGCTGTTCGGTCTATAATTTTTTTAAGTCTTTGGCGTCCCCTTTCTTATGGATTAGGATTATGGTAGCGTTTTTCCAAGATTCCGGTACGCTCGAAGTCATGAGGCATTGCGTATACAGGGTGGCCAGTTTTTCTAGAACAATCTGCCCACCATCCTTCAACAAATCTGCTGTTACATGATGCTCCCCAGCTACCTTCCCGCTTTGCATAGCTCCCAAGGCTTTCTTTACTTCTTCCGGCGTTACTTGTGGGATTTCAAGTTCCTCTTGACTATTCTCTCTTCCATTATCGTCGTGGGTGCCACTGGTACTGTATAAATCTCTATAGAACTTCTCAGCCACTTGAACGATCTGATCCATATTAGTAATGATATTGCCGGCTTTGTCTCTTAACGCATACATCTGATTCTTGCCTATTCCTAGTTTCTTCTTCACTGCTTTTAGGCTTCCTCCGTTCCTGAGAGCATGTTCAATTCTGTCCATATTATACTTTCTTATGTCAGCGGTCTTACGCTTGTTGATTAACTTGGAAAGTTCAGCCAGTTCTATTCTAGCTGTAGGGTTAGAGGCTTTCATACATTGGCGTTTCTTGATCAGATCTTTCGTCTCCTGCGATAGTTTACTGGTATCCTGTCTAACGGAGTTGCCACCGACTTCTATTGCAGACTCCTTAATGATGCCCATAATATTGTCGTTCATTGCTTCAACACTAAGGTCATCTTCCTGTGTTAAAGCCGAATACCTGTTCCGTAGCTTGATCCGGAATTCCTCTATTTTCCCCCTTACCGCTAACTCATTGATCGGCTTCTTACGTACCAGTTTCTTTCGTTCCCTCCTCAAGTCTAGGCTAATTAAAGTTCTTACCATCCTATGGTCACTGCAGCGCACCTTGCCGAACACGTCCACATCCTGTATGATGCCAGGGTTAGCGCAGAAAATAAAGTCTATTTCATTTTTAGTCTCGTCATTCGGGCTCCTCCACGTCCACTTTCGGTTATCCCGCTTGCGGAAGCAGGTATTCATTATCCGCATCTTATTCTGTTCTGCAAAGTCTTCTAAAACTCTCCCCTGCTATTCCTAGTGCCAATGCCATATTCCCCCACTGCCTTGTCTCCAGCCTGCTTCTTGCCTACCTTGGCATTGAAGTCGCCCATCGGTACAGTGTATTTTGTTTTGACCTTACCCATCGCCGATTCCGCGTCTTCATAGAAGAGCTAAGACTGTCGATGATACAACGTAAAGGCGAGTCGCGGCGTTGTTCGTCCCGTACATTAACGAGGTCCGAGATAGACAAGACGCAGGCGTCGGTGTCTTGTTAGGAGACATCAGGGGCATCCATGGGATACCATGACAGGCAATCGGCATCTTTATGAAGCTGACCGGACTTCTGTGCTACCGAAAACGAGTATTCTTGCAGGCGAAGAGCCCAACGACCAAGGCGCCCTCTAGGGTCTTTGAGCGAAGGAAGCCAACAGAGTGCATGATGATCAGCTACGACGGTAAAGGTGCGGTCAAACAGGTAGGGTCGAAATTTGGCAACAGCCCAGACAAGAGCACGAACACTCTCGTTCTGTGATTAATTCTTCTTCGGAGCAGACAGGAGCCGGCCGGCGCAAGCAATAACGCAGTCATGTCCACCCTGACGCTGAGTGAGGACGGCACCGATTCCATGGCCGCTGGCATCTGTGCGAAGTTTTCTCGGCGCAATCGGATGCGCTAAAATAGAAGTCGTGAGGGCATCGATAAGCGTCAAAAAGGCAGCAGCTTGAGATGAGCCCCATGTAAAAGCAACGTCTTTCTTGAGGAACGCAGTAAGGGGCACGTCATGTCGGCGAAATTACGGATGAAACGGCGGAAATAAGAGCCCAATCCAATGAACCTTCGTACGTCTTTAGCCGAACAAGGACCAGCAAAATTCTTCAGGGCGCGAACTTTTTCAAAATCGGGCTGGACGCCCGCCGCGTTGACGACATGGCCAAGTACTCGTTTTTCAAGGCATCCGAAACGGCATTTTTGAGGTGCTGAGCTGGAGCCCGTGTTAGACTTTGAGGACGATCTCGCCGCTGCCACCATCTGAAGGGGTTGTAGGTTGCAGAGAGGAATTTGAGAAGAATTAGGCGTACAGGGTTTATTTACAGTATTTACATTTTAAACAAGAGATACATCGACAGTCTAGCGTGGTTCCCAAATGGAGCACGCAAGACGAAGGATACAGCAAACGAGCACACAGCTCACGAGCACGAACACGAGCACAGAGCACGACGACAAGCACACTCTTGCACTCTAGCAGCCAACAACAGCTGCTTATAAACACTCCATTGGTCCCTAGTTCCCTAGGTGAGAGAACCGTTCGACCAGTCATCGAAGTTGACCCGCCGGTTGTCCATTATCTTGAGTCTTGAAAGGCGCGTCGGTTCCCCGAGCTGACCTCCGCAGCGCGGCTCCCGGTTGCCCATTGTCTTGCGCCTCTAAATTCCAGAGCTGCCTTTCTCCTGTAGTCGCCACGAGTGTCAGCAGACTGTGACGAATCCTGGGGCCCCCGTACCGCAAAGCCCCCTTTTGTTAGGGAAAGCTCTTCTTGCTGCAGAGAGACCATGACGACCCGGCAAATCAAACAAGAATACGTTGGGTACCAAACGTGGCCCGCCCTGCTGTCGTCACCGATTCTCCGAACGAGGCGCATGGTGGATTAGCGCTGTCGTCCTTGCTGGCATTGCGGCATACCTCGAGAATCGCGGAGAGGCGCTGAAGATGGCTGTCTAACGTTGGCGAAAAAACGATAACATCGTCAAGGTATCCCAAGCAGGTTGTCCATTTCAAGCCACGAAGAAGCGAATGCATCATGCGGTCGAATGTGGCCGGCGCATTACAAAGACCGAAAGACATGACTTTGAAGTCGTAGAGGCCATCTGGAGTTACGAATGCGGTTTTTTCGCGGTCCGATGGGTCAATAGCCATCTGCCAATGACCTGAGCGGAAGGTCAATAGACGAGTAATATTGGGCACCGTGAAGACAATCGAGTGCGTCGTCTATACGGGGCAAGGGATAAATGTCTTTCTTCGTTATCTTGTTGAGGTGCCGACAATCAACATAAAAGCGCCAGGTAGTGTCCTTTTTCTTGACCAGCACTACAGGAGCAGCCCTCACGATGTCCCTGGCTAGCATTTTGTCGACTTCTTTTTGGATTATGGCGCGTCCCGCAGCAGAAACGCGAGAAGGGTGCCGGTAAACTGGTTTAGCATCGCCATTGTGGATTATGTGCTGAACCACTGATGTTTGGCCTAAAGGGAGATTTTCGAGGTAAAAGATATCGACATACGACAGCAAGACCCGACGAAGATCGTCTGCTTGCGTAAGTGGGAGATCTTCAGATATCATTTTTTCGAAATCGGCACATGGCGACACGATGGTTGTCAGAGAGCCGGAAACACTCCGAGGGCCGTCGACGGCTAACACAGAAATATTGCATTCCTGCAACGACGACACGGTGACAAGCACGATATCGGCAAGTAGCACATGGATAGAACGTCCAAAATTCAAAAGAAGCCAGCAGGTTTTGTTTTCGTGCACGGCGACCCCAGTGTATGGGAGGACGACAGAGTGCGTCAGGACCACTTCGAGAATCAGGGAGACAACGTATTCACTGCTTAAATGATATTGCGCGACATAAAAAAACGACACGGACGTGAGAGAAGACGACACACCAAGCGCTTGGTGTGTCGTCTTCTCTCACGTCCGTGTCGTTTTTTTTTTTATGTCGCACAATATCATTTAAGCAATGGATTACCAACTTGCCCGGAATCCTGCTCTCAGTAACGTATTCACCATCGCGCACAGGAGGAGAGGGACGTAATGGGACGTACGTAGCAGCTTGCGGTCGCCGATGAACGAGCTCTACAGAACATAAACGGCTGGGAATGTCGGATATTACGTGGGCTTCAAAAGGGAGTTCCAGTTGAAGCACACCTGAGGAGCAGTCGATAAGGGAAGAGTGCGTCGAGAGAAAGTCTAGGTCGAGGATCACGTCGTGAGGCACACTCGGGCAGTGCACATTCTAAGAACAGCAGACGTGCTGCCATCTGCGACCCGTACTGTGTTCTGAATAGCAGGCGTAATAACTTTGCAGAGCTGACTACGGAGGTCAGCTCCCATTATTCAAATCTGCGCTCCGATGTCTACGAAGGCCGTAAGGGTAACGTCACCCACTTGAATGTCCAGAAGGTTTCAGCGCGTAGGTAGTCAACAGAGGAATTTTATACTGGGTCACTGATGTAGCGTCACCTGCGGGAGCTGCACGGCTTAGTTTTCCGGAGCGTAGGTGAGACGCCGTGCAGGAAACGAAGACCGGCATGGTCGTGGCGATAGAGATCGACGGCCTTGTGGGGACGGTAAGCGGCTAAACCTGGAGTGTGGAACGGCGGCTCTGGAAGCATGTGGGTCAGAGCGGGGGGGAAACGTTGAATGTTGCCTCCAGGACGACGCCAAAATTCAGTGGTCCAGTTTGAAGGCAATAACCAGTTACTGCAGCAGTGACGGACAATGTGTCCAATGCGCGTGTAGTTGAAACATATGGGTCGTCTGCCGTTCTTCAGTCAGCGGGGTTTCTGTAGCGCGAAGGGTAGACCTAGTTCTGGGTGGCAAATTCAGGAGTACGTTCAGGTGCACGGATGGAACAGACGGCAGATGATAAACCCAGGTTCGCAAACTCCTGGCGGATGACTGCTTGTATGAGCGGCACAGTGGACAGATTGGCTGACTAAACGTCTGGAGGGACGGCCATAGGAACTATTGTTTCGAGTTCGCGGCGGACAATGCGAGTTACATCTTCCGATGGTGTAGACTGCGCAGACATCCGTGGGTCCTCGCATGATGTGGCGACGGTTTGAGGCAGCCGAAAGAACTGGCGGGTGATGCGGCGGCTCTTCGCTTCTTTAAAACGTTGACACGACGACGACGAAGTGTCCTGTGTGGAACGCTGCCTTTTTGTCTCTGAGAATTTGAAGCTACTTTGTGGGAGACGCCGCTCCCTTAACTACGGAGTCGCCTGGAGATGTTCCTGGTCCTTCTACGTCAACAGCGGCCGTACCGAGAAGCGGTCTAGTCGCCCGAGTGACACCGACAGCGAGGACACTGTGATCTACTCAGGGACCAGTGATGAAACCTCGGATGACAGCGACTTCGTGCCCGTAGCGAAGCACAAAGCAAAAAGAAGACTCGTCAGGACATCTCCTTCCACAAGTAAGGCAACTGTGATCCCAACGCGAAAGCCATCAGACCTCACAATTTTATTTGTGCCTGTGGCTACTAGCGACAATCTAAACCGGATCAACCGCCAAGCCACATCTGTATCGCTCGAGGCACTTGTTCCGGGTCAGATCAAAGATGTAAGGATCAACGCCCGTAAGAACATCCTCGCTATAGATGTCACAAACCGCAGCGCGCTAGACATTCTCAGCAACGTTAAGGTGCTGGATAGCATCAACGTACGCTGCTATAAACAAGACCATCATGACTCTACGGCCGGCGTTGTGTATGACGTAGATAATTCCATAAGCGATGCTGACCTGCATATACACATAAAGCCGGCGACAGAGGGAATCATTGCAAGCCCGTTGCCTGGGAAACTCGCAGTGTGTCAAGTTAACTTTCAAGGGAGACAGCCTACCGTCACACGTCAAGGTCGGTCACTTCCGACATATTGTACGGCCTTTTGTGCCAAAGCCGCTTCAGTGCAGGAAGTGTCAAAGGATAGGGCACGTTAGTGCGGTTCGCACAAATGCTGCCGTGTGCTCACGGTGCTCTGGGTCGCACAGCTCCGACGCCTGTCGTGCAGAAAACCCAAAGTGCGCCAATTGTCAGGGATCTCACGACGCAACTTCGAAGAATTGCCCACATGTGAAAAATGAGGCGAATGTCTTGAAGCAAATCGTCAGGGATAGTTCCTCGCACAGGGAGGCTGCCGCTAAGGTGCGACGTCGACGTTCACGTCGCCGGAGATCTAGGAAACCCTCTGCTATTGCTAAGGCTGCACCGCGTCCACTGACAGTCCACAAACTTCCGCATACAACTAGCAATAGCAGCAATGAGATTCCTCAGCAGAAAGTCTCCAATGTCTTAGCCTCATGCGAGGAGTGGCCACCATTGCCACGGCTAGATCCACCAGCGGAGCGACAAGATGTAGCACGCTCGCCGAATCATGCTTCACCTTCTGGCAGCAACCCAGACGACGACAAACAAGTTGTCACCATGATAAGGGCCCTTATGAACACGCTACGAGTGCTACTGACCGCCATACACACTCCGGCGGCTCGAGGCGCACTTCAATTACTGGATGCCCTGAATCCGGTACTGTCCGGTCTTGAGAAGCACCATGGCTGCCCCTCTACATTCCTTCCTTAAAGAGGTCAAGGAAGCGTCTATCTTCCAATGGAATGTCAGAGGCATTAAATCGCGCATTTCGGACTTTCGTCCGTTTGTTTTTAAGAACAAATTTCCAATAATCGTCATTTGTGAACCAAACGTTGAGAGCGCCATCCGCCTATCAGGATATGAAGCTTTCATGTCTGCCACCTGTAGCGAACGCAGCAAAGTCATCGTTTATATCAGATGCGATTTCACATATGTTTTACACCCAGTGGCACCTGATGACGACAATCAGTACGTATGTTTGACTATAAAATGCTAGAACATCGCACTCACGCTCGTAGGTGCTGTTACGTTTCGCCTACAACGCGCGGTAATGCCGGCGCGGATGCAACGGACGCCGGGGCTTCGTTCAAAGCGGCGGACATTTTGGGCCGTTCGACGCCGCCGCAACGCCTCCCCGCCAAGCGTGTCCAGGCGTGTTTCAGTGCCACGTGTCTTCGTGCGTGCGTGTGTGTGTGTGTGCCCACGCTTGTCAAAGCGCGGCAGCCGGGGAGCGGAGCTCCCCAAGTGAGGTGCCAGGAGGTCTGTCCGTCGGCGGGTTGGCTATGCGTCACTACACTCGGCTCAACATGTCTCTCGGCTCGACCGTGCGCGCCGTCGCGTGGGCTCATGCTCCGCCGTAGCGTGGGCTCATCCCGTGACCTTCCTTCTGGCCCGCGACGCCGAGAGTATAAGAGCAGCTGCCCCCGGACGCCAGGAAGAGGCTCCGATTTCTTCTGTTGAGTTACGTGCTCTCCCGTCTCTCCACTTCGGTCGACCTGACCGACCGCTCTTTTGCTATGTTAGAATAAACAAGTTGTTCTGTTACCAGTCTTCTCATGCTTTGCCGGGACCTTCGGATGCTTCCAGTGCCCCAGGCCGCCAGGCCAACGCTACCCTTGGGGCTTGCGACCCATTGGCAATAACGGGCGTCAGCACCGAGACCCCAACAGTGCCTACATTTTACCTTCGAGTCGATTTGACAACGCAAGACTAGGTGCAATTTTAACAGTGACACCTGGACCATGGGTTATTACCGGCGACATCAATGCGCATCATCCGCTATGGGGAAGCTTAAAGATGGACTGTCGAGGAAAACGTGTACTATAATTCGCGTCAGACCATGAGCTCTGCTGCCTAAACGATGGCAGTCCCACTTTTCTGCGGGGATTGACATACAGCAGCTGCCTGGACTTTCAAGATGCCTCAGTGCCAGTGTGAAATGGTTTACGGACAACGAAACGCATGGTAGTGACCACGTTCCAACATTTGTGAAAATCGACGGCATACGCAAGTCACAATCTACTACAGTTCTTCATCACATCGACTGGCCTAAATACACGTTGCTCATGGATAAGAATTGCCGAGAGATCCAGGACTGTCTGCCTGGCAACATCGAGAAGCTAATTAACACCGCTGCTCAAGAAGCCACAAGATCTTTTAGGCCTATTCCTAAATTTTCTGAATTCGAAGCAGAATTGGAGCGGCTTCGAGCAATCCGCCGTCGCGCGGAAAGAAGGTACAGGCGCACCAAGTCCATCTACGACCTAACGGAGGCGACACGCATACAGAAGAAGATCCAGCGTCGGATCAACTCCCTGCAGTCTCTAAGATTGAAAACCTTCTGTGATTCCCTTGATCCGCATAAACCCCTGTCACATATATGGAGAACAGTGCGTGGTCTTCGAACATCACCGCAACAACGCCACCCCTTCAAATGCCTGGCTTTCTACCAAGGTCGCAGAGAGATCGACGTAGCGGAGGACTTCTGTCTCAAGGTTGCTGGTCTACCGCCATCGTTCGCTACACGTGATCCCCGTGATGTTCCAATCTCGCAGGATTCTCGTATGCGCAATCTGTTTTCCATCGAGGAGTTGCAGGCGGCGTTGGCAGCGTGCAGACGTTCCTCATCGCCTGGGCCTGACGGGGTAACACACGCAGCTCTTGGAAACCTCGGTCAAACAGTCTGGCATGCACTTCTAGACGTGTACAAAAATTCATGGCGTGAAGGAGAAGTTCCTGCTGCATGGAAGTCCAGCCGCCTTGTGCCTTTGCTCAAGCCTGGTAAATCACCCCTAGACGTGGCGTCTTATCGTCCCATTGCTCTGGCCAGTTGTCTAGGAAAGGTGATGGAGAGGATGGCGCTGACGCGTCTAGAGTGGTATCTAGAACACTACAAGTTATACCCTGACGCTATGGCAGGCTTTCAACGCGGACGCTCTTCTATAGACAACGTCATAGATATTGTCTCGTCTGTTCAGCACAAAAAAAATCCTCAGGAGACTGTCAGCGGCGATGTTCCTGGATGTTAAAGGCGCATATGACAACGTGACCCATCAAGCCATCCTGGACGCCTTGGGCGATGTCGGCCTAGGCGGCCTTGTTTTTCAGTGGATATCCAGCTTAGGTCATTCTTTGTGCAGACAAAGGATGGTGCGTCATCACAACGCAACACCTACCGAGGCGTACCACAAGGCGGAGTCTTGAGCCCCACTCTATTTAACCTGGTGCTCATAGACCTGGTTCATACCCTTCCGGAATCCGTCCATGTGTCGTTCTATGCAGACGATATGCATTTGGTCATCAGGAGTGACGCGTCCCCAGGTGCGCGCCATACTTCAAAAAGCGGCCAATCTAACATCAGGTTATCTTCGAGCACGAGGTCTGGAGCTGTCCTGCGAGAAGTGCTCTATAGTCGCTTTCACGCGTAAAGCAAGGAAACCATACGTCATCCGAATTAATGGACAGCCAATTGCCTACGAGAAGACGCACCGGTTTCTTGGAGTGATAATAGATCGAGACCTTTCCTGGAGTCCTCATATCTCCTACCTAAAAAAAAATTAGTCATAGTAACCCACGTGCTCAGATTTCTTGCGGGAAAGTCATGGGGTGCGTCTGTGAGTGCGATGCTCCACCTCTATAACGCACTGTTCCTCGGTCTCCTGCGCTATAGCTTACCTGTACTGGGTGGGACCGGTAAGACCAACCTGCGTGCCCTCCAGTCTGTACAAGCTCAAGCTCTGCGAATTTGCCTTGGTCTTCCTAGATGTGCGTCCACGGCAGCAACAATAGCCATCGCGCATGACCACCCCATCAACACGTATCTTCAAGTCGACACATTAAGGATGCATATCAGGCACTTCGCCCGACTTCCATCGCATCATCTCGCCTCCCTTCCTGCCGCTCGACCTCGTTCAGCGTTTAGCAAGATTATTGCCGCCAACCATGGAACTTTACCGTCAAACTTCACGCCTGCAGCACGACCATCTCAACCGCTGTGGTGCCTCCATCCACTCCAGGCTCTTCTTCACATTCCCGGTATCAAAAAGAAAACGGAGATGTCAACTCTCGCCCTCAAACAAACCGTGCTTTCAGTGCTACATTACAAGCACAGAGGATGCATCCACGTTTACACGGACGGTTCTGTCTCCTCTAGTAGTTGAGCTGGAGCAGTGGTGATTCCCGCAGAGTGTGTCACCCTCAAGTTCAAGACATCTCACATTACATCATCGACGGCTGCAGAACTCGCAGCTATCCGTGCTGCTCTGGAGTTTATTGTTCACAAATCATCACATTCATGGTCCATATTATGTGACTCAAAGGCAGCTCTTCAGTGTCTGATGTCCCCTTTCAACCATGGACCAAATGTGCAACTAGTCGCAGATATACGACTACTCCACCATCACGCTATCAACAAGGGACACAACATCATCTACCAGTGGATACCGGGTCACTGCGGAATTTCAGGAAATGACAGTGCGGATGACACTGCCCGGTCGGCTCATGATGGTGCCCAGATTATACCCATACCGCTGTCAAGAACAGATGCAGCCACAAGTCTTCGCTCCCTCGCCCGCGAGCTTACACAGAATCTGTGGAACACCAGTGAATTCACGAACGCACGTCTCCACAGATTGGATCCACGTCTGCAACTCCGCCTACCACCAGGGTTGCCACGAGCGGAAGCAACACTTCTGTGCCGCCTGTGGCTCGGCGTGGCATTCACGAACTCCTATTCATTCCGCATTGGAATGGCCGACAGCCCTACTTGTGACTCCTGCGGCTGCGATGAGACGATTGAGCACCTCCTTTGTGACTGTCCCCGTTACAAAGTGCCAAGAAACGTGCTCGTGACCGCTCTCGAAAAACTGGACAATCGCCCCTTTACAGAGGAAGAAGCTCTAGGACATTCGGCACTCAAGGCCTTAAGGGCTTTGCTTAAGTTTTTAAGGACATGCGAATTGTGCGACCGCCTTTGAATGTTGTAGCGCGTAGTTTCGCGTTACTTTTTGAATTTTCTGGTTTCCATTTTTTTCCTCTTCTTCTTTCTCCTTTTATTCCCTTTACCCCTTTCCCCAGCACAGGGTAGCCAGCCGGTAATTACACTGACTAACCTCCCCGTCTTTCCTCTCGTTTGTCTCCTCCTTCTCCTCCTTAACTATGGCGTCGACCGTCATACAGTCCTTGAATACAAGTAGATTAAACGCGTTGTCGGCTATTCCTTTCAATGTGTGCGAAATCTTGCCAGCTTCGGTCATTTTTGTGTGAGCTTTTCGACAAAGGCCCAGTGGGTCCTGTATGTACGAAATGTACGATTCAGTGGTAATCTGGACGCGGGATCCCAGCTCCTTTTTAGCGGCCTGCTGACGGCCAAATGGTGTGCCGAACAACTCACGCAGCTTCTACTTGCAAGCGTCCCAACTTGTAAGATATTCTTCATGCGTCTGCTACCGAACGCGTGCCATTCCTCTCAAGTAGAAAATCACGTTGGCTAACATCACCGTGGGGTACCACCTGTCATGGTCGCTGAAGTGCTCGTACATGTCGATCCACTCTTCGACGTCCAAGCCACCCGTGCCAGAAAAGGTTCCCGAGTCTCGTGGGTGTAACAGAAGCACAGGAGCGGGTGGCTGCTGCGCCGTCGTCACTGTGGTGGTCATCGCGGCGCAACCAAGAGGGCGACCACTTCGAAGTTCCGTGCTTGGTTGACGGAGCAGGCACACCGTCAGGTTTACCCAGCAGCTCCACCAAAAAAGATGTTACGGGGATAACGTGTATTTACATATTATTACTACATACAAGGTTACAACAGCCACAAGAAACGGCGACTGATTCAAGCTTTCGCGCGTGCCTCTGGCCACTTCATGGCCGTCGTCTTCGTCCGACCGACAGTAACAGCCCGTTCGCTGTCTCGTGGCAATATATATACCGTAATATAGGGACTATACAACACACACACACACACACACACACACACACACACACACACACACACACACACACACACATATATATAAATACATATATATATATATATATATATATATATATATATATATATATATATATATATATATATTTATATTTATATGTATACGTGTATTAATTACTTTCTTCCGTTTAGAAAGACACACATGGACACATCCGTATTCCATTTGCCATTTAGAACACCATGTATGAATACGGTCTAGATCAGCATGTAGTGAATGACATCACGTTCACTATTTATGTTTTCTATACATGCGTTTATGTGGGGATGACTGTTCGCAACTGTTCGTTATGTACAGGCAGAATCTTTCCGCGCTGTGTTCCTTGTTAATTAAGTTGGTTGTCACTGTTTTGTTGTTTGTTTGTATGTTTTCATCGTTCTGCTTCCTTAATTTGGACGGTAAGTCGCCAGAATATATAAAAGCGTTTTTTCTCGTTCACAATTCCCTCCCGTGTCCACGACTTCCTTGTGGTCAATGTAGTCGTCGTGTCGACCTTGTGTCGCTGTGGTGTCGTCGCGACGCCCCACTGTCATTCTTGTCGTTTTCATCGTCGCCGTAGATTGTTGGTGCATTTTTCACACGTCTGCTTTAGCGCAATGTAGGTTTACTTAGGTTTACATTTTCTACTCAAAACTGTAATGCCCGTTCTTTGCCAAACTGTAGTGCCCGCTCTTAGCCGGTAGACAGGCGAGGTGCAGCCCCTCCTTGCACCGTTTTTTAGAGCACTGCACGGGCCAGGCCCGGCCCGCGGGCCGGGCTAATATTGGGTAGGTTTTCTCTATTGCGGGCCCGGTCCATGCTCGGGCCAAGGAACTTCGGGCTAGGATCGGACCCGGGCGTCGGTCAGGCCTGTAATAGATCCGAGTCTCCATCAGGCCTGAATGTGCCGGGTATACTATTGGTGACTTTTGCAAAACTGCCTACTATTATAGGTAGGAAAAACTTTCGTCAGTGTTAGGTGGGGTTATTGGGCGTGGTTTCTTCAGGCGGTCCAGATGGCGGTCAAGCAATGTTTGATCGCGACCTCTTCAGCTCGTTCTATGGCGTGGAGTTGGGTGTCCAGGCTGGAACTGCGCAGCACCGCCGCCCATCCTTCAGGTGAGGGGGATGCCTTCAGGTTAGGAGGAGGCTTGTTCTCTTCGCAGTCCCATAACATGTGATTCAGTGTTGCTAGTTCCCCACAGAATCTATAGAGTGGGCTCAGCCGTGTGGACAGCGATTCACAGCCTGTGCTACGGCCGAGAAGGAGAAACGTGCTTACCTCTTCCTCCCTCCCCCTAGCGCGCGGTCACTATGCCCCCCCCCCTCCACTCCCGCTCTAGCTATATTTTGATCACGTGAGCTCCAACATCGGGCACGCTGGATGACGGTGCACATCAAGCCAGTATCCTTCTAGTTCACTTTTGCAAGCGTTCCCCCGCATGCACAGCAAATGGATGTGCGTTCGACAGTGCGTTCCGAAAAGTACAACACTAGTGAATGAGATCTGCAAAGTCTAACACGAGGTTCAAAATTTTAACCTGTCAAAGTGTCAGTTTTTGCGGTCATTGCTTTGTATTCTTTCTCGCCCTACACCAGTTTGCCAGGAGCCGAAAGAGAGGTATCGCATCTTGACTGGACTCGATCACTCTATGTCGTACTTGCATTGCACTGAATACCCTACATGTTTAAATAGAATCGACAGAGTCCTCCTTCCCTTATATTGCGAAACACAGTACTAAAGTTGATGCCTGAAAATTCAACCATTGGAATCAACCGGCATTGCAATAAAGCGTAATAAAGCAAAGAAAAAAAACACTCAGTGCCCTTCCACTCTGTGAATAAGGATGACCAGCGAAGCTGTGTATGTGGGCCTCTTAATGGCGAATTGCACCTCCGCCGCGAGTCGGCTCCGCATTGCACTTACATCGGGATCAGTATTTGTGTATAACAATCTGTCTACACACGGACACGATTATGGGGGAATTAGCCTTCCACAGCTTCGCTGAAAAAAAAAGTTTGCTTGTTGCGCCGTAAATGTGGTTCCTATGAGCATTACCATTGCGCGTCATCAATTTATATATTATGCAGATATAAGTTTCAAGCCAAGTTTATTCGCTCGAATTCTGGCATTGTACGTTGCAACGTTTTTTTTTTCTTAATGCAATATTGAGGCTAAGTTGTTGTCGACTGTGTACATGAGTAGGGCCCTATTCTTTCGATATATCTTGCCGCCCAACTATTTGGCGAATGTAGCACAGGCTTTCATATTACACTTTAACGCAAGAGTGTAATGGGTTGAATATATAATCTTTCTTTCCATTTTACATGTTCATTTATCTCCAAGAACGCCAGACGAAGTCCTGACACAGTCAAAACTACCTCTGGAAAATGTCCTGTGCCGCGGATGGTATCTCCACAATTACCGAGAATTGGACCATGCTTCGCTTACGCTCAAGGGCTAACGGGCCGAATCGGGCCGGGCCGGGTCGAGCCGGGCCCGGCCCGACCAACATTTCGGGACAATAATTCTTCATGCGCCTGGTTCGACAAATGAGTGGAAACATTGTAAAATAAATTAATTAATTATTAATTAATTAATTAATTAATATTTGAGCTTCATCGTTCAGAATTCAGTGTACCTTGATAACGCGTACTATCTATTATATACTGTACTATCTATCGACTTTGCAGCAGCGACGACGTACATACTGCGACACTGAGCGCTTGTCTGCCATTTTGCTGCAGGTTTGGGCTTTGAGCCCATTACTACTATTGCATACAGTTCATCGTCGCTGCTGCCAGGCATTTCCTTTCTTTATTTTTGCGTTCGTTTACTCCTCTTATCCCTGTCGTGAATTGTTTCTGTTGATAGGACATGCCCAAGGAAATGGTTAAACTGAAAGACGAAATAAACGCTGAACTTGTTCAGCTAACTCAAAGTTTAAAGATCAAGCAAGGCAGTGTCGCGATACAATGAAAAGGGATATGCGCAATGAGATCCCAGAACTGAAGGTAGAACACAAAAATCATATTCAGAGCATCGAGTTCGGTCACGCCTTAGTTGAACAACTGATAGCAATATTGAGAGCTGAAGAATCCGCAAGACAGAAACTAGAAAATGAAAATAAAGTGATTCAAGAAAAATTCCAAGCCCTCGACTTCAAGGCCCGAAAGCTCTAAAAGGCGTTTGTGCGCTCCGAACAGTACTCAAGAAACAACAATCTTGAGATAAAAGTGGTTAGGTCTGACAATGGAAGTGTGCTCAATATTGTTCGAAAAATCGGGGAAGCCATCAACGAAGAAATTATAGACTAATATTGAAGTATGTCATCTTGTTTCAACCCGAGACCCGGAAAAATCGAACATGATTGCACAGTTTAAGCTTGACTATGAGCTGAACAAAGCAAGGAAAACACGTATTTCCAACCAAGACATTAATATTGATAACTCTCAGAAGATATATGTGAACGAGCACCTGTGCCCCACGCTAAAGCGACTGCTCGGAATTCCTACCGGTAGAAAACGTGATCATGAATAAAAATCCGCCTGGTCGTACAACGGAAAGGTATTCGCGAGACAGTCGGACGACACACTTATCCTAAGGATAGAGCGTGACCAAGATCTTTCTAAGATACGCTGAATGTTGCGTTAGATCCTGCGCCTTGCGTTCAAAATGAAGTATATAGTTTTTGTTTTACCGCAAAATGTTCATCCGCCAGATACAACACATAACTCTGTTTTGAATTTTTGATTCCCGTTCCGCTGTTTGCAAGGACGACAGCATTACCTGTCCTCTCAAAAAATTTTGGTCTCCAGTGTGACTCCATAATGATATCTGAAACTAGGTTTCAAAGTAGCTACGATGTCGCTCAACTGAAAGGCTGTCTCATTTTGCATGAACCGTCAGAATAAGTGAGGAGGCGGTACGCTCTTTGTGCTAAAATAATTGTGATCACGAAGTGGTTCTAGATTTTTCATTCATAAGTCATGACTACGAAATGCTAACTGTCAAGGACGCCAAAAGGGTGTTAGTTATATACCGCCCTCCAAACGGCAGTATCTAGAATTTCTTTAGGTTGTTCTGGCATGCTTTTGGAATTCTGCTGAGTCAAAAATTTTCATTTTGTCTGTGGAGGTGATCTTAACAAAAATATATTGGAGGATAATAAGTATCTACACGATATAAACAGTCTGCTACTTTCATCTGGCTTTACTAATCTGATTACTACACCAACCAGGGTTACTCCTTCCACTTCATCTGCCCTCGACCTTCCCATTACAAATATAGATACACCTGTATGTACTACGGGTAAAATTTCATATGATATTAGTCATCATTGTCCAGTTTTTGTAGTGTATTCAATGTGTAACGATATCACCCAACATTGTAATAATCGTTACGTACATGTAACCTGAAGTGTACTATTTATGTGAGTTGCTCTTGTTGTTCATAGTATTATTGTTGTAAAATTGTGCATTGAACCTGTTTGATGTATTTCCATTTACATGTTTGGATGTTTCTTACCGTTCGGTATATAAAACATGCATGATATGTGTAATCATATGCCCACCTCTTATGGTCTCGATATAAGACTGGCAGCATTGTAAATAAATAAATAAATAAATAAATAAATAAATAAATAAATAAATAAATAAATAAATAAATAACTTATTTAGCAACAGATTTCAAATGACGCACTGGAATTATTTAGTCAGGCAGTAATCACGCACGATTGGAATTTTGTTTAAAGAAAAAAGAACGTAAACGAAGCATATCACGAATTTCTTGAAGCCTTTGTGCGCCCTTACACTGCGCCTTTGCACTGCGAATTTTCCATTCAGGCAGGTCAGGCGTTCAAAAAAATTAAAGATACGAAAACCGTGGATCACGAACGAGCACGTCAAGCTGATAAAAAGTAAAAATCGCCTGCATCCTACATTCCTGCACTCGAGAACATAAATTAAACTTAAGGAATTTAAAACAGAAAGAAATAGATTTCATAAAATGCTAAGGCAAGAGAAAATAGACTACTATTAACGTGTGCTTTTGTAAATTCACGAAAAGCGTCCGGATGCGGTTTAGAAAGTAATAAATAGCATCTTATGTCGTGAAACTAAAAGCAAAATACCCAATTCAATAGCTGGTAATAATTGTGAAGTTAGCAGTTTGCGGTTACCACATTAATACTCATTTTGTGAACGCAAGTGTACTGCACAGCCATGACTCCCAAGTTGCTCATTCACTGCAAGATCTATATTTGTGGAACCAACTCATGAATATGAGGTGTTTACAGCAATTATAAATTTAAATAGCAATGAAGCATTAGATATCAATAATATACAATACAAGCCAATAAAATGCATTTTAGAACACTTGACCTTCACTCGTGCGTTGGTTCACATACTCAGTTTAGCAATAGCGTCGGCGACTTTCCCAGATCGTATGAAACGAGCTTGAGTATCGGTGTTATTCATACACGGTGATGTAAATAAAGTCTCCAATTACCTCCGAATATCTATACTACCAATTTTTTCTGAAGCACCGGAAAAAAAATTTCTACACGCCTAACAAAATTTCTAGACAAACATAACGTTATAACAAATTCACAATTTGGCTTTAAAAAGGGAAGATCTGCCGAGACAGTTCTTTCATCCTCAAAGGAAAGTATTTTGCTAGCTATAGACGGCGGGAATTTCGCCCTCGGGCTTTTCATTGACTTCAGCAAGGCGTTTGATTGCCTCAATCATGATATTCTTATATCTGAGCTTTCAATGTATGAGAGTTCGCGGCAATCCTCTCGCCTTGATAAAATCATACTTGAAATTAGGACTCAATGTGTATGTATTGATAACGTCCCATCATCTTTCTCGTCAATTAAAAACGGGCTGCCACAATAGCATGTTTTAGGCCCACTGTTATCTAACTTATATGTTAATGCCTTAGTAAATATTGATGCTACAGTTAATTTCTTTGTATATGCAGATGACAGTTCTATACTCTTTACTGGAAACCAGGCAAACGAACTAATTATTAGGTGTAATGCACTGCTACGTGAACTGTCTGAGTGGTGTTATGATTGGGGGTTCAATCCCATCGCTCGTGATCCGTTGTCAAGATTGCAGTCGGGCATGAATTAGAAGGTAGCTAGCCCATGCCGTCGTCCAACTTATCCACGCTGAGGACGTTGATGAAGGGAAGGACTGCTTCTCATCAAGAACGAGGAATATGGGTTTATTTACAGTATTTATATCAGTCTAACATGACTGCCTGACAAAGTACATCAGTCTAACATGACTGCTTGAGAAAGAGTGTCCTGAGCAGCCGCACAACAGCGGTTTTTAAACACTCGGTCCTCCCCCGATACCCAGGTGACGGAAACGGCCGTCCAAGCACCGTAGCCGAGTTGACCAGGCACCGTAGGGGAGAACGAGGCACCGTAGGCCATTTTTGCGGAACACAATGTCACGCGAGTTCATCATAACGAAGCTGCACAATGAGGGGTATTTCTCTTGCTCTCAAGAGGCGTATAGTTAGGTTAGGTATTTTTTTTGCGAGGTTAGCTATTCAAGAGCATAATGGAGCCCAGTTGCACAAATAACGACATTATATACCACGGCAATTGAACCTCGAGTCTCTTCACGAGTTCACCCGGCCGTGGTGGCTCAGTGGCGCTGGCGTTGTGCCGCTGAGCATCAGGTCCCAGGATCAATTCCCTGCTGCAGCGACCGAAATTAGGGCGGGGGTGCAAGAAAAAAAAACGCATGTCTATACCGTGCTTGCCAATCACGTTAAAGAACTCCCCACGCAAACAAAATCCATCCAGGGCCCTCGATTACTTTTCCTCATATACTCAGTGTGCCTTCTCGGGCCGTTAAACCCAACAATTAATTTTCTTGCTTTCACCAGTTTGAGCAAGTGCACCGCCATTTGCTATTTGGGTCGTTCTCCGCATGAGGCGAGCAAGCGCCTCCATCAGAGGGCTTCGCGCAGCCACCGTTGTGTCCTCTAAAAAATAATTTTTGTGGCCGGAAGTTTAAACAAGTATCGCCTCGTCTAGGCCGCATACATAGATGCATACACAGGACTATGCCTGAATGGAGAAGAATAGCGGCTCGTCACTATAGGAAAACGTCATTTATTTGACACAAGAAGCACCTGCTCCGAACATTATGGTGGGAAACGAACAAAACAAATAGGATTTAGCAGTGAAAGTTTGCCGGACCAAAAGAAAATTTTGAGGACGCTTAAAGGGACACAGAATAAAAACATTTGTCGCCAATGTTTTTGGATCCAATGACAGCTATCGCACCGAGAGTGACTAAAACAACACTCTTCCTGAGCAGAAATGAGCGGAAAGTAATTATTTTAACGAATATTTCTCAAATCGCCGCACCTAGCGACGTCTTCTGAAGGTTCCGGCAAAACCAGATATCGCGTCACACTTGTCTCCCTACTTCTCGCCCATTGCGAGCGATCGCAAAGCTTCGGGGTATCATTGAAAAGGCAGTGTCTCAAGCCTGACGCAGTGCCGTCTGTTTTCTTGAGGAAGCGCAAGCAACGAAACGTCAAAGGCGCGTTTGAAAAGAGAAGGCGAAAATTACAGGGTCTTTTAAGATCTCCTTTAAGAGGTGAACGGCGAAAGCTCACTCTTCCTCCTCTTATCATTCGCCTATTTCTCTTTGCCTCTTTTCTTTCTCTTCTTTCTTTTAGTAATTACTGCTCACTACTAAGCATTTTTAGTCATTTGTAACCAATTGTTGTCATAACAAGCCGTCGTTAGACATGTTGATCATATCATAGCCATTAGTAGTCATTACAAGTCATTTCAGTCATTAGTAGTTATTACTGGTCATTACTAAGCATTTTAGTCATTTCTAATGAATTGTAGTTGTTACAAGCTGTCCTTAGACTTATTGGTCATTTCGTAGTCATTAGTAGTCATTAAAATTCATTAGTAGTCATTTTAGTCATTAGTAGTCATTTTAGTCATTGTAGTCATTTTAGTCATTTCAGCTACTCGTTACTAGACATTTCTAGTCATTTCTAATTAATTGTGGTCATTACAAGCCGACGTTAGACATATTGGTCATCTCGTAGTCATTAGCACTCATTAAAAGTCATTAGAAGTCATTATTAGTCATAACTAGTCATTATTAACCTCTACCAATCTCTATTATAACGTTATCATTCACTAACTGTCACTATCAATCATTTTTCATTCTTTAATCAGTCTTCATATGGCGTGATGACGCTTCGTCGGACGCTCCGGTGGCCAGGTCTGCTGACACAAACTTCACCATGAGCCTGGAAATGCTTCCGCATTAATATGCGTGGCTCTGCTATCGCAAACACCAGTGGAGCTGGGGGAAGGCCAGTAAAGTAGTGCCAAACCACACACAAGACACGCGAGCGCCGGCAACGCGTTCCTACGGCGTCCGCCAAAAGCGTCTACTAAGGCGTCCGCGATCCGCGTGACCAACGCCGTAGAAGACGCCGCGGTTGTCTCCACTTTGTACGAAGTAGCGGGCGAGGAGGACAGCGAGGCACCCTAGCAGTCGCCGGGGAAGAACACACCTCCTCCCTCGCCTGACCTCCCTGCCTCAGTACCAGTTGCTACCTCTGAGGGAGTGTCACTAGAATGCCGTTCATTCCGGTCGTTGCCGGTAGTTCAGTAGGCAACTCATCGAAGTTGGAGTCATAATCTCCGCTCATGCCATCACTCTCACAAGAACTTAGCATTATGCACGGCGCAACGCGGGGAAAACAAAACAGCGCGCAGCCGGTCTGTTCGCCCCGTCGTTGCTGAACGTAGATGTGACGTCAGATGCGTCGGCTTGTTATCGGGAGCACGTTGCATGTGACCCGGTGGCCGCTCACAGAGCGTCAAAAATAAAGCCATCCGCTCAAACCCGAATAATGACTAGATAAGAGAGCAATCGTGTCTTAGGAGTGCGAATGTGGGGCTTTCGCAATATTCTTGGATTTTTATTCTGTATCCTTTTAAGCTTCGCCTTTAAGAGTGGAACTCGATAGCACCCAAAGATCTCTGACTGCTTCTCACGCTTCGCGGCAACTGGAGCATACGTAAGCGTAATGTTTACTGGGAAACGCTAGCCGCAAACGCTATGCAGGAAGGCGGGCTTTGTGGTAGAAACGCGGCCTCTTGAGTGGGCCGCTATACGGCGGAGGCGAGCGCCAGCTGGAGGTATTGCAAGGAACCGGGCGCGCCGCTCCGTGGCCCCCAGATACTGGCGCGCCGGCGCGCGCAAATGGCGGACACCGTGGCCGGCCTATGTAGGGTAGAAACGCTAAGAAAGAGGTTTCTTTGAGTTTTCGCGTTACAGAATCATGCGTTCTCGCATAGTCAAATTACAAGCCGACGCTATCATGTCTGTAGGTTGTGTGTAAGTCGTACTTTACGATTTTTCTACGTATTTTAGCTTGAGAAATTCAATTAGTTCAGTAACCTCCTTGCGCCACCTGGAGGGCCTGGGTATTGGTGGTTCGAAAATATTTTTGCCGAAGCGGGACGCCAAGGCGGGCCGCCGCCGCCAGATTTTTCGGCGACGCGGGGCCCTTAACGCTACCACGTTAAAAAGCCCGCCAGAGAAAGGAACGCCTACGCCATTCACACGGTTATGGTCCCCCATCGCTTTCGCCCTCACTCGCTTTTTTTAATTTGTCTGATAAACGAGGCTGTAATAAAGCGCACTTAATCATTCTTCCTAAGTTTCTACCTCCTTCTTCTGCCGCCAACCCCAATCTTTAAAACGGAGCATAGAAGTCGCGTCGTTCCATGCTCGTAATATAATCCTATAGGAATCATAAGAAACCAACAAAGACACCAAGTACAACATAGGGGAAATTACTTGTACTTACTGACTGAATTAAAGAAAAGATAAAGGAAATGAAAATGTATGAAAAAACTTCCCGCAGGTGGGGAACGATCCCACGTCTTCGCATTACGCGTGCGATTCTCGCTTTAATTTAGAATTTCTTTAATTCAATTAGTAAGTACAAGTAATTTCCCCTATGTTGTACTTGGTGTCCTTATTCCTTGGCTTATGATATGATGAATAAAATCCGGCCCCTCCGTTCCCTTTTTTGCCGTTCAATCCTATAGAAATGGTTTTAGATGTGCAGAGAAACCACTCCATCTTGATGTCTGAGCTCTCCAAGTCAACCGCATGGAACTTGGTTTTCTGCTCTCATAAATATTGCTTTCCGCAGAGCCCTTATCGCCTCACTTGCATTCCTTGCGCTGACCAATCTTCACGTATTTATTTTTATGCGTAAGCATTTCTATGCCTACCCAACGAGGAAACCCGTCCGTACGTCACGTAGGACGACTGCTTTCAAAATAGAGCCCGCCGCAGCAAGCGAATTCACCTTCGTGCTGCCTCTCGCTTCAACGCAAACTAAGCGGTGAGAAGAAAGCGCACAGGAAACTATCAGAATTCGGTTCACTCTGTCCCCATCGCAGATCGCTTTCAAGATAGGGCCCGCGTGGCCGCGCCGTACATAGCCGCCGCGGGAGTACGGGTGATCATAGTTGATAATAGATCGACGCGCATGATAAGGCGCTAAAGAGCGATAACGTCTTATAATGATCGGAACGTTATCAGTGCATCTGGCGCCGCCACCTGCAGTAGCTTGCTTGTGTCGCAAAATCACCGTGCACCGCCCTCCGCAGCAGTTCGCGTCGCCGCAGCTCTTTCGTTTATACTGGTCGGATCAAGTTTTATAACATTGATAATGACACCAGGCTGCGTGGAGATGAGCAAGTTGCACAATGCTTACGCATACCCGGACAACTCCTAGAGGAGTTTCTGCGTGAAGATTTCTTCTTTGGGTGTAGCTTATATTGCTTTTGGTGGGCCACCACTCCCATCTACCTAAAATCAAGTGGCCAAGTCTAAGTCGATCGAATTATAAGTAATCCATTAGCTGGAAAGATGACCTACGAAGCCATCATCACCATGAAAGCAGTCTGGCAGAGACAAACACCTATAACACAGCGAACGGAAAATCGAGTGCAGAGACATACATTTCGTCGTCAGAACGTTTCTTGGCTAATAAAGTGAGCAAAATAAAATTCAGAAAATTCGGGCGTAAGAACCAAATTAACCAACAGTTTAAAAACTAAACGTCACAAGGTCTATAAGTCTAAGCGCCCAATAAGAAGCAAGAAGTTTGAAAGAAACGAAACTTTATTCATGGTATAATTTCAGGGCTGATTTAACATACCTTCCACTCACCGCAACCCCCACCTCTCTCTCCCCTCTCCCCCCCCCCAAAAAAAAAAAGAAGAAAAGACAAAACCTTTGGGTTATCTAGTTGCTTCCGTGGATGGAACAGTCTACAACCGATGAACTGACGTTGCCGAGGCCAATAGCGTGCTAAGCCGAAGCTCGCGGCAGTGGCGTAAGAACCAGCGCTGCAAGGAATGGTAGGAAGCAACCTGCTTGGCCCATCGTTATAACTTTCGTATCTGCCTCTGAATGTTCTTCACTGTCCGCCAGAACATCTTCGAAAGCTTCCTTGCTATCCTTAATGACGTCGACGACGTCGTTAGCCCTGAGCATGAGCACCTATGGATGCCCATGGCAGCTGAAATGAACTCACCGGCTGCTATGTCCGATGCTTTTCCTGCTTTCTTGCCGCAGGTGAACACTGATTCTTAGATCTCTGCGGCAGCACAAAGGTCGTTATTGACATTAGACGCGTAGTGATTGTCCGTTGTGGGAAAACGAGATCACAATAATATTAAAGTAAAATTGAATGTGCGGTTGTTAAAAATATTGAAATCAAATTCTGGGGTTTTACGTTTCAAAACGACGATGTCATTATGAGTATATATAAGGACAGAAAATGGCGAAGTACTTCACTGTTGTTCTTGTGACCAAGGCTCCCGTTTCTGGGAGCGAAAGCGTCTTTTATTTGAATATACTCTACCTTGGTCAGCGCCCTCTATTTTATTGGCGAGACATTGTCGCACGTTATTTTTGTGTTAATAGTGCGCGTTCGTAGTGCGCGCTCGTTTGTGTGTTGGCAGTGCAGCACTCGCATTGCGTTTATTTTCCTGGTGGTCCTCGCAGGCATGCGCTATTGTCGTGCTTCCATCCCAGAGCAGAACGTCGACTGCCGAGCAACTGTCGACGGTAATGCGTTAGGAGCGAATCAGTAAAGCGACACAACGTATTGCCACCGCCGAAACAAGTTATGTATGAGGCATGTTCTGCAGTGGGACTCCTATTTCGCACTTCTCTAAGAACACTCAGTGCCATCTAGCGCCGCCACCGCGAAGCCCGGAGTGGCATTCGAAATGCATGGCGCGCCGGTTTGTGCGAACGCTGATAAACGCGTCATGCAGCAACTGGGCTCCATTCTCGCACTTCTTTCTGGACTCGCTGCGCCGTCTAGTGGCACTGCTGATAAGTCCACACGTCACCTCCGAGACGAGAATCGTGGTGCGCCGATGCCTGCCAACGATAAGAATTGTTCCATCGCTTGCTGCACGCTAAGTGGCGCATACTCAATGACCCAACTTGGTGGGAGTTTCATTGAAAGTGGCTCATACCCAGTGCATTTGTGGCGCAGCCTACCAATGAATCGGGTTATTCTCCTTGAGGAACCCTTGGGACGTTGGTTCGATTCCGCCCAGCATCGGAGAAATGTAAGAAATATTCTTCGTCATTGTAGAGCGGCACGTTCCCAATGGCACATGCCTTGTTACCCAAGTTGGTGTCAAGACGTCATTGAAGAGCGGCGCATACCTACTAGCACATACCCAGTGACCGAAGTCGGCATCATAAAGGTTCATTGAAGACCAACACAGACCGAGTTGCACATATCCAGTATTCCAGGTCGGCGTCAAAAGGCTTCTTCGTACAGCGGTGTCTGTGCATGGAGTCCCGCATCTACAGTGACCCATGTCGGCGAGAAAGAGGTTCGTTGAAGACGGGCACGTACGTACACGGTTAGTTTCGAAGCCTGTTAACCCAGCACAGCAGCCCGATGCGCTAACCATTCGACCACGGACTGCTCAGGGATCCAGGTAGACGGCAAAACGGTTAGAGACAAACATGCTTAGATAGATAGATAGCCCCCGGGAAGTACGTGGAATAACCTAAGAATGCTAACGCATAAATATTTCTGCAGTTTTACGCGTCAGCACCAAAATATTATTATGAGGCACATCGTAGTGGGGGACTCCGGATGAATTTAGACAACCAGATGTTCTTTTTTTTCTTTAAATTTAGACAACCGGATGTTCATTTTTTTAATTTAGACAACCGGATGTCTTTTAACGTGCACCCAAGGCACGGTACACGTGCATTTTTGCATTGCATTTTCATCGAAATGTGGCCGCCGCGGCAGGGAATTGATCCCGTGACCTTGAAGGAGTATTATGGAGTATCTTATTCGTCGGTGATTTTTAGCAACGGAGCTGTTTAAGCTTTTAGTTCCGCCGTGAAGCGTTAGCACAAAACTCAGCCCAGCTGTGCGCCGCCTCGCGTTGCCTAGCAACCACCTGCGAGTCGGCGCCTGAACGCTCGACGTCGCCGAGAAAGCGATCCCGGCCTGCGACTCCTCGAAAACTTCCAGCGTCAAGCCCGCCGAGACAACAACTTAGTAAAACCTAGCATAACCTCGCGAAACCTAGAAACGACTTAGCCAAGCCTACCAACAGCTTTGTAAAACCTAGCATAACCTTGCAAAACCTACAAACTACTTAGGCAAGCCACATGAAAGCTAGGTGATCACAAGCTCCGCTGTTGACTCCAGCCTTGCACCAGTAGTGCAATCGGCGTACGTTTTTTTTTCTTAGGGCATGTCATTATCTTACCTAATTATTCTTGTTACTGCATCGTTTCATCAACAAAGCTAATCCACAACTCCCTACTCTCTTAGGAGCATTTTATTTTTCAGCCATCATACGAGTAACCTCGGGCTGATACTCCTTCAGCGGCGACACGGATGCGTCATCTTAGTGAAACGAGTAATGTATGCATCACCTACTATCATCTATAAATGCTATCATGCGATAACGCTCATTATTGCAGTTTAGTGGCTATACAACAAAATTCAAAGCGTGTTTTGTTCCTAATGCATTTTCTTTATTTTATTAATTCAAAAACCCCTCTCGTGCTCCAGACCTTTTCAGTTGGCCAATAAATTTCATAGGAAGAAAACAACGCTCGTTGCCATAAGCGACTTTAACCTAGCTTGCTCGAATAAGTTTGACAGATCGTTTATGTTATGGCTAAAGCATTAAAAACGGCCTACCTTACCTTTTATTGCGATAGCAATTACGGGCACACTGCAGGCGAATTTTCGCTGTCGCCGTGACTGTGATGCTCCGTCCAAAGTTCAACTGCAATAAGAGCCTATCGCGTCTCGTGAGCCGCATGTTGGGTGTGCGATAGAAACCGTGCTAAGGTGAGCCGAGAAATGATGGTGCCTTGAAGTGCGCCGTCTTTTCGGGCGCCCATTGTTAGAGTTCACGTGATCGAGCGCGCCCAAAGGAGGGGGGTTGAGCGCGAGACAACGTGATGAAGCGCGCGAGAGATAGAGGGGGAGCGGGTGAGTGGGTCTCTTCCTCTAGCCCGGTCTTGGCTTCGCATGGATGTCCGGGCGGCTCAGCACGTAAGTTGCCTGCGTGCCCTGCCTTGGAGTTTATCTGTGGCAGTGCAAAGAGTGGGCGAACTGAGATAGCTGTGTGCGCTATCTTCCCACATGTCTGGCGTTGGAGGTGGCATACTCTCAAGTTTCGGAGACGCGCTGAAACGAGAGGCAGCACGAAGCGTTCGCTACCCTCTGCCTGCGCCTTTCAGGCGAAATGCTTCTCCTGTCGTGCGAAACTGCGACGTTTTATGCTTAAAGCTTATCGAAGTTGATGTACATGTGCCTGCAAACTAAAAGACAACGTTATTGTTTGTTTTCGTAGGGAAGTTCCTCGAAAATATATCGAAAATATATGTTCAACTTGTTTTCTACTTCAAAACAACTTTGTAGAGAATGCTATGTGTAGCTTAAAATTCAGTGCCATTCCACTCTGTGAAGGTGCATAACCAGCGAAGCTTTTTAGCACACGACACAGAGGTGACCAAGAATATTGCGCACAAAGGTACGAACATACTTATTGTCCTAATATGTGGTCATTGTAACGATATAGGTACGCACACATATTTGCGTATCACTTCAGTTATTGAATGTGTCCGTAACGTAAGACAATGAATGGCTCATGCCCGGTTCAAAATGGCTCGTACCCCCGTAAACGCGGCTTCCCCATTACGATAACAGAAGAGAAGTGAAATTATACGTTACTACCTACAACGCAGACAGTATAGCACGCCACACCGCACGCTCACTCGAGCTCAAGCGGTTACACTCAGAATGCTACAAACAGACACATACCCCACGCAAAACAGACTACACCACTACATGCCTGAGCTCTACGACAAGTCTTATTGCACCAATTGCAATACATCCCTTAACGTATATCATTTACTCTGGCCGTGCTCGCAAGCTCACATAAACTCCGAACCGGACAATCGCAAGTTTGAAAAAGCAATCCGGATCGAAAAACTCGCTCCCCAACTCTGGGCCGTCCAGCAGGTCCACGACGCCGCCAGGAAACTCAACCTCCCGGTTCCATCGTGGGAGACGCCCACTCCATGAGAGCCCAAAGCTCTCGCGGCCTGCAGGACCTGAATAAAGTTGATTTCCTTCCTTCCTTCCTACGTTGTAATGCTTAGCGGCAACTTAGCCAGCTGTGGAAGACGACGACGCTCGAGCCATTGCTGATGATGACAGTTTTTTGCACAACGGAGCCAGCTGTGGAAGAAGACGACGACGACCAATGCGCGAGCAGTGGTACCAGCGCGTTTGAGCGGTTTGCACCGATCATTTTTTAACAGTCCTTTTTGAAAAAGTTGCACAAAACATTTTTTTTTTCAAAAACATCTGTTCTTATCATTCTTTGAAAGCGATCGTCTTACGTGACGGAGGGACGGGTTTCGTTGGATACCCATAGAAATGCTTGCACGTTTACAAGAAGCTTTAAAAAAACCACGTAATTATTTGCACTTGTTAACGAATTGCACTGTCAACATCCATGGAGTCATACGATTCCCTTTTTTTCACTGTTATAGTTTTGCACTTTACCGAGGCGCTGTGCTTCGCTGCTTGGGTGGTGAGACCACTTTAGAATGCAGGCAGAGACGTGTCTTTAGCGGGGTGAGCGCGACCGTCGAGCGCATTTCCTTGCCTGCTTGATATACCCACCTGCGCACTCACAGTGACTGCAGAGCTTTGCCGTCCACCTCCACCGGTATACATCTGACTCGCGTGCCCCTACAGCCTCGCAACTGTTTCCGTCGCGCGAGTGAGTTATGCGCTCCGCGACGCCTCCCATAGAAGCTTGTGCTGCCACGGTCGCCCTACGTTTCTTATCATTTCTACTGAGCATTCCCTATCACACGCTATCGGCAGGAAACAATGAAAAAAATAAATAAAACGTTTAGCACGCGCATCGTGAGCATACTACAGCGCATACGCAGCGCATACCGAGCATGCGCGCAGAAAATCATAATAAATAAAATAATAATAAAGAACGGGGAGAAGGGAAGGGAGTGGTTTGGAATGGAACATGGATATTTGGAAAATACATGACATACATCCTAGCTCGTATAGAACCCCACATTTTAGGAATGAAATGTGTCCTTGCTTGAGTGAGAGAGTAGCGCTTATTCATTCCAACGTGAAAAAAAAAAAGGACGCTCGTGATGCTTTCTCCCGAGGTTCACACGATAGCTGTTATTGCTGACGGTGTCATTTCTTTTTGGAAGTAACGTTTTTGCTCGGAAGTATTGTGCAGGGAATGCTGAACTACTTAGACGAGCGAAATGTAAAGCTCCGCATCCGTCGTCACGAAAAACGGTCCACTCGCGCACCCTGTAATCATCGCTGCAGAATGCTATATGAGCGCCTTCAGAAATGCTGGGGCTATTGGTGGGGTAACGCCGAACCTAAATTATTAAAAATAAACACCGCGCTGAAAGCAAACGCGAACATGGGAATCTGCGAGGGCATAATAAACATCAGAGAAAAGCCTCCTCTTCCGCCATACGTTAAACCGCTATATCGACTGTTTCTTTTCTTTTCTTGTTCTCGTTCTTTTTTTGTGCGCGTGTGATTGTCAAGAAGTTCCGTAATTGATTGAACAATGCACCAAAATAGCTTGCAAGGGATTATTCTCGTGCTGTATGCATTCACCGAAAGATGACTCCAACGTGCCCGTACCGTGATATCTATAGTACAGGCAGGTTACGGCTCTCAGTAAACATTTGCATCTCTAGTAGCGCGAGCTCCAGTGCCAGGCACAGACCAAGCCTTCTGCTACACTATATTCCGAGCACAGCTACATCAAAGACCATCATTAGACGCATCCGCGGGAGTGTACGCACAAAGACGTCTGCCGGTAGAAGATTTCTGGGGTTGTATTTTATAACGATACTTTACATTTTTGCATTCTTGTTGCTTTACGTAATTTTGACTCTCACGAAGCCGCGTTACCGCTATGGCCGAAATCACCCAATCCGCAGGATGGATGATATACGAAAGGAAGATAACTTGGAGAAAAAGAATGCATTTATTCGCTGATTTTGGGGACAAATACCCTGGGAGTGGTTTTACTCTCCGGATTTCGACTAAGTGAAAACGCTTTGGCACAGGACGCCTTCAATTCCGCAAAAGTATACCGCGTGGTCTAAGCTTATCAGTTATAAAGCTAAGGAGAAAAATTAAATTATTTATATGGTTATATAGCGGTTATCGCATCATTTATGAACAGTGCGTCACTACTGTGAGTTACGGCGGGCAAAATTTTCCGCTCTGTCTCGAGTCGTCTAATTTTATCAACTGCAGACAGTCCTCGCCGAAAACACCCCAGTACCTGTATACAAACTTCAGACATACTACAGACAAAGAAATGATCCGACGCAGGCCAAATAACTTTGTTCTGAATTACACCTACGCCCTTTCACACAACGCAGCCGTCTTCCGGTACCGCTGCGCAGATCCTCTGAGGCATGAAACACCGCATTCGAATTAGTGAGCTGATTGCGAGTTGAGGAGTGGCTCTCAGTTACTCCGGGCGATAGACGGGCGCGCTCGCTTCCATCCCCGTATAGCAGTCGGGTTGACGATCTTCGCCCCAGCTCCGAAAAACCGTGCGCAAAGAGGTTCAGGGAAAGGGGGGCGCCGCTCTCAGCCGTCAAAGCCGGTGCCGAATCACGCGGAGAGCGTCGGTGTGCGGGACTGCGGAGCCCGAGCGCCGATCCAATTAAGGAGCCCCTGGCATTCGACACGGTTCGACTGACAGCAAACGAGTTGCTCCCAGCAACGCGTGACTATATGCTGCCATTCCAGCATTCGGTGGGCCATCGCTCGGTATATATTTGGAAAATGAACTTCAGTATAGCGTGAACGCGCAAATACCAGTGCTTGCAAGCACTTTTGAACAATCCTCCCTGCCCCTCCCCCCCAAACCTTCTTGGCGTTTTAAGCTGCTGTTTTCTCTTTTTATTCAGAGTTCGGCACACTAACAGTTTCAGCGCAGAACATCGTGAAAAGGCCGCTTTTAACCTGCATTTTCAGAACGGTTTCCATTTAACTGTGTCACCTTTCAAAGGCACACATTCTCCTCGCGTTACGCCGACAGTAATTTGGCTACACTCGATAAAAAGGAAGAAAAATAGTTTTAACTTGCCTGACCGTAAGGTACGCACAATGTACGTGCCGTTTCACGCGCACATAAGCTCGTGCCGCCGTTGAAATATGATAGGGCGCCGAACAGTAAATCCATTTTCACCCGTCACTTGAATTTTTTCTTTTTTTTAAAGGCGAACGCCTTACATGCCTCATGAAGCGCAAAACACCAGCGAACATCAAGCGTTAGCACCGGATGGCAAGAAAACCCACGTAACCAAGTGATGACGTCCCGTTCCCGGCTCTAGACCTGCTGCGGCTCTCACTGAGAAATCCCACGGAACAGCCGCGGCGATGGACGGACGCCGTGGCACACACCCAAAAAATTGACGTTGCCCAGTTCACAAATAGCGTTGACCCACGTTCAAAACCGACCTGGCCCACTCCCAAAATTGACTTGACTCACCCCTAAAATTTGGGTGGCCCACCACTAAAGTTGACCTTGCCCAATTTTGAAAATGAGATGACTCACGTTCAAAACCGGCCTGGCCCACTCCTTAAATTGACTTAGCCCAACCCCAAAATTTGGGGGCCCACCCAAAATTGGATTCGCCCAATCCAAAAATTTACTTGTCCCACGTTCAAAATCGACCTGGCCCACCCTCCGAATAGACTTTGCACGATTCAAGCACATAACCAATCGAAAGGTATCGGGTGGAAGAGTCATACTGCTTTCGCATTCTATGCACACAAGGAGGCTTAAGTGCCTCCTGTAACTTTTTTCTTGTCCTTTCAATCAAAACGGAGGGGTGGGGGGTAGTCATTGTCATTGTTGGGGGGGGGTAGTCGTTGGGGGGTAGTCATTAACGTCCTCTAGACGTTTTATTTTATGTCTTGAGTTACGAACTTCCTCTTTCACTTTGCGTGCACCTCCTTCCTTGACTTCCTTATTACTACACTTGTCTTTAGATAATGCTTTCGGCTAAGGGTTTAATTGAAATGGAACCGATATGCTGAGTATTATTTTGATAAGAATAATGATGATAGTAATAATCAACCAATCAATCAATCATTCAATCAAAGGTGTTTATCAAAGTGCAAAAGAGCGACCTCGAGGGTCTTGGTGCAGGCGCACTCGGCAAAAGAGTGCACAGGAAAAACAGTGCAAGCCCACAGACACACATACACATATACACATGCAAACACACATAAAAAATTAATAATTTCACAAATACAGGTGTTTAACAGAGCATAAAATGTGTACACGAAGATAACACAAAGCAAAAGTGGAGAAACAGAAAAGGATTACAGAATGACGGAACACACAACAGATATGAGAGTTTTTGTTGAGTTATTGAAATTCCTCTGCAACTCCTTTCAGGAAAATATTAAAATAAGACATGAAGATATTAAGACACTCTGGATGGGCGTTCTATGTCGCCTGCACTCTAGACAGAGGGTCACAAAAATCGGAAGGCTGAAAGACGTACTGTTTCCTCGTGCTTTTCTGCGGAATGTAAAAGCGCACATTAGAAAGCAAGTGTGAGCAGCAGATTTTTCCAAGTATTAATTTGTGGGAAAAAAAAAGAACAACCGATTTGTTGCGTCTACAAGTGAGGGTAGGTAACGTGAATGTCTGTGTTAGCTCTATGGAGATGGAAGGCTTTTGACAGAATCGATGTTTAAACATAGATGCGAACCTTTTTTTGCACACTTTCGCGAAGTTCACAATTTGACTCCGCCCCTAACGATGGAGGCGTACTCAAGAACTGGAAGGCACACACTCTTATATAAAGTTACAAATGACCCAGGTTGTTTGAAGTCTCTAGTCACCAGACGTTCTGTGCCGAACATTCGAAGTGCACGCTGCCTCGTCTGTTGAGCGTGGGGCGAGAAACTCAGAGAGCTATCGAAGTAAACTCCAAGGTCCTTTGTTCCCTGAACATTTATGACCAGCTTGTTTCCAGCGCACCATGACGCAAAATTCGCAATGTCCTCTGAAGAACGGCGCAGTCATTAAAATTTTTTTACCACTTTGAAAAGTTTCGCGTCATCAGCATATAACAAAACTAAAGAGTTTGGAATGACTGCCGAAACTTCGTTCTCGCTATACCGCGGCAGCCTCGGAACCATCAGCATTTCGCCTTCGCAGGTGGTCTTCCTCTCCCAAAGAAAGACCTAGCCAAACGTTGTTTCGTCTAACTCATCTGACGATAACCGGCGTATTAATCATGTCATGGGCTCTGTGTCGGTCGTGGGTTCTACTCTGCCACATTGTCGAATTCGCCATCTTGTCAGTTATTCTGATTGGCTGACAGAATCTGCTGCGGCTTCTCTAATTGGACAAAGACGCCGACATGGCGGAATTTGAGTTTCTAGAAAAGCACCCCCTGTTTGCAACTATAATACGCAGTTGACACAAAACGTTGGACGGCTCGTCTTTGTTTCAGATACCGTTGACCGTGATCGAGCGCGCTGGTTCTCGAACGACGGACAGCCTGATGCGGGGTGGTGGTATTTTGTGGCACTCTCACAATCGCGGTTTGTTAATGCTTGTTTCATGTACTATGTTTGAGGACCTTCCGAATAATGATGCACTCTAGCTACACGTGTGAAAGTAAAAAAAAATACAGTGACACCAAGCGATTTCGTTTTAAGATTGTGTTGCCCTACAATGTCATACAGACGGTGGTGGTGATGCTTGCTCGACGCTTCACTTCCTGCTTCGCAAACAAGTTCGTGTCAGCGGATACAAACACAGCACGGGCCAATTTCAGGAATGTAGTAAACTCAGTGCACATGGTTGACAATAACAACTTCAGAGTTGAAGATATATGGGCTACGAATCGATTAATAGTACAGAAAGAACATAGAGTTCCCGTGCGGAAGGTAGCGAAGGCGAGAGAGAAACCACTCGCTCGCCTTCTAGCTCACAGTTGTAACGACTGAAGTAACTACAACGTAACGACTGAAAAGGCCAGCAGTCGCAATAAAGAAAAAGCAATAGCGTTCATATAAGATTAAAAATAGCCTTCGTGTGAGAGAACTAGTAGGTTCTAGACTTGTAAGTAACGCATGTAAGTAACGAGAAGAACCGACAAGAGGCAAGAAGTGGGCATGAAGCGCAAACCGTATCCTCTAGATACCATCCTGAACGTCATGATAGACGTCCTCCGGTCTACCTTCGTGAGTATTAATGCTTTGACAGCGTTAGCCAGTGCATATTCTGGCAGATGACGACAGATGTGGAGCACTGTAAAACTTCAGACGCCACGGAGAACGTAAACAAAGGAACACTAAATCCGATGGTATACTTACCTATGCTACCTACGGTGCCGATGCTGCCAGGTTAGATGTCTTCGCTATGCAAGTAGTTGGAAGAATCAAGGAAGCGGGCAGTCCGTTAAGCGAAATTATTACCAAGGAGGGCAAGAGTAATTATAGTCATTTTGACTGCCCGGAAACTGGCTAGGTGCCATGTTCTACTACAGCGTGGGGCACTAGCTTTATACATGAATATCTGATTCTTAGCACTAAAATTGGAAAAATTGCGGAACAAAAAAGTGATAACGTCAACAAAAAAATTGACTCGCCATAGCCGGTCCTGCGAAGCTGTTGAAACCCACCAGTACAACCGTTGAGGGGGGTATGCAATCCTTCATTGCTTTAGAGTAATTATAGTAATGGAAATTTAGAGTAACAGTAGCAATGGGAGTAAAGATAATTTAGACAGCATGCCACCGCCCATAGCGGTGCTGCAAAGTTGTTGCAAAGTGCTGCAATCAGTTGTTAGGCTGATTCTTTTATACGAAAGGCTAGGGACGTCGCTCCCCACGTCACAAACTGCCATCTGCGCGGCAGGTTGCGCGGTCGGCGCAACTTGCCAGTAATTTTACCGGGAAATACAATAATCTTTACCGGGAAACATGCGCAGGGAGCGCTACGTACTTCGCATTGTTATCAGGAGCGTCTTATTATGAATTATGTGGTTCGGATGATTGTTTTGTGCTTGTTCTTTATTTAAACGTATGCTGTTCTGTATGTTGTATGCGTGGATTCCATAGAATGTATGCGCTGTTCGCTTCACTTTGCTGACTGCTTGAAGCCTCCGCCTTACGCGGGTACGAGCCACTGCTCCTGGCCCTGCACTGCCGCCAGGAGCGGTCTACATTTTTACTGACGGGCGCGGACTCGAATTTGCCCACCAACTAGAGGCTAACAGCTTTGATGTAAAACGGCTCGACTTCAGCTTTGCTGCCCGCCAGTCACGTATTCACGGCATGCTCCAGGCCGAAACTTCTGGTGATGCTAACTTTTGTTGAGTGCTTGCGGCCCAAGCGCACGGCGATCAGCAGGAATGCGTGAGTCATTTCACGGTCTTTTGGTGTCAGCTCACGCTTTCGGCCAGCGACGAGGATCTCTCGTGGCAAATAGTAGCCACCAAAGGTCAGCATATAGGCAAGAAACGCGTCGATGGTTGCTCTCGGTGTATGTAATTAATCAGCGATGAGCTCGTCCCCCCCCCCCCCCCCCCCCCCGCCTCCCTTTGTAGCTTGCCCTTCGTTGCGGTCATGAACAGCAATAAAGCGAGAGAAGCGAGTCTCGCCAAAGCCGGCTTTCGCCGCTGCTAGGTTCGGACGCGTGCGGAGTGCGACCGCCGATCGAATCTCGCGGCAATCCAATTACGCAGGGAAGAGTGTACGCACACAGCTATGCGCCCCGCTGTGCACTCAAATGCTAAATGAACTTCGACAGCGGCCCCCGTCGTGTGCAAACGGACGCAACAGGGTACGATTTGGCATATCCGGATGGCGTTCCCTTGGAGCGTGCCTGATAGAGTTCTCCGTGTGGTTACAGAGGTCTGCATGCGATGCAGGGAAAACGTTGCGCACTCGGGCGCTTATAATTGGCATTCGGTGGCACGAGAACCGAGGGGGGGGGGGGGGGGGGGGGGGTTATGTTCTCTCTTTCTCTGTTTGTCACTTTGCCCTTTTCGTTTTTATTGGGACGAACTCGGTACGGGCGGGCGCGTCCGCGGAGCGGCGATGCTAATGAGCGTGATACGTGCAGCGTTGGCACTCGCAAAGTGGCGATTATAAACTCCTAAACTATTTATAGCCACCGTATAGCCTAGCCAGCCTCATCTGTGCATCTGCGGCAATCAGTAATTTGGGAATGAATGCCATTTACGACACGACCGAGTTCTTTTAACCGGACAGACAATAAAAATTCACGTCAATCCCAGCCCTGAGAAAGTGAGGGGGGAGGGGGTACGCGAAACTGGTGAGGGAGGTATGCAATGCTTGATTTCTTTAGAGTAATGATAGCAATTGTAATTGTAACAATGTAATTGTAATTGGTAGCGTTGGGATATATCATTAAATATAAATATGACTGTTCACGTCACCTTCACAAGAAAACGAGCTAATCATCCGTATAGGTATGGAATTCATGATTCAACTCTAAACATAAGCAAGGAATTTAAATATCTAGGTGTGTTTTTTTTACTTCTGATTTACGATGGAACAAGCATGTTAACTATATTGGAAATAAGGCAGCATCAGTCTTGGGATTCTTGTGGCGCAATTTTACTCATTTACCGAGTAACTTAAAGACGCAGTTGCATTTCAGTCATGTACGTTCAATACTTGAATATGGATGTGTTTATTGGGACCCACACACATTTGAGCTTATAAATAAATTAGAAAAAAATCCAGAATAGGGCAGTTAGATTTGTTCTTGGTAATTATAGCCGGCAGCTTAGCATGACAGAAAGCAAACTTAAACTTAAATGGCAAGAGTTGAAGGATCGTAGAAGGCATATCAGATTAAAATTTTTTCACGATATTTATTATTCTAAAACAGGCATAAACCGCGAACAATATATCCAGGCACCACACTACATATCTAAGCAACTTGACCACTGTTTGAAGGTCAGGGAATTTTCTTGTAAGGGTGACGTCTTCCGTTATTCCTTTTTTGTGAGAACTGTTCGAGATTGGAACAGTTTGCCGTCGAGCATTGTATACATCACAGAAAATGATGCTTTTTTCCACGCATTGAAATAATTTGTTCATGTATTCATTCAAGTCTGTAACCTCCCTGCTGTAATGCCCTACGCGGCGATGCAGGTAACAAATAAATAAATAAAATGAATAAATTTACAGTAATGGTAGTAATAGGAGTAATGGTAGTAATGGGACTAATGAAAATTTTGACAGCATGCCGCCGCCTATAGCGGTGCTTCAACAGTATTGAAATCAGTTGCTAAGCTGGTTCTTTTATATACAAAAGGCTAGGTACGTCATGACGTGCTGTCGAAATTACCATTACTACCACTGCTCTATAACAATAAACCGATGCATGCCCCCTCAACAGATGTAGTGGTGCTTTTCAACAGCTTCGCTGGACGTCCCCTTTCGCAGGCCGGGTATATATGGCGAGTCAACTTTTTTTTTTTTTAAGCAAGGGTAGAAATTTCAAATGTGGACATTGCATTTAGTCAGCGAAACCAAGCGGCTACCTAACACGAGCTCCCCATCGTGCAACTGGGCTTCGTTGCTCTTCTCTGCGGAACACACCTGCGGACTGGGTGGTCCCAAACTACGATAGCATCGTCTGCATGTCCGCTATGGTAGAGGCCCGTGCCTTTCCTACAGCTGTCACAGCTGAAGTAGCGGTCTGGCACCCGAACAAAGAATAGATCACAGCCCTTCACTTCATTCATACTTGATGCAATGTGTTGCCTTCTGCTACTGCATTCCGAGCGTAGTTTTGAAAGCGCCCGCTGGTTGGCCATCAGTGGCGCATCTATAGATGGTGCATTACGCGTATGTGCTTTCAGTTTCGTTTTGAAAATGTAACGTAGCTTTCATACGTAGCGGTACACAGTTCGCCCTCTTGGTTTTTGTCCAGGATCGGCTGGTGTCTGGTACTCCGCGAAGCACGTGGAACCGTCAATCTCGTGACAATGCCTTTGAACTAATCAGCCGCTGACACAGCTTCTAGGTGGTACAGACAACTTCGCCATCTGCCAGCTGTGAGCGAAACTGGTTTTTGTTTGGAAATGTTCATAACGAGCTTTGCAAGAGGCTCACAACTAAACGTGTTCAAGAATTCATCTACGTACAATCAAATTTGATCTAGGAGGTAGCCACAATTGATTCTAATGACTTGGACACTGAGCAACCTTTTTCTTAGGTATCAGATTAACAATCTTTTTCAGAAGAGAACACGGTGTTTATCTCATTGTCTTAGCGTTGTCTGTGTAATCGTCGCGTGTATTTAAGGATAATTATTTTTTATGGGTGGACTTGTGATCTATCTTTAAGGGTGTTTCATTTTTTCTCAAAATTTCCAAGATTTCCTGAGGAAAACTGAGAAATGAAACGGCTTTTTTTTTTTCACCCGCTTAAATTTTCTGGAAATTTCGTACCCTGACCCCAGTGTGCGTACCAAATTTTGCATCCCAAATGCACCATTAATATGTAACTTAGGACTTTTGCAAGACCTTCATGACCATTTCAACAAATTCATGTAAGGTATAAAAATATATCAAATTTGTCCGTTTTGGATGTTCTCACAAATGCAATTTACAGAACTGCGTTATCTGTTCTTGGTGCACAGTTACAGATTTGTAAATTTCGTGCTTCTATCATTTTCTAGCTTGCCAATTTAGACATTTTCCTTGAAATTCCGGCCCTAAATCAAAATTCCGCTTTGGACAGTCACTAGACCTTACCTTTCTTTCTCAAACGCAATAATTTTCATTGATAGCGACCCAAGTGTTATCTCAAAAAAGCATTTCTGCGTTTCGTATGTACTTGAATAGGTGACTTATGAGTTGGGCCCGAGCTAAAGCTTCCTCAGGATTAAGTCATCGCACACATAGTGCGGATTGCATTGTGGTGAACGCGCAAATTACAATTTTTACACCAAGTAGTTTGTGCAAGTGAGGATTAACCGAATGCGAGCTAAGCACGTACAGTCGCCTCTTGTAAAGCCACTCGGCATCTGAAAGTCGCATTTGGAGTCTCTAATTACGAATGTGCCTGTACTGCTGCTCCAAATCTCAACAAATGGCCCGCTAAGAGCTCCATGCGACGGCACATACGCGAGTTAGTGCGTCTTTTTAGGGAATGGTATGGAGACCAGTTGCGATGAGTCGCCGTGCACCGCTCCAGCAGCGCGACAGTCAGAACGTTGCCCACTATGTAGCAGTGGGCAGGCAATGTTAGATACGGGACCGTTTCCTGAGCCTACTTCGAGTTCACCAGACCACATCGAATCGGTCACAGGTAATTAAGGAGCGCAGAAGCGCGTATACCACATTCCCGAGGCGCGGCACTTGCAAACGAGTTGGCGTCCCCCACCTCGTATGCCGCATCTGGAGCTATTCACTGCTTGACTCTTCCCGAAAGTGTAGCGAGAGCCTGGCACTGTTACAGGTAAAGTGGGTCCCGAAGCAAGACGGCTGTAATGCACCGTGAAACCCTGGCAGCGTCGCCCCCTTCCGCCAATATGTGACGGCGCTTGCAAGTCAGCAAGGCAATACCGCAGGGAGAAAGCCCTCGGACAATTGGGGCCCAAGGAGCCACCCTCTCCGCCTTGGTAACGGTAGTTGCGGACCGGGACGGCAAGACCGCAGAGAGAAGTAAGCACTCGGATAATTGGGGACCAAAGAGCGACCCTCTCCGCCGGGTGTGGCACAATCGCACGAGCGCCTACCATTGGCCGAAAATGACGACACCTGAGCGGGCTCGCCGATTGGCCGAACGTGACGTGTCTTCGAGACACCGAAGGGCTTAAAAGACACAGACCGGAAGCAGCAAGGGAGCGTTCCTTGATTCATCTCTTTCGAGCTTCTTGCCACGGGCCGCAGCGTCCGAGTTGCTGCTGGCCCGTAATGACTTCTATGACTGTTAATTTCTTGGTCGTCTCACTGTAAATAATGTAAATAAACCTCCAACTTTTTCATCACAAGGTCCTCCTCAACTCTTACAGCAACCACTGATGCACCATGTTGTGGTGCGGACTGCACGCCTTGGCCTGTAGATCTGTTGCGCAAACTGATCTTTTGCTTATGGCGGCTTGAAGGAGATAAGTGCTGCCTGAGAACCGGTACAGAGCACCCAGCCACTTGCTGGCTGTTCCAGAATGCTGGCGAAAGCTGCGCAAACTGGCAGCACATAATTCAGCCCAATCGCGTCTCGGCAGAACATACCTGCTTAGTGATTCATCTATAATGAAGGGGTTTAACGTCCCAAAGCAACACTGGGACTATGAGAGACGCCGTACAGTAGAGGTTGGTTGGTTGGCTGAAAAACTTTATTGAAGTCCTGCAAGGCGCGCGTTAGTGCGCATCGGCCGACTGCCACGTCGGGACCGTCAGGCCAAGCCTGTCGGCCACTCTGCGGGCCTGCGGGACGGCCCAGAGTTGGTGGGCCAGGAGCAGGCTGCGGAGGGCCGCCTCCCACCTGGCCGATGCAGTATCGGGCTAGTGCACGTTGCCTTGCATTCCCAGAGCATGTGCGCTAGCGTGCATGGCTACGTCATCACATGCGGGACAAGCGTCGTTAGAAAATACCTCGGGATAAATTGCGTGCAAGATGCTGAGATCACAGTATATTTCCGTCTGCAGTAATCTGAGCGTAAAGCGAGGCCTATTAAGTTTGGGGTGGTGGGGTGGGTACACTCGTCGAACAAGGTAAAGATGTTTGATAATTTCGTTGTACGGGGCGGGCGCGTCCCTGTTCTCCGCATTCGTTGTCGCCGAGCAGTTGCCAGGAACCGGCGCGGTCGATTAGCGTGGAACTTACACTCCTTGAGGTTGGGGGGAGCGCCCTCGACCTGTCCAACGTGTGCGGGAAACCAGATTAGCGCGTGGTGCTTCAGACCGTCGCCGCCGCCACTCCGGAGCACGCGCACGGCTTGCTCGGAGACGATGCCACTCTGGAATGCTCCGATTGCCGACCTCGAGTCGCTGTAGATGACATTTCTCTCGCCGTCCAGCATGGCTAGGACGATGGCCACTTGCTCCGCAATCGCCGGGTCGTTGGTGCGAACCGATGCGCAGTTGGTGACTCGCTGTTTGAGGTAGACGACGACCGCGGTGAAGGCACGGTCCCCGCGGTACGCCGCCCCGTCGACGAAGCGGACGTTGCGTAGATTTGCTTGAGAATAGTGGTGTCTCTTGCCTGTCGCCTGCTGTGGTTGTGTTCGAGACGGACATTCCTCGGGATAGGCGCCCCGGTGACGAGGTCGCGGATCTCGCGGTGCATCTGCCTCATATTCTCGCTCACTTGAGCCGGTGAGTGGCCGAGCTCTCGTAGTGTGTGTCTACCGGCCTCAGTGGTCGAGAGGCGCGCGACCTGGCACCGTTCGTGCGCTTCGGCCACCTCCTCCAACGTGTTGTGGACGCCGAGCTGGAGCAGGCGCTCGGTGGGCGTCCTGATCCGGATACAGAAGGCCCGCTTGGTGAACTTTCTGAGCAGGACGTTGAGCTTGTGCCACTCGGCTCGCTGCTAATTGTGCATGGCCGCAACGTAGGAAAAATGTCAGAGCACGAAGGCGTTGACCAGGCGGGTGAGGTTGTGTTCCTTGAGGCTGTGGTGGCGGTTGGCAACCCGCCGGAGCAGCTGAACCGCGTTGTCCGTGTTGGTTGCGAGCTTGAGCATTGTCTTGGCATTGGACCCATTGGACTCGTTGGCCATGCCGAGGACCCGTATGGAGTCGAGTCTGAGTACTGCGTCGCCATCGCCGGTGTGGAGCTTGATCTCACTCTCGGCTACCGGTTTCCAGCCCTTGGGCTTGGGCCCTCGCCATGCAGGTTGGTAGAGGAGGAGCTCGGACTTGCTTGTGGAACACCTCAGGCCCGTGGGACGGAGGTAGTCGTTCAGTGGTGTCTATGGTTTCTTGCAGGACGCGCTCGACCTGCCCATACAGTAGAGGGGTGGGAATTAATTTCGACCACACGAGGGCCTTTACCGAGCTCCTAAAGCAATGTGCAGGATTGTTGTTGCATTAAACCCCGTGGGAATGCGCCCATCGTGGCCGGGAATGGAACCCGAGACGCAGCAGCAGAACGCTGAGCTCAGCAACGACGTCGTGCTCGTCATCCACGACAACCAACGGGAAACGAAACGACATATGGGCTGAATCATAAAGACGTTTGCCGCACACGCAGCGACGCTACCTGGCGTGGAGGAACAACGGGCAAGTAGCGATTCGCAAGGCAAACGTGCTACTGCAAGTATGACCAATGCAGAGACAAACGTTTGGACGTCCAGTGTCCCCATTAAGTTCCTGAATAAAGGAACCGATAGCGAGGGTGGCAGAATTCCATCTGTTTGGTCAGGTCCTGTGACCCGAAGACTGGAGCGCTAGAAGCAATGCGTCCCAGTTTACATATAAGCAAGACAAAGTGTTCACAGGAAGTTGAAGACTTAAATTGATCAGCAGTGGCAGAATAAAGAAAGCCGGCTTGCACGTGTGACTAAAACATGAACAGCGCACAATGGAATTTGGTCTAGCGCATTACTCAAGGAAACACCTTGTGACATATAAGGCGGGCAGCTAAACATAAACCAAAACAACGCCCCATTGTCCCACCTGTCATCTTAAACTAAAAATCACTCATTAAAATTTCGGGAAATAAAATTGGTAACTTAATTGTGTCGTTATGCACAGTAGAAGGCGCTCTTAAAGAGTAGGTAGCAACGCGCTTGTCTTGGTATCGTCAGCCCCCAAGCTTCGTAGCCACGTGTGCTACCTTGCAGAGGTCAGGATTACTTAGACGTGCCTCCGCCGTCGGAGCACCTGTCCTTACAGCGTGTATCTGTGTGATGTGCGACATCTTGCCATGGGTGACAGGCATGTACAGTTAGCGGCCGACAGTGCCGGTGACTGCAGCAACGCATTTTACCGATAGGCTATACCCTCTCGAATGGCACAACGTGGCAGCGAACACGTGCTCAGCTGGCATCCAGCTTCGACGGTGCCGTTATGGCATAACGATCTATGTAATGCTCGAATATAGGTGAGGCCAAGCCTTCGATAACGGACTCTGAGCAAACACCAAAACTTTCTTTTTTACTGCGACAGACGTATAAACGCTCAAAAGTGGGCTTTCAGTCGTGTAATGGTCGTCATGCCACCTATTCATTCTCAAGGACGTCAAAAATTGGGCTAGTTGCTTCTGTATTATCCACAATGTAACAGTGCGATTTTTCACAAAGGATATAAACCGAAGTTCTCGTCTCAAGTAGCGCTGTCACATTCTGGATCTTAATCCTCAGCTTCACCCTCACCATAGGGCCAAGAAAAATAAAACATCACCGACCACCCCCCCTGAAACTAGAACTCGTGTCCCTCCTGCAATGCGCATTCTTTGTCAAAAGTATACGCGCGTCGTTGCCTACAGCCTCCAGGCTGAGTACAGACTCCTCAAGGCAACTCCTAGGGTATAAATTTGAACGTGCCGGGGAATGGAAATGAATCTCGTGCTCACCTTCCAGACGTCTGGAATGTCGCAGGAGCTATATGGAAAGCGCACCACACAACCGAACGACATATATGCATGGTGCAGGCGCCAAGCAGCCTATATACTTTTAGCAAAGGCTGCACATACGGTTGGGAGCCGTATGCACACTGCGCTATCCATAATGCGAACACTGCGCTATCACTCAGCTTTGGTGCTTGGCCGTTTGGGTGGAGACTTGTGCGCCACGCAGACACTGGGAGTGCTTGAGTCTGTGAATGTGTTTTGGAGACCACAGAAGACAATAGCATAGAGGACGAAGACCAATTTGTGCACCACGCAGACTATGAGAGTGCTCCCGTCTGTGAATATGTTTTGCAGGCCACAGAACAAAATAGGATAGAGGACGAAGACCAATTTGTGCACCACACAGACTCTCAAAGTGCTCGCGTCTGTGAATGTGTTTTGGAGGCCACAGAAGACAATACGATAGATGACGAACACGAATTTGTGACAGGCAGATTGTGAGGGTTCTCACCTCTGTGAGTGTGTTTTGGAGTTCACAGAAGGCAATACTATAGAGCAATGCAACGATAATGGAACTAGCCATAGCCGCTAAGGTAATGTCGTAAATGCTGCGTCTTTTTTTCTTTTTGGCTAGGAACGTGCCCTAGTATGTTACTGCTCTACAGTAAGAAAAATAGCTAGACAAAATGACGAATGGAGTTTGGTATTCACAGAAAGAGTAACACTACATGCATTCTCACTGCTTTATGTAAGAGTATTACCGTTTACGCTTCTGCATCGTAGAATTTAGAAGCCACCGGTAGCCAACGGACCTAGCATTTTTGTGTAGCGAATGGGCAAAGTAATACAGAAATACTTTTTGCAGAAAGAGAGTGAACTAAACAAGCAAAGAAAGGAAAAGAGAGAAGTGGGGAAGTGACGCAACTATTTCCAAGCAACCGACCAGAGACACTAGACTTCTAAGAAAAAGTAGCTCCAGAAAAACAGAACGAACAGAAAAAAATGTGGCATGCATGTTTAATGACCATCGGCAAGATGCAACGGTACAAACAGATTGTTCCTCATGATGCACACACGGAGAACAGGGAGAAGGCACCTGAGCGTGTTCGGCCATTTCTTGCGCGAGCTTGTATGCTTGTATTGTAGGCGGTTTCCCTCAGCGATCCCCCCTACCTCCTTTCGCCCTTCAAGGTAAACGTGGCACGGGCGAAGATGTATTCAACGAGCTGGCCTGCAGGCTCCTGTCAGGGGTAATCACGGAAGCAACGCAAACATAGAAGCCAAGCAACAGTTAAGGTAGGCAAGGAAACTCCTTACGCCCCAGGCGGTTATTTCCTTCTGATGTCTCAGTCGTGCTCCCCCCCTCCCTCTCCGTCCCCGTACGTGTGCGTTTGTGTGTGCAAAGTAAAGCCTCCAAGAGAGCCTGCTCTTGCTTAATGTTCTCGCCCCGATTCCTTGCGTCGCTCACCTCTTGTGTGTCGGAATATGCCGTCGTGTACGCGTCGCTGTAGAAGGGATTCTGAGCTGTACGGCAAAGGGTGCTCAGATACACACACGCATATACGTACAAACCCCGAGCGATGCGCGTCAGGCTGCGAAACGGTACAAGCCTGCGGTAGCAGTATCGCAAGCAGCTGCAGCGGCAGCGCTATAGCTTGGCCGGCTCCCGCCAAGGACAGCAGGAAATGGACAGCTTATTAATGAGGAGTGCAATGGAAGAGAAAAGTAGCTGGGGGACGGGAGTGGGAGCGAAAACTGTGTGCTCGGCGCGGCCGCGTCACATGGTTTCTCGCGCGTCATAAGTCACGCCCGATTTTGGCGAGGCGCGGCGGAGAGAAGGCGATTCAACATAAATCACTCCTCGTGAGGGCTCGCGGGCGCACACACTTTTCTCGGGAGCCAACCGCGATGCGCATCTCTGGCGGATCCCTCACTGGGCGCACGTTGGTGCGGACGCGGTACATGAGTACTATACATGCACGAGGCCAATATCAGTCTGTGGTCATTAATCAACCGGAATTCGGTGATCACGCTGTGAAAAAATTTCAACCATGAGAAGGAGAGCCCATATGCGCGACCTACGTTTCTTTTCGGGCCAAGACCTCGTCAGGCTTTTTCGCCTTTAGTGTTTGCCTCCCGCAAGGAAATTTCGTATGCTTCTTGCAAAATGAAAACGTTTGCTTGTTTTTTTTTTTTTTTTGGTTCTCACTTTTTCCCCCTGTCCTCCAAATATAGTCTCCGCCACTAAATATGACGAATATTAGGCTCACCAATGAGGAAGTCGACCACTTTGTATCTTTCCTTTATTCTTCTTTAAGCAAGAGACTGATGGGAAATTGTACCCACAGACAACCGGTGCTTGAGTGCATACTCGCGCTACGTCACCCCACAAGACGAATACGATATGTCACATTTGGGCCGAGCCACTTCACACGTAGCGCGGTAAAATTATCCCGCACGAAAACCAAACTACCGGTATTGACAAGCCGCAGCTTTCTTTAAGGCACCAAAAATGCAGCATACGAAGTTCTTCACTCGTCCCAGCATCCGAGTGGTTGTTTATCTTATTGCGAAAGCATTATATGCCCCATTCGGCGGAAATCGGCAGGCGTGACCGAAAGATAGTACCGAAAATGACCAACGGCGCGAAGAGTAAAAACAAGCGAAAAATGCTCGGATTGACGTCAAGTTTCTCAAAGAGGTTCATGTACACAAAGTAAATTAATAGCTTTGAAAAGACAACTTCGTAACTTTCTGTCTGGGTGGGAATCGAGCCCGGGTCTCCGGAGGGCGAGACGAACACGCTTCCCTGCTGTCACGGCGGCTCCAGGATTCCGGCTGACTAAAGGTGTGCCTAGTGCGTGCGCCATTGCACACGTCACGTCGCAGCCATCGTGCTGACTAAAGGTATGGCCTAATGCGTGCGTCATTGGCCACGTGACGGCGCAGCCAGTGGGAAGGAAGCAGCGCCACGTAATTAGTATATCACGTGAGCGTGTTCATGGCGTTCCGAGGTCTACAAGGGTATAATGCTTTCGCATTCGCACACGTAAACAGTCTTAAGTGTATCTACTGAATTTTTCCGTCAGCCAGTTCTTACACACAGTGTGATCAACGCACGGCATCTCCTTTTACAGCGAAGCTGTATTTGGCTAGTTTCCAGCAGATCATTGGCCGTAGACCAAAAACCGTGGGCCGATCCCGAAGATAGTACAATACCGGGCCCACCCGCGGCGGAGTTGAAACAGGCTTCAAGCAATCCACCAACTTGCAAAAATAAGTTCAATATCTTGGGTCCAAATACAACCCGTATCAGATATTAGGCTGATAAGAACAGATACTACAGTTTGACCCGCGTCGACCATGTCTACGTTCGCACCGCCTTCTCTTTGTCGGCGTTCCAAGCGCTTCCGTATTGCCTTCCCTTCCGCTCTCCCGTGGTGGCGGTCCCATCGAAACGTTACGCGTGTCTAGTTTCCTCCGGCTCCTAGGGGCGGTCGTCCCGTCATCTACGCGAATGTATACATAAATCACGGTAAATGAGTCCGTACCAATGTTCAACATTCTGTGTCACCTCTGTGTCGTATGCTAAAAGCTTCGCTGGTCATCCACCTTCACAGAGGGGAAGGGCTCATGATTTTTATTGCGAAAGCAATACTGCTCGCACTTTCGGCCCATCGGTGGTCGTGGCGCCTCCTTACACAGCTGCGCGTCACGTGACCGTGTGACGTCACGCCAGACCGAGAGACGGGGCCCCAGCTCGCGGCATCGATGGTGGAGGCGAAGCCTTGCGCGCCGCTGCTGCGGCGCTACCGAGAGAGGGCGCTCGCTGGTGTGACGTCACGCTAGGAGGACAAATGGGGCTACAGCTCTGCTCCTCGCAGTGGTCGGCGCGCTGCCTTGCGCTATGTCGGATGATGTATAGCCATAAGTTTAACAAAGGGGGTCCCCATGTCCACACCATCAGCCGAACCAAGGCGCAGCCAAGGGTATTGCTTTCGCAATCTTCCAGGCTTAACCAAGCTAAGCCTTCAGCCAATTTTTTTTTCACATATGAAACAAGCGTCCTACGTTAGCTATTGCTAACGAATTGCTAGTTGTGCTCAGATAAAGCACAACTAAATACATTCGTTGCGACGTTTTACTGTGTATTATCGGAGCTATCTGGAACACTATAGGGGAACTTAATGTAGCTTATAGCTGTTAATGTAAGGTTCAGATAACCATTGAGGCTGTATGTGCCAGCTACACTCTTCACTCTAAAAACAGTAGCACCCTTAGGGGTGTATATTTGCCACACAACAATAATCGTCATCTGTCTTGCCCGCATTTCCTTTCTTTAACGCGGCGAGCCCGGTACTTTCCAGTAACGAACGGCATGCGGGTTATCAGCATGACATAGCATTCCCGATAGGAAAGTAATGAGCGTAGCGTTTTCAAGAAAAAAAATGAGGGCGAGACAGATGACGATTATTGTTGTGTGGCAAATATACACACCAAAGGGTGTAAACTTTTCTTTGAGTGTTAGACAAAGGTACGCCCTTTGGGGTGTATATCTGCCACACAACGATAATCGTCATCTGCCTTGCTTGCGTTTCTATTCTTGAAAACGCCGCGCCCGCTACTTTCCTGTCAGGAATTTGCTATGTCATGCTGATAACGCGCATGTCGTTCGTTACTGGAAAGTACCGGGCTCGCAGCGTTAAAGAAAGGAAATGCGGACAAGACAGATGACGTAATTTTGTTTTAGAGTGTAGTAATGAATGGTGCGTGAAAGCACGCGTGAAAGAACAGAACGAGAAAAGCAACGTTTTTTTTCTTACTGTCTATAATTCGAATTCTTCAGCTCAAAATCTGATGCAAAAACGGTACTTTAATCACTTATACGTATATCTGCTTGTTGTGGCATCGCATACTTTCTGCAGTTTTCTTAGGCGTACTCAAGCAAAGCAATCTGAGTTGCTGCCAAACTACGGGACCAACTGCATGTTTTGACGTGCGGTTTCACGGGGGCCGACTTCAGCGGCGCCGCGAGCTCTCGCAAGGTTCATCAAAGCTCTGTAATTTTTTACTTACTTACTTATTTAGAATATACGGAAGTCGTCGGTAAACCAAGGAGGGGCGGCATAATACAAAGAAAATTAAGAAATAAATTCAAACAATATATAACATAGAAGCAGTGAAAACATGGTTCAGTAATACAGCACACTCAACCATATGCGGGTAAAGGTCATGCAACACAGCAAAGCATTAGTCACATCCATTCATTTGATAGCCATCATAGTTTAAATCCTGTGGCCATGAAGAAAAAGATATATAATTTTCAAATTCAGGGTTATCCATTTCCAAAAAGGCTTCATATGGTAAATCGTTCCACTCATTGATAGTCCGAGGAAAATATGAATACAGGAAAAGAAGTACGTTCAAAGGTGTGAGCATGCGTATGTCTAGTTTGTCTAGAATGCCGGCGTCTTAAGTAGGTTTAAGGACTAAGATTAAATTTACGGAAAGTGGGTGGAGAAACTTTAGTCTAGTAATTGCTCTTTGGTACTGTAAGGCAGGAATGTTGTTAGTGGCCATGAGCGTTGTGGGTGAACCATTCGTTTGGTAGGCATTAACGGTGAAACGAACCGCTTTTCGTTGCACCATTTCAAGTTTCTCAATGTCCTTCTTTAGATGTGGGTCCCACACAACACTTGCATATTATAATTTAGGTCGAGTGAAAGCATCGTAGGCCGGCAGTTTGATGTCGGAGGGTGCTGTTTTTTAGCTTGTGCTGCAAGAAACCGAGCTTTTTCGACGCAGATGAGGAGATTTTATTAATATATGGCTGGACCATGCCAGGCGCTTTGTATTTGTAACACCTAAATATTTGTACTCATCGACCCGAGTCAAAGGACAGTTGTTAAGGAGATACGTATGATTAAGAGAACATTTATTTTTCGATATATGCATGAAAACGGATTTGTCACTGTTTAATTTCATAAACCAGTCTTCGCACCACTTAGAAACAGCATGCAATTTAGTTTGGAGGCATTGCTGGTCCTTGGAAGCATTAATGCTTTTAAAAAATATGCAGTCATATTGCAAAAAGTCGTATATTTACTTCTAATGTATCTACTGATGTAACGATGTCATTTATATACCTCCGCCCCCCCCCCCCCCCCCCCCGCAAAAAAAGAAGAAAGGACAGGTCCCAGAACGCTGCCCTCAGGGACTCCCGATGATACAGGCAGTATACCGGACATGTAGTTAAGAGCGAATCCCGCTAATAATGTTAATTGGCAGGCCTATGCTACGTAATTTAGGAATGAGTGTAGTCTGTGTAACAAGGTCAAAGAGCGTACTAAAATGCAACGAAATAGCATTAGCATCAGTTTCATTTGTCTTATTAAGAGACGAAGCAAACTCGTGGATTATTGTGAGCAATTGTGTTGTTGATAATTTTGTTCTAATACTATGTTGTAATGGTGGCAACAAGCTGCTTTCATCAAGAAACGAGGTGCTATAATGTTTGACTACATTTTCGAAGAGCTTACATGACGTGCAGATTAAAGATATTGGCTTGTAGTTCCCAATGTTTAGATGGTCACCTTTGTTAAACACTGACACTACATGTGCCGTGCTCCAGTCATCAAGAATTACAGAGCCATCCAAAAAAAAAAAAAAACACGGTACACTTGCGTTAAAATAATAATTAATCTTCGGAGTTGTATACTGAGATCTCTACTCTCCCGCTTGTGATGATTCCTTGCACATATGGCTACGGACATAATCGCCTGGGACCCCCGGAGTAGGACGTCACCAGTGGTTGGCTTCATATACGAGTGCACCTGCATGCGCTTCCTAGGTTTCGTGCAACTTCGGAAATAACAAGCGGCTTCATTATTTTATTGTACGCAGCTTAATGAATTCGCCACTATTATCACGCATAAATTCTTTTGATTTCTGGCGGTAACCATTCTTCATCGGATGTCTTTTTTTGCACTGGTTCTTCACCGTCACTATACAATACGACATCATCTACGCGAGAACTATATACTATTCCCTGTGTGCGAAGTTTCAGCCCACTAACTCTTGCTCACTGGCCTGTGCTAATTATTTGATAATCGCCCCTGCATAAAACAGAGATAACAGAAAGAGGACGGTCGCGGCAAAGCATCAATGAGCTCTTGACAGGTGAAGCTATAAAAAAAAAGAAACTTAAACGACCAACTACATTTCAAGAGCCTTACTGACTACAAAACAAGGTGTCACTTCCCTTTCCGAGACTTTGTCCAGTGGAGCTTGCAGTTCTCTTCAGCAACGAGTTCTACGTTTGAGTAGTACTTGTGGCGCAGTACTGGGGGTACGTGTTCATCTTCTATGATTCGTTGCGAAAAGAGATGGACAAATGAGGCAGTTAGTGGCGTCCTTGTCTGGCTTGTTTCGTCTTCATTTGTCCTCCAACTTTATTTTATTTCCTTCTTTCTTTCCTTACTTTGCTTCTGTCACTTCCTTTTTCGTTTTTTAGTTGCGAATGGAACATGCCATCCTCTAAGTCGTTCGCTCTCTTACCGATCCACGCTGCTGTTCCCGCTACGGGCGGCATGAAACTACGAGTGTTGAGCGAGGCTTTGTGCTACCGACATTGACGCAAAAAAGGAAGGCAGCACATATAAATATATGTTTTAGTTGCTCTTCTGTCAGATGCAATGCGCCGGTGAGACGCGGGCAGCCGCACAAGCGTAAACGTCGCGGCACTTGCATTTCTTTTCTTTTTTTTTCCACCGTGGTTTGTGGTGGTTGGAAATGAGGAAAGCAAGCTCCCCATTCGACTGTCATTTTGTTTGCTCATGACTGACATTTTGTCCGCCGAAAAAGCGCTGGAGGAGCTGCAGAGAGATAATCTATGCCATCTAACGTTCGCCTTTGGTGTCCCGTTATGTAGCGCTCCACGAACGCTCCGGTAACGCCCATAGCCTGTGGCAACGAAGGTGCCGCCTTTTCCTGGAAGCTTGCGCCATTGCAACGTATCGCTCTCACTGCCGTCTTCATTTCGAAAGCGGGTGCACATTATCGGTTTGTTACGCTCGCTTGGAAGGCGGCATAGCGTGCAGAAGCGAGTGCATTACTAGCAAGCCTTTGCACGCGCATCGCGAACGGCCCGGTGGAAGAGAGAAGCAATGGAGATGAATAAAGATTGCCTTGCTTGGTGCCAGCGCTTCCTTGTCTCGTTTTTCTCTTTTTCTGTGTTAATATTCTTTTTGTGTGGTGTATGTTAACGCTTTAGCCAGTAAAATGGTATGGGTGCGCTGGCCGCCGGTGCGAGCACAATGCGGACGCGGATGGCGAAAACAATGACACCATCCGGGACAGAAGCGCCGGACAGAGGCATATGGGCGCTGGAAACAAAGCAGCCATTGTCGGGTAAGCGGGGGAAGTTCACAGCACGCACTCTTGGCGGGTTCCGTCCATGCCGGACTCGCTTCAAATTGCGCTGAACGCGCGCGTCCGTTCGCGAGTGAATAGAGCGGCGTGCCTGTAAAAGAAATAAAGCGGGACAAGGGATGCCACGCTACTGCCAGTTAGCTCTAATTTCAGTACTCGTGGTTTGAAGACGTAGTATCTGCGCTCCTTGGAAGCCCACTTGTATTTCAGAAGAAGGAACCCCCACGCATTCGGAAAGTAAGGAACACCTGCTTTCTACAGCTACCGACACCCCATAGCCAAAATCGCCGATCTTTTTTGTCATTCTTCGGGGCACACCATTACCCGCGAGGCATAAGCTGTACGCATACTGTGCCAAGGGTGTTATGGGGGGAGGCCCGAGTTTAGCAAAGTCCGGGATTTCCATGAGCTCCGCAACGTCTTCAGATGAATGAACTAATGATATCAAGATAAAGAATTCAACCCTCCGCATGCCTCTAATCTCGTTAGCTTATCAAGATTCACTCATGGGTTATCACTTGGGCGTTACCTCAAGGAGATGGGGGGGGGGCGAAAATAAAGAGTGGCGTGATCAAACCGGCGGTGTCTTCGTTCTCCTGTTTATTGTCCCACCCATTTCATTACATGTGCAAATAAGTTATAGAAAGGAAATGTTATCTTTTATGCATTCGAAAGTAAGAAAGAGGTTGGCGTGAGAATGCACCACATCGGCGCTGTTAACATTCGACAGTGGATAGAGGAGATATGGGCCCGTGACGCGCCCCAGAAAGGCCTGGCAAGCGACTTGCTCTGAATGTGTAGATAGCGGCACAGTCACGGTATTGCCATATTGGGATATTGCCTTGATATCAATGAGCGGCGCTGGCGCATAACATGGCCCGGTCATCTGTGTTCAAAATGAGAAAGTGGCGCGCGCAGGGTGTGCTCCTGTTGACATACGTGGCTTTATTTCGACATTTTATTGTCGGCTACTCTCGCGCTTTCTGCGCTATCTTTCTTCATGGACAACCGTTAAGCAAACTCAGCCGAGCGAGAAACTCGGGGCATCTTGCATAGCACGCCAGGTCGACTGTATAAAGTTCTTTTAGAGCGCAAAAGCAATATGACCAGTTATGTAACGGCAATGCTACAACTTGAACCGTCCTTATCAGTGTCCTTTTGTTTTCTCGGGCGAGAAAAGAATGCAAAATGTCAGTCCCTCTTTACCTCGAGGCACGGACGGTTCCAATGCTGCAAGTCAAGCAGCAGCCGATGGTGCGGCTGAAGTTTAGAATTGCAATTAAGTGGACGAGAGCAACGCATTCATTTGAATAGAACACTGGTATGACACCACGCTCCATAGCAAAGTCGACGTGAACATTCTGTGGACCGGACAACTTGAATGCCAGCGGGTACGACTGTTTGCAGTGGCAAAAGACGAAACGAAGCGTAAGCTTGCAAAAAGGTGGTGCATCATGCGCATGGTATATATGTAATCTTCGCAAGCTGCCACGTTGCGCCATGTTGTGTCTCATTGTCCCCGTTGTCTTATCCACTTGCTTCATGTTTCACTGCTGAATCTCGACGAGCTACTGTATTGGGGGCGAGGACTTACGGAGTTGCCATCTGTCGGAAGCGCCTCGCTTGCGTAGTATGAGGGATCACGGGGCGCGCTCCTCATAGGTTTCGCTTACGGCGCTCAATAAAAACACCATGCGGAAGCCCTCCTGGACATTTATGTAAGTACTCCCAAAACGAGGGTAGTTTGTTACTGTCGATATAATAATCTTGGGCAAACTGAAAGCACAGAATCGTTTACAGAGGCTCTTTACTCTTTACCGAATACTCTTTACCGAATACTCTTTACCGAATCTCTTTACCGAATACTGCGTGCGATCGCCGCGATGGAGTCTCCCGAACCGGCTTCTTGCGTGAAAGGTAAGCAAACGCTTAGAGTAAACTATGTGTAATATGTTCTCATAGTGAGCTGTCTGTATAACCAAATGGAGCATAACAGAATGAAGTCTCAATGCAGCGATCGCACGGGTTCGCAGCAACCGACTGCGCGTCTGCATGCATGTCCGCGCACAATGTTTTGCTTTCGCTGTGAGCGCGTTTTCGCACCCTGCCGTGAGCTTTAATTAGGCCGCAGCATATGAGCATTTGACAGTACACAAGCAACCATTGTTGCGTGGACGCTATCAGAACTGTTCAAAAATAATTTCGTTATAGAGACTTCGATGCTTAGCTAGGCGACTGTGATGTGCCGTCGCGACAATTCAATCTTTTTTGTCTTCTAAATTCTTGGACATTTCAATATTATTTCTCAAGTTGCGTCACACTGTGTATTTATCGGTCTTCTCAGCATGCGATTTCCTACTGCTTCATTTTCGTAATCCAGTGCATTAATTCATAACACAAACATGACCATATGCCAAACCTTTTTTTAATATGCGCCTTACCGCTCCCTTTTCGTTTCAGTGAACTTGCCAGTATCTAGCATCAACAAGTTCATAGACCAAACCGTCATGACATTAGCCGGACAGCGGGTGCAGGCGAGCGGCTCAGTGCGCGTTTTCTGCTACTCACTGAACATCGCAGTCCCGGCGCCGTAGCAGAAATCTTCCTCGCGTCTTTCCTTGCTGCATACCCGAGTTGTAGCCGATGGCTGTCTGCTGGTTTTAAGTTTCGCGAGCCAAGCTTCACGCAGCTCCTTGTCCTGCGGCTACGTGTGAATAAAGCTCAAACCGGGCTGCGTTGCGTACGTCCGGCACTGCGGCACCGAGCAGTAGCCTACCATGCTGCACGCCTCCAAAGGCAGACACTACCTATTATAGTACTTTCAAATGTTGTCAAGCAGACACCCAAGGCGGAAAAGCCTGACCACTTAATCAGAACCGCGGCGCAGCTGGGACTTTAAACTTTCGTTTTCAGCTCGCTTCGGCGCTTACGGAGCAGCCGACGCGGCCGCTGTGTCCACGTGATCCCTCATGCCACGTCACGCCGACGGTGGCGCCAGCTTTTCCAGTGGTGGAGCTCACCCCCAATACTCATCGCCGAACTCAAAGGCAGGGCTCGGACAGAGCACCAGTAAACTTTAAAAGGCGCCTGCTCCCAGCTAACGAGTTCCTTTTCCTTCTTGGTTCATAAGATACGTTACCATAGTGGGAAACGTTTGGAAACATTTAACCCGAAGAAGGCCTTGTTACGAATGCCAAGCTGAATTAATGGCCGCATATGTAGTGGCCATAGTTTTCAGGTGTTCAGTTTGGTGTTCAGGTGTTCTCTTTGCCAAATGAGTTAACGAGGAATTGGCAGTGCGAGAGCCAATTCATCCACAACTAAACTAAAAAGAAACGAAGACAATACCTATTAGCGTGAAAGCAACAGTAATCGCGAGCTAGCAATCTGTCGGACAACTGATTTCTCATACGTTGCCGAGTGGGCTCTGCGGCCTCGCTTTAAGGTTAGGTGATATATTCTTAATAATGTGTGTCAAAAATTATTTCCCTTTTCTAAGCAGTAAAGTTCTGCACTCATGCTGGGATCGGCCAGTGGCGGCCGTACGCTGCACGCATCTGCTAGTTTGAGCATCGCCATAGCTCTAATTAAGAGCAGATAATTCTGCATTTGCCCCAATTATACTGTTACGTTTCAACACCACAAAGGCATTAAATGGACGTTTACCACAAAGCAAACACTCGCCCATCCATTAGCACTTATCCAGACGTCAACGCAGCACGGACATCAACTATTGACGGGTCACAAAAAAGGCCGCATCCCCACCATTTCCTGGCAGCCTTAGCTAAGGATGAAAGGGGGAAACAACGACGGTGGCCTGGGAGTCACAGTTAATTAGAAGTTTGCCACGATGAAAACTACCACCCATCCATCAGCGCCTATCCGGAGGTCAACGCAGCGTGGACATTCAGCAACGATTTAAAAAAAAAAGAATGAAAAGAAAATGTGCATGACAGTACAGTCTACGAAACTCGATGAGCAAAACGAGAACAAGGTAGAAGCGGGAGCTAACGTTTAGACAACTGTACTTGTCATTTTCAAGGCGACATCGACTCTTGACGGGTCCACAAAAGGCCACCAACCTCACCATTACTTGACAGCCTGAACTAAGGATGAAGGGGTAGCCCCATTCAGGGCTACCAAACAACGATGGCGACCTTGCATTAGCAGGTTGCTTTATTTGATTCCAAACCATTGAGCTTCGGAGGCGGGGATACTGCGGAGTATTGCGAGCATGGGCGTGGTATCGCAACGGATGCGACGATTGTAATTTGCTGCTGGACAGTCTTCAGATTCCCTAGTCGATTCGCCTAGGGAAGACGAAGGTATTAAAAGCGCAGACTTTTCGGTGCAGTGGACAGAGGGTCCCGATGTGTACTCGGACCTTTAACTTGCTCCTGTCTGGAGTGGGCTTCCGTACTGGAGCCGTGTAACTAAGCCACTAATCCCTTGTTCCTTCATTTTCTACAACCTGACGTTGCAGTCGATGGGTTTGGTGGATTGTTTGCCCTTACGCCACCCTAAGCCGCAACAAACTGGTTGACAGCGGTAGCATCAAGAAGGCAGTCCTCACGATCTGGGATCGGCGGACCTGTGTACGTGGCTATGGGAGACACGAACTTCACAAGATCGAGGGAAGCTACGTACTGAAGAGCGACTTCTGCGGATCCGGCATCAGCGGACCTCCTCTTGGTGGCTCAGGGAGGCACAACCGTCGCAGTAACGGCATGGAGTCTTGGACGACTCAAGGAATCTGGAAGGAAGAGCAGCAGGTGGCAGTCCCACCATCTGGTGTCGGTGGACCTGGGAACGTGTCTCCGGAAGACACTACCTTGGCAAGCTTGAACGACTACGTTTTGTCGGACGATAAGGACAGGGTTATGTCGGACAATGAGCCGTAATTTTTCGCCACCGGGTGTGCGCGCAATAAAGTGAAAGTTGTAGTCAGCTCTCGAAAAGTATAGATATTACAGTGTTAAAGAAAGAGGAGATGTTGCTCTTAGTAGCAGAGCTCGGTATGGAGATTAACCATAGGTTGAGGAAGCCCGAAATTCGCACGGCGATTGACGAAGTGGGTTTCCATGAGGACGAGCTCATAGAGGCCTGGGAAAAGATATGTCGCCAAACTGAAGAAAAGGAGCGCGAGAAGAAAGAAAGGGAGGAAGAGAAGGAACGTGAGAAAAAAGAGAAGGAGCGCGAGGAGCAAGAGAAGACGAGGCAGCATGAAATTGAGCTCGCGAAAATAGGACAAGAGATAGCGAGATTAACGCGCAGGGCGGGATACGGCACCGCCATAAACGCAAAGCACGGAAATAACCAGTTCGCTTCAGCCATACGATACAGGTGATGACATCGATCTCTACCTGATTAATTTCGAACGGATTTGTGAAAGGCGATCATTTCACCAGGACAAATGATCAGAGCGGTTGTTTGAGTTGATGTCGGAAGAAGTCGCGCAGGTCATAGCCCGACTGAGTACAGCCGAGGCAGGCATGTACAGTTTGGTGAAGGCAAGTTTGCTTGCAAAATACAAGTTCTCCGCAGGTGAATTTCAGGAGGAACCGATTTCCTCGACAGAAATTCAGGAAGAAGGTCTGGCACTGCGTTATGACGCAGAACACAGTGCAAAGAAAGAGGATGAAACCGCTAGCTCAGAAGGCGTAGTTAAGCCGGTGGAGGAATCCTTCCGATTTCCTCGACAAAAATTCAGAAAGAGGAACAGGCGCTATGTTGCGACGCGGAACACAGTGCAGAGAAGGAGGTTAGGTAGCTAGCTCGGGAGACATAGTTCAGCCAGAGGAGGAAATCTTTCCGATTTTCCCTCCAGAAATTCAAGAAGAGAGTCAGGCGCTGAATTACGCTGAAGAACTCAGTACGAAGAAAGAGGATGAAACAGCTAGCTCGGGAGGCATAGTTAAGCCGGAGGAGGAAATCTTTCTGATTTCCCCGACAAAAATTCAGGAAGTTGGTTAGGCCGAGGAGCCTCCACCGGAAAGAAAAGAAAGGCACTCGGAACGGAGCACCAGAAATAGTGCCAAAAGAAAGAGGCCTCGCAAATTCAGAATTGAGGCAGAGAAGACAATGCGGCCGAATAAATCTAAAACCACTAAACCCTGTAGGGCGCGCAGAGAAAGATTCAGAAGGGCGCGTTTGTCAGTTGGAATGTTTCCAGTCAGAGCGCGTCCGTGTCGCCAGACGAGGTTGAAAAGAAAGCGACGTTCCGCGCGGAGGAGGACAAAAGCCAGGGGCAATTATGTTCCCCCTTGTTTAGTTCTTTTCAAGGTGTAGCCTGTATCACCCAGGAGAACGCGACGGTCAGGCGACGCGACGTGGTCATACCAGGCAGTGCATTTCGAGAGCAATGCGAGAACGGCAGGTGGACAGTACGAAAGGTATCAGGGCTCTGCAGCGAGGGGAATGATATACGTGCCCTCTGCATTCCCGGGTTGACAAGTTGCACAGGAGCCTTCAGACAGCGCCCACCTCGAGTACAGCTTAAGGGGACGGTTTTCGTGCGCATAAATTTTGGAAACATTATGTCACTTTTTTTTTTTGTTTTTAGTAGTAGATAGGCTTCATTTTTTCTGAGATGCATTTGCACCGCCAAGCCTAGGTTATCGGTTAGAAACCTTGAGTGGCACGCTTGTGTATCAGTTCACTTTTTGGAAGTGGCGACAAGTTTTTTTCTTTTTTTTTTAAGAAACACGCGTATTTAGTGGAGTCGTTGTTAATCGCACAATTTATAATACGTTAGTACTGTCCCTTTAAGGTGTGTCTCGCTCGGACACAGAGAAGTAACGCGTTAGTGCGTGTCTCGCACGGTATTCATAAGACGACAGCGTTTCAGAATCGCTAAGAGCGTGCGTGGTAGAAGTTAGAAATAAGCTCGAATCTTCGTGTAGTTTGAAGCGCGTAATTCACGCAGCAAATTTTTTTTTTTATTAGTGCGCGCTTTTTGTGGACCAGAGAAAGAAAAAGCTAGTGTGTGAGTCGCACGAAAGTTGAAGATTAGCGGAGCTGATTTGGAAATGTGGATAGCTTAGAGAATGAAGCTTTGTCTTCAGGACCTGTACTTGTCTCGCCAGACTTCTGCAGAGAATGCATTCTCTGGTGCGACGCCAACAACGGTGGTCAAGGTGTCGACCTTGCCAAGATTAACGACAGTAGTGAAGCGCACGCATCCTGTGCGGCACCTCAGTGGAAAACTGACACCGCGAGAAGAGGCGTTTAGCCCTCGGAGAAAGTGTTTTTTGCATAAAAGGGGCAATTCAAAAGCTAGGATGCGATATTCAAGGCACTAAATTCACGGTCGAGAGCGACCATGGCCCTCTGAATGGCTGAAATAAACGGTAGATGGATGAGATGGTTGCATTTGGCCTGAATAGGAATGCAGACGGGCTGAGCCGCGGCAACGAGCGCAGAGTATTTTTTTTTTTTTAGGAACGTGTTTCGCACGAATCGCTATCAATCTTATTGAGATAGGCAACCTACTTTTGTCTTGCAGAGCAATGATCACGACTAGAAAGGGGAGAGACAGAGAGAGGGTTAGAACATTGTAAAGCGATACCGAGATCATAGCGTCCGGTAGGCGTGTGAATCGGCCACGCATGCGAGTGTGTGTGTGTGTGCCGGTGCATTCCCAAGGAGGTGGACACAAAGAAGCGAGCGCTGAGCCCTCAAGCTGACGTGTGACATCAGCCATCACAACTAGAACGATCTCCGAGGCCGTGACCGAACATCAACGCTTCGGGCAACCTGACATCTGGTCACCCTCAGGTCGAATCTCTTGACGGCAGAGGCGTTTGTAACGTCTCAACACCACAAAGGCATTAATTGGACGTTTGTCACGTGTCAAACCACCACCCATCGATCAGCACATATCCAGAGGTCAACGCCGCGTGGAAACCAACTCTTGAGGGGTCCCACAAAAGGCCCTCACCCCGCCCTTTACCTGTCAACCTGAGCGAAATGAAAAGGTGGGAAACAACATCGACGACCTGAGAGACGCAAATTGCTTTCGTGCCACATATTCCAAACCAGTCTCTTCGGAGGCGGAGGTACTGCGGGTTATTGCTAGCATGGGCCCACGTGGTATCGCAACGGAGTCGACTGTGGTGATTTGCTGCTGGACAGTCTTCAGATTCCCTAGTCGACTCGCATAGGGAAGACAACGGTATTAAAAGCACAGACATTTCGGAGCAGTGGACAGAGGGTCCTGGTGCGAACGCGGACGTTTAACTTGTTCTGGCCTGGAGTGGGCTTCCGTAACGGAGCCGTGTAACTAAGCTAATAAACCATTTTTCCTTCATTTTCTACAACCTGACGTAGTCGTCGATGGGCTTAGTGCATTCCTTGCCCTAACGTCACCCTAAGCCGCAACAGTGCGCAGGTGGGTAGCCAGGCATATAACGGCAGCCAGCGTCAACACGTACCAGAGCCATTGGAACGGTCATAGAAGCGGTCAACGCTAGCTGCCGTTATTAGCTTAAGCAGTTGGCGGCATCACTGTACATGGCCGACGTACGCATCTGGAGCCGAATTCACAAAGCTTTTTTCGTTCGTGTATGCTGTTTGCATTTGGTCTGCCGTCTTCGCTAATCGCACGTCCGACATCGGGATTGGTTGGCATATGCTCTTATGAACAGCTCAAGCGTAAGAACTTCTTTGAATATGGGTCCTGAGCTGATGCGCGTAAAGCCAATGGGCAGGCACTGCAGCAGTTCATTGGAAGTCGACATCGTGTGACCTCAGTTGCGCTCGAAAGCGCCTGCGCCGACCTAATGTGCGTCGTGCGCCTATTCAGCACAACATTTTACTGCCTCAACGATAGTGCATGCGACAGAGCTTCTCAACAGGCCTATCAGGTGCGGTGGGTAATAGCGCAAGTCCTGGGGACACGGCGATGCAAAGCGGGAGATTCTCGCAAGACATTCGTCAGTTTCACGTACAGGTGATGAAGCGTTGAACAAGCACAACGGAACATGCGACATTAGTCATCCATGTTCTAAGTATTAGGCAAACAAGTTCTGCTGGTCCTATACTTGCGGTAGAAATCATCTTGCTTGAAGCATGTTGTGTGTCATATGTTCCTCCGAGCTGCTTAGTCACCCAAAATTTTGCTATAATGCCAAGCTAGACTTAGTTTACATTGGTTCGTGTCGTCTTGTCTGAAATCTCTTGTTCGTGGTATCTGAAGTGACGAACGAAAAAAGAAAACGAGAAAAACAACACAGGAAAAGACCACCAGTTTTGCACAGAAATCTCGGCGGCAACAGTCGTCAATAGTCGAATGCATGCTAGATGGCGCCATAATACCGCGCCGTATGAAATGCAGAAGAATCACCAAGGCACGCATTATCTGCGCCTTGCTAGTGCACTTGAAGCGGCAATGAACAAGGGCGCGTATGTCAGTAGCACAGTTGGCAAGACTGACCTGAATATGCTTCGCAAGTCCTTTCAGCCGCAGCTTTATGCGATCATCCTCTGGCTTTTTACTTCTTTCTTTTTTCTTGCGTTCACTTACGTTGTATTTTTATTGCAATAGCAATTATTTGGACACTCCAGGCGTATATTTTGCCGTCGGCGTCGCCATGATGGTCCGTGTAAAGTCCAAGGGCTACCCCACCGTCGCCGCGCGTCGTATGCTGTATGTGCGAATGAAAGCACGCAAGGGAAGCCGACGATCGCGGCTCGATCTGGCGCTTGCGAAGGAGGAAGTGGAGAGCAAATGCGCCGTCTTCCGTCGCGCCAAATGCCGCGGGAGTGATGGGAAGGAAGGAGGGAGGGAGGGGGGCGGCGTTATGCTCCGGCAGCAACTATATATTTCGCGACCGGGCGAAAATAGGCGCAAAAACATACCATCGCAGCTCAATCTCGCGCGCCTTAAATGGAGAAAGCGGAGAGGCAGCACGGGAAATAGGGAGGGGCGGCTTCGACTCCGCCAACAAGTGCGTACTTTGCACGACCGCGTGCGGTCGCGCACGTCGTATCTTGAAAGGGATCTGCAGACGGCTCATAGCTTTGTGCGCGCTGTGTTCATGCCACTCTGCTTTGAAGCCCTAGACCGCACGAAGGTCACCTCGCTTGCTGCTGCTGCCGCGCTTGCTGATGGGTTTTAACGCGACAGCGTTAAGGGCCTCGCATAGTAGAAAATCCCGCATAGTAGAAAATCCCGCGTCGGCTGGACGCCGACGCGGACGCTGAGGAAATAAAAAAAGACCGGAAAGAAAATATGTTGGCAATAAAAATTAAGCAGTTAAATACCTCTCGATCCCACCAAGTACAAAGTTCTTCTTGGGACATTTGCTTTTTTTTCGCGAAAGCATTTTTTTTTTAGCGAACAGGAAACTGAGAGGATAGTTGCTGCCATTGCCATATGCAGCACTTCATAGTATAATCTGTTTTCAACTTTCAGGCCGCTTTTAAGGACACATTTGTGTGATGGACCTGTCAATATAGGTGAAATAAAACGAGGCACCGACCACGAAATACTTCGGTTAACGTTTCGGCTCCCACACGGGAGCCTTGTTTGCAAATGAGACTAAAAGCGATAAAACAGTCGCTTAAGTATGCCGTACGATGTGTCCGAGACACCTGGCGTACGCAGGCGGCACATTTCCAGCGTTTCGTTTAAGAGTGCCCGTCATGGTCTGAATATAAACGACTCTTGATGGAAACGCATGTTTCCATTTTTTGCTTTAGTAATCACACGTGCCTGATGCCAGTGCATGCTCTGACGAAACACAATGTTTAGAAGGCGCGCTCGAAGACACGTGTAGCTTGTTGACGTCGTTTTGGTGGTGCTTGAGAGGTGCCTCAAACAACACTTTGGTGTCTCTTTCGAACACCCCTATCGACTTGCTGCGACCGCGCTCGACATGTGCACGTTGACGCCAATTTGGAGCTGTCGCTCAATAAAAAAATTCACCGGCGGTTACGATACTCCCGAATGCGAAATTTGAGTGGAGCTCTATACATGCTTTCATTTCGCAATATATTGGCAGGCGTGGACAATCTGTCTCATGCGGCACGCTGCAAACGGAGCGAAGTGTGGCGCGACTCCCTCGCTAACCTGGAGGTTGCGAGAGCCAGTGCGTGGGTGACATGTGAGCGCGATTCACAGCAGCTGTCACAGAATGACCTGCCAGATGACGCGTGCTACTCTGGCGCATCTCGGAGCCGTTCGTCGCCGCACTACGCTTTTCTTGTCACGCTTTCGCCATGCCCTCCTCCGCTTTCCGCCTCATGGTTCCGCTTCACCCTCTTTCCCGCTTTTCGTCTCGCGCCTTTCATCCCCCGCTGCGCTACGCGTTCGCTTTTGTCTTTCGCTGTGCCCGTTCGCTCGGTTACGCTGATACCGATGTTCGACGCAGGAACGGGCGCCTAAAGGTGCGCTTTCAAGCGAAATTTTATCTCCACTGGTTGGTTTAGAAAGTCGTTTCCCGAGCACGGAATCCCGATGCTCTAACCATATAAGGCCAGGGACGCATGCCTGAAGAATGCGGAATAAAGCCATCCTTACGAATATTTATTTATTTATTTATTTATTTACTTATTTACATGTACCTTACAGGCCTTCGAGAAGGCATAGTGTAAGGGGGGAAATACGGTAACATATTAGTATGGAATCGGGAAAAAATAAACATCAGTATAATGAAACCACTATGCACACAACATAGAAAATCAATACATTAGCAAATACAATATGTAGAGCAATAACAATAAATGGTAAACAATAACATAATAGCATAATGACATTGTAAACGTGTTTGCATGTTATACAGTAATAAGCATTGTAAAAAAATTGGGACCACTGAAATTCTTTTACTAACTTCTAGAAAAAATGCAGGAAAATTACAGAAGGCATGACGTGTTTAGACGGTTGAAACGGCATATTGATCGGTTAGCAGATTGCGAAATGCAGTGTGTTTAGATTGGCAAGCGATGTTATTGGTAGAGCGTTCCATAAACGAACCACACGGGGCAAAGCTGAAAAATTAAAAGCGTGTGTGTTGCCATAAATTCGGGTGTAGCTGAACTGATTGTTCAGTCGTTGTGACGTCGAGGATGCTTTTTTCAGGTTTGATAAGGTTAGGCCAACTGTGTGAACAAATCTATGAAATAATAATAGAAGGGCAATATCGCGGCGAGTAGTTAGTGGTTGCAACGAAAGATCGATTTTTATTTGGGTTACACTTGACTGGTTACTGTAATTTTTTAAAATGAAACGGCTCGCTCTATTCTGGATGCTCTCCAAGAGTTCGATGAGGTAATTTTGATGAGGAGACCATCTCTCGTACTAGGCAGTGTTTTGACACACTTTACGGTTTAGGCGCACCGCTTGGCCGCAATTTAAGTACAAGAAGTGAGCGCGTCTCTTTGCTGATGATGAATACAGAAGTTACGGGACGCGTTCGTCTCCGAAATTCGCTGCGTGTCTCTCATTGTATTGTGACGTGTTGCTACAAGGTTTATCATATCATGTATTGTGATTCAACATATTTTAATGTTGAATAAAACTACCGCTTGCTCCGCAAGGTCAGCTATACGGTGACTGATGGACGCGTTCGTCACTGAAATCTGCATGACATCTACAGCGCGACTCTTGTCGTAATGCGTCATTTTGCCTTGCTGGCTCATGAAAGGTTCGTGTACACCGACTCCCACAGTGCGCGGGATCTGGATATATCTTTTGATACCGCGGTCTATGCATATATTCCGACTTGCTCCTGCAAATTTCCTCATTTCATCGCCCCACCTAACTTTATGCCGACCTCGACTGCGCTTCCCTTCCGTTTGTACTCATTCTCTTACTATTGGTCCACCGGTTATCTACCCTAGACGTTACATGGCCTGTCCAGGTCTAATATGTTTTTCTTAATGAAAACTAGAATATTGGCTATCCTTGTTTGCTCTCTGATCCACACCGCTCTCTTCCTGTCTCCTAATGTTACGCCTAACATTCTTCGTTTCATCGCTCTTTACTCGGTCCTTAAATTGTTCTCGAGCTTCTTTGTTAACCTCCAAGTTTCTGCACAAGACAGGGGTAATTGGAGATCGCAGGGAGAGGCCTTCGACCTGCAGTGGGCATAAAAATATTCTGATGATATATATATTATGAAATAATGAACGAGATGAAAGGGGGTTAACAGAGGGGTCCGATACAACATAGAGAAAATTACTTATACTTACTAATTGAATTAAAGAAACGATAAATTACTGACAATGAAAGTGGATGAAAAAACAACTTGCCGCAGGTGGGAAACGATCCCATGTCTTTGATCCCAGGGCATCGCACGCGCAATGCGAAGATGCGGGATCGTTCCCCACCTGCGGGAAGTTGTTGTTTGATCCACTATCATTGCCAGTAACTTATGATTTCTTTAATTCAATTAGTAATAGTAAGTACAAGTAATTTCCTCTATGTTGTCCTTGGTGTCTTCATTGTAGGCTTCTTATGATATATATATATATATATATATATATATATATATATATATATATATATATATATATATATAAAGGTCTTATCATTGCAGGGGGAAGATGTCAATAAGCTTGACATGAACTGCTTTGTCCGAATGCTGTTTTTACTCGGCTTACATTTTACTGCGCTGACAAGCAGGAAATAAATTACCAATACCGGCTGATATCCCATATTTTTTTGCTTTGCTGTAATTATAGTCATAATTTGTGTTCCTCCTTCCCTCTATAACGTGTTGGGGCCGCTGCGAACATTCTAGTGCACATAGACGCGTGCAAGAGAAAAAGACCAGACATTCAGGTGCAGATCGAAGCCTTTCCTTGCTTGATTACGCCCCAGAATAGAATTAGCGCCATTTATTGGAGCGAATGCTCCAGAGCTCGGATATAAATTGATCAACACATTCTTCAAGACAAATCTTCTGCTTGTTCTATAGACGGCTTTTGGATAGTCACCGCCGAAACATATCGAAAGAAACGCAAGCAGAGAAAACGGGAGCCGATGTATGAACTTTCTTCCAGAGGATTTCTAAACGTGGATGGTGCTCTGGCGAGTGGAATACAAAAAAAAAAGAAAGAAAATGCAAGCGGCAATGCCTATTTGAGAAGCAAAGCCAGCTGACAAGCGTCTACGTTCGCCAGGTTACCTCGCCACGACAAGCACAAGTAGGATCGCTCACCCTTCTGCACATGCAGGGAAGCTCACTCAAGGCAACTGTTTCGTTCTCCTGACTACGCATGCCTTGGCACCGTATTGGCAGGCATGCCGTGGAACTGCACACAACTTTGAAAACTGCGAAAGGGGGCTTATTCAACAATAAACAGGCTTTCGGCATCGCGAGCTCAGAGGCACAATAGAGAAGCAGCGAATGCGACCATGTGGCGGCAACGGCCAAAGGTTTGGAAAAAGAGCCCGCATGAAACATTCACGATGAATTTCACAACGGAGTGCTGAACGACGACAAAAGAAGGACGGCGGAACTATAGAACAAGCAGAACGCCTCATTTGACTTTCGACTGCGCTGTGGCCCGCAGTGATAATACGCGCCACTATACGCGCGAGCGGAGACGCACACGCCGCTGGATTGCAGCCAGAGGCGGCCAGAACAAAGCAGCATTCAGCTCAACGTCTTTCCTTTGTGTCCTCAGTATCAGCTCTGGTAAGTCAGACAACGATGCGGCCAACAAATAGGATGAGAAGGCGCAATAGTGAAAAAAGAAAAACAGGCACAGCATGCTGAAAACGGGACTGTGTTCTCGTACACAGCGTATACACTTGAGGTCATTAAAGACGTACTAGTTGCGACACATTTGTATTCGTTGCTTTCGCCTAAATTGAACGTATCGGGCAAAAGCTCGTTTACAGCGTGTATTGCCATGCTTTGCTTCAGAAAAGCAGCCATCGCATTACTTCCATCACTCTATCACGCATATATATATGTATATATTGGTGGAGGTTTGCTGGGTCTCCTGTCATCCTGGAATTGCGCAGCCGGACTCTGCCTGCCATCATGACCCCCGCAAGCGCCACGAGCGTACCACCACCTGCTCCCCAGTCCTCCGTAAGCACCGGCACACTCCGTCAGCGGGACCCCCCCATCTTCAGCGGCACTGACGACCACGACGTTGATGACTGGCTCTCATCATACGAACGCGTCAGTCTGAACAACAAATGGGATGACATCACGAAACTGACCACCGTCCCTTTTTACCTCACCGGAATTGCCCACTTGTGGTTTCGGAACCACGAAAGCGAAGTCCCAAGCTGGACGGTGTTCAAAACAAAGTTCAGCGAGGTCTTCGGCCGCCCTGCTGTTCGAAAGCTTCGTGCCGAACAGCGCCTGCAGTCGCGCTCTCAGCAGCCTGGTGAGACCTTTACCAGCTACATCGAAGATGTCATCGATCTCTGTAAACGCGTCGATGCATCCATGACTGAGGGCAATAAAATCAAGCATATAATGAAGGGTATCGACGAGGACGCCTTTCAGATGCTCAGTTCAAAGAGCCCCTCTACTGTTGCACAAGTTATTGAACTGTGCCAAAGCTATGACGAGCTCCGCCGTCAACGCATCCTCACTCGCCGTCCTGTTCTCCATCACGAATCGTTGTCCGGCTTGGCCTCCCCTATTCAAGATTCCACCCTCCTCTCGCAGATCAAGGCTTTCGTCCGGGAAGAAGTAGCTCGCCAGCTCTCCCTCATCTCCAACCCGCCGGACTCAAGTTCGTCCCTTAGTCCGACCCTACGACATGTTATAGAAGAGCAAGTGTCCGAGGTCCTTCCTCTGGAACGGGCGCCTCAACTCACCGCCTCATTGACTTACGCCGACGCCGTCGCACGACCACGACCGCCGACCTTCCGGGCTCCACCTCCGATGCCTAGCCCTGTTCTTACCCCCACGCCACCACGACCTCCAGCCCATCGAGTAATTAATCCCTGGCGCACACCGGACAATCGGCCCATCTGCTATTCGTGCGGTATTCCCGGACACGTTGCACGCCTGCGCCGCCGCCGTCCACTTCATCCACGTGACGACCCACGCACAGCCGCGTACGACCATCCTTTGTCTTACGCTCCAGACCGCGATTTACCCCTTCCCCGCCCAAGCCTTCGCCCAGTTTCCGACCGCCGTTCTCCTTCTCCTCGTCGTCGCTCGCTCTCCCCGATGCGTCGACGTCCCTCTACCGCTGACACGGAAAACTAAGTGGCGCAGTTCCCGAGGCAAGAACTGCGTCATCGTCACAACGCTCAAGCCCTCTTCTTTCGCCGCCAAACGTCATTGATGTCGCTGTTGAAGGTGTCTCTGTGATTGCCCTCATTGACACAGGTGCCGCCATATCTGTAACTGCCGAAAAACTATGCCGCTCAATACGAAAAGTCACGACGCCTTTCTTAAGTCCTTTACTCCGCACAGCCACAGCACAGCACGTCCAGCCGGTGGCTGCGTGCACCGCCAGACTTGAAATTCAAGGAGTGGTCTACACAGTCGAGTTCGTCGTTCTTCCCCACTGTTCCCACGATATTATTTTAGGTTGGGACTTTCTCTCCCGTCACCAAGCTGTTATTGACTGCTCCCGTGCAGAAGTCGCCTTCTCTTCGCTTGGCAATGCCATATGTGATGACGTTTCGCTCTCCTGCACCAAGTTGTCCCTCACTGAAGACATCCATATACCTCCGCACGCATCCGTTCTGGCACCTGTATCCTGTTCCGTTGCCTCCGACTCTACCGTACTCTTCACGCCTTCGACTGCTTTCGTTCACCACCACCTCTCACCACTCCCAACTGCGCTGCTTAGCCTTCAAGCTGGTGCTACTCACCTTCCTATACACAACCACTTCCCATTCTCGATTGCGTTGCTTCGCGGTGAATCCCTCGGCACTGTGGAGCCTTACGATACCATTACCACGTCGGAACTTCCTGTTGGATCGTCAGAGGTCAACACCTTCTACTGTAGTCCCGCACCTGCCGCACCGCCTGAAGACGTTTTCAGCCATGTCATCGACAACGGCTTAAGCCCCACGCAACGCCATGACCTTCTCCGTCTCCTCGAGAAATTTCGCCCTGCTTTTGACAGTCATAGCACTTCTCTGGGCCGAACGACGACTGTATGTCACCACATTGACACCGGTTCTCACTCACCGCTACGGCAGCGACCCTACCGCGTCTCGTCGACAGAACGACGAGTCATTGATGAGCAAGTAGGTGACATGCTAAAGCGTGGTGTCATTGAACCGTCCAACAGCCCATGGGCATCGCCAGTTGCTTTAGTTAAAAAGAAGGATGGCTCGATCCGCTTTTGCGTGGATTACCGCCGCCTAAACAAAATAACCCGAAAGGATGTTTATCCATTGCCGCGGATCGACGACGCCTTAGGCCTCCTGTGCGGCTCCGTCTTCAGCGAGGGGGGAAGTTGTAAGGAAGAAGAAGTGCGCCGTGCAGAGCGCCGCAGCCGGATCGCCAATGCTACTGAAGTGGGGCTCGGGCTAGACGCTGTTCCTGGTGTGACTGGCTAAGCCTACGCTGTTGCGTCTTTTTGTCCGCGTCCATCGTGCCGTCCACAGCCGTGTCGTCGTTCTTTGCCATAATATATATCTATATATATATATATCTATATATATATATATATATATATATATATATATATATATATCGTACGCTTCTGTTTATTATGTTCCCCTTGTCGTAAAAGATGGGCTTGCAATTGAATGGAAGAAAACTTGCACTGTACCGTCTTTGTTATATGTTCAAACAGTCATCGCAGCGTACAGGTTATAACCTGCGAAGTAATTTAATGAAAACAAGGCACTGTACCTCCTTGTATCAGTTTTCTGTTTCTTCCATTTTAGAACGACGACTCTTACGTTGAACGTCTCCGGAACGGCAGTAAGTGTTTGTGCGCAAGAAACTTCGCATAATTTCGCATAGACGGACAAGTTTAGTGTTTTTGTGCTTTTTTGGTTCGCAACGTGTGTTAACCTTGCACGCTGGCGATGATTTCCAATAATGTGCCGTTATCACCACGGACTACGACGGAGAACGCGCATTTAAGTTTTGTGGACGTAAATTTAGCTCGAATACTTTTCCGACATCTTTTTAGCGTTATGTACCACCACGTGGCACTAACTTTTGCCTTTTCTTGTTTGTCAGTCGTCCGTAGACATTGTGACGGGATGTACAGTCGGCCGCAAACGTTTACGGGCCACGCGAGCGCGAGCCGAACGACCTCAGCGCGACACTTCCGCTGCGCCAGCAGCCATTGAAGGCAGCGCTACGCTAAAATAGTGTCCTTTTGTTGTTCACCGGCGTGTCGGTTTTTTTGTTTGGTTTCTTTTTTTTTTGCCAAAGCGCGACGCTACTGTGATTTGTTTTTTCTCCGGTAATATGCTCTTCGGCAACCGCGTCAGTATCATTCGAACTGATTTTGCTGATATCATCTGTGTGCCGCTGGGCTGCACGCTGTGCGCGAGAACGAGGAAGTCGAAAAACATCGTATGGCCCCAGAAAATTGAAATCCGACGGAAAACAAGATGGTTTATTTCCGGCCTAATGCTCGCTTTTGGCGGCAGATATCGCACCGCTAGGTGGCGAGGAAGAGAAAAAAGATCAAGGAGATGCATACCAAAAATGCTAGAACGAAAAGCATGTATAGCATACCTGATTAACTCAAGCAGGCTGGGTGTCTATTTGTCACCGCCCCGTTTCAAAGGGGTTGCCAATAAATGAGCATCGTCATCGGAGAGGCAGTTGGCCACAGGGCTCGCGTGGTCCATAAACGTTTGTTGTAGACTGTACGCAACTCGGTACTCGCGACGGCAAGGACGCTAGTAAACTGGTCTAACCATGTTTGCAGCGCATGCATGCGTGTTCCGCAGGTACCTTAATACCTGTAGTCATCGCAACTTTTCGGTTATGCTTAGCGTGGTGGAAGAGAAAGAGAAGCAGTTTTTATTGCACATCCGTATGTGTAATGGAAATACAATGCAGAAGGAGGTCCCATAGCCCCAAAATAGCCCATAGCCCCAAACAGGAGGTCCCATAGGCCACGGGGACCTCTTGTTATAACGGTGTTTTGGCGCACGTTCTATGGAATGCCGCAACCTGACTTTTTAGACCGATACCTCTACTATAGTCCAGGTACAAACCCAGAAAACGTCTGGTTCCGTAAATCTGACCTTCAAGCTCAGCCAAGGTCAAACTGGGACTTAGCCTGCCACTACCGGCAACTGCTGCGTACACCACGTGGGCGCTCATATCTTGAAAGCGATCAGCGATGTTGACAAAGTGCGCCGAGTGCTGGTAGCTTCGTATACGCAGTGCTTTCGACATTTAGTTCGCGTTGCACCGAGACGCAGCACGAAGGTCAAATCGCTCGCTGCTGTTGCTGCCGCGCCGAGCAGCGTCTGTGTGCTGTCTTGTGGTGCAATTGTAGATGCGGTAGTTGCTGAGCAGCGTCTGTGTCCTATCCCAAAGCAAGAAAAACCGTGCTATCACTCGACAAACTTGGTTTAACCGCGTTCAACCACGGTAATTTTCGTACTGCTATTAAGCAGTACAGAAGAAAAAATCATTCAATCCATCCATCTTATAAAGTGCTTCTCATCGTAAATGTCATACGGTCTTTTAAGAACCACATTCGCTAATACTACTTCGACATTGGTGGCGTAGTTAGTTAAACTCCATATGAGGTGCAGTCTGGGAAGGTTTGTTTAGTTAAGAGCAGTGCGCGTTCATTCGCTAGCGAAAAAAAGAAAAAAAAAAGAAAATGCATGTTGGGGATGCACGCTGCGTGAGAGCGTATAACTGGATGTATATCCAGGACGCTTCGCTGCACTTGGGTGTATATCCCAGACGCTTCGCTGCACAACGCATTTGCGACAAAGAGAGCGGAGTGAAAAGAGAAAGAAGCGGCTACATTAGCGATATGCGTTGCTTTACTTTTGTGGAGACTTAACGACGACGAACTTTTTTTGCTCGGTTACTGGTTTTCTTCTGGTGCTGCAGTTTTTGTCTATATATATGCTTTTCGTGCATAAGTAACAGGCAACGACGTTTGTGAACCCTGAAGACTCCTACTCTGCTGGGAGATCCTCCCCGTGGAGCTTGCCATGGAAGATATGGTCTTGGACTTGTCTGGCGGTCAGCATAGACCACCCGCTGCTCGGAAGCGACTCAGTTTGACTGTAGGAACCGGTGCTGCTGATTCTGAGCTTTCTGACTCAAGATCGGAAGATTCAGATGCTTTCATACCAAGACGGACGTCTCCGGCATCATCCTCAAGGGAAGCGACTATCATATACAGCAGCATCAAGACTACGACAGTAGCTTTCATGCCCGTCGACGCGATGGTAATCGCGATGGACGCGATCTCCCGACAGTAACTTAATGACTTTTTCAAACTTGCCCCTGGACCCAAAAACCTCTTGGTTCACGGAACCAAGAGGTTCGCGTGAACCCCTGGAAAAATGTCATTGCCGTTGACACAACTGATGTTAAAATGGTGCAAACTCTACTTGGTTTGTCTGAAACCTGTGGGGTCCACACACGTCCATACATACCACAGGGTATAAATATAGCAGCTGGTGTCATATCTGATATCGACTTGTATCTCAAAGACGACATATTTAAGAGCATGATCGTTTGCACGCCACCATGCAAAATAATTAGCATTAGAAGCCTGGGCTCGTCAAAGTGTATGAAGATGGTTTTTGCCTCTGGATAGCCTAGTCATATAAACGCTGGACTTGTGCGCTATCCTGTTCGACCTTTCGTACCACGGCCTTTGCAATGTCATCAGTGTTTTAAGATTGGTTATGTTCAGGGCTTTTGCACCAGAGATCTGGTCTGTGCCAGATGCGGTGGGAATCAACATGTAGATTCCTGTGAAAGTCAGGCATATCGGTGCCCTAACTGTAATGGTGAACATTTGGCAATGGATAAAGGATGTCCCTCATTGAATAATGAACTAAAGGCACTAAAAGAGAAAGCCAAAAAGAAGGCAGCAGGAGGTGTAAGCTTCAGTCGCCGCAGTGCTGCTCCAGCGATTGGAAAAACTAGAAAAACAGCGCGTTCAAAGAATGACAGACAAAACGCATCGGAAAGTGGGAAGGCAGGCCTTCTGCCTCTCAGGCTCATCATGGCCAGTGCTGCCATCGAAATCGTCGGAACAAGTCTCTACAAAGACTTCGACCACAGTGTAAACAACTGCAAACACAGTACCTAAACCGGTCTCAGCCAACGACCATGTTCTTCTGAAGATGCTTGTCAACGTCATCAGATCTCTAATCGCCGGTCGTCAGACATCTGCAGCGTCAGCAGCAGGGCAACTTTTTGAGGCTCTCGTTCCAGTCCTCGACGGCCTTCACTAAACGTTTCACCGGAAACAATTTTAACAGTTGTCAGCAGCGTCGCCCCATTGTGCTGCAATGGAATGTGAGGTCGATGCGACCGCGGCACGCTGATCTAGTTCTTCGACTCATCGCTATGAAGACTCCACCAGACGTTATAGCGCTTCAGGAAACAAACGTAAGGAAAGACAAATATAGACTGCCATGCTCCGTTGGTGTCCACAGTAATACTCGATGCGCGAAACCAGCTTGTGGCTCTTTCCAGTCTGTGGGCGCGGCGCATACGCACAATGCTTGAAAAGCACCAGTGTACGTGCGTGCTGATATGGATTTCGCGGTTCATGACACAGACGGTATCTGTGACGATGAGTTTTAGTGTGCAGCTGTTACTGTGAGCCTCAGAGGTGTGCCTACGACGGTGGCAAGCATATACAACAGTCCTACACATTCTTCGGATACCTCACTACTTGAGTGCTGTTGGATCTCTTTGGACGAAGGTTCATCCCTAGCGCTGCCACCATTTGTTGGATCTGGAGGACAATCCCAATTGCTGTCCCCCATATTTTTGGACCTTGCCGTTGGGTGTGGGAGTTGGCCGAGGTTGAGGAGTACTTTGTGATGAAAATTGGAGGTTTATTTACATTATTTATAGTGAGAGTACAAAGAAATTAACAGTCATAAAGTCATTACGGGCCGGCAGCAACTCGGACGCTGCGGCCCGTGGCAAGAAGCTCGAAAGAGATCAATGAAGGAAAGCTCTGTTGCTGCTCCCGGTCTGTGTCTTTTAAGCCCTTCGGTGTCTCGAAGTCACGTCACGTTCGGCGAATCGGCGAGCCCGCTCAGGTGACGCCATTTTCGGCCAATCGGCGAGCCCGCTCAGGTGTCGTCATTTTCGGCCAATGGTAGGCGCCCATGCGATTGTGTCACACCAGGCGCACAGGGTCGCTCCTTGGGCCCCAATTGTCCGAGGGCTTACTTCTCTCTGCGGTATTGCCATCCTGACTTGCAAGCACCGTCACAATAGGCGGAAGGGGGCGACTTTTCAGTGCTGCAAAGCAGCTTTGTTCGGGCCCTGAGTTACCTGGAACTGTGCCAGGCTCCCGCGCTACACTTTCGGGAAGAGTCAAGCAGTGAATAGCTCCACCTGCGGCGCACGAGGTGGGGGACGCCAACTCGTTTGCACGTGCCGCGCCTCGGGAATGGGGTAGATGTGCTTCTGCGCTCCTTAATTAGCTGTGACGCGATTCGATGTGGTCTGGTGAACTCGAAGTAGGCTCAGGAAAAGGTCCCGTATCTAACAGTGCTTAGGGTCCCGGTGTGGTGCATCGTTTGTGTTATGCGGAGATCTTAATGATAACCATCCACGATGCTGTAACCATCTCCAAGACATTCGTGGGGCAGAGATTAACGAGATCATTATCGAGAACGATCTGCAAATACTGAGCGACGGTTCACCTACATTTATACGTAGAGGAAAGGAGCATATTCCACTATGGACCTTGCGATATCAACGAGAGATGTTTGCTTAACCTGGTCATGTGAACCTGACCCGCGGGGCTCAGTTCACCTACCCATTTGGTTAACACTAACACTTATTGCGGGCCGCCAGGCTGTCGTGTATACAGTGACAAACTGGGACAAGTTCCGTCAGCTGACCTCAGAGGCACCATCTCAAGACAGCCTGTTCAAGCTGATGAGTGAGTGTTTACGAGAAACTACAGTACAACGACGACGAAGTATCGGCAAACCAAACCACGATCTCAAGCTGTTGCAGTTACGCGCATGTACACGGCAGGCTTACAGGCGGGCACAGCGCTCTAAACGACGCACCGACTGGACTATGTGTAATTGCATTGATGCAGCCATACAGTGGCATACAAAACAGCTTCGTCGCAAGAGCTGAGAAGCCTTATGTAGTTCGTTGCATACTGGAAGTGGGTTTGGAAGTGTATGGCGCATACTGAGGGCTCTCCGCACTCCTGAAATCCGCAAGAATCCTACGGCTGCATTGAGCATAGCGACTGGCCAGTCACCAAAAGTTATAGAGGAGGAATTGGCAGACATTTTCGTCTCTCCTGCATCAAGTTACACCACAAATGGCGACCTTCCTTCTTTGACAAGTCACAGTACCCTAACCGCTTCCTACGGTCCAGCCTGCCAGATGGACGAGGCAGATTTCACTCTTGAGGAGCTGCGACACGCGCTTAGCCTCTTCAAACGCCGCACTGCTCCAGGTGAAAGTGGTGTGACGTATCAAGCATTGCGGAATGATGATAAGAGTTTTTATGACCGTATATTGGACGAGTATAATTAATTATGGAGAACCGGCGTAATCCCGGCTCAATGGAAATCGTCCGTGGTTATACCAATTTTAAAGCCCGGGCGCCCTGCAAGACCCCTCAAGTCCTACCGGCCAATATCCCTAACTTCAAATGTCATCAAGTTATTGGAGCGAATGGTTTTGTTTCGCTTAGATGTCAGGCTAGAGGAACTGAATTTTTTCCCTGATGTCATGAGTGGCTTTCGTCGCCGCCGTTCAGCTCTGGACGGCATATAAGACCTTGTCCCAGCACTCGAATTTGCTAAAGGAAACAAGCATTCCGCCTACATGCTCTTCCTAGATATACAGCAAGCTTTCGATTAAGTTCCGCATAAGGCGATTATTTTCGCTCTTGCAACCGCGGCAATCTCGGGTCGTCTGCTCGGCTTTGTGCATAATTTTCTAGCGGAGCGCCGCGTGAAAGTGCGTCTCGGAGGAGTAGCTAGTGAATACGAAAATGTGAAGTGCGGTGTCCCACAGGTCAGCGTTTTATCGCCGCTTTTGTTTAACACCGTACTCGCCGCGCTTCCAAGTCGTCTGCCTCGGGACAGTGGCTTCCCTGTGAGCATAGTCTGCGCAGATGACATTGCTCTGTGGATAAGCGGCCCTTCGCACCTGGGTCCGCGGCTTCGTGCAAGCTTGCAAAGAGCTCTAAATGCGACTTTGGAGTACTTGGGTGAAGTTGGTCTGCCATATCACCTGCTAAGTCGGCTGCAATAGCATATCACCCTAAACAACGCGCTCATTGAACAATGAGCCGACTGTACCTTGACGAAACGCCTATAAACTGGGTGCGACAACACCGTTATTTGAGGTTAATTGTGGATGATCGCATCTCTTGGCGTCCTGCCGTTAAATCTGTACGACGCAAATCGCACTCCCTCCTTAAGTATGTGGCCGCCTTGAATGCTCGAGGTGCTGGCTGCGACCAAACAATGGCTCTTCAGGTGTACCAGTCATCTGTACTCTCAGGCATGCTGTACGCATTACCAATTTTGAACATACCACCTAGTTTTATGGCCCAACTGGAGCGAGATCATCGCGTTGCCCTTCGACTAATGCTTGGATTACCTCGTGAGGTGCAATCTATTGCATTACTCACTGAAGCGCATCAGTTACCCCTGAGGCTGCAAGCAGAGCAGAGAGCTCTATATCATATTGAGCGTCTGCACCGCGCATCGAATAGTCAATCGCTCCTTAATCGTCTCATTCACCGCCCCTGATCTCGCATGGGAAAAATGGCGGCATTATTTATGAACATCACTGACGTTTCTGAACATGCTGGTTCAGTTACGCCTCCGCTTCCAAAAGATATCACAAAAGACACATTCCCCATTTACCTCACAATCTCTGACATACACAAAAGTCTGATATGCCTGTTTAGGCTATTCCAATTGGCTCAGTCTAACATGTTCGAAAGGTTTTCAGATTATCTTCAAGTATTCACAGATGCATCTGTACACAGCCACGGTTAAGGCACCTCTGCAGCTTTTTTCTGCCCTTCGACTCAAGTATGGCGTATCTTTCAAATACCTCATCCAACTTCGTCAACAACTGCGGAGCTAGAAGCGATTAATGTTGCACTGAAATACGTGCAAGAGGAGTTAACGACATCGAAGATTGCCGTCTTTACGGACTCCTGCGCTGCCCTTAGCAGGTTACAACGCAGTGAGATTGATTGCCCAGTTGTGCGCAGCATTACGGACTCTGCAAACAAAATTTCATCACGTGTGGTATCTCTCGTTGCTCAATGGATACCTTCACACGTAGGAATCGCCGGAAATAAGGAGGCTGGTCGACTGGCTTCAAGTTGCGCTCATAACAACTGTGACTGCCCAGAAATTTTGTGCAAGCTTGATGACGCTCGTCTACTGATTCGTCGCCACCTACTCAAGCAGCATTCAGACCAGCGCGTCGCCAATGGAACGTTCCCACCCCGTGTTCGCGGTCGAGGCTTGCCTCGCCGCGCTAGAGCGCAGCTACTCAAGCTGAGGGTTGGCTGCGTGAACGTCCACGAACGTTTATACAGACAAGGACGTGTGGCCAGTCCATCGTGTACATCTTGTGGCTGCTGTGAGACACTTCAGCACCTTATATTTGAGTGTCCCGCTTTCAGTGCGCAGCGCATGTCACTAGTGAGAGACTATCATCTCCTTGGCCTGCGGTGTACGCCACTCGACGAATGTTTGTACCCCAGTGGTTGTGCGTCTAAATGTGATCAGGCTCATTGCGCTCTGCTTACTTTTCTAGAGTTAACTAACGTAGGTTCACGTTTGTAGCGTCGAAACTATTCAACATTCTGTAGTAGCGTGACCTTCAGTGACCGACCCTATTGTGTGTGATCTGTACTGTATCTTCTACTATATACTTTTGATTTGTCCTGTTGCTCTTCCTTTCCTCTTTCCTCCCCTCCTTCTTATCTTCCATTTCTGTGTGGCTGTCATCTCCCTTCTGAAGAGTAGGCAGGCGTTGTGACCATTCCGGTGGCAGTTGGCAGCCTGCTCCAAGCTTTCCCTTTCCTGTTAATTGTATATATGTGTTGTTAGGAATGGCCGGCCGGGGTGGCAACATGCCAGCTATTTCAGCCCGCTGCACGTGCTTCGACCGACCCGCGGTGGCGGCGCCCTTCAGAGAACGAGCGAGGACGACAACGCTAACCGACCATGCGCCGCGTTCTGAGGATCGGTGACGACAGCAGGGCTGGCCACGTTTGGCGCCCCGTGCATTGTTGGTTAATTTGCCGGGTCGTCATGGTGTCTCTGCGGCAGGGGGAGCCGCCCTGGCAAAAGGGTGCTTTGCGGTACAGGGGCCCCAGGATTCGTCACAGTCTGCCGACAAACGTGGCGACTAGAGGAAAAAGGCAGCTCTAGAATTTAGAGGCGCCGGCGGGGGTCGGGCGTGACCAGCTGACTACGGGGACGCCAGACAATGGATACCGCGGCGCCTGCGCTGCAAAGATCGTCGGCCCTCGGAGAGAGCACCGAAACCTGTGCAGCATGTGTGTGTGCAAAACCCCTACCCTCTTCTCAACAAGGCGACCACGAGGACTTTCTACGATGACATCGTTCGATGACGTCGAACGGAGTGCTTATAAGCAGCGATTGTCGGCTGCTAGCGTGTGCTCGTCGTCGTGCTCTGTGCTCGAAATGTACTCGTGAGCTGTGTGCTCGTTTGCTGTATGCATTGTATTGCGGGCTCCATTTGGGAGTCAGGCTAGACTGTCGATGTATGTCTTGTTTAAACTGTAAATAATGTAAATAAATCCTGCTCGCCTAGTCCTGTCGCCCCAAGTTCCTCCGATCGCCCTACAAGCTACGACCGCCAAATCCTAGTGTTCAGAACAAATAATAATAATAATAATAATAATAATAATTACTTTTGTGTGCCTGTCGTCCCTTTTTGCCGCGCAGGGTAGCGAACCAGCTTAGGGTTCTGGTTAACGCCCTGACCTTTCATTTTGCTCTTTCCCCTCTCTTGCTCTTACTGCAAACCTTTAAAATTTCTACGAAAGTACGTAAATTTCGCTGTTCGGCAGTAAAGCCTGCCCATCAGTAAAATTTTGCAGAAGGAATCGCCTTAAAATTAAGCTCATTCGTCACCGTTTCTCTTATTGCTTTTTAGCACTCCGGGTGTGTGTATGATAAGAACGAGAGCCTTTCTCCCTACTCGCAAACGCTGGCTCAGGACAGCCAAGGCAAAAAGCAGGGCTGCGTCAATAGGAGACAAGGAGGTGACATCATCGTCTTCTTATTTCCTTTCTTCTTTTTACTTCTTTATGGCCACTGCAATACGAAGGTTTTCATTTACACTTGTGAATTTCCCCTGACCCAATCCTATGTTTGCAAATTTCCTCATTGCG